>NC_132813.1:10520545-11908670 GCF_048594095.1 Paramormyrops kingsleyae | reverse complement strand
CCTCCATTGACCGACGCACGGCTGAGCTGCGGCTAATGGATAATTTCATCACCACGCTCCATCACCGGGACTTTGCTAATATGTCCAGCCTCATACACCTAGCTCTGTCACGCAACACTATTAGCCAGATTAAACCCTATGCCTTCTCTGACTTACAAGATCTCCATGCCCTACACCTGGATGGCAACAGACTAACTGCCGTAGATGATACTCACTTCCAGGGTTTAGTCAGCTTGCACCACCTAATCCTAAGCAACAACCAGCTACAGCACATTACAGAGGGGGCCTTCCAGGACTTTCTGGAGACCTTGGAGGACCTTGACCTCTCTTATAACAACTTAGTGCACATACCCTGGGAGACAGTTGGCTTGCTAGTTAGTGTTAACACCCTCAGCTTTGATCACAACCTTATTGACTTTGTACCTGAAGGAATCTTTTCCAATCTACATAAGCTTGCCCGCCTAGACATGACATCCAACAAACTGAAGAAGATCCCACCAGACCCTCTCTTTCTGCGCATCCCTGTGTATGCGAAGATGAAGGGGTCACCACTTACAGCCCTGGTGCTCAGTTTTGGTGGGAACCCACTGCACTGCAACTGTGAGCTGGTGTGGCTCAGGCGACTGACACGTGAGGATGATCTAGAAACATGTGCTACACCCCGTGAACTGGCCGGAAAGTATTTTTGGACCATCAGAGAGGAGGAATTTGTCTGTGAACCACCCATGATCACACGACACACTTCTAAAATGTTTGTCATGGCAGGCCAGGAGGTAAGCTTACGTTGCAAGTCAGTGGGTGACCCAGAACCCACTATACACTGGGTAAACCCAGAAGGAAAGCTAATTGGCAACACCTCACGAACTATTTCCTATGACAATGGTTCCCTGGACATTTTAGCCACCACCGTGAAAGATTCCGGAATCTTCACCTGCATTGCTTCCAATGCAGCGGGTGAGGCCACCACCCCTGTAGAGTTAGTGGTCAATCCTTCACCCCACTTCGACCCCAAACTGCAACCTGAGCTGGGCCCATCAGATATCCCTACCTCTATCAAGTCCAACACCAGCAGCAGCCATCCCTGGCCAGACCAACAACTGGTCCGTGTTTCCGAGCTTAGCTCCTCCTCTGCTACCATCCACTGGCCACCCCAGAGTCACATCCCAGGCCTGCGAATGTACCAGATCCAGTACAACAGCTCCGCAGATGACATCCTCATTTACAGGTAGGATAGAGAGATATGCTATTATTTATCGGCTCGGTGGCTTGTCTGTAAATTGGCTTGGTCATTTTACCACAGCATATAAAGTAATCTCAAGACTAGAACAAGGAGAATAATTTTAGAAAGATGTTGTTTGATAGAAATGCAATAGACACTCAAGATTTTAGACAGACCAATTTTCCTTGACTAAGATGATCAATAAATTAACGTAATCAACAATTGCATTTTCCAGTGGTTTTACAGGTTAGTGTTTCTTTTTATATTTGGAAATGGGGTGCATGTCATAGGAGATGGAACTATAGATGAGTAATGGTTCAGTAATACTAGGCTGAAAAAGTATGAGCAGCTGATATTGACCTCATATTGATAATATCACAGAACAGTGTCATAACTCAAAAAAATTGTTTGAAAATAGGATTGACTAGAGAGGATTTTTTAACTCAAACCAGACAAAGACATTTCAGGTAGCTTCATCTTCATTCATGGTGGCATAGAAGCTACTCATTGTTCATTATGAAAATTCTCCTAAAGCTGAATATCCCAAACGTGTCATGTCTGCACATTTCCTAAATTTGATTTAAATCATATTTATTGGCTGCGACTCTAAAACATATGGGCTGAGAATTAAGGTAGAACCTTGCTCTCTGGTGGAATTTTCATTCCTTGTCACATTTTATTGTTTAAAAGCTAAAAACAGCAAGTGTTCAGAACAAAAAGTCTCAACGAGGTATACTGGGACAAGAGTATGTCACTGAAATGGGGGCAGGGGGGGATACAGCGTTTCTTCCCTGCCTTTTAGTTAGTGTCTTACTGTATAAATTGCATCTGCAAAAAGAAAAAAAAATGATCCTCTTGAGTTTTGCTACTGTTTTATTTATATGTACAATTATCTGCTATTAAAGAGCAAGCATGATAATGAAGTCAAATTTTACTTAGAATATAAAGATATATTAACAATATAAAGATGGGGAATACATACAGTACCAGTCAAAGGATTGGACACACCTAACCATTGAATGGTTTATTTGTACTTTTCCCTATGTTTTAGAGTAATTACAGACTATAAATAACATATATGGAATTATACACTGACCAAAAAAGTATTTTAAAAAATCTGTTGGGAGGGCAGCTCTGTGGAGTGGGACTCAGAAGGTTGCTGGTTCAAATCCCTAGGTGGGGTTGGCGGAGTGATCCCACCATTGGGTCCTTGATCAAGGCCCTTAATTGCTCCAGGGACTGGCTGACCCTACTGTCTCCTCTACGCCAGTTTCATGAGGTGGCCTCCTGGGATGCTTCTCCCGCTGTCCTGAAGGAGTTCCCATATACTGTATATGCTGAGCACTCGTTCGCCGACTTTTCTTTCACTCTCCGATTAAACTCCTCCAAAATTATTTCTGCCGTGTTTAGGTCAGGTGGTCATGTGATGTGACACTATCACTCTCCTTTGTAGGCAGCGTGGCGTGTGCAAGTTTTTGAATGGAACTGTATGGCTTTGGGACCAGCTACGCTACTGCCGTTGCTGCAACACTTTCTCGTTAATGCGAAGGCACAGTGACGAAGCACACTGTCTGGCTGACAAACGGGAACTCTTCAAATTTTGTGACAGATTGCCCCAAAATTGAAGCGCAATGCATAGTAATATGAAAGGGAAAGTTCAGACACTTCATCTTGTCAGCATGATAACTCAAAAATCATTTGTTGGATCTTTTCCAAACTTTGCAGACATATTGTATGGGTGAACATCTGTGTCGTATCATAAAATAAAATACAGTAAACTGGTGAAATTTGCAGATGACACCAAGGTGGGTGGTGTAGCAGATACTGAACTAGCGGCTCAGCAGCTACAGCGGGATCTTAATTTAATTAGTGACTGGGCTGACACCTGGCAGATGAAATTTAACATAGACAAATGTAAGGTACTCCATGTAGGGAGCAGAAATATAAAGTACAGGTATTTTATGGGACCTACTGAAATAAAGGTAGCTGATTATGAGAAAGACCTTGGTGTGTATGTTGATGCTTCCATGTCTCATTCTCGCCAGTGTGGGGAAGCAATAAAAAAGGCCAATAGGATGTTGGGGTACATCTCCAGGTGTGTGGAGTTTAAGTCAAGGGAGGTAATGCTAAGATTATACAATTCCTTGGTGAGACCTCACCTAGAATATTGTGTACAGGTTTGGTCACCATATCTTAAAAAGGACATAGCGGCCTTAGAAAAGGTGCAGCGTAGGGCCACAAGAATGATTCCTGGTCTTAGAGGAATGTCATACGAGGAAAGGTTATTTGAGCTAAATCTGTTCAGCCTCAAGCAAAGGAGACTGAGGGGGGACATGATCCAGGTCTATAAGATTCTAACAGGTTTGGATGCTGTTCAACCGAATAGTTACTTCAGCATTAGTTCAAATACAAGAACTCGTGGCCATAGGTGGAAATTAGCGGGAGAACATTTCAAACTGGATTTAAGGAAGCACTTCTTTACACAGCGTGTAGTCAGAGTATGGAATAGTCTTCCTGATAACGTAGTGCAAGCTGAATCCTTGGGTTCCTTTAAATCAGAGCTAGATAAGATTTTAACAACTCTGAGCTATTAGTTAAGTTCTCCCCAAGCGAGCTCGATGGGCCGAATGGCCTCCTCTCGTTTGTATAGTTCTTATGTTCTTATGTTCTTATGTTCTTATATTTTGAGACTAATTGTACCAAAATTGAAGCAGTGCTACTTAGTGTCACAAATGGAAGGGTTACAGCAGAAGACACTTGACCTTCTGATCAGGATAACTACGTTTGATCTTGTTACTCTATTTACTCTATTTGGTCTTTGATGGATGTTGTTACAACTTCATAAAAACATTATATGGATGAAAACCTGCACCTGATACACCAGACCCAAATCTCTAAGCTAGGCTGGGTGGCAGCAGAGCACAGAAAGGAAGCCATCGCCATCTTATCATATTCCAAAATAAAGTTTACATATTTATCTATATATATGTTTTTTTCACTGCCAGCCCCCTTCAGTAATTTTCATTATAATGCAGTATTTTTATTCAGCACATTTTATCACGGGCAAACCTCCCCTGACTCGATGAAATTTCTCAGGCATTTTGTTCCAAGTGACAGCTACTCATATTCCAAAGGTCTGAGAACTCCAGAGGAACTGTAGTGTGAACAGAAAGAGGTCTGAGGCCCCATCAGAGCTGAAGTGGACCAGAAAGAGAACTAAGTCCTCTTTAAAATTAACCCACAATATGACCATTTTTTATTCCATCTTAAAGGAACTGAGTTTGGTTCGTGTAAAAAAGATTATATGTGGAAAACACCTCTAGTCAGCTCATGAAACAGCAGGTGCAGACCTGGTGAACATGATTGCATTGGTTGGGCTTTTAATAAAGATTTTTTTTGAGAGGATGGGAGAGTGTGTAGGGTAGACTGCAAGATTTTTATTTGGAGGAATTTGTCATAGGTGAAACCCCAGTATGAAGGTATGAGAAATTAGATACCGCCCAAGTCTACTGAAGGGGGGGTAGATATTGAGGTTGGGGTGTTTGGGAGGTATAGAGATTAGATGGGGGAGGGGGGATGGAGCTGACCAGGGAGTACATTGTTGTCATTCCAAAAGCATCTTTTATAGTTTTACCCTGTGATAGATAACAAACTATTAATGGCTGCTCTGTTGTTCTGCGACAGCTATGTTACGCATAAGCCATGCAGTTTGCTTTATATGCAGGAGTATGCAACATATAGTGTTTCTTTTTATTTTTGGAAATAGGGTGCATGTAGATGGAACAATTGATGAGTAATGGTTCAGTAATGCTAGGCTGAGCAAGTATGAGCAGCTGATACTGATAATAGAACAGAAATATGTAACTATCGCTATGAAACTATGAAGCCAGTATCGGGCAGATCTTTTTCATCGTCTCTATAGTCTACAGTATATGGAGGCTACAGCCCTAAAACTGGAAATCCGGTGCCATCGGGTGGTTCATCAGGTAAACAGGTCTGGAGTGTATTAGCTAATGCGAAAATTATAAGACCTTTAAACTTGGGGACTGTGCAGGATCCTAACGTATTGCAAGGACTAGGTACAGGGTGTAACTTGAAGTCATCCTTGGGTTCTACTATTCGTTGACTTATAATCCCAAGTGCTTATAAGGCAATGTTTATGCTAATTGGCTGCCAAAGAATGGATAGTATTTGCTAAATGGTCTCTGGAGTCAAAAGGGTGCTTCCCAGCCTAAGAAAGACACAAAGGGCAATTATTCTTCATCTGTCTCATCTGAGACACATACATGTATGTATTACATTGCTGGCTGCAGTCTAATGAACTTAATCTGCCTGAAGACTGCTGAGAACATATAACTTTGATCAACATTCTATAGTAGACACTCCTCACTTCACGACCCTACGACTAGGTTGTTAACCAAATGGGTCAATAAGTGAGGAACTGCCCCTTGCTGGTATTTCACGCGTACTGTACTGGTAACGGGTTTGTGTCGACCATCTTTAGATATTGTTTTAATGTCACCTTTGTGCCATTTTATAACATTTTTAGTATATTTATAATTGTTTATGCAGTAGGTACTGTATACTGTACTAAACAGAATAGAGGAAATCAGGTCTAGTATTCATTACTTAGGTTTGCATATTGTAAATACAGGTAATTGTTTTTATTTATTTGAAATATGTAGTCTTGGAGATTGCAAACGCTAGTGTACTGAATACTGACTGGATGCGAGAACGAGGCTGACTCGGAGAAAGGGTGACGCTAAACGAGATGCTTGCCCGTGAGATGCCAGGCCAGCATTTCCACGACCAAGTTCTCATACAGCATACAATACCGACCGTGTGACAGCTGGTCGTAAGTCCGTGTGGTCATTAAACAGGTAGATCGTTAAGTGAGGAGGGTCTGTCATTGTAAACTCCCCTATTAAATTGGTTGCTCAGAAAAGGGTCACACCTTATAGAGGAACTAAGCCCATTAAGGGCTAGCTACATGGGAGACTGTATTATTTTATCTTTTTCACAGATAAGAAATGCCTTGATTTGATCTACATTTAGTTTCCTTATTTGAAGTAACATGGGCTTATCAGCCATCCTGGGGTAATCCTACTGACTCTGGTAAGCTGCGCCTCATCTTTTCTTAAAAATACTTTTCAATTACAACCAATTTAAAATGCAGTGAACTGATACGTGTGCTTAATGACATGAATATTTTATGTTTAAACCCATTTTGAAGCATACTAAACCACATAATACCATAAATAGGAAGGAATTTCTTTTTAAAAAAATCAATTATAACTTTTTCAGCAGACCCCTAACTTTTCTGACCAGGTCAACACCTCAGCCTCCCTGGTAGCATTTTTTTGTGGACTACTACACTGATACCACCAATACCTTAATGTGTTTAAAACATAAAAGCATATACAAAATCCCACCAAAGTAGATTTAAAAAGTGAAATGGAACCCAGTCCAAACAGGAAACACATGGCCTGCAGCAGACTATAGAACAGATCACGAACTACTTATACGTAAAGCCCCAAGTGAAGCTTAAAAGGAACAAGAAGGCCATCTGATGTTTAAGAAATTACCTGGAGAATATACCCATTACCTTCAAGGAAAACATCAGAAACGTTTGAGATTCCAGTTTGATGTAGAACCAGACAAACTGTAGACAGAATTCAGATAGAATTCAAAGAAGTCATTCAAGAGAAGTCAGATAAGAATGGTCAAAATGAAAGAGCCACAGAAATCAAAGTGGATGGCAGTAATGGTAATTTCTACGAAAGCCATGTCTATAAGAATCTATGAACACATTCATAGCACATTATAATGCATTAATAAAGCATTATAAACATGGCTATAAATATGTATAAAAAGGCATAACACGTTATACCCATGTTTGTTATGCATTGCGAATGCTTTGTGAAGCTCTCATCTGTAACGTACTGTAGATACTTTCATAATACAGTACAAAGCATCCTAAATTCTTATACTGACCATTATAATGCATTATGAAGGTGTCTATAGTGCATTATAGATGAGAGCTTTAAGTAAAGTGTTACCGCAGTGATTGTTGGTATGTTAATCAAAAACCCAGGAGAGCTGGGAAGAATACACAGAAGACCTCTACAGCAAAGATGTAAAAAAACAGAAATATTTAATGAGGTCAAATGCATGGAAGAATCGTCTGCCAAAAAGGGTAGGAATCCCACAAGAAAAATGATAATGCCTTTACTGTCATTGTATAGATGCCATCTCCTACAATGGAATTTAATCTTTGCATATTTTACTCTCTTATTTGACACATAAATACACAGGCAAGAGCAAAGCTTGGGGTCAGAATGTGGGGTCAGCCATTAATCTGGAACAGTTTCTGGGGTTAATAGCCCTGCTCAGCGATCCAACAGTGATATGGATATTCTTTCAGCATGTGATGAAAATAAAGGTAAAGACCATATGACCGTGGGAACGATAGTGTTGATGATGAATAAATCTCCTGTCTACTGAAACTTAATTAAACTGTTAATAATAAATGTTATAAAAGATAATAAAATAACTTCCTACTTTTCATCATGCTTGGGTCCAGCGCTCTCTCTGTATCTTGCTTCTAGCACGTGTACTTTATACCGCCATAGAAATGAAATTCCTGGAATTTTTATCAGTTATTTTGCAGCTATAAATTTTCACACTAACCACCCTGAATCCATAATATAAATTTATATGACCGTACATAGGCAGGTTGCTGTGTTCAGCCATTTGTGCAAACACATCTAACGCTCTGATAAAGACATATTCATATTTTTTCCATTATATTTCCATTGTTTATTTCTTTTATATTGTCTGTGTCTAAAACACCAGATAAAACTACACTACAACACATGCCCACAACCGACAAAATAAAGGATGACAGCTTACAGAAGGAACTACAGGATATGTATTACAGTACATCATTATTTAAGCTATTAGCAAGCATGTTGTTGTAGCGTAAGGAGACTTGGGGAAGAAAGGTGTGCAACAATGCGTTATGTAATAACTCGACAAAACGTAACTAATTTTCACTCCAGTATGTAATAGACATTTTGTAACAGACAGCTTGAACACAATATGTAATCAATTTCTCTGCATATTGTAATAAAGTATTACGTATTGTGGTAGATATTACAAAATTTGGGAGTGGCACTTTTTATGATGAAAATGCAACAATATGGTGTATTATGTAATAAAAAACCAAAATGATCGTCTTCATTCACACTTTGTTGACTTGTTACATAATGCATTGTTACAAGGTGTAGACCAATTCCATTTGATGGGCACGATTTACAAAGGGAACACTAACCGAAGGGGGGACCTGTGGTGGTCCATTTGGAGCGTTCATCTTCCAGCATTCTCCTTGTTTTAAGGAGGTGGCCATCCCTTCAGGGCAGTCATCCTCCTATCCACCTGTGAAAACCCCGTATGTGCAGCTAGCTTCCCTTTGTCGACTTTTGGTTTCTTTCTAGCGGGCCTTTAGCACAGCAAGGGAAGCCCGTCCCTCCCCTTGGCTGAGGTAATCATAGGTTGTTAGCCCTGTCTGACTGACACTTCATGAGGCCAGCAGGGAGGAAAACATGGTTATTGCTGGCCTGCGTGGTGCTGATCGCTTCATTCCAGTGCGGGGAGACTTCCCAACAGGGTCCACACCAAATGTACTTCATAGTGCACAGAAAGGGTTGTTGCAGTAAATTAAACTTTAAAAACAATAATGAAACACCCCATCGGTCCCAGTAGGGCACCAGAATAATGGTAAACCATGATAAAAAATATGAAATCAGAGTGCTCAAAAGAATGCTTTGATTTTTAAATACTGTTCTTGTTGATTGTAGCTAATCTCATGTATATACTGTAAATAAGAATGTTTGATTGTTTTTTTTTTTGCAGAATGAACATGTCAGTGCAGTCGTGCAGTTAAGTCTTTGGGAATAGTGAAGATTAAAGTTCGTAATCTCACACATTAGGCGATCGGCTTATATCAAAAAATAAAATGCTCTGTCCCTGAAACAATGTGTGAAATATGTCTCGTACTATTTTTTTGGACCACGCAATCTACCCCCTAGCAAAGATTACCGTCCTAGACCCAGGGAGGTGGGGGGGTAGCCTCCCTAATTTCTTAAGATCGAAAATGGCAGTCCTAGTGCAAACCGTTCGGTCGATGAAAGCGTGCATCGACAGTTAGCCAAACACTGTGAGGAAAGGCTGAATGATGCAGCTTAATTCTTGGGTCAACAGTAACTGGTGTTTATGGGACACAGTGAGAATGAAAACTCTGACAGTAAATGGAACTATAGATATGCTTTCCCACGATGACGATGTTCTGTCTTTTGTTGGTGTGTTTCTGCTGCAATGCAATGTATAGCAAAACGGTAATGTAAACCTGCATAGCCTACTCATTAAAATGAAAGGCAAATTCAAAAAGAAATTACTTAGCATGTAAATATGTAAATGCTAAGTTAATAACCACAAAGTGTACTATTTATCCATTATATAAAAAAGTAAAGGATAAATTTGGAGGTTAAGGCCGAGGCCAGCCCCATAGATGGCAGCAAAAACTTCATGTGAGTAATTTGTAGCTCTATTGAAATCTGCTGGATTCACTAATAGGTCATCAAGATGTTTGTCTAATAGAGAACAACACCCTGTCCCTCAGGCCCTCATGTGTTCCGGGGGCATGGCGGAGACCAAACTGCAAGACCCAAAACTGCCAAATCCCTCTGCCACCTTGGACTTAGCTTCAGGCACCAGCTCCATCTGCCAGTACCTACTGCAGAGTTCAAGGGACCTAAACCGGTTTGATCCAGCAATATAATCAATGGCGTCATCAATACACAACAGTGGATAGGTGTCTTTCTGTGTGACTGCATTAAGGGGTTGAGAATCCACATAGAGCTACCGCAAGTCCTTTGCAGACTAGAACTGGACATTTCTGGTGTCAGTTGAGTTTTGCACAAACCTGAAGGGTCAGCTAAGGTGGTGATCAGCTGGGCAGTCTGCATGGTAAGAGCCTTTCCTGGAAGAAGCTTGGCAAATCACAGGGCAGTCTGCATCATAGTACTCACAGACCACCAAACACTATTGTATGCTATTGCACTTGAGCTATCTCTTCAGTTTAATTTGTTTCAACTTCTTTTTTTCAAGCTACTTTTTAATATTTTACACTATTCTTTTGCAGTGACGAGTAACATCACATCTACACCGTGCACATTTCCCCGGGATTGTTGTGGGGGAGGCGCAAGTATTATTTGACTAATAACTGAAAGAGGAGTTCATGGTTAAGGATAAGACCCGGGTTCTGAAATCATTTCGCTGTCTTTCTGTATCAGAAGCACCTCATCTCCTAAATGGACAGACGTGGATCCTGCAGCATTGGCGTTTCAGCATGGATGCGACACCTTCCTTGCGGCAGCCTGCCTAATATTGATGGCATAGACAGTATAAGCAAATAGCTTACCCTTTATTTGCACCCTGGCCTTTAAGCTGCGCTGGGGTAGACAATCCCTCCCCCACGCTTGGATGTAATTAGCAGCCACCAGTCATGCCCTGTTAGCATTCCTCATGGGTGGCTTTGAGGCCGGCAGCGATCAAACCATGGTTACTGACTGTCTGCTTGATGCTGATTGGCAGTAGTCTGTGCACGGCGGATTCCTTGTGGGTTATTACGCAGACTAAACGTACGTACATTCTAGAATCACAACCTGAAATAGAATGAGGTTTATACATGATTACAAGGAATTTAACTTGACATAGTCCTTATCAATAGCCACATTTCCAACAACATTAAATAATGAATAATTAATAAAATAAACAAATATGCATGCAAATATGGTGAAAAGCTGGATAGCAGCACCAGGATTTTTGTCATGGCAGGTGTGTGCTGTCAGTTGTTCAGGATCCTACTGCTAAGGGAAACACATTTATCTTCATGTCTTGATCCTGGGTTTTATTGACCAGAAGGCTGAAAGATGCAGTGTGCAGGATTTTAGGAGTCGGCAGTCATCCTACTTGCTCATTTTTTGAACATATAGTATAGTAAATATATTCGAATCCTTTTTGACTAACAGACATGTGCACTATCCAATCAAAATTAGATTAGATATGTTGATAATTCTAATTAGTTTAGGTTTCACCATTAAAAATGCAATATAGACAAAAGTATTGGGACACACATCTTAATCGTTGAATTTAGGTGTTTCATTCAGACTCATTGCCAAAGGTGTATAAAATCAAGCACCTAGTCAGGCAGTCAGGTTTACAAACATTTGTGAAAGAATGGGTCATTCTGAAGAGCTCAGTGAATTTAAGCATGGTGCTGTCATAGGATGCCACCTTTGCAGTAAATCAGTTTATGAAATTTCTTCCCTGCTCGATATTCCACAGTCAGCTGTTAGTGGTATTTTTGCAAAGTGGAAGCATTTAGGAGAAACTCAGCCATTAAATGGCAGACCACGTAAAGTGGGGTCGCCGAGTGCTGAGGCACATAGTGTGTGAAAGTCACCAACGCTCTGTTGACTCAGTACCTGCAGAGGTCCAAACTTCCTCTGGCATTAACCCCAGCACAAAATCTGTGTGCCAGCAGATTCATGGAATGGACTTCCATGGTTGAGCAGCTGCATGCGGGCCTCACTTCACCAAGTGTTATGCCAAGCTTCAGATCGGGTGGAGTAAAGCACACCGCCACTGGACTCTGGAGCAGTGGAAAATATGTTCTGTGGAGTAACAAATTGTGCTTCTCTGTTTGGCAGTCTGTTGGACGAGCATGGGTTTGGCAGATGCCAGGAGATTGTTACGTGCCTCTACAGTATTAGTAAAATTTGATGGAGGAGGCATAGTGGTATGGGGTTGTTTTTCAGGGGTTGGGTTAGGCCCCTTAGTTCCAGTGAAGGTAACTCTTAATGCTTCAGCTTACCTGGACATTTTGGACAATTCTATGCTCAACTTTGAGGTAACAGTTTGGAGAAGGCCCCTTTCTGTTCCAGCATGACTGTGCCTCAGTGCACAAAGCAAGGTCTATAAACACATGGTTGGGTTAGTTATTGTGGAACTTGACTGGCCCACACTGAGTCCTGACCTCAATCCCATCAAACACCTTTGGGATGAACTAGAACGGAGATTGTGAGCCAGGCCTTCACGTCCAACATCAGTGCCTGATCTCACAAATGGATGAATGGGCAAAAATTCTAACAAACACACCCCAAAATCCTGTGGAAAGCCTTCCCAGAAGAGTGGCAGCTGTTATACCTGCAAAGGAGGGACCAGCTCTTTAACTAAACCCACACATTATATAGTTGTGGTGAGTCTGAAGCCTAGGAAAACATTCATTATTAAATTTCAAGTCACTTTTAGTATGATGATAAAAATGTGAGTTAATCCATTCAGAATCATGGACACAATGCACATGCATAATGCATTTTGGCAAATATTCACCAGAGTAGCATCCCTAAATTTCTTCATTCTTCCAAACAAAAATATTCATGTTTGTTCAAATTCCACATGTCAAGTTTTCAGTTGGATTGAGATCAGGGTTTTGCCTAGGCTATTGTAAGCAGGTGGGAAAATTACAATACAGTAAATAATAGGAATAATTACACTCACCTAAAGGATTATTAGGAACACCTGTTCAATTTCTCATTAATGCAATTATCTAATCAACCAATCACATGGCAGTTGCTTCAATGCATTTAGGGGTGTGGTCCTGGTCAAGACAATCTCCTGAACTCCAAACTGAATGTCAGAATGGGAAAGAAAGGTGATTTAAGCAATTTTGAGCGTGGCATGGTTGTTGGTGCCAGACAGGCCGGTCTGAGTATTTCACAATCTGCTCAGTTACTAGGATTTTCACGCACAACCATTTCTAGGGTTTACAAAGAATGGTGTGCAAAGGGAAAAACATCCAGTATGCGGCAGTCCTGTGGGCGAAAATGCCTTGTTGATGCTAGAGGTCAGAGGAGAATGGGCCGACTGATTCAAGCTGATAGAAGAGCAACTTTGACTGAAATAACCACTCGTTACAACCGAGGTATGCAGCAAAGCATTTGTGAAGCCACAACACGCACAACCTTGAGGCGGATGGGCTACAACAGCAGAAGACCCCACCGGGTACCACTCATCTCCACTACAAATAGGAAAAAGAGGCTACAATTTGCACAAGCTCACCAAAATTGGACAGTTGAAGACTGGAAAAATGTTGCCTGGTCTGATGAGTCTCGATTTCTGTTGAGACATTCAAATGGTAGAGTCAGAATTTGGCGTAAACAGAATGAGAACATGGATCCATCATGCCTTGTTACCACTGTGCAGGCTGGTGGTGGTGGTGTAATGGTGTGGGGGATGTTTTCTTGGCACACTTTAGGCCCCTTAGTGCCAATTGGGCATCGTTTAAATGCCATGGCCTACCTGAGCATTGTTTCTGACCATGTCCATCCCCTTATGACCACCTTGTACCCATCCTCTGATGGCTACTTCCAGCAGGATAATGCACCATGTCACAAAGCTCGAATAATTTCAAATTGGTTTCTTGAACATGACAATGAGTTCACTGTACTACAATGGCCCCCACAGTCACCAGATCTCAACCCAATAGAGCATCTTTGGGATGTGGTGGAACGGGAGCTTCGTGCCCTGGATGTGCATCCCACAAATCTCCATCAACTGCAAGATGCTATCCTATCAATATGGGCCAACATTTCTAAAGAATGCTTTCAGCACCTTGTTGAATCAATGCCACGTAGAATTAAGGCAGTTCTGAAGGCGAAAGGGAGTCAAACACCGTATTAGTATGGTGTTCCTAATAATCCTTTAGGTGAGTGTATACCGTAATAATAAACATAACTACATAAGTACTGTACTGTACGCCGAGCCAACGAATCACTGAAGCTGCGCGATGTTTTCAGGAGCGTCACTAAGTAGTGAGTGCATTATGAAGCACTGTATCTAACCAGAATTTTTTATTTATAATAGGCTTTATGGCAGTCCGCTCATAAGTATGAGTTGTCTGTAAGTTAAGAGGTTCTTAACCTGCCTGCACTGAATGGGTGCTAAAAAGGAAAATGACATTGATTCTGTGGCTGCAGTGTTCTGAGCGCTTAGGAAGTCTGTGGTAGGGAAATGGGTATTTGGTTATCAGAAAAAGCTCATAGTTTACTAATCTGTGTCTCTTGTTCAGCTATGTTGGTGAGATGTGGGTGACTGCAGAAACGAGACACATAACTGTGCCAGATGGGGCAACTTTATACGGATGACATCAGCTTGGCTCCCAGGATACACTAGAGGGGCTATAATCCCCAGCTTGCTTGGGAATGTGGCCCCCACCCCCCAAGAATGAGCTGGAATGTGTGCCCAAAGAAAGAGATGTCTGTATCGACCTGCTGTACATGATTGCATGTAACCCATGTAAGATGAACAAAAAAATCATCCCTACTTAATTCCATTTAAATACTAGAAAGGTTTCAGTATTTGAATTTAAAATCTTTATACGCTTCCCTTCTCAGCACGATATCCTCAAGGCAGTTTATGTGTTTACCTTGAATATACATCCTGTTTTTATTGCTATGAGTCATGGGCTGCAGTGCTGAAGAACAATCACCGGCTTAGAGACAGCACAACGTACATGCCAGCCAACAAAAATCCATCTGAATTAAACAATTATTGTTGGAAAATGGATGCTTATTCATTCTACCGCTATACAATTACCTGCTGAAAATAAGTTTTTATTGATTATGCCTTTCACAAAATAATGTCTTGTGCATTTCTTTCTGATGATGACAGTAAACATCAAAATGTGGATGATTTTAGTAAGACATTTAACTTTTAAACAGTGAATTGTTTTATGGTGAAAAAAAAACACACATGGCTACATTTGCAGATGTACTTCATGTTCTTAACATGACTTGACAAAGTCAAATTATCTCTGTATCAATGAAGCTAATTTTGTAAGTGTATAGGAACAGCACATTTTTACATTACGCTAAAACATGTAGACCTAATCAAAAAAACGTAAACATGTAATTGCCAATGTATAGGGAAAAAAATCCCTAAATGAGATGATCAACATAAGAAATTTACAAACGAGAGGGGGCCAATAGTACTGCTTCAGAATAGAATATAGAAAAAATTACAAACAACGATGTAAATAAAATTCTATTGTGGATGACATCTACTAGATATGAATTATTGCAGTCTGGTGATCTAGCCATTAGATGGTAGGGATTGAGAGTGGGCCAGTGCAAACAACTGGTAATATACTGGATCTTACCAACACATGGATCTATTCTCTATACTCTAATTCTTGCTGGCTGTTGCCATGTTCAGAGTTTGGAGAGGGGGGGGGGCAGGTCAGGTTTTCTCAAACTTCCTGAGGCCTCACATGACAGCAAATAAAGCACCAGCATGCATTTGACCTGAGTCAAAATTACAATGAATAGGCAAGACCAGCATTTCACATGTTCTATGGTGGCACTTTGCACCTTTGCATAATTGGTTTGTTAGTACCCTGTAGGTAGACAAAGTGATAGGTTATGTTTGCATCACATATGTGTCTCAACACATAAGGTAAGCAAGATGCAGTGTTCTTGCCCCCCCCCCCCCCCCCCCCCATCAAACAATTGCAGTGCAACTGGGAAGCAGAAGAAAAAGGAGGAATCCTTGTTGAGGGGTTTGGTCTTTCTGTTAGGTTGTATGGAACAGATTTAGTACAGAATCTCCCTAGAGAAGTTACCTAGCCCTAAAACACAGAAAACCTGTGCCAAGGTATTGGATGGTGCCCAGTGAACCAAGGATTCAAGGGAAATGATTTGGAAGCTGTGTAACAGCAGAAGCAAAGCAGCAACACCAAAACAATTAGAAAAGATTTACGAATAGCATTATAATTTAATACGATACAAAATAACAGCATCATAAAAAAAAACGTTTTTGGCTGTGTGTACAGTATGTGTATGTGCCCGGCAATTGCCTGGCGTTCTGTCCAGGGTGCATTCCTACATCGTGCCGTGTGCCAGCTGAATATGCTTCAGGCCTCCCACTCTGACCACCATGAGCAGTTGGAAGACGGATGGATCGCTCATTTATAACAGTGGTATATATACACACAGGAAACAATCTCTGTGGTAGTTGTAGGAGAAAATAAATATCTGGGATTCGAAGACAAATTACCCAACTGACAACTACAGTACAGGTGAAAAGTCTGAACAGACCTGCTTTTAAGTGCTTTTGTCTCCATTTTATCTGTTATTCGCCTTAAAGTAAAAGACTTCAAAACAGCCCCTTTTTGCTTCGATGATATTCAATGGCATTGCAGACTCTTGGCATTCTTTCAACCAGCTTCCAGATGTAGCCTCCTGGAATGCTTCTCCAACAGTCCTGAAGGAGTTTACACAGGTTACGGGCACAAGTTGGCTTCCTTGCTCTTACTCTTTGATCCAACTCATCCCAAACCAGCTCTATAGGGTTTAGGTCGGGGGGGATTGTGGGGGCCAGGTCATCTGTCACAGCACTCCAATACTTACTACATAACCTCGAGCTGTGCTTAGGGTCGGTTTCTTGTTGAAAAACAATTTTCGATAGGTGTGTTCAGACTTTCCATTGTTACTGTATCTGATGTGCTAATTACATGTATTGCGTGATTATCTAATTATATCGACTCATTTGCATGTTGATGAAACACTGCACAATCATGGATGAATGATTAAAAGTTTGTTTGCTCGTATCAAAATCCAATCTGTGTATTAAAATGACTTAGTAGTTCCAACTTTCTCCTGCTGACCTCTTTTATTTAATGAATTTCAAATAAGATTGACCAATAGAGTCGCAGGATCTACAAATTCAGTATAGTTGCAGGAATTTCAGATATTATACTTAACTTTTGTGAACGAATGATGTTATGATGATATTTCACCCAGTTTTCTCCCGGTTTATTTTGCATTTTAAAATAGCTAGTCATACTTTTCTGTGTGTGAGTGCGTGCCCTGTGATGCAGTGTCATACCATCTAAGGTGGCTCCTGCCTGCTGTCTTATGCTCCACAGGGCAGGTTCTAGGCTCAACATGACCCAGCACTACAACAGTGCTTATGAATCATGGATGGATTTGTAAAATTTAATTTAAGAAGACTGTTAGAGACTGTGGGCTTTCTGTAGGGAAGTTAAGGTCAATGTTATTTTATTAATTAAGTAGACTATAGATACTTTCATAATGCCTCATAATGGTCGGTATAAGAATTAAGGATGCTTTGTACATAATTGAGGAGGTATCCATAGTGCATTATAGAGGAGAGCTTCATAAGGCAGTAATAGTGAATAATAAACATGCCAATAATGCTTTATGAATGCATTATGATGTGTTATGAATGTACTCATATAGACATGGCATTCATAGATAGTGTTACTGACATTTCTTTTTTGGACATGATGCTGTAATAATGATGTCATAATCTGAAACTCAGTTTTTCCTTTTCTTCCTCAGGATGATTCCCGCTTCACATAAGCTCTTCCTGCTGAGCGACCTGGCGTCCGCGCGGGACTATAATCTGTGCGTGCTGGCTGTGTACGACGACGGAATCACCGCCCTGACAGCCACCCGTCTCGTTGGCTGTGCGGCCTTCACCACAGAACAGGAGTATCGCCAGTGCCGTTCCATCCACGACCAGTTCCTGGGGGGCACCATGATTATAATCATCGGTGGCATCATCGTGGCCTCCGTGTTGGTCTTCATCTTCATCCTCCTCATGAAGTACAAGCTCCACAGCAATCACCACAAACAGAAGGCGGCCAAAGTAAGCAATGTGTGCTTACAGACCAATGGGAGCCGCGCTGGGGGGTTCCCACCCTCGTCATCTTCTGCAAGTTCAGCTACCAAGACCCCTGCAAGAACGACCAGCTCCAGCAGTGAGAGGGTGCCACACGACCCCCTGCAGACAAAAGAGGACTATGACTGCCCTGTTAAAGGGACTACAGTGGTGGATATGAACCTAGATTACAAGACAGCCGCTGCAGATGACACTGTCTCACAATAGCACAGGGACTGACCACTTCCTATCTCCTGGTGCTCAGGTTCACTTGCCTTACAGAGGATTTTATCTTGTTCAAGGTGAGCTTGGTACAAACGTGCACCTATAACATCTGTGGTCATGCGGATTAACAGGACTGTTTTCACTGACTAATCGGTGTGAATTCACACAATTATCAGTAAGGTAGCTGTGCTAAATAAGTGCCTTATTTGAATATCAAAGACCCTACAATATTTAGGATGGTGGAAGCAGTGCTGCCGGTCAGATTATGAGGTGGTAAGGTGGTGGTGTTCTGACTTTTGCTTGTTTTTGAGTTACCAAATTGAACCAGGATTCTTTTTCACATTGTTTGTGAATTGAACAGTCTATTCGAGTCTGTCAGGTTTTATCAAAATTGTGATTCTCATAACCCATGGCCATGGATGTGTCTTGAATGATGTAAGGCAAATCAGAGCTGTTCCAGTTTCTTTATGGCATATTCTTCATAAAATGCTGACCACTGTTTTTTTTTTCATAAAACTATAAAATAATTGTCAGAGCCTTTACTCTTAAGATACTTGTTTATTAATATGAGAGATATTGTGAAATGTTAAACAGGTTGGACACATAATAGATTAAAACCAATATAAATATATTTCTCTTGCCATTATCTTATTCGTTGATCAGTGTCTGTGTAATGATTTTACTGCACTGAAATGAGTCACATGCAGAGTGGGCTAAAGTAAATAATCTCTTGCCGTACTCGACTCACGCCCAAAATACACACGTTAAAGTCTGAGTTTCTATTGTTTATTTGATGTAGATGCTGTTAAGTCCTGTCAGGTCTAAAACTTTGGAAAATTTGTAATAAGATGATGAAAGAGGCAAACGGACAGGCTTGCTATTAGAGATGGTCAAAGAATGGATTGTCTGGTACATACTTTACAAGAGACAAGCAGAGTAATTTCAGTACTTTGAAAGTGAGCTATAACCTCTCTCAACTGCCAGAACTGGGTAAAAGCCAGGAAGACATCACTGCAGTTCTTTGTAATTGGAGAGAATTTGTATGTACTTTCAAAGATATGGTTTGCATTTATGTAAATAAAATATAGTCAAATTTCAATGTAGTTAAGAGCACAGTTTAATTGCATGAGACCCTCTTTTATTTTTAATTTTTGTAAGAATATAAGAATTGTAAGACTGATTTACAATTACAGATGTCTAATTTTTAACTGTGTCTTTGTTCGGTTCCTGGCCTTCAAAATATGTGCTAGACTTGAGTATATGTCATGTATTCCTGATAAGAACATAAGCCCGGTCTAACTTGCAGCTGAAACTGTAAGTAAATTATAAATGGTGAGTCTCTCCTTCGTGCATGGAGAACGGTGGCTCTTGTAAACACTGTAAACCACGGGTAATGTACACCATTACACAAGAAAGACTATCCTAGGACTGCTTTCTAACAAAAATGATTAAACTTGAAAAAAGGAGGATGATATTTACAGTAAAGTGAATGTTATACCTTATTCTAAATTGTGCTGAATGGTGTAAAAAACATTCAAAACATATTTCAAAATGTGACATCAACAGTACAGATGCTTCACAGCATTTACCTGTAACGTGGATATACATTTTAAAATTTGAGAATAAGTTCTGTTCCATGTTTTGTCATGTTTACATTTTTTAGTGCTATTTTGGATAGACAAAATTAATAACATCCAGATATTTTTATGATTGAGTATTTCCTCTTAAATGAATAAGATATAATTCTGGTATATATATATATGTATATCTATATCTTTTTTGGATATGCTGTTTGATTTGGGAACATAAACAGGTAAAGAATGTTTCACAAGTCAAAGTAACCTGCAAATCACCCTGATATAAATGCAGAATAAACTCTTACTGTGCTTTTGTCTTTTGGAGATGATATACGCCCCTTTGCAATAGAAGGTTCTTCCTTTTATTAGTAGGCATTGTCTTCTATTATACGAGTAATCATATTTGTTACATTAATTTGTTCCATTTGAATTTATATAAAGTATGATTACCTTAATGAGGATAAAATTAACTGAGGTCAGTTCTATCAGTCAACAAATGATAATTAAATTTAAAAAAACAGAACCTCCATTAGAACATCCTGAAATACTTCCTGTTACTCAGGGCAATAAGGAAACAACAACAGTCTTTACTCCCAAAGTAAGAAGAGAGCATTAAGAAATTTCTGATCAGCTGACACCAATCTTTTTTCCCTCAATTATATTTTGATATTGCATGCACCTAGTATGCCCCATAACTCATAAAATACTTTCCTTACAGTTTGGGGGGGGCAGACTCATGCTTATTTTAATTTTTGTACAAAAAAAATAAAGGAATACATCTGTTTGTTTCTGTAGGAAAATAATCCTAAATATAGGGCATTGCAACATTTTAGTCGCTCAAGATTAAGCTGAAGATTGTCAACCTCACTTTGGGTCAGCGGCTTGTCGTAAAAATGTTGTCCCAAGCTAATATTATTGTATGGGTTCTGAATATTTACAAACGACAAAAATATGCAAACATATTTCACTTTTTGATGTTGTTTCTGAGATTATATAATTATATAATGTTATGATTATATAATTTATAATCATAGCAGCACTTAAGTATAATTTATGTCAACTCTTCATTTCCAGTATTTGCAAAATCCATAAACTTGCATAAATTATCTTTAGAATTTTTGCTGTTTTATTTAATGTCAACAGAGTAATGATATTTAACAAGAGCGATTTCATAGCTTGTGGATTCTGAAAAGAGCAGGGTTATGATCTAATACATTTTTAAATGTAGCAGTGTAACATGTATCATATACTAAATACTTGCAGATATTTGTATCTGAAGCGAATAAGACCAGAAAGCTGGACACGTGCACATTGGGATAAAAGGACAGAAAGATATGAGATAGTACAAGCATCCATCCATCCGTCCTATATGGTGGTGCAGTAGTTAGCACTGTTGCCTTACACCCTTGGGACCAGGGTTCCACATCGTGGAGTTTGCATGTTCTCCGCATGTTATTGTGGGGCTTCCTCTGGCTACTCCAGTTTCCCCCCCTTGTCAAAAAACACACTAAGGTGGACTGGAGTTACCAAATTGCCCATAGGTGTGAATGGTGTGTGTTGCCCTCCCAATTTTGAGTTGTTCCCTGCCTTGCACCCATAGACTCCAGACCCTGAATATGACAAGCTGCTTCAGAAAATGGATGGGCTTATCCTATGCAGATAATGTGCAATATACAATATGCACAAGTGGTTTGGCAATTTTTTTCGAATTCTGTTTAAAAGACAAAACAAAAACTAGCTGCGGGATTCAATCAGGAGAAGCATGCAGTTATGCCGATGAGACAATGTTTCCTGATAATCGGTTTACAGTGGGAGTATTACTGCTGCAGTGACACTAGCCGGGGCAGGTATTGCTAACTTGGTGCTTGTGTAGGCTAACGGGTTGATTGGTGGGATACCGTACTGGTAAAATTTAGTTATTGATGTAAACCAAGCCGAGAAACCAGTCATGGCCATTTCAAATTCACGTTTGTAATATAGTACAGTGAAGTATAAGAACCCTGGAAGAAATTTTATACATGACCTTGCACATGATCTCTGTTAGACACTAAGCAGAAATAACATCATTGGCAGAATCCACCCTATAGGATATATATTTTTACAAAATCCAAATCAGAATCAGGATACTATACCAGTCTAAGCAAAGAATTAAACGCTGCTCTTATGCAAAAGCAGAATTCCGTGATGTAGCCTGAAACAGAGCCAGGAACATAATCTCATTTTAAAAAATAAATGCTGGAAAATAAATCTGCAAATGAATCTGTACCGGTAAAGGATTGTTGGATGAATAGAACTGAATAACATATTAAGAGAAATTGTGGAAACATTTATAATACATAGATCTCTATAAATTAAGAATATTTATTAGATCTCTTTAAAAAATAATTAAAACTCTTTAAAATCCCATGAAAAACCTTCATAATTTGTTTCAAGATTTGTTCTATGGTCTTCAGACATATGGTCTTAACAAGCTTTAGACCTGAAGCTCATTGCCCAAGCATCACAAGCAGAATGGATTATATGACATAAAATTTCAGTTTCCTCAAACAGATATAAAATCTATGTTCAAACAGATGTAGAACGGCCCAAGATTCTGATTTACCATAACAAATGTAGTTATGATGCAAACTAAATCTTGTTTTAATGATATATAATGCTCCCCTAATGGTTGGTCTGTAATCCCAAAGTTTCTCTGTCATTCAAAGCGTTCATTGCTGTTTATATTTTATAGGTTTTATTTTCCCTGCAACCATGACCAGGATTAGCAGTTAGAAGTTGCATGGATATATTTTATTTCCATTATTTGAATTCTTCATGTAATTCTGTTCACTGTCATTGAAACGATTGGTACTGTGCTTTGTTTATGAATAATGGGAAGAAAAAGTATGACATACTTCCACCTTAACATGATACAAAGATCAAGAAACAAGGACAAGATTAATAAGAGCCAAACAAAACTCTGATCCTACAAGGTTTCCATAAGTAGACAGCACCTATAAAACATATCTTTTTCAGTTTTATGGTGAACTGCTCCATTAAATTAACTTTTCTTCTAGATAGCTGGTAGCTGACAGAAGAGTAAAGGTGGACTGGTCTACCATATCAGCGTGCGCAACACTAATGTACCATTTCTGCGTGCGTAACGCTAATGTACCATTTCAGCGTGCGTAACGCTAATGTACCATTTCAGCATGCGTAACACTAATGTGCCATTTCAGTGCGCATAACACTAATCTACCATATCAGCGTGCGTAACAGTAATCTACCATATCAGCGTGCATAACACTAATGTACCATATCAGCATGTGTACCACTAATTTACCATTTCAGTAATTATTATTAGTTGCAAAGTGGGAAAAAAATTTCTGGTCAGATGAGACGTAATGTGGATGTGCTGTCTAACACTGTCCACACCTCAAAAACAACAGTGATGTATCTTGTTGAAATATAAGGAAGAAGGCAAGAAGAACCTGTTTTTCTGCTAAAAAAAAAACAGAAGTTTATCTTTTGCCTGGAAAATGATCCCAAACAGAAGGTCAGAAGAACATTTGGAAGAATGTGCAAAGCTGGTTCATACCAAAAACTTGTTTCTTTGTGTTATCGCATGCCTTCATTTTGATACCTGAGTGTTTTATGCCAAAAAAAAATGAAAGCTGCCATTGTTACATAAGTAAACAGCTTTAAAGTTTTTCACATATTATTTTCTATTATAGAAAACAATGTTTCACTAAAATTTTCTAGTTATTGTCAGATTAAATAAAAATATCAGAGAACTATATTTCAATAATGGAGACTCAGACATATTTCTGTTTTTCATATATATACATACACACTGTATGTGTGTGTGTGTGTGTGTGTGTAGCTGCAGACCAGTCAGAGTGTCCATGCTAACCCCTGTCCACTGCTGAAAGCACCTACAATGGGCAGACTGGGAAATGGACCTTTAATCAGTGGAAGGTTTTCTGGTCCAATGAATCCCATGCATGATGTGGAGAACCAGGTACTGTACATGTTAATCATATGTGGGATGCGGTGAAACAACAAGTCTAATCTGCAGCTACGCAGCCCCTTACACAACAGGGCTTGATGTACTGGCTCTTGTGACACATTACTTCATTACCATCATTAAAATGATCTGTGATTTATGCCCTAATAGCCCTTCTGTTGGTTAGTAACAGACGGAATACCCTTTGTTCACATCTTGCAATGATAAGTCTTGGCCACTGAGTACCCAGTTGGCAGTTCGTGGTTTTTATTTCTTCTCGTATCTGTCAGTAAGAACTCACCACAGCTGACCATGAGCACCCCCACAAGCCCTGCCGTCTTGGAGATGCTCTGACCCAGTCATCTGGCTATAAAGTTTTGGTCCTTACCAGAGTCACTCATGTCTTCTACATTAACTATGAGTAGCTTGTTATGTTAGCTTACCATTTAACATACTGTATCCCAGATCTGTGCTGTTTATACAAGATAGTCAACATTATTTGTTTCACGTGGGGTGGTTGTACAGTATATTATATGATATATAAAAAGCTTAAATTCCCAATTCCCAGATGATGACACAAATTCAGGACCTAATAAATTTTTACCATGGTTACTCTTTTACAGTCAGTCAGAGATGTTTTCCTTTTTTAATGAAGTGGTATGAAGATGCTGCCTAGCAGAATACCACAGAGATGTTCATTGCAGTAATGAAGTGTTCACCATTTATGATTGAAGATGATTTGTCAACCAAACACTTACATAAAAGTAAATCAGTACATTATGAGTTATATTTCTCTATTATCAAATTTTGAGAGTACAGGAAACCAAACCTGGATGATACATAGTGATGTCTATTTCTGATAAAGCTCGAAGCATTTCTGACTCAATACTTTGACATAAATACTCAGGCATCTCTAAAGAACTATAAAACATATTATTACTGGAGCTTTTACCATTAAATAAGACAATGGTTACCATCCTATGTAACAACTTAGCAACAACCAATAAACAAATCACTATAGCGGTATTGTAAAATGGGCTATACGTGGTACTTCCTGAAGGCATTTGTTTGTTTCTTGTAATTAAAGAGTAGAAACCAAAATTGTGTATGTAAATCTGTAAATAAATATTGAGCTCTGAAGTGCCTGGTGACTCATCCAGTTGCCTTGGGGTGCGATATCATAAAGTACCGAGAAACTAATTTTCAGTGCATGCAGAAAATTAAAGACAAAATGATACAAGAAGTCTAAATAATTATTTGTTAAAAAAAACAAAAAAAACAATGTCACATTGTGACAGAGACAACCCGCGAGGATAGCCTACAAAATACTTTTGTGTTGCTGTATATTTAAGAAGCCTGATTCTTTTTTACTTTTTACTTTTTTTAAAAGACGCGTATGCTGGTTGCCTAGACAACCCCTTACGTTTCAGCAATGAGAAGTCAGCTGCACTCTCCATAGCTAGCTGTCTTGAATCAAGCTGTGAAAGAATATTTTTGGATGCTTCGCAAGACCCAGTTTTAGAAGCAAATGTCACAGTTACAGGTCACAACTATTAAGTAAGCCTACAAGGATGCTGGTCAGATACATGGAAGTCCATTTTCAGCAATTCATTTATGTAACATTTAATTCATGAAATCAATTAGGCGGGAGATATTTCATTGAAATATAAGTACAATGTTTCAGAATCCATAAAATAAACAAATGGAGCTACATTTAAAAAAAAATGAAAAACTGAAAAAGTTTATATTTTTGTAAACTATTGATTTTGTCACTTTCGGTTTATTTCGTTTTTTCTCCTGAGTCTTTATAGGTTTAGAAGTTCATTTTAGAAAAATCATTCATCCATCTATCATCTGTCGTCAAACCACATATCCAATAGAGGGTTGCGAGCCAATTCCAGGCAGCATAAAGCATAAGGCTAGGGAACAAACTAGATAGGATGGCAGTCCATCACAAGGCACACACAGACATAATATAGAAAGTGTACTTTTTATTCAGCAGACACTTTTATCTAAAGCCTTGTGCATTTTCTGAGAAGGCAGAGTCAGACAGTCCCTGGAATAATTGGGTGGTTAGCGCCTGGTTCAAGGACCCAGCGCTGAAATCATTTTACCAACCATGGGATCTGAACCAGGAATTATCGCATCACAGGCACTGCATCATACGACCCTCCGAGCCACACACCACACCCAGTAGAAATGCCACGTCTTGGGGCTCCATGCGGAAAATGGAGCACCCAGAAGAAGGCCTTGACGCATGGGGAGAACATTCAACTCCACACAAACTCATTGGGATTCAAACCTCGAGGTGTGAGGCAACGATGCTACTCACTGTGCCACCATGCTAATTACTACTAATTATTAAATTCTTTGAATGAATGTAAAAAATGGCTATAAAAAAATAGTCAGATAGTTCTGACCATTTTTAGTGGGGCAGTCAAATGAACAGGATTGTCTGTGAGTTTTCATTCTCTCTGTCCCAGCTCACATTAAGTTTATTTAGTTTGCTGATGCGCACTCTATAAGAATTGGATATTGCCATTGTTTTGTCAAAAAAGCTTTTATTTTTGGGGTGTCCCCTTATGTGGACCACATCCCTGACAAAGGAAACATCACCTCTAGTAAATATATTTTGTGTCACATTCCTAATTCACATAGTTCTCAACAAACTGGCAACAGACACCTCTACTTTTGATAATAATAATAGTAATTATTGATACTTTATTGATTCTTGTGGGGAAATTGTCTTTATGCCTCCCCCAACTTGCTCTTTTGAGAGTAAGCTGTCTGTGAAGGGCAGCCCACCTCTTGGGGCACTCAGGGAGCTGGGGGTTAAGTGCCTTGCTCAAGGACTTGCAGATGTGCTGAAACTGGGTTCAAATGGGTGACTTTCTGATTGCAGGCACACAGGCTTAGCCGACTGACCCATACGCATTTAAGATATCACTTGTTCCATGAACGTGTTCTTTCATTAAATACACCTTTCTCCTTTCTTTGTTTTAGATTTTTTCTTTCTTTCTATTAGTTTTTCAACTCCAGAAATATACTGAATTAAATTCACAAGATTGGAAGAAGAAGTTAATCACAACAAACACATCCAGTAAATTAAACACAAGCAAAATATGTCAACAAAACACTACAAAGGAAAATTAATGAAACTGTTGAATAAAACTTAAACAATGAACTATATAAATTGCAGTATATTACTGCAACACTAGACTGTTGGCTATCAAACAGACAAAGCTGCACTTTTGACAACACACTGCATTGATACCCTTGAAAGCTATGCTACTAAATTGGCCTTCAAAAACTGAAGAGACTCATATCTTATATTCAACAACATCATAAATACAGGCAGTTCCTGGGATAAGAATGTCCAAATTACAGACAACTCATACTTAGGAGTTAAGCCTCTAAAGCCTGGCAGAATACTCACGTCTGTGGGCCCTTGTCCAAGGCCCTTAACCCCCAGCTCCATGGGGGCTACTACATGTGGCTGCCCTTCACTGCCAAGCTTGCTTTCACTTACATATGTGCCCGTGTGTCATGGAAAGAAAGATGTTGTCGTACTCAAGTTTAGGCAATATCCTTCACAATACAATATGGAAGGTTACAAACATACAAAATGATTTTCAGTATTCAGAATGGACAGTAAATTGTGCATTTTACATTTTCAAAAATTGCAGTGCCAAAAGCTGACACACCAATTGTCAGTCACTGCATCCTCGTTTTTAGAATTATAACTCTGGTCTGGATGCAGCCACATCACAAATGACGTTTTCCTTTCCGCAGCAGGGGAAGATGGCTCTGCTGCACCTTAAACGTCTTTGGATAGACTCCAGGGCACAGTCCCCACAGGATTCCTCATCACCTGCATAAAGTTCCCTCTTCTGCAATCACAATTTCTTGTTACTCTGGCAACAGCATTTATCTGATCACCACTCAGATCTGTAACAATGCATTATAGAATGATGAGTATCAAAGGCTACAATCCTCATTTTTTATATATTCCCATGTATAAGTTATACAGTACTACATTGTTACATAGAGTATGAATATCCACAGATGCAACAAAGTAAATATAAAGTAACCTATAGCACTGCTATGCCACAGGTACTGTAAACAATCCAGTATTAGAAATGTGAATAATGTATATTAGAAATGAGAATACTGTATTCTACTTTTTGTACCGAAGATACTTCGATAAATTCCCCCTTTCCCTGTCTGACAGTGTGGCTAATAGAGGCAACCACAAATCAGCTTGTATTCAGTTGTACTCATTGGGTAGCTTCTCCTGACATCGGTTATTCCAAGCACATGGTCAACCACTATGGCATGGATTTTGTTCAATAATGTTGATCTTTGGCCTCTCCCATGCCACACTCTCAGTCTTTTGACATTAAAGTGTTTCTATAAACCACAACAAACAAACATAGCTCCTTTTGTGCGTAATGGTTTGTGAACTATTTTTCTACTTACTGTTTAGACCTAGACAGTGGTGTGGGAACTGAGATCAGGTTGTGACGACTGACGTTAATTATACTGAGCTGTAGTGCTTTCTGACTGAGAATAAGATACAATCGGTCCTTTAGGAAGTGGATGTGTTCTGTCGAAATGGTGAAACTAATCTACCACATGAGAGAAAATGCATTTAAAATGAATAAGGTTGTGGGAAATACGATTTTATTTTGAGAAACTGATTTGAAAGCTTAAGGATATACTCTATCACAAATTTTAGTGTTTATGCAATTATGAAAAACTGCTGCCTGACACCTTGCACGTAAATCTCCTGATCAGAGGTGGCAAGTTAGGTCCAGAGAGTACAAATCCATACCAAGATTTTGTTTCAACCGACCTGTTTGACTACCCTGCGACTGTCATTCTTTATATTCAACTGGTTGGTTGAAACAAAATCTTGGTCTGGATTTGTACTTCCTGGACCTGAACTTTCCACCTCTGCTCCTTATCAGTCTAGTGGTGCCATCCTGGCATTAACCCCCTAGTCATCTAGACATGAAGGTCATAAGTTACACAAAGCATCCTCAGACAAAAAACAAAGACAAACATTACCAACAATACTGCAGCCGGGAGAAAAGATCAGCACTCTTCAGGAGAATATTATTGATTATCATTCCTGTGTACCACTTCAGAATTGTCACAGTTTTCCTCAATTACTTAAGCACAAAGGACAAAATCCTTGAATGACAGTTCTTGTTCTTTGAACACTATGTGCAATTCTCCAGATAAACACTGTTTTTATACACATTGCCATTGCTTTCGTACAAAATTGAAATGTTGAATTCTGTTTATTCTATGACCACAATTTCCTCCAATTGGCCTAGTAGTACATTGAATAAGCCCTGGTCATCAAAATCAATCAAATTTCTTTGATGTTAAATGTGTATATAAATATGCTCATTGTATGAATCTTAACATTTAAACTGATCCTGTCAACAGTCATAAATTGCCATTTCTATGTATTACTTAAATTGCATTTATCTGGTATTGCTGCAATTTTTAATTCAATTTTATTTTATTTACTCGCATTACATAGCAACCAATGACATATCAACTTTAGCTTACAGTAGAAACTCATGAAATGCCAGTTCTGAAACACATTTGTACTGCACTGGTAGCACTGGGTAGATTTTATTGGTGTAAATGAGAAACGGAGTATGAGAATGCAAAGAAAAAATGTATTGATCTTGCATTGTAGGTGTTATACAGATCCAGCCGCTTAAAATTTCCCCACTTTCCATGACAGGTCCTTGACAGGACCTTGACTGGCTCTTGGCTGGTCCTTGACTGTAATGAGATCCCCCACGATGATGTAATGAAAAAGGGGGCCGGCATGATCCACCCCTCAACTCTCTGTGTGTAAAGTACTTGCAATGATCTATCCATCCACCAGGGAGAGCAGTAATCTGAAGTGACTTACCTGAAATCAGGTAAGATACCTGAATCAGGTATTGTAACTCCACTGCAAAAAATGAAAATCTAAGCAAGTACAATTTCCCTATATTTAAACAAAATTCCAATTTCATTAATAAACTTACTACACTGCAATAAATGGCCTGTGAAATTTAGAAATAGTTTCTGTTGTGAGGCAAAGATGGCCTAAAACTGTCAAAATGTGTTTTTAGTCAGTTTATTGATGAAATTACAATTTTATTTTACTTCCCTCTTTGGAGATGAGGCGGTCCCAAGATATGTCCAATACAATAATTACAGGCCTAAACAAAGTATTAAGACTGATATTGTCAAGCAATGAGAGGTATATGAAAATTAATCAGATTTGAAGCCCATTAAGCTTGTTTGGCACAAGATGAAAGATTTCATGCGCAAGGAGGCCAAGCCAGGTACAAAGCAGCAGCATGTCCAAGAGTTATTTTGGGAGAAGAGAGTGACCCAAGATGTGTGTGACAGACTAATTACAGGTCTAAACAAAGTAATAAGGTTGACTGTGGAGAATAAAGGTGTGTTCTTTCTTTCTGTCTGGCTAACAGCCGGATAGGCTGCTGGTGGCTGCACATCCACGGGGGGGGGGGGGGGGGGGTGATGTGTGAATGTGTCATTAACTTCTCTGCTTGGCCACAATGAAACAATGAGACAGATGAGACAGATGTTTGAAGCGGTCAAGGTGAGGTTATTTTTTTAACATAAGAAACACTGCTTTCAGATCATAAGAACATAAGAACTATACAAACGAGAGGAGGCCATTCGGCCCATCAAGCTCGCTTAGGGAGAACTTAACTAATAGCTCAGAGTTGTTAAAATCTTATCTAGCTCTGATTTAAAGGAACTCAAGGATTCAGCTTGCACTATGTTATCAGGAAGACTATTCCATATTCTGACTATCAAGCCAGTCGGTTAAATAAACACTACTAAACAGTCATTACACACTACCAGTCAAAACTGTTGTTGGCATGTAAATTAGAAACCAGAAGACTATAGTGGAAAAAAAGTATGATTGTCTACCAAAAACATTTATACACTGTATAGTCATGACTGACATGCTGAGGCTGGGTTTGAACCAGTGACCCAGGGAACACAAGCACACAGGCTTAGCCCACTGAGCCACACAGGGACCCTGAAAGTGCAAATGTTTTTTGCATGAAAGTTCACCATAGCAAATACCCTGAGCAAGGAACTGCCCACAAGCACAAGAAAAGTGGTGGGGCTGGGGGCTGGGGGCTGGGGGCTGGGGGCTGGGGGTGGGGGGTCAACTGAATGTGTGAAAGTCATTAACATCTCTTTTGACTGGTAGTATGTGTGTGTTTGTGTGTGGGTTTGCATAGATCACATTTGAGGACCAAATTGCCCCCAAAGTGTAGTAAAACCTGAAATTTTCCTACTTTTGGGGACATTTTTTGAGGTCCCTATTTGGATAAACACTTTTAAAGCCTCTGATCACAAATTTTTCTGAACACATACAAATCGAATTTCAATGAAAAAGTTGGCCAAAATTTCACATCTGTTCACGACTATACGCTCGGGTGGTGAACAAAAGCACTGGCAAAGTCTTGCATTTCTGAAAAGTTTCAATACGCAGAAAAAGGCTAGTCACATTAGAAACGCTATTTCGTGAAGTCTGGTCCACCATCTAAACGGCTAAACACACCAGAAGCCCCTGAAATAGAAGAAATCACAAGACAGAAAACATTTTAACATCCCTCCATCACAGAGCCAGACTCGCCATCAAAACTGTAAGCTCCTCTAAACCCAGCTTATTGTACCTTGATACCTTGTACGTTGCTTTGGATAAGTCTGTTAAATGCTTTAAATGTAAATATAAATATTGTACAGTGTAAAGCCATGTAGCAGAAATGACTTGGGGTCAGTAATCCAGGAAACATGGAGGTGTACAGTAAATATCCATTGTCTTCCCAACATCAGTCACTGAATGGTATTAAAAAAGCACTGGAGAGTTCAAAGCATACAATTCTCACAGTCTAACAGCACCACCAACATTCAGATGTAAATGAGCTTGAGATGTAAATGCATGCTGGCTGACCAGATCACCCCCCCTGGAAAGAAAATATCCCTATTCCCTTTTATTGTCCTTGGTGATTTTAACAGAGTGAATCTACACCAGGAACTTCCTAAATACAGACAGCATATCGACTGCCCCACCAGGGACAACATCACACTGGACCACTGTTACACCATTTTAAAAGATGCCTATCGCTCTGTCCCCCGGGCAGCTTTAGGACATTCTGATCACTGTATGGTCCATCTTATTCCAATTTACAGGCAACAGCTTAAACGTGCCAAGCCTGTAGTCAAAACTGTGAAGAAGTGGACCAATGCAGCAAAGCAGAAACTGCAGGACTGTTTTGACTGCACTAATTGGACTGTCTTTGAAGCTGCATCTGATAATCTGGATGAGTTGACAGACACTGTGACATCATACATCAGTTTTTGTGAAGATGTGTGTGTCCCGACCAAGACCTTCTGCACATACAACAACAATAAACCATGGTTCACTCCCAAACTGCAACATCTTCACCAGGCCAAGGAGGATGCCTACAGAAGTGGTGACAGGGCCCTGTACAGGCAGGCCAGGAACACGCTGACCAGTGAGATCAAAGTGGCAAAAAGAAGCTACTCTGAGAAGCTGAAAGAACGGTTCTCAGCCAATGACCCTGCATCAGTGTGGAGAGGCCTGCGAGATATCACCAGCAACAGACGACCCCTACCCCCCGCTGAAGCAAACAAAGACCTGGCAGATGAGCTGAACAACTTCTACTGCAGGTTTGAGATAAACAGATTCACACCCCCCATCCACCCCACTCCAGAGACAATAACCCCCATCACACCTCGTACCCCCCTATCCTCCCCCCTGGAACTCAGAATACACAAAGCGGAAGTGAGCCGGCTGTTCCAGAAACAGAAAACCAAGAAGGCCCCGGGACCAGACGGTGTATCCCCCTCCTGCCTCAAAACCTGTGCTGATCAGCTGGCTCCCATCTTCACCCGCATCTTCAATAGATTCCTGGAGCTGTGTGTAGTTCCCTCGTGCTTCAAACGCTCCACCATTATCACGGTCCCCAGAAAACCCACCATTACAGGACTGAATGACTACAGACCTGTCGCCTTGACGTCTGTGGTCATGAAATCCTTTGAACGCCTGGTTTTAGCCCATCTAAAGGACATTACAGGACACCAGCTGTACCCCCTGCAGTTTGCCTATCGGGCAAACAGGTCGGTGGATGATGCAGTGAATATGGGGCTGCATTATATCCTGCAACATCTGGTCCGTCCAGGAACTTATGCCAGGATCCGATTTGTGGACTTTAGTTCGGCTAAACGAGCATAGATTTTAACGAGCAGTTAAAATCATTTCAGATCCGTCACATCCTGGACACAATCTTCTCCAGCTACCCCCCTCTGGCAGGCGCTACAGATCTGTTTACAAAAACTGTTTACACTCTACCTCGCACCTTAAAATTGCACAGTGTTACTCACCTGTGTATATTTATAATATTTATAATTTTTCACATTTGTATTGTATTTGTATTGTATTGTACTGTATTTGTACAGTATTTCTTGTATACGGTATTTTGTTTTTATAGTGTCACTTATTGTAGAGCTGGGTGATATGGCCTAAAAATAAAATCTCAGATTTTTTCACAAAAAATCTGATTTCCGATTTTAATCGATTCTCCCCTCCCCTACTCAAAATCAAACTACTTTATTTAGCTTTTTTTACTTTAAACCTGACCTTTAGGAGCAGTGTGTGGCTCAGTGGGCTAAGCTGTGTGCTTGTAATCAGAAAGTCACTGGTTCAAGCCCAGCCTCAGTATGTCTGCAGCTTCTTGAGCAAGGCCCCAACAGGTGGCCTTCACAGACAACTTATTCTTCAAAGATCAAGTTGAGGGAGGCATAAACACAATTTCCCCACGGGGATCAATAAAGTGTCAGTTATTATTGTGAACACTTTTAGAAAGGTTTCTCTATAGCTTATTTTAAAACTGGCAACAACACAATACACCCTCAAACTTATAAATAAAAGTAATAAGTAATATTGTAATAACAATAGAAAAAAAACACATAATTTTATCATGTCAGCTTAGTATTAAGTAAATACTTTATGCCATTGGGTTTGACATATTATATTACAATTACAATTACAAATTACAGAAGTAGCAACACCTTTCTTTGGGCACGTGCCATCTTTTCCCCTGTCATTGCCATGTTGTTAGTGAATCTGCTACAGTGTTAATTTACCCGTGAGGAATGGTGCATCGCATTAGTTCCGCATTTGGCGCTTGTGTGTAAAAAAAGTAATAAAATCGATTTCATGAAAACATATCGTCCTGAACTGTAAATTCGAATTAATCAATTAAATTGATTTATCGCCCAGCTCTAACTTATTGTTTGTGTATGAGAGAGTATCAAACTGTGGGAAACTAATTCCTTGTGTGCCCCAGCACACTTGGCGAATAAAAGCTGATTCTGATTCTGATTGCTGCAGCAGGTGAGGATCATGAACTCCCAATGACCTACAAATTCTTTAATCAATCAACAGTTACAGTATCAACAATCAATGGCTGGACAGTTGATACAGGGACAATGATCACAACACACATCAGAACAGCCTTCCCAAAGCCAACAAACTGAACCCTATTGAAAATTTGTGGACTATGCTTAAAATAAAGCACTTTAAAACAAATCAATATACTGTAGGACCAAAGTGTTGTACAAAGGATAAATAAGAATAGACAATAAACAAACCAATAAAGCATATTAAAATAAAATAAGTAAATAAAATAAATTAAAACAAAAATGAGCTTTTTTAAGTCATAGCAAAGACCATTCAATCATTTAACCCTGTAAAAAGAAAAGTAAAGTTTTTGTAAAGACAGCGCCATCTAATGGTATCACCCTGCAAGTGAATGAATGGGCGGGTTTATAGTCAAATATAGGCCCACCCCTAGAAGAAGGGGGGCTCTACCTTTCGGATGGTAATTGGAAGGAACTTGGCTGGGATTTGGCTGCCAGCCAGACTGGAGGGGAAATTTTAAGTGGCTGGATCTGTAGCAGAAAATAAGTACCATGTTTTAATAAGCACAATATAAATAGATGCAAATAACAAGAAAAAACACCTAGCTAAAAAGTGCAGTGCGCAAAAACGGTGTGCAAAAATGTACAGTGCAAACAGTTTTGTGGTGTGGAAAATGAGGTCAGCAGAGAGATTGATTGTAGAGTCTGATCACAGCTGGCAGGAAAGACGTCAGGAAGTGTTCCTGGGAAGAACACAGTCGTATGTGTTTATTACTGAATGTGCTCTTTTGTTTCATCAAGAAGTTATGCAGCGGGTGTGTTTTGTTGCCCATGATGCTAAGTAGCTTGCTAATTGGTCTCCCTAAGCTAGCCGTATGTGTCCTATGATAGACCGGTGTACCCTATCATGGTGTGCTTTGTTGCCCATGATGCTAAGTAGCTTGCTAATTGGTCTCCCTAAGCTAGCCATATGTGTCCTACGATAGACCGGTGTACCCTATCATGGTGTGCTTTGTTGCCCATGATGCTAAGTAGCTTGCTAATTGGTCTCCCCAAGCTAGCCGTATGTGTCCTACGATAGACCGGTCTACTCTATCATGGTTTGCTTTGTTGCCCATGATGCTATGTAGCTTGCTAATTTGTCTCTCTAAACAAGCCGTATGTGTCCTACGATAGACCGGTGTACCCTATTATGGTGTGCTTTGTTGCCCATGATGCTAAGTAGCTTGCTAATTGGTCTCCCCAAGCTAGCCGTATGTGTCCTACGATAGACCGGTCTACCCTATCATGGTGTGCTCTGTTGCCCATGATGCTAAGTAGCTTGCTAATTGGTCTCCCCAAGCTAGCCGTATGTGTCCTACGATAGACCGGTCTACCCTATCATGGTGTGCTCTGTTGCCCATGATGCTATGTAGCTTGCTAATTTGTCTCTCTAAGCTAGCCGTATGTGTCCTACGATAGACCGGTGTACCCTATCATGGTGTGCTTTGTTGCCCATAAGAACATAAGAACATAAGAAATTTACAAACGAGAGGAGGCCATTCGGCCCATCAAGCTCGTTTGGGGAGAACTTAGCTAATATCTCAGAGTTGTTAAAATCTTATCTAGCTCTGATTTAAAGGAACCCATGGTTTTAGCTTCCACTACAATAGCAGGAAGACTATTCCATACTCTGACTACACGCTGTGTAAAGAAGTGCTTCCTCAAATTTGTTTTAAAATGTTCTCCCGCTAATTTCCACTTATGGCCACGAGTTCTAGTATTTAGACTAATATTGAAATAGTCATTTGGCTGAACAGCATCCAGACCCGTTAGAATCTTATAGACCTGAATCATATCCCCCCTTAGTCTCCTTTGCTCAAGGCTGAACAGATTCAGTTCCGCTAACCTCTCCTCGTAAGACATTCCTCTAAGACCAGGAATCATTCTCGTAGCTCTTCGTTGCACCTTTTCTAAGGCAGCAATGTCCTTCTTGAGGTATGGTGACCAAACCTGCACACAGTATTCTAGGTGGGGTCTTACCAAGGAATTATATAAGTGTAACATCACCTCCCTTGACTTAAACTCCACACATCTAGAGATATAACCCAACATTCTGTTCGCCTTTTTTATTGCTTCCCCACATTGGCGAGAGTGGGACATGGAAGCATCAACATACATACCGAGATCTTTCTCGTAATCAGCTACCTTTATTTCAGTGGAACCCATAAAATATCTGTACTGTATATTTCTGCTCCCTGCATGGATTACCTTACATTTATCTGTGTTAAATTTCATCTGCCAAGTATCAGCCCATTCGCTAATTAAATCCAGATCCCGTTGAAGCCTCTCTGCTGCTAGATTAGTATCTGCTACCCCGCCCACCTTAGTGTCGTCTGCAAATTTAACCAGTTTACTGTATGTATTCGTGTCAATATCATTAATGTAAATTAGGAACAATAGTGGTCCTAAAATTGAACCCTGCGGTACCCCACTATAAACGGAGGCCCACTGTGACATAGTGCCTCTAATAACTACTCGCTGCTTCCTATCAGTTAGCCAGTTTTTGATCCAAGCTGCCACAGTTCCTAAAATTCCTGCAGCTTTAAGCTTTAACAAGAGCCGTTTGTGGGGGACAACATCAAAGGCTTTCTGGAAATCTAAGTAAATCACATCATAGGCCTTTTTGTGATCAATTTCACTTGTAGCTTCCTCAAAGAACTCAAGCAGATTCGTTAAGCAGGATCTACCTCTCCTAAATCCATGTTGGCTATCCTTTATAATGTTATTTGCATCTAGGTAATCTACCATTTTCACTTGAATTATAGCTTCCATTATTTTTCCAGTAATGCTAGTTAAACTGATTGGCCTATAGTTTGCTGGATTACTTCTATCCCCTTTTTTGAATATGGGTGTTATATTAGCATGCTTCCAATCTGATGGTACCACACCCGCAGATAACGATTTCTGGAATATTAAAGTCAAAGGTTGGCTAATAATATCCCTCATCTCTTTCAAGACTAAAGGTAAGATGCCATCAGGCCCCTGCGATTTATTTATTTTGAGTTTAGCTAGGCTTAGTATCACATCAACCTCAGTTATACATATATTGGTCATAGACGATGCTGTATTCGTATTAATTGGTGGTAAATTACTTGTGTTCTCTATTGTGAACACCCTTGAAAAATAATCATTAAACTCGTTTACCATATCAATTTCGTTATCAATTATAAGGCCCTTACTATCCTGCAAATTAGTGATTTCAGCTTTTAGTGCTCTCTTGGAGTTAAAATATTGGAAGAAACCTTTACTGTCATGCTTAGCCTCCAATGCAATTTTTCTTTCTACATCCCTCTTTGATAGCCTAATGTCATTTTTTAACTCTGCCTGTAGACTTTGATACTCCTGCTTGATTTTGAAATCATTAGTTATTTTCCAGTTGTGGAACAGAGCCCTTTTCCTCCTGACTTTATTCTTAATTTCCTTAGTAAACCACCTTGGTTGTCGTTTCCTAGATTTAGTTTTGCTGGAAACAGGTATGAAGTCCTCTTGCACTTGCAACAATGTGCTTTTGAAAAATTCCCATGCCTCTTCAACTGTTTTGCTATTTAATTCTGTCCAGTTTACAGTTTCTAATTTCCGTCTCATACCATTAAAGTTAGCCTTCCTAACATTGTATACTTTTAATTTAGACTTTGCTCTTCGGACACTAAAATTAACCTCGAATTTAACCATGTTATGATCACTACCGTACAATGGGTCTAAAACCTCTAATTTTCCAATCCTATCCTGGTTATTACAAAAAACGAGATCAAGAAGGGCTTCTCCCCTGGTAGGAGTATTAACAAACTGAGTAAAAAAACAATCCTGTACTAATTCCACCATCTCAAGTTCATTTACAGAACAGCCAGAGACTGTGTCCCACTGTATCCCAGGTAAATTAAAATCACCCATAACCACCACATCATTTTTATTACTCATAATCCTGATATCATCATATAATATTCTGCTTTCCTCTACAGCTACATTAGGTGCCCTATAACAAACCCCGACAATTAGGCCATTTGAATCTTTAGCATCAAGTTTGATCCATACAGCTTCTGAATTTTTATTTTTATCAGTGAGATCCCTTGCCTGCAAGTTTTCTTTTACGTATACTGCAACACCACCTCCCTTCTTGCCTATCCGGTCTCTACGGAACAACGTATAACCATCCATATTATATTCATCACCATCATTGTCACTCATCCATGTTTCAGTTATTCCTATAATGTCGTAATTGTCTGAAGAAATTAAAGCCTCTAAGTCATTAATTTTGTTTCTAATACTCCTAGCATTCAAATACAGACCACTAATGGTAGGCCTTTTACAGTGTCTACTTTTAATATTTATTTGGGCTTTCCGTCTCTCCCCACATAAATTCATAACTGACCTCCCTGCCCCCCCAGTCCCTAGTTTAAACATTCCTCAACTATTCTGCACATACGCCTCCCCAATACACTGGTTCCCCTATGGTTCAGATGCAACCCGTCCGGCTTGAACAGGTCCCACCTGTTCCAGAAGGTCTTCCAGTGCCCCATAAACCTGAACCCCTCTTTCCTACACCACCATTTTAGCCACGCATTTAATCCCCTTATCTCAGCTAATTTTGCCTGACTTGCACGTGGCACGGGAAGTATTCCAGAGAATACCACCGTGGATGTTCTGCTTCTAAGCTTATCCGCGACTTCTATAAATTTATCTTGCAGAACAGCCCTTCTGCCCTTTCCTATGTCATTGGTGCCAACATGCACCACGACCACTGGATCCACCCCGGCTGGGGCCAAAAGCCTGTCCACTCGATCTGGAAGGTCCCCTACCTGGGCACCAGGCAGGCAAGACACCGTACGGGACCCTCTATCACGGGTGCACACATAACTATCTACACCTCTTATAATTGAATCCCCTACTACCACAACCTCCCTCCTACTGGGGTTAGGTGGCTCCTTGGTGCCCAAGGGCCCACCTGCCTCCCCAGTCTCTTCCGGCTCTAAAGCTGGAAGCACCTGAAAGCGGTTAGAAACCGTTACTTCAGGTGATGCCGCCTCTGTGAACTGTGTACGCCCTTTTCTACGTCTACGACCTACGTTCACCCAGCTCTCTCGACCTACCTGTTCATCATTCTCCCCCCTCCCCGCTTGTGACGTACACATAGTCTCCCTAGAAGGCGTATTAACTCTCTCCTTTAACTCATTGCTATGCTGGATGAGAGCCAGTCGCTCCTCTAGGTCACGAACCTGGACCATGAGTGAGTCAACTAACCCACATCGCTCGCAGACGAAGTCCGACTGGACGCAAGCATCCAGAAGGGCAAACATCTTGCAAACACAACACTGAGTTGGCCCCATAATTACCTAACTCACTATGTCCCCGTCCTTTACTCCCAGCCCAGTATATTAATAGAGATTATTTAAACTTTTAGTTGATCTAATTAACGTATAGTTAAAACAAAGTGCCGAGTACACTAAAGCACTAAATTAACACTTGCGTTAAATCGGTACTTTATTATAAATTATCCGGCAGCGTCAGCGATAACAACCTTTAAATTTTACTTTTAAAATAACCAAATTTACAATTACTTACCCGAGATTAACTTCCTGCTGAACCACGTTTAGCTTAAACTAAAGCGAAGTTGCTCTAGGGAGGCCAAAAAACCACAAAAACCCTCTCAAAGCAGGCTACTGCCGGAGCGGGAAAAAAAGTGGAAAATGTCCTCCCGGCCCCGACCGGCGACCGAGCAAAGCTCCGGAGCAACTGACCTTTTAGAGTTAATGTTACCGATGTTCGATAATATTACCCGCGGGTGTTTGATGCGAAGGACGCAAACAGAAACGCCGCTCGCGCCCGCAGCTGTCGGTAACACTCACAAGGACAGACAAGTACACACGTAAAAATAAGAGTAAAAAATGAAAACAACAACAACCACCCACGTAACCGTGCTGGCACACAAACGCTCAAATATACCTTTACAGATAATTCAAATCAAATCAACCGCTTCAACAGGCACACAACACAACACAAGTGCACACAGCGACTACACCACTCCCGATCCGTACAGCAATCCCAGCAGCCTCTACAGCAATCCCAGCAGCCTCGTTAGGAGGTTAGGAGGTAGTGACAATCCCGAAGACAATCCCATGATGCTAAGTAGCTTGCTAATTGGTCTCTCTAAGCTAGCCGTATGTGTCCTAAGATACCCTATCATGATGGAATAGGCTCCAGGCTACCCAACCTTGACCAGAACAAAAAAATGGAAGATGGATGGATCAATGGATGCATCTACCTACTCCTGCAACATTCAAGGTGATAGTAAATTCCTGCCCTTTCTGTTGCTCAATTCTGAGACAGGCTACTTTTGTATTACTTTAAACTCTCATGCCGTCGCCTCAAGGCTGAACCTGCATATATTAAAGCTATTTATCTGGGTAGCAAGTGTAAAAATACAATTTAACCATAGTATATATGTAAATGAGCAATAACACATTGCTACTTGTTAAATCAACAATTTAATTTGGCAGCCTATTCAATCGCACATACACACACACACGTATATTCTTATATTCATTTCTTTGTGGGGACTCTCTCATCATTTCAATGGACATAACCCTAATCCCAACAATCACCTAAACCCCTACCCGGCCCTAACCTTAACCGTAGGGAACTAAACAAAATACATGTTTTTTTGGCATTTCTAGTTGTTTGATTGCAGTCACAGGTTTTTATAAAATTGAGGTTTATATTCTGGGGACCGAGCGAAAAAGTACACACACGCATGCACGCACAGACACGCACGCACACACATGCATGCACGCACAGACACGCACAATATACCCTGACACCTTATCACAAGTGTTGTCCTCTGGTGTAAGATAGGATCAAGGTCGAAATACCTTTATTTGCTCACATGTCATATAACTGACCTATACCTCATACCGCTTCAAAAAGGAGCGTGGATCAGGCTTGCTGGTTGGTCATATCCCCCCTTTTACTCCCAAATCCCTACTGCCGTTACGCCTTATCCAGATTAGTGGGTCTGAGTTTCTTCAGCATGAAGGAATTTTGACTCCACAGCAGTCATCTCCGTAAGGCGGCTTTATATACTTGTTTTATTATGCATTTGTTGTCTCCAGTTTTTGGTGACAAACGGTTCATTCTTAAATTTCAAAATTGAAGTGTTAATTATGCTTCTACAATTTTTCAGTCATTAGTTGCATTTTAGTGGTTGTGTTAGTTGAAGGACAATATGAGAGGGAGGAGTTTTTGCTGAGGGGCAGAGGGTGCAAGAAGTGCTGTTAACGATTACTGTAATTATAAGCTAAGCTGCTCTATTCTGTACCGTTTAATATATGATTTTAACCCTCTTCAGCCAGTTGAAATCCTCATGATAGATCCTCAGAAAGTATATATGTATAACATAAAAGATAATATACAATCAGGCAACATTTCCCATTCCTAATGTTAGTTTGCCAATTATGATTAAAACATAAGAGCATGGAATAAATCGCATTTTAACTAAAAACATGCAGGAGCAATGCTCATCCACAGCTGGGCGGGCAACTAAAAATAAAGTGTCCAGAGGACTGTATCTAAGTGTTTTATCAACCTGAATACATAATATATCCATAATGTCCATTTATGAGTTGGTGTTGTGGCACAACAGTCCACGGGGAACTCGCCATGCACCAGCAGGGGGCGCTCAGCACCACATGAGCCTACGGTACAACGGTATATCACTACCTGGGGCAACAGGACACAGCGGTAATGGCCTCAAGCGGGGGGTGGTTCCGGAGGGAAGGAAAGGGCAAGGCAGTGGTGCGTGCTCTCTCTGCCCATGTGAATGTCGGAGGATGGCTGCCCCGAATGAACTGCTGCCTCCAGACTGACCCATTTATATATATTTTTCCCCGTTTTCCCTAAACAAACTTGGCCCCCCATGGGCTATTTGCTTGCACCCCTGCCATGCCTCCTTGCCCACAACAGCCTGCATAAAAAGCAAACTTACCTTGCCATCTATGTACGTTCCACATGCCTGATTTTCTATCTGTATTAATGTATTAGTGAAATTAAATTATATAGGACATGTTTTAAGATACAAAATACGACTGGGACAAGCCAGTCATCACCATCTATCAGCACTGGAATTACTCAGTTGTTGTCCTTTATTCTTTATTTTGTTTATAGTTAAGTTAGTTATAAGTCAAAACGTTTAAGTCTGCTGTATGGTCTATATCACCAGTTACATGCGTCAGTGACTGAAAAAATAAACTTTTATCAGTTGTTGTATTCTTTTCAGTATATTTAAAATGAAAAGATAATGCAAGTGTGTGAAAACATATTATGTTTTCAGTAAAACAAAAGGCATGAGGTATGAGAACCTACAGGAACTGAGTCGTGACATCATCTACATTCCCTACATTCAACTACGATGCCAATTCAAACAGCTCTGTAACATCAGTTCTATCAACTGTGTAAATGCACAGCCCAATGCCTAATTTAAATTTACAAATGAACCTTAAGAGAAATCTGGAACCAGTTCACAAGCTTGGCTTAATTCCTGCTGTTCTGACTCACAAATTTCAGGTCGACACCTGCCACTGGAAGTTATCCAGTTGCCCAACAGTGGGAGGTGAGAGCACAATGGGGTAAATATTTATAAACTTTGCACTCAAATTATGTTGGCTTGATAAAAAAAAAAAAACAGAATATGCAGTCTCATAGTATTCCAGTGATATTATGTTTTTATATATTTAACTAACAATAGGGATCATTATTGGTGTAAGGGCTTGTTTGCAAAATTTCCCTCTTCACAGATAAAATCTTAGATACGCTATTGTAACTAAATCCTGTTATTGTTTTGTTTCGCCCACTCATTGAATTTTGATGCGTGGTGTTTCACGATTGAGGCATGATGGATGTTGTTTTGAAATAAGATTTACAGAATTATTATTCAGCACTTGAAAGCGTCAGATCTTTTGCTCCCCAGTATTTACACCATTAAGATGTTACTTTTGAACATTATCTGTAAGCCATACACATTATACATTCATTGTGTCAATTGAGATGCTTGACCGTACTTTAATCAAAGAAAAAGATTATGAACTATGTTGGGTGACACTAATTTTCAAGATAAACACATCATCAAGTAACCCCTTGCGTTGTTGTTTTAATTTTGAACTCTAAAATCAATTTCCAACAACAATGTTTATGAATTGAATATTATTTTTCACATTTTTTTTTCATTAAAATCAAAATGTTTGCTTAAAACAAGTAATGACGTGGCACTAAATGAAACATACACTTTCATACATCATGTGATTTTACTCCATATGTATTCTGGTTAGGGTTACATGAGGCCTGGAGTCTGTCTGAGGCAGCAAAGGTCACAAGGCAGGGTACACCGCAAACAGAATGCCAGAACATAGATGTTACATTTGAATGGGCAAATTAGCTTAACTGCATGTCTTTGGATTGTGAGAAGAAAGTAGGATACCTTCGGGAAACCCGGGTGAAATGGAAAGAACGCATATATACACAGCTGAGGAAGGATTTGTAACCCCAACAGGCAACAGTGTTACCCCCAAGCCATAGTGCTGCCTGTGATTAGACTCATTTTTGTAATTTGCTGTATTTAGCTTGTATTGTACTACTTAAGGGAGACAATTTCTGTTTTTTACCTTTACTGCAGGCCATGTGAATTACCATTTCCTGGAAAATTGCCTCTTCTCACAGCTTAAAAGAAGAAATTAATCAAATTATAAAACCAGGTTCCCCACAACTGCATTGTTCTCTTGCTCTTACAGCCCTAACTAAACATGTGTACTATTAGTATTATCTGTATTATTCAGAGTATTCTGCCAATTTTACTGTTTATGTACCCATGGGCATAAATTACAGGGGGGTGGGGGGGGGAGGTTGTAACCCCCCTAGTAATCAAAACTGGCTAATACAATCCCCCCAAATATCATGTCTCCCCCTAAATGGCTGCAAACCTCAACCCCGCCAATGTTCAAACCACATTTATGCCTTTGGATGTACTTAGTGAAGCACGTGATGATGTTTGTCCTGACATATATGGGTCGTTTCCCTGTGACTCTTCATCTCTGTAAGCATTTGCTTATAGAATGTTACTGTTTCCCTTGCTGCATTTACAAGTATTGAATGTGTGCACTCAGAATGGCGTTAAAGGGTGAATTTTGTAGATTTTAACATGTGATCTTGTTTCCTATTCCCAATAAGGGTGTTTATGTGTCCAGAAGGCTTTAAACAATCGCAGTGCCAAAAGGCAACTCCACAGTGTGTTCATTGCAATACAGTGGAATGACAGTGTATGTTTCGTCATCGTTTTGGATTTTGTTTTGTATGCTTGACAAGCTTGTTCCGGAAGTGTTGTTACAACTGTTTTGAGAATTCCTTAAACAGATATGGTCATGGTGGTTGGGGGGGGGGGGGGGGTGAGGGAAGGTGTTTCCTCATCTGGCTATCAGTGACAATGAGGAATAACAAAGAACTGACATGTTCTGAATTGAGAAAATTTGTAGTAATGATGGGTTACAGAGTCACAGAGAAAATATGGCAGTTCCTGTGTTTATACCTGAATGACCTCATTAGGCTGTACTCAAAGGAAGCATGCCTTAGTGCTTGGTGGTGCTGAATTTAGCTCATATTTTTCAGCTCACACAGAGTTTTCCCAACATTCATCTCAGATTGCATGAACCTGTCAGGGACCGTGTAACATGCCCAGCATGTGTAACATTTTTTGTTTCATGAAGATCGCATAACCATCACTGTGGCCATGAAGAAAAAGCATTTTAAATGACTTCTGGGTTGCTTGAAATAAATTGATGTATTTTATAGCAGTGTTTCTCAAACCAGTCTTCAGGGACCCCCAGACCGTCCTTGTTTTTGCGCTCCCCCAATTCCCTTGGAGTTGGGTGGAAGCAAAAACCTGGACCATCTGGGGGCCTCTGAGGACTGGTTTGAGAAGCACTTTTATAGGAAAATAATTTGTTTGTACAGAAATTAGTTGATTAAAACAGTGATTTGTTCATGAAAGATAAGCATCGTCAAATAAACTGAGATGTCCACAGCTGCAAAACATTAAAATTCGACATCGCATTAATGTGGCGAAATATGTGGACATTTATCCTCTCCGGGGTGTTCCCCTGCGTTGCACTGCATTTAAACTCCATGGTGTCATGGCATGAGGGACGAAGGACTCAAAGGCAGGGGTTAGTTAAAGAGGGGCTATATTAACTGAACAGGAGCAGGGAAACAAACAAGTCTAGCAGAGGGAAGGACACAGGTGGACAGGAGGAACCACATCAATGACTGGACTGGGGCTGATGAAACAAACAGGTACTTAAATACAGAGATTAACAAGGGGTAACAAGCAACAGGCGTGGCTCTTCATGGCCACGTTAGGGAGGAGGGTGAGGCATACTTGATTGGCAGGATGTGACACATGTACTATAAAACCAAACTTTCTACAGCTTCAAAAATTAGCTTCTTGATGACAATACCAAGGCTACGCAAAGTTCAGTGAATATTAAGTACTTCATTTTCTTCAGCAGACAACAAAACCCATATAGGGTAAAGTAATCTTTACCAATATAGAAGGTGAAATTAAATAGGCGTAAATAATTTTTATTTCACCACAGAAGACGGAAATCTAAGCCCTATTAGGCCTCCTGTGGCATTTTCTCCCACAGTATTTCAGAGAAGGGTTGCAGTGAAGAGTTAACCGCATGTGAATTGGATCCCTTATAAACATTGTGTTTGGAGTTGAGCCCAGAGCATGCTCAGTATGCTGCTTCAAATTAAGTGGACAGCTATTTGGTTTCAAGCAAGCTTTTTTTTGTTATTGCACACATACGCATGCCAAAAAACTCCCTCCTTACATAGTTTCTGTCTTGCATTTTGGGGAAAAAACATTGGGTGTTTTTTCACTTGTTCACTGCAAACTGTTTCGCGCACAGAGCCGAGTGGAAAAGGTTGAGGTCTTTCGTCGTTTATGTTTTTTTATGGTCGGCCCTCTTCTGTCCTTTACATCTCCCCTGAAAGGTGTACTTCTCAACCTTCTTTGCTTCAGGGAATGAGCCAGAACCATCATGCCCCTGCTCAGCTTTCTGTTCTGGTTCCACTGCTGCATGTCGTTGACCCACTCAGCCAGCAGTCAGACAGTCAGCAAAGAAGGAGAACGCATCAAGATGTTTTTGACTCCTACAATCTGCAAGGTCCGCTGTAGTGCAGGACGCTGCACCAACTATTGCGAGCATGGAAATGTCACCACTCTGTATAGTAATGAGCCTGTTGGTCAACCACCTTCGGAAACAGGCTTCCGAATCTGTAAGTAATCAACAACAACAAAAGAATACTTTGTCCTTCTATCTTTTGTGCAAGTTCAGGAAATTAAATAAAGGTGTATCCTTGTTTTGTTGGTAACAATGTATTGGTAGAGATTTTTGCAGCTGGTAGATTTAAGTTGAATGTCTCCTATTTTCTTAAACATGTGTTCTTAAACATGAAAACATAAATTTTGTAAGGGCAGTTGAGTACAGTTCAGTAATGTATACCAGATGGGCAGTGGAAATATCTATCCAGAAATTTTACATTGTTCGGGTTGTTTTTCTACTTTGTCACTCAAAACCTGAGTGCATATTTGTAAATGGCATTACAAATATGGCGTTATTAAAACTTGTAGATTGACCTATGCTACTGGATCAGGTCTGTTAACATACGTGATTTTTGGTTCTATAGGGTCTCATACAGTTGGTTTTTTTTCCTTTTTTATTCATGCATTATTATTATTGTTGTTGTTGTTTTGTCCCAATTTTTCTTACTAAAAATATCTAATTAAATCTTTAAGTTTTTCTTTAAGTACATTCCATATTGAGATGCTTTGCACGGCATACTTTCCTGCCTATACAGTAGGTCATAACAACGGCTTATAGAAATTTAAAAAACTGCCCCGATTTAAAGATGAAAATTGTAATTAAATGATCACAAAATTATGATTACGATTATGACCTTTACCACAATGGCATCATCCATCTGTTTTCCAAGTGTTTAACCAGTACAGGTTTACAGGGGATCCTAATGCTAATCCCGGGATGCACAGGGTTCACCCTTGACGGGATGCCAGTCCATTGTATGCAGCACACACATTCAATGTGGACAGCTTATGGATTTCAGTTACCTCAACTGCATGTATTTACATGTGGTTTCAATATGGGCAGAACATGCAGACTTCCCACACAAACAGTGGTGGTGGGATTCAAACTAATAACCTGGCAGATATAAGCCAACATTATGACCCACAATTTATTCATATATACAGTATGTAAATACAGTAACACTTTCTATGAATACCATGTTTGTCAGTATTTATGAACACCTTCATAACTGTTATGGCGGGGCATGACAGAGGAAGAGACAATCCTCATAGCGGCTCCAACAAACCAGGGTTTTGTTATGAAAACAGAGCATAAATGGAGAAACAAAGGGACCATCAGGGTTCAAAACTAAATTAAGGCAGGGAGCAACACCAGGAACCACTATACTGAGGGTAGGAAGGAACACAGGGAACTACAATTAGGAAACTACAATTAAGAAACACATAGCAACACAGGAAACAGGTGGAGTAAATTACAATTAACAGACACTAGAGACTAGGAAACAGGATCAAACATTGACAGCTATCAACACTGGGATAAATCAAGAAACAAAAGTAAAATGGAACATACAGTATACAAGGCACGGGCAGGGTAACCATAAACAAAACATAAATTAACCATAGAGACACCAGGGGTTAAAACAAAACCAAAATGTAGCACAAAGGTGAGGTAGGCCTTAGGCCAGCCTCAAACTCATGATGGGAGGGATGTCAGCATCTGAGCCAAACCCATAGAGCCATGTGGGGGACGCACTAGAGGAACACCAAATGGAATGCCCAGTAGGAACTGCTGGCCAAATGGGGAAACAACACATGGGATAGAGCCGGACAGGCACCAACCCTAACACATAACACATTACGATGCATTCCTAAAGCATTATAAATATGGCTATAAATATTTATAAAAAAGGCATGAATGTTTATTATGTATTATGAATGATTTATGAAGGTGTCATCTATAATGCATTATACATACCTTCATAATGCATTACAACGCATCCTTAATTCTTATACTGACCATTATGATGCAATATGATGGTATCTATAGTGAATGTGTTCATAGATTCTTATAGTCATGGTATTCATACAATATATATGTTACTATAAGTATAATGGAAATATATTTTAAGATATTTTTCATAGTTTATATAGCCTTTTGGATTTCACCCTCCAGCACAGCTATTGTGTGTTTTTCATTCATATTATAATTTAGTGCAAGAGGAATTGCACATGATTTAAACAGCCAGGATATGGATACAAGGTTAAAGGGTTAAGCAAATCTTTCCATTTCTGGAAACCCTGGTTAACTAAGCATGGACATTCTGCTTAGAAAAATCTACAAGCATATGTCTTTGATTTAGTGTTGTTCTTCTTATTGAGTGTGGCTGCCATTAGCCTTAAAGCATATGCACGATATCCTGTTAGGTGTAACTATACAATTCAATTATTCTCAACATTTTAAACACTAAACAATGTTGCTGAAAAACTCCCATGAAACCTTATTCATTGCCCGAATAACACAAAACCTAATATTATATTAACATCCAGGACCTATTATGGCTTTTGTCTTCAAAACTACTTCAGTTCTTCTTGCCATGCAGTCATACAAGGGTGTAGATTGCATATAGTGTTTCTGGAAGAAAATCCAATGAGGGAAGAAATTTTCTTTGCAGTTCTAAATACAGAATTTCTCAGGATGCTTCAGTGATGTTCAGATCTGATGATTGGGAAGGCCATGGAAGATGTATGACTTCATGCCTTAAAAAACTCAAATTTGTTTAGCAGTGTGTATGGGAGCATTATTAGCCTGGAATGTAGGAAAATCAAGAGGGAACAGTGTTTGCACTATACGGTGCATCTGGCCCTGAAAATGGCCTTCTATTCCTTGGCTATTGTTTGACCATGCAGAGCAATCACCGGACCTAATGACTCCCAAGAGATGGATTGCTTACCATGTTTAACAATTGGAAACAGACATTGTGAGCTGAAAGCGTCCTTTGACTTTCTCTAAATTTAAGCCCATCCAGATGTAGAAAAAAGGTGAAAGACGACTCATCCGGCCGTATTATATTTTCTCATTGTTCAGTCTCTTTACACTAGGTTATGCATCATTGTGCATTGGCCTTGGATACAAGCAGTGTCCCAATGACAGCCCTGATAAAAATTCTAGCTTTGTGAAGCTCATGATGTAGGTTTTTTTGTTGAGAATGGCTCAGAGAGGAGCTTAACCAATTCCATGGCAATATTAGAGGCATTAGAGTATCTCTACTGTGTTTACCAACTATCCTGTTAAATGTCCATCAATCACTGTTGGCGAACTTTAACTTGTGCATGCTATTGCTCTTGCCAGTGCAGTCTGTCCAAGTTTGATGTATACCATCCAACATTTTGAGACAGTTCTCTTCTGAACAATGCAATGGGCTGGCATCTTCCTTATTGTGTTCCACTTGTGTGTGTGTTTCCTGGAATTAGTTCTTAGGGACCCAGTAATGGGTAAGCAGCATGTTTCTCGATGTTTAAATTAAAAATAATTGCTAGAAGGATTTGTGAATAAATGTCATAAAATCCAAGTTGTTCTCAAACTTATCATTTCACCGTTAGCATATTTATGAAAATGTGTAGCTAATTAAACGTCAGTGTTCTGTGGGCAATTAAAGAAGTCGTTAATGCCTGCTATAGCCATAAGCAAAACTGAATATATTCTGTTTCATCTGATATTGAAAGCTTATCTAATGCTTGGATGTGAGACCATCTAGCAATGCAGGCTTATATAACCTTAAGTAGATTGACTGTTTATGGAAGGGAACAATAAACAAACAAGCTATTTAATGTTGTTTTAATGAGTTTCAATGTCTGTTTTCCTCCTTTCCTGGGTCTCTCTAAGTCTTGTGCCCAATGTTGTGCCAAAATGGTGGCGTATGCATTCAGAAAGACCGTTGCCAGTGTCCTCAAAACTTCACGGGCAAGTTCTGCCACATTCCAGTTGCATCCTCTACCAATGACATTGAAAAGTCACAATTAAATCCCTCTGTGCTGAGTGACCAGCAGTTTATGTCACAGTCAGAGTACCTGCTCCCACTACAGAGTCAAGAGCATCACCAGACAAATGGTAAGTGATACCAATAATACAATGGAATTTATTTAATAAGGTTAGGCAGACCCATATACAAATATTGCAAGTTTCATTATTTGACAAACAATGTTTATCAGACAATGTTTATCTTTGCTGATTTTCTGTAAAAGATAAACTACTTAAGCTGAGTGAAGAGCAGACAGTGTGTTTTCTATGAAAATCCATGATAAATGTGTGTTGATTTTTTTTACTGGTGAACTGGTAACAAAGTAACAACGGGTTACAGATTCAGAATCATTGTAAATAAGATTTATGGTGCATGACAAAAAAGGAAATGGAAAGTCTCTTTGGACTATAGCTAACAAATATTTGTAGATGTCATAGATCTTACAAGTCAGACGTGCTACAACATATATTAGCAGCTGTCCATTAGTGAAAATAATGTTGTAAGTCTAATAGGTCACTTCTAGGTATTCATCCGTAATTCTGATGACCCCTCAGAATGAATCTGAGGTATCTGCTTTGTGTTTCATAATATTATGTTTTTTCTCTCTGTTGAAAACCATCACCTATATCTATATTTGTCTTACCCTATGTATGTAATGCCCGCATTAATTAATGGATATATGGTAACACTTTAATTGAGGGGATACAAGTAACGTAACTTAATTACTCTGCTACTAATCAAGAACAAATCATGAACTAATATAGATCCTGCATTGTGATTGATTACTAATGAACAGACATTGGATCAGTACGTAACTATGACTTAGTTACTGGTTATATAATGCATTAAGTAACTGTGTAGTACTACATTATTTGTGCCCCCGCAAGAAGTGTTATGGGATATATAAATAGTATCTTTACACATGACAGCAGAGACACTCAGGTGAGTGGATGGGGCTTCATGTTTTGTTCTATATTGTCTTTCGACAGCTGAATCTTCAATGGTAAAGGTGCGCGTGCAGCATCCACCTGAAGCTAGCATAAAGATCCACCAGGTTCTGAAGGTAGGAACAGGGGAAACAGGAAGGGCTCAGCAAGATACCGTCACACGGACAACTCGTGTACTGGAAGCAAGGAACAGTTTGCCAGGAGAGAAGGGTGAGGCTCTATTGCCCCCAGTACAAGCCCAAGAATTTCTTGGAGACTCCGCTGACACAGAGTCCTCTGTTTTCAAATATTGCTTTAGAGAGTTTCGCAATGGGCAGGTAAGATCAAACAATTGTTTTGTCTCTGTTGTTCCCATTGATCCAAATTGCACTGGTAACACTTTCTATGAATCTATGAACACATTCGTAACACATTAAAATGCATCTACAAAGCATTAAAAACATGGCTATAAATACAGTGGTACATCAGAACTCGAATTTAATCCGTTCAGAACTCCGGATCGAATCCTAAAAAGTTTGAGTTGTGATCTAATTTTCCTCATAAGGAATAATGGAAAACCAATTAATTGGTTCCCAGCCCCAAAAATTACACCTAAATGTGTTTTTTTTTTAGCATTTAAACACAAAATGAACTGGATAAAACAAGAAGAGCATATACTGTACTAACCACATCTAAGCACATTTATAAAAACAGTAATTTGTAAAGTAAGAAAATAAATGTATCCAAACAATGTGTCCTGCCCCGATCGTCCACTCCTTCCGTGTGCCACGCCCCCTCGTTAACCCCGTGTAGAATCCCCGTGTGATCAGCTGTTTCTAGTTGTTGTCATTAGTCCTCTGTATTTCGTCCGCGTTTCAGTTTGTTTCCCTAGTCCGGTCATTGTATTGTCCGTCTGCATTTTGCCTGCCTTACCTGTAATTAAACCCCGTATTCCCCGATACCCTGACGTCTGCGCCTTTGTCTCCGTTCCGTCCCCGCTGGGCACGACAATATTATTATAATTTTTTTCAAACTGGCTGGTTCGACTTTTAAGAAATTCGAGTTCTAATGAGTTCGAGAACTGAGGTACCACTGTATTTATAAAAAGGCATACAGGAACAGTATAGCCATGTTTATTAAGGATTAAGAATGCTTCATGAAGCTTGTATCTACATTATATAGTGCACTATATGCACTATACACTATACAGTGCATTACAGATGTGAGCTGCATTTGAACTTGTGAAATATTATCATCAAGACTATAATGCATTATGTCTGTCAATAGAAGATGTTGTAATGCTTTATTATTTCTTATACTGGCCATTATAATGTATTAGGAAGGTGCCTATAGCACATTGTAGATGAGAGGTTCAAGAACAGAGTTACCATTACACCTAGATGCCAGGAAAATCACCAATAGGGGGGGGGGGGGTTTGCTACTAGCCAATTGGGTTAGTTCAGTGTAAAAAAAAGAGAAAAAAGTGCTCCAGCATGCAGTTTTTGACTAGCCGGCAGGGAGGAAGCTGAAGCACGGACTGTCTGGGGGTCCCCAAAGACCAGGGTGGGAAACATTGGTCTAAATTACTCGCCTCAGGCAAGTGGGAGAGCTTAATTTCCACCTCTATTCACCATTAACTTTGCATTAATGTTCTAGAATTGATTCCCTTTGGCATCTTCAGTGTCTCTAAATGTATATTTTCATGCAGGAAGGCTTTATTTACTTGGAATATTAATTATGTACCTAGCAAGCGTTTCACAAAGGATGTGCTTGTTTTTACCTTTATGGTGTCAGCATAAACGAGAAAATAATTGCATGTATTAAATATATTTTTATTCAGATTTTTTCATAAATAGCAAATTTTATTAGAAGTTGGGACAAAACATTGTATGCTTTTTCTGTATCAATTGTGCATAAAAAAAACCAAAGGTTTTGGCCAGGACAGGTGTTCAGAGGTAAAAAAGGGGGCACTATGTACCTGAAGGCACTTTTAATAGTTTAGGCAAAAGGAACAGGCTCAGGCACCCCCCCCCACCCCCCTTCTGTTCATGCCTGGCTATGACACAAATACATCTCTAAGAGCTCTCAGAATGGCAAACGGAAATACACTACTTTAAATCTCTTAAATACAATGAAACAAGCTAAACAAAACCCATGCTAAATTAGATTAGATGAACGTTCTTGATCCCAGGGGGACATTCTTGCGCATATGGCAGCAAGGTACATGGAGCAGAGACAAACGTACATTTAGTGCAAAAGAAACAAGGTGCAAGTGCGGTACACATGGTGCAGACAAGTAAATGTAGTGCAAACTAATTACAAAGTACACAGTGCACAAATAGAGTCCAGGGAACAAAAAAGGATTTTTAGGAATATTAAAGAAAGAAAGAAATAATGCAAAATCTAAAATAATAATAATTTAGCAGATGGTAGACATGCAGTTATGAAACACATAACACCAGACTTCCGCTGTTGTATTGGGACGCTTCCTGGTATGTTGTGGCTGGGGGCTGCTACCATCCTGTTGCCTCCGTAAACAACTCTGAGATATTTCAGCTAAACAGGGCGATCTGGGTTTCATAAACTGGATTATCTGCTGTCATTGGAGATAACTTGCAACGGCAAACTGAGTTCACCTATATGCTGTGATGCTGTGTGGCTTCCTACTCCGTCTCCGGTAATCTTGCAATGTGACAGCATCTGTTATATAATTTTCTAGGACCAAATCTTAGGCGAAATTAAAAGCACTAAGAACAAGAACAAACATATTAGAACAAAAGCAATAAACTGGTAACAACGTGTTCCTCGCATTATCAGGGAAAAATAACAATCTGACCATGTGATTTGTGCTCTCTTCACAGTGTAGCTCACGCCTGCCTGGACTAAGGACCCCAAAGACCTGCTGTGAAGGAACAGGAATAGCCTGGGGGATCAATGAGTGCATCCTGTGCCCTTCTCATGGTGGGTAGGATTCTACTGTCTTTTTTGATTTGTTACGAGATAATATTCTGTCATCCAATGACAGACTGCTTCAGCAATGCAGCTGCATTGGTAATATGGTGGAATTGGCTTTTTTAATGGCTTTGGTTATTTGATGGCAATTTATTATGCATGACTGCAGAATTAATATCAAAAATAATATGAAGCTGTTGAGCAAAAAAGATTTGTTTAGAGAAGTGTGTTTTGCAAAAGTCCCTTTGAAATTCTGCTGCTGCAAAAGTGGAAGTGGGGCTTATAGTGACAGTTAGTTAAGTCGAAAAAATGTAATATTATGAGACGGAACATAAAAGGCTTGGAGACTCCGGTTAAGACAAAAATCATAAAATTTACCTGGTAGGTGTCATGACAAACGCAGTCAGAAATAAACGTGAGCTTGCCCATTTCCTCACCATTGAACGGCTTCCTTTCCAGTGAATACAACGAGGAACTGGAGTTCAAGAATTCCGTTCCATGCAAATCTGTGTGAGATACATTTGTAGCAGAATGCTCCACAACATTTTAACCTGCAATAACTCCTCTTGTCACACCAGTAGCTTGAGAATTGATACCCTGTAAAATACAGGAATCGTTTTGTTTTTCTCTCCATTAAAATGGATCCAAAACACAAAATTAATATTTATTTATTTATTTATTTACATAAACCATTATCCATTTTCTAATAAAAATATTTCAGGTATAGTGTTACCTATGAGTGGAAGAGCCAAATTTGTTTGTGACGATAAAAGATCACAAAATGTAACAGAACACAATACTGACCGATTTCACTGGAGTGCAGGTCAAATGAAAGAAATCACTATTGAAACATGTATCTCCTACTAATCTCAGACATTTTCCTGCTGCAATGGCAGTGCTACATAGATGATTTTTCTTCATAAGGGTTTTACTGTATACAGTAGCAATGCACAAATACTGTATATTAAATGTTTAATATAGTGAGAAAGGCATGTCAGAGGCAGATCATACGGAACGGATTTGTTTTTTTGTGTGCGTTGTATGTTAAAATGTAAAATGTTAAAAATGTAATTAAATTGTAAAAAAAATAGTAATGTAATGTGAGATTAAAGAAAACAGATGGCACTATACAAATATCTTACTATGCAAAAATGACCATTAATGGACGTTTGTCATATGTCTCTGGATGTGGTAGATGTAGTGGAAGAGTTAGTCGCAATATCAGTAATATTTTGTTTCTTAGAAAGTCTGAGGCGATTGTGAAAGTTTCTCCATGAGTACACTAAAGTTGACTTAACTGGTCATGGGGTAGACATACACATTATAGATAATGGTCACATGGTGAATTTCTCAGCAATGAAAGAGAATAATAGATATGACAGAATAGGACAAGGGGACTAGAATTACACAAACAACTCTGAGTTCTTTGTTGTTATCCTTCGGATCATGCATATCGTCATGTTTTCTATGTTTTCTGCATACTAAGCATTATTGTCTAGCTTTAACAGCAGAATTACATGATCAATCTACTCATTTGGTTAATAATTTGTAAGAATAGGGGAGTGTGGTCTTTTCTCATCTTACTTCACTTGGAGGAATTCACCCATACTAGATAAGTGGTTAGAAGTTCTATGTTTGATAGTAAGAATGTTTTGTAAAAGTGAAGCAAAAAGGAATTGAGACACTTATTAAAACATGAATACATTTAGCTACAGGCTAAACTTAAGTAGTATCTGTGTATCACATAATTAGCCATAATTATCATAATTAGCGAATATGAACCATATGGCTGAGGTTCCTTCATATATATATATATATATATATATATATAGCTGGAAGGAGAAAGGAACGGGAGCAGAACTGGGTTATACTGAGGCTGAATTACTTAGAGGTTACTTTTCATTTGATGTCGACACCATCAATACATTTTTAAAACATTAAGTAAAAAAATGAAATCACAATCAGGCAATCTAATATCAAACTACGAAGTGAAATGTATCTATGTTGATTCAAACATAAGATTAAAAATGCTTTGTTTTTCTCTCATATATCCCTAGAAGTTCCTCTCTGAAAAGAGGAACGCTATATGGTGGATTTATTGTCCAGGTCCTTGCAGTTACAGCCCCCCAACCACCACCCCCCCTCCCCCCCCTCCCCCCGCCAACTTTCCCTTGCTGACTTGCTTGACTTCTGTAAATCCCATAAAATACAGCCTTGGAAGAGGGCCAGGACCAGGCCAAAGTTTTTGGATCACTTTGATGTAACTTGCCTCTCGTAGGGATTGCTTAACAATGTTAAGCTGGATTGCAGATGTTGAAAATCCCTTGGCTGAATTGTGGCTAATGGTCTGAACAGTGTCGGAAAGACCTTGGCAAGAAATGGTTAACAAACGAAACCCCAGACCAAAATAATCACGGATTAGTCACAGAATAATTGAACTATATTGCTATACAAAAATTGTGATATGATGACTCTCATGAAGGGATTACCAGGTAGTGCTTATCTGGATGTTGGCAAAGGTTTAATAGACTGTGTTTCTTGGAGGGCTATTTCTTCCCAGACATTTGAAATTCTGTTCTATTTTTGTAAGGTACTGTACCACCATCTCCACTAGCAATAGATATACCCACAAGGCAAATACATACTTACAAATTTCTGGAGCTGTATGATGCTGTGTAGGACAGTTAACCTTGTGTGAAAGAGGCTGCACAGTATTTGACATTAGCTATAATAGTACTATATTTTTTCATATTATCAGAGGGAAAATCCTATATATTACAGAGAAATATTCGGAGGATAACTGCCTACAGAATAAGGATCTTACTTTCCTGAACATAATAACAGGCCTCCTCATCAATTAGTTTATCCACCCTACTGGACTGAAAGGTGACCCACACTAAAATATTATCTGTGAGAAGGATATAGCTCAACTTTGCTCAGCATTGCAAAAGAACGTAGGGCTCTGTTGACTAGGGCGGACATGAAAGTCACTGGCTACTTTTGTTGTTTTGGTGATGCAACGTCTGTCTGCGCTGATTGTAATCATTTATATTTCATTGCCATTCTGCCCCTGTGCCTAGGAAAAAAAGGGGAATGTCAAGGTTTTATTAAAACATACCTTCTAACCATGGCTGTGAAGCACGTCTTAGCCCAGGAGAGATCTCAGCAAGTTAACTTTCCTCAGCATCTGAACTAAGGAAGCCTACGAGGGAATTGTATTACTATTCATGAATTGTTATATCCCCACAAGGAAGAGACAATGAAGAATGTGCTTCATAGGTGCACTACAAGGACACTGACAGATTTGGAGCAGAATAGAAAATGAATTTATGGCAGTTAGAAATGAGTAAAACTGCACCGGCACAAAAGTAACTGTACTTGAAGGAACTAACCTGCTATCCATGTAAACAGCTCTGACATGTTCTCTGCCCCTGTACTGAAAAGGTGCTTGGAAGACTGGTGGGTGGGATCGTACTAATATTGTGGGGAATTAAATCAATCGCAAGCATCTGCAGCACTTTAGGCGATGACCATGTACGCAATGCGAAACCAGTTTGATCTAGTTTTAGGGACTGCAGGGCAGCTACAAGCTGGCGCAGTATCAGCTTGTTTGGTCAGTTCAGCTCAGGGACTATAATAATTTCAGTAGATCCGTCTGACTCAACTCAAAGGCTGCAAGATCGTTCAACACTGTGTAATATTATGTTGCCACTCACCTCCAGGTTAATCGACCAAAGAGATTAGTCAGAAATCTAGAGTAATTAGATTTTAATGTGCCAAAGGTCTTACAATGAGACTCTAGTGTGTGCTAATCCTGATTAAAATTTGCAGCGACACCACTACCTAACAATTTGATAACAATAGCAATTTCAGACAAAGAAGAATTAATAAAAGCATAATTTAGTAGGAATATTACAGATCAATTTGCAATTCAATCCAAAACACAGGGATCAACATAAAGTGGCCCTCCTCACTATTATACCCAGGCATAGCAAACTAAAAACTATACAAACAGTCAAAGTAATACATAACCAGGACAGGACACGTTACAGTATATGCTAATAACACAATAGCCTGTGGGAGCTCTGATTCAGCGTAAGACACACTGAGTTTGTGTGCTAATCGCACAATATCATGTGGGAGATCTGGGTCTTGGGGATCCTTCAGTCCTCAAGTCTCAAATCAAGTGATGTATCTTCCCATTGAAAAGAGCAATAAACTGTCACTGGCCAGATCTTAAAAGTAATTTCTGGAGGATATGGCAGTGGATCAACAACCCGGTTACAAGACTGATAGTCGGCTGGGCATCTAACGACAGGGTTGTTAAGTTTATTTGTACAGGGAGCGAAAGTCAAGATTTCTCTGCCTTCTGTGTCTTTCTAATGATGTAATTTATCATGTTTTTAAAGACCGAGACCTTCATACCAGTCATGCTGAAATAATTCAAAACATGAATATGTACATGACTTACATTCATTCTAAATAATGTTTCTCACATAAAAAGCATTCAGTGTGGACTTGTGTGCCCTGAGTCAGGGGATGAGCAGAGAGCGATAGGAGAGGGTCAGTTTAAGGGCAGAAGGTACGTGACAATGTGCTTGTTTTGCATTAGTCAGACCCCATCAGGAACCAACCCAAAATATAATGCAGCCCAAAGAGGCCCAAGATCACAGGAGTGTGTCTATGTGATAAATAACATTGCTTGTTTTTTTTAAATGAGAATGTAGCTTTCATGTAATTTGTAATATTATTTTCAGGCAAGTCGTTTTGCTTTAAACAAGAGGTGTTCTATAATTCAAATTCTAACCAAATTGTCTTACCTTTTTCAGGAAATGGCACCGATGGCAATAAACAATGCCCAAAGGGATATGAAAGGATTAATGATACCCAATGTGTGGGTGAGTTCCAGTCATTATACTGTATGTCAGAAATGCTCAGCATTACTATATTCATGCATATATACAGTATAAGGGACCCTTATTGAGGGTAAACATTAGTAACAGATATTTTATGAGTGGTTACTTCTATATGTTAAATACATAGTGTTTCTGGTCCACAGTTAGATAAGAAGAATGAAGCATTTATGAATCAATAAACATATTCATATTTATCTCAACTGGGCTAACTGCTTATATTGATAATCCACCAAAATGTGACACACTCCTGAAAAGGAAGGTCAATTAAATTGCTCACACAAGAAACGGTTCATCAGCAATGGCTTTATCACAAGTCACATTTCATGTAATATATGCACACTGTTTTATTAATGTCTGCTTCAATGTCAAGTAATCTTTCCATTAGACATTCACAATGGAGGTTTTACGTACCGCCCTCAAATCGACAGCAGTATTTAACACAAGTGCCATACATATGTTGTGCATGTTAGATACAACCATATTGGGACTAAATGTACATGCTGTCATACATTATGCAATACGTCCATCTATCTATCCATCCATCTATACATACATCATACATACAGCCACAGAAAAAATTTAGAGACCACTCGATATTCTAAAAAAAATCCACATTTTTAAATCTTGGTTCAATCGTGTTCTGCTGGCAGAAGGCTACACTGAGCAGCAGAATGCATCCAGATTAAAAAATTTCTAAGACAGCAGCACACAAGAATAAGGTGAAGCAGGATACACTGGGAACGACCAGAAACTAGCTGGATAAAGGGCGGAAGTGACTTTCTAATGCCAGGGATAGCCGTTAACCTATCCGACAGTTTGTCATGAATCGTAGGATGACATCAAGTGACCTTCAAAGGGAATGGGGAATATTAAATGCAGGTGTAAAGTGCACTACTAGGACAGTTCGTATCAGGCTCCGGGAAGCAGGACTGAAGTCCCATAAAGCAAGGAAGAAGCCCTTTATTAATGAGAAACAGAGAAGAAGCAGGCTGCAGTTTGCAAAAAGAAAAAAAAAAAAAACATTATTCACAGATGCACACCCATAAATTGAAAAATGAGTGAAACAAAAGATTGTGCTGTGGTCTCTTCATTTTTCCCACGGCTGTATATCCACCTTCTTCTTCCTTATTCGTGTCATGGGGTCAGCTGAAGCCAATCCCAGGCAAAAACATTTTTTAATTCAATTGAAACTAAATGATACTGAGTAGCATATTTCTAATGCCCACTAGCTATTTGCTCAGGAGACAAGCCCCGTTCACCTCTTTCCTATTAGTAATGTTATAAAAATCTTTTGCTTCTCTCTTTCCCCTATCAGCTAGACCTTATCACACATCCCCAAACGCTATACCCCATTTATGTCACTGTGCTCTTCACTGATAAGCCACTCTCTTCATTGTTAAAGTACTACAGCCCCAATAAATGCCCTGTTCCATTCTCCCGTTGTCATGTCATTTGGATATATATCTCCCAACAAAAGCAAGTCAGAAGCCTACAAACTACAGACACTCCTGCACACCCTGTGCAGCCCTTATACTGGCTATGGTTCTCAGACGTATGATTAGCTGTTGTATGCAAAACAGGATAAATTTCAGCATATTTGCAGTTTTTAAAATTGTATTTACTGTTAATACAGGAATAAAATAATGATATCCAAGGAAATAATAGTAGATAGTAATAGCTGATTTTTAGCAAGAAAACAGATTTTTATTCATTTAAATACCAATCGTTTTATAATATTCACATGGCACCAATTTCTCAAAAACATTAAGCAAAAATATGCGAGCTATTAAATAAGCTTTTAAACTGATGCAGTTATGCGTACTGACAAACTTTATATGAATTCTATCTACCACACAGTTCATGAAAAAAATGGATGTTTGCCCTACATCTGTCCATTTCCATGACAACCTTATTTAATGCACAGTCTTGGCAAGTGCAAATCCTACGTATAAGTGCTGGGCGTGAAACGAAATGCCCCATTCCATAAAAAAGACGACGATCAACCAGAATGGCATATCTCTGGATTGTGAGAGTCGACACGATCACTCAGTAGACACCCACAAAATGAACATGAACGTACGAAACCAAACCCACAAGACTCTGTCGGCTGCTATTGCCGATTTCCTTACTGAATAAAAAGAAAAGTAATCAAGACACAAATATACTATTTACAATATTCCATTTAACAGGTTAAATGAGGACTGCACATACAGTATATGGGACAGTTGTATAGATTTTATTGATCCTAAATGTCCTAAATTCGACTTTGCCATTTGCCATGAGCGCAGGATTCCGGAGCCGGCAGCACTTCTTCAGCTGCTCAAAGAGATGAATTATAAACACTCTAACTTAATCACTGGGAATCTTTGAAGGAGAAACTAAGCTTCAGTGCCAAGTCATTAAAAATACATCCAGTGTCTGTGTTATCTGGACAAAGTTGTGTAAACTTGGGCAAAGTATGTGAAGTAGTTAATAAGCAAAAGTATTTTCTCACATTCTTTCTTGCACTAGTCTAGGTGCAGAACCAGTTTGAAGTAAAGAACAGAAAAGGCTTTTTGGTTCAGAAAGTACAGAGCCTCCTGCAAATAAAGCTCAATGTCTGCTTGCATAAATAGTCACATTCTGCAGTCAATGCCTTGATGGCCCAGCTCTTCATGAAAATCTTGCAATACCTTGCAATGCCTTCAACTCACAATAGGGACAGTAACTTGTATGTGTGCTTAATTTTATTTTTCTATTCATGGAAAACATACTGTGCACTGAATATTTTCAATTTTATGGGTGGTAAAGAGACTGGACGAATGTTATGATCAGTCTTTTGTACTTAGATATTAAGATAGACAGGTATCAGTTGACGAAAAGTGCCAGATTCCTTTTGTAGCTCAATAACTTGAAAAGATGTTCCAGTGGCATCAAAAGAAAATTCTTTGTGATCTATGCTGCCTGCTCATACCAATAAGGATTCTGAATAAAGTACCTGTATTGACATTCTTATAAACTGGTATACTTCATTGCTTAATGTAAGTCTTCCATTGCTGTATTTCACCTGCATACAGTTTTAGTAACCTAATAATAAAATTATAATAATAGTAATAATAAGTAATTGCTGGAAGAGTATGTTCTAAGTTATTCTTATAAACCTACCCTTCACCACGAAGGCTTGATTTGCCATAAAAATGACGAGTTTCTGCTAAATCTGGCATTAATATCTTGCACTTTATGAATACGCTAAAGTCAGGATAAACCATTCAGTGCAAATCTCTAAAGCTTATGCATAGATGGAGGCTGCCGTCCAACACCCTAAAGCAAACTAAAGGTGAGACAGAAGCTGAACCAGATTTTCAAACGTATCGCTGAGTGAGGCAGGTAATCGTTCTTACAAAGGGGCAGGAAAGAGTGTGTTACTGGCTCAGTTATTCAATGTACTGCTCAATTTGAGTTTCATGCGCCATAAGTTATTTTTTCAACTTGATTCCTCCCTTATCATGTCAAGTTTCAGTTGTACTATTCTCTCTTTACAAAGAATCTTCTGGAAATCCTGCTTCTGGCAGAGAGTAGTGGGGGGAAGGTTTTGGCTGTGTAAACCACCTATACATGCTGCTGTGATGTTCGATGCATTACCAGTGATGTTTGGCGATGCATGCAGTGCATGGTCATGGGTGCATTTTGTTTCACCTTAATAGTCGATCTTTTATCACGTGGTCCTGAAAATGTTTTGACAGTATTCATTTTTCTGCAGTGCTGATAAGACACTTCTACACAGCTGGCTAATACCAGAATCTGTCCGTCCATCTTCCAACCATGTGGTCAGGGCCATACGTGAGCTCGAGCCTTAGAATGGGAATATAATCTCAAATATATTACTGAACTGTGTAAATTGTATCCATATATATAGTATTAATGTACGTCTATGGTACGAAGGTTGTACAGTGAATAACAGTGATCTCAGTTTTCCACCTGGCATTTCTCCAGGCCCCCAAAGACTTGCAGTTCAGGTTGTAGCATTGCCGGGTCACCCTTCAGGTAACATAGGAGTGGTCCCAGAGTGCCCATTGCTTAGGGGGTGCAAAATAACAACTGAAAACAATCACAATACCCCTGGTTGCATTCGGTAACATAATTTATTTACAACAGTTTTAATTTTTCACAACTTTTGTTGTGAGACTGGCACGAGCTAGCTAGTTAGGAGCCAGATACCCTGTGCTAATGAAATGTTTTTAATGTAAGTGAATTGACAAAATTTGTTTTCTGCTGCTGGGGGGGTGCTTGGGGGGCGGGATTGGCAGAACATCCAGGGACCGCCCTTGGATGTAGTTTGTGTGTAAGAGTTTGTGCCCCCGGATAGAAGCAGGGCTTTCTCAATAGAATATTGAACTACTTTGATGTGCTCACACATCTGATCACTGTGTTTTTATCCTGTACAGACATAAATGAGTGTTTGCAGCCCAGCCGATGTCAAAACGGGAACTGCATCAACACTCGTGGGAGTTACAGCTGCATCTGCAGGCAGGGGTATCTGCTGGATGCTTCTCACCGAATCTGTGTCTGTAAGTAAAGATCCTTCAACACGAAGAGCCAATGCATCGGCTGGCAGATTTTCCATGAGGATAACATAAGTCAAGAGGAATTTTTCACATGCGTTTCACACACTGCTCCTTAAATCTTTAACAAACTTCACCATGTAATATACATATCTGTTGTTAGAACTAACTTTTTACAATTAAATATTAATAGTGATTATATAAATAGTAATAAAAGATTTTTTCAGCTTTCTTATTTTATAAGATTTTCAGCTTGAAGCATGGGAACAGCATTCCTCACTGTGCAAAAGCTGATTATATTACCAGACTATAGACAATATTGAGTCTTAAAAGGCTTTTATTTTCAGACTAATGTGCACTCTATTGGTTTATTTTACCTGCATAAAAGGCTTCTGTATTTTACTGCAGCACTTACCACCGCATGCTGGTCTACTGCCCTCAGCATCCTCCCCAGCTCTCTAAGGGTTAGCCTCATACTAACATGCTATTGCTTGAATTACTGACTTTATTCAAAAGAGTTTAATCACTTTCTTGTGCTCAGAGGTAATCTGGATGATGTTTGCCTCCCTAACACACCCAGAGGATCTTGCTGATATTACTAACGCAGTGTATTGGAAAGTATCCGCACCTGAAAAAGGCCTTGAAGTGTTTCTTGTTTCCGATGTTAATTGTGGCTTTAGATGTTTACTATTTGAGTGTGTTCCTCTGCAATGAAAATAGTCATTATAAATTGCAATGTAATTACACTAATTACTATAATATTTTTGCAAGACTGTCAAGTCTGATAATATTTTTGTGATCATGTATGCATATTAATGTTACTGAGGGGACATGCACTATGGAATGATTACATACCAAATGGAATGATTACATACCAAATGTCAAAGATGGCCATCTGGATTTTTTTTTTTCTGAAATACATCTTAGGAAATGAATCTGTGTCTGTGCTATAAAAATATTGATATATCTAGTTGCTTCAGACCATAACGGAATACCAGAATAAATAATAATGGTTTATGACATTGCAAAATATATCTTCTTAAGACATTTAAACATTTATGTATGTCTACATTCACTGGCCACTTTATTAGGAACATCTGTACACCTGTTCATTCATGAAAAGGATTTTCAGCCAATCATACTGTATGACAGCAGCTCAATACAAAAATCCATCCATAGACAGGTTAAGAGCTTCAGTTAATGGACAGATCAAATATCATAATGAGGAAAAATCTGTGGCTTGACCATGACATGGATTTTGAATCCAGAGCTGGTGGTTTCATCGTTTCAGAAACGCAAGATCTCCTGTGATTGTCTTTAGAGTTGGCACAGAATGATGCAAAAAATAAACATCCAATGAGCAGTAGTTCTGAGAGCAGAAATGCCATGTTGATGAGAGAGGTCAGAGGAGAACGGCCAGACTGGTTCAAGCTCACAGGAAGGATACAGCAATTCGAACAACCAACAGTGGTGACCAGAAAAGCATCTCTGAATGCATAACATGTCAAACCACTTCAGGTTCCACTCCTGTCAGCTAAAAACAGGAAACCAAGGCTACAGTGGACACAGACTCACCAAAACTGCATAAGGGATAGTTGGAAAAACATCGTTTGATCTGATTTCTGCTGCAACATGCAGATGTTTGGGTCAGAAATATGTATGTGCAAATGAAAAAGCAATGAAGTAGGAAGCAACATTATATTGGAATGTTTACCATAGCTAGTTTATATTAAACAAAAATTCCTAACCTGACCTTAAGAAAGAATGAAATGTCTAGAGCACCTAACCTCAGAATATTATAGAATTAAGTAACTAAATCAGAATCATCACAGTCTTAAATTACCCCAACAATGTTTAATTTCTATGAGCTAAAATGGAAATTTATGTCAATCATATATCATAGCATATATTTTCCATATTCCCCTCATAAAACTACAGCAGAAAAGGTCATCTCAGAGGACAAAGGACAGTGCTACCGTTTACTGTCATCTGGCGTCTGTTCCTTGCCAATACTGAGGAATATTACCAAGCAAATTTGCTGTTGCAGTAGAGTAGGCAAGGCTTGGGGAAGGAACTGCGAGAAGTGCCCGTACTTTGGCTCAGGTAAAGTGTTGCGGAATTTTCATACTAATAGAGTGTTTTATAAAAACAATGTACTATATTTAGAGGTTAAACATGTTCATGTTTAAGCCTGAAAAACAAAACACACTTAACCATTTTGTTATTACTCTGGAAGAAGTTAGAGTATCAGAACACCTATATGTATATTATATTATTATTATTTATTTATTTACTTTTTAAATGACCATTTTCAGAATAATGACAGTCAAGCTGTGGACTTCCAATGAAACATTGAAACAGATGCCAGAACCTGACACTGTGTTTGCTTGTAGATGCTTTTAAGGAGACCTGTCCAGCAGGACCAGGCTACCATTATTCTCCCTTTGCACACCAGCCTAATCAAAAGGTGACTGAGCACCATGATACTGGGAGGACCATTCTGACTCCACAAAGGCATGCTCAACCCCCCAGTGATCGCAGCCTCACCCCCCAGAGAGTGCCTGAACCGCCATCTAATCCTGCAATACCAGGTTCCCAGACCAGGACCCAATCATCTGCTACTGACCTTTTCACCACTCAAAAAAGGACTGACCGATTGAGCAATGCTTCGACCACTACTCAGTCAACTCGAGTACTGACATGTGAGTATCTTCAGTCAACTTCTACTTCTGTACATTATTAGTATTCGTCTATCTTATAACTGCTAGTCAAGGATGAGGGGGTGCTTGGAAGCCATTCAAGAGAGCATAAGGCACAAGGTTGAGGGACACCCTGGACAGGATGCCAGTCAATTGTAGAGTACATACGCACACAAAATCCCAACCCGAGGGTAACTCACAGACACCCATTAGCTTAGCTGCAAGCAATCAACCAATAATATTACTATGAAGTTGGTTCATACCCGAGGGTCAGGGTTGTTGATTCAATTCCCACCCACGCTCTTCTCCTTTTGTTACATCCCCATTGTGTGTGTGAGAGTGTGTGTGTGTGCGTGTGTGTGTGTGTGTGGTGTCTACTGTAGGTATGCATTAAATTGTGGGGACCAAATGACCCCGCAATGTGATCAAAATTATTTTGACATTCTAGAGACCATTTTTCCTGTCCCCACAAGGAGAAATTGTATAAAAATGTATAAAAATCTGTGACTGCAATCAAAAAACTAAAAATGCTAAAAGTTATTTGGTTACTTATGGTTAAGGTTAGGGCTGGGTAGGGATTAAGGTTGTCATTGTTGGGATTAGGATTTTGACCACAGAAAAAAATTACGGTCCCCACAAAGATTTGAATACAAATGTGTGTGTGTGTGTGTGTGTGTGTGTGTGTGTGTGATGTGTGTGTGCCCTGCAGTGAACTGGAATCCTTGGGAAAAATATTCAGGCAAAATATTGGTTAATGCTTTACATTAACTGTACTTTCAGTTAATGCTAATCATCATACTCCAGTCAAAATGGCCTATTTGTGATGGAAAATGTAAGAACACAAAGCAACCTTAGATAATAATCAAACTTCTTAAACAGAGATGATGGTGATACATTAACTGCATGACAGTGACCTGATAATCTGTTGGATTTAATTTTTAACAGTTGAATCAATTTGTAGGACCTTTATCCTAATTCTGCTTTTGTGAAGCTAATATTGATGACAAATTTGTTGAGAATATTTGCCACTTACCATAACGGCACATGTATACAGTCGCCCTTCCATATGAGCAAATTTGACATTCGTGGTTTCGGTTATTCGCGAGTTATCCATGAATAATTAAATGGGAATATTTTTGGAGCTTGCCGAAATATGTTTTCTGGCTTCCTTTCTTTCTCAAATTCCCCCTTTCCCTGTTTCATGTACCAATCTGTACAAATGATGCAATAATGGATTGCCAAACACGCTTGTCAAGCATCTTAGGGGTGATTCTGTTGTGAAAGGCGCTATATAAAAATGTACTGCATTAAATTGAATTGAATATTTGTCATGTACAGTACCAGTCCTAGCCGATGTGACACCCTAGGGGAGCATCGCCGCTGGCGCCCCCTTTCTGAAGCAAAGTGAAATTGCCTGGCAGATCAGTCACAAGTCGCCCTAGGCGACCACCTGTGCTGCCCTTAGGGTTGACTGGCTCTGCTCATTAGTGGTGATTATCTTTTTCCTGTTTTTCCTTCTCTTCTCTTCTTCTTCTTCTCCCTTGGGCACTGGAGGACTTTGATCTTCTTGACGTGATAATGTCTATTTGAATTAGATACCGTTAATTGTGTCACGCACTTTCGGGGTGGGGCGCCAGGCAAACCAAAAATATCGTTTATTTAATAGGATTTGCTTCTTTAAAAAGCTTTTTATTATTTTGAAAATATAGTGTAAAATTGTATTACATTAACATAGTAAAAGTTTAAAATCTGCATTTTCCTCCTTCCCGTTTTACACTTTGGGGCACCCAGCCCCCCCCCCCCCCCCGCTTTGGAATGGACAGCACCCAAGAGTATTATTTTGGGTTGGGGGGATTGAGGTCTCCACCCATTTAAGTGGGTCCAGGGGATTATATTGGCTGCTTTTGATTATGGGGGGGCGGGGGGTAACAAGCACTTCATCCGCACTGTAATATACACCCCTGACGGCATCCCAAGCAGGGGCCTATATGGCCTCTGCCATGAACCTGTCATGATCACCAACATATGCTGATAACATGTTACAGCAGATGTTTAAATCCAAAGCTTATCCAGTTTTATTGTTAGGTAGGTGTGTTATTAGTTCCGTAAGGGTTATTGCAGTGTTACAACAGCCAATGCAATTAATAAAAAGAAAAAAATTAGGGCAGTCAATAAATACGGTGCATATAAAATAGAAAAGCGCTATAAACTTTTTATTGTGAATCTTGAATGGAGGTAAACAGCAGCACAAAACAGATGCTGTACTTGTAAATTTTGCAGTGGGAAAGGCTTTTGCACTGGGGAAGAGAGTCCTGCCCCCCAGCTGGGGCAATTAACACCTTGTTGGCCCTCTTTCTCTTCACAATGACCCTCCGGAATGGCACAGTCTTGGGGTTAAAAAAATACTTGCTTGTGTACTTCCCTGCAGACTTAAAAAAAACTATGATAAAACACAATAAACAATAAACAGCAAATAAACAGAATAGCGAGAACAATTACAAACACAGTATGCAATACACATACAATCTATACAGTATATATTAGGGTGGGGTGAAAAAAACCAAAATTTCCAATAGCATTTTCCAATAGTGTGGAAAAGTTGTCACTGGACCTCGTTATTAAACATGCAAAATATCTTTAAATAGGTTAATATTTTCAGGTTCCGCAACACGATTGAAGTTTTCACCTGTCACATCAATGGGCAATATACACTATCCATTATCTATACATTAAAAATATCAACCTATTTCAAAGATATTATGCACGTTTAATAACGAGGTCCATTGATTTTTTTTCACCTCACCCTAGTATATATACAATATACATGCAATTTGCAATATACATACGATAAACAGTAATATATAAATAGGACAACAAGGTGTTGAGGTTAAAGTGGCAGTGGGAATGCCCGCCTCCCCCCCCCCCCAAAATTATGCTAATTCAGTATGGATCTGGAGCACGAGGATAAACCTAATAAACTCACTTTATCATATGGATCAATTATTTCTTTGGTTATATTTATTTGTAACACTTGTATCCTTAACAGTGTTAGTCATATTAAATGATGAAATCTTTATTATCATAAAATGATTTTTAAATCTTAAAATTTCTTAAATCTTAATTTTTTAAAAATATTTCTTACATTTCATCCTTTCACAATGTGACTGTTGCATGAATGTCCAATGCGATGTCGCAATACACACTGTACCCAGCCCAGCAACCGGTTATCATTGTGTATTTAACAATCAGCATCATTGTGTATTCAACAATCAGTATCATTGTGTATTTAACAATCAGCATCATTGTGTATTTAATAATCAGTATCATTGTGTGTTTAATAATCAGTAGCCAGTCATCATGGTGTATTTAACATTCTAATTACTGTTGGGACGAATCTGTTCCTGGATCTTGAAGTACGGGTGCAGGTGGTACCTGATCACAAAGTCCACAGTGATGAGTATATGCTCAGTGTCGTGCTGAACGTGGGAGGGGCCACACCTAACATCTCGATAATGGGGGGGACACCAAGGGGCTGGGAGGTGGCAGATGGAACGCTGTCCACTGGCACACGGGGTATCACTGACAAAAGTCTTTAATGACAGTGCTCTTCCCTGGCTAATGGAAGTGGTCCAAGATTTGTTCTCTGCATTGAGTGCCCCAGATACCCAGAGATGGGGTGGGAGGGGCTCAGCTTCATGATCACCTCCACCTGGAACTGTGGTACCACCAGCAGGTCCCTCTTTTCAGCTTGTTAAAGGGACAAGTAGCACAGGACCCCTCCCCAGACGAAGAAGCTATCATGGAGACAGCCAAGTATCCCCTGCTCGCCCCTAACCTCCAGGACTTGTCCCCAGGCAGTCATGCTGCCATTGCATATTGGCCAAGGACCCTAAACATGACATCTGCCAGAGAAGGTCAGCAAAGAGGATATCAACAGCGGAAAGGGCCACACCTTCCCAGTCTGTCCCTTTGTTCATGTCTCGGGCCAGCAGGGCCGGCTATTAGGAGCTTGCAGATGGTCAGAGGTCCCAACACGGACATGACAGCCAAGGTTCCTCCACATTTTGGGGACTCGCCATAGCAGTAGTGTCACTGGTATGTCAAGTACTTCCCTGACTGTGACAGGCCACTCTCCTTGCAGGGCCCAAGATGTGCACTGTGGCAGTGGGGACGGTCTTCATATCACATGTATATCGATAAAGGGCCAGGGTCCCTAACCCTCCCCCTGGAGATATACCACCCTGCAGAGCTTAGGTACAGCCCTAATTTAACACACCTGATACAGATAATCAGGCCCTTCTGTAGCATGTTAGCATAGCTGGCTCTAATGACCTGATTATCTGTATCAGGGGTGTTAAATGAGGGATGAACCTCCACTCTGCAGGGTGGAAGATCTCCAGGAGACTCCAGCACTAGTGGATCACACAGCTAGGCAGCCGGAATTTGCCAGAACACACACTGGGGCCTGAAAGTAAGGGCTTATCCCACAGCAAGTGGTGCCATTGGAGAACTTGAGGCTTCTTACAGAGGTCAGTTTTTATACAATATTCACACAATATTGATATTATTGATACATTAGCAGGAAACACATCGTGCCACACAGGAAATTTGTTTTAATTGTTGGTTGTGTGAGTGTGTGTGTGTCCGGTCATGGGTTGGCGACCTGGGCTGGGTCATTCTCAGGACCCCTTCAACACTGCATAGGAAAGCGGGTACAGAAAATGGATGGAATGAATGTTCTGAACTTTATTGCAATATCAATTTGTCAGAGTGAGATGGGACATATTTCTCTTAGACAGGAAGAGGAGGAATCCGGATTCAGGGAGAGGGACACAGGTTTTAGATCATGCTCGGTAAAGTCTGTGCTTTTTACCATATAGAAATAGTTTCATTTTCCTTAAACTAAAGACTGCATTATAAGTTTTCATATAAAGTAAAGCACACTGTGTATCTCTCATCAGGGCAGTTTCAGCTCATTGTTTGATCAAAGCCACAGCGTTAAATATTTCATGGATGGTTACGTGACTGTACTACATGGAGTGGAATTAACACTAACGAACCCAGTGTACACCAAAGCAGGTTCATCTTAATAAGCTTTGTGGAGAAATGTCCAAAACGCATCCATCATCATCATCATCATCATCATCAATGCATGTGGTCCCTTTCGGGCATAGGCCACTAACGAGATCTCTCCAGGCATCTCAATCCTGGGCCAGTCATTCCAGTTGTTGCCAGGAGAGTCCCATTCTCTTGATACCCGTCTCCAGGTCACAATGCCAAGTGTTTCTTGGTCGTCCTATTTTCCTTTTTCCCCTGTGGCTTCCAGGTGAGGGTTTGCCTTGCTGTACTGGATGTAAACGGATTTATAACAGATTCAGGTTAATTATAAGCAAATTATTTAATATGGCCAAATGTGACATTTGCAGTGCCATTTCAGTCTCTGAGCCAGATGGAATTTCACTAGGTCAGATTAATCATGTAATTAAAATGTGAACTCAAAGAGCTAATCGCACAGAGTAAGTAAATTTACAGATACATGCTCCTGGTGCAGACTGTGAGATTGGAAAGTGATGTACACCTTGTGACATTTTAGTGTAGCGAGAAGTACCTTTCAGAATGGGAAATGCTGCTTATATGCTCAGTGAGGAAAAAAAATAATTAAAAAGTTAATTGAAAATGCCATACTCTTTTAGCATTCTGTTTCCATCGAATTAGAATTAGAATTTGAATTAGAATTAGAATCTACTTTTTTATTTCAGTGAAAGATGTGGAAATGTAAATGTTAGTTTATAAATAATATTGCATAAGCAATTTTGCATGCTGCTTTTTTAGCCTACGCCTAAAGGCAAATCATCTATCAACCTAACAGACAGGACATTTCATTTGTGAGAACAATTCAGCCAGTTGCAATGACACGGCATGCGGCTCTGTCAAGCGCAGCTGCCAGCTACCTTAAAAAGAGCACTTCGACTGTCCCTATGCAATGATAAGGCCTTCATTTTCTTTCTTCGCCTGACAGTTCATGCACAATCTTGAAGTGTGCTTTGGTTCATTATCTGAAGAATGGAACACTCCCCAATCAGGCATAATGCAGCTGGAATGACATGTCTTTGAAGTATGCTATGATAGCCATGCTAGTTAAATTGCCATGAATGTGGAAAAAATCAACTCTGACAATAACAAAGTTACCCCACACCATGACAGTCGCTCTTTTATGTTTGACAGTGGGTAACCCCACCCTCTCTGCATTTTACATGGAGGCTGGACATCCACATTTTCAGTTTAAGCAGAAAATATACACATCTATCCATCACCTAACCACTTATCCCAGTTAGGGTCATTGGGGGCGTAGAGCCTGTCACAGGCAACATGCACACGGCTGGAGTGCACCCTGGACAGGACGCCAGTAAAATATTTCAATGTCAATGTATGTTTTTAATTAACGTTGTGTAAGTCATTCTGTGTTGCTTTTTTAGCTTCTACTCAAAGGCAAAGCATCCATCAAGCTAACAGACAGGAGATTTCATCAGTGAGGCCTGTTCAGCCAGCAGCAGTGACACCTCGTCCAGCTCAGCCAAGACCAGGTACCAGCCACCTCAGCAAGAGCAGTTACAATATTTATATACTGTGCTATCAGAAAGTAAATATTAAGCAAAGGTAGTATGTAGGAGTAATGGGTAATGCTTTGCATTAACTGCACTTTCATAATGCCTTTATAATGCATTCATAGAACATTCATAATCATACAATTGTATAATGCTTATTGTTAATATATATTAAAGCTGTTACGGGATGATAGGCTGTTTAGGTACACTTACATGCTGCTTAGGAATGCATTATGAATGAGCTATGTATGCATTATGAATGCACTGAATGTATAATGAATGCATTATGAAGGTGTAGTTAATGCAAAGCATTACCAAATCAGGTTATGGCAACACATGGTTATGTTGTGTTTTCTCAAAATGGAGTCCTGGATCAGAAGCTGCTTTCAATACTGTATTTTTGATATATGGATCAAAATAATGGCACATAAATGTTATATAATCGTAAAAAAAAATTCTTAAACCTAAAATTATCAAATGCTATTGAAATTTTTGAGAGTCAAAAGCATAGATGGTGAAAGTCTTATTTTTAATTCATGCTGTTATTTTTATTAAAGCACAAAGCTGCAGTTTACAGCTTTACGGCATCATATTAAATGCTATAAGTGTTTTCATTTGATGTGCCCATCATGGCCATAGGTAATTCACTATGGCTGGCCTCATGAAAACCTTTGACTCCTCCAAAGAAATTTAAGTGTCATAAAACCTTCACTAAATCAATCTGTACTTTGCAAAGAAAACAAAAGAAGTTAATACATTGCATCGCAGTCATTACAGGCATCATGAAAGGCCAGGTCAAGACCAACCCCATCTTGGCAATTTTGTGTTTCATAATAAAGCCTACATCAAAACAAATGTCTGTCACATATAAGCAGTTTATCCTTTGGAGAAGAATATGGTCCTCACAGAAGCTGTTGCGTCTGGATGTTAAGTTTGTCATCCTGATACCTATACAAAGAAAATTTGTGTATCGCACAATGTATTAGCTGTGGGCATTGATAACAAAATGTCTACTTCAGTTGTCCAAAGACATGATGTCTAATATTGAAATTGATATATTATATGTCCTCCATCCTGGAGAAATATCTGCCACTACTTTTCCTGGTATATATTTTTTTGTTGTTTTTGTTATAGTCCATTAAAAGTAAAATGACTAGCAAAATAACCTGCTCCACACCAGTGTTACAACAGGGATTACACTTGGTTTTAAAATGCATCATGGACAATCGGCTCAGAAGTGGACTGAGATAAATACAAGTGTAAACGACCACCAAGACGTACTGTGATCCGATCACCCAAACCACTTGCCGATGTGGTCTGGGACGCATTTGGCCACATAAGGAAGTTACAATAACTGACCTTCTAGCAGAAGTGACCCAGGCAGTAACGAAATCTGAACACAAGTAGTCAGCCGGACACCCAGGAGACACAGCAGAGACACCAATGTAAACAACGATGGGCCCTGGATAAACTACTTATGATCCAAGCACATATTAAAACCAAGTGTAAACAGGGCCAGTGTTACAGTATGCATAACATGTTTATAAGACTAAGCATGTGGGGATGCGATCATCCTTGGCTGGGGAAAAGGTAAACTCAGCTTGCATATTCCTTTTTCTTAAATTCTACATATAGGATTTACCAAGATGTGCATGTTTTCCCCTGGAATAACAGCCATTTTTCCCTTCCCCCAGCTCATTTTGGCCTGTCTCCACTCCCATCCTGAAATAACATTCCTTTTCCTTCCACACATTTGATTTGTATCCTACGCTCTGTGTTGATGAGTGACATATGACATTTTAATATCAGCAAAGGAAATGCTGAAATGCTGCATTTTCTAATCAAATTACATTGAGACCAGTGTAAAAGTGACCCTAACTGTAATCGATGGAAGTTTTCAGTTTACACAGATCTTCCCTTTAAAACGAAGACTCAGATCTGGTACAGTGGTACCTCAGTTCTCGAACTCATTAGAACTCGAATTTCTTAAAAGTCGAACCAACCAGTTCGAAAAAAAAAAATTTAGAGCTCGATCTGAATCTCAGAAGTCAAACCGTGAAAGCCGACCTAAGATAACTTGTACGCATGGGGAAATGAGTCACGTCGCACATCTCTCAGCGGAAACAAAGGGTAACGCTTCAGTCTCAGCCTCGCATTAGCTGTGATAGCATCGTGCCTGTTTACACTAACTGAATACATATATTTAGACAGTAAAAACACATTTAGACAATGATAGACAGTAACAGTAATTATTATTATATAATAAAATACATTTACAAATAAAGATTTCTTATTAATTATTTTAATATTAATAATAAACCATTAATACATTTAATTATAATAATATTGTCCTGCCGAGCGGGGACGGACTGGAGACAAAGATTCAGACATCAAGGTATCCGGGAATACGGGGTTTAATTACAGGTAAGGCAGGCAAAACGCAGACGGACAATACAATGACCGGACTGGGGAAACAAACTGAAACTCGGACGAAATACAGAGGACTAATGACAACAACCAGAAACAGCTGATCACACGGGGATTCCACACGGGGTTAACGAGGGGGCGTGGCACACGGAAGGAGCGGACGATCGGGGCAGGACACATTGTTTGGATGCATTTATTTTCTTGCTTTACAAATTACTGTTTTGATAAATGTGCTTAGATGTGGTTAGTACAGTATATGCTCTTCTTGTTTTATCCAGTTCATTTTGTGTTTAAATGCTAAAAAAAAACATATTTAGGTGTATTTTTTGGGGCCGGGAACCAATTAATTGGTTTTCCATTATTTCTTATGGGGAAAATTTGATCACAACTCGAACTTTTTAGGATTCAATCCGGAGTTCTGAACGGATTATATTCGAGTTCTGAGGTACCACTGAATTGTGTTTTGATTTTAATTGAACCGCCTCTGAACTTTAAAAGAATGCAGAATGTAACAGTTGCCGATGCCCAGAAAATATGCCCCTCTCAGGCATGGTCTAACTTCTCTGGGGGCCCAAGGCTGACATGGGTAGGGCCCCCTAAGTGGGCCATTCAAGCTATTTTTGAAACAGATACAGAAACAAGAGGGAATTAAAAATGATGGAACATCAATAATATGCTAATCGAAGCACTGGGTGCCAGTAGTAAAACTTTGAGTGCAACCCTAGTGTGTGGGGCCCAGGATTGTTCATCCCTCTCAGTGTATCTCTTCATTGTAGGGAATATTGTTACATTGTTGCACTCAAGCTTCTATATTAATCTATCCACTACATATGGAAGGCTGGCTTGCATCTCAGGTAACAAAGGACACTAGTATAATTGTAATCTGTCATTTCTTTAAAACTAGCTAAACATTTTTTTTTCACTTGTTCAGATGTTTTATTGTACAGTACTTACATTCAGATAGTCTTAATGAGTAACTGTGAATTTTAATTTCGTAGGATTTCAGGGGTGTGATTCCAATCCCCAGTTATGTGGACCAGGGCGCTGTGTTGATCTACCTGGTGAGAGGTACACCTGCATTTGTAACTCAGGATACCAGCTCAACCTACAGAGGACAAGGTGTTTTGGTGAGGCCAGTCTACGGTTTTCTGTCAGAAACTGTATGCTTTCAAATAGTTTGTTTTAAATTTACTCTCTTTTTTATTCCAACTTAAATGTTTGGCTTGACTAATATAATTCTATTTAGATTTAGTGGAATATTACAATTTCTCACCGATAACTTGATAGGTACATAGTTCAGGGTGGAAAAAAAGACAGGTTTTCAATTGAGTGAAGTTGAATAAGTGCTTTATGAGTATGTATAATAAAAGAGGAATTATCATAAACAGTGCCAGTGTGCTTTGTCATTTCTGTAACCTTTTAAAACTCTCTTGGCCACAGCATATGTGGGCTGTTCTGTTATTTTTTGGAATAATATGATTTAAGTTAGTCAAAAACATAGAGATAAATGCTTCGTCAAGCTTCTTAGCATATTTGTAGCAGGTGCTCATTTCAAGACATTGAGCCCTGAATGTGTCCCGCTGGTGGGGAAGCCCCACAGTACATACTGCAAACATGGATTGTGGCTATTAAATGGACAATGTTCAGTAACAACACAATAGGCTTAGAATGCTAATATTGTTACATTGATACATTTTTGCACTCAACCAGTAACTACTTCCACTATAAGTACAGGGAAATGTCTTTAACTTCTGTTATGAAAACAATGAGGTTTTCAGATAACAGGTTACATCTCCATCTTCCATCTTGTCTCAGATATTGATGAGTGTCGAAGAACCCCCAGTCCCTGTGACAATGGCTACTGTGAGAACGCCCCAGGCAGTTTCCGCTGTGTCTGCTTCACTGGTTATGAACTTCGGGGCAACACCTGCATAGGTAATAATTATTAAAATTGAATATTTTATAAATGATTATTAAAATTCTATAATTGCCGTATTATCTGGAAGCAGGACATGTCACACTAGTAACCTTAAGGGTGCTGGTATCATTTGTTGTAGTTCCTTTGTGCAGGTTACTAAGCAACCATAAAATAGATTGAAAGAATAAAAAGTTGAAAAAATGAAAAGAAAAAAAATTGACTTTAAGTATCAGCTAAAAAATATTAAATGGTTATAATTATTTTATAATGCAGGATAACAGCAATCTTGCTTAACCTGGTCAGTCAGCATAGGCCTGTAGGCTTTGGTACACACAGGATGGTCCATCACAGTCCACATACAGGATCATGAACTTTCAGCAATTTATAGACACCAGTTTCAGTGCCTCCATGTCTGTGGACTGTGGGAGGAAACACACGTGACTCTGCACACACAAGCTGCTACCCAGTGAGACGCCACACCAGCCTGACTTTAGACAAAAAGGTGAAAAAAGCATTTACAGTATGTACACTTAGTGTGTACTCTTTGTTTGTGTTGTGTCTGTGTTTGTTTCAGATATTAATGAATGTAAGAATGACCTGCAGTGTCCCGGTCAAGAGTGTGTAAATACAAAAGGCTCCTTTAGGTGTGTTCCATGCAGACCAGGATTTGAACTGAAGAACCAGCAATGCCAGGGTAATTTCTCGCCTCCTCAATAGTATTTGTAGGTAGATTTCCTAAGGATGAGTATGAATGTAAAGCCGTTTCCTTTCTCACAGACGTTGATGAGTGTCTGCAGAATCCCAGCCCTTGTGTTAACAGTCAATGTGAGAATAGCCCAGGCAGTTACCAGTGTGTCTGTTCCAGTGGTAGGACCTCAAACCAATGCAGCTCATTCATGCCCCTCTGACTAGCCAGCAATGACATTCACAAACATTTCTTTTTAATTATTCTTGTTTAATCATGTGCTTTTGTCTACTGAACAAATGGGTATATACAGTATCAACCAAAGATGTATCACTGTTCTGAAGACAGAGATCAGGATGCAGGATGATATCGGCACGACATCGGTATCGGCCGATAAAAGCTTAAAAAATTCATCGTTAGCACTGGCCAATATGAAAACTTCTGGCAATGAGCCTGACGATATGACGACCTATTAACGAAACGACACTGAATGTGTCTTATGACCACCAACAAGAAGCTTAAACATGTCGGCTGTATGGAAGTGCAGTAACCCCTCCACACTTGCCAGGGTTAGGGGCAGAAGATGACTGCAAATGTGAAAATTAATAAATTGTACTTGGGCACCCCTAATCTCAACCATGTAACAGTCTGTTAGAATGACTGATAACATAAGAAGTCTATTTATTACCAATTTCTGAACAAAAAGTATGGTACTGTCAGTGTTTGGGAGTAGCTAACTACAATTAGTAGCTCAATTAACTTACTAACTGGTTCTTGGACAGATTATCAAAATCTTTTTTTTTTTGTAAGCCTTCTAATTTTCACACAGCAATTATGAAGTACTCTTGGTTTGCACCATACAAAGAAACTTTTTTGAAACGTTATTGTGATGTGACGTCACATTGCTAAAAAATATATAGATTCTCATATTACTTTTAACATCATGTTTCACGTATTTTTATTAATTTGATTTAAGAGCATCCTACAGCACAAATATTAAATATTACCAGATGAAATAGCTTCAGTGTAGTTAGCTACTGTTCTCTATAGTTTTTTGCGGAGCTAACTGCTATATTAAAACAGTAACTTGGCTGTGGCATTTAATCAAAAGTAGCTTGAAAAGCTACTGTTTAAAAGTATCTTCCCCAACACTGGGTAGTGTACACTTTGCATGTGAAATTGCTGTGTCATTTCTTATCTAGACCTTTTTATATAATACACTACTCATCTCCATTATGCCACGGTATGTGCAAAGTTACTACTGCATGCAATAGGAGCACTACATTTGAGACCCGTTATTAAAAATGCAAAATTACTGGAACCCTGAAGTTTAACAGTTACTGCAAGAATCTGTCACAATGACAGCTGACACGTGAGTGAGGCTGGTTACTGAGACAAAGATGTGCGGCTTACCCAAGCCAAGACTTTTTATATTAAAGATATAGCAGGCCCTTACACAAAAATATTTATATGTTGTATGATTTTATGTGATCCCCCAGTTCATTTTCGGTATTTTTTGTAGTTTACGCTTCGTCTGTGAGTTTCTGCAAACTTTCAGCACGTTCCAAAAATAATCCCATTTAATTGTTCAATGACAACTGGCAAATAATTGAAACCACAAATTTGAAGGGGTTACTGTACTTTGAAGTCTGAAGCGTGAAACAGATAAAATTGTTATTTGCAATGCTTGTAAAGCACCAGTGGTGAGTGGAGCAGTAAAACAACATTCAGTTAACATTACCAATTTAATTGCGCATCATAAGAGTCCTCATCCTGAACAGCACAAAGACTTAAAAATACGTGCATACTGTATATTGGTAACGGATTTGGCCAAAATGACTTTGAAAGTATTGGGATATTAAATATCGGCAAAAATACAATACCATGCGTGCCTTACCTGAACAAATTGTACATCATATGCTGAAATGGGTGCCAGTAATGTTCACCAGTACTGTTTATTCAGGGTTCTCAATTTGTCTTTAACTTCTGTGATGATCTTGTCTCAGATATTGATGAGTGTCGAAGAACCCCCAGTCCCTGTGACAATGGCTACTGTCAGAACGTCCCAGGCAGTTTCCGCTGTCGGTGTTTCACGGGTTATGAACTTCGGGGCAACACATGCTTAGGTAAGCATTATTAAAATTGTTTCTTTAATAACTGATTATTAAAATTCTTATAATTGCCGTATTATCTGGAAACAGGACATGTCAAACTAGTAACCTTAAGGGTGCTGGTATCATTTGTTGTAGTTCCTTTGTACAGGTTACTAAGCAACCATAAAATAGGATAAAAAATTAAAAGAAAGAAAATTGACTCTAAGTTCTTATCCTGGTCAGTCAGCATAGGCCTGTAGGTTTTGGTACACACAGGATGGTCCATCACAGTCCACATACAGGATCATGAACTTTCAGCAATTTATAGACACTAGTTTCACTGCCACCATGTCTGTGGACTGTGGGAGGAAACACACGTGACTCTGCACACACAAGCTGCTACCCAGTGAGACGCCACACCAGCCTGACTTTAGACAAAAAGGTGAAAAAAGCATTTACAGTATGTACACTTAGTGTGTACTCTTTGTTTTATGTTGTGTCTGTGTTTGTTTCAGATATTAATGAGTGTAAGAATGACCTGCAGTGTCCCGGTCAAGAGTGTGTAAATACAAAAGGCTCCTTTAGGTGTGTTCCATGCAGACCAGGATTTGAACTGAAGAACCAGCAATGCCAGGGTAATTTCTCGCCTCCTCAATAGTATTTGTAGGTAGATTTCCTAAGGATGAGTATGAATGTAAAGCCGTTTCCTTTCTCACAGATGTTGATGAGTGTCAGCAGAATCCCAGCCCTTGTATTAGTAGTGTGTGTCAGAATGTAAGCAAGCGATTATTAATGTGTGTGTTACAGTGGGTTGAACCCAAACCAATGCAACTTGGCCGTCCCACTCTGACTAACGAGAAAGACCATTTACACACATTTCCTTTAACTATTCTTGTCTAATCCTGTGCTCTTGTGTATCAAACAAATGGGCATATATCAATCAGAGCTGTTTCACTGTCCTGAAGATATATAAGAAGATATTGTACATCATATGCCAAAAAGGGTACCAAGGTAGTGTGTGGTTACAGTGAACTAAGCCTATGTGTACCTGATCAGAAGGTTGCTGGTTCAAGTCTGGCAGTGACAGAACAGTCACATGTCTGTGGGCCCTTGAGCAAGGTCCTTAACCCCGAGCTCTTCGGGTGCCGCAAGGTGGCTGCCCTTTGCTGTGATTCCCAAGCTTGTGTCCACCAGTATGGAGAGAAAGATGGGCGAAGTGAAAAGAGAAATTCCTCATTGGGACTAATAAAGTATCACTATTCTATTCTAATAAGCTTGACCAGTACTGTGTATAGAGGGTTCTCAGTTTATCTGAGAGCTATGCTACTGCCCGTTTCAGGCTTTCAATCTTTACATTTTAGGACTAATGACACACTTGAACTAATGAACTAAGATCTATTTTTTCTCATCGAAATACCATAACTATTTAGCCCCAATAATTTAGTTTTGCCATATTTACAGACAACATGTGGTTTTTGAGAAGGTGCCAATCTTAAGATGCTAGCTTGCCTTAACGACTTCCTGCTATCTCATTTAGAAATCTTTTTGGATTTGTTCTTGAATAATCTCAGTTAATGTGTAGGAGAATTTAACATCTGTTCTCTACCTGTCAGTGAAGGCAAACTGCACGTCTTATTCAGCTTCTTAGTATTCTTGTATCAGGCTCTCCTTTCCTGATATTCAGCCATGTACGTGTTCATCTAGTAATAAGCATGTCTGCAACGCAATGAGAAAAAGGGAAGCCCCACAGTACATACTGCAAACGTGGATTGTAGCTGTTAAATGGACAATGTTCAATAACAATACGATAGGTTTAGAATGCTAATATTGTTACATTGTTACATTTTTGGTTCTCAATCAATAACTACTTTCATCATCAGTACAGGAAAATGTCTGTAACTTCTATGATGAAAACAATGAGATTTTGAGATAACAGGTTACATGTCCATCTTCCATCTTGTCTCAGATATTGATGAGTGTCGAAGAACCCCCAGTCCCTGTGAAAATGGCTACTGTGAGAACGTCCCAGGCAGTTTCCGCTGTCAGTGTTTCACTGGTTATGAACTTCGGGGCAATATCTGCATAGGTAAGAATCATTAAAATTGATTTTTTAATAACTGATCATTAAAATTCTATAATTGCCGTATTATCTGGAAGCAGGACATGTCAAACTATTAACCTTAAGGGTGCTGGTATCATTTGTTGTAGTTCCTTTGTGCAGGTTACTAAGCAACCATAAAATAGATTGAAAGAATAAAAAGAAAAAAGTGACTAAGTTCTTATCCTGGTTGGTCAGTATAGACCACTAGGCTTTGGTACACACAGGATGGTCCGTCACAGTACACATACAGGCACACAAACTTTTGCCAATTTAGAGATACCAGTTTCACTGACTGAAGAATTTAACATCTGTTCTCTACCTGTCAGTGAAGACAAACTGCACGTCTTATCAAACTTCTTAGTGTATCTGTAGCAGGTTCTCCTTTCCTGATATTCAGCCATGTATGTGTCCATCTGGTAGTAAACTTGACTGAAAGGCGATGAGAGAAAGGGAAGCCCCACAGTACATACTGCAAACGGAATTTGGCTGTTAAATGGACAATGTTCAATAACAACGCAATAGGTTTAGAATGCTAATATTGTTACATTGTTACATTTTTGGTTCTCAACCAGTAACTACTTTCACCATCAGTACAGGAAAATGTCTTTAACTTCTGTGATGAAAACAATGAGATTTTGTGATAGCAGGTTACATCTTCATATTTCCATCTTGTTTCAGATATTGATGAGTGTCGAAGAACCCCCAGTCCCTGTGAGAATGGCTACTGTGAGAACGTCCCAGGCAGTTTCCGCTGTCGGTGTTTCACGGGATTCGAGCTTCAGGGCAACACCTGCACAGGTAAGAATTATTAAAACTGAACACTTAATAACTGATTATTAAAATTCTATAATTGCCATGTTATCTGGAAGCAGGACATGTAAGACTAGTAACCTTAAGGATCCTGGTATCATTTGTTGTAGTTCCTTTGTGCAGGTTACTAAGCAACCATAAAATAGGCTGAAAATATTTAAATGAAAAAAGCGACTTTAAGTGTCATATAAACAAGTGTCAAATATAAACAATGGTTATAATTGTCTTATAGTGCAGGATAAGAGCCTTAATTTATAGACACCAGTTTCACTGCCACCATGTCTGTGGACTGTGGGACGAAACACACGTGACTCTGCACACACAAGCTGCTACCCAGTGAGACGCCACACCAGCCTGACTTTAGACAAAAAGGTGAAAAAAGCATTTACAGTATGTACACTTAGTGTGTACTCTTTGTTTTATGTTGTGTCTGTGTTTGTTTCAGATATTAATGAGTGTAAGAATGACCTGCAGTGTCCCGGTCAAGAGTGTGTAAATACAAAAGGCTCCTTTAGGTGTGTTCCATGCAGACCAGGATTTGAACTGAAGAACCAGCAATGCCAGGGTAATTTCTCGCCTCCTCAATAGTATTTGTAGGTAGATTTCCTAAGGATGAGTATGAATGTAAAGCCGTTTCCTTTCTCACAGATGTTGATGAGTGTCAGCAGAATCCCAGCCCTTGTATTAACAGTGTGTATCAGAATATATTCAAGCGATTATCAATGTGTCAACAAATGAAGTAAACGCCATTTTAATATAACTTTAGCAGCATAATAATTTACAGTGGGTAAACTTAAATAATCTACAAACAATTAAATATCTTACTCTCTGGATACCATAATATATAATTTTTTTCTCATCGAAATACCATAACTATTTAGCCCCAATAATTTCATTTTGCCACATTTACACAAACTGTAACATGTGGTTTTTGAGAAGGTGTCAATCCTAAGATGCTAGCATCTCTTGACAACTTCCTGCTTTCTCATTTTTAAATCTTTTTGGATTTGTTCTTGAATAGTCTCAGTTAAAGGGTAGGAGAATTTAACATCTGTTTTCTACCTGTCAGTGAAGACAAACTGCACGTCTTATCAAGTTTCTTAGTGTATTTGTAGCAGGTTCTCCTTTGCTGATGTTCAGCCATGTATGTGTCCATCTGGCAGTAAGCATGACTGCAAGGCGATGAGAGAAAGGGAAGCCCCACAGTACATACTGCAAACGGATTTTGGCTGTTAAATGGACAATGCTCAGTTACAACACAATAAGCTTACAATGCTAATATTGTTACATTGTTACATGTTTTGCACTTAACTAGCAACTACTTTCACAGGAAAATGTCTTTAACTTCTGTGATGAAAACAATGAGATTTTGTGATAGCAGGTTACATCTTCATATTTCCATCTTGTCTCAGATATTGATGAGTGTCGAAGAACCCCCAGTCCCTGTGAAAATGGCTACTGTGAGAACGTCCCAGGCAGTTTCCGCTGTCAGTGTTTCACAGGATATGAGCTTCAGGGCAACACCTGCACAGGTAAGAATTATTAAAATTGAATATTTAATAACTGATTATTAAAATTCTATAATTGCCGTATTATCTGGAAGCAGGACATGTAAGACTAGTAACCTTAAGGGTGCTGGTATCATTTGTTGTAGTTCCTTTGTGCAGGTTACTAAGCAACCATAAAATAGATTGAAAGAATAAAAAGTTGAAAAAATGAAAAGAAAAAAAAATACTTTATGTATCAACTAAAAAATATTAAATGGTTATAATTATTTTATAATGCAGGATAACAGCAATCTTGCTTATCCTGGTCAGTCAGCATAGGCCTCTAGGCTTTGGTACACACAGGATGGTCCATCACAGTCCACATACAGGATCATGAACTTTCAGCAATTTATAGACACCAGTTTCACTGCCACCATGTCTGTGGACTGTGGGAGGAAACACACGTGACTCTGCACACACAAGCTGCTACCCAGTGAGACGCCACACCAGCCTGACTTTAGACAAAAAGGTGAAAAAAGCATTTACAGTATGTACACTTAGTGTGTACTCTTTGTTTTATGTTGTGTCTGTGTTTGTTTCAGATATTAATGAGTGTAAGAATGACCTGCAGTGTCCCGGTCAAGAGTGTGTAAATACAAAAGGCTCCTTTAGGTGTGTTCCATGCAGACCAGGATTTGAACTGAATAACCAGCAATGCCAGGGTAATTTCTCGCCTCCTCAATAGTATTTTTAGGTAGATTTCCTAAGGATGAGTATGAATGTAAAGCCATTTCCTTTCTCACAGATGTTGATAAGTGTCAGCAGAATCCCAGCCCTTGTATTAACAGTGTGTGTCAGAATATATTCAAGCGATTATCAATGTGTCAACAAATGAAGTAAACACCATTTTAATATAACTTTAGCAGCATAATAATTTACAGTGGGTAAACTTAAATAATCTACAAACAATTAAATATCTTACTCTCTGGATACCATAATATATACTTTTTTTCTCATCGAAATACCATAACTATTTAGCCTCAATAATTTCATTTTTCAGCCATGTATGTGTCCATCTGGTAGTAAGCATGACTGCAAGGCAATGAGAGAAAGGGAAGCCCCACAGTACATACTGCAAACGGATTTTCGCTGTTAAATGGACAATGTTCAGTTACAACAGAATAAGCTTACAATGCTAATATTGTTACATTTTTTGCACTTAACCAGAAACTACTTTCACCATCAGTACAGGAAAATGTCTTTAACTTCTGTAATGAAAACAATGAGATTTTGTGATAGCAGGTTACATGTCCATATTTCCATCTTGTCTCAGATATTGATGAGTGTCGAAGAACCCCCAGTCCCTGTGAAAATGGCTACTGTGAGAACACCCCAGGCAGTTTCCGCTGTCAGTGTTTCACGGGATACGAGCTTCAGGGCAACACCTGCATAGGTAAGAATTATTAAAATTTAATATTTAATAACTGTCAGGGTCAGCCCCTGTTGTCTCACTCTGTGTCCCTTCCCCGTTTGGCCAGCAGGCATTGCTGGTCATCCTGTCCTTCATGTTAGTCTTTGTTAGATGGTAGATGTTTTATTTTGAAGGTTCTGTTGTTTGTGCTTGAGTATTATTGCCTGACTTTAGACAAAAAGGTGAAAAAAGCATTTATGTACACTTAGTGTGTACTCTTTGTCTGTGTTGTGTCTGTGTTTGTTTCAGATATTAATGAGTGTAAGAATGACCTGCAGTGTCCCGGTCAAGAGTGTGTAAATACAGAAGGCTCCTTTAGGTGTGTTCCATGCAGACCAGGGTTTGAACTGAAGAACCAGCAATGCCAGGGTAATTTCTCGCCTATTTGTAGGTAGATTTCCTAAGGATGAGTATAAATGTAAAGCCGTTTCCTTTCTTACAGACGTTGATGAGTGTCTGCAGAATCCCAGCCCTTGTGTTAACAGTCAATGTGAGAATAGCCCAGGCAGTTACCAGTGTGTCTGTTCCAGTGGGTACAAACTAGAGGGAAACAGTTGCATCGGTAAGCCTATTATACTATTATATATTACTATTATCTAGTACTCGTATAGCCTGTTGTCTGCTGTGATTTTCACCATCTGGTTGTAATTGTTAACAACATGAAAACATTCTTGATTTCAGATGTGGACGAATGCGAAGACCCATCGCAGTGCGCAGGTGAAGAATGTGTCAACCTTAAAGGATCTTATAGATGTATTCCTTGTCGGCGAGGCTACATCATACAGAATGGAAGATGCACAGGTAAATTACACTTGAAAACTTCCATCATAAATGCTAGAAATACTGTAGCTAGATCTTAGTGGTTTTACCTCATGCCATTTTGTTTCAGAGATTTTGTCTGAACCGTGTAATAACCACGGGTGCCTTATGAATAATCCAATTAATAACTAAACTTTCATGCTGAGCATGACGTGTGTTACATAAGTTGTTAAGTTCATTCAGTGTCAGATCCATTATGAAATATTTTATTTATGAATTCCAATTTTCCAAAGTGTTTTCCTTGCAAACATAGTAAAACAGCTTCCAGTGTCCTCCAGATGCAAAGAAAAATGTTGTGGGCAGTTTATTACAGAATTATGTGAAGTCTGTCTAGTATATTATATTGAGATGTTGTACGTGAGTGTGAAACAGAACGAAAACAGACTATGTTTGAAATAAGAGAAAAGTTTACAAGCAAAATGTGTAACGCAGATGGGTCTGTATGATCCAAATAATCTGGGGGTTCATTCTATTTTAAGGTGATGCCTGTCAGATTAAAATTATGGGGAAAGTAACGATATAAACTGATAATAACATCGTACCATTTTACTAACCAATTAGTAAAATTTGAATGTACCTCTTAATGGTGATTGACACCTCATCCCCTGTGAATGGTTTATATAAACTCCCTCTTAGCAATTTTAATATATTTTTTTATATAGCAAATGAATTGAATTGCTCTTACAGCGTAGATCTGTGTGTATTGTCCTGAAAAGTAACTAAGCAACCAAGAATTGGGTATAATTAAGATATCACAGGCAATGACAGAAAAATTAACAGCTCATATCTAAATTTATGCTGTCATAATGGTGGCTGACAACATTGAGTTTTATAGCCTTTTTTTCAGATGCTGGCCAAAGGATTGAGTTGCAGATACCATTTGAAACTTGCAATTACATGAAAGCATAACGAGCAATATTAACAGTGTTCGACAGACCCATGCACCACAGATTAACTACAAGCCAACATTTGCATTTGCCAGTTCACTGCAACACATTTGTGCGATAGGTGAATTCAAACAGATCACCAGCTGTCATTCAGTACTCAAATGCTGTATTTTTAATGATTCAAATAACATTGCCCTCTGCCAGTCTTATAGACTGACTTCAATTTTATTTGTTAGAAGTGACAGAAAAGCACCCCTTAGATTTTCACTGTGTTTTTGTTTTGCTCATACACATCAAACACAGCAGTGTTACTATACTTCCTGGTTTGGTCAAGGGAGAATATAAAGGTTGGCTCAGAGTAATGATCTGGACAATGAAATGCAGAGGTAATGCATCGCACGGGTTGGCAGCATCTCAACAAGGAATGTTAAAGGCCCAATGCTAAACTGCTCTTTGCAGCTAAATGAAATCTCCAGGAAACAGTGCTAAGAAAACCATACAGCTACAGTCTATAGGCTTGTGTGGGTGCTTAAGGATCTATTTTGCACAAAACGTCTTTATCCTGCTTCTTGAAATTAATCCAAATTCAGTGTTTTATGTCCATCTTAAACCCATCTAACAGAAAACAGTTACTAATAAGTGAACTTTTTTCTCAGATGTAGATGAATGCCAGAGCCTACAAGGCTGTGGTCCTGAGGGCATCTGTGTGAACACAGCAGGCTCCTATCACTGCGACTGCCAGCCGGGATATAGAGCAGCCGGCCCTGGTCATCAGTGCAAAGGTTGGTCTTCCCTGTGTGACAATTTCCAGGCCTCCTCATTACATATTACGGCATCATTTACATAAATATACCATTTTTTCCAATAGGGTGGCTCTGTGGGTAGCACTGTTGGCCAACAGCTCTCAGGATGACGGTTCAAATCTGCTCTTTTCATTGCATTTGGAGTTTGCATGTGTTCTGTGTCATGTGGGGTAATTATTATACCCCAAAGGCATGGTTAGGCTAACAGGAATCTCTAAATATACAGAGTATATGATTGTATGTGTGTGTGTGTCTGTGTGTGTATGTGTGTGTGTGTGTGTGGTCTCATATATATTACATATCACAAATGTTCCCACAGTGTGATGAAAAACCTGTTAATTTGACCTTGTGGGGACATCTTTTTGGTCTCAATTTTATAAAAATGCAATCGAGCAACTAAAGGCTTGTATTTTGTTTGGTTACTTATGGTTAAGGTTACAGCTGGGTGGGAGTTACGGTTGTTGGAGTTGGGATTAGGGTTATGGGCAAGTTCATCCTCACCATGACCTGGCATCCTATCTGGACGGTTCCTGTAATTCCCTACCAGCCCTGTGCTGGCTGGGATGTGCAGCAGGCCCCTCTTCAGCTCTCAAATAGAGGCGGCTGGAAGGTGAATGAGTACCAGAGTTGGGTAATTCAAGTCCAGAGAGTAAAAGTCCAGACTGGGATTTTGTTTCAACCAACAAGTTGAATACTCTGTGACTGTGACTCTTTATGCTCAACTGGTTGGTTGAAACAAAATCTTGGTCTGGACTTTTACTCTCTGGACCTGAACTACCCAACTCTGATGAGTACCATCCAGTAACAGTTGTTTACTGTTCATTTCTCTATAATGGCGATATGAAGCTTACTGCTAACAATAATGAGTTGATTACAATTTGTTATTTCAAATGGTCATATTAAAGTTATTCTCTGACATAATTGCTTTTCTTGGAATTACTCACGTCTGTATAACAGAAAAAAAAACAACTACATTAGTAAATTGAAATAGAAAGAATAAAATGCAAGACAAATGATGAAAATTAGGACTGAAATGTTTCTTTACTTTGCTATGTATTCTTAGAGATCCACCCCAGCTAAGTTTGAAGTTTGTTCTCTAATCCTTTTATTGTGTTACTTGCACAATTAAAATACTCATCACAGACAATAAGATACCTTTTGACTCTGCGTTAATGTGTATGCAGATATCAACGAGTGTTTTGAGGGGGAATATTGCTTCCCACATGGGGAGTGCATGAACACAGAAGGATCATACCTCTGTGTGTGTTCTGAAGGGTTCAAATCCAGCATGAATCTCAGCTCCTGCATTGGTAAGGGTGTACGTTCGTCATCTTTCTTGACCCTTTGCTATTATGGTGTTAGGACTGTTTCTCATTGACCGTATTTTGTACACAGTTGTAAACAGAACACTTAATGAAATGTGGTAAAAAAAAAAAAACAGTTCATCAGGCAGCAGTGAACAATTCAGGTGCAGGTGTCCAGAGTCAGCAGTGGGATTTGCTTGGCGTCCACATGCATGCATTTTTGTTAATTGTGACATTGCCTGTCTAGATGTGGATGAGTGTGCCAGGCCAGAGGCATGCCAGGATGGAAGCTGTGTCAACACTCAGGGATCATTCCAGTGCCAGTGTTATGTAGGATTCATGACCAATCCAGAGCAAACCACCTGTCTAGGTAAAATCATGGTATTACCGAATGAATGTTAATTTCTGTAACATGTTTATGATGCATCAGGACTTGACAATGTGACACGTTATTTGATCTCATTAGCGCTTTCAAACGTTTGGCACTGAGAACAGAAGCAGGTGACACAAGAGTGGGCACGGGAAATTGATTTTATTTTGTAGTAGATTTCTTACAGAAATGGGATGGCAAAGAGGTTCCACAGATGCATATGAAAAGAAAACATATGGGTTTAAATGAGACACAAATAATAAAAGCTCAAGTAGGAAGCGAGGAAAGTGAAATAATAACAGGCCTAGTGAGAAAGACAAACAATTAAGGTGAAATAATGAAAAAAAGAACAAGTGGAATGAATCAATTCAGTTTTTTCTCTGACAGTAACATTCATATTAAGATACAACATATTATAATAGAATTAAAAATTTTATTTTGTCCCTATATATGTATGAACTTCTGTGTGGGCATGTAAATATGTGACATGAATCCATTTAGCCTTTATCTGGCAACATGGCATTCATATTTAGATACAATATGGTGCAATGTGGATGTTTGTGTGTGTATATGGATGTAGGTGTTACATTTATGTGTGTACATTGATATAAGGATTCCAGACAACAATTGGTGCAGCAGGACACCGTTTTGCTCATTCAGTCTGTTCTGAGTTAATAATTAAGTAATTTATATGGAACTCAGTGATCTGAGTGCAGAGGATTCTTGTACCGAACAGCCCATGTTGCATTTTTAATTCCTGTGCTGCTGTCTCTTAGATAAAGATGAGTGTGCAGACTCTGGGGGTGCCATATGTTGGCCAAAGCGCTGTGAAAATACTATTGGTTCTTACTACTGTGTCACCATCTGCGAGCCTGGTTACACTGTCAGCGTCTCTGGGGAGTGCATGGGTAAGAGTCCACATCATCTTTTAAAATATAGATTATAAATCTGTGACAGGTTTTATTAGGAAACATATTGGTATTAACTGGGTGAAGAGAAACTGATCTTGTGTAGGCTTGACACAGACATATATTTTGGCTGTAACAAGTATCTTGTGATTTCCATGAAAGTGTAAGTATTATATAATGGAGAAGTATAATATTATTATTAGTATTGATCATCTTGTCAGGTCTCTAGGAGTGTATATTGAAAACTCCATGTGCTTTATTAGTGACAAATATACTACCTCCCACAGATATTAATGAATGTGTCAATGAGACTATCTGCGGGGAGCACTCTTTCTGCCAAAATCTCATAGGGACGTACCAATGCATGTGCAACCAGGGCTACAAGGCCACGGACAATGGAAAGGGATGTGAGGGTATGGATTTTTCAAAAATATACTGGTCCATTTTGTCTAGATTACAATCTACTGGGCAGTGCATTACTTGACTTTCACAGTCACAGTGTAAAGAGCAATTTTGAATCACCAGTTCACCAAAACATCCATCCACCCATCCTTCTTCTAACTGTTCATCTTGGAGAGGGTCGCGGGAGAAGCTAGAGCCTATCGCAGGCAGCACAGGGCAGAGGAACCCCCTCTATAGCAGCCCTGTGGACTGGTATCCTATAGAGCATTAATTCTCAACCCGGTCCTCAGGAATCCACAGACAGTCCACATTTTTGCTCCCTCCCAGCTCCCTGCCAGGCAGACAGTCCATATTTCACCTTCCAAAGGAGCTGAAAGGGAGCAAAAACATGGACTGTCTGGGGCTCCCCAAGGACCGGGTTGAGAGACATTGATCTACAGGATACCAATCCACAGGGCATACGCATGCAAATGTACACACAGGGCATACGCATGCAAATGCACACACAGGGCATACGCATGCAAATGCACACACAGGGCAATTTAGAATATGTCAGTTCACCTAATTGCGTGTCTAGCACTTTTTGTGAAGTTGAAGATATTCAGGGAATTTAAATGTTTGTTTTGGTGTCTTGCACTCGGCTATTTTTTTCCCGGCATTTTGGCAGATGTTTACAAAGACAAAGGATGTTACAATCAATATTTGATAGAAGTTTGTTTTATCATGACATGAAGTAACTGTCACTCGCATTTCTGTTCCTCCACTTTTATACTGATTTCTGCCTGAAAATGGCGCAGCCTTATTGTTGCTTCCTGACCCTTTTTGCAGATGAGAATGAGTGTGAAACCATACAAGGTGTGTGTGGGACAGCGCGCTGTGAGAACATGGAGGGGTCCTTCCTGTGCGAGTGCCCAGGAGAGAATGAGGAGTTCGACCTCCGCCTGAGGAGGTGCTTCAGCCGACCCCAGTCTGGTAAGATTCACCATGCTTAAAAAGATCTCTTTAGGAATGAGTCTGCTTATAGCTCCATTTTTTCATAATCTATAACATTGTTACATTTATTCTGTAACCTATTGACGTTATACAGTAGATATACACTAGTGGCCAAAATTGTGGAAACACGTCCAGTTCTTACAAATTGTTAGAATTGCTTTATTCCAGTTACTCCAATTACCTACTTAATCATCCAATGTGTAACATTCAAATTCAATACATTTGAAACAATGTATGAAACATTCTTTGATTGTTTATAAACATTACTGCCAATATTTCTGCAGTAATTTTTAAAGCGTAATGCCAAAAATGCTGGGCCAAAAAGCTTGGGACAGAATCATTCCTGTACAAATACTATTGAAGTAATTTGCTTATAGTAATCAAATAGTCCCCTTACAGTGTTCATTTTGGGTATTTTTATACATAACAACATATGGAAAGTATTAAAACTATGGTAATTCTTTTTATTATTACCGTAACCCATCTGCTTCTGGCTAGCTACCTGAGGCTAATGCTGCATGCACAGAAAAGATGACGTCATTTTCTCTCGATGACAAATATAGACTCATCGAAACTTACGAGAAACCACCAAAAACGAGCCACTGAGATGCAGCAGCGAAACTACAATAAGCTATATTTTATGTACAGTACTGTCCTGTATTATAGAATATTGAATTATACACAGTTCAGTAATTTAATTTGTACAGGACTGTAATTTGAGAAGTGTTTGAAACAGCTGTACTGTATTTTGAAAGAGTCAATAGGTGGGGCTAAGCTTAACTTCTACTTTACTAAATTGCAAATTAAATGATTTTTCTCCTCAGCCAGCAAAACATACACCCAGACTCTAAGCCTGCATCTCACTGTAATTCATAATAACACATACAGTGGATATAAAGGCTCTACAGATCCCTATTGAAATCAAGTGAGAAATCAAGATAAATCATGTCAGACATGACTGCAAACTGTGAACCATGAGGTACTGTGAAGAAGCATCATTCATTGGGGCATGAAGAAGAACTGTGGTATTGTGACAATGCATCATACACTGGGGCTTGAAAAAGTACTGTGGTACTGTGAAAATGCATCATACATTGCTTCTTTTCACCTGGGACAAGGGCTATAGTCAAGATGGATGGGATAATGACTAGCTGCAAATATGAGAATATTTTGCCAGAAAAAACTGCTGGCCTCTGTCAGAAAGCTGAAGATAAAGAGGAATTTCAGCCTGATAATAACTAAATCACAAATCCAAGTCAAACAAAGAATGATTTCAGAAAAGAAATATCTAAATCTTGGAACGGCCAAACCAGAGCCCATAACAACCCGTGGAATGACCTAAGGAAGGCTACATGTGTGTAAAAGACTCCTTGACAATTTGAAGAAACATTTTTTGCAAGGATGAGTTTGATCAAATCTAGGTGTGCAAAGTTACGGCTGTGCACTTATACAACCAGGCCGCTATTAGCTTTTTAATTTATTAATAATAATAATTAATTACTATTTGTCCTACTATGCATCTATTTATTTTTCTCTTGGATTTTGTTGGTTGCAAGGTTATATGCAAATTGGCTGCAGGTTTGACAAGAATTATGTTGAGTTATGGAGTTGCATCACAAAAACCTGCATTCGGAATTAGGGTGTGTAGACTTTTTACAGCAGTAGCCAAAATTATGGGAAGGTCTCTTGATCACTATAACCGTGATAATTGTAAGTGGTTTCCACTGTACTATCATTATGATGTCACAGCTATAGAAACCATCAACATTATACAGAAACGCAGTATTAGGCTTGCAAGCTTCAGGGTTTTTCTCGACTTTTTCTCACGATGTCCAGCTTTTCTTGAAAAGTCCATCTTGAAAATGGCTTTGTAAGTATATCTTCGACCAAATCAATTTCCTCTCCTCTGTTAGCCATCGTGGGTTGAAAAAACAGCTATTAAATCAACACAAATATTGTTTTAGTTTGAGTAGGTTACTACAGATGCGGTTTGCTAGCTCTGACCGGTTCACTCTCTGACCATCCAATCACAGGACGTGAAAATGCAGATGTTGTCGTATGCCTGCTAGATGCCCCCGGCGTCCCCAACTCGAAATCTGACTGATTAAAGCAACAGTTTCACTAGCATCTACTTTAAGCTACAGGTGCCCACACTGTTGATTCTGGAGACTCAAGGCAGATTTCATTGACCCTGGCAACACTTGATGGCTGAAATATGATTGGACATAAGCGCTACCATAAACAAATACTACTGGAAGCAGTGCAAAAATATCAATAAAATATCAATAAAAATATTTTAAAATAATAAAATAAAACGTCAGTTATTTTGACTTGCGTTGAGGCCACTAGAGAAGGCCTCACTGGCCTTGACGGCCCTCCACTGCTCTATATGTGTATATACAGTATCTGTGCATGGTGGGAGTCCATCCATCCATCACCATAGCCGCTGAATGTCAACTGGGGTCGCAGGGGGGCCCGGAGCCTATCCCGGGAACAATGGGCACAGGTGGGAACCAACTCTGGGCAGTCGCCAACACACCGCAGGGCGAACACACATAGCCACACTCACACAACTACAGGGCCAATTTAGACTCGCCAATCAACCTGCATGGTGCGAGTGACTCATCTAAAAGGTAGTAGTGTGTGATTTTTCTGCTGTACGTGCCCTCAGGAACAGTTAAGTGTTCACCTCCTGCTCGACCACCTGGCAGGATCCTCTCTCAACATGTCCAAATGTGCTACAGCCTATGACTTGTGGCAAAACTGACTTACACTACTATGCACCCTTCTGTAAAGTCCATAAATGTTCACAAGTAGAAATAAGATAAGTTTTCTAAATTGAACTTTAATATACCCATACACTTTTAAAATGGAGTATATAGTATCAGCCTAGGCTACAAATGAGATCACCCAAAAGTCACAGGTGATACGAGTGCATTTTGGTGTCTTTACTCATTGAGAATGAACACATTTGCAGATCAACAAGAGGGTGGAGGACACGTGTGGTTACATAGCTGGTCGAGGAAGCGCATGAATGTGAGGAAGACCTGATTGTGCTGCAGTGGACCTTACTGAAGAATATGAGAGAAAACAATATTTGAGCAGCATTATGTAAGACCTGGAACTTCATTCTGGACTTCCACCAGCCTCAGTACCTCTGGAATGAACACATCAGATTAGCATTAGTCAGAGAAGAAATTATTAATAAATGTACAATTTCAGTGATCATTTTTTTCCTTGGCAATGAACACTGTGGTCAGGTCTGCCGAAGTGTAGGGCCAAGAGCTTCCTCCCAAGCCTGAAAACAGCCCTCAATTAGAGTGTTCATGCATGATCTCACTGCAACAACAACATCAGTCCCTGGGAAAAGGTGGATCCTACAGGGGCTATAGAAGCTCATCAGATGGGCTTGTATAAGTGAGAAAAGTGAGAAGTGAGAAAAGTTAATTTGCCTAGGGTTTAGGGGACTAGCTAAATGCTAACACGTTTTACTTCTCAATATTCATGACGTGAATTTGCCGCTTCACAGAACAAGCAATCAGTAATCACAGGAAAATGTTTGACAGCACGACCAGGAGTAAAGGTGTATTTGGCAGCGGTAAACAAATCAAGGACTGCAGAATGCAATATTTCAGTTTGAATTAGGACTAAGATACAGGGTATTAGTTGAGATTTTGACTTCTGAACTTACCAGACTTAGATGCTTCTCAGGAAAACATATTAGGGAACTACCAGCTGAAGGCTGACCTAAGAAGTCCTAAGATGACCCGTAGAGACGACATCAGCTCATATCTGAAAGCTGCCAAAACTTTCTTTGAAGAATTTTTAGATTAAAGAACTTCTATAGATTTGTGAAAGGATGTAATATGCAGTATTGCTGAGGTAGATTTTTGGGTTCTACTAGAATAGATCTACATGTTTCAGTGTTCCAGCACACATTATTTTTCTCATACTGTACATCTCTATTTACTTTGCCTATAACTTTGTCTGAAACACTCTTTTAGAGCTTTAAGCCCCTAAGCCCCACCCCTGATGAGCCCAGTGTGCTCTGATTGGTCAGCTTGCCCTACACCTTCTGCCCCTGTCTTGCTGTCTGCAGGCAGATACTTACAGGTAGGCTGCCAATAAGAGGGCACAGCAGAAAATAAATATTTTAATAAAGCATTATTTATTTATTGAAAATGCTCCAAGTTATCTTGCTAATTTGACATTCATGGCTTACTATACATAGCTGGTGATACATTAGGTTATACAACAAGGAAAACTCAGCAACAAGAGTCCTATGGAAAATTAAACTAAAGACTAAAAACATGAAAACTACTTGAAACGAAACAGATTTCAGCGGTGATGGTTCCTAGCTTCAGTGTAGACTGCCCGGTGTAGACTGTAAATTGGCTCCGAATTTTTTAAAGAACATACAACAAGAATGATAATATGGTCCATGGTGAGTTTCTCTTATGACAGATTTCTTGGAGCTGCATGCTTTGAAACAGGAAAGACTTTATACTCCCCTACTACTACTGGATCGCTCCCATTGCGTGAGTGTGTGGATGTGTTTGTCCTGTTATGCACTGGCTATTTATCCAGGCTCTCCCCCTGACTTACTGCCTATTGTAGGCTCCAGGTCCCCCAATGACCATTTAGAAGATGAACAATTGGACGATGGATGATAATAACAGTAATGAAAAGGCAATACCGATGTATTTTTCTTTTCCAGGTCGACTGTCCATCCCCAATGGCTCCTCTTATTCCTCTACCTTTAGTTTCTGGAACCCAGATCCCCAGGTTCCTATAGATAGTGCTCCTGTACCTCCGCCTGCATCCCTCCCAGGGGAACTGAGGGAGTGCTACTATAATATCCAGGACCAAAGCACCTGCCGTGTGCTGACTCGAAATAGCACCTACCAGGAGTGCTGCTGCACCGTCGGGGAAGGCTGGGGTCTTCACTGCCAGTATTCACCCTGTCCCACCTCAGGCTCAGGTACTCTCACATATTTCTACTATCTCATGACCAGCTGTTTTTTTTTTTTTTTAGATGTGTCTATTGTGAAAATGACATTCAGAAGACACATTTTACATAAACATGATACAAGTATATTGTAACAAGGTAGGGGGGGGACACTGAAGCAATGATATACTGTTTTATCGCAGTGCTTTCCGATAAATATCATATATAAAATATCAAAAAGATTTTGACAAAATATCAAAGATTTGCATGGTCTATAGTCGTGTTACAAGTGTCTTTGTTTTTCAGAAATAAGCATAATTTTCAGTGGTATTATTTTCATTAGTTTTATGCCTCGTTCTCCTTGGTGATGCAATTACTAGCAGTACAATGAAATGGACAGTCAGAAAGTTAAACTGCTGATGTAACACCTTCACTGTGGGTGTGGTGTGTCTGCTTTAAAATCCAGCTGGGGAAACTTCTAGCATTGAGGTAGGCTGCCAAAGTTACACTGACATCAAGTGTTTTATTATTATTATTACTATTATTATTTTTATTATTGTTATTTTAATGTTCGCCTCATTTAGTTGAAAGACTAGTAGACGTGTTGTTATTACTAATTGGTATTCAAAATATTAGCAGAATTAAACACACGTTGAGGAACACAAAGATCACAAATATCCTGCATCAAGCTATGAGTAAGGTGGCCAAGCCCTAGGATCTATCTTGCATATTTAGAAAGAGAGGGTTTGTGGTTGCATCAGCCATTTCTGTGCCCTGACCTTAACAATGCTAGTAATGATAGAAATTTAGAATTGGTATATTTATTATATGATATTTTGTAATCACCTCCTTTAAATAGGTCAAATAAAACTACTTTAGCTTTTACCAAATTGGAAAATTACTACAGACAAAACTTCTGTACAGAATAAAAAATCAGCTGCATTAAATATAATTTTATCGATTGATTGGTTGTTGACAAACAGGGTTGTGCTCTGCAGGAGACAGTGTAATTTAATGCATGAAGTATTGTGTTGAGGGAAGATGATTGCACCGTTTTTTGATGTTTTTGATTAAATACACAGATGAAAATCTACCACCCTGATATAAAACAAACAATATGGATTTCAAGCATAATTTTAATAGGCTATCCATATTATGAGACCATACGACTGTCTAGAATATACCTTTAACCTGAATTTTAACTTATCCAGTCTGTTAGGGCCTCATTGCACTTTTGAGCTATAAAATTTAATGAAGTTTAATAACAATGACTTATCAGATAAATAAGTAGGAAAGCATTGTAGGTACTAAATGTACATGAAACATTTTTAAATAGTAGCAGTGTGAGTAGTGTGATGTGGGTGACTGGGATATTTTTTTTATTTCCTTTGTCAGCTTCAATAATACTAACTCATGTAAAAGAAATAAATGGACATTTAAATGCATAAAATGTATAAACACTAACGATGGATTACGGAAACTCATACGGAATGGAACAAATTCTCTATTTGATCTTTGTTTTTGTTTGTGTCTAGTGGCATACCAAGCATTGTGTCCAAGTGGGAGAGGCTATGTGACATCAGAATCTGGTGTTTACAGTTACAGAGGTAGGTTATTATGTAAAATGTCTTTGTCACCTTACATTACAGAAGACATTTAAACACAACCCACAGAAGAGCGAAGCACAAAACTAAAATTTATCTAGACACAAGAATCCTTTGTCAGGATTTCTATTATTATTATTATTAGTAGTAGTAGTAGTAGTAGTAGTAGTAGTAGTAATAGTAGTAGTAGTGTTGTTGTTGTTGTTGTTGTTATTATTATTGTTATTATTATTATTATTATTATTATTATTATTGTTAATAATAATAATTTTATGTTGTTGTTGTTAAACAAAGTATTAAAAATGATTTTACATTTGTAGTGAACATATGCATGAATTTCCGATGCACAAACAAAAACCATTCTTTTAAAATCAGAAGGCTCTAAAAATGCATCAAGGCAAACAAAAACAATTCATAGAACCACACAATCCCATCAATTAACATGCACACTCCCTGGAGCCGTGGTTAGCCATTGAGGCTTTACTGGGAAACGGACAGCACACACTTCTCAATACATGAATACATGATTAAGAGATAGAAGTGCCCATGCTAAACTTTTTTGATACAGTATTTGCCAACGGCTTGATTAGCACACTGCTTCATATTTATAACCTTGGCAAAACATTGTGCTAAAGAAATTTTAAATTAAAATTGGTTTGATTCTTTTTTTTTGTCCTAGCCAATTTCCCAGAAAGGACTTGAATGAATAAACATAACTATCCTTTGTCAATATACTGTCAAAAATATTTTCTTCCCTGACGTCTGTCAAAAGTGTTTTTCTTATTTGTCTTTTCTAGCCAAAGGACATATTTTTCTTCCGTTTCCTCTCCGCTTTGTAACATATGCTTTGGAATTTGTGGTACAAACATTATCAATTGAAATGCAAATGCTAAGAAGATTTACTGGACTGTAAAATGGCATGTCATTGGTTCTGTGTATTTCAAAGTCAGATTTTTCACACTAAGTAAATATAAAGAAATTTTACTCTGTCTTGTTAGTTTCTCTTCTTGCATCCTGTGAGGCAATTTCACGGAATCAAGATCACTATTTCTATTTGCATTACTGTAAATAAGAATACTCAAAAATAAATAATTGTAAGACATTCTCTAGGTGGGACATAACACAGACATGGGAGGGAGAGGAGATGGGTAACAAAAGTATGAATAAAAATTCGACAGCCATTTTGGCGTCAGTGAAAGAAAAAAAGAAAAAAAACATTGATCATGGAGAGGGACTTTAAATGGGTGCAGGGGAGAGTGACAGATTATGAAAACTTGAGAAAAACTGTTTTATATAATGATTGGTAGTAGGGTACAGCTTGAATATACCTTAGTTCCACCCCAGAACATCCATAGGCACACTTGTGATCATTTCAGTATCTTTCCATTTCAGCATCATTTGCATTCGCATTCCTTCTCAGTCTACTTGCATATTGGAATGTTACTTGTAATTCAGGTGCCATTGATGGTGTGATCCAACACCTAAGGTACAAAAATGTTGCTCAAATGTATTGCTAGCTCTGAATTACCTTGGCTGTTGGACTCTGTGAGTGCATGTGCATGTGTATGAATACCCAGCAATACTACTGGCATTGTGGCTGAAGTTTAGCTTTACGTTTAATAACATTTAAGACTCTTTAGCACAAACCAGCTTAGCAGTTTAAAGTATATTACACACCGAATGCCTAAATGACACAGGCCGCTGACATAGAAACAAGTGAATGATAGTGACAATGAGATGCATTATCTAAAGACCATATCTAAGACTAAGAAGTTGTGTGAAGGAGTGGAAGGGAACTGGGAATTTTTTGTTGGAGGAATTTTACATCATTACCAAGGATCGGAAATTTCTGAATTTTAAATGGTTGTCAGGGAAGAAAGCTGATAAATGAAGAAAATGTTGAGGCAGGTTGATGAGAGGGTGTGTTGTATGTCCTAAATAAGCTTACAATGTCTGGCGATAGACGCAGGTAGCCCAGGGAGATTCAGTAGTCCATGAGAGAGATTGTCATAGGCTAATTTAGCAGCTGATTGGACAGTGAAGTAAAGACAGGGCACCTGGATGTTGTAGAAAAGAATTCTAGGATTCTGTGCTGGCAGATTTTGAGTTTGTCATCAGATTTGATTTCAGATTTCAGACAATGACACGATTACATTGTCCGAGATGGTGGTGAGTGCATGGTAGGGATGAGGAATTTCTCTGTTTTGGACAGGTTAATTTACAGATGGTGGTGTGTAATTGAAGTGAAGACATCAACCAGTGATGCACGTGGAGACCTGTGTGTCAGAGGAGAGGAACGAGGTAGAATCTCCCCGGCAGTCGTAGGCTGTGTTATGTCATGTGCCTGCAGAGATAGACGATGGTAATATTTTTTTAATAGATGGACTGGAAAATAACTAAAAGGAAACCTATACATTGTTGTAAATTTGTAATCAAAACCCACTGGAATTACTGTGCGCCTAGTGTAAAGGTTTTTTGCATATATATATCCAGCTGGTACATCTACATAAACTGAAAAGATTGTATGTCTATTAGAAAAATGTATACGCTATTTTAATGTAAGCATTTTCTGTAACTACTTACAGTATCCTATTCAGGGCCATGGGGGTCCACAGCCTATTCTGGGGGTTACAGGCACAAGGCAGGGCATAATATATATTTTTCAGTATTTGAAAAATGTATGTATATATTATATATATTATGTAGGTGATACAAATTTATATTCCTAAGACAGTAAGGCTATAAATTATTTGGTATGCCTTGTTTGTAAAAAGTCATGATTTTTTTAAATCAGAAAAGTCAAGTCGACAATTTTTTTATAAAATAAATTCATACAAAACAAAATATAAATATAAAATATCTTATAATATATTATACCTTCATAGGTTTGCCACCATGTGAAAATATTCCAGTAGTATTCTTGTCACAAATCGTTTAAATTTAAGACAGATAAAAATGTACATTAGGTCAGTCTTTTTGTAATCAACAACCTCAGTAATAAGCAAATGCATCCATTATACACCGTTGGGGTGCTATTATGAAAATGAGCTCTTTATTGCATGTCTTCCAGTTGAGCCCATACTCGATATATTTGTGCTTGGCAAAAAAACTACTAATCAGCTATTAGTCAACTATTAATATTAACGCTTTTTCTTAATGGGTGCGAGCACTTTCTGCGTGCGGCTGCTGTACTGTGTCTCTGTTTTCTCATCCTCCTCTCAAACACCTCTAAACCGAAGTAAATTCATTTATACGGGACTGTGTGGTTTGCATCGCCAGAAGAGAAACTGTAACCATGGAGGAATTACATACTGGTGTGGGCCTCTTAATAATTATACCAAAATCAATACTGCCGCTCCGTAAATGTTACTTGGCGCTTAATACTCTAACAAAATACTGCTTCAGTAAACCCATATGTTTGTCCTGTTAGTAAATAGAGTAGTAATAATAATAATAATAATAATAAAGAATAGCGCCTTAGCTAATTTGCTCTAAAACAGAACGGATGTCTCATGTACTTTTTGCTCCCTTTCTTGCAGATGTGGATGAGTGCAAGCTGTTTGACCCTGAGGTCTGTAAAAGGGGTTTGTGTGTGAATAATATCCCTGGATACGCATGCTACTGCCCCACTGGGAACTACTACCATTCCATACTATTGGAGTGTATAGGTCAGCAATCCACTTTATTATTCATCATTTTAGCTTTTTTTTTTTTTAATCTGGATTGTACCCAAATTCACTTTGCATCCAGTATCTGGATGAATGACCATTTGTGTGTGCCTTTATATAATTTCTCTCCTTTGCATTGACACTCCTTTCACGTTACCAGACAACGATGAGTGCGAGGGAGAAGTGGCTTGCTTTGGCGGGACCTGTGTAAACACAATGGGCTCATTCTACTGCTCATGCGAGCCACCGTTAGTGCTTGACTATACTCAGAGAAACTGCGTCAACATGACAGGCTTCACCACTGGTAAGCTTTGATCAATCTTATCACAAGAGGAGCTCCTTTGTGATTGGACTCCTAAGATTACACTCATTGTTTTAATTTCAGTAACACTTTACTTGATCGAACGCAAATACTTAGTTATAACTCAGTTACTACTTCCCTTTAAGAAATAATGTAAATTAATTTAATCCGTTCCAGACCCCCAAGCGATTGCCTATTTAAACTTATCTACCTACCTAACTAATGATAAAAAGCATTAATCAATATAAAACTAATACACACATGAAAAAAGCACACATACTAAAGCAATAGACATGAAATAAATGACACCACACTCCAAAGCGAAAGCAGACACACATGCACCACCTTAAAGACTCACTATAATGTCCTTTTTAAGTTCTACAGTTTCTCTCACGACTTTCCTCTTAGGTTTGCTGGTATCACTGCTCACTTTCTTAGGGGCTATGATTACTGTATCACTAAATGTACTGTAGATAAAGCACAAAAAAAAAAAACACCAAACACAGAAACACAGCTTTCGCACGTCAAACTCGGTCGAGAGGCACCGCGACACTAACAGTGATTCAAAGACATCAGCATCCCAGCAATGCCTTCATTTCAGCCCTTCAGAGACACATCTCGATCTGTACAAGTCCTGTTCCGAGTTTTCAGTCGAGTTGCGGTTAAATTTTCTCGACCGACCCATTCAAGGTCCGGATTGGTTGAACGTGTTGCGACTCATTCAAATTCTACCAGGAATGGTTGAGTTTATAAGATTAAGATTTCGGTCGAGATACAAATCAAAAGAAAAATCAACAGACCCATTCAATGTCTGAGTTGGTCGAATTGAGTTCCAAGGTTCTACTGTATCATATTATTTGTGCCCTGTCAAGTAAAGTGTTACCGTAATTTTTATATGACAAATAGATTGTTGTTTGCCTTGTTTTAAGGGTAATTTATGAAATTAATCAAAACCACATGCACATTTACATTGTCCTTAAATATTTTAATACATCTATCCACCCTCCAACCATGATGCATCACCCATGATGCATTGGACACGTGGCAAGGAACACTGTAGAAAATGCTAGCGCATAACGGCAAAATAGCTGGCTCACTTTAAATGTACTGCATGCATATAAATAAAATGTAAGTATCCCTCAGGAAAATATAGCCATTTTAAAAATATATACACATGTTGATGTATTTTTCCAACCCAGAAAATGGGTCTCTGAATACATTTAAAAATACAAATTCCCATTGTTAATTTTTTTTTTTTTGTTAAATGTGGCAACCTTAATCCATTTAGATGCTATCAAAGGATCTTAAAAAAAATAAAAAATTAAAATAAAATAAAAATCAGGCATCCACAAAGCTTCCCTGGGGTCTTCTTACTTTTTCCTCAAGAATGGACAGGAGCAATGTCTGATAGCACTGTCAACGCCTCAGGATTTTCCCACACTTCCACACTGCAGACTTAACATTCCACACAAGTTGATACCACACACTGCACCTGAACCACATGCCCTCCCACTGGCAATTACATGGGAAAACAGGTTACTGCTTGCCCCTTACACACTGAACATTGCAAAATAAAAAGAAAATAAGAACAATGCTCAGGGCATTCCACCCCCCACCCCCCCATACCACGAGCAAAATGAAACATCCAGCAGCGTATATTTCTAACACACTTTCATCCATCACGACCACTTTTGCCACGACACTACCGTCCAAGACAGAAAGCGGAAATGGTCTCTCGGTGGCAGACTTTGCTACACCCCACAAACTCGCCGAACCAGAAAGCAGAACATGCTCCTCTTATCGTAAGCAGGATGAAACGCCCGCTATGGCACTTCCTCCCGCGCCGGCCCGTCTGCCGCACAGCACCCACTCAGCAGGCTCCCCTGCTTCTGATCTTCCCTTTTAAGAAGCACACAGCTCCCCACATTCATCAAGCTCACCAGCACATGGTATAAGCACAACGCCAACTCAAAAACACATCTACTATCTTAGTATAAACAATGGAAGAATACTAGCCCACTGCCCTGAGCCAGAGTCCAGCTGCAGTCCAAATATACATTCCCACGGGACTACTCCATCTCTTAGTTCAGCTTATTTCCTTTATCCTCACAGCTGATTACACTTAACCAGCCCCCGGTGTGCCCCACTGATCATCTATTAGCTTCTTAACAGAACATGCTCAGTAGACGATTGGCGCTCTTTCACTGCCACCACGAACCGAGCCGAATCCGAGCTGTATCGTGAACTAACGGTTTTTCGTTGTAAACTAGCAGGACAGAAAGCGTGACCGAACCAAACTGATTGCGTCGCCACCATCTGAATGGTTGAAATGCACGGAGATACTGGTGATCTGCGTCGATATGCGTGGATTATCTGAAGGGGAAAAAAGGGCATATTCTTTATAATATTCATTATTATTAGTATCGCACATCGTGATGTATTGATGCATTCCCAGTAACTCATAACATAAATATTTCCAACCTCCCACTTACTGTAAAAAAGTAGTACAGAACAGCTGAACAAACGGATCCGTAATGCAAAGTTACACAAGCGAAAGATAATTCAGCTAGCTTTAGATGCTAACATTAGAGAGCAATTCTCACAGACGTGCTATCAGAAATTAGCACATATAGTTAATCCTGATGTAGACCGTGTTAACAGTAAATAAGCGTCTCTTCAGTTTTACGTCACTATCACTCTCCAAACCTAGGAACACCTTTACCGAGCTGACCTTTCTGCAGTCGAAAATCAAAGCGAACTGCATCCACACTGTATTTTCTTTTCGCAGTACGGCTCAGTTCCTGTATGCCAGTGGAAAAGCGCCATATGCCGTTCTTGCAGATCCCCACTAATTCCCATGCTTGAACCTGACACATGTTCTCCCTGCGGCATGAGGGTGTCTTCCCACTGCCTGCAGTTAGGTTAATCGGTGTCTCTAAATCACCCATATTGCGTGCTTGCATCTGGGTGTTTGTGAGCACACCCTATAACCAAAAAGCTTGTATCCTGTCCAAAATTTAGCTGTGTTTATGTCATGTGCTACCTGGGATAGACTCCAGGCCCCCCTTGAGACCAGAATAAGTGAAGGGTAGATAGATGGATACAATTTGGTATTAATTAACATATCCTCCCGTGCGATGAAATCTCTTTTCTTACACGGCAAACTGTCATCCCTCGATAGATGAAAATCTGGCAATTTGCTGGGGGCAAGTGACAGAAGAACTGATATGCCAAAATCCCCTGCTAGGCCGGCAGGTAACGTTCTCAGAGTGCTGCTGCTTGTACGGATACGCCTGGCAGCTGGATTGCGCTTTGTGCCCCAGCCAGGATTCAGGTACTCTACTGAAATATACCTGTTTAAGTTAAAACATTATACTTAAGCATTACAATAGGTTTAAACATTATAATTAAAACATTTTTACCAGCTTACAAAACTGAAAATAAGCAGCTGGGATTTTACTGAAAACAGAGCAACAAAAAAGTTACTTTGATACAATGGTACTATAAAAAGTAAACATACTTTGAATATTTTAAATATGATATTAAGTGTTCAAAAATAAAATTTGGCTTAGTTATTTAACACATAGTTAACGCTCTGCGTTTCTACTCTGTCTTCTCAGATGATTTTGAGGTGCTCTGTAATGCTTTGAGACCTCCAGGTATGCACAGACCAAACGGCCCTGGTACTGATCGTGATCTCAGCCGTGGCGAAGAATACGATATGCTTTATGAATCCTACCCTGAACGCCCGGCACCAGGGTCTGACTTCACTTCCCCAGGCTACAATCCATACGCTTCTCTAAGGGGCCGTACATCTGGCTATAGAGGAAGACCTCTGGGACCTTATAGACCACAAGAGTCTCCATATGACCGACAAGCTTATGCCTCACGGGGACCAGAACGAAGAGCCTATTTACAAATGTCAGATGTTGTCCCGGAGCCTGTCTACGAAGCCCGGCCACGTCCCCGAAGCCGAGGGGGCGCGAGGAGCCTTCCTCCGCGTCGTCAAAGTGCCGGCTACCGCGACCTTGAGGACGAGGATGGGAATGTGGATGAAACTCGTCCTGTTGAGTCATGGATGCGTTTTCTGCCTGAGGAAGCACGCTCCTATCCAAGTTATCCAAGCCAGCCTTCTGGCAGGGCACTTCCTGAGAGTAAGAGACTTCTTTACTATCCTTGATAAATTTAACAATTTAAAAATTGTCTATTTTGAGAAATTATAGAAAATGCCTATTATTAATGTTAATTATTTTTTTTGTGATATAACCAGAAATGAGACAGTATTGACTGAATTACCTTAACTAGAATGTTGTATACAGTAGTAATAAAAGGGATGAGGTGTTATCTGACTCTAACAGTGCTGCCCATTCCTTCCTAAGGACGGTATGAATCTTATCAGAGTTTCAGCACTGATGAGTGTGGAATCGTGAATGGCTGCCAGAACGGCCGCTGCATTCGCATCTCGGAGGGATACACCTGTGACTGCTATGATGGCTACTATTTGGACATTGCTTCAATGACTTGCATAGGTAGAATCTGTTACAAATTGCATGCAGTTCCTTTCTGCAGATACCATTTTTTGTGACTTGGTCACTGAGTAGCTTAGTCTAGCCTTTCCAAGTGGATTTTTTTTGTAAAACTTGGAGGGATGCTTTTACCAAAATTACTAAAAAGTACAGTATGCTTTTCTTTTTTAGTGCCATTTAGTGCCGTTACTGAAAAGCGTACATAAATGGGACACCATTGTAATAAATCAAGTAGTTTCTCTTTATTTATTTAAAGCACTAATTTGTATCGCGGAAACCAAGCATGCATCCATCCATTTTCTGTAACTGCTTGCCCTAATTAGGGTCATGGGGATACCAAGTACCCATTAATATAAAAATTAGTGATGGCCAAATGAAGCTACATGAACCAATTGCTGTATTTTCTGACACCACTAGATGGTGCTCTCTTCAAAAAAGGGCTCAATTCATGCTCCAAAGAAACCGAGAACGCCATCTAGTGGGGTCAATAATATAGAAATAATAATAATAAATATAGAACATGTTTCATGATGCTTCATTTGGCCGTAACTAATAAAATGTATTAATGTACAGATTAATATATCTTTTTTTTCTTTACTTTTATCTACCCACCAGACATAAACGAATGTGAGGAGCCGGATGACCCTGCCACATTGTGTGTGAATGGGCAGTGCGTCAACACTGATGGCTCCTACCGTTGCATATGTGAACGAGGATATATCATGTACCATGAGCCAAACCTGTGCATCCCTTCCAGATCTCGCCCATGAGACTTGGCCGGCTCTAATTTCTTGTTGCCAGAGTACTGTCATCTTTCAATCTGCAGATTGTCAAAGAGAATCTGACAATGCAAAAAACTGGAGGATATCAGTCCTGAGTTAAAGAAGCATCCTGAGATGTGTGTGTGTGTATATATATATATATATATATATATATATATATATATATATATACACAAAAAACATATTTCCAGATTTTCAAATATAAACGCGTGAATTAATCATGATCCAAATAGATCGTTTTTTTTTCCCAAATTATATGTATTGCTTCCACAACTGTGTAAATAGACGATTAGAAGCTGTTTATTAGATAGCATGTATACATTGGCCAGATGAAAGTAATTAACCTTGGGAAATGGTTGGCCACCTTCATGATTTTGCACTGGATTCATAAGATTTTGAAAAATAATCTTTCTGATGATTGATTTTCAGAACTAGTGTTAGCAGATGGGAAAATTGTTGAGTTACTTAAGACATGTCTGATTTTAATCTTATTTCTACTTAAAGTCTACTAATAATATTTCTAATAATTCAATCATACATTTTAATGAAAACATGGAATTTTGATTCTTTTTGTTTGATAAGGAAAAGAATTAGAACAATAGCATGTGACATTTTAAGGGCATTTAAAGGTATTAACGATAATACTAACACAATCAAGACTTCACAAATTTCAATTTATCTTTTGTATGCACTTAAAGTTTTTAAAAATATTTTTTTAAATTTAAAAAAATATGTAATAGCTAATGACAATTTATTTAATATGTATTAAATTAATATTTGTTTCACATTTGTTTAATTGAAAAATCCATGTATTTTCATACCGGTTTGTTTTATCTCTTTACAGTTTGTATAGACAGTGATTTACCACCAAAACATTTCACTAAAAAATGTGTCATAGAATGCACTGTACTTAGCCTTCTGTATTCCTTACTTGTACATGCAAAAAGAAGTTATAACTATAATTTCACATACCCTGTTTGTATTTGTTTATTTTACTGTTTTTTTTTTACATCCACTACATTTTAAGTAAATATGCAACAAAATTACAATTTTATTATTTATTGTGTTAAATTTCTCTATAGTACTCATCTGTGAACACATCCTATACAATCCGCTGATAAATTGTTTGTAAATTCTCTATTCACTGTCTAAAGGTTAAGGTGTGCTCAGGGTCTAGCATATTGTTGTAAAATAGTATATTGTAGATAGCTGGTGAAATTTAATCATTTTTTTTTTATCAAATATCGCAAAAACTTGCAGCATACATGACCATGGGACATGGGCAGCAGGTACAGAAGAGGCACTATATTTTGCATAGGAACAGAAAAAATAGGTAATAAATGGGTATTTGCCAAAAAGATGGAGTTTTTGGATATAACAAACAACTTGGGATGGAGAGGTTGCCTGATACAGCTCATTTAAATGTTCCTACAGAGAGAATCAAGAGATATCTCAACATCTGCAACAATGCTAACCACTGTGCCACCATACCACCCCACTATGACATTTATCTTCCAGCTTATTAAGGCTCCTTTAGGTCCACATCTCATTGAGTGATTCAATCAGATGCTCAAACAGATGGTCAGAAGTGTTACGGACAAGGATGGTCAGAACTGGAATATGATGCTACCCCACATCCTCTACTGCATCCAGGAAACGTTCTGAGCCTCCACAGGGTTCACCCTGTTAATCTTCTCTTTGGAAGAGAATGTTGGAGCCTGCTCAATACGGCAAAGGAGTGCTGAGAACAACAACGCTCTCAATACTGTAAGACGGTGGAACATGTCTGGGAGATGACAGAGGATTGAGAAGATCATACCTCATTAGAGAACACATGGATCTGGCTGAATAAGCCCAACAACAAACCTGGAAATTTCTGCCCTTGTGAGTTTCCATCCTAATCTCAATTGCCTCCTGCAAGTTCCTGGCTTCCCAACTGGGGCCTTAAACCATAAATAGAAAAGGTGGGTCCTATGACCAATGTCCTGAGACAGTGGATCGAGCTGGGATCACCTGTCAGCACTCTGCGCCGCACCTCCAGACGAAGTCCACACAGGTGTGGACTTCAGCTTGGCCCAGTGTCATGTAGAACAACCTGCAAGCCTGGTGAAACTGCAGGACATTGTGGACAACTACATTGTGGTCTGCACCCACCTAATCCAGCACCATATCGAGAAGGTCACTGGTGTTGTCATTTGCCGAAGGTCCTACGAAATCCCTTGACTATTAAATGCTGTGTTCCCAGAAGATGTAAAGATGCCATTTGTGAGCAAGTAGTCCCAAAACCCAGTCATGTTCCATTCTGATGGTACCTAAGTTGGACAGTTCTGAAATTACTTCCACTGGCTTAATGATATCACCCATTTCAACAGCTATCCCATGACTTGAGGAAGGGCTAGGTAAGGCCTGCTTTATTTCTACTCTGGACCTCACTAAGATTTAGTGGCAGGAACTCCTTATCCCAGCTGCCAACTTCACCACACCCACTGGACACTGGCAGTATTGCATACTCCCTATTGGACTCCATGGGATGCCTGGTGTCCCCCAAAGCCTGAAGGGCATCATGCTTCAGCCCTGTTGTAGATTCCAGACTGGTCCACCTTGACAATGTTATCATCCACACCAAAAGCTGGGCAGAGAACCTAGTCTACCTCCACAGGGTACAGGATTTCCAGCAGGGGGCGCTCACCGCTAACCACTCCTGACCTTTCCATACTTTGTCACCAAGAACCAGGTATGGGCTTATGGCCCTTGGAATCCATTTGGCGGGGACCTCACCTGAACAAGTCTCTTTCCAACAACTGATGAAAGCCCTCGCCACTGAACCGATCCTGCATACCCCCAACTTTGAACAACACATGAGAACCTGGGGTGGGAGCCATCCAGTCACAGGACAAAGGTGAGGAACACTCCATAAAGAAAACACCTACTGAATAATGATAGGCCACCTTGGAGCCATCCTGTATCTTTCCAGGTAGTCCTTCACACAAACCACACAAAATGCTCTATGTGGCTATGGCTAAGGACACAAATTCCCAACTGACCCATTGGTTCTTCGCCCTCCAAGACTTTACAAGCACCATGCCAGGCCTGTCCATGCAGATGGTCTCTCCAGCATGCATCCCCTCCCCCCACACAACCCCCTCACACCCATCCAATTATGTGAGTCCTTCTCAGTGACCTGGAGGCCCATAGTGAAGCTTGGTGTGAGTGTTGGGGGGGAGGGGGGTGTTCCTGCTAGGAATCTGCTGTGCACCAACAGTTTTCATTCCACACTATGCAGGCAGACAGCAACAATAACCTCCTCACAGTAAGCAAGTTACCTACGTGTTCTTGTCCTGCTCAAGTAAACGGTCCAGAAGATGAGCACCTGGATGGGACCATGAGACCCAGAACCCAACACCAAAAGACCCAAGGTGGCTTGCTTGGGGAAAAATCCCAGGTCATTTACACAATCTAATTTATACACAGTATTCCTTCATAAAAAGATATCTTCCAACCTCTGTGCCAGTGTTTTACATGGGATCTTTATATTAGTATAGACAAAATAATACACATTTAGTATGTGACCATGCAAGACTATGAGTTGTCCCAGTAAAAGTTTTTGTAGCTTTTCCCATAAACAATGTTTGAAACCAACAGAAAATAGTCAAACTACATTATGCATTTTTTTAATGACTGGGAATGGGATGAATTGGAAGCTAAGTGGAATCACCAATAGCATAACCGACTAGTATATACCGACTTTTTTATGTAGACACAATATACTTTTAGAAAAAGAAAAAAAACTGCAGTCATGGAGATGGCGTGGCAAACGGAAAACTGCATTACTCCTCTGATTTGACAGGTGGCCGCGGCGAAGCTGAGATCCATGGAAAGCAGCCACCTGTCACGCTGCAGTGCCTCTGTTATAGACAGCATGAGCGCCTAGCCACACAGGACGGGGCTGGCAAAATGACCGCGAGTGAAGATCATGATACACACGCGCGCAGCTACTCGGGCACTATTCCAGGGGCCTCAAAAGGATCTTACCCAAGGCTAGAAGGAGCTTGTTTTGCTGCAGCAGACTGTTCATATGTCTCACTATATTGAATTGTGCAATGTCTCCCACAGACATCAACATAATCAGCATAGTCTGGAAGCAGCTTCCATTCCAGTTACTTCTCATCGAGCACTAAACTACCTCAGCACTACGAAATATAAGCTGACCAGAACAGAAAAGGATTAGTGTAGTTACACCCTTATCAATGAAAAACAAATACAGAGTATACAGATTTAAAACACTGGGTATACATTAAACAGTCCGTCATTTTATGTCTTAGAGTAAATTATAAATAAGTTTATAAAATCCATCCATCCATTTTCTGTGACTGCTTGTCCTGTTCAGGGTCACGGGGGGACCGGAGCCGATCCCTGAGGTTATGGGCGCAAGGCTGACAAAAAAAAATGCTGAAAATATAAATAAAAACACCAGGCGAAAGCAATTTTTAAAACTTTACTTATTTAACTTTGTCCCTTGATTCAAGGAAAAATGAGCAGCCCTGCTCATTAACACATGCTAGAAAGCCCACCCACAGCTTCTCCATACTTAGGGGACCAACATCTCTTAAACTGCCCAGACAGCAAGTTACGGCTACTGTTGTCATAGATTCTGTACAACAGGGCCTGATAGATTACGCCTTAGATTGGCAAAGCTAAGAATGAGGCCTACTAGTGTGTTTCTTGTGTCCTTTATATTGTTCCCGGTCTTGGCCCAGACTAATGACCACCCCCATTTGTAGAGAAAAAAAAACAGGAAGATCCTGCCACCACCGTAAGTATGTCGTGATCAGGAAAGACCACCTGCTCTAGATAAAGCTGTGGCCCAGCAATTGCCTCATGGCAAAGCCAGGCCACTGACAATGTTCTGTATCAATGCCCATTCTCAGTAGGTGCTACCCCAGGATGCCAACCTGGGCAGGGGTGATGTCAGTGCAGAGCAGAAGCAGTCAAGCCCATGGAAAGCTTTACTTACCTGCAGCCCTGTGTTCCCTGAAATAATCTCTGGACTGACTAACCCTGGATTAAATAAGCGGAAAAATCAATGGAATTCTTAGGAAAATCAATGGAATTTCACACCATGCAGATTTGTCTTTGCTTCAGTTTAAAAATGAAAAAAAATTTGCTATCGCAAAAAGATGGGTGCTGCTCAACAAAGTAAATTAATTGGAATATTAAAGCATAGCTTTAAACAGAGTCAATAAAAGACATGCCCTCTTTTTCCAGAAAAACTAATACGCTTCCTGCCTTGCTGGGCCTACCACTAGGAGCATGTAAAAAACAATGGTTTTAAAAAACCAAAACAGTGTGGAATTTAGTTATGATGGTTATAACTATGATGTGTAATGAAAAAGAAATCTGAATCACACTATTGTGAAATTCAAAAGGTCAAAAAAAGGTTAAAGACAAAATGCCCAATAAGTGTTCTTACTACCAAGCAGAAAGAATACTGATGTTGTCCTACGATCTTACGTTAAAACAACCTCACAATGTTGTACAATTTTAAAAATATCTTACTAGAAAAAAAACACCTTTCTGCAAAAATGTACCTGATATACAAGCAATTGAACAACCATCCAAATTACGTAAAAATTTACGAGAATGATGGCCAATATACTACCAGGAACTAAAATCATGCATGTTTAAAGCAATTCACATTGTTCGTCTATAAAATGTTTTCAGAACGTGGATCTTTACAAAATATGAGACACGTACACTGATATTCTAACTTGAAAACTGGGTCACACTCCAAAAAAGCTTAATTACAAATTCTTGCACATATGTTTACTGAAAATGAACAGCTGAAAATGGTTCATTGATGAAAGACGCGAAAGGACATGAATTGTTCAGATCAACAGATGTCCAGGAAAACACTGGTGCCAGATACTATTCAAAGTCTGCACAACTTTTGCACCGGAATTTACAGAACTCACGCTGTCATCGTGCCAGGTGTTGGTGTGGAATGTTTTAACAGCACAGGATATCTAAATACCATTGCCAGTCAGAGGTATACCTTCATGACAGCAGTGTGTCAATCTGCTAAAGAAGTTTTAAATTCAGGATAATGCTCTGACCCCAAGGCTAAGGAGTTCTGGGAATGGTTCCACGAACATGACAATAAATCCAGCTTAATGCAATGGCCTGCCCAGTGATCCGATATCAATGCAAATTAAATGGAAGCAACTACTCTGAATTGAGGTCCAGCAGCAGTCTGCTCACACCTACTGTAGCAGAAAGCTTTTGAAATCTGTCATTTAACTACTCTCGATAAGCCGATAACATAAAATTTTAAAATAATTGTCTTAAAGATGGACTATAATTTGCAGGGGGAAAAAAAGATTTTTGAGTTTTGGGGGTTTCAAGTTTTTTTCTCCTCTTTTTTTTAAGAAGGAAGTGATGTCATTTGAAGGGGACTTTACCTCAATAGACAGATGAGCAAAACTGAACTCCAGGAATTGACGCTATCAAAGTTTACATAATCTGGCATTTTTATTATCAATAATAATAATAACTAGGTGAAGAGTAATATGGGCCTTTTCACTAAAATGAATAGGCCCATAATAATAATAATAATAATTAATAATAATAATAATAATAATAATAAAGCAACGCATGTCATTCAAGTATTCATGGAGGGTATTGCTATTTCAATTCACCCCCTTTATCCTCCTTAGAACTCAGAAAATATTGATTGATGGCATGTCTCCCTTCCACACGTTTAACCCAGCTGTGTCTCAATATAAATTTTGAACAAAAGGGTTAGCCTACATGAATGTAATAACTCAGATGTACTACTGTTATTAAGAGACAGACATTATAGTTGTGCAAATGTCATTTAAAATTTAATGTCATTTAAAGGAAACTCATTATGTCAAGCCTTACAGATTACATAGTGGTCTCATTTGTTCCTCTGCTTGCAGCCTCTGAGATTGGGCAGAATCGTGAACCAAACCTGGGATATGTAATGATGCGTAAAAAAAATAATTTAAACAAAGTACAACACAGACGGTGCTAAACAGTCAATTAAAGACAAATACGGAGTAGTAACCGAGAAAAAAATGCTAACGTGTAAAATGCATTTTCATTTTGCTTAAATGAGAAAGCCTGGTTTCTAAAACCAAAGGGTAAGAGAAGAGTCTTGTTTTATGAGAGGTAGTATCCTGTCTGTGACTCAAACAATTTGTTCCGTTTTGTTTTTTGTTTTTATCTAATGAGATGAAAGGTCAGCCAGTACATGAAAATGGGCTGGGCTGCTGCAATAGCCATGGTTAGATACATCCGTAGCTGGTTCTTGGCTCCCCGGACCAGCACTCCCTCCGCTGCAGACTCTGACAGGATCTTCAGCCTTAGAGTACGAATCTGCAGGCAAAGTCCTGTCAGTTCCTCACGACCAACAAAGTCCGCAATTGGTTAACGCAGCATTTCCCAATCCATGGGGACCCACAAACGAAGCAAAAATGTGGATTGCTGTCTGGCAGGGAGCCAGGAGGGAGCAAAAATGTGGATTGTTGTCTGGCAGGGAGCAAAAATGTGGACCATTTGTGGGTCCCCAAGGATCAAGGTGAGAAACACTGAGTTAAAGGGAAAAAAAAAATCTAACTTTCATCTTCTCAAACCATAATGGAACTAAACCACATGATATGGAAATAGCGCTGAACAAAACAAACTTTTATAAAATTACTGTAGACAGAAAACAGCCCACGCATCATACTTTAACTCCCGTACTTGACAATAACGGCTGTGGCTTTGTTCTAAACATACTTTTTCAATTAACAGAAAGTTAACATTAAGTTTTACCTTTGTTTTATCAGACTGTAAGTCGAACCCACGTAGGATGTGCCTCATATAATTAAGACAGTATGTGTATAAGGCAGGCCTAAATTACAACTTACCATGAACACAAATATGGACACGCAGCACCAAAGCAGCATTAAGTAATAACCGATTCTGCCAAACACCAGGCCTGCCAGCACTTCAACAATCATTCTGTGGAAACAGAATATTAAGTTAGTTACTTCTTTGCCCTGATAATGGTAAAAAGACTCCAAGTTATTTTATTTTACAACATACACTTTGAAAATCTGAATTCCCAACAAGAAGCTTACCCCACATATTTGTAACCAGAAAAGGCGATAAGATCGATTGTAGTGAGGTCTGTGTTAACTGTGAGCAGATAAAGACTGAGCAACATGGCCAGAACCTCAATGACCAGCCAAACCAGAGCCGAACTGGCCTGCATGCCCAAGATCTCTGGGGAAAACCTGCACAGGAAGAAAGTGTGTAACTGTAAATTACCTCCAAATTCAAATTCCATACATGTTCATTCTCATTTGTATGCTGCCTTAACACACCCTACTGTCTATTGCACTTTAATGTACTATTTGCACCCACCGTCTATTGCTTCTTACTCTACTATTTGCATTTTCTGGTAAGATGCTAAACTGCATTGCATTCGACTTGTACAATAGCAATAAAGTTGAATCAAATTTAATCTAATCGCCTGAAGGAGCTTAGTTTTCCTAAAATCCTTACATCTTTTAAGTAGTAAACACAACTCCAGAGTATGACAAATTTGCATTTGTACACCTTTTGTGATGTTTCCATAAACTTCATTCTAGCTTAGTATCCTAGATGTACTGTGCAGACGTGTCTGTGCTGTTTTACTCGCTGGCAATTTACAACTGTGCACAATAATGTTACAATAAAGATACCGGTAACATCAGAACAATGGAAACAGTGGAAATGAGGACAATTTGTTAAATAATCATATGTTCATCTGAAGTGTGTCACACCAGTTATTGAAAACATAGGATCACATACTTTTCAAAACAAAGAAATCTGTTGGATCCATTTGACCAATAAATTAATGGAAATGTATAACAGTGTATGTCTTATTCACTTTGATAAAGATCTGATCACGAATGTATGCAGAAATTCTGAAAAATCCAAGAATTCTGCCATAAACATATTTCTAACTTTTGATCACCACCATACACAATGGAGGTTATCAGACTGATATCATGATAATCAAAGAACCACATCTTTGAAAACGCTGGAAATGGTGAATGACTTCAAGTAATGCCCAGCCTGATCGACCCTCCAACAATCAACAATGCAACTGAGAGCAGGGTGGATTCTGGAAAGTTCCTATGAATCACCATCACCAGCTCCCTGGAATGGCAAAAGCATATGACTGCTCTCCTTAAGAAAGCAACAACAGTGGCTTCTACTTATTAAGGCAGCTGAGGAAATTCAAGGTTACCTAATCCATCCTGGTACAGTTCTATAAAATCGCCATGAAAACCATCCTTCGATCCTCCATTGCAATATGCAGCATATTGTCTGTTGTGCAAAGAAGGTTATTGCCTACAGTCTGCCCTCCGCTGAACATCGACACAATTACAGGAGACAGAGATGCGCAACAAAATCATCAAAGACCCCTTCCAGGTCACCATTTGTTCTAGAAACTTCTGGGAATGGTCTCTAAGAACCAGAACAGCACCTGAACAGTGTCACCACCAAGAGCTGCCTAACGTCTCGTGTCACCACATTACCAATACTACCAAAAAATTCAAGGTATATTATGAATTTGCACTACTCTCACACTTTAATGGAAGAAATCCATTATTTAGTGCCATCCATCTGTATTTATACAGATGGATCGTCTCAGTGCCAAGCACCCCAGCTCCCCTTGCTAAGCCTTCCCCACCCCTTCCGTCTTGCAAACCTTTTTTCTTTCCTTTTGCATGCACTGAATCTTGAATATCTGATATAAACTTCAATGCACTCAGTCAATCATCCTCAATTCATATTCTATCCAATTGCTGAAATATCTATAAAGTCTATGTGTGTGTGTGTGCGTGTTTGTGTGTGTGTGTGGTCTCTGTATAGTTTATTGTTCTTGGGCATGTTCTAATAATAATAATGTAATGTAAATACAGTATAAAAATAATGCAATATTATTCTTACCCAAGGCATAGGCTACCTACCTGTCTTGGGTTCCAAATGCTAAACCGGCCACCAGAATATATGTAATAAAAGCCATTGCTGTCAAAGGAATGGAAACAGGCATTAATTCAAGGGCAGAATAACCCCCAAAAAAAGCAGTGTTAAGGTCCGTTAATATTTATGTTGTTATGATTCTCACCTGGGATGTACAAATCTGGAGCATTGATGTCAAATCTGGGAGCTACAGGAGTATCTTGCTGGTAACTGACCTCCCAATTCTGTTGGCAACAAACAGATATCTAGTCTAAATTTAACATTCAGACAAATGTTATTTATAAGCACCTGGGAACGCCAGCAGCCAGGCGGGGAAATGAACAGGGCACAATTTGGTTTAGGAGCTACAATGCCAGATCGCTCGACACTGAGCAATTCCAAAAAACATCACAGGAGTAAAATAATAAAGATTTATATCATTTTCATTAATAGCCTAAATGAATGAAAAGTCAATCAATCTGAAATCCTAAATACCATTCCAACATGCATGAATTTCACATCACACCATGAGAGACAGCTGCATACCAGTATTTAAGAACTAAATGATGCAAGCATTTTATACTAAACAAAGAATTATTTTAATTACCATGACACTAGCAGGTATACTACTGTATGTGATGTGTTTGGATGTTTAGAAGTTTAGCTGCCAAATGAAGAATAATGCTGATAGATTTCTTCAGTGAAACCTCAGGTTCTTTTAGTTGAATGATGCAGGTTCCTTAAGCTTAAGCAGTTTATTAAGACGGAATGAAGATGTTACAGAAAGATGTTTCACACGGCCGGTTCAGTGTCTGTCTGCGTCTGTCTCTCCCCCCCTGAGGGAAGCAGCCCCTTTATCTATGGTCTTCATACAGACTCCCGGAGCCGGGGGGTCAGACGGCCTTGGTGAGAGTAAGTCATATGACAGGCAAAGAACATGATGAGCGAGTAGCAAGGAGAGAAAGAAATATAAAAATATGAAATATGAAAGCTATAAATGAATTAACTAAATGAACATAATTAAATAACTACACATTAACTAGGGAAATGCCTCAATGCCATATTTATTTGGAACATCTTACCGAAAAGATTTCACTGTATATCGTACAGTGGCTATAAGAAACGTATCTCCCCCTCATACGTGACACATTCCTCACATGACCACACTAATGTGCAGAGTTATACTTGCACCAAAGATGGTGTTTTGTGTCAAGGGCAAAAAGGTAAATTTCAGTTTTCTAACGTCTCCTGTGAGGGTCACTGCTTTCCAGAACTCTCCCCAAGCTGCCTTTCTTTTAGGCACTGACCTTGATTTGTGATGTACCCAGACTACAGTGTCACCCATCCCAGTCTGGAAGTCACATTTGTCACATTCTGGGTGGTACCTGGGTGCCCTCTTTCCCAAAGGCTCAGCTGCAGCAATTCCTAATTTTTCCACTCTAAATCTTGCGGAAATGTTTGTCCTTTGAATCTGTTTTGCTTTGTGGGACGTGCAATGGGTTGAACATTTTGTAAATATTTCTTGTCATTTGTGCATTTTATTAATATTTTTTTGCAAATTTGATTTGAATGTTCCCATGTTTTCATAATGGAGTTTCTTTTTTTTGTAAATTAATTTAGCCAACCCCAGAAGCTCAAATATTCATGCCAAATTTATGTCTGCCACATGTACCTACATGTGAGAAAATGTGCAAATAATTCTTGATATTCAGGAGGTAGACTTAGGACCTTCAATAACGATGCCAAAAAAGTCAGTTAGAACCTTCAATAATGATGCCAGAAAAGTCAGTTAATAACTCTCCAATTTCAACATTAAAAGTAATCAAAAGCTTTGCTGAAAGAATAATTTGCACTAGATTCCATTCCCAGAAAACATCCTAACAGTACATATACATCCTTGCCTATAAACTGATCATCATTAAGCCTTGTTCCTTACTCTTGCACAGAATACATTATAGATCATTTTTTCATATACAAGTTTTAGCAATTAGTTCTAGACAGTACCTGGTGCATATAAGGAAACACAAGAAGTCCCAGCTTCTTTGCCACATAGATTGTGTCCACAGCAAAGTAGTATTTCAGCTTGGAAATGGGAATAAAACGAGCCAACTATAGGAGAAAAGACAACACACTATAAAAATGCGACATGGCATTCCATACATGCAATTATGCCAAAAACAACATGTGAGGAATTAATTAGCACAGGAATATTGCACTTTGCTTTTTTTAAAGGGACTAATGGTGAATCAGTTTTGAACTGAATGCTCAAATGAGCTTTGAAATGTATAGTACGGTACATAAAGCCTTCCAGACACATAGAAAAAAAAAATGTTGTAAAAAGAATGTACTGTAGCTATCATAAGCCCCCACGAATGGCCCCCTCTCGTTTGTAAATTTCTTATGTTCTTATGCAGGCAAATACATTTGCACCGTTCTGGGAAAAAGAAAAAAAAAACTTAATGCTTAAAGATTCATAAGGCAATTCAAAAACCTGTGTATAGTAATTATAGTCAAGATCACATTAAAACTGAAGGTCATCCAAAACAGCTGAACCATTAAATAGGTGACAAGTTATAAACAGCTTAAAAAAGGAAGCCTAATACAAAAGAAGGATTTGCTATAATGTGTTTTTAATGTGGTCTGTAAGTCTGGAGCTCATTCCATAGCAGTAGAATGACTCCTGTTCTATTTCAATGTCTTATTATTTACTTTTCCACTAGAACAACGCGATATCAAAGTTCATAATGACCCCTTCACAGAATTTACAGGACTCATCCTTAAAATACCTCATACATCCCTAATACATTAAGCTGCTTCCAACTGCTTTTTTTTTTCTTTCAAAAATCCTTCCTGGGTGCAGTCTCCTATCTGCAAACCTATTTCAATACTTTGACTGCTTTAAGTGTCCTGATAAAAGGAAGGTTGCCTTCTGAGGCAGGAAATGCTACAACACCGAGAGCCCTACCTTTCAGTTCTGCTTTTTAGTCCATGCTCTACTGTTACATTAGGCTCGAACCCTATAACTGGTTTGTTAGTGTTTTCCCTTTAAACATATAAAAACAATAACCATTGTCATGATTTACGCAGAAATGTGTAATGGCTCCAATAATATTATACCTACTGTCTTTCTGTAAGGCAATTTATGTTGATGACAACATGATCGTACTAAACGCATAACATATTAGACTATTCGGTACACTGGAAAGTAACAGTTTTAAAAGTTATTTAATTTTTGCCTCCAGCTAGTTCTGTCACTGACGTGACCTGCATAAGCTAGTGATCTGAAAAAACAATAAAAGTATGATACAAAAGGAAAAGATTAGCACTCTTAGATGAGTGAAAGGTGTACAGGTATGTTTCAGTGTCTCAGCCCAGCTGACACACTGGTAAGTACGTTCTTAGCTTCTAAAGGCAAGGACACATGCCAGTGCTTTTCCAGAAAACTCTCTCTATGCTTATACCTAACAATCCTAATGGTGTCATATGAGAAACAACCATTCAGTCCATTTTTAAGGTCATCAAGTGTGGAGAACTTAAGTGAGGGAGGAACAAAAGGTGTGAACCATGTAAAAGTAGTCTGAAAACAAATTGGTAAGAAAATATGATTAAAAATGCATGATTTCCCATGCATATATTTTAGCGTACTCACAAAAGAAATCCATTAAAGACAGAGGTGGAAACGTCAGGTCCAGAAAGCACAAATCCAGACCAAAGTTTTGCTTCAACCAACCAGCTGAGTACTCTGTGACTGTGATTCTTTATACTCAACTGGTTGGTTGAAGTAAAACCTTGGTCTGGATATGCACTTCCTGGACCTGAACTTTCCACCGGTCTTTAATTGATCATTTTTGTAACGTCCCCAAAACTGCATACACAGAATGGACTATTAACTGTCTAAATCACTCCATTTTCAGGTAGCATAACACAGAACATTTTAATAGATATTCTGGAAGCAGATTTATGATAGGTAATTGGATCTAATGGGGACAAGTTTCCACTTACATTTTTGTCGACCATCTCCTTCCCGTGATCAGCCAGGCTGCTTCCATAGGCCATGGCAAAATTGGACACAGGTTCAGAAAGCAAGCCCTGGGCAGGGTAACCTATGCTTGACATATCCTGGGTTCTGTGCCTAGCAGGTCCAGAACTAGTGTCATCAAAAAGCTGGTTAGGATCTGACATGTCGGGTGCTGTATCCTTCATTCTCCCTTTTGACTCTGCAAAAAAGGTAGAAATTCAGGAACGTTGTTCCAAATAGAAGTGGCACTGCTGTGTATGTTTATGGTTATGGCATTGATTATATAGGGGAAATTGTAGTTGTCAATAAATTCAAACGAGGAAAGATCACTTTCATCCCAACACCAAAATATGTCCCATCATACTTATCGTTTTAATTTACCTGACATCAATTTATATTTTTAGAAGCACAATAGCTCACCACGTTTTGACAATAAACTGCGATACAGTTAATCATGTATAATCCAGCAGATAATTTAAACAATCCAGAAATAGAACTAAACCAGACTGAAACAGAATAAAACATTTAATAATACTTAAACTGACAGATATCGAGGCGTGACACTTGAAGACTAGCTAAAGGTACCATAACGGACCACGACACAGAACTGAACGCAAATAACAAACCTGAATAAAAACACAAAACGAGAAAGTAAAAACTGCCGTCCAAGTAAAATACCATCATTCATTATTTTGCTCATATGACCCAGAATTTTTAAAGCACACACGGTGAGGATTCCATGTTTTATAAATCACTTACTGCTTGGCTCGATAAAATATTAAAGTAATGAAATCGGTCAGACGTACGTAACTTACGGTGTCGGAATCCAGCTGAATCACTGGTATAATCCATAGTACTAATAATATTTTACAGGAAAGAAAATTATTCTTCCTTATATTTCAACGTCATACAAAGACAGGAAATCATTGATAATAAGAGGGCCTGTCCCTTTAAAAATAAGGGCGTCTCGCTGAACCATAAGGTACGTTTGTCTCCACGTGACTGCACGCAAATAGGTCTGCGCTTGCGCAGGTGTGCCCGTCTTAAAACATCAGCAAAATTGACAGAAAATGGTGCTACAAAATTGTTGTGAAATGTTCTTGCGCCACCTAGGTGAGTGGTGTCAAATTGTGCCTGGGAGAAGAACATGGCTAGAAAGGAAGTATCCAGAATGTATGAAATTAGCACTTCACGTGTGAATAAATATTTATTATTAAATAATAGTTCTCCAAACCCCACGATATCTTCAAAATAATCCTGATGTTTTACTGATACAGTATGCATTCCTACAAAATCTAGTATTTAAATACAAAATACCATCCATCCATCCATATGGCATGAGCAATTATTCCATGTTATCTAATCCCTTTCTAAAAAATGTCCTAAAACACAGTTTATGAGACGAATATTAGGAAACATGGTAAATTTAATGAATTTATACACCTTACCCCAAGTGTTCAGGCAGCACTGAGGGAGCCAAAGTGTGGAAAATATGTGTCTAGCACTTCCTTATTCGCATCTGAGGGGTTAAGCAGAGTTCGACTCCAACACATCATATCTGTAAACGAACTTTTAAAGTTAATTAGTACCTGCACTGGCTCCATGCCAGTGTAGTTGATATCACCTTCCATATGCTGAATTAATCTTGTCATGAAACAACAATCACATTCCCTTTCATATTTGTTGTTTTTTGTTATGATTTCCAAATTCAAAGCACAGTCCTTCCTATAATATATAATTTTACTTTCACTTGTAGATATATTATATTAGCAAACACACTTATATCTTCATATCTGTATGTTTCACATTTCATACACAACTATACTCATGTGTAAATAACCATCACTGTGATTGGCAAACGAATGAATCTGAATTTTATGAGGTTTCTATCACTTAAAAGCATTATTGTCATTGGGACTTTTATTTTGATATCACAGGATTCCCTTGGTAGTATAAAATGGCTGGTGGTCCTAACTGAGCATGTGCAATATATTAGCGGGAGCATCAAACACCATTAAAGGAACATAAGGAACATCTTATGAATTAAGGAAAAAAATTTTTAGATGCTGGTGGAAATTAAACAAGACAGTGTCATCTTTATTTAACAGTTTAACCATTTGTTGTTTGTATCTTAATGATATTCTAGTTTGTGGTTTTGATTGTTTGAAATCTAGGTGATGATTATGTTTTTGGTAACCTTACTGCCAGTGACCTTTGAATATAATTGTTTATTTTGAAATTGGAGGTTTGATTTGTTGTTAAAGCTGCTGTGGATGTATTACATGTTATATTAGATTGCACTGGCCTTTAAATAAATATCCTTCAGCTTATTGAAATGTGGGCAGAGCTTTAAAAGGTGTGTTTGGTGTTATATACTGCCCGCCCAAAAAAAAGTCATCATTTGAATTTATATCAGCAAATACTTAAGAGCCAATGACTGGATCATTATTATAGCTCAGCTATGTTATGCAGCAATAAAGTGAAGTCAGCTGAGTACCTGAATCTACTGAATGGCCAGGTTACACCTCCATCCATCATCAATGGGTTTTTTTCTTCCCTGTTGGTATGGGCATATTCCAGGACAAGAATGCCAAGATTCATTGGGTTCGAATTGTCAAAGAGTGGTTCAGGAAGCATGAGGAATCATTTTCACACATGACTTGGTCACCACAGAGTTGTGACCTTAACCTCATTGAAGGTCTTTGGGGTGTGCTGGAAAAGGCTTTACGGAGTGGCTCAACTCACTTGTCAATACAGGAGAAATTAATGCAAATATGGGTTAAATTAAAGGGTGAGATGTTGCTTAAGCCTGTGGAAACAATGCCATGACAAATGTGCGCCATAATCAAAGCTAAAGGCGGTCCAATGAAAAATTCAAATGGCGAGGTTTTTTTGGCCGGGCAGTGTATATAAATGTAATATTGAATTTATTTCTAATGTTCATTTTGTAAATATTTCTAACTGGAAACTGATATTAGATTGTAAGCTAAAATTCAGCACTCGGTCAATGTTTTGAATGCAGAAGAAATGGACAGGTGTAAAGATCTGAGTGACTGTGTTACAGCCAGACAACTGGGGCATACCATCTCCAAAACAACCTGGTGGGGGGAGCTCATGGTTGACTGTGCTGAAGACCCACTGAGAGTGGTCAGAGGAGGGAACAACCACAAACCGTCGACAGAGTGTTGGGAAAGCCATATGCTGTTTAGATTGAAATACAGATTTTATATATTAACAGAAGGTAAGAGCACCCTGTAGCCAAATAGCCATATGAAAAATGTCATGTCAGTTTTTTGCATTCAGTTCAGTTCAGACAGTTTTTGAAAGCTGCTCTACACAATGTTAAGTAAAATGTATTTACGACATAGGAAGCAAAATTTAAGTGTGCATAATATTCCATAGTATTCTATAAGGAATTATCTTCTATATACACATATGGAAAGTTACATTTAAATTGTGTCTATATACACAATTCATACATCAGCTGACACACATACTAATATACATTCATCTTCTAAGCACTTATTCTGCTCAAATGCTTTAGGAATTGCCTTCACAAACATTGTAAAAACTAAGGGCAACAGCCCAAGAGCATGATCAAACAATTGTGAAGAATCTCCAAAGAAGAATTACGTAAGCATGTACATTGTTGTTATCAATAGCTGAAAGCTGAAATGAAAATATTGTAAAACCTACATGCAAAAAATATCTTAAAGGGTTCTATATTTGCATTAAAAAGTTCAAAATAGGCAGAAGAGAACTTCAGTGTATACAAAAGCTAAATCTTTCTTTTTGTGAATTTCTTAGGTGGGTAGCTTTTGGATAGAGTACAGCCTTCTTCAGATTTTTACACACCTACATAAACTTTCTGTTGAATCACTGAATAAGAAGTGTAAGCATTTTCCTGTCCCAATGCTGAGTTGAATAAACATGTTTTTGTGTTAAACCTGCTTAGTGTTGCTGTGAGTCATAAATTATGTGTGTGTGTGTGTGTATTGAATTCTGTCCTGCAAAAGGATAACTGCATTAAGCTGATTATACTAATTATATTATATAATTATACAAACTATCCTTAAATTTTTTTGTTACATTGCCTTTGATTTGCTGTGTATTTCAGCCATGTAAAACACGTTTCTTTACGAGGCCAGTCTGAGCCATTCCCTGGAAGTTCTCACTAAGCCTGAAAACCAGGCCTGTGGCCCATTCGGGATTCATCCTGTCCTGTCACACACAATAGGTAGCAGTTTTTCATGGACTCAAACTGCTGACGCTCGGCCTGAGCTAATCCAGTCACTTCTGTCTAGTTTCACCACACACCCATTGACTACCGTGTTTTTCCCATCGGCTTCAAACCTCCTCATTTGTGACCGACCATATTTTACATTTTACTGTCTTAGGGGGCTGACAAGAGGCAACAACTTCCATAAATCTGTATTCTCGGGTGCGACTGCTGCTCCTTTAAAGAATGTGTGAATGTCTCCGTGGGATTTTCAGAATCGCTTGGACATCTTCTTCCAACACAGGTGGGCTGGGATGGGTTGCATTTGCAAAACAGGGACAAATTTAAAAAGCCATTGCATCTCTGATTTGATCAGCATGTGATATTTATACATCATTTATACATCATACTGAAGTCCACAATAGTCAGTGGATTCCAGGTTTTTTAAAGAAATTCTATTAGATTATAACGTGGTTATGATTTTATGCTCTAGGACTTTATAAGACTTGAGCAATGCTTCTGCTTGTTAATGTTAAGATCTGAATAAGTAAGGCTTTTGATTTTTCCATTATTATAGTTTGTTCAATGTGGTTTTCAGTATTTTTTTTTCTGTGAATCATGAATTGAAACATTTCATATTATGGGATGTAGCATAAGATGTCCACAGTATCCATATCAACAGCAGCTGAATATATACTTATTAATAATATATTAAATACTAGCTGTTCAATGGTTATTAGCATGTCTTCTACCATCATAACAGATGGGCATGGTGGACGGAGAAAGGGATGAACCACGAAGCAGCTAATAAAAACAAGGGACTTTAATGAACTTAAATAAACAAGAAACAAAAGGACCATGGGGCGTCTAACTCAGACAGGTTAATTAAACAAGAAATTTAACAGACGAGGGGAAAAACTCAAGGAGAAATTCACAGCAAACAGGGAACACAAGCAAGAAAGACATAGAGGAACAATGTAGGGAGCAAATGGAGGGTAAGAACAAGTACAAAGACAATGGCCAACTGAGGAACAAGGGCAAGGACAGGCACATATAATAATAATAATAATAATTTACACTTTTATTAATCCCCATGGGGAAATTCTTTTTACGCCTCCCTCAACTTGCTCTTTGTAGAGCAAGCTGTCCACGAAGGGCAGCCACCTTATATATACATATATATACACAGATAACAAAGATGTTACAATTACACACAGGAGAAGGTAATCACAATCAAACACTAGGGACTAGAGCTTAACTTGAGACACACTGAACAGAGGAACCATGACATAATTACAAAACTAGATGGTAACAGAGACACATGAGGGAAAAAAACAAGAAATTACAGTATACAAGAACACAAGGAACCATGATGCACAACAGAATCTAGGGGCACAGAACATAAAAATGTTCAACAAGTTGACCCATGAGAGAGAAGGTGCTCATTTTGCAGCCACCCATTAAGCTCATGGCAGCCTGGGAAGCATATGAATGCACTAAGGAATAGAACAGACCTGGAAAACATCAGGAGACAGGATGGTGACACCTGCTGGCCAAATGGGAAACTGACATTCAGAAGGGGGGAGGGTAGGGACTGATCCTAACACAGTAGGTTGGTTTGTGCTGCAGTTTTAGTTATATAATACTAATGACATAAAAGGGAGTCATTGATTTTTTTTTCCTGCAACTTGTTCAGATCATCCTAAACTGAACCTAGTGCATAACCCGCTCCACCCCCACTGAAGTTTCTTGGCACCAAGAATTGCCGATGATGAGATTGCGACAGTGTATACTCACTCCCAGACAGGCTGGTCTTTTCTGCCCGTTGGCACCAATGTGCAAAATTATATTTTCGTTTTATTATAGTAGTAGAAGTTAATCTGCCATCTGTGTGTTAACATTTCTATTTCAGATTGAACACCTAAAAACAGGAAAAAGCTTTAGAAGCCTTTAAAAAGATTTAGAAAGTACCTGTTGCAATGCTCCACAATGCAATGTATTTTTTTCCAAGAGAAAACTAAGAAATATGTGTAGTATATCCATATTTTTATTTTTGTTTGTTAAATAATTTCACTAAATAATCTCTTGGTCATTCCAAGAGTTTTGTATTAGCGTTTTCTTATTTTATTACGGTAAATAACACAAAAATGATAGCAGGCTGTCAAAGATATGCTAACTTCATAGAAGTCAGTTAATAGACTCAAGTCAGCTAAACGATACTAATTTTTCTAAACTGCAAAGTTGTGGTCTTTCTGAATCTATGATGTCTAAGCAATGCTGTACAATGTTGTTACAATCCGGCGACTCCGCCCACCCCCAGTCAGGCTCCTCCAATCGCCTTTCAGATGAAGACCTCCTGCAAAAATTAAGCTTGGTAACAGAGGGTGAAAAGTTATTGCTACAGTAGGTCTGCCTCACACAGCTAATTTCCACCGAGAAAGGAGAGGGAGAAGCGAAAAGGTAGGCTTCTGGAGTATCTTTCCAGTGTCCAGTGTCCAGTGTCCAGTGCATTAACACAAGTACAAGGAAAATCTGAGTTAAATTTCTGAATTTAGAAGTTGTTGACAGTTATTGCTCATCTCACAGCTGGTCAGGGAACTATAGCTGTTCATGGCAAACATATTGAGCATTCATATGCCAATACATTACTAAGGAATGGAATGAAAAGGAACGAAAATTGTAATACTTACCAGTAATAGCAAGACTTTTTCACATAGCATTCTCTCCGGGTTAAGTTGCAGGTTTCTAGTTTTGCCATGTTATATGCTAGTTATTTATTATCGATATTAGGAGTTTATTGTCATTTCATGGTTTGCAGAATGACCGTGTCTTTTGTTGTTGTTTTGCTCTTGCTTCTTGGTTTCTGTGCTGCAAAGCTTTGTATCTTCTGTGTTCTGTTTAACATATAAGTATTCGAATATCCCCAATGTTAGGATATGCAAAAGTCATATCCCATAAATAAGAAATTTATATTAATATCGATGATCTGTATTAGTCATATATTATACATGTGGGATGTGGTTATAAACTTAAATGCTGAAAGAATATACTCACATATATATCACACCGACTATATCCATTTGCCAAGTCAGTGACAGTGCTTATTTTAGGAGACTGTTATTTTATACTGTGGCAACAGCTGCAGCATGTGGGTCATGTGATCTGTGGATTGTTTGACCCCAGCTTGTACTGGTGCTTTGTATACTGTGTTTTCAGGACCACCCTAGCCATTCCATGTATCTGTATAATCTCAGCATTTGTCTGCATAGTTAATCCCTGTAATTAGTTAAATTATTTGATGAGGTATTAAGTAGACAAAAATTATATGATGGTGACTGAGTCAACAGGCTATATATTGGATATATTGGATAGTCACTGCAAAAACTGGAGGATCTTTAGGATCACATACACACAGGTTTGTAATTATATCTTTGTGGGGACTCTTCATTCATTTCTATGGATAAAACTCTAATCCCAACATGACAACCCTAACCCCTACCCAACCCTAACCTTATCCATAAGTAGCCAAACTAAATGCGAGACTTTAGGCATTTTTAGTTTTTTGATTGCATTCACAGATCTTTGTGGGGACCCGAAAATAACGGGTTTTTATCACAATGTGGGGGACCAAATGTCCCCCACAATGTAATATAAAGCTAATCCACACACGCACACACAACATGCTACATGTAACTTTTGGTTTGAACATTAGGGGGGGTGGTGCGGTCTCCACCAAATTTGTGATCATTTGGAGGGGAATTGTATTGGCCAGTTTTGGTTATTGGGGGAGTAATTTATGCCAGTGCCAGGCTACATATTGTCACTTTGTATTTCTCTAAATTGAATTAGGAATGGGAGCCTTTGAGAATGTTTATTCTGCATGCATTATGTTACAGGAGGCCATACTGAGTAGGGGGCTCCTTAGAGATCACAGTGTCATACTGCTGCAAATAATTTAGCATTTTGATGATTCTATAAATACATAAGAGACAGCTGTATCTAATCATATCTAATTATATAGGTGAATAATAAAAAACATCCATATTTAGTCTTTAAAAGTATCTAAAGGAAACAGATTATTTGGTCCATTAGTAACCATTTGCTCTTAATATAGAAAGCTTGATTTGAAGTGCTACAGTCATTACAGTTAATGAATTTAACAAATCAATATATTAGAAGAGATTTTAGAAGAATACTAAAAAGTTATGATTAATTACAAGCCCTGTAACAGTAATTAATTATCTATGCATTTGCATGTTGCGTGTAACAGGGATGCTCTACCTGTTATTATACAGACATATCCCCGTGGCAAAATGTTTTAATAAAAAAAATAAAGAAAGTTACATAGGCTGCATTTTTATATACCATTCTCACGGTAGGAATAAAAAATCTAAATTTCTATGAATATTCACCATGATGCTGAGCCCTGGTTTGCGATACATAAGGGACAGGGATAGAGTTCACGATTTGCACATTTATTTGCAGTTTTATTTGAAATTACCATCCTGGGCTTACTTTGGGCTTTGCTTTGGTTTTATCGCCCCTAACATAACTGGGTTCATTTGTTGTATCACGGAAACATAAAGCCCCTCCCTCAGTTTCCCAACCGCTCATTCAGTACAAGGTCATGAGCAAAATGAAAGTGAAAAAGTTAGCCAGGATTTCTTCTTTTCAATATAGATTCATGACATTCCTGTCCCTGCTTTCTAACTGCATCCAGCAAAGTGTCTTTGAGCCCTGAGTGCTGCCTGTGACAGGCCCCTGATCCGCATGACTCACTCCAGCAGAAGTGACTGGAGGATTGGTGGATTTATAACAATACAAGCATCAGAAAAGATTTTTATTATAACCAAAATATATAACCAATTTACATCACAGTATCCATATAACAAACATCTGATATGGTTATTTACACTTGCATTACAATAAATATTATATTGCACCCTTACCGCTCAGATCTAAGCAGTTTTATTGAAGTTTAATTAACTTTTGTATTTGCAAGCTCACTGTGTGTCAACCGCTGTAACAATATTTGCTTTACGTAACTTAATCTTAGGTGGCTATGTTAGTAGAACTTGTTCCTCACACCTTGGTTGATGGTTCCAATCCCATCCTCACCATGTGTATGTTCTCTCTGTGTCCCCCCCCCCCCCCCCATAATCCAAACATTCATTGTGTCAGCATGCCCTGTAATGTCCTGTAATGCTGTAATACAAGGTTCCCAAATCCCGCTCCTGGAGGGATGAACAGCAACACAGTTTGCAGCTTTCCCTGCTCAAACACACCTTATTCAGCTCACCGGCCAAGTGCCACGTTTAACAGGCGTGTTTGAGCAGAGATTTCAGCATCTTGTGTTGCAGACTGGTCCAGGAACGGAACTGGGGGACCCTGCTGTAATACCAACCTGTCTGTGGTGTTCTCTTGCCTTTGTTTGATTTTGCTGTCTTTTATTCTAGACTATTTTGCTAATTTGTACTCGATGAGTGGATATTGAAGGTGGATAGATAGACAAAAGTAATTCATCAATTAATTACACTGAAAATGTATAGATTATTTATGTCCTTTCTTCTTGCAATTTATCTCCAAAAAGAAAAGAAAAAAATTAACAGGAGGTATAAAAGATTCTGTAAAATACTTAATGAACTTTGATTTTCCTAGCTGTGCTTGGGATACAGGCAAACTTTATAGTTTGTTCTATACCGAAATATCCAATGAACTTCATGCAAATTGAGTTGAATTGAATGTTTGTGTCACTTCTGGCATGCCTATAAAAATTAAACTGTCAAAGCTCTGAAAAGGTAGATATTCGGATCATTAGATCAGGAATAATACATTTTATATCTTCAGTTTTCAGGGGTAAGTCGTGTATTAATTCATATATCAGGCTTGCTGTATTTTTTTATTTGTTCATTACATGACAATGAATTCAAATGAACTAACTGTAGTTCTTTTTAGCTGATTTGATGCATAGGAACTTAATAATTTAGATCTGTTTATTTAAGGTCTATATATTTATTGTGGGGATGAATGATTCCAAATTAACAGGTATTTATTTTAAAACATTTTGCCAAGAAAAAAAAGAAACGATAGAAAATGTAATAACCCAAAATAGTTTTCCTCTGCTGCTAATTTTCATATTAATAATCTAAGCATTATAAATGTGAATAACATCAACATGACATTTAGCATGCATGCTATATGCATGTATAAACAGCCTTACAAACTCAAGAACTACTGACTGCGTGTGAGACGGCAGGTGGTGTGAGTGTCAGCTGAGTAAATCAGAAGTAACATGATAGTAGTGCAGAAAATGATCAGCCCACGATACATCGAAATTCTAGACCTTTACTTGGAATGTCAGCAATGTAAGAAAAGGTTTTCCCACTCGTTGTTTTGACAGACTCTGGATTGAACACATCCAGCGCTGACCTTTATAGTGTGACTCATGGACTTATTATGTACAAATGCGTAGGGAGGCATTTTCCATTCTTTTTTTCTCTCATTGGGGGAACAAAAACCAGCACACAAAGCAAGTTATGAATTTGTGTCTAAAATGTAGACTGAGTCATTGTTTCACAAATAGGTACTTAACTTTCATTTTAGCGCAAAGTGTGCAAAAGTGCGAGCAAATTAAAAATTAAAATATTTGAAAGAAATAATGCAACTACCATCTTGGCGTCACAGTCCCATAATAAGCTAACCATAATAAATCTTAACCTGTGTAACAGAATGATTAGTGCACCCCTGGAATGTATATTTACTTAAGCTTGTGAGGTTGTTATGATCTTATTTATAGGTTAACCAACTTGGAAAGTAATGGTGATATGCAGCACTGTAAGGTTACCCTCTGCCCAATTGAAACCTTATATCTGCCAGTCAAGAGTGTGGGAAAACGTCCCATGAACAAAGAGTATTCCAACTTTAAATGCAGTTCACCTGACAGCTTTCTTTGTTGCCTTATTAAAAGTTTTCGAAAAAAAAATGTTTAATGTGTTTTGGAGATATAAAGTAGCAAAGGTTTTTTTGTTGCAGTAGCTGGTAAACATTTAATAAAACCTGTGCCTGATCAAACTAATTTGTTCATTAGTTTAGAGTGTTCATAAGTTGAATAATGGGAAACTCAAAGGATCCAAACTATAATATGCATTTAAATGAATATCTCAGTGGGACAGTTAATGTAGTACTCCACCCAACCATCTCAAGAGGAATAATCTCCAATATCACAAGAGCCTATGTCTAACACGGACACACTGCAAAGAAGAAAGTTCACTGACAGGGACAGACAGACAAGATTGTTGCTAAACACCACAAAAGTAAAGTCTGAAACAACATCACCTCTACTGCCCACTTTCAAGAAAAACTGAACTCCATGACCTTCCCAAAGCTGCAATTTATGATAAGGCTGTCATTGTGACAGTACATTCAGCCAGGATAAACACATAGCTGGGTATGGAAAACACAGAGCCTGGACCCAAGGACTGATAGGTCATCTTTTACCCTTTTTCCTACATTCAGATGAGTTTATGTTTGAAGAGTAAAGGATACCTGTTGAGTATTAAACATGGTATGGCCTGCTACCTTGTGGAAGTCATATCTCACAATTGTGCTGCATGCTCATATACCAGCCAAGAAATATGAGACCAGATTTTGAGGACTTACTTACCCTCATAGTGCTCTGATATTCCGTGATGATATACTTAAGTCATTACACCGTTATGGGAAGCACTGAAGCTCAGTGCACAAAGCAGGTTTCCAACCCTTTGGCCTCTCAATTAGCTGCAGGCTTTTCTTCCTGGATGCCACACAGTTCAGGACCTGTATGATACCAAGACGTTCTCAAAGCAGTTATGAAATCAAATGGATTTTTAGATCCATCTTATGAATACATAATTTGGATATTCTGTTATTTTGTCGAACTTCTGTTATTTTGCGTCTGTCTTTGTTTCATACTGGATGTTTGGATCGTGTTCTTGACAGGTAGACCATCCACTCCCATCAGCAGGTCTTCACCTACCCAACACCGTTCTCCTAACCTCAAAGCCACATTAGAAGAGGAAAGTCCTGAAAGAGTGGTGAGATTTGATCACCATTAATAATCACTGTACAAATAATTTTAGAAAATGGTCAACATACTTCCAAACAAACTATATAAAACCCCAAAAGAACAAATATTTCAAATCTATCATATAATACAATGGCTGTAGATGTTATCTATATAAGTTGCTATGTGACCTTACATCTGAATTGTCTCTAAATTGCTCACAGTGTGAGAGTGTGTGTGCAAGCATGTGAACGGAGGTGGAGTGGAATAACATCCAGGGCACCCCTACCTTGTGTTTCTTGAAATAAAAATACATTTAATCGTTTAAAAACAGATGTTAAAACTGGTATCCACACTTTGTTTACGCATAGGCCATAAGCTAAGAATTTCACAATAATTATTTGCAACATGAGCATAGAAATAGTCACACATTTTGATTTGCTTGGTGTAAACTAGTATAAATCAAGGAGACACTGGAAAGTCTGTTGACTTCATTTTCATATGATAGAAACAGAAGAAAAAACTGCATGAAGAGCTGAAGGAGGTGCTGAGCCGGAAGCAAAGCCATCTGAGAGGAACTCAGTCATTCCAAGGAGATATGAATCCCTCAGGGCAAATCAGTGAGGCCGAGGTAGGCATGGAGTACAGCCGTATTATATGTCATATATGTAACCTGGGAGAATAATCATTTCACCGTTGGGCCTCTGAAGAAGGCCTTTAATTCCCGCTATTCTAAAAACACTGACTGACCATGCTCACTTAACCCAAGCTTTCCTCACTTATACCTCACTTTAAACAAAAGATTTTGCTAAATGAATGGACTTAATGACAAACATTTCAATACAGAAACACATTGCCTATCATCATTCTAATAAACTTGCTTTGCCTTGCCCTGCCAGGAGAAAGCTCCTGCCTCAGAAATGGTGGAAGTTGTTGTGGAGACTGAGGCAGAAGCTGGGGCAAGTGGGTATAGTGTGACAGGTGGAGGGAGAAAAGGAATTTTTGTCAAAGACGTATTAAAGGACTCACCGGCAGCAAAACACCTCAGTCTTCAGAAAGGTATAAAATTAAAAAATATTTGATAATAAAACTGTTGACTGTGAAAGGGATTCCTAACTACCTCTGTATGACATCTTCCATTGAAATTTAAATCATGCAACAAGCGTGTGCTAAGTCCAGATTCTGAAAGTTGTGTCAAATAAATCAAGCAAATTAATTTTGCCATACAATAGGCATGTCATGCCAAGGCATATCTCATACATGAAGCAATAGTGGATGCTTTAAGAAGTGGTCTGTGTGGAATTCAGTCCTTCAGTTATTTTCTTTGGTGTAACTTACATCATCGGATGAAAGAATATAGAAATATGTAGTTTTTTTTTTAATTTAAAATAATTGCTTAATTTACTGTAAATAAGTTTGGAACTTCTTTTGCTTGTTTATCTGAATACAGGAGATCAGTTGCTTAGTGCCAAAGTATACTTTGATAACGTGAAGTATGAAGATGCCCTGAAGATTCTTCAGTGTGCTGAACCCTACAAGGTCTCCTTTTTATTGAAGAGGACAATACCAGGCATGGACGTCAGTACGCTCCCACGTGCTGCTAGCTTCGAGCTCAAAGGCCCAAAAGCCAAAATGCCCAAAATGGTAAATCAAGGAATGGCGCAATTATCTCCACTTACATTAGGATGTAAAGGATATTCTGCAAATGCATTATAAAGGCATTTTGAAGATGTAGTCAATGTAAAGTGCTGCCAGTAATTTTGCTGAGAAGTGTCACAAGTGTGTACCAGGGGCCAGGAAATAACAAAGAATATCTAACATCTAACATCATTAACATCTTAAATGAGGAGCAATCAAATTGAACCAACACAAACAGTCCAAATCATTCCCCTTCCTGCAATGTATTGGCCTTTTGTTTTTTTTTTATTATTATTTTATTATTTTTTAATCAAAAATAATAGCCTTTTGGTCCCATGTAGTATATTAAAAATTCAACATGGTGCTTCAGTGTCTGGTACTATAGCTTTTAATATAATCTAATACATTCCTCTAACTAAAAAAAATCATTTTTACATGAATTATTATTGACTCAAATAATTGTACCATTGACTCGATGAATTTGCAGATAGTGAGATCAAACAAACTGATAACTAGTGAGAATAAAATTTCTACTTCCATTTCACTGTATTACTTTCATTATGTTTTGTTTTTATAACTGTTATAGAAATATAACTGATTGTGACAAGTTTGAAGTTATAAGAGATCTTGGTATACTATTTACTTAGATGTAACTGTTTCAAAATGTATACTAGAATACAATTATTGCAATATATCTCTAGTTTTACCAGTGCATAAAAAATACAATTGATGTGCTTTTCAATTCAGTAAAAAAATTAAATCATGTTTCAAATTCCTTTTGCAGAGTTTTAGAAGCAAAAGACCTTTCAAAGCTAGAAAATTGAGAGCTGGGAGGTTTGGTTTAAAAAGACTAAAAGAGAACAAGCAAATAAAAGCTAGAAGAGAAATCGAAAAGGAAACGTCTCCAGCCAAGCTGGAGTTCAGCCCCATGGATGTAGAGTTTGTCTTCCCAAAGTTACACAAGCTGCCAAAGATCGGGATAGAGCCTATGGAAGGAGAGATGAAATTCACAGGATATGGCCCTCGGGGTGGGTCACTCACAACAGAGAAGAAGAAAAGGAAAATAAGATTTCCTAAAATGAAGGTGAAGCAAGCTAATATCGAAGAAGCCAACACAGAAGGCGGCATCAAGGACACTGGTAAGACTAAAGAAAAAGTCCAAGTTAAACAGAAGGCTACAGGCTTTGGGATAATGTTCACCAAAGCTAAGGATAGAAAACTAGAAGAAAAGATGGAAGTGATGTCACCTGAAATCAAATTCAGACCACCGTCAGTAGAATTCGATTTTGGTGGTGCCGATGCAATAAAAACTCATGTAAAAGAAAAAGATGGATTAAAGTTTAAACCTCCTGAAGTTGAACTATCCATGGGATTGCCCTCAGTGAAAGCAGAAGACACCTTACCTAAAGAGGGTCAAATAAGTCCCAAAGTCAGTAAGGAAGACATCAAGTCACAAAAAGGACACTCGATAGGTGAGGGCATTACAATTGAAATTGGCAAAATCGGTTTTGGTTCTGGTCCGACTGCTGAAGATGAACTTGGCAGTGAAGATGGCAAGACGAAGAAAGCAAAGCTCCAACTGCCAGAAATTGAACTTCCTCGTTATTCCTTAGACAAGAAAAAAGTAGAGAAAGTTTCAGTGGGGAAGGAGAAGATGCAGATGCCATCCATCAATATCACGGCACCGAAGCTTGATTTGCAGCAGCTTCTGGGTAAAGATGTGACCCCAACGTGGAATAAAACATCCAAAGCAGAGGGGACACATGAACCCTTAAAATTCTTGCCAAAGTTTGGAAGTTTAAAGGATGATGTTGAGGTATCTCTTCCAAAATTAGGCTTGATCACTCCAAAAACAGATCTGGAAGAAAAGGGCAAAGATCTGGATGGGCTCCCATCCATTGAAATCTCTTTGCCCAAACCAAGATGTGAGACAAAGCTAGCAGCTCCTCAGAAAGAGTCTGTTGAGACAATTAAAAGACCTGGAATAAAACTGCCAGTCATCGACATTTCAGTACAGGATCCTGACATTGATCTACACCTGCCGAAAGCAAAGGGTGCAGCTGATATTAAAGCAAAAGGGGGATTAATTAAAGGAAGCCAAGACAGAATAGATGGACTGGAGCTAAAAATGCCAGTAATATCATTACCAAAGCCAGAACTGGGTAGAATTAGCGCTTCTACTCCCAAAGCTGATTCCAAATGCCCATTGCTAGATATTATAACAAAAGAAAATGATACAGATGTCAAAGATGCAAGGATAAGCATGCCTCAATTGAATATTTCAGTGCCAAAATTCATGCCTAGTTTTAAAAGTCTTGATCAGCCTGAGGAAACCAAAGCTTCAAAGATTTCTTTGCCAACATTTGAAATTTCATTACCAAAAATTAAACGTGTCGAGTCAGATGTTAGTGACAAAGGTGGGAAGATAAATATTCCGGTTGTGGATATTTCACTTCCAAAACTGAAAACATCTGAATCTGACTCAAAGCTGGAGAGTACAGAAGGTGGCAGAATATCCATACCCCAAGTTGATATCTCACCTCCAGGAATAAAGAGCGAAGATGGAAATAAAAATGCATGGGAAGGTGGTAAATTCCGCTTGCCTACATTATCCAAAATGAAAGCATCCAAAAAAGAAGTGGACATCGAGTGTCCTGAAATGACAGGAGTCAAATTACAACTGCCAAAAATAGATATCATGATTCCAAAACAAATATCAAAAGATACAGAAAGTGATGTTGAAGGACACAAAGGCTTATCTGGAAAGTTTAAAATTCCAACATTTGATGTCTCACTTCCAAAACTTAAAGCACACAAAGAAGTATCAGATATAAGACATGAAAAAGGTTACATGCCCCAAATTGACATTTCTCTCCCAAAACTGAAGCCACCAGCAGCAGAGACACATGTTGAAGGACATGACGACAAAGATGGCAAACTGAAAATGCCTAGATTTGAGATTTTACTGCCGACCATGAAGTCAAAAGAAGCAAAAACTGCTGATGAAAGTCATGAAGTCAAAGGTGGAAAATCATACTTGCCAAAAATGGATATTTCACTTCCACACCGAAAATCACAAGAAATAGTTGCTGAAGTTGAATGCAGGGATGAAGACAGCAAACTTTATATTCCTAAGCTTGATGTCTTACTCCCAAAACTGAATCTACCAGAGGAAAAAATCACGGAAAGTCAAAAATCCAAATACAGCCGTATTCATATGCCTACATTAGATGTTTCACTTCCAAAAATTAAATCTGAAGAGGGCGGTATGGAAACTGATACTTCTGTAAGTAAGGGCGCTAAGGTGAACATGCCCACTCTTGACATATCACTACCAAATTTGAAGTTACCTGAGGAAAACATATTTGCTTCCAGAGGTAAGAAGGATGAAATGAACTCACAGACAACCCCTGTTAAGATACCAGCTGTTAACATCAAGGTACCAAAGTTTGATATTGATCTAAATCTACCCAAAGGAAAGAAAGATGTCACCGCTGACGTGCATTTCAAAGAAAAAAACAAAGAAAAAGATAGAAAAATAGAAGGATCTGCTGTAAAAGACAAAGGAAAGACAGATGTCAGCAGATGTAAAGTTGAGGCCAATATCAAACCACCAAAACTCAAACATATGGATAAGGACCCTGAAATTGATACTCATGAAAAAGATTCACAACTGAAACTCCCAACATTAAAAATACCCAAACTGAACATTGTAAGTCCCAAGCTACCAGATATTGACCTGAATGTAAAAGGGACAAAGGATAGGGAAGAAGCATCCATCAACCTGACTGGAGAGGACCGCAGACCTGAAAGGAGCGACATCCCAGAAGTGGAAATAAAAATTCCTAAAATTTTAATATCTGAAAAAGAAACTGAAACAGAGGTAAAGGCAAAGAAAGGAAAAATTGCAATTCCAGAAAACGCTAAGGAAAGCTATGATGATCGAGTAAAGTACAAGTTTAAAATGCCGAAGTTATCGATGCCTAGGTTAGGTTCTAAAGAAGCTGGCATTGAGGCTGTTGGGGCCAAAGCAGATCCAGAGCCCAAAGCTAAAATGCCGTCTGTTGAACTGTCCCTGCCAACAGGAAAGGTGTCAGAAGGAGGACTGTTACTTCCAAAAGCTGACACTAAGTATGAAGGAAAGTTTAAAATACCTACAGTTAATATATCCGCACCTAAAGTTGATGTTGGTGTGAGTATTCGAAAAGACAAACAAGAGGTGTCACTTGGTTCAAGCTCATGTAAAGAAGGTGCAAGTGATCAAGATTTTGAAGGAAAGGACTTTAAGCTTAGGATTCCAAAAGTGACCTTACCTTCATTTAATGTGTCTAGCTCAAAAGAAGAAAATATTGAATGTGACACTGCAATGGGATCAAAGGACATTGATACTCATGCAGACTATAGATTCTCTAAACCAAAGGTCAAAATGCCAGATGTTGACATATCCATCCCACAGCGCAAAACAGGAGAAAATACTCTTGATGTTAAAGCTGACAGGAAATTTAAACCCAAAATTAAAATTCCAAAAGTGAATATATTAGGAAGTACAGATGAAGGAGTTTGCTCGCATACTACGGCGGAACCAACGAAGATGAAAATGCCAGCATTAGACATATTAGTCCCAAAAGGCAGCATGAAACTGGACATTGGTTTACCAAAAGGTGAAGGTGCAAGAGGAAAAAATCCCTCAACTGGCTCGCCGAAGTTAAAGATGGGAAAAGATATAGAATTGGAAAAACATGGGAAGAAAAAAGATGGGGAGCAATGGAGTGAATTTAAAATGAAAAAATCTGGCAAAGGCACAGCTGAGATGCATGTGGAAAACAAAGAAAAAGTGCAGGGAAAGTTACAAATGCCAAAAATTACCCTTCCTGGTATCGATTTTTCTATACCCAAAGAAGGAACTGACAGTTGTGTTGCTAAGCTGCAAAACCCAGAAATAAGTACTAAGTCATCAAAATTTAAAATTCCTGACTTGGAGATATCAGGCTCCAAAGGAACAAAGGCTGAAAGCAGTGGGTCTACAGAACATGCCGGGAAAACAAGAGCCTCAGATGCTCCTTCTGTGTCTTTAGACCCTGAGATGGGATATGAAGGACCCAAAATGCCTAAAGTGAAGAAAGCAGTGTTTGTTTTACTGAATCCTAAAGCTGAGATGTCTCAGTCTTTTACTAGCCTCTCTGATGAAGTGACGAGTGTAGAGCCAGCTGCTGCCAAAGCGAGAGCACCGAAGAGCGAAATGAAATGGAAGGAAGACAAAGAAAGTACTAAGCAGATGAAAAAGGACAGAGTCTCTGGGGCTGACAGAGAAAAAGCAGGGATCAGATCAAATATCACAGAGAAAGTTGGAAAGGGTAAAGAAGAGATCAGTAAACCTGTAAAGTCAAGAACAGAGACGGAACAGCAGAGCTCACAATCGCCTATACCAAAATTATCGCTTGACTTTTTCTCTGGAAGGGCCACAGAGGAGGCAGAATATACCACTGTGACTAAAAGGGAGGGACAGTGTGGTGAAATCAGCAAGGGAAAGTCATCTCTGTTTAAGGTCTCAGAATTCAAACTAAATATGTCTAGTATCACGCGTATGACACCAGAGAGTTCTCCACAGGGCAGTAGGGACTCTCTCCATTGTACCAAAAATGATGAACCCCGGAGAAGCTACAAAATGCAAATGCCCAGCGTAGGATTCTCCAGCCATTCAACTCCAAAAGACCCCAGTACGTTCAAGGAAGGATAAATAATTGGAATTAAATAATTCAAACTATGCTAAATAAAATTGGGACAAGTAAAGTCTATAGTTATCTTAAAAATCTATTATGATCTATCCACCTTGTTCACTCTATGAATCACAAGCTGTTTTCAGAATGGCTCTCTATTGTCAAAACATAGTATTATATAACGTCCGCCATTTTGTATTGCTATTTGAATTCTCAACAGCCAATCTGATTCAGTATATAGCACACAATAAAATACCCACAATGCATTGCAAATTATGGTCTACAGCAGTGCTTCTCAAACCAGTTCTCAGGGACTCCCAACTGGGGGAGAGCAGAAATGTGGACCATCTTGGATCCCCAAGGATTGCTTTGAGAAACACTGCTCTACGAACAGCAGGCAGTAGAATGCAATGTCCAAAACGATTGTACTGTTTTACTGATGAATCCCCTGTACTACATAGATAGGGAGCATCATGATAAATTTTATGGATGATTTTTTAAATACTACTACTACTACTAATAATAATAATAATAATAATAATAATAATAATAATAATAATAAATTCCACAATACAAACAAAAACTAAAACTGTCTAAAAAAAAGAAAAAAGATTAAACTGATCAATATATATACTTATTATTGAACTTTGTTAAAAAGAGTTTATGATTAAATAAATACTAGCAAGTTCATTAGAATAATTTTCGAAGTAGTAATAATAATTAGGAAGCAGGCATTGAAAAAGTATGTATTGTCTCTCTTGAAGGATACATTAAATATGGCTTCAATAAAACACTGCGAAATTTTCATATATCATAATTTTTGTTACCTTGAAACCTGAAATGCACGTTTGATTTACTAGTTGATTCACTAAGCTATCATCTATAAAAGTAATGTTTTCATATTAAACACAAATATTTTCTGAATGTTTAATATCTGAATATTTAAATAATTAATGTAATAATTTTGCCTGGCAACTATGGACAAAGTTGGTTTAGCTTCGTGTAATATTCTAAATATATTGTTGATTTTCATCTGATCCTTAGTTATAACATGCTGTCTAAAATTAGAGTAATTAATACTGTTCCTTTGCAGTTAAATAAGAATAAACACTGTATTCTCATTTTGAAAATTTTATATTTACTTGGGTTCATAATTGTTTTATTTTTCTTGAGTCACTTGCATGGCGAGAGGGTGAGGACAGTTATTTTAGGTTTGATTTGTCTTCTTAACTCAATGTGATGCTTGTAATTAATGAAGCAGGCGAGTCGTATACTATAGGAGTGTGTTATTTGTTATAAAAGCTGTATATTGCGATCTGTTGTGACCTAAAGGAGTTAATATTTCTCGTCATTAATATTTGTAGAAAAGGTTAAAATATTTACATTAAAATTTTATATTGTAATGCATTTAAAAAGTCACGTAATCTTCAAACTTTAACAGTACTATCCTGTGTACAATTTTATGTTTTCCATTTCTCATTATTAACAAGTTTAAAACATTTTTCAACATATTTGCTTTTTATATGGAAAACGTTTAAACTGCTTCACTAGGACAATGATTCCAATAAACATAATAATCTAAAATAATGTGTTTGTGTCCATGTCTTTTCAAACGGTATGAAAATACTTCATATTTTATATTTATGTAACTCAAGGTTCACCCTTTTCAGGGCCACAAGCGCAGTTTGATTAAACTTTTTGGCCCTCGTCATCTTTCTTTTCATTCTGACGTGCTGATCAGGGGGAGCCCCCTAGTGGCCACTGGGCTGTATGCAGCCCCCAAGTTAGCTTACACCTTGGGGCTGGCCCTGATATAAACACATAAAACAACGATATTAGAAATAATCAAAATAGACGAATAAATAACAGGAAACGCAGAAGCAAACTTCCATTTAATTTCACAAGCTTGATTTTCACCTGAGAAGTTTCATGCAAATGGAGATAACTATCATCTATTAAGTAAAATGTTGGGCAATTATTTCTTCTTCACACTGTATATAAACATTTATTATTATGTTTTCCAGTTCAAAACCCACATAAATTATTTAACCACAACACAGGTTGCTATCTTCTTCGGTGAATGAAGGGACCCAAGATCTTGTAATGAAGTTTCCGTAAATTTTATTTAAATAAATCTGGAGAACAAACAATAAGAAGACAAGGTTTTAATAAGCATGTGCATTGATGCTGTGATGTAAATCACTTATCATATTCTACTGCCACTGTCAGACATTTTCTTTGCATTCTTACTTTATCCCACCCAATTCTCCAATCCAAAGCTTGAGAAAGGCTGTAAACTATTTCTTCAGGAAAAAAAAAGTAAAAGTAACAGCATACAATTCTTAACACCACAGATATTTTCAAATACATGTACGTTGAGGACCAACTTGTTACCACCTAAATTTTGAGAAATTAAATAGCACTAATATAATATAATATACATGATAAAAACACTACAGCAAAACCAAGAACACAGACCACAACCTTCGGGAGCATCAGCATTTACCGTATATTAATTCAGATTCAATCCAGCTCCAATATTTATTTATACCAAGAAATGCATCGGGGATAAGAAAGAATGTACAAACAAGAATAATAATAATAATTCGATACCTTCAATTAATTCCTGTACTTTTAAAGCCAACATAAAACTTGTCCCTTGTGTTACAGGTTGATAAGATAATACTATAAGAGTGTTAGAGCTGGCTTGCATTTATGCACCTTATACACCTTATTTCTTGAAATCCCTCTTTAAAAAATGAGAAAAATACTTCCACATTAAATCTTCCCAGCAAGTCAAGTAAAAGGGATGAATTCTGATTACATGTTTCATTACAAAGGAAAGTATCATTTCACTTTCAGAAAGACCATAAGCTTATTATCCCATCACTGACATGACGGGAATTAGTAATAATGGTGAAGTAGTTCAACTGAACTTCTGGACAGCATTGGCTTATCTGTTGATGGAGCTGTAGGAGACCTGGGAACTTGGATCCAAAGGCTTACTAGTGTTCTTGTCCACATTTGCCTGCTCATTAGGAGCACTTTGATCGGCTACAATGGGCTCTTTGTCTTCTTCCTCCTCCTCACAGTGGGGCAAGTGCAATAATGATGTCAGGCCATGCAAGTCAGCCAGCTTGTGGAAGGTGCGAAGTACCAGGAACATGACCGTCAATCCCACCAACAGGTAGACTGCAGGTAATCACACATAAATTTTGCAAAAAAAGAAGAAGAAAAAAAGGACAGATCAGTTATGATTAAACATAGCTTATGTCTCTACTCAGGATAAAAAGCAACGTGCAAATTTGCACTTTGGAACTTTTCCACACATATTAGCACCCAAAATATTATTTTTTCAATTCAACTTTGCAATTTAATTTGAGCCCACTTTCTTGTGATATTTTGTTTAATATGGAAGGAAGCCCCTTCGTACAATATTACATGCATAACTATTTAAACAAGTTACACTTTAAAGTTAACCACGAAGTATCAGAAATAAAACTTTACGATTAACAGTGGATTAAAAAACTAACAGACAAAACACAGAGTACATGTCCTTCAGTCACATGGCTTGTCCTACCACTACTATGCTGGTGACATCTAGGTATACCTCAGCTTGCCTCTAGAGGGCGGTACGGTCTGCTCAGATCTACACATGCTTTGTCAATATGGCTGCCTGGATATATATATAGTCTTCTCCTTCAGCCGAACCTCTGTGTCTTCCCTGCCAGCCCTACCATTCAAGCACCATCACAAATACAGTTAATGGTTTATGAAGCTTCCTTTGGCTATCACTAGTAATGACAGGTGACCAGCTTTCCTTTGCTGCCCACACAGCAAGTCGGCCTAGCAGATTCACTCAGTAGAACAGCAGGAAGAGCAGGCTTTGTGTGGCAGAATGTACAGCTCAGCTTCTAGTCCAGGTACACAAATTTCCTTAATATTAGTTTCTTTCTTTTCTATTTCCCTCCATGTCTCAAATTTCTCTACCTACGTACCATTGTGCCCAGGAGATATTAAAGATTAAGTGGATCATATTTTCATTATGCGTGTTTTACCAATTCAGTTCAAAGACTGTAATATACGCTTTGTGATGCACACAGTCTACATTTTGTAACATGTACTATGACTTGTGACTTGGTATAGTTTTTTTTAATTCTTATTTAAATAATCCACTGTTAAATAAATACAATGGAAATTACACAACACAAATTGCTCCATAATATTTAATAAAAACAAGAAAGTTTTTGAAGCTGCATGCATTTCAAATATTGACGTGCAAATTTAGTTATTCTCCAAGTTTTACTTTTCAAAAATAAATTTGTTGCCTCCTATTCTGGATATTCAAGAAAATTAGCTTACTAATGGTCTTCTAGCAACACCTGGAGGCATTAAATAAAACTGCAGTGCATCAAGTATATAGAAGAGTCACTGCCAAAATAAAAACTGCTACCATAAAACATAAATTTAAAAATTGCCAGTGTTGCCCATCATAATATATTTCCATACATTTCTTTTAGTTTCTGAGAAATATTTGATAACCAATAAGATATAATAGTGTGGGGGAAAAAGACTATACTATTGTGATATTTTCACCAAATATTTATATAGGCCTAATTTCCTGACACCCAATTTTAATAGTTCTATACTTGCTACTTGTTACTTTGTTTATCCATCCGTCTGTTTGGTGGTACACAGCAGGTTGCCCTGTTTATATAGGCTAGTATAGAAATGTCAGGTGCAACAATACTGTTCAGATTCTTTCAGCAGTGATTTTTGTTTAAAAAAAAAATAAACTTAAGGGTAGAATATAAAAAACGGCTACAAAGGTGACAGGGTGCGCTATGCACAAACAGGTAAAAGCTTTTTCTGAAACAGGAGTATGTCGATAAAAGTACATTATAACAAGCTCCACGTTAAGCATTCACAAATGGAAGGTGCAGACGTTCATGTAAAACTAGGCACAAAATGACGTACAGCGCCTTCTGAGAAGTTACAGCAGTCACTGGAAAACCAGCAAGAACCCATGGAATACAAGTGATTAGGCTCAGGTATTTTGACCTGAAATCCCCGTCTGACTCCCACATTCACTACTATTGCGTCAGCAGATGTAGTGCTGAAATAGTTTACTCCACGGAGAAAGAGCCATGGACAGGAGAGGAGCATAACCCAGAAGGTAGAAGGACAGAGTGCTGACCACTATGCCACACAAAAGCATTAGTAATTATAAATGACTCTAAATGTACTTTATATTGTAGAATTTCGTGTGTACAGGCAAAAGAAATATTTTAAGTCTACAAAAACGTAAATATTAAAAGTTTGAAATTTGCTGGAGAAATACCACCTTCCCCCCCCCCCCCCCCCCCCCCCCCCCACTGTATGTACGGTCATACTTTCTACTCACCCATCACAGATATCTTGTAGAGGGACCTGAGCTTCTGGTTTGGTTGCTCTCCTGGCACATAATCTCCAAGCCCTATGGTGCAGAGCGAGATGAAGCAGAAATAGAGGGCATCCAGGAACGACCACGAGGTTTCAATGGCGCTGAAGATCACAGATGGGATCGCAAAGAAGCACAGCACCACCAAAAAGAGGAGGAGCAAAAAGTGCCAGATGCCGGCTCTCTTGGGATTCCAGCCAGCCCAGCGCTGGCACAGGGCAATCGGCTTATAGGTCAGCAGATGCATAAGGCGCTGGACACTGACAGCCAGCACCAGCATTGTAAACGGAACCCCCAGCAGGGCATAGATGATGCAAAACGCTTTTCCCGCATCTGACAGCGGTGTGGTGTGACCATAACCTACAGAAAGCAGAAAATATGGGTAGATTTAAAAAGAATAAAGCACAGTCACATGCATAAACATTAACCTTCAATTTAATCGATGCAATTATTTCACCTTCCATCAGTTTTGCAACTATGTAACTATTTTCAAAGAAACTGCCTTTCAGACAAACTTCAAGCAAACTTTCAGATCAATATTCAGTTCTTAACAGAACAAAAAGCTATACGTTTCAAGTTACACAACTTTTAACACGATACAAACATTTAATGTGTAACCGATTTTAATCATTCATTAATCCATTCATCGATAATTGTGTCTGTTTTAAAGATAGTGAACATTTAAAAGGGAGTTTGAGTAATTTAAGATACATAGTCATTAGCATTCAATGTAACATGTGATACAGAGTTCTGACAGGGTCAAGCAGCAATAAAGCAAGATTAACATAGAAATATTAAAAGTTTTCTGCCCATTACAATGAAGAACTAAAGACTAAAACATTAAAAACAATCAATAGGGCTAAAGCAAACATTTGCATTGTTGAGCAACCTTCTGATATGTTTTCAACCCATATATCAGCCTCTATTCTTTCCCATCAAATGACAGAATAACATATGTGTGCCAGTCAGAGACACATCAGTACAGCTTCTCTTATGACACACACACACACACACACACACACACACACACACATACACTTTCCTTACATTCATTACGTAGGTGTAGACTATGTAGAGCAATGTAAAGCAATTTCATTTTGGATGATATTAGGTCCCACTGGACAAGACTTTGCTGAAGTGGAGGTGAATGAATGGACTTGTATTTCCAAGGTAGCTGGGGGTGGACCCTGTTCCCAAGAGTTAAGTGAAGACCTCAAAGCTGCGAATGTACAGTAAATCGATGTGCCTTGATTTCACGTATTTGAATTGTGACTACGTGTACTACCCTTGCACTTTGCACTAGCTACATGTATGTCTGCCTGCGGTCTGTGTAGACCTACCTGCTGATATATGCACAAGAATTTCCACCTGGGATCAATAAAGTTTATGATAATCTTAATAATGCCACTCGGACAAGCAGCACCGCTTGCATTTATATTTTAAGCAAAAGCTGCTGCCCAAAGTGGGGCCTAAGCCACAGACCAGGGATGCCCAACCAGTATATTTTGCCGCCAGGGAAAGGGGGGGGGGGGGGGGTATTAGTGACCATTTATCTATTAATCATTTCGTGATCGATCTGGAAAGACGCCATGATCGATTGTGCACACTGCCACAGAGCCACGGACAGCTTATGGTCAACCCCATTAAAAAAAAAAGTCACTGACAAATGGTTTCCCTATCAAAATGATAAAAAAAAAGCAAAATCAATGCTTAATAAATTTACAAATCCTGTTTACAACTAATAGGCCTACCAATAATCAGGAACAAGCAGCATGCTAAAGTCAGTGTACAAGTAAATACATTTTGACTTTGTTTTGTGAAATGAACCTTTACAAGGTAAATTTTAAAACAAATAAATTTTGCTTCACAGTAAAATATGCCCTAGTACTGAAGCTTAACTTCTCTTACATTTATTTTAGGGCTGCGTAATATTACATGGTAATGAGAAATGTCCACGAGTAACATAACATGATATTTATAATAAAAAAAAAGGAGATAAAATTACCCAAAATAAACTATAGCCAATTAGAACTTCTCATCCACTAAGAGTTCATGTCAAAAAAGTTGGTGGGGTTGCCTTGAGTTGTGTCAACAGACACAATGCGGTGCTGACAAATGCGATGTGATTATTGTGCAGTCGCATGATATATTGCATTGCCCAAATCTATTTGGATGCTATGGACTGTCAGTCTAAAATGCTTCTTTTTTTTTTTTAAATGATATTGCACCTTATTTATATCACAGAGAAACTTTTCACCAAAGGTATCTTGCATGCATTCTTGCCTGAATGTTTCCACCTTAGTCATTAGTAACTGACTCATGACAATCCTATCAAAGCCGGTTGGAGTAAGAGCTGATTTAACATGCATCTGCGCACTCTACAATGTTATGCATATGTAATAATACTGATTTTATCATTTTTAAGAGGTATAAGGCATAAATACATTTTATGCATTTTCCAGAAGAACTACAAAGACTCTGGATACTTTGAGCCACACCACTGTCAGAAATACAGCCATGATTCTCATTTCGAAATGTTTTTTGCAAAAGTACTGCATTGCAATTTGAGGCAGCATGGTGGTTTGGCAGATATAAATAGGGTCACGGCCCATATTATGTATTAATATATCATTATTTTTGGTTAGAATACCAAGTATATATTGCATATATAACACTTAGAAATAGGCAAGTTACTTGGTATTTTATTTAAACTGATTATCTTTAAATTGACTAAATTAAGTGCTGCAAAAAAAAAAAAATCTTGACTTTGCATTTAGTTAAAATATTTGTCTTTCACTTTTAAAATGACCAAACTTATTTGGAGAACAAGCTAGAAAAGAATCCTGGCATCATGGTTCATGGATTCATCAACTCAAGACCGGATTATAGTAATTCCCTGGGATCTGGCCATTGTGAAGAGTGAAACTGATATAAAGAGCACCGGCCCGCATAGCTCACTTCTCAGACTGCGCCACTATTTGTGTTCACTCTGCATTCTGCATTCCCATGTTTACACAGAATCTACCGATGCGTGGATCTGATTGCTTGGCTGGCAGTTCTTGTTTCTATGAACCGCTCTCTTTACTCTGTATTATCTCCATATTTACACTTGGTTTAGTGTTATATATGGAAGTTATTACTTCATTGTTCATCTTTCTTGCTAAAGACCACTGAAAGGGAACAAAAACCATCACAAATAGGGTACCTGCTTTCTTATACAGAAATCTTCTTGTATCTTTGTTAATACCTTAATATATCAGATAAACTGCTGAATAGTTAGCATCTTAGTAATCAGTGGTACTACCCAAACATCAAAAAGAGCAGCAGTTTTCAACCCCTGGGTCGCGACCCCAATTTGGGTCACATCAACTTTTGAAATGGTCACGAGGCAGAGTTGGAAATGTAATCATTTAAAACCAGCAAGCTTCTACGCTGATCCATGATCAGATTTCCCAGCCCCAATCCTAGAATTAACCTATATAAATGGGTCCTTAGTAATAGGACACTTAAGTAACTTACTAAGTCTATAGAATCAGCAGTACTATAGCAGCACTACATGGAACAAAAATGTACTATATTAAATTGTTGTTGTTGCAGAGATTAACGCACAAGACCTCTGATTCTTGGTGGAAAAAGAAACATAAGCATAAATCAGCAGGCAAACTGAGAACTTGTTTTTAAAAAGATCAAACAGCCATAACATATAACACATGCTTACTGTAACTACTACGAATTCGGAGCTGTTACATATTGCTGTTTCTCGAAACAATCCCTGTGTTTATATAATCATTTGACGACTGTTGTTCTCCTGAGCCTTCAAATATAGGGTCTTATTGTAAATTTATAAATATACATTTTATGCAAAAGTTCTCTTTTCTAAGAAATGTTGAATATTAAAATGTCATTTGTTTACATGCATGATGTGCTACATTTAACAAGGAAGACTTACAAGAGGCAGTTTAATACAGTTCGTATCTTCCATGAAAATGTATTATTGAATTACTAATCTATTGAACAACGTGACAAAATCAGATTTTATTGTATTAAAGACACTCCTGCGGGGGTAATCTTGTGTTGTGGGAATATCATGTACAGAAACCTGTTTTGTAACATTTGTTATTCTATGATCACAATTATGTGGAACGGAAGAATATAATGGAAACTTCAGTTTCATCTCTAGCACAATCGCTGTGCTATCAATAGCAATATGTGAGCTTTAGCCACGTCAGTATGAAAAATCTGTATAATCATTTCACTGCTTTGCTTGTGCATTGTATTAAGAGCATTGTATGAATTTACATACCTTTTAACACCAACATTCAAAAGAAACAGTTAATCTTTAACGTTAAGATTAATATCGCGCCTCGATCAGAATTTGCAGAATTTGTTGTGAACTTTTCAGAGCGGAAGACGCCTAATGGCCAAAATAACTTGTGCATATGTACTTACCTACGGTCGTGACCAAAGTGCTGGCGAAAAATAAAGACGAGACGAAATCCCAGTTTGAAGCTGACGAAGCATTTCGAAGCATTGATACCCCATACTTATTCGCCGTCAAAACCCGGACTAAAAAGTTTTCTAGAGATGTTACATTCACACAGCTCTGGTTAACAAACTGCTCTTTGAGTGTCTTCAGCTCGATTTTCAGTCTTTCCTCCTGGGGTCTCTCTATAATGGAAAAGACGAGGGCTCCAAATACAAGGTACAGGATATAAAGCAATACGAATCCTACAAGCACGGCATAAGATTTGTAAGAGGAAGGCATTCTTGTTTGCACACTGATTCTTTCCTTCTTTTTAACGAAGACTATCGCTATGTACGTCTTGCTCTGTCAACTCCGCCTTCCAGCACCCAGCCCCGCTAAAAACAAACAGGAAATAAAAGTCCACTTTTCAAAAACGCGAAACTGTCTAGACGCGGTAGTGATTACACAACATTGTAGTTTATGTTAAGAAAAATACAGTGCCAAGATATATTTTTAAAATCGTGAAAATGTCTAAAATATGAAGAGAACAATTAAATAACTGTAGCAACTGCATGGCAATATTTCTATCAGTATTGTAAGGTCTTTCTGTGTTGTGTATGTTTCACTATTGATATAATGCTGTATAAATAAAAAGTGGATGGGGGGGATGTCACATGTTTTTTTTTTTTTGCTTTGGATGGGTTGCAACATCTCTCCCTGTGATTGACAGAATTTGAAGGGTTATCTGACCTAGGGTCCTGAGTGGATGAAGTGAATTTGTGATGAGAGAATGCTGTAATCAGCACAATACTTGCCAAACATGTTAAAAGCAGGGGTGGCCAATCTTATCCAGAAAGGGCTGCTGTGTGTGCAGGTTTTTGCTGCAACTCCCTACTTAGATTACGAATTAGTGGACTGATTCGATGAAGAGTCCTCACACCTGGGTTTGAACAGCTGACCTAAAGGTTACCCCTAAAACCTGCATCCATGCTGAGCCTATTTTAAAGTATGGGACTGGCTGTGTGAACTGCATTGGACATAATGGTAGATTACAACATTTTAATGTTTCCTAAATCTGTGTAGTTGAGGCCCAGGTGGGTTAGGGATGGCTGGCAGTGTGCCGTTATCGAATTGTTGGCCACTAGACACTGGCTGAATAAAGTCAGGGAATGGGCACACATTTCACATCCTGATGGAGTGTTTGGGACTTCTGAAATGCGCCTTGCTTAGTAAAGCTTCGACTTTCATTTTGTACTTATTGTAAGTGAATGAAATGATGTTGTCTGGGAATGGGATGATGTAGCTCATTTCATTCACTTTAAAAGATGTTTTCAAAAACAGGTGTCAGCAAATGTGATTTGTAAAACTTACCCTGCTGGTTAAAAAATTAAGAGCAAAATATGTAAATATCTCACATCATCTTCATTTTTAGTTTTGCCTGCTCAATACATCACTGTTATACCGTACAATAACCTCAGGACTGGAGGTTATTATAATTTTTTTTAAGGCCAGATCATTTGTTAAAGTCTTCTTTAAGAGTTCCCCATTGATACAGTAATGCCCAAAGATCTTTTTCCTCTAAACCGCTTGTATATTGTGAATACTCTTTGTTTTGCACTCGTTTACTTCAGTAGCTTTCTTATTACTTTCTTCTTCCTTGTTCCAATGCTCCACTAGTTCTTAAGTCACTCACCCCTAGTTAGTGTTATTATAGACTGTAGTGCAGATCCGGGTATATGTTGTGATCAGTGTCACCAGCAGTGGATGAACTGTACAATCAGTACTTGCTTTGCATATGGCCATATAGTGTCGGAATGCTGCCTCTCCCTTCCAGTCATGCCAGTCGGAGTTTCTTTATGGTAGCCGCCCTGCCGCTTTGCATTTCCAAATCTGCACTTGCTGACGCACTTTCCTTATCCCCTCCCTGTTCCTGCGGTGAGTCGCTCAGAGGTCTATATTCGAGGGATCTCCCCGCCTGGCATATCCGTGTTTCTGCATGCCTAGTTGTGGGCTGTCCATGCCACCTCACCTGCCCATCTGCCTGCCTGTGCCCCAGCTTGCTCCAGACTGTGCCTGGCAGGGCTGCAGTTCCCATGGGATGCACATGGATTAGGGTGACCACCAGAATGACTCTAAGAAGGACACCTGTGTCCAAAAATGTGGACTAGGGCTCAAAAAGAAGAGATAAGGTGATATCATACCCATACTACAGGAGCTGAGAAGGGAATATCTACTGGGATATTTATCTCCTTATCTCGAGAGAACTTTAAACGTCTCGGCTTCTGTAGCATGTGTGTGTGGGTGTTTCACATTTTTGTGTGACTGGGGGTGGAAGAGAGTGGTGCTAGTCGCTGACATGGAGGTGGGTAGGGGGAGGGAAAAGGAGGACAAGGGAGCTAAAAGGAGGACATCCAACAGCAGTCTGGGCACAGGGCTGAAAAACTGGACCGTCTGGGCGAAGCCTGGACAAGTGGTCACCCTAACGTGGATGTCATCCTCCTCGTGGGAAAAAATGACACACAAACATAAAAAAAAAATACCACCCCCCTAAATACCACCCCCCTATTTAATCAAGATCCCCCCCGTGCCCCTGCCACCCTCCATGAACATTTTTGAAATACTGATTTATTTTACACTGGTACCTCCCTACCTGTGCTGTCACATAATCTGCCTGAATTTACTTCACACTAAATTGAGTGACGTTGCACTTCCTGGTGCCACATGTCGTTGGGCTTCCCCATGGTTTCTTTGCCACTCAGAGGGAGTTTTTCCTGGTCACTCTCACCTCTGGTTTACTCTCTGAGGACTTTGCGCCCAGTATTCTGTAAAGTTCTTTGTGCCAGTGTTCCTTGTAAATATAATATTTACTCTATTAACTGTCCACATAAAGACAGCAAACCAGAAGCACTCGACTTTCACTCTTTATATATGCAAAATAAAAACACAACAGAATTTTTCTTTCCTTTTAACTCCTTCCTAAATTATCCTGGATTTAACCTAAATTAACCAGTTAGAATATGGATGGATAAAATTGTTTAATCTTCTTGCACTGTATTATGCTTTGAAATTCATTTATTGTCCTCTGGTTTTAAAATAAGCAAATGTTTATAATTGTAAAAAATTGTTTATTATTGTCAAAATTGAAAATTTTGAGTAACCTGTTGCATAATCACTTGGTCTCGTGTCCCGTGCATCAATTCATCTAAATGAAACCAAGCAGGGTGAATTGATGCAAAGACTATGCTGAGCTATAGCCTGGCCCCCAGCAAACATCAAGGTCCCTCAGTGCCTCGTGAAAAACGATTCATCTTAAGAGGTTATTTACTGTAAGTAACAGACTCCTGGGTTACTTAAACTGGCAACACCGGGATATCAGCCCCCAGACATGTTCATCCGCCCATCAACTAAAAAACACATTAAAAACGGGGCTAAAGCAGAAATCTGCACTGTTGAGCAACCTTCTGCTACGTTTTCAACCCATATATCAGCCTATATTCTTCCCCATCACATGACAGAACAACGTATGTGTGAAAGTCAGAGACACATCAGTACAGCTTCTCTTATGACGCAAGAACAAGGAAGCCCTTGTTTGACTACCAAGGACCATTCAAAGGACTTCCTTAAAATGGTAACTCTGAAAAACAATGTTTTGCGAGGGTTTTAATCACAAGATCATGGACTTTTTTTCTGACCATGTGATCAAAGCTGTTTGGCTACACTTAACATAGTTTGCCATTAATCTATGCTAATATTTGTAACTTTTTATGAATGGATAGGGTCCATGTGAAAAAGGCGGTGTTTAATGTTGCCCTTCTCAATGCCAACACATAGCCCTCAGGAATCCTCATCCTGTTTGCCTTCCCCTTGAGCACCAACGCTAAAATATCCAGTTCCCAGCGTTAACAGACAGTAAAGGACAGTGGTTTAACTTTAACAAAATTTAAAACACTTGCTTAAACACTGGTTATGAACTACTTGCTATGTTTTCTGTATTTGTTGAATATAACCCTGGGGAGAATACAGGTGGAGCACCAGACCTTACAAGCCACCACAAGTAAACTCTCTGTGTGTAGTGCACCTTTTTGCAGGTCTGTTCACTTGACTTGTTTCTTGATGGGCTGGCATGTTTGAACCATGTGTTTTATTGCCAGCACATGGTGAATGATGAAAAGGAAAACTCAATAAAAGTATTTTGAAAATGAGAATGTTGCAAAGATTTGGTTTTTCCTTCTTTTCTGTCCAAATTTCATAGGTGAAATTAACAAGTTGGAACAGCATGAACAGTCCAGCGGCTCGTATATGGCACATTCATAGCATGGACTGGGAAAGGGTTATTTTTTACAAAACACCTGTTTTTGAGTTCACTGGGCCTGTATGATCATTTTAGCCAATGGACATATTTTTCCTATAATGATAAGGTGCTCTGGGTTCCCCAGGGTTAAAGTGTCCTTTTAACAAGTATTTAAACTGCTTAATGTGATTTACAGTATATAAGTTTGATATTCAGTAGTCCTGTCCAGCTAAAAATAGCTGAATTCCAACATAGAATCAGTGATCAAAGAGCTGTATTTTCTGCTCTATATCAGTAAAGATATACATTACACACCTTGTAGGCAAAACTACTTTATTGTGACGTGGTATACACACCAAAGTTGATGCCAAGAGCAACATACTTTAACATTACTCTCTAATACTTCTTGAAATCCTTAGGCCAAAATATTTGTGTCAAACTCTCTTAAGGCATGAAGCATTCTCTACATATCACCGGAGCTGGGGTGGATTATTGGGTTTAACTGTACTCTCCAGACACTCCCACTGTCTTCATGTTCCAGTCAGAGGTGGAGAGACATTTCACAAAAAAGTGGCCTAGGTCATGTTTGGAAATGACACGACTCTTCACTGCATTCTCAGTTGCAGTGTAATTCTCAGTCAAGGGCTTGTCACCTGCAGGTTAACGACACAACAATAAGTATTAACATAAGTTCACTGCATGACGAAAACCCAATTTTAGGGCTGAAACAAACATTTTCTCTAAAGAAACACTGATCACTTTAAAAGCTCTTTAATTTAGATTTTCAATCTGAATCAAGTCAGTAATATTTACCATAAATTACAAAGTAATTAATTAGACTTTGCTAAAATTCATGTCAATTATTTCCTGTTTTATACATGAATGTGTGTATAGCAATGGCTGGGTATTAATGTAGCTTACCCGCGATGTGTGGGGGCATCACTGCCACATAGTCTAGGTCTGACTCCTTTAACAGTCTGTACATCCTGTCGTGGTCTTCGGTAACAGGCACCAGGCGGGCAGGCACCTTGGCACGGTCCCACAGAAGGAAGGCTGGCAAGCAGAAATGTATGGGTGCACAAATGGACCTTTGATATTCCATTAAACAGCTCAATCAATGCCAGTCTAAATATCCAGGCTTGAGAACATCTACCCTTCTCATGAAAAGCACACCTCATCCACATTTCTCCATCTTAAGTTAGTTTTCCATGCCAATACTCAAAACTAGAACCATACAACCCTGTTTCCAAAAAAGTTGGGATGTTCTGTAAAATATAAATAAAACAGCATGCAGTGATTTGTAAAATGAACATACACTGCCCGGCCAAAAAAAAAGTCGCCATTTGAATTTTTCATTGGACCACCTTTAGCTTTGATTATGGCGCACATTTGTCATGGCATTGTTTCCACAGGCTTAAGCAACATCTCACCCTTTATTTTAATCCATATTTGCATTAATTTCTCACCGAGATCCTGTATTGACAAGTGAGTATTGCTGTATACATCTATTTATTTAGCAGATGCTCTTGTGCCAAGTGAAAGCCAGGCCTTAGGCATAAGGGTTAGACTCCACCCCTCAGTATTGGAGCCTTTAGGTTAAGGGCCTTTTTGAGGGGCCCAAAAGTGACATCGTTACTCTGATGTTCCAGTACTGATGTTCCAGACGCTACAAATTTCTAACTCACTAAGTTACAAACACATACACACAAAAATCAAAATAAACCACTAAACAACTATTTATTTGATACTTGAGTAACTTTAATAATAATATGAAAAAGCATTAATGAAAAATGTATTAAACCCTGTAATTCCATAAGAAAATAAAATGTAAAAGGTTGTGATTTAAATGTGACACTGCATATTAGCAGGGAGCTCTTTTCAATAGCTTTGTATTTTACTTACAGGACATGCATGCGACAACTTTACGAATCCCACGAGCTTTCATTACTTCAAGGACGTTTCTTGTTCCCTCAGACATCACAGTTGTGGGGCCTGTAGTTAAATAATAATAAATAAATAAATAAATCTTTAACAAGTAATGTCGCTTTATATTGTTTTGTGTTTTATGTACAAATATATGCTAAAGTTAGGAAGTCATAGAACTTGCATTTCATCTTGAAATATATGTGTTATAATCCTTTTTGATATATAACATTCAGAAGCAGTTTGAACATTTGAAGCTGACTTGACTTTTCTAGATGATTCATGTAAAACTGTTACAAAGTAACTAAAAAAAGCAAGAAATGTTTTTGGGAAATCTAGAAATTTCTAAAAATCCTGCTACCTAAAATACCCAGTTTATATAATGATTGTTTTATACCAAACTTACTGAGATCATTCCTGGTCCCCAGTATAATAATGGCAGCGTCTTGGCCCTCCATGGTCTTCTCTACATCCTTCTTGTTCAGGACGTCACCCACCACCACCCTGGACGCTCTGTGGTCTGGGGGCAACTTAGAAGGATCCCTTACCAGCACTGTCACATTGTAACCTGAGAAAAGGTTTGAGCTATATTCAATGATACACTTCAATTAAGAGCTCACACCACATTCGAAACTGTTTAGGTAGGCCTATCTTATCTGTTCTAATGCTTGGTCAAACGTACAATATAAGTGAACCTTTCTACTATGTGTGCTGTGTGTATTCAGTAACAGCCACATCATTCGCTATTTGGAGTGCAGAATATTTGCGTTTCCAAGCAAGGCTACCTAATAAACTGATATCTGAGCGTGCCAAGTTATATAATGCTATCAATTTAATGTTAAAATTATATATATAAAAATGTATCCACAGGAACCTAAATGAAAAATTTCTTGATTAATATTTATTTCAAAATTTGTAAACAAGTTACTGCCGGGGAGAATCCCGGGGACACGGAGACCACCCATCCTGGTTTAAGGTGATAAATGAGCATAGCACTATCTCTCCCGTCGCAATCACCTCCTTCCTTACTCAGCATAAAACTGCAACTGTTACATTTTAAACTTCATGCATAACTCTGCTTATGTCGCTGAATGACATTAACCATCGTTTGTAATGTAATTTTCAAATGTAGCGCTTTCTATTCATAACTATATATATATATATATATATATATATATATATATATATATATATATATATATATATATATATATATTAATAATTTTGTAATTACAAATTTCGCCAGATGGCAAAAAGAGGATAAAAAGGGCAAATAATAAAGGAGAATGAAAACGTTTTTTGTTTGTTAATTATTAACATGACTCATGCTGCAGTTATATCAATAAATGGAACTTCTGAAACGTCCAATGCATGCATCTCATGATACCTTCCATGCAGTTAAACAAATCCTCAAAACTACAATAAAATATAACATTCACACAAAAAGCAGCCTTCACATTCACCATATCTTTACGTTTATTATAACTTTAAATGATGTGAACTATTCTGCGTACGATTAATGTTTACACCTGGTAACTTCCGAAAACCACAAGACCCAATACATATTACATAAAGATGCCTCTTTAAAACTATTTCTAACCATACCTGCCGCCACAGCCTGTGGCAGGGTAGCTAAACCAGTCAGTCCTGTGGAACCGAATATCGCTACATTCTTGACTGTCCCAGCCATGACTCCGAATAACCTGCAAATGAGCGGACGAAGGGACGTACAGCGATCAGCGGAAAGAAATACAGCAGAAGTGATACTGCAACGCAATAAAAAAAGACCTCGAACTGATAACAGAAAGAAACGCCTTTTTCCACAAAACCGGAAACGCACTTTCGTTACGCACACCTAAAGCAGACATCCGAGGAGTTAATGATTAATAAAAAATACAAATCAACAATGTAGGCCACAGTTATCTCATTAATAACAATTTGAATACAAGACAAGACGTGGAAATATCGTCATATTGTACCTCTTATTATTGTACCTATTATTTTATCACTATACTACCACCTATTGTTTCGAAATGTAATGGGACTCGTTGCTAATTCAGTTTCAACATGCTGCTTTACTAACTCGGCAGCAGTAGATGGTAGATCAGCAGACTGTATCCTTCATAATTCTGAGCCTGCACGATGTAAAATAATTATTACGAGCAAAGAACCTACAATTTTTAATGCCATTGATGAAACAGAAAGTGAAATTTTAAAACATTCTGTTTACATTTGTCACTAAAGCCTTGTCAAGCTCTCACTCTATTTTACAGGATCTTCCCAATTTGTAAAACTTTCTGATGGATAATGTGGTGTGCATGAGTAGGGTTTTTTTTCAGGCTGCTTGTATTATCATAAATATAGTAAATGCAGGGCAATATGACTATTAGTATAAAAACTATCTAGATTAATTCTCTTCTTAAGTGGTAAGGCTGGTCACTGGGGAGCAGCCTGTGTGTGTGAATCCAGCCTGTGTGTAATGTTAGGTTGTTCTATGTACTACAGTGGCCTCCTGCAGTCCAAAAACATACCGTTAGAGTAGATCAGGGCTGCTCATTTCTGCTCCTGGAAATGTACTGTACCACCCGGCAGAGCTTAGCATAGCTGTATCCTGGGATGCTACTGAAGCGCCTGATTATTTGTATCAGTTGTGTTAAATTAGGGCTGTACAGTATCTAAGCACCGCAGTGTGGCATATCTCCAGGAGCAGGGCAGAGCAGTCCTGGGGCCTGTTTCATAAAGCAAGATTTTTGCTTAGCAAGATAACCTGTCGGATTTAAGGTAGTCTGGGCTAAATGGACTCTGCCTTCATTCACTATATGTGTATTGTTGATCAACCAACTAAACAGCCCAGACTACCTGAAATCTGACAAGTTATTCGGCTAAACAAGAAATCCTGCTTCATGAAATAGGCCCCTGGACTAGATGGATGGACGTACTGCTATTATGGTTTAATCTGTAAACTATGGTTAGACTAGACAAGGCATGGTGGGTGGGTGGGTAGCACTGTCACCTCCCACCTCCAGGAGTTCCAGGTTCCTGCTATGTATAGTTAAGGGAGTCGCTCTCTCTAAATTCCACATGGTATGTGTGGGTTTTGCAGGGATCTGCTATCCGGTCCAGGGTGCAAAAGACCGCCTGTGACAGGGCCTGTTGCGGTTAACATCAACTAGCTAAATTAACATAATGTCCACCCCAACATAAAATTAGATTTTTTATTATTCACAAGCTTGTACACCAGTAAAGTCAGTTCAAACAGATATGCAAAGGAAACTTTTAACAGATTTTACAAAGAATAAATCAGGTAAAGCACCAACACAGAGATGGCCCTACGATAGTGAACATAGAGCAGTGGCATAGCTAGAAAAGTGACTTTGGGTGTGCCACAGGAAAACAAGGTGTGCAAGAACTCAAGCACAATAAACTAATATGGACGTATAATAACTACTGCTTTACTTTCCTAAAGGCCAAACTTATGAATTGTTTTACATTGTCGTTAGGTGTGCCACTTTCATGTCATCTCCCCCAGGGTCGAAATTCAACTTAATCTGGTCCGACTGCATGATCGAACTCGCTGGGGAAGACACATTTTGCCAACCGGGGGGAGCCCACGTACCTGTTTGTGTGGGAAAAAAAGTTCATTCAACTGGGTGCGCAAACTGGGCTATGCCCCAGGCGTACAGCAACATACAGGCCTACAGCTTCTTATGACCTCACTCTCCACCCAACGTGCTCATGTTAGATGCGCAACAACAAATAACCCATAAAGCGAATGGAAACTCAGCATCTGAAAAGGAAGCCTGGTAATCATGAAAATGACATTCCTAAAGCAGACTCTTCCAGATAGATAGGCTACTTGGCCCATGTAGTGAATACATCATTAATGACATAAAAAAACACATTCACCACCCCATTTTACAAGTCATGACAGGGCTGCCAACTTTGGTCAGCAGGCTGGAGTGAGATTTTCAATTCAAGACAAGTCTGCACACGCATTTACATGCATATAACATTTTTATTACATTGTAAATGGTCTGTAGGGTTTTCAAACTGCCCCAACGAGTATGATGTAGCTAATTTCAGGTTTATAATAGAATAATTTAGATTTGCCGTGAAAGAGTGTCACGCCAGATGCGCCAGCTGTTAACGCCGCACAAGTCGGATCATTGACTAATTCACACAAGGATGAATAATCAGTGGCCAAATTTGGTTAAATGAATGTCAAGAATGTCCAGTTTGCTAAGTGTTTTCTATGTGCTTTAGTTTATCCCCTATTAACCATACGAGACTGTACTGCATGCTGCTAACGTCCGAAGACTGTAACGATTCTGCTGTAAGGCTTTCTGCCTCACAGCTGGTCGATTGTCTCCTCTTGTGGCTGCATTAAAAAATAGATCAGTAAAGACTGTTTCGGTCAGATTTCATGTCCTTTTTAAAAAGTTTACATATCATTAATGTCGAAAGTGATTGAACCCAGGTCTGTTCCATTATAAGTTCTCGTCGGCAAACGTTACTTTAAATATAAGTAACCAGGTAGCAACATTTGACTAAACCGGCGCACTACAGTGACGTCATCTTCTGGCGTACCTGTTCTCCATTAAACACTGACCTACTGCTTTAGTTTATTAGACACAGATTCACAAGACGTTAGTACGGGTCACATGTTAGATTTTGGACAATACAATTTGAGAATAATCAGTATTATTTAAGAGACGTGTGTCTCAAAAATGTATTTCAAGTAATGGATAGAAGCTATTTAAACTAAAGATGCCTTTAACATCTAGCTTGTTCTAATAAGTAAAACATGGCTTATCTCTGTCTTTACCTCTCCAGTGATGCGGTGTATGATACGATTAAAATGTGAATAGGGTAGCCATAATGTTTGTATATGTCTTGAAAGGCAAATTGTATAAGAATAACTTGTGTATCTGACGGCATGAGCTGTCATTAATATTTAGAAAAGAATAACAGTGATGAAAAAACTGCGTTGTGTGGGATTCTTGATATTAATCCCATAAGTGCTTCAATGCACTTGTATAAATAACAAATGTTAAAATCATCAATTATTTATCATTATACTAAGCTGCTACTGCTCGATCGTTTATATATGATATGAACTGCTTGTTATCTACAGTATATAGGACTTCACAATCACTGGTTAAAATGCATTTTATCCACTGTCATTTAATTGAATGTTTCAATAGAATGTGCCAACATGGCTGTCCAACAGCAGTAGTGTACAGGCGTACTGTATTGTTAAAAGATTTCTCAACACATGCACGAATACTTCTCATTATCCTTACGATTTTTAATAATTGCTACCACTGATAAAACTATACACCACCGTGTCATTTTATTTAAGAAACTTGTGAATTGGTAAGTGAAAAGGTAAAATTCGCTTGCATCTAGCTTACTGGTTTCATGCAATGGAATGCCTTTGTTAGCCCGTTATATGCAGCCTACACTTTATACATAGTCCTTATTATTGTGCCATTAATAATTCTCAATTATAACTGCAGCTACACGTCGCAGTTTCTTACATAAAAGAATATATTCATATGCCACAAACCGTTACCCCAAGCAAAGCAGTCGAGATGCACCTTTTGTAAAATGTAACCGTAGGGTGTCGCTTTCAGTTACCTAAAGTCGCAGTGCAACGTCTTCCTCACCCTTCTTCCAAACGGAGGCTGGATGCGCTACACTGATGCCGCGTTTATTATAGCGTTGCTAACGGAGAAGAGAGAGGGGCGCGGGGGGAAAGGAAGGGGGAAAGAGCGCGTGTACTGTAGACAGGCCATCTGAATTAACCGGCTAGTCACCTGATTAATAAAGAAACAGGTTCGGCTTATAAGGACCTTTTTTTTGCATGTACTATATTATAATCAAACAAAAATACAACAGAATCCAGCTGACTTCTACCACAGACCTACACATCTGAAAGAATTATTTTACAGAGGAGCCTGGGATGCCGGCGAGGAAATACAACGGGGTGAATCTCAATCAGTAAACCAGCGTTCATCATTGGATCAAATTAAGGGAATATTTTATTTGGATCTTATCGCAGAAAAAAATCTTCGATTTGGGGGTAAAGGTAAGATCGCCTCAAGCTGGTTTCCACGTTTAATTCAGCCTTACCAAACCCTGTTATGCCTACCATAGGTATATCCACGGTATCTGTTCACGTAGGAGATGCAGCGGCCGGCCTGTATGGTATTGCTGCAGTAATTTCTGTACTTTAAAGCATTACGTGGTTTCTACTTGCTATATAATAGACTTGTAATTTAATAATCTGTGTTCATGTTGTTTTGAATAATATATTTGTCAGTTGTCCGATTAATAAGTTAAGACTGAAACTAATCAGAGGTTCGAATAGGCCTTTTATAATGTATGCAACGATATTACTATATAAATAACCATTTAATGCTGTTGAATGCCCATTTGAATATATAGTGTAAATTCTAAATTCGGTCCACAAATATCAGTCAAATTTATTTGAAAATCGTTTGCTTTCAAGTAATGTTTTATATTGAAATAGAAATAATAATAGCAATTATTATTATTGCATACGTTTAGGATGTACCGTGTGTTAACAGGGAAAACTACATTGTCTTTTTCCTTACAGAAGGTAATGCGGTAGCACGGTTTAGCATATTACTGTAAAGTAGACGGTATCGATTATAAAGGGTTAACCTGGAGGCATTTCTCACAGTGAAACGCAAAAAAATCAATGGAATTTTTAATTTAGTTGGAACCTAGCACCACAGTCTTATCTCTTAAACGGAGGCAGTTGGCCGTATAATGGAGGCCATGGTAATAACTTGCCTTGGCGGTCACATGTGCAGTTTAAGGGTAAAAAGCATGTAGCGTAGTAGGCTGTGTACGGGACGTGCGTGTGTACTATACACATTAAAAACAAGAATAATCATGCAGTTGAAGAATTGTTTTTTTTTTCATGCAAAAACGCGTTACCGTAAATGCAGGTGATGACGGGACTTCGCGTTCGAAAACCGCTAGATCTTTATGTTGAATGTTTTAGTTTTGCCTATTTAAGTCACATGGTCACATCTATTATTATTATTATTATTATTATTATTATTATTATTATTATTATTATTTAACCCAGGAAATACTGAGTCGACATGAAGTAAATGTGTAAATTAAATGAAATACCAGGGAAGTTTTTATGAAAGTGAGATTTCTTAGCAGGAAGCAGTCTTACAGATTTTTCTCCCCCTGTTATTGATGTTCCAAAAACAACAAAGGTTAGTGCATAGTGATTATTTCGACTCCTGTTAACTTATCACATATACAGTATCTGCTTATTATGAAAACCAAAGGCCTTCTTACCTGCTCCTTACGTTACATTACTTTAGATTGCCTTGGTTAAAAATACAATTTCAAATTGCTGATACCGATCAAATAAGGCAGAGACTAATCTGCTTAACTATGTTTCTATCTAATACAAGACGATTTAGCAACCAACAAATCTGATATTTATATATGAATACACACATATATACAGGTAGTTTTGCAGGTTTGCCTTGAACTGGATGTGTGTGTTAAGCATTTTGGTTTACAGCAATTTTGATATTGACATCTACTTTTTTTCGGAGAATGAATGATCAGTACAGTTTACTTTCTTCTCTTGTTACTTTTTATGCATAAGTCCATGAAGTCATCTTTTTGTCTTATATTTGCACTGCATATAAGTTCACCATATCAATATATCTCCTCTGTTTAATAACTTCTCTGTTAAAATAAATCCTCTGTTTGGTGCACCTGGTCATATTCCATACCTGTGTAAATATACATAATGTTATAGAAGGATGGTATAAAAGGCATGGTATAAAAAAGAATTAAGCAGGAATAACTTTCCTTTATACTCAACAATACACATATAACTAAGTTGTGGGATTTTAGTGCTTATACAGTTTTGTGTGTGCATTTTTTAAGCAAATATATTCAGATGATGGCAATAAGCATAGCAAGTCAGGGTAAAAATGCATTTTCTTATGCTTGGAAAAGACATGTGAGTATATATAGCTTGGTGGAGTTTTGTGCCTGTTTCTGTGAGTCTGTGCCCTGTGATGGACGGCTGTCTTTGTGATGGTGTCTTACCCCGTACTGGATAAGCAGTTAAAGTCAATGAATCAGGAGGTGGCGGACAATAAATAAATAAATAAACAGAGTTCTTATCAATGACTTGGGAGGAGTGTACACCTTTAATTGGATGTCAAGTGTCTGGGAAGAACTTATGAGAAATTATGGAAGCCGTGCCATTTTTTTAACTTAAATAGCAAAAATATACTATGTCTGCTTTCCCTCTCAAACCACTATCTTTACAATTGTATGAAAATAACATTTCTAATAACTTCTGGCTTGACAGTTCACAGGTTCAAAGAGCATTCTTAGTATATGCTTTGACTTAACCGCGTTGAAATCTTTAAGCATTAATTTAAAATTCAGTTTAATTTGTTAGTAGAATATTTGTAATATAAATTTGTTCAGATATAATTGAAGTTCTTTTGCAGATTTATCAGTATGTTTGGGCAGGAGATGCATAAATATTTGGACTGGAGACTTTGGTTCAAAAACCCCAGATAATTCTACTAGTCTAGGATAAAATGAGTAATAAAGCCATTTTGCAAGTCCCTGTTTATCTGAAACCGCAATGTTGTTTTTATATAGACAATTAATGATTGGCTATTATGTAGTAATGAAACGCATTAATGAGCCACCATTATCTGAGCTTACTGAGAAATGTCGCATACATTCTTAATAGAGAGATTTAAATACCTAAACACTTTGTACAAAGATCCAACTGTTTACATGAAGAACTGTCCTTTGGTATAGATGTGGCTGTCATTATGATATGATTTAAAAGTCAGAATCCTGAGGTATCAATATTACACTACAGAGAACTTGCTCATCATGTCTGTCTACTTATTCCGATCTTATTCAGAACACATTAAGTCTTCTTTCATTTTAAGTTTGTAGTATACTAGCAATTTTACCGGAGTTAAAAAAAGAAATATTGCAGTAATGGTTCAAGAACATCAAGTCTCTGCCAGGGTTCCAGGTGTGTGGAGTTTGCAAGTTCTCCTCATGTGTCATCGCAGGGTTTCCTCCGGGTACTCCAGTTTCCCCCCCACAGTCCAACATGCTGAGGTATTCGTGGGTGAATGGTGTGTGTGACTGTGCCCTGTGATGGGTTGGTGCCCCATCCTGGGTTGGCTCCGGACCCCCCACGACCCTGAATAGGATAAGCGGTTTCTCAAAATGAATGGATGGATGCATGAATGGATTCAAGAACAATTCTTTTATCTAAAATCATAATTTTATCTGTTACTGCAACTGGAGCTCAGAAGGTAGACACTTCCTATACTGTATGTGAACACAGTACTTATTAATGCTACTTTTTAACTACAATCAATAGCTGACTTGTATCACTTCAAATAAATCTAGTAATGTTACATTATATGGCTTGTGTACCTTCAGTCGTGGTGTGTAACTCAGCTCGTTATGTATTAGTCCTGTGACTTGAAGGTTGTAGGTTTGAATCCTGTGGTAATCAGATCACTGTTGGGACCTTGGGCCCTTAACCCCATCTGCTCTGTGGGTGCTGCACACTGGCTAAAACTCTGCTCTAATCTCAGCACTTTGTCTCAGCTCAGGAGTGCAGTAGGGGCCTGGATACCCTGGCAGATTCCAGGGGCCCAGTACTTTACAGGGGCCCCTGAATACATAAATGATATCATGTGTGGCTTAAGGTGACATTTTGTTACCTAACTAGCTAACCTTATTTTTAAGGTTAAGGTTTTAACCTAATTTTATTAGCTAAAGCTGTATTAGTTTTCCCTATTTGTTAAGGTAGTATTGTATTATTTTTAGTCGATCTGTACGTTAAAAATAAGTTTGATTGGTGAACATAAAAGTACATTTAAGGTAGTTGTGCACTGATGTGGAAATTTTGTCCATTTCTGATAACTGATATATTTATGTTTAATATGACCGATACCAATGACCTGGCTAATCTCACCGCCACATGCGGGGGGGGGGGGGGAGGATTTACCAGTGGTGAAACTTGCTGAGCTTGCCAGTGCAGATTCGTAGAATGACATTGCACCGTTCTTTATTCTGTGGAAAACGAAAGATCGATCTGCAGGCCAGATTTAATAATGAATTAAAAACATGCCGTGGGCTGTATAATACTGTCTCGCCTGTGGGCCTGTGCTTTGAGATTTGTTCTAAGTGGTGAATGAGGTGACAAAATCCCTCGTTCTCCACTGCAGGATATAATAATCTGCATTATTTTCATAGTTTAGGCCTGGTGCTGCTAACTTTGAATGTTGTTAAAGTTCTAATATTGGCTGGAAATTTCGGCCAAGACTGACACATCGGACTGATTCCAATATCTTGATTTTTAACGCGTATCAGCCGATACTGATTTGTTAACCGATATATCGTGCCTCGCTCATTTAAGCCATGGAGATCTATTAGGCTGCTGTAGGTGATGTGGTCTCAGGCTGACACCTGCAGGTTGACACCTTAAAATTATACTCTTACATTTTTGGAAACAGCGATGAGAAATGTATACCATAGAAAATACCTTAAGTGCATCACTGACATTATTTGCAGTTTAAATCTTGAAGATTTACCAGACATTTTTTTTTTCAAATTCAGGTTTTATGTTAATAAGCGTCAAAATATGTTTGAATAACCCCTGGTTAGTTGCCAGAGCTAGAGAGACCCTGCAAAAGTGTTAAATGCCAAATTAGCTTAATGAGTCTAAATATTTGTATAAGTATTTGCTCAAAACACATCCAGTTATTTCAGAGCTCTGTATGTTATTGACTGTTTCAGAAAAGGACAAGAAAGCCTTTCAGCTTCTAATCATAATTCTGATTTGTGTAAAAATGTTGGAAAAAGAGTGTGTATAGTTACCGCTCACCCCAAAACAAAAAGGTTTATAATTTGTACAAATATTTAATACGTGTAAATTTCCTTTAAAATTTTTATTTCTGCACAAATGATTTTAATAGAGACTGTGGACCTATAGGTTGTGACGCCGCACAGAATCCAAGAATTCAGAGCTAAAATCAAGATACTCAGTGATGGTCTCACAGGGAAGCCAGTGAAACCTGCTTTACTTCGTTTTAAAACATTTCAGGAGACATACATCAGATAAAAATATCATATAAGCAATATTTGTCTTTATCTTATTGAAGGCTTATACTTTAAAATCGTGAGGTCTTTCCTATTATAGGGTGCACATTCGGTGGCTGCTGGGCTTCTGTTTTTAGAGTGTTTTGCCACATGGTCGGGGGTTTGTTGATTTGTTGATTTGTTGATTTCAAAACCATCTTCCCCAGATAGCCATCCAAAAATAAGTCACACAAAACAAAATAAAATCTGAGCGCTGTATATATGCAGCTTACCAATTTTCTTATGAAAAGCAGTATATGCTGATGGCCTAGCCGTTTTTCAGAGCAATAATAATATTGACATTGACAGTTCTTTAATGAATTTTAAATAACTCTCCATTTCAACGATATAGTAAATTTCACAATTATAGGCCTAATGTTTGAGGGAAGGTAACATAATTGATTCATTCCTGGGCGGCAGACTGGCCATCTCACCTCCAGGGCTGGACATTTCAATCCTGCCTCTGCTCCATTTGTCGAGTTTCCATGTCTTACTGCATTGTTCTGGTTTCTTCCGGGTTCTGTGGTTTCCTGCTGTGGTCCAAAAATATGCTGTTAGAGTAACTGGAATTCTGAAATTGCCCATAGTATGTGTGTGTGTGTGTGGTCCAGTTATACAGTACCTTACCTTGTGGGGACCAAATGTCCACGCAACGTGATGAATACCCTTTTTTTTTTACCTTATGGGGACCTGGTCCCCATATGGGAAAACTCTATTTTATAAAAATCTGTGACTGTAATGAAAAAACTAAAATGCAAAAACTGTTGTATTTTGTTTGGTTACTTATGGTTATGGTTAGGGCTGGGCGTGTCTGTGTGTGTGTGTGTGTGTGTGTGTGTGTACACTGTATCCTGTCCAGGACCCCAGCCTTGTGCCTGGTGCCTTCTGGGTAGGCCACGTTCCCCCTGTGACCCTGACTAGGAGAAGTGGTTAGAAGATTAATTCATTGATTTATGAACTCATATTACTTTATAAAACTAACTGGCATAAACCCCCAGCGACACAGGAGGTATAAAGACCAGATTCAATTGGTTGGTCCAGCACACCACCTGAGTCTATGTTTATTGACACAGAATGATTCCTAAGGGCTAAATAAAACAAATTAAATAATCTTCATCAACTTTTTTTTTTTTTATTTCTCCAATGTAAGCACCTTAATGTGATCCCCTTAAAATAGACTATAATAAGGATGCAATGCACTTTCAAATGTGACAGAATCGAATGCAACGTTCTTCCCCACAGGTGAGATATAAATTGATTTTAATTATCAATCATTTATTTTGAAGCATTATATAAATACTGTCCCTTGTATTAGTTATTAAAAAAGTCTTAAAAATGAAATCCCCTTTTTTAAAAAGATTTATTTTTTGTAACTAACTATAGAAATGTTTTACATTTAAAGATTTCCAGTCTAGCATAACCTGAAATAAACTTACCCAGACCAGGCTACTTTCCTGTTAGATCTTTCCATCCCTTGTGGGCAGCCATTGCACCTGTTTCTGTCCTCATAGCATAGTTGACAGTGAGCAGCAGTTCAATAAGGTATTTGCAATCACATGAGTTTGGGGGAGAACTGTAATCACATAATTTTAGATTTCAAATTAACTGCGGTCCAGGGTGTCACCCAGTTTTGTGCTCTGTGCTGCCTGGGATAGTCTCCAGGCAACCCCCCCCCCCATCAAACCCCCACAACCTTGGACTTTTTTTGATGTGCAACCTACACAGACATGCAGCTATTAGAAACCTGTTGACTACTTAGGTGATCAGTCCAGGTCAGGAAACAGTACCCTGGGCAAGATGGCAGGCAATTTAAAAACACGCTTGTATGCTTGTGCGCAATTTAGATACGCCGGTTTGCCTGACTACATGTCTTTGGAGTGCAGCAGGAGACCAGAGTACCCGGAGGAAAACCATGTAATACAGGAAGAACATGCAAACACCATACAGAGATCAGTGGCGGGATTAACAATCCCCTGGCCTTGTAGGTGTGCGGCAGTGGTGTTCCCACCAAGTCACCAATGAGTGTATGAATTCAGGAAGCCTCCTAATGTAGGACTGAGGCTTCCGGTGTTTTCACACACTGATACGCAAGCGGCTAATATCTAAAGAACGTGTCTCGCAAGATGTTTTTTTTTTCCAATAGCTAACCATTAATGCAACTGGCAAAATAATAAGATGCTAATCAGTGTTTGCAATTAAACAGTAATAAGGCAAGAACTCACCTTTCTACCTATTTTTTTTTTTTTACCTAATTATCTCCAGTCCCATTTCTTCCATTTCTTCGCCAATCATTGGAGAGCTTTCTAAATAACAGATACGTTGTTTAAACATTTATACTTTACATTAAGGTTATAATGGAAATCATAAAGGAGAATGCCATGTAGAAATGTCTCTAAAATAATCTCTGGTTTGCAACATATAATGTGCGTGGTGCTTTTGTTTCCAGAGTAACCCCAAAGCACATGCTCATGATGCACAATGCTTACAGTGATTTCTTTTTTTGTCCCTACTGTAATGGAAATTTTACATTTGTTTATTAGGAAGGTTTATTTTCATCCTGTGTCCAGTGTCCCACTCACCCTAAAATAGAATCTCCTGATAAATAATCTGTTCTGAAATCACCTGAAATCATACGCAATAAAACTGAGAATTCTGGGTAATAATTTTATATTTGCTGTTTAAGGATTATTTTTGTTCCCGTCAATGAATACATACACAATAAACAGGAGGGATCTCAGGTATGTTATATCTGTGGATTCATCTTTTCTGTGATAGTTACTTGAGAGGAGAAGGATGCCTTTTAAACGGGCTGCCAGGGAGAATGCAGAATCAAATAAAAATATGGCCTGTTGAAGTTTAGGTTGCCTGGCAAGTGTTTGTAGTATTTGGTGTGTAGGCTGAGCCTCTGTCCCTGGGACGGGAAGGTCACCGGTTCGAGCCATGGTAGACGGCCTTTCGGCCCTTGAGCACAGCCCTTAGCTACCCACAGTGCACCAGTGGTGCCAAATAAATGGTCTGGACCCTGTGCTCAGAACCCAAGCTTGACTGTTAATTGTGTGCGCGACTCCTGAAAAGGAGAGCAAGATGGGATATGTAAGGAGAAGTGTTTCAGTGTACTTGTGCAAATAGCAAATATGGGGTCTCTTTATTACTGATGAATATACAGTAATATAAGACCCCTTTTGTATTTGAATGGTGCTCTGGTGAAAGAAACCACAAAATATGGCAGAAATGTCGTCTGAGAAATTCTACGCTATGATATTGTGTAGTTTATTTTGAAGAATAAGCTATACAACATGAAGACTTCCACTAGACTTCCACAAAATAGCCACAATACAATACTTTGTTTATTATTGTATATATTAATTTTTTTCTCAAATAACAAGCTGTGATAATAAACTTGCACATTCAATAGATTTGCAAAAATAAATAAAATTATTCTATTTGCCATGGCTAAAATGATGATGTTGTAGTAATTAGCTTAACAGACTTGGAAAAAGACGATGTCAGCATTCTTCTCTTGCACAACATCTGAATGTGTATATAACCAACAAAAGTCTGATTTACTGTTGCTGTGTTATTAATGTTACAGGAATTGGGATATAAGGTGATACATTCATTTTTGTTCCTGTGACCTTGTTTTTTAAAGTCTTGATTGGTGGACGGATCGTACCTCTTTGTGTGTATCCATGAAAATGTGGATGTAGGACAGATGAATAACTACGTAGATAAAATGTATCCTGTGTTATGTATGACTTAAACTTTAATTGTGGTCCATCATATGTTCCACAGGGTGTTGCATATACCTCTGCCATGGCCAACGCCTCCATGGACCTGGACAATGTTGAGGCCCAAGGTCAACTCAACAACAATCGTCCAGCCAGCAGCAGAGGCCATACCTGGGACTCAGAGAGCACTAGCGCTAAGCTGTTTGAATGCTCCCGCATCAAAGCGCTTGCAGGTATAACGCATGGAGCCTTTCCCAGTTTTCCTTTACTCACAGACTGACATGCAGAAACACATACACACATGCATGCACTAGCAATCCAATTTAGTAGGCATTTGTCCCATCAGTGGTGCACTTCATTAGACCTTGTCTTGGAAAATGTAAGGCAGATACATCTTTTTCAAGATGACCAATGTAAGGTTAACGATTAAATATGCTACATAACATTCTTTAGAGTGAAGTAGTTGGATAGGTAGAACTGGTATAGGCAAATATATACTTTCACTTTGTTTTAAATATAGTGATAGAACGTTGGAATTCTAGAACAGAAACAATCACAAATATTGGTAGAATTGTGTAAGCAATCAAAAGGTATAAATTCAAGAAATGCAAGCAGCGTGTGACTCTGTGGATTAGGACGCTGAACCTGTGGTCGGCAGTTCAAATCCCCGCAGCCACACTGGCACGTCACGGGACGTTTCCCCACCCCTGCAGTACGGGCTTGGACTGCAAGCCTGTTCATTGAGGTGTCCTCCTAGACACCACTGGTATTGCTAAAACAGCTATACCACCAGAAAAAAAGAAAAACAAAACATCACTACTAATGAAAAGCAACTTGGCCAGACTGCTGTCCTTCAGAATATTTCAAAGTTATGAAGGAATAAATATCAAATCTGAAGTCTCTTGAAGAATCCTCACTTATTCACAAAAATGAGAAAGACATTGGGATCTGTAACTGACACGAACCCATCAATTCATTACATGTAGACAATTTCTACTTAAATAACTGGCAATCCATTCTGAGAGGAAACTTTCCAGTATCATTTATCCTGACCAAACAGGGTTTATTAGGTAATGGAATTCACTTAACAATACCAGAAGATTATTTGATATAATGTACCATCTTCACCAGCAACACATTACCGGCCCCCTCATATTGATGGATGCAGAGACGGAAAGTGAGACTATGTGTTTCAGGATATGAATAGATTCAATGTAGGTTCAGGTTTCATTAAGTGAACTAAATTAATTCCTTTAACCCCTGCATTTTCGCAGCTGTTATTAATTGAATATAAAACCACTCAAGACTCCATTAAAGGAAGAAATGGTTTGATGGACAAAACCTTATTACCCTGATGAAAATGACATTACCAATGTTTACATTTTGTCCACATTGATTACTTGTGGCAAAATAATGTAGATCAGGATGTAAACACGGCCATGTCAATATTTATATGGGCGGGCAGGAATCAAAAATTTAATGAAGATTTTACAACTTTTTAGGGATTGGGAAGAATATGTTCTGTCACACCCAAAGTGCACGACAATGTGTGTTCAGTCCATGCGAGAATTCAGACACAGAATGAATCCATTTACCACCTGACTCTACTTGTGTGAATATGCATGCAGAACTCTACCAACAAGAGGAGAACGGCTAATATTCCCATAATAATGAATAGTAAACTGTTGAGATTTCAAAATCAGTATAAAAATCAATATTCGTATTGTTTGTAAAGTTAAGTTTAAATGTTTTTCAAAAATAATCCACCTATGCAACTACAAAGCACACAACATGTCATGCCCTGCTCATGCCGATCCTCTTGTGTGCCACACCCCCCTCGCTACCTCATGTGGAATCCCCGTGTCATCAGCTGTTTCTCGTTGTGTTTCATTAGTTCTGTGTATTTAAGTCTGCGTTAGAGTATGTTTCCCCAGTCGGGTCATTGACGTCAGTCCTGCATGTTGCTCCGTGTTCCTGCTTGTGTTCTCCCTAAATAAATCCCTAATTTCCTTGACTCCTGTTCCTCTTTTCCCACTCCGTGCCTTCACACATGTGACAACACCTTGAGTGTATGTTTTTGTTTGTTGACATTATTTTTTCTGAAACAATGACTTTTATTTACAGATGAGAGAGATGCCGTGCAGAAAAAGACCTTCACAAAATGGGTAAACTCTCACCTGGCACAAGTGTCCTGTAGGATAGCGGATCTGTACAACGACTTGCGAGACGGTTACATGCTGACCAGGCTGCTGGAAGTCCTATCTGGGGAGCTGCTGGTCAGTTTCCAGTCCTTGCTGATATCCTACGCTTCACCATTTATCCATTACTCGTCATTAAACAAAACAAACACGTAGATACCTGTCATGTGTGTCCAGGTGCAGCCTTTGATTTTTTTTGCTGATCTCATAAATAACTGCCAATTTATGAAAGAATACGTGTGTATACATCATTGTGCATTTTGGATGTTGATATAGGAATATTAAGCTTGCATTTCTACGTGTTAAACTGTTAGAATTTAAAACATTTCTATAGGTTTATTAACAGTGGTTAACACTGTTGCCTCACAACTCTGGGACCAGGGTTCGGGTCTCCCCCATGGAGTTTGCATGCTGTCCCTTGTCATCATCTGGTTTCCTCCAGCTACTCTGGTTTCCTCCCACGGTCCAAAAACATGCTGAGGTTAACTGGAGTAACCAAATTGCTCCAAGTGTGAATGGTGAGTGTGTCCTGGGTTGTTCCCTGCCGTGCGCCCGTAGCCTCTGGGATGGACTCCAGACCCCCTGTGACCCTGAATAGGACAACCAGTTATGATGGATGGATGAATGGATAGTTTATTTTTATTTCTCTTTTTACTTGCGCAGGTATTTCTCTGGCTAGCTCTCTGCGTAGCGTTCAGCTGACTCCCCTCTTTACCGTTTGTGTCCCTCAGCCCAGGCCTACAAGAGGCCGCATGCGCATCCACTGCCTTGAGAACGTGGATAAGGCCCTGCAGTTCCTCAAGGAGCAGAGGGTCCATTTGGAGAATGTGGGTTCTCACGACATCGTAGATGGCAACCACCGACTCACACTGGGCTTAATATGGACCATCATTCTGCGTTTCCAGGTAACCATGAAGTTGTACAATTACTTACTTACTTGCTGTTTGGAAAAAATGAAGCTAGGTAGTATTTAAAAATTCAGCTGAAAGTACAACAAATTAAATGGCAAGTATGTTCCTTTGTGTATCTTACTACTACTACTACTAATAATAATAATAAAAATAATTGTTGTATGCACTTCAGTTTTCCTACATTTCGCTTTATAATATGTATAAATAGTGCAAATTAACTTTAAGATTTACACGAGCTCTTAGAAGACCACCATTTTTTATGCTGTGTTTTCTGTTTCACCTCCGTAGATTCAGGTAATCAAGATAGAGACTGAGGACAACAGAGAAACACGCTCAGCCAAAGATGCTCTTCTCCTGTGGTGCCAGATGAAGACAGCCGGGTTAGTTGTGCGGAATTCTAGATTTGGTATCAGCAAAGTACATATCAATACCAAACAGGTGGTTAATAACAGCTGACTTGTAACAGTATAACCACAGTTGAATACTGTGAATAACTACAAAATAACTATTACTCTTATTAGATAACAGGTCACCAGATTAAATAAATAATAAATAAACAAACAAAGAAATTAATGGCAGTTCTTAAGTGTTTGGTGCATAAGTAAAGGTCTTGCTCTTAATTCTCTGATCATTTAGCAAACTGCTTTTCTTGCTTGCCATATCTGTAATTTCTTGCAATGACTCATAGGCCTTGCTAGTTAGCTGTTTTAAAATACATGGTTAAAATTGCTAGGGTGCCAAAAACATTTGACAGTCATGAATAGAAAACCATATTTTTTGTTTGAACATATTGCCAAATTACTCAATATGTCAACGGTATATTTTAATCTGGCAGAATAATTTAATTACTCTATTAACTAATGAAAAGTCGCAAGTAATATGATATCGTCAAAGAAAATCAAGGTAGAGAGCTCTTCAGGTCAACAGACACATCTGCGTGTAATTTCCATATAATATTTGTATATACTGTATATACATACACATAAATGGAAACTTTTACCTATGTTTTTTATTTCTGTTTGTAACCCATGTCTAAACAGAATGTAATAACAGAAAGAATGGTAAAGAATGGTAAAGAATGGTATACAGGCATTAGCAGTATTTCTGATTGATACATTTTTAGTCTACTTGTGGGCGAAAACAAGGGGCTTCTTTCAGGTTTGTAAGCAGTGACAGCGAAATGAAACTTCATGAACCAATTGCTGTATTTTCTGACACCATTAGATGGTGCTCTATTCAAAAAAGGGCTCAGTCCATGGCCCAAAGCATGTGTGGTTACAAACAATTTTCAAATTGCTTTTTTTTACTTTCACGTGAATAATGCCAATATCTTGTGTGCTTCTTTCAGTTACTCTGAGGTCAACATCCAGAACTTTACTTCCTGCTGGAGAGACGGCCTGGCCTTCAATGCCCTTATCCACAGACACAGGTGAGTGAGTATATCATGGGGTGTATATGCAAACAAAATTATTTTTGGAAAAATATTTGCTCAGTTAGAAGTATAATGAAAAGCTTCAGAATATGTACTGATTTCTGGAATTTTTATAGAGCTAACAAATGCACTGCATATCAATGTGTTTATTTTACGGGAATTAATGTAAGCTTTCGGACACTGACATTACCCTGATCAGGATAACCGGTTCTAATACTGATGGATGGAATTATTGTATTTCAGTTTTATTTCTTTTAAATGTTCTTAAAGCATAATTGTATTAAATATTTATGTTTTATAAAATCAATGCTTTAGCATTAAGGACTTGAATATATTTTGAACAAGAAAATGTTTATTTTGAGGCAACAGGGCTGGACTTGTTACCTTTGGAGTTGAGCAGCTTTTAAATCATGTTCATGCAGGAAGGTGTTAAAAGTCTTATAACTCTTTTTGCTTCTCATTGGAAACTAGCCTCTTGTCCAATTTTCTGTGTTTGCTTCCCTTTTAGACCTGATCTAATTGAATTCCACAAGCTGGCCAAGTCCAACGCTACATATAATCTACAGCAAGCTTTCAATGTTGCTGAGCAAAATTTGGGTCTTACAAAACTCCTTGATCCTGAAGGTCAGGTTCTGAAGCATTATCTTCGGTTACGAATAATTATCTGTTTGCTAAAGTTCTATTTATTGTAAATATTACTGATATGGCAGTCTATGTATAGATGGTCCAGCTTGTAAAATGTTTGTGTGTGTGTGTGTGTGTGTGTGTGTGTGTGTGTGTTCTCATCTAAATCTGTAGATGTAAACACGGAGAACCCAGATGAGAAGTCCATTATTACCTACGTGGTGTCTTTCTATCACTACTTTTCGAAGATGAAAGCCCTTGCAGTAGAAGGGAAACGAATTGGAAAGGTAGGAGATATGTTAGAACACCAGTACAAACCTTTATTATGTTGAAATCAGCTATTAGAAAATTCAACAGTTCTATAATGAGTAAAGTTTACTCAAGTTATACTATACACTGATGTGCTAAAACAAAAATATGGATATTCTTGTGTAAAGTTTATTCTGATTGTTCTTCGTTGTATAATTGTGTACGGTGTCCTTGTGTGCTCTGAAAGGCGCCTTTAAAATAAAATGTATTATTATATTCTTATGATGGAGTATATTTAATATATGGTTTTGATTTTTGTAAGACAGGATTATTGTTTAAAACATGCTTAAACATACTTTTAGAATGAGTTTAATGAATGAATATATTTTTAGGTTTTGGACAATGCAATAGAGATAGAGAAGATAATTGAGCATTACGATGCTTTGGCCTCTGACCTCCTGGAGTGGATCGAGAAGACCATTAGTATCATCAGCAATCAGAAGTTTGCTAACTCTCTAACCGGTGTTCAGCAACAACTCCAGGCCTTCACAACATACTGTACCATCGAGAAGCCCATCAAGTAAGTCAAAGCTTTCACAGGTGGAGGGAGAGAATTAAATGGTTCTTTTTAGTTCTAAGCTATCGGTTTGTATGATAATTCCTGGACAGCAACACGGTAGATGTTTAAGTTAGGTATTAGCTTCATTTTCATATTGAGTTTCTGGTTTCTTATGTACTGTCAGACTAGTCATGCATTTTAGCATTGAAAGAAAATAATATAGACTTTTCCACTGCGGTAAGTCTAATTATGACACTTTTTTTTATTTGATGGCTAAATGAGATTGAAATAAACCTTGAAACACACTTATTACTAATAGTTCCTATGTCTTTTCTGTAAGGTTCCAGGAAAAGGGGAATTTAGAAGTGCTTCTTTTCACAATCCAAAGCAAACTCAGAGCCAACAACCAGAAGCCATATGTGCCTCATGAAGGGAAGCTGATATCTGATATCAATAAGGTACGATTACACTATATACAGTATGTGGCTTGCAAAGGTTAATGTGAAGTAAAGCCTGCTTTTGATATGACGCCATTCGTAACTGTCTTGTTGATTTGCTCTGTCTTTCTCGGGGGTCTGTTTTTGGGTTCCTGACCGTACCCAGCTTGCCTCCCTCGCTTCCTGATTGGTCGATTCTCAGTTTATAAACTCCTTTAAAAGTCCTGCCAAACACAGGAAACCGTAATTTGAGTCTGTTTAAAAACTCCTATGACTTTTATAAATTTCTCTGGGATAAGCCGTAAATAAGAGGTTAAATATGGAGCATTCCTATTGCACAGTCATAACTTCTAGCTTAAGGTAACCCAGCTAACAGAGAAATCCTGCTTCATGGTAACACTCCCCTGGTCAACTCCTGAAGCTGTTCTTCCTCTGTTCCCTTAAAAAAATCCTTGGGTTGGGGATATTACAGATTGCAAGGAGTCCTACGTGGTACTGGATGTTTCCATTTTGCCATGACATTCTATAAGTCAAATTTTTTTCCTGTCTATCACTACAATGCATCTAAGTATTTTGATAAGTATGTCAAACTATTAATTTGTAGTGTTGAATTAACCAAAAAAATAACTGTTATTTGGCGATGTAACATATGTAACCGAAAATATTTCAGAAACTGCAAGTGGCAAGTATGGGGTAATTCATCATGATTAAAATTTATTGCTATTAACGCAGTCCAGACTGTCAGAGAATGAAAGCTCGCAGAAGCCTGGTTTCCTGAAGAGGGCTATAAAGTAAAGTAATTTATCGGTCTTATGGAAGTAAAAATCCCTCAGTGGGTATCAGTGTTGCCTCACACTTCCTGAGTTTGAGGTCTTCGCCTTGGCCCCTGTGTGCCTGTGTTCTCTCCGTGTTGCATGAGTTTCCTCTCACAGTCTTAAACAGGGGAATTGACCTTAGAGTGCCAATGATCTCTGAGCGTGGGTGTGAGCCCTGCTATGGGCCAGCACCTTGTCCAGGGTGTTCCCAGACTCCAGGCTTCCCTGCAACCTTATACTGGGTATGGAAGATGGATGGATGAGCAATAAAATGTAATCAGCATTCTCAGACGTTATTTGTTTTTTCAGGATGAGTAGGCAAGACAGAATTGTGATTTACTGGGTAATATTATCACACAACAGTTCAAAGTACACGGATTTAAACTTAAAGAATTTTCATGTTCACGTAGATGGCTAGTAGCTTACTCTGGTTCTTCACCTCTGAAAGTGAGAATGTGTAATTTTTGAGGGAACTAATTAAGTAAATCAGAAAGAAAATTTAAATCGAAGCATTTCACCACATTCTTTCAATTACTAATCCCAGAGTAGGTCAGAAAGGGACCGACTGCCGTTGATCTGTGGCAAAGACAAAGAAAACCCTGGACAGCATGTCAGTCCATGATGGGTCGACTGACAGATACCACTTAGTTGGAGTGAATGTCTTTATGGGAGGAAACCTACGTGTTGAGAGAAAGCCTACATAGCAGAGGGTGGAGATACAAACCCCACATGCAGAGCAGGATTCAAACCTCTAACCATGGAGGTGGGAGATAGCAAGGATACCCAGTGAGCCCCTCCCCTTTCCAAGCAGCAGTCTAAAAGTTACATTGTTACATAAATTTACATTGCTACATATTTACATTGTTACATAAAAACAACTTGTAATACCTGCCACCATTATTTTTGTACACATTTTTTGTTGTTTTACAATTGCCAGATATAAAAAGATCACCAAATACTTTTGACTCATCTATCCACTGAAGATTATATAAGAACTGTGAAGAATCACATGGGTGGTTTGGTGAAAATCCACAAGACAGATGTGCATGTACCTAGTGTGTTCCTGGTGGTGAACGCGCGGACACTGTGTTTAGGGGACGTGCGAGAGCTCTGCCGAGTCACACATGTTCTTTATTCTCATGGTGAGGACCTTAATTAGTTAGGCTCATATCGGCCTGGCTGATTGGAAGAAGATTGGCCTGGTTTTTTGTTAGTAAAATATTTAAACAGCTGAGTGCGGAGCAAGTGGGTTTAATGATTCACAATGAGGAATGACAAGCAGAAAAACATAATCCAGGAATCAGGGTCATAACAAGCTAAATTCAGAAACCAATCGAGGCCAATATATATATATATATATATATGTATACACACATACACACACACACCAGGTCCAAATCATGTTCAGAAGTTCAGGAAGCAAGTGAACCACAACTTGCCACCAGCTCACCAATGAGCAGCCTTAATACCTCATAATGCTGTTTTACTTCTGGGGGGCTCTTAAATGCCCTTAGTTTAATACTGTATGTAAGGGTCAGATGAGGCGGGATGTCATTTGGGTTGACATGGCTGCAGGGTGTGCTGCCTAAACATAGATCTGACACGCCCACCAAGCAATGCAAGAAATACTTTTTTTTAAATGTTTTTTTCCCCCCTAACTTATTTTACAGAACTACCTGATGCATTGGTTTATGGAACACATGCCATTTAGTACGCAAGCTTATCCTGTATGGTGCAATGTGACGTGTCTGGGATGCAGGGCCCTTCGGAGTCCATGCTCTCGCGCACACATGGATACGCACCCACACACAAATACAATCTCTGGGCAGTTTAGAATCAACAATATGAGGACCTGCAAAAGCACAACCTGAACATGCAACCTACAGTGCCACAAATATTCAGCCACTTTAAGAAATAATATTTTATCAAGACTTTTAAATGGCCGTTCAGTTACTGTACTTGAAGAGACTATCAAAGGATATTAGTGCAGTATCAGTCAGTGCAGAGGATAAGAAAACTTACTGTATTCTACATCCATCCATCCATCCATCCATCCACCTTCTAACTGCTTATCCTGGGAAAGGTTGTGGAGTAACCTTTTCCTGTGATATTTATTACCTGTTTGAGTTATTTTTCCTTTTTTTATGGCCAGATGTGGGAGAGACTGGAAAAGGCAGAGCATGAAAGGGGTGTAGCACTGCGGACAGAGTTAATCAGGCAGGAGAAACTGGAACTTCTTGCTCAGCGCTTTGACCATAAAACTACTATGAGACAAGCATGGCTAAATGAGAACCAGCGACTTGTATCTCAGGTAAGTCTTATGTCAGGAAGCCGACATCACAAGTAATGTATAAATTCACTATTAAATTAATAAACCATAACGTGACAAATATTGTTTTTTGGACATAAGAGATATTTCTGGGCTAATTTTACAACAAATAAATAAGCAACAGATCCATTTGTTCTAGTCTTATGTCACATTTGTGAGTACATGCACAGATAAATAGCATAGAACAGTCTTTCCCAACCCAGATTTCAGGGACCTCCCCAGACATTTCCCAGCTCCCAACACACCCAAACCAGGTATTTGGAGTTCTTGATTGGCTGGAAGTTGGGAGGGAGCAAAACTGTGGACTGTCTGGGGGTCCCCAAGGACTGGGTTAAGAAATACTGGCATCGAAGATTCAGCATTATATTTTATGGAGACTGATTCCCTATCCCATTCCCGGCTATTTTCCAGGATAACTTTGGCTATGACCTCCCAGCAGTAGAAGCAGCCATGAAAAAGCATGAGGCCATTGAGGCGGACATTTCGTCGTATGAGGAACGCATCGGGGTGGTGGTGGAGCTGGCGGCGGAGCTGGAGGCGGAGGGATACTACGATAACCGGCGCATTGCGGCACGCAAGGAGAACATTCTGGGCCAATGGGCCCTTCTCAAAGAGCTGGTGGTGGCAAGAAAAGCACGTTTGGAAAAAAACCTGGCTCTGCAGAAGACGTTCCAGGAGATGGTCTACATGATCGATTGGATGGAGGACATACAGGTGCCTAGGAATCCTGATCTTGGTCCAAACCAGTATATATCTTTCTCATTATGAACTAGCATTAACTTTTTCACATATATTATGATACTGGCATTTATAGAATGGCATCTATTACAATACAGATGAACCTAAGCAAAAGTAGAAAAACATTTACAGGGGCCCAATCATACTTTTCCGATTTTTCTCTTTCCTTTACTGTGTTATATAGCTGACCAATAAGACAAGCTGACCAATCAGAGCACACTGGACTCATTGGGGGTGTGGCTTAAAGCTCTAACAGACCATTTCAGACAGAGGGTGAATAGAGATGAAAAAACTAGTGTATTTTTGGAACATTGAAGCATGTAAATTTGTTCTAGTAGGCCCCAAAAATTAAACTATGAACAATGAAAATGAACATAATAGGCCCCCTTTAATATAATGTCTGTATATAGTACAATCATCTAAAATGTAATTTTGTTATATTGAATCTAGATGCAACTTCTGTCCAAAGACTTTGGCAAGCATCTGCTTGAAGTGGATGATCTGCTCCAAAAGCACAGTCTCCAGGAAGCCGACATCGCAGTGCAGGCAGAAAGAGTCCAGACGCTCAATACTGCTGCCCTCAAATTTACCACCATTGAAGGTAAAGTGTTTTTGCAGGAAACGGCTTTTAAAGCAATCCGTGCCTATATCCATTCAATAGGACACATTTAAACACTGAACACATTTATATCTGACAATATGATCTAAATAGTTATACATTTTATATATTTTAAAATTTATTTGCTTTTACGGCCTTAAACTAGAGATGTATTTCTTTAATGATTGTGCCGTTTATCATGATTACTTATATTATCAGTGTAAAAAGAGTGACATAAAGCAGCAGAATGTGTCAACATGTGGACTTGATTGCTAACATGCACAGCATAGTGAATGGCTAGCAGCCATGTGACATAAATATAATGTAATATAATTTTAAATACTGAGTTTATTTTGTTTTAATGCTTTGAATGGTTCTGTATGGTTCTGTATGGTTCCTCTTTTAGTGAAACTCTGTGACCAATTGTGAACAATTAACCAACTTTTAACACTTCGGAATGTCATATGAATTGCATGAAAAGTAAAAGGATAAAATACAATAAATCACATTAGCCTTCTTTATCTTGAAGTTAAATATATTTACTTACTTCCATTTAATCTCCATAAACCAGCATTCACTACTCAGACCTGCAAATGCTGGCCAATATCACATATAGACTAGAATCCATTTCACAAATTGCCTTCTGCCTTCTCCGGATGGTTTCAGAATATAATCAAAATATCCATCAAAAATATATATATATCTTGGCTTTTGGTTCTCTTGCTCTGGCGTGTGATTTCTTGATTCTTGTATTGTTTGGCTTAGTAATACTTTACTTGAGGGGCACAAGTAATGATGTAGTTAACTCTTACGTTATTTATTAATTAACCAGATAGTAAGTGTGAGTTACATACTGACCCCATATTTGTTTCATCCCAATCATAACGGTTAATGTATTTTATGAAGTTACTGTATTTGTTCATGATTTGTACTTGAATAGTAACTGAGTTACTTGTGCCCCCTCAAGTAAAGTGTTACTGTTTGGTTCAGTGAATTCAGACTTTTTAGTTTTACTCTCAGTTTTGGCTTTAGTGTTTTCTGGTCCTTTGCTTAGTTCTACAACCTTGTCTTTGAATGTAGACGTTCTAGGTTTGCTCTCTGTTTTTTAGTTTCGGCTTAGTGTCGTCTGCCCCTTTGACTTTGCCTGGTTCTACGACCTTGTCTTTGGTGATTCCCATCGCAGCCTTGGCGCCTGACTCCTGCCTTAGCTGCTTCACCTGCGTACCTCGCAGTCAGTGGTCCTAGTCCCGTCAGCATTAAGGACTTGGAGGCCTGCCTGCCAAAGAGTCTCACAGAAATAGGACCTGACTGTGCGCAGTTCTTGCGCAGTTTGTGCGCAGTTCAGGGTGTAACCTTTTGACTGAGGTAGTGTACCTTAAGTTACATTCCTTAACTTTTTCAATGTCAGTTCAAGATGATATGGGGCTCTCAGTCATTTTATATAGCTGGACAACTATTAGAATGTCTTATTGGCTTAATAACTAATATTGTGGGCCAAAATTTTAACTAGGTCATTGCTAACTTCTAGTAATAGCTGACATTTAGGAATATCCAGTATTGATCAATGATATCCTATAAATCTTATTCTAGCCTATTAATAGGACTCCCCAGTCATCATTATAGTTGGAATTATATCTTTATTATTCTTTCTATGTCTTATAATGCCCTAGGTAAAATATTGCTTTGCATTAAAATATCACCAGACTCCGACTGCTAGCAAGTTCATCTTCAGTTTATTTACATTGTCCATAAATTTCAGTGGAACTAGTTCAGTCATTTTTGTACTTAAAAATGAGGCTTTAGAATAAAAAGTATTTTTTTCAGAGTTAAACAAATAGCTCCTATGGTGATTTTTCTGTCTCTGTTCCCAACAGTAAGTCGGCCATTATAGGTGTCACCATGGAGAACTTTAACATTTACAGTGTTAGATGAGAATTACTGTGGTTAATTCTGGAGAAAAAAAAAACTAGGTTTGCTTGATTTTTGCAGTGTAGAACCAGGGGATGTCTTTATTGATCACCCCTCATGGAATAATGTGCTGGATACTGGAATAAGGTATAAAGAAGTGGTCTTTAACTGAAACAAGCATAAACAAGCACTGAGTAAACCCCAAAAGCCATTCAAAAGGCACATATATGCCCTGTAAAGGTATCAAAACCCAATAAAACACTAGACACCTGTGGTCTGTATCACAAAGCAAGATTTGTAGGTTAGCTAGCTAACTTGTCAGACTTAAGGTACCCCAGTTTAACTGGACTTTATCTTCGTTTACTTATATTTAACCAAGACTACCTCAAATCCGACAAGTCATCTTGCTAATCCAAAAACCCAGCTTTGTGATACAGGCACCTGCACAAAAGGACTGCATTTGTAATTGTAGTGCTCAGTATTGCATCTTTTCTGCTCTGCCCTTTCTTTACTTTGGCAGACAAACAAAGAATAATCAAGTGTATGCAATACAAAATAGTATTTCATTTCAAGATGATGTTCTTTGATTTAATAATTTAGTGCCTCAAGGTTTGGAATTTCATTTAACACTTTTAATTTCAAATCCACAAGTTTATTGAATTTATTCATGTTAACGAATATACACACTACAGGCAATACAGAGACACCAATTATGCCTTGGGACTGTAGGAGGAAACTCCACACAGAATGTTCTGAACTAGGGTCTCCAGATACCCCATGTCAGGGAGGACACTCTAAGGTAAATCAGGTGTTACAAACTATTTTAGAACTGAAAGCCTCCTGTACTTGGCTGAATTGCTCAGTTCCTGTGCTTTGACTGGTTTGTTTCCTTGACTGAAAGACTCATCCAGCTGTTTCTCATTAGCATTACTGACACATGCATGATTATAGGAGACTGACCAATCAGCACACAGCAAGAACTCGGCGCTTAAGTGAAATCCAGGTCCTTCTGATTTAAGTGGTACTCTGCAAATCCTGTCATAGTTCAAAGTGTCCTTGCTGACATGGATTATCTGGTCATCCTACTCTGAACCCCTAACCCTGGAGACACTGTGCCATCCTTCCATCTGTCTCATCCAAATAAACAGCAGAATATAAGTGCTTAGTTTAACACTAATTATACTTCTGGAGGTGGGTGAAAGTTCAGAGGTTCTTCTTCCTTGAACGTGGACTGAGGATCGCTACACAAAACCAGAGGTGGGTAATTCAGATCCAGAAAGTAAAAATCCAGACCAAGATTTTGTTTCAACCACATTTTGTCCTTTCTGGACCTGAATTACCCACCTCTGCACAAAACAAGACTCAGGAGGCAGGGCGGTCACCCTCACTCTGTCATAATCCATCAGGTAGAACGTGGCACTCCCTTCAGGGCGGTCACCCTCACTCGCACACACTTTTTCACTCCCCATACACACACCTGCGTCCCTCTTTCTCCTCCCTTGGCTGCCTCCCAGCTTAAGCTTTAAACTTGGCAAAGGGAAACTGTTCCACCCCCTGATGGAAGTAATAATCACTCACGGGCCGTGTCTCCTTAGCACTCCTTGAGGCCAGCGGTATGGTTTAAGTGGTGATCCTGTTAACTGGTGACAGGCGCGGTCACGGCACGCGGCATGCAGTCAGTTTTTTTTGCAGAAGACGGATGCAGATTCGTCAAGTTTGGAGCGCAAAATAAAACTGTAGGCTAATGAAGAAAAGGACTTGTCCCACATGCAGATTTGGATAATTCAAGTCCAGACCGGGATTTTGTTTCAACCAACCAGTTGTATACTCTGTGACTGTGACTTTTTAATGCTCTACTTGTTGGTTGAAACAAAATCTCGGTCTGGACTTTTACTCTCTGGACCTGAATTACCCAACTTTGCCCGCACGTTCGTAAAATATGACAGGTTGTAAAGGTGATGTAGCAGTTTATGAATATAACATTAAATCCCTTATAAAAAATTATTCAAATATATATTTTAAGTAAGCTGAAGTTTTGAATATTTACAGTCTTATTTCAGTTTTCCAAAATTGACAAATCTGCCATCTTCACTTTCTGCAAGGATAGATGAACTTTGATGTATGCATTTGTCATGTTTAAACAGATGCTTCAAAAATCTTTATGCCAGTATTTAAAATTTTGAACCTGCATGCATTTTGTTTTTATGAATCTATAAACATAGTGTGCTTTTTGTTCTTAGAGGGATAACAGTATTTATTTAAAAGCATCCCACTCAAGTGTTCTTTGTAAACTGCCCCAAGAGTCTCAGATTAAAACTGTACAATTCAACGGAGCCATATTTGCTTTGATTTGGTAATTATATGCTGGCTCACATAATTACGATGACATATGAAAACTGTAGTAAAACAAGACTAGCAACAAACTACATAACCTTAAAAATACCCTCTCATGCACACCATGTAAACTTGAATGAATGTGATTTCTTGCACCCATAGCCTCTGGGATAGGCTCCAGACCCCTGGTGACCCTGAACAGGACAATTGGGTTCATAAAATAGATGGATGGATGGATGGATGACTGTGGTTTCACACTTAAACATCCAACCCAAATATAGAAATATAACAGTGGAATAGACTAGTTTTTTGCCAAGTTGATATTGTTCTCATAGTTATCTACATGCTTGTGTTTGAATTTCAGTTTACTTATTTTTCCAGGCTATCAGCCCTGTGACCCACAGGTGATCTGTAATCGAGTTAACCACGTCACCACCTGCCTCGAAGAGCTCAAGCAGCTGGCTGCTAAGCGGAGGTCAGAGCTGGAGGATTCTCGCCAGCTCTGGGCCTTTTTCCAAGAGGTGGAGGAGGCAGAGGCCTGGATTCGCGAGAAGATAGCCATTTTGGCTGCTCAGACTTTCGGCAAAGACTTGAGCAGCGTGTTGCGTCTGTTGCACAAGCATAAGACCCTGACGGGCGAATTGCTGAGTAGACGCAAGCTATTGCAACAGACAATGAAGAAAGCGAAGCAGTTCCTCAATCATAAGACCATTGGGACAGGTCAAATTCAGGAGAAGATCATGGAACTAAAAGACGAATGGAAACATCTAGAAGAGCAGGCAAGCCATCGGCTGAACCATTTACAGGATGCACTCAACTTCTTCCAGTTCAACGTCGAAACAGACGACGTGCTCGCTTGGCTGCAAGACACTTACCGGCTGGTGTCCAGTGAAGACTTTGGCCATGATGAATATTCCACGCAGTCACTACTGAAGAAGCATCGGGGTGTGCAGGAGGACATTGAGAAACATAGGCTACATGTCGTTTCCCTGCGCAAGCATATGGTGGGGCTAACCTTGCAGTACCGTGACCTCGAGGAAGTTCAGGCACGCATGGCTGAGGTGGAACAACTTTATACGGAAGTGGCCGAGGTGTCCGTGCTGCGGCAGCAGTGGCTCCTGGATGCTCTGGCTGTTTACCGCATGTTCAGCGAGGTTCATGCCTGCGAGGTGTGGATTGATGAGAAGGAGCAGTGGCTAAATAAGATGAACATCCCTGAACGGCTGGAAGATGTAGAAGTGGTGGCTCACAGGTACAGCTCACTATGCGCCCGTCATGTCTGACTCATACCTAAATGTAGGGTTCAAAATCGTAAGTGAAATATTCAAACTAATGTGACCACCACTATTTCTGCAATGCTGTTTTGTTAAATTATTAAAACGATTAGTAAAAAAAAAAAAAAGGCTCAGTTTTTTAGTGAAATAATCAATCTCTAGAATGCAAAAAAAATACCCCCCCATACACACACACACACTTTGGAGTACGTATTAATACATTTTAAGTATGTCCTAATAATTAGGGAATCACAGAAGGTTGTGTCAAATATTAATACATCTATGTTGAATGAGCATTTACGTTTTATAATGGGAGTTTAATTTTCTTAACGAAGATACTTTAAAAGAGATGTGCTTGGCCTGGTATATTCTTATATGGGGGGATTTATTATAGATTTGAGAGTTTGGACCAAGAGATGAACAGCCTGATGGGAAGGATCCTGGATGTCAATCAGATAGTTCAGCAGCTTCTGGACGGTGACCATCCCAGCTCCGACGAGGTGCGGCACTGTCAGGATCACCTAAACGGCAGGTAAGCCATCTTTCTGTATGTATACAATATTTTGCAAAAGTCTTAGGTATTCGAAGGAAATGTTTAAAGCTATTTATGTGGGTAGTAAGCGTATATGTTAGTAATGGCAAAATGAAGCTTCGTGAACCAATTGCTGTATTTTCTGACACCAGTAGATGGTGCTCTCTATTAAAAAAAGGGCTCAGTTCATGCCCCAGAGCAAACCATCTAGTGGGGGTCAAAAAATATTGAAAATGTTTCATTAAGCTTCATTCGGCAATCATTAGTATATGTGCTCAAGAACACAGTTCAATATTAGACGATATAAAAATTAAGAGTAACACAACAGAACAAAGGAGAAATTCCGCCGTTCTCCAAAAGTTCATTTATATCTTGAAGGATGGCTAGAAGAATATCGCTTCAGTTCCCAAACCTCTCTTTAGAGACATTTGTGGAATTTCACCACCAGCACACTTAATTAAATCATTGTAAATTCTTTAAGAATTCAGTGACATGAGCTTAGCCATTTCCAAACCTCTCTTAAAGTCACCTCATTTGGAGCAACTTGACCACTGGCAGACCTCGTATTGATTAGCTATTGATACGAGCTGTGATAGTGGTCGAGTGGCTGCAAATAGGGTGGCTTTAGGAGAGGTTTGGAAATGGCTAAGCGGACACTCTTTGACAGACACAGTTTTACACCAACATGAAGATCATTTAAACATTGTTTTCTTGGGCTAAAACTTTTTGCACATTACAGTGTGTGTGTGTGTGTAGTTATAACTGAAGTTATAGAATATTAAATAGTTGAATGAAGTTGGTCTATACTAAAAAATGGCGGATATTATAATGCAAGAAGTAATTACTGAATACCTGTTAGGAAACACTAGCATGTGGTGCCCCCCCTCGAAATGTGTAAATGAGATTTTATCCCAGGACTAGTCCTGTGTAGACACAGCTGGGGTGTGCAAGGCAATAGAGAGGATCACAGACGGGGAAGCCACAAATAATGGAGATGTAATGAAACCCTTGAGGGTGGTTTATCAGACGACCAAACAAACGTCAAGAACGGTTGATGGATTGATGTCGTGTTAGGCGGTATACTGGTTCATACTGAAAACCGTTTTTTTATTGTTATGATATGAATTTTTCTTATACCGCAATACCGGATTAAATAGCCTACACAACGTTCGGAAAGTGGCGCAGCTGGAAACTGTTTAAGGGGGGACTTTTTTCACTGCTGCACCGCTAAAAAACTGAAAAAGAAAGAAGTTGACTCAGATTTTTTTGTAGTTAGAGCAAATTGGACATAGTTGTTATGTTATAATGCTATTTACATATTTTTTGCCTAAACTGTTTTGCATATTAGTTTGCATATGTCATCTTATAGTTTGGGTTTCACATTTGTTCCACAGGTCACAGGTTATGTGACAGTAATGTGGTGTTCCATTTTACATGCTACAAAGTCACAAATATGAAGGCAAATTTAGTATTGCGTATATTCAAGGGAGTATCCGTTTTTTGGGCTTATACTAAAATACTATAATTGCTTCTGATTCAGTAGCTGTAAAACCCTTTATGTGAGAGCCTTCACATGTTGTCTTTTATACATGTAGGTGGAACTGCATTGTAGAGTTGGTAGAGCAGAAGAAAGACCACCTGAACTCCATTCTCCGCATCCAGAATTACCTGCTGGAGTGTACGGAGATCAAGTCCCAGATCCGGGAAAAGCGCAAAGCCATTGACTCTACGCAGTATGCAGGGAGTGACCTTGGGGGAGTCTTGGCCTTGCAGCGCAAGCTCTCCACCATGGAGGGAGCCCTGTCAATCCTGGAGCCAAAGCTCATCAATTTGCAACAGGAAGCGGAAGAGCTAGCAGCAACCCACCCCGACCAGGCTATGGAGGTGCTGGTGCAGTTTGAAGAAATTAGCGTGGAATGGGAAGAGCTGAAATGCACACTACAGGGTTGTGAGGATTCGCTGACGGTGGCTAGTCGACTACAGCAGTTCATCCAGGACCTTGATGGCTTCCTGACCTGGCTAGTACAAACACAGACAACGGTTGCATCAGAGGAATTACCTAACTCCCTGGAGGAAGCAGAACGGCTCATAAACCGGCATGCGGCCCTCAAGGAGGAGATAGGCCGCTATGAGGAGGATTACGAGCGCCTTCAGGCTGTCAACGACCTACTCGAGACTGAGGAGGCACCCTTACCTTATGTTGCCCTTCAGCAGTGGTTACAAAAGCTAGATGTAGGTTGGAACAAACTCTTGGAGATGTGGGAGAGCCGTCGGGAGGTGCTTGTGCAGGCACACATCTTCCACCTCTTCTTGAGGGACGTCAAGCAAGCAGAGTCCTTGTTAAACAACCAGGTAAGAATTCTACACGATTATTTATGCCTTCCGGAGATAGAAAATAACCCTGAAGGTAGGAAAATATTTCTACAGGAGCAGCAGAGGCATTTAATGATCAGTGGTTGTGGTCAAAAGCAAAGTTTCCAGTATAACAGAAACTATAAACAGACTTTTAATAGCATTTCCCAGTGGGATTAGGGTTTGGCAACTACCTATGTGATCGTGGTAGATTTTCTTGCCAGTGTTCGAGCAGGTGGTGTTACATTCCAGTGTTCAAGTGATTGATCAGGTATAGGTCCAAGAATTCACATGACTCAATGGACTGTAATCAGTACCCCCTGGATCAGAGACAGGTTTTTTTTTACGGGCTGTATCATTTTTACAAGCTTCTAGGTAATTGTACACTCCCATAAATAGCTGGAAATTGGTTTTACATTTTTGACAGGAGACGTATAAACATCCTGTGGAGAAATATGCCCTATATGGAGCATATTGTACTGCATGGTTTCATACGAGTTACGCACATAAGGTGTTGAGGGTAGTGCAAGGATGGTTCATCACACATTCTGATCTGTATTGATTATGATGCATCGATGCATTTCTAAAACCCTAAGATGAGCTAATCTACAGGCCTAGAGCAAGTATGAAACGCGATAAAAATAAAATAACAAATCATGAAGGAAATGTGTTTTCATGCATCAGCTATGTTAAGGTACATGCTGACTCTTGGAGCTGTGCCTTATATTTTAAGCATGAGTTTAAGCCCTGCAGCCTCTGTCACATGGTTTCCCACTCCAAATGGAGAATGACCCATTTCTGTTTGTTATGTGTTATTTGTTGACCATTGTTATCAGTTATGGTGGATATTAAGCTATTCTTCAGTACATTCTCAGCTAGCCATGCAATGAAAGCATTGGGCTTTTTTGCCGTTTTCATGAACCAGTCTTGCATACGGGAAATCCTCTAGAGCATTTGTAGTCAACAAATGCACCAAACACAAGGAAGACATTGATTTTGCACCATTATATTTGGTGATACCTTATAGAAAGTAGATATAACTTTGATGAAGCAGAGAAACCACTGTTGATGTAAAATATGCTTGAGCTATTAAGCAATTACTGTAAATTGAATTAATAGGGGTATTTGCTAATGATGACCAAATGAAACTAAATGAACCATTTGCTGTATTTTTTGACCCCACTAGATGGAGCCCTTGGCTTGCTTTGGGGCATACTTTGAGCCCTTTTTTGAACAGAGAGCACCATCTAGTGGGGTCAGAAAATACAGCAAGTGGTTCATGAAGCTTCATTTGGCCATCACTACCAAATGAAGCTTCATTAACTATTTTCTGTATTTTTTGATGCCACTAGATGGCGCTCTTGGTTTGTATTTCCCCATTATAAAGGATTAAATGACGGAGTACAGCTGCTGAGAAGGCTTGATAGAGTGATATCTTGTTTCGCTGATACATTAAGCTGTATTCAGTTCCTGTTTTCATGAATATTATGAAACCTCACCAAGACCAAAAGTGCTGTTCTGTTAGCCCCCCAGTACAGAAGCAAAGTTACAATGAAATCTGTCTGACTTAATCAGGCTTGACCACGTTTTTGCTCCCTCCCAACTCCTCCAAAAATATGGACTGTCTAGCAGGGAGTTGGGAGGGAGCAAAATCATGGACCGACTGGGGGTCCCCAAGTACCGGGTTGGGAATCACTGCTCTAGAACAGGGGTACTAAATTATTTTTCCCCAAGGTATTCCATCAGCTTGATCACCATGATATGGGGGCAGGTCTTTTCTGTCTATTATATTTATGGCCTTTGGCATGTTTACAAAGGATTCAGGCCAGAAGCTTTCCAGGGACATAATACAACGATTACATTACCAAAGTAGAGAAAAATGCAGTCTTTCATATAAGTAAATGAAAATTTTGAGAGGATGAAATTTTAATAGGGTGGAGCGCCAGAAAAATCGTGTATCTTCCAAGCCACCATCGCCTGATCCCATATTAACATTTTTAACCAAATGGACCATGTAGCTGGCCAGATGGGTGAAATCAATGTAAGATACTGCTTGATGTGAATTACTGGTACTGTCTGGGGATGGTGTGTGCCTGCAGTCAGAAGGTTGATGATTCAAATCCTGGGGATGGGAGAATGATTTGTTGGACCCTTGAGCCAGGCCCTTAACCCCCGAATACCCCAGGGACTGTGTGACCCTGCCATCTCTAACATGTAGGTCCCTTTGGACAAATGCATCTGCTAAATAAACTAAATGAAAATCTCTAACCATTAGATTAAAAGACCCAGTTCCACACAGGAGTTCGGTAAGGCCACTGGTGACATAGTTACTGTAATCTAGTTACTGGAGAGAATGGAAAGGTGAAATCACCCGTTACAGCTACTTGATCAAGCAGTCCTTCTTTAACTATCCCCACGTTTTGTCCTTATCCACAACTTGGATAACAAATTGGTAGTGAAAGGAAGATTTGGATGCAGAAGATGGGATACTCAATCAGAAAATGTAGAAAATTATTAATAGTAGATTTGACTAACCCATTCATATTTTAAATTTTCATGCTCTGTGCCATTCAAATGTGTTTCTTGTAAAAGAAACTGAATCTTATTTAGTTTTAGGGCATTTATTATATTATATATAATGTAATTGCTTGTTGAGTCTTTTTGATGGACGTTTGCCTAAAAGGTCTGTAAAAGAAAAGCTGCAATAAAATAACGTAGTTCACCCTTTCTGTATCGGTATAATTCAGAGTTTTTGTATACCAATTAACCATGAAAGCAACTACAGATTAAAATAGGCAAAACTTATAGGCCTAACCTTGATATCAGAATCTGCTTCATCAGACAGATTTTCAGCACTCAAAATTCAATAATATATCCCGACAAAGAGAAATTGATGTTGGCTTGCTGTAGTACACTAGGTTATTGGTTTAAATTAATTGTTTTTCACTCACACAGGTGAGGGAGTATTTTTGCTGTTGCAGGATCATAAGACAGGTGGTTTCAGATCCTATTTTGGAGGGGGGGTTTTATCTCAGCCTCCTTAGAAATAACTTTGCTAAATACATTTAGCAATTTTTGTCCTGAATTTTGTATATAAATCATAGTACCCCGGCTCAGCAAACATCGGTAGACCCCTGCCCTGTTTGGAAAATGTTACGGTGGAAGGCAGGGCATCCCGTATTTCATCAGAGGACTCAGCCCCCCTAAGTATCTAACCCTAGAATCCCCCCAGAGACAGCCGTCTGCTTTTCACATTGGATAGAGTAGTGGAGTCTCTGAAGCATTGTTCACCTTGATTATTGCGATACAGGAATGAATATCTGCTTCACACGATTGTCTCCTAACCTCGGCCATTTCTGCTCTATTCTTCTGCAGCCGAGAATTGCTCAAAAGTTCAGACTCTTCCGTCCACAAGAATTGGGTCCTTTTCTCTGCTTGCGTTCATCATTTTCTGTCAAGCTCTGGGCTCAGGTTCGGAGGTCTGCTGTTTTTTCTGGGTCTACCCCAGAGCCTCCACAGTGGCAGTCATCCACCTTCACTCCGCCTTCCTTGCTGAGCCTTTTTTCTCAGATTTTCAGACTTTTTTTCTCACTCGTATTTTACAGATTCTCTAGATAGGACAACTCTGTGAGAGCACCAAAAAACACAGGAAGCTTTCAAAAGCACACCCCAACAGCACAGCCCTGTATACATGGAAGGCACTTAGCCCAACACCGCTCTTTCCTAAGCCACCATACTGATCCTGTTTATCTCTCAAAAATAATTGTACACCTTGTCTTTCCAGGAATCATCCCTAGCTCATATAGAGTTGCCCACTACAGTGGAGACAGTTGAGACTGCCATCAAGAAGCACAAGGACTTCACTACCACCATGGAGCTCAACCTGCATCGCATTAAGGCTGTCATTGAGGCTGGGGATAGTCTGATTGGACAGCGAAATATCTACTCTGAGCGAATCAAAGAGCGGATTCAGACCCTCAACAACAGGTGAGGTCCAGTCCACAGGGCCACATTACCTCAGTAATTACACAAGGAAAACACCATCATCGTCCCAGTTCATGGTTTGTTTGCTCAATCTTTTGCCTGAATATGTTTTCAATAGGTTTCTGTTGATCTCAATAAACAAAAAGGCAGAATTATACTGGGGAACTTTATGTGGGAAAACCAAGACCACCTACTGTAACTGTCTAGGTCTTCTGGTCGTGGTATTACTATAAAAGCTCAAAATTGGTGTGTTTGCGTTGTTAGAACAGGATTAAGCAATGGAAAAGTGTCTTTGAGGCACATAGACAGATAGAAAAAAATAGTTTACTTACTAAATGGTAAGTAGTTTGTATAGACCACCAGTACAGGTGAGTTACCCTGATTATGAAAAAGTTCCGTTCCCGATGTCTTTAAGTTGAATCTGTAGGTAAATCAGAAAAATAATAATACAGTGCATAATAATATTAATAATAATAATAATAATAATAATATGTCTCCTTTTTTTAACAAAGTATGGAAACATTAAATGAAACAAGTGCATGTACCCTTTAGTGCTTTGTTGTATTTTAGACTGCAAATATATCACTGGTTTTCTTAACATTTGTGATGCAATTTTAAGTGAATGATTAAAGCTTAGAGGCGCCATTGAAAGCCAGTATATAGCACTATGCCTACGGGACTGGTATGCTTGCATGCCGTTTCATATGGGATTCCTGCCATTAACAAACAGTTTAAGTGGAATGACATCCCTGAATTTCCAGTTTGATTGTGAGTGTCACTGTGTTCCCTCTGATGTTCTGGCATCCTGTCCCGAGTCTTTCCTGTATTGTGCGCTGAACCACCTCGGCTGGGCTGCAGTCCTGCACTTAGCAGTCGGGTTAATTACTTACTGAACACGACTTAAACAAGATTCTGCAGGCTAATTGAAGACCTAGAGTCCTAAAACGCTAAAGCAGGGGTGTCCAACCTTTCTACTGGGCCGTGGGATTCTGCAGGTTTGGTTGCAGGGTTAGCGTGTCTGACCCGATGTTCACGCATTGTGAGTGCATGTTAAAAAGCAGCAGAAACGCCTTGCCCGTCAATCCCCCAAGGTCAACAAATTGAAATTTCATATTGTCATCAAAAGTTTGGGAACCCCTAGCTTAAAGGGGTAAGACGTTTCACATGAATAGAATAACGCTAATTCTGACTCCTCAGTCTGACGATGAACAGAATCATGTGAGACGAGAATGGGGGGCATAAACCATAACTTTATTTGGGGTAAGAGGCATTAAAACAAAGTAAACAGAAAAGGATTGAAAATAAAAGGGAAACAGTTCGAGAACAAAGATCTGGGTGTGTAGGATGCCAAGGGGAAATATATGATATGATAACCCCCCCCCCCCCCAATCGTGTGTGGAAACCAAATTCCATTCTTATGCTTATGCAAATTAGGAATTGCAAAGAATTTTCCCTGCCTCTAGAGACATAGCCTATCCTGACTTGCAGATGCATTTGTTTTTTGGTGATCTGAAACTTCCACTTTCACAGTTTCTGTGTTGTAAGTTGTATAGTTCTGTAAAGGCCTCAAGTCAATGGAAGAGTAAACTGACTCGACTATGTTGTGTTTGCACAGGGGAGCACAGAACCGCAACCTCGCTCAGCAATGGCTCGACAGACTGAATGAGCAGTGGGAGTTACAGAGTTTTCTTCAAGATTGCCATGAGGTGGGTGCATCTGAATTACATTCGATTCATTCTTCTGAAGTACCATGCAGTCGACCTTTCTGCGTCGCGGCTTTCCCAGTCGCAGTATTGATATACCGCGGGATTGGCATAAGAAATTAAATGTGGAATTTTTTGGGGGCTTTATGCATAAAATGTATATACAGTGCTGGTTTGGAGGACGCTAAGTGTGTTTACGGCGACCTCTCATGTGATATATCATTGTATTTCGTGTTTCAGCACGAAGGGGACCAAAGGGTTCTCACCAAGGGGACCAAAAAAATTTTATGCATTGACGGGTCGACTGTATTTCACATCTTAGTGGATACAGATAGGGATTATAGAACAAATGCTAATTGCTCCCTAAACTATGGTCATTCCATTCAAATTCATGGCAGAGCAAAAACCGAGATTACAGTAATAAAACGGAAGCATCTTGACTTGTTATTTGTCTGGATGGAGGAATGTAGCAGTTTAAGCTCAGGATTTGATAATTACAGCCCTACAGAGCCAATTTCCAAGCTATATTTAAATTCTTAAATTAATTGTGCTTAAATCACATGATGATAAGGTATGATAAGAAGCACACACTTTGCAGTACGTAGAGAAATGTTTAGTTGCAGTTTCATCATTACACGTTTCTTTCATTTTCTGTTTAAATCTACCATCAACATCTCAGTGAAAATGTATTTATTTGGAAGTGATTTGGAATGGACCCAGTATTCTCTGTGGCCCTCTTCACTTACTAGCTACAGACCTGCTAGATTTCACATGTCGGGTTGTGGCTGCAGCTGTATTTCAGCCCTATGCAAATCTCATTCCCTTTCTGTATTCCAAGTGTAAAAAGTTAAATTGTAAATCATACGCATAGGCATGACAACTATTAAAGGTTCTGTGATTTACATTTTCAGATAATAATACTACTACTACAACTACTGCTACTAATACTACTACTACTACTAATAATAATAACTTATTGTTAATATTTTCTTCTTCTTCTCCTTATCATTATTATTATCATTATTATTATTACTGATAATAATAAAATAATAGTACCATGCATAGCACTTAAATAATATTTGAATAGATTTTGAGCAGCAATGAAATTTAAGTGCTTTGCTGAGTAGTTCCCTGTCATGAATGCACATGGATTAATAAGAGTGAAAATGATCGTGCTGTTTTTCCTCAGTGACTTATCTCAGTCACTGCATATCTCTGCATATCTCAGAGTGCATCTTCCAAATGTTTCAGATCGGATCTAACCATTTAGCAGGTGAAAGCGACATGTAATACTGCAGCTTTTTCCACTAGGAAAGTATACATAGCTGGCAGGTAGTATGGTGCTACAGGTAGTACCAGATAAAACTATAATAATTGGTATAAATGTGGAAATAGAATAAAATACTTGCTAAGCATTATAACAATGGAATTTCTGTACTGTCGCCAGTATTACTACAAGGAAAATTGGATAAAATGGATGCTAATCTCCAAAGGTACTTAACTCATGCCAAACATAGCTGATTCTCCAGATGCATATGCATCTATTAAACATCCATATAATTCTGTATAAATGCATAGAAATTATATAAGTGTATTAAAACGAGTACCGCAATATTCTACATGTAACAGAGAAGCAAATCTTATGTATGAACACAGTGTAAAAGGTGGGAGGTTCTTTATCTAGTCATTGAAATGCAGTTTAATTGCTAATTGACATTTCAATTGCCCATGCAGTATCATTGTGTGTGTGAGCGTGTTTATGTATCTGGCATCCCCATCCAGAGTCCCAACCCCCCCCCCCCCCCCCCCAGCAACCTGAATAAGTGCTTAGAAGATGGATGTATGAGTCTGCATAGACCCAGTCCCACTCAGACCACTTGGTGTGTAGTTCTTTGGCACGCGTTCTGCGAAGAACAGCTTACATCATCCACTTGAGGGTGCAGCCAAAATAATTTTTAAATGGTCAAATACTCATCCTGCAGTTTTTTTGTATATGACTTCGGTACTAGATCATGGAGAGTATTGCATTAATGATTACATGTGATTGTTGTTGCAGTAGTTAGTGACATCATTTAAATATGCAGACTTTTCCATGCATATTTTTTATTTTTTTTATCACTGGAAAAATGCTTGAATGATTTAACTATGCAGAGGGGATGAATCTCTGTAAAATCTGTAAAGACGTTTATTATATTTACAATATGCTTAAAAATTAGAAGCTCAGTATATGCTTTGCAATATGTGACAATTTACACAGCCAGTGCTTTTTGTTAACAATGAAATGGAAACTTGTAAGTATTCAGACTCCGGACCAATTCTCTCCTTTTGTTGAATTGCAAACCCTACATTAAAATTCTGTATTCTGCAATATTTATATTTCAAAGCCAGTGGAACAAAAAATTAGTTAATGTGACACTATTCAATTATCCGAACGTGGAAGTTGCTTAAAACCACCCAGACATCGTCTATAAAAAGGCTGTCCCTCAAAACTCTCAGTGCAAACAAGGGGATAGAAACAGAAGCACTGGGGAGGCCAGCAGTCATTTTAATGTGGCTCTGAAGCTGTTCAGTGGTTGGCAGTGGGATAAAGGTGCGCCACTCAACCACATCAAGATCTCTCTATAACACTGGCCAGTATGCGAGAGCAGCACAAAGGAGGCGTGACCCAAAAAGAACTCCTTGAAAGCTCATCTGATGGTGAAATCACGACAGTGACTCAGCTGCGATGTGGGGAGGAAAGATTTTGTGGTCAGATGAGAAGTACATGCATCTTTTTAGCAAAAATCCAGAGCAGGATGTGCGGCACAAATCTAGCACTTCCCACACTTCAAAAAAGTAAGAAAGTAAAGTACGATGGTGGTAGAATCATGTTACGCGTCTGATTTTCATCAGCATGGACTGGGCATGTTGTTTTAAACAGAGTGAACGGTCGGCACTGACTTAAGACTTCAGACTTAAGACTTATTGAAATATCCATCCATACATCTATCAATCTTTCATTCCATCTTCCAGCTGCTTATCATAGTCAGGGTGAGAGTGTTGTGCTAAACCGTCTTGGTTTTGCCTTGCATTTTGCATTCTGCTGAAGCATCCTGGGATCCTTCGGCTGTGGAGTTTGTATGTTCTGTTGATTTAAGTATTCAGCAGAAACGTGATGTTTCATTATAATCACACTTTGCTAAGGACTTTCATGTTATCGATACTACAGTTTACACTTATTTATCTTGTTAGTCGGCATTTCTGCTAGTTTGAAGAGACTGCACAACTTCTGTATTGTTAATTAGCGTTATGTTTAATCTCTGTTCATAAATACTTGTACTTTACGTATTATAGATTTTTTTTCAATCAATTTATGAAGTCAAAAAAGTTATTCATTATGTGGCAGAGGTTTACAATAGCAGAATGTACACAATTAACATTACAAATATATACAGTAAAAATATAAAATGGGAGCATTGTCGTTTTCATAATGACAACTATTAAGTCCCGACATGTTATGTTATGTATGTTTCTAGTAGCCTAATTTACGATTTACTATTTAAAAAATATTAATAATATGTAACGTATGTATCATAATTGTTAATGTTAATGTAGCAATTGGCAGCGAAACAAGTTTGAGTAGTTTGAGGTTTCTTACCTGAAACATTTGAGTTCCGCATATAAGAAATCTGGAATTACTTTTTGTTGAACTTTTGTTGAAAGTCTGATGCACCCATGCATAACCTTTAAGTGTAGACTGATTAAATTGATTCTACCCATCTACTTTTAACTCATCTGCATTTAATTGTGAATGAATACGTAAAAGCACATTTTATTAACACATTTGCTAAGCAATTCTGCCTGATTTACAGACTACTTAAATACTGCTTAATAGTCTGAAAACCATAGCACATGCATGGCTCAAAGCTTATCTGCAAGGATGTGTTATGTTACCATTGGCTGGGATCACCATCTCAACACTGAATCAGCTAATGGTTGTTTCATTGTATCATTTTTTTATGTTATTATTATTATTATTATTATTATTATTATTATATATTACTCCTATCTCTCTTCTGTCTTGTCTTTCCTTTCCGACAATTTAATGTCACCCTGCTTTTTGTTTCTAGGTCTTTAATGGGGAAAAAAACACTGAATTGACAAATTTGAGGTTATCTAGTCATGACCCTGAGATAAACTCACGCCATGCGTACAGAATTATGCTGATATGTCCTTGTTGTTTAAAAAAATGTCTGTAGAAGACATTTCTGCTCGTCCAACTTTTGTTGATGAGTTTCAGGTCCCCGCCTTAATAATATTGTTTTGTTCATTGTTTTTTTTTCCCCCTGCCTTTCTGATTTCAGATATTTTCCATCATCTTTGATGATCTTTGACCTTAGTTAATATGACCATATCTGTTAGCCTGTCCCTTTGTACCTACATCTGGTTCAATCTTTACAGAGTGTTGAAGAGTCTTTGTTTGGGTCCCCAACTGATCCGCAAGTTCCCCTGTCGATCATCTGCCTCTTAGTCCCGGAGGCTCAGCTGAGGGTCACAAATGGAAAACCAGGCACCCAGACATCAACATTTTCTTCATATGGATTAATCCCCCATCACAAAAGTCTTAAGCATTTTAAGCACCCTGTAAAATCCACTGCTGGGCTGGTTTCGCTAAGCAGGGGGCAAGCTGGACAGTCAGAAAGATCAGATTCAAAGCCAATAGTAACGAGTACAGCGCCACCCAAAGGTGTTGACAGCGAACTGACAGTCTGGGATTTGTACAAATGTCACATGATCACTCTCTAGCTGTTTCTACAAATGCTGTTAATCAGAGCGATGTCCTTCTGCCCTCCTTTTGTTGTGTACAAGTCATAATCTCCATATTATTACACAAGATTATAGCCAGGTGACTATTCACTTTTTAACAGTCATATCTTACAAATGCGCTATGGTTTCATATATCTTGGTTTCTCAGACTAGGTTAATCTGAACAGAGCAACAAGGAATTAAATAAATATTAATTGGAGTTGTTCCAGAACTCCAGTCAGATTTTACTGAAGACCAGAAAATTCAGAGTGGTGAACTATCCTGAAATAGTGGATTTCAGCTAGTTTAACCTCAAGACCCACATTTTTCCTAGGTCATTAAGTCACGACAGGGGGTGGCGACAGGGGGGTAACTTTTTTTAACCGCACACTCCATGACCCACTTTTGGGTCACGACCCACCAGTTCGGAAACACTGCTCTAAAATTTCCTGCCAGCTAATAACAGATTCATACATCACCAGATCGTACATTTACACTAGTCCAACACAGACATATAGGTATACTCAATCCATCCATCCATTCATCCATCCATCCGTCCTCTGACTGCTTTTCTTGATCAGAATCGTGGGATATAGGTACGAGTGTTTTATGTTTAATAATGTTAATATTATGCGGTGCCTTTTTTTGTAACTGCTGTAATTGTTTGGCTTGCGTCACCAAAAAATGCTTGCACTGGATTTGTCCAATATAAACATAAAAACATATTTTTGTTACTAACTGTAGTTTGAATATAGATTATTGGAAATTATAAATATTTTCCATTCATATATTTTTGAATGTCTTTGAAATAAATAATGATAAACATGGATGACTAGTCACTTATTCAGATAGTAAATAAAACTACTTATAATTTTTATAGGAAACAAAAGCAAGTGCACCACTGAAAGGATTTTAACTATGTAATGTGTTCTGTGTGATATAAACAACATTTTACATAAAATTCTGTTCTATGTATTGTATGATAATCAGTTTAGGATTAGCCTAAGCCTCAATAATACCTGAATTGAAAGCGTATACTATTCTTTGATTGATTGATTGATTGATTTGTCTAACACTATAATTCAGACGTGTAGTAAGTAGAGGAAGTGTTTAGAGTAAGATTATTGATCAGGGAAAGTGTGAATTTCTAAAATTGATCGAAGTTTAATATGTGGCATATACTTCTGGATCCTGGCTTCCCAAGAATGATAATTCATAGATTATTTCATAGAATATTTTTGAAATGACTGCTCTCTCTTCTTTGAAATAACTCTTGGAAAGAGTAATTGGGGTAATTTTTATTTTGTAACCAGAGGTACCACGTATTGTCTACTGCATCATTGGATTGCTGCCAGTGAAAATCCATTGTTGTGCATTGGATACAATTGTAATGGTTTAATATGATATGTCGGGTACTTTGTGAGAAAGGAAAGCTAACATACAAGGAGAACTCATATATACCCATAACTACACTAAAACATATAGACAGATTGTCCACTGAGATTATTCAAACTTGAGAGTGAAACAATATCATTGTCGCTTAATGACTCCAGGGCCATACAAAGCTTCCTGTGCTGCTGTGATCACTGAAATTCTCTGGGACTATAGTTAACTTGAACCATATTTAATTAATTATTGATTAATTAGAACAACATCTACAATAGTTAGCTAAAGGAGAAAGTTTTTCAGGCAACAGTATGACAAAATGTGAGTCATCCAAGTGATTAATTGCAGTATTGATTAATATATTTTGGATAATTACATGAAGAAATATAAACAGCATGAAGACTGAATAGGAAATAATAAAGAAGATAGAACAAAGAAAATAGAAGAGGTAATACTTCTATAGTTCTTTGTGTTGTTTTTTTTGTCGCAGTCACAGTAACTACGGTAACTAATAAACACAGCCCATCGTTATGATACCATAATAACCAGCATCCCCTAAGATTCCATCCTGCAACTGCCTGTCGTGCGGAGGTTCATGATGGGTGGGGGGGGGGGGTGGTGGTTATCACAGGGAGCAGAGGGCACGATGCCAAGCCTTTGCAGGACACATACATATACACCATCACAAGCTATGTGCAATTTAATGGTGCCAGTCAGCCTGACCTGCGTCTCTTTAGGCTGGTGGGGGCCTGGGATAAACCCATATGGCACCTAAATAACAAGCCAACTCCACCAACATAGAGTGGGATCTGAACCCTTATTCCTGGAAGTTTGAAGCGAGAGGGTCAGTATCCCTTTAGATATTGCAGGTTGACTGTAAGGTGCTTTGAGCGGGGTTGGTTAATTTCCAAAAATAAATTTTTGATTTTTTTTTACACCTGATGATGATGGGTGTTGATTGCATATGACAAAAAATGGAAACAGTTAGACTTTTTAAACAACAACGGGTTTTATCATCAGTATCCCTCCCACCTCCTGGAAATGAACATTTTACACTACATAACCCCATCATCCAAAACACTGTCATTATTTTAAACTCCTACATGTTAGACTGCAGTTATAGCTACATTTTCCTGTGGACGTGATTTCTGGTGGGGGTCACAGTGGGGGCAGGTCAAACTATACCCCTTAAAGGCACAGGCATTCCCAAGCCGGCAGGGAAATATCTTTCCAGTAAGCCTCGTGTATTTCAAGAGGCCTTTGCCTGGTGTGACATGCTCCCAAAACAGCTGCCTTGGGAGCCAACCAGGTGACATCTTAATAATAAACTTGAACGAGCTCAGCTGATTCAGCAGTAATGTCACCTCTAGCCTCGCAAAACCAGACACCCTTCCAGCTGCAGCCGATGTCCTGCATAAGAAAATGACAAACAGGAGTTGGGATAAATGTACCCTTGCCAGAGGCTAATACTCACCCCACATGACCTTGATTTTGTCCCAAATATGCAGACTCATTTATAACTGTATTCGTATATAAATCAAATCATTAGCAGCCCCAGGATCCCAGCAATACTTTCTCCAGTGTATCAGGACATGCAGTTATGCTCCCTTTCCACACACATTCACGCAGCTGTGTGAGGGAGAATAGTTGGACCACTGTTACAGGCGTAAGAGTCTCCTCTTCAGTACCGTGCCATTGGCAGGTTAAGTGAAAGCCGCCTATAGAATTTAGAATTTAGAATTTGGTGATCAGTGGTGATTGTCAACACACCACAGCACACAGTGCGCAACAACGAAATGTGTCCTCTGCATTTAACCCATATGTGACTTTCGTGACATAGCAGCGGGCAGCTAATTCAGCGCCCGGGGAGCAGTGCTTGGGGGCGGTACCTTGCTCAGGGTACCTCAGTGGTGCCTTGCTGGTCGGGGATTCGACTCACTAGTTCCCCCTTTTTAAAAATAAGGAGCCTCCATTCCTGCAGTACCTGTAGTCGTACATGTAGTCGTACATGTAGTCGTACATGTAGTCGTACATGTAGTCGTACCTGTAGTCGTATCTGTAGTCGAGCAACGCATGGACTGAGTATACAGTTTCCTCAATAACTCCAGAGGAGGAAGTTCAGCAGTGGTACAAGGCTGACTTGAGCTGGGAGACTTGGAATGTATGTGAAATCTGATATAATAGTGGCAACTGCAAGTGTATATATTTTATAATCTCGAATGGACATTTATGCCGGGGTAAAGGACAATCATAGACAACGGAGTCACTGTGTTATCAATATTGAGGGGGACAGGGACAGATGACCTCGTATGTATAGCCTACCTAAGTACAGGCCATCCACTCATTTGATTATATACATTTGTTTATGTGTATGCAACTGGAATTATCAGCTAAAGTTTTTTTTCCCCTCGGCCAGTAGGTTAGATAAGAACCAAATTCTCCCGACCAGTTTATTTATATTTTTAAAAGCAAAATCCTGGAAAATTTTAGGTGGACAAACACCACCGTTTTGAATTCTGGGTGGGATATGTCCCCCCTCCACCCCCCATGAGTAACACCTTTGCTCATAGGAAGAGTGGGGACTGGTAGTGTAGAACACTTTAGAAGGTGTGAGGCATACCATGGTATGAACTAGATTATTCTGGATATAAGCTGCCCAAGAGAGATCATGACTCCATTCCGACTGATTGCAGGAGCAGTATTGTCTTGGAATGCAGTCAGTTTCTTGGACTGACCACTAAGGATATGTCTCATGATCACAGAGTGCTTATCATACCCAGAATGTGAATCCTAAGGCGTGGTCCTCCATCTGTGACAATGTCTTCTGGTGTTCCAAAGAACCTGACTAACCAAAACCTTGTATCAAGTCAGATGACACAACCAACATTGATATAGTCGTTAGGCCATAGGTCCCTAAACATCCCACGACCCCCAAAATAATGGTACCAGACATTTGCAACCCACCATTTTACCAAGGTGGTTTTGGGTGGCAGGGGGCACATTTTGTTCCTCTTGGTACAGTAGATTTATCAGTTGTGGTTATGGTTTCAATGGAATTTTTTCACATTTTAAAATTTATACAAACATACTTGAGAAATCTTGCGACTCCCACTTCGGGAACCTGTGATTTAGCCATGCTTCTCCAGAACAGAGGAGACCACCTCTGTTCAAGATGCCTGGGAGTATGGCCAACCATTTCTATCCGATAGCTTTCTATTCCTCACACACACTCCCTGCCAATGCAGTGACATTTCACATTTCATTGTCCATTGGAAATGCAAGGAATGTCCTTAAAGAGTCTCATTTCCACTAAACAATGGCTTATTGAACAGCAAAATAATATACAGTAATGCGGTGTAGACATACAATGGGCTTGAAAGACCACTCAAATAGCAGTTAAGGACAAGTCTTTACCTCTTCTTTATACCCCAGATGACCCTCCCCAGCAAGTTACTGTGTATAGGTGTTGTGAGTGAATTTATGAAGGATGTAGTTTCCTGAGGAAGCCTGAGACAGGGACGAAGCAGGATCGGAGCAAATGCTATTACTTCTATATCACCATAGTGATGCCAAATGTAACTCCCGGTCTCTTACTGGCTTACCCATAATCAGAATTTGCTGTCTGTATTCAAATGACCAACCATGGTTGGGTTTCATAACCCCTCTGTCTCTTTGAGATGTTCACACCCCGAAGGATTTCCAGTCAATGACAAGCCAATAATGAAACCATATCATTGACGAAAGAGGTCAGAGGAAACAGACACAACTTGTGCCGAGCAAGAGACAGTCTACAGTTATTTATCTGACTGTCCAGTATGTAACACTGGTGCCAAAACACACATAAAAGACCTAGAACTCATCATACCATATAGGGCGGGGCAGCTGATACCTTTACAGAGCTGCATTTCCAAAAACACAAAACTGTTATTGCAGTGGGCTAAGAAATAAAAGCATTGATCCAGCACACAGGTATTATGGCATAAATAAATGCAAAGGAGATAATGCATCCATAATTCTATGTGTCAACACTGTTGACTGGTGCTAGTGGTACGATGGTATGGATTGTGTCTTCATAGCATATACTGAACCTCCTGAAAGCTGCATTGCATACATCTGCAAATGGATTCTGTCAGCAGGACAATGCCCCACGCTAAAATGCTAGAATTATCCAGGAATGGTTTGATGAATATGACAGTGAATTTAGCTTAGTCCAGAGGCCCACCCAATCAAAAGATCTCAATCCAGCTGAATACCTAATAAGCTATATGGAATAATTTGAAGATCTACCAATATCCATCTTAGCAGAAATGTGGGAAGAATTCAGGTCTTTGTGGGTTAAAATCCCTATGGATTGTTTCGAGTTCCATGCCCTGAAGAATGTCCTTTTAGCAAATGGGAGTGCAACTAACAATTAGGCAAGCATCCCTAATGTTTGTACATACATTTCTGAATAAATACCTCTAGGTAACTAAGCATTTATTGCTAAAGTTTTATTTCTTTTATGACTTATATTTTAAACTATATATGAATGATAGACCAAATCAGTAAGAATCATTCCTTCCATGACTTCATTTGTATTTCCTGTTTTACCCTGTTGTGTGCATTGCACTACAAATTTTCCTGTGGTGCACTTTGAAAACAAAGGAGTTTCATGCTTACTCACCAAATTACCCTGAAATAAATGCATTTTGACTGCTGCATAGCAAAGTCCCACTGCCTTGCATTTTCTCTCTGTATGTAGTGCCAAGTTGTTGTACAAATCTTACAACTATAAGTAAAAAAACAAATATGTTTTGTTTATTGTTTATTGGACAAGCGCAGTATTGGTGACACACAGAGACACACATGCTACTACTTTCTACATACATTATTTTAAAGTAAGACCCCTAGCATTCAACACACCCCGCATTCCTTTACATTTATTATCATAGTAAAGAGAAAATAGGTCTGATTTTTGAAGATGGAAAAACTTTTTTTTCCCTTTTAGATCAATTTGGAGTTATGTTGAGTCATAAAAAATGTTGATTTTGCCTTTAATGAGATGATGGACCTTGAGCTGAGGTGTAATGAAAAGGGCACCTCTAGGACATTGTGATTACTGAGGGACTGAGATCCTGTAGTGCTCTGTCAAAACAGAACGTTGTTATAAAAAGAAACAGCGCAATCCTGTTTTTAATAATAAAATTCTGCCATTAGATTACTCCTTCTTCATTCATCTTTCTTTGTTTCTTATTCAGTTTGCTTATAATTGCATTTTTTTGTCATCTATAGTGCTATTGTTCTTGATCAGATTACAGTAATTTTAAGTGCAGAGCGTGTCCCTGATGACGCCCAAGAAAGATGTAGGCTTCCTCTATCTTTAAAAGAATCTCACTGCCCCTGCCCCCCTCTCTCCAATTCATCGCTCCCACCCTCCCTCTCTCCCTCTCTCTCTCTCTCTCTCTCTCGCTCTCTCTGTGTGTGTGCTCACTCCTGCTTTGTTCAGACACTGCAGTAGCAGTGAAAACTGGGGCTGGTTACACACTGAGGGCTGCTAGGCGATGCTGAAAGGCAGTGACTGCAGTGTACGGCTTTAACGCTGAGGCGGAGGGAAATACTGACTCAGAAAAATGGAGGCAGGGAATCAAGATGGCTTCAGTACAGCTGAAAATACATTTTTGGGATGTGTGTTTTGATGCCTTAAGGAGACGTCTGGCATTCTGAGCTCTCCACAAAGTCCTTTCAGCTGATATCCTCCATCTTCTGGACTATCATTTCCCCACCCACTCCTTCCTCCACCTCCTTCCTCTCTTCCGTCTTTCCCCAGCATCGATAACGAAGAATATAAAGCATCCTGGCTATTCCTTTTTTTATGTGGAATATATGTCATCCCTCCTTGTGGCTAAAAGGCTGACAGTCACACGTCGACGATTATATTTATTTTTGTTTTCCTTTCGCTTGCCATTCTGTGGATTTTATTAACCAACGGATTGTAAGGTGTCTCTACCAGTCTCCGGTGTTTTCGGTCCCTTGTTTTGCCTCTTGGGGTCAGAGTCTTCTGGAATGGCCTGCTTCTTTACTACGCAATCGGACTGCAGGTTTAACATAAGGATGCGTGCACTGGCCTGTGAAAACTCACTTGGGTGTCGCTGCTGAACATTGCTGGTAATTAGGCGCAGAGCCTTGTTGTTCAATTGGAAAGACGACGGAAACATTACCAAAATATGGACGATATGGCAGATACAGTATTCCTGTTAAATACAATGAATAAGGGTGATTAAATGGGTTCATTTAAGCTTTTATTTTGGGTGCTGAGGTGCATAATTTCATCTTTGATGGTGCTGGTGATTGGATATGTGTGTGTTCCAGTTTTATAACGGCTGTCTTTTGTGTCCCTTAGCTTGGCGACTGGGTGGCAGAAAAGATGCTAATGGCCCGTGATACTTCGCGGGACGAAGCGCAGAAGCTGCACAAGAAATGGCTAAAGCACCAAGCATTCATGGCTGAGCTCGCTCAGAACAAAGAATGGCTGGAGAAAATTGAGAAGGTTAGTGCAACTTTGAATGAATAGGAGTGGAGGGTCATATGTAGGACACGTGTCTCCCAGATGAAAAGGCATGACAAGTGATGGTTTAATGCGAGAATGTAATAAAAATGATTAGATTCTAAGTTTTTCAAAAAGTAGCAATATGGCTAATATTTAAAGGGAACTATTCAACTATTTTAACCGAGTAAAGTATTTCATTTTCAGGGGCTGCTACCTTTAACAGTTTGTGCCTTAAAAGTAGATGCCGTCCCTTTCGTATTCAAATTCTAAACAATATGTGTTTTTGGCTATCCACTACTTCTAAAATAAGTCGATGATCGGCTTTTTATGATTTGTAAAGCAAATTTCAGTTTCAGTTTTAATATTCTGTGGTGGCAATAAAATGGAGAGTTTATGATTACATAATTTAATCTGTATCATAATCTGGATGTATATGTGGAATCGAATTCGGATGTATTATTTGTATTTGCATTTGTGAATTGGCATCAAACTATCCTACATGATTATGTATCATTTTTAGAAGAGGGTGCAGAAACTGTAATAAGTAGTTGGAAGTTGGATGGATGGATGGATGGATGGATGGAAGGGTGGATGGATGGATACACAGGAATCTGCAAAGTCTGTGATGCTTCACAGTGCTTGCTTTCTAAGATTTTAGTTTCAGTTTTATATCTGGCAATATACTCTTGCAGCCTAACGCTTTTGACTGTCATATCACTAGTAATGCTAAACATTCCTTCTGTATCGAAAAAATGTGATTTTTCCAGTTTGCCTCTTTGCGTTGGAGCAAAATGGGTCTGTATAAATGCCCTGTGGAATTATTTGCTCGATGTTTCTTGCCTTATGATCCATGCTTCTAGATAAATGCATATTGTAAATATATTGATTTTGTCCGTTTTATGCATGCTGATAGCAGGTCCTAACAAAACTGTTTCAACATCCATATTGGACATATGGGTTAACATTTTAGGCTGTTTGTTGGTGAGATATGAATAAAATAACCATGCAACTCCCTAGCTAAAAAAAAAACTCAAGGAACAAATAATTAGGTTAATCATGGGAGGTCATAGTCCAACGTTGGCCTGTTACAGAACTGTCAAATATTCCACATATAGTAAAACATTTAAGGATCATTTATGATATTGCTGTCACAGAAGGCTGGGGTATCCCCAGGGTAGGATGTCAGTCCATCACAGGGCATACACACACACACACACATAAGTTATCTTATTTCAGTCTTTTAAATTTTTTACAATTAATAATTAATAAATACACCTTGCACAAATTGGCAACTGCTATTTTAACATGATTTCTTCACTATTGTTCCACATTTGCTGTTGAGTTTTAACAATGTCAGAATGCTAACAGTGTCTCAAATGGCATTAACATTTCTAATTTAACCGAAATGGCTTGTACAAATGATATATTTTCACATCAGGCTTATTTGTATTCATAAATTTTTAATCGATTTATTATTTTTACGTACAGTCACACTACATTATATATACATTATAGGCATATTAAAAATCAACATATTTTCATGTTAGTTCATCGCTAATTTAGTCCTGGCATGTGATACAGAAAGAGTTGTATTCATTTCTATTTTAAAAGAACAGATTTGAGGTTATTATTATGTTCAGATGTCAGAAGCTGCAGTCTTTTACTTTACTTTCTCTCAGTTTGTATATACGTTAAAAATCACTTCATTATTTCTGCTTCATTACATAGGTTTTCCTGTAGTAGCCCAGGATGGAAACTACCAGTATTAATTCTTCCCGCTTTATAAAACCTGGGATTAAAGCTAATAAGCTATATTTTTCAACACCACGTAGGTCCTTTACATGAGTTTTTTGCTTCATAGTTTATATTTACAAAAGCATATTTAATAATGTATCCTTTTACAAATGCACAAAACAGCATGATCGTTAGATTATAGACGTGGCATAAAAATAGTGTCCTTTTAGTATGAAAGGGTCAATGAAGTCTTTCATTAAATTGTTTGGTAAAGAATTATCTAATTGTTACAGTCGCTAATTAATTTATCATCTAGGTATCACTAGTACATTAATTCATTTAAGTACTTAAGTACAGTTGGTGAATATCAAAATTATATCTTAAATAAAGATAGGTCTACGTTAGCACATTCCCCTTTGCCTAGACAAAGCCCTTAACATTTATTTTATCTCGGTGTTTTATATGCATAAAGGCAATCCATGAAAACAGGCACTGGCAAAAGAATAAAGAATGACTGTAGACAGTGTGATCATTTTCAAATCTATTTAAGTATCCGACTTTTAGCAATTATTTAATTCAAAACTAACTAAGAACTGTAGTACTGAAACAGACAGGACTGATCATTTCTAAAATGTTGTTAAATTGTTTTGGGGATTGGCTTAATTTAATTGAAATAACAATGAACAGTTTACAGTTTGTGCTAAACCAAATAAATTTTACGATAAAGTTAGGATAGTGCATTTGGAACTGAATACCGGGAGAATATTTGCATGTTAAAGGCACCTCACACCTCACATATTTTTTAAATATTTATATTTTTTAAAAACATTTAGAGCTGCATAGTCTTTTTTACTGAATAGGAAGAAGCTTGACTCCTGTGCATGTTAAATATGATGCAGTTATTAACAGTTTTAGATGTAATACATTGACTTTTTAATGAATATTTTGCATTTTATAATACTCCCTCAATTTTAAATATATTATTTTTTGCTCCATGTATATTTATCTGTGCTCTTTACATTCTTGCTGCTGTATGCACAAGAATTTCCCAGTGGGATCAACACTGTCCATCTAATCTAATCTAAATGAAGTAGGTTTAAAGTTGGCGTGGCATGCAGGCCTCCGGGCTCAGCACAGTCACCTCAGACCTCTGGAGACCTGGGTTTGATTTCCTGGCCCTGCTCTGTGCGTGTAGAGCTTGCTTGTTCTCCCAGTGTCATCGTGGGGTTTTCTCCAGCTTCCACCCCCAGTCCAAAAACATGCTAAGGCGAACCGGATTTGCCAAATTGTTCATAGGTGTGAATGTGAGTGAATGGTGTGTGAGTATTTTTAAACAATTTAGTTAAATCAGAATCACGAAACGCAATTTTGTAAAAGGGCACCAAAGTGCTTGCTTGATTTCCTCAAAAAATCTAAAACACATGTGATTACATGAATTGGTATCTTCAAACTGACATGTTTGTCCCTTGAAATGGACTGGGATCCTGTACAAGGCGTTCCCACCCTCAGCTTTCTGGGATAGGATACAGGGTCACTGCAACCCTGTAAGAGCTACGGAAAATCATTAGAGTCATGTTTCACATATGCACCTAAATTTGGCTCAGTTGAATCTCTTTTCCTATTGCATGTTCTAAAACCACATCGCAAGCTTTAGCCCGTGCTGCTTGTGAGTTTAAAAACATGCCAGTAGATCAGTGTTTTCCATTCCGGTCCCCCGGGACCCACAGACAGTCCACGTTTAGGCAGGGAGCAGAGAGGGAGCGAAGACATGCACCGGGCGTGGGACCCCGAGGACCGGACTGGGGAAAACTGCAGTAGATGGTCGTCAGTAAAATTATTTCTTAAAGTAATAGCAAAAAAATGCCATCTTAAATTAGTTATAAACACAGATATATTTTGTGAAATTTCGTGTCTTCGTTTGACTTAATGATTTTATAAATTTTTGTGTAACAATTCATCTTTAATTATTGTTACTGATAAACTAAAGGTTATTAATAGTCTGTTTTAAAATTCTGTACTACATTTCTTGAATAATACTTAAATGATGCCATGGTTACGTTTACGTTTGGTTTGGTGATCACTTTGACCATTACCTAAATACCTAAAAATATCAAATTGTAGGGAAAAATTTACATTTTTAGTGGGTGTCATTTGTTTGAGACAATTTAAAAGAATACAGTTTGACATTATACAGGTTTTCCCAAGTCAGACTCATATTTATCCTGTTAGACAAGGATCTGACCACAGGAGTACATTGGTGCTGAGAATAATAACCTTGATCAAGTATAGGATTTGATGACAGTAGCTTGGTAGAAAAAATAAATAAAAACCAATAGTAGGGTTTTGAACTTTGTGCCCGGTGCTGCCTGGGATGGGCTCCAGGCCCCCTCACAGCTAGAAGCATGGATGGATACCACCCAGTGAAAGGTGAACAGGAGGAATGAGATGCAGGAACACTCATGCAGGTTCAGGACATTATCGAAGTATTACTCAAGAGTTGAGAGAACATTCTCAGTCTTCCAGGCTGTTCTAATTACTGAATGTACTCCGTCCTCATCCTGCCGTGAGTCACTATCTTCTGTTGATATGGAGTTTTGCATCTTCTTGCGAGGGACAAGTGGCTACATGTGACAGCATTTCCATTCTGCGATGGGTATCTTTGTTGCGTCAGTTGAGAGGGATGGGTTTCATTTTCTTGCCAGAACTCCATGGCTGGATGTAGAGAAAGACTTAGATATCGCGAGGAGAATGAAGTGATGAAGGAACGCAGTATATTTCAAGCAATTGAGATAGATGTGGGCATTTTGAGGGAAATTATAGATCAGAGATCAGGAGTTCACAAGTTATGTAATTAGCAGCAGAGGGACGAACTGCGGGATACGAACAATGTAAATGTTAACGGGGGCAGAGATTCAGTACAATATCTAAATGAATTGGGTAAACTATATTTACCACATGATGCTTAGAAAATGTGCAGTAAATACATGGGTGTTATTTCGTAAGGATATTTGTTGGATTTGTTAGAGCATCATACAGTACATGACATAAAATCGACAGCCATGGTTTCTGTGGTTTCCAAATGGTTTCTAAATTATGAAATAGTAATTTTAAGACAAGTCAAGGAGATTAGTGCTGTTATGCACTGGCATAGATTTAACATATCTATGGAATAAATAAGGTTCGTGCAAAAATATTGTGAGAATAGTTATAGATGATTATATGTTTAAAATATATAGTATCAGTCAACAGTTTAAAGCACAGCTAGCCATATAAAGGTTTATTTGTTCTATTCTCTACATTTTAGAATAAACACAAATACATCAAAACTGTAAAATGACAAAAAAGTACTGACTAAAAAGTATTAAACCAAAAACATCAGTTTGTTGGGAGGCAGTTATCTGAGTTGGGACTCAGAATATTGCTGGTTCAAATCCCTGAGTTGGCAGAGTTATTCCAATATTGGGCCCTTGAGAAAGGCCCTTAACCCCAATTGCTCCAGAGACCGGCTGACCCTACTGTCTCATTGGCCAGTTTGATGAGGTGGCCTCTTGGGATGCTTTTCCAGCTGTCCTGAAGTAGGTCCCACATATATGCTGAGGTCTCATTGGCTGCTTTTCCTTCACTCCCTGGTAAAAAAACATTTTCCACCGTGTTTAGGTCAGGTGGCTAGGTCATGTGATGTGACACTATTACTCTCCTTCGCAGGTGGCTTGGCGTGTCCAAACCTTGGACTGGTACTGTATATAAAAATAACATAACTTGCAAACTTTGTTTTTCCTCCAGTCTTGCAGAATGCCCTTTGGCTCTGCATACAGTGCACACGTCGTCCTGCGGTGCATTACCCCCCCCCCCCCCCCCCATCCACTTTCCATATTAGGCTCCTTGGAACATTCACTGTTCCTGACACTCTCATATTTCTGCTAGCATCGCAGTAAGGGAGGAGCAATGCGTGAGCAGGTAGAACTGAGACGCAGAGCTGGGGAGAGAATACAGATAGAATATTATGTAAACTGCAAGGCTGAACTAAATATTATCCATGGGGTGCATTTATTTATCATTAATAATTATTTGTTTCCTGTTTTTCGGTTTGCTGGTGTATGCTAGTGCAGTGACAGAAATTGTATAGTCTTAACATTATGCGTTTTGAAAAAGCATTACACATCCCTTATGTTTTTATAGTATGTTAAACTTTTAATGTTATTAGTGAAATAGTTACTTGTTTTAAATGTTTAGCCTCTTGAATAGCTCAAATATCCCAGGTCAGTTAAAGCAATTGTAATTGACCGTGACATTTATATATGTAATTTTCACAAATATGTATGTAACAGGAAAAACATATATTACAGGCTGGTGATGATCATGCACTAAGCCAAAGTTGTGTTTTTGACAATGAAATACATTAAAACTGTTTTCCTGCTGATGTCTAAAAGTGTGCAGATAGGTAAACTGCCATTTGTAAATTGCCCATAGTGTGTGATTATCTGTGTGAATGTGCCCTGCGATGAACTGGCATCCCATCCAGGATCTATATTAGCTTTCTACCCTGTGCTACCTGGGCCAGGCTCCAGGACCCCCCCCCTAACCCGGTACTGGTTTAGTTGACTTATGAGTTAACAATTTCTTAGCATAGCACTATAGATGTAGCATATCTTCTGATTATTTTTCATGAATCTGTGCTTTATTTCCTTCAGGAAGGTCAGCAGCTCATTCAGGAGAAACCTGAGCTGAAGTCCATCGTTCAGCGAAAGCTGGAGGAGATTCGGGAATGTTGGCAGGACCTGGAAAGCACCACCCAGGCTAAAGCTCGGCAGCTCTTTGAAGCAAACAAGGCTGACCTACTTGTTCAGAGCTACTCTAGTTTGGACCAGCGACTGTCCCATTTGGAAGGCCAGCTATCACATCTTGATCAAAGCCCGGACCTAACCAGTGTCAACAAGCAGCTAAAGAAACTTCAGGTCTTCATTTCCTTTAAAATGTTTTTGCTGCAAGAAAGAGCAGTGTTTCCGAATACTAGGTGCTGGGGGGGAGCAAAAACATGGACGGTCTGGTGGGGAGCTGGGAGGGAGCAGAAACATGGACGGTCTGGTAGGGAGCTGGGAGGGAGCAGAAACATGGACGGTCTGGTAGGGAGCTGGGAGGGAGCAGAAACATGGACGGTCTGGTAGGGAGCTGGGAGGGAGCAGAAACATGGACAGTCTGGTAGGGAGCTGGGAGGGAGCAGAAACATGGACCGGTTATGGGTCCCCAAGGACCGGATTGGGAAACACTGCTTTAGAGACGACTTATTCTTGGGTTTAACCTTACTAGCCAACTGTTATTGTATTTATTTATTTCTCCTTTTAATATACTTTAAGTGGATAGGGAAAACTTAGTACTGAATGTTTAATATTGGCAGTAATGACAAATTTGGTTCCATGGATCTGTATTCTTGTGCAATTTAAGAAGGCATGAGTAACATTTATGTTCATCAGCTGAATTAGTATGTTGTACTTCTAAGCAATGTAGTAAATAATAGTAAACCCACTCAGCATAGGAAGACTAAGCAAACATCACAGACACACAAGCCCAGACAGTGCTGGAAAGGAGAGGCAGTGAGCACACTGAAAGTTTCATCTATTGAGTGTATTCATTACATAATTTATTTGATGAAGCAGATTTATGCAGATGTTTGGTTGTGTGTTCATAGTGCCACTTCACTGCAAATCACTAAACATACGTACAATTTATGCATGTCATTTTTTTCTTAGAGCATGCTGGTCCTATGAACTGCTTTGAGTACCTTTTTATCCTGAAATTATGGTTTGTATCCTTGCCACCCACCGAACTTCATGAGGGGTACAGTACATTTTTGTTTTGCTCCATCTTTTCTCCCATCTGATTGCTGTCTTTAACCATTTAACATCCACATCTCTCCTTCTTTTTGTTTTTTTTTTCTGATTGACCTAGAATCATTGTGTGTTTTTGACTTCTACACAAATACCCGAGAACCATACGAAATCCCCACAGTTTGCTGTCATTCTGTTCACCTTAGAAGGTCAAATGTTTATTTATTGAGGATTTAAGCTAGCAATGAATGATCCAACAAGAATGTTTTTCTTACGTAATTTTCTACTTTCCTTCCAAACTACATAGCAGTTACTTTTCGTTCATACTTCTGTTTTTAAATACCTGTGCTATTTAGATGCTCAACATCTAGAAGGATTTCAGGCTACTAATGTGGCTACTGAGGTAGACCTAATTTTTTTGGTATCATTTTAGATGTCTATTATCATAGTACATCAATAACCTCCCATATTACAAGAAAAAATGCCTTTTTGCCTAATCAATACTTCATGCAGCTAATTAATTTGACTAATGAAGTGAGCTGGAGGTGAAATTTAACAAATATATGGACCTCGAGCAAAGTTTTGAGAACCAAAGCTGTATTATTCTCACCGTACAAGATGTTACAATCTTTTTGGAGCACAGAATGCTTTTTAGTGCTCCGTTTATTTGTATATGTTCTGATATCGAACTTTTTTTTGAGCAGTAATACAAGTACCACCCAGATACATAGCTTTAAAGACAATCTGGCTTTGGCTAAGACTTTTGCAGTGTACTGATCACAGTGTATATACAGTGGATGTAACAGTGTACACGCCTTTTTGAAGCTGCAGATTTTCTGATGTAAAGCCAAAAATCAAGAACAGTCATATCATACATTTTTCCATGTTTAATATGACCTTGTAACAAACAAACGTAATTAAATAGGACAAATAATTGGAATTAAAAAACCTACAACATCCTATGCACTCCTTCCCGCCAACTAATACTTTGCAGAAGCACTATTCACATTTATTGCAGCAGAAAGTCTTTGTTAATATGTCTCTATCTTCTCTGCAAAGAATTTAAAGCTCCTTCTTGTTGCCTGGGGATCTCCCAGGACAGTCTTTTTAAGTTAGGTCAGTCCACCGATTTTCTGTGGCATTGAGGTCCGGGATCTGCCTGAGGCTCTCCAAGACTTTGATATTCCTTTTCTGTAGCCATTTTTGGTTGACTTGGGTGTTTGCTTTGGGTCATGTTGGAAAGTGAAAGTCATTGACCCATCTAGAGCCCATGTCCCGTGTCCCGTAGCCCTAAAGCGGCACCACTTTTCACAATAGGGTGTTGGGTGCTTTGGATGATGGACTTTGTAGTCTTCATGCCGTACATCTCTCGAATCAAAGCCAAAAAGGCAACCTTTGTCTCACCATACCATAAGACAATTTCCCACATGGTTTGGGGTGATTGAATGTATTTTTCCTCGCAAAATATTGATGTGCTTGGATATTAATTTTTTTGAGAAATGGCTGAAATCATAGCTATCCCAGCAGAACACAAACGTTTTAAGAAACTCAGGAACAGGCATAGTTGGTTCTTAGTTGGGATAAATGAGAATCATGTTTGTCTATGGAAAGTGTATGCTAACTTGATGATTTTGAATGCGGTGGTTTCATTTTCCTAAAAAGGTGTGCATATTTTTGCATCCAGGGTGTTGTAGTTTTTTTAATGGTTTGTCTTACTAATTATCTATTTTTCTCTTGAATTTAGCTTGTTGCAGGTCAATAAATGATGGGAAAAATGTCTGATTTTATATGTAAATATACAGTACAGTACAAAAGTCTTAGGCAGCAAAAGAAAATGATGTTTAAAGGATATTAATGTTGGTGTAAAACTATACTATTATGCCTGTCAAAGTGTGCTAGCTTAGCCATTTCAAAACCTCTGCTAAAATCACCCCAGAATTTGCAGCAATCATCCAATTCACACAGGTGTTTTTTTGACTTGACCACTAACGCACCTTATATAGCTAATCAATATCTCATTGACTATTCTTAACTAATTAAATTAATTAATTAAATGTGCTGGTGCTTAAATTTAATGAATACATGTAATGGCTGGAGGTTTGGGAGCTGAAGAGCCGTTCATCTAGCCATCCAACAAGACCTCAGGAACTCCTCAAAGAACGGAAGACATTTTTACTAGTTTTTATTATTAATTCGTATATGTGTTCTGATATGATATTGATATTGTGTTTTTTTTTGTTCTGAGTAAATGTGCACATTCTACCCAGATAAATACCATTAAGCATTTTGCACAGTACTGCATATGCATACTGTGGCGTTCGCTTCTGTTAGCTGTGATACTCTGAACCTAAGTTTCTTTTTCACTGCCCGTCTTGATTCTGGGGGTCCAGACCATGGAGTCTCAGATGGAGGAGTGGTACAGGGAGGTGGGTGAGCTGCAGGTCCAGGCAGCCGCCATTCCCCAGCCGGCCCTGACCAGGGACGTCAGTATGTCAGACAAGCAGTCTATGGTGGAGACACGCATCGTACGCCTCATCGAGCCACTCAAGGAGCGCCGGCGCATCCTGCTGGCTTCCAAGGAGGTGCACCAAGTGGCCCGGGACCTGGAGGACGAGATCGTGAGTGATTCTATCCACATCAGTTGTATTCCACCTTTATTTTATCATGTTTGATCATCATAACTTGGTGCCTGGGCTTTTGAACAGGGGCGGCACAAGAGATTGTCTTTTGTGGGCACTGTGGGGTTCTTTCAGCAAGGGTGCTCTGAATTTTAGGGTTTCCCCTTAATGTTCCCGTCTCCGCAGTTTAATTTCTACGGCAACACCCCCAAAATGCGTACACAAACACGCATGCAAATAAGCAGCACCCGCTCTGTGACAATTATAGTGACACTCAGTGTTAAACACAATGTGAGATATTAAATTACCGTATTCGTACATTAAAAATAAAAATTTAAATCTTAATAAACCACAGATATTTCTTGGGGGTGCTAAGGGGGTGCTATGGCTATCATAGGAGTAGGAACAGTACACCCCAAGCCCCCCCCGCCGCCACCCCTGTTGTTGAATAATAATGCAAAATTCAATCAGATGAGAAAGTAACTAAAACAGGCATAGCTACACTCAGATAATCATATTAAATGTCTTACGTATTTTTATTTTGTTTCTGAAGCTTTGGGTCCAGGAGCGCCTCCCAATGGCCACTTCCATGGAGCACGGGAATAGTCTGCAAGCTGTCCAGCAGCTCATGAAAAAGAATCAGGCAAGGAATGATGCCCGTCGCCAGGAGGGTGCTCTGCAGACACTGAAGCTGGGGCATGGAAACAAAAACACATGTCGTTTGCCATTTTAATGTTTTTTCCCCTTAAACAGAAAAAGCATGGTGTGGGATCTGCATAACTCCACCAACTTTGCATTGTTTGCCATTATTTCCCAGAATCTGCAGCGCGAGTTGCAGGCACACCAGGTCCGGATGGAGGATGTGCTGGAGCGGGCGGGGCTCATCGGATCCATCAGGAGCCCTGAGGTAGATTGCGTACGGGCCAGTCTAGAGAGGTTGCAGCACCTGTGGGACACTCTGCGACTAGAGACCGAACAGAGACAGCAGAATCTGGACGCTATGTACCAAGCACAGCAATACTACTTTGACGTGGCTGAAGTGGAGGCCTGGCTGAGTGAGCAGGAGCTGCACATGATGAATGAGGAGAAAGGCAAGGTAAGATAAGATAGATGCATCGGTTCCTCTGCAAAGGTATAGATGTGGGTTGAGGGGGTCAATGACAATATCTTTCACAGAGATACCGATTTTTCTTGTGTTTGACACGGATGAAACAGAGCCTCTTCCCAGCTTACAATAGGGGTTACGTTCCGATAAACTTGTCGTAAGGCGTAAATGGATTTTAATACAGTACACCTAACCTAAGAAACATCATAGTAGCCTAGCCTGTCTTAAAAACATGCTTATAACATTTACATTAGCCCACAGTTGGACAAAATCATTAACACAAAGCATGTTTTATAATACAATGTTCAATATCTCACGTAATTTATTGGATAATGTACTGAAAGTGGAAAACATTTACCATCGTAAAGTCAAAAAATCACAACATTGACCATCGTAACCCAGAGAGCATCTATATATCCAGAAGCTACTATACATGATGTATTCTGTCCTTACGGTGTATCGGGAAAAAAATACGGTATCAGCTCCTTAAGCAGCTGTAGCTCCTAGTAATGCTGTGTCCAATGGATCGCTCCCCAGGACGAGCCCAGCACTCTGAAGCTTCTAAAGAAGCACCTGGTTTTGGAGCAAACCGTCGAGGACTATGCAGAGACCATAGGCCTTCTCTCTCAACAATGCAGACAGCTTCTGGAACTGGGCCATCCGGACAGGTACCTTCAAAGTCATTTGTGTTGATTGCTCTAAATCAGGGATCCCCAATTGCAGGCATTGGGGGCCAGCCTGCAACACAGCTTGCAAATTTCCCTGCTCTATTCGGCTCACCTGCTCATTGCCAGGTTTATTAGGTGTGTTAAAGCAGGGAAATCTGTAAACCGTGGTGCAGATTAAAGACGTAAAATCAAAAAACTCCTTGAATAATCCCTTTTTTGCTGTTCTTTTATTATTCAGTCGTAATGATGTTGTAATGTATCACAACACACCCACGTAAAGCGCCTTGGCGCAGCTGTTGTGTGAAAAGGCACTATATAAAAATTAATTGAATTGAATTGAATAATCAATACCTTTAATACTTTGCCAGATAATAGTTACAATATAGGCAATGCACTGCATATTTGACTATGTATAACTGTTTTTTATTATGTAAGACTGTTTTTAAATTCTTTATATAAAAGTTATACATCTGCCATCACTCTGACATTATATAATATAGTGTAAAATCCAAAAAAAATGTTATTTTAAAGTTTGCAGACACATTAGAGAAGTAATTAGTATTTTTTCATACACAGCACCACATGCGAAAATCGTTATTATTGTTACTGGATGAGTGAGCTCTGTGAACAAGCCGACGCAGCAGCCTTTGTGGAGCAGAGTTTAGCTCAGCATGTTAGGGAAGGAAAGGCATGACTTCAAACCCATCGCCGGCACAGTAATCATATCGCTGTTCAGCCCTTCTTCAAGACTTGCAGTCAAAATGTCCTCCCTTCCATGTCACTTACAACAAAAACAATTCCTAAATAAATTAAAAGTGAAGTGTTTTTAGAATTGCAGAATATAAACACAGAGGAGCTTTCCATACCACCATTTTTTTCATTTGTTTGTACTGAATGTCTCAGAACAGCATTAATAGTAACAAACATTGATTTATTAATCAAATACCCAGCGAATAGGGCAGCCAGTGACTCACTGATTAGCACTCAGTTCCACCCCTTCAGATTACTGGGGTCTATTTCTGCTGCTGACTCTGTAGAGTTTATGATCTCTCTGCGTTTCATATCCTTCCTGTATTCCAGGTTCCTCCCATCATCCAGAAGCATGCAGTTTAGGGGATCCGGTGTCTCGAAATTGCCCTTAGTGTGCAAATGTATATGAAATGCAATAGACTGAAACCTGGCCCTGAGTGTGTCGTGCCTTTGCCTTGTGCCCTTTGGCCCATTGTAACTCCGTATTAGATACAAGCATATGTAGTATGTAGTATGTAGTATAAACACTTGTTCCCAAAAATTTTCACTGCTTTGTCTGCCACCATCTTTCACTGTCTGACTGCTTGCAATTGAATATACAGAAATGAGATATTTATATATACACATTTCTTATTACTCTTGTGTTCTTAATTCTAAATGTAATCTGTTCAATTCTTCTGCCTAATTTAAAGTAAGTTTACCTTTTTGTAGTAAAATTTACAAAAAATACTTTGGGTGATGTCTTCAGAACAAATCTAAATACAAATCAACAAAATTATATACTAATATTAGAGTCAACAATGTAGATAAAATATTGTAGATTGGTATGTGAATGTTGCCAAAAACTGGTTAAAAAAATTAAGTTGTGAAATAAATATACAAAACCCAGCTAAAGAATTCATGTAGCTGGGTGACGGAAGACACATATGAGGAATGAGAACAGTGATGGTGGATTTTCAGAGAACAAGTCCATTGAACATTGTGAGAGTCCGACCAAATGTCAATAGAAAGCAGAACCCTGTAGTCCAGGCATCTTGCTCTTTGCAGTCAAAACATTGAGCGATGCAGTTTTACTTGTATTATGCTGTTTCACTTGTAACGGTCCAATGTGTTAAAGGTTTTTACTGTATGTTTATGGCAGCGAGCAGATTAGCAAGCGGCAATCTCAGGTGGACCGATTATATGTATCGCTGAAGGACCTCGTTGAAGAGCACAAGTCCAGGCTAGAGCAGCAATACTGGCTCTACCAGCTAAACCGTGAAGTGGACGAACTGGAGCAATGGATCGCAGAGCGTGAGGTGGTGGCCAGCTCCCCTGAGCTCGGACAGGATTACGAGCATGTCACGGTTAGTGTGCAACATCGGCAGTTTTATTGTCAAATGAAGAGTAATTCTATACTGGATTACTGCTCGGCCTACAGGGAGTTGTATTAGTAATCCTTAGCGTGAGGGGGAAAAAAAATCACTAAAATGATTTCATTTTTCCAGTCTTCAGAGATCGTTATGCTGCAGAAAACAATTCTGACCTTTCCCACAAACCTGCCAAGTCTCAACCCCCCGACCGTGTGAACAGTCTGTCTAATTTTGGCTCTCAGAAGTGTTGATGCAGAAAAGAGAAAATCTTGGGAGGGGGTAAAAGGCTCTTATGTATTTTATCTCTAAATTAGCAATAAAAAAGAGTAGACATGGCAGATCCTTTGATTCGATGATAAGAAACACCAAGACATGGTTTAACTCAAATTAGACTTGTATGAGTGGTATTTCCATTGGAATCCATCTCTGAATGGAAACAATCTCCTTTGAAAAAAAATGTTCCGTCTGGCATATGGGGTATTTCATACATAATAAGCAAGGTGTATAATAATGAAAGAATTTAATTGTTGTTAATCAGCACTGAGCTCGTTCTTTATAGATACCTTAAAGGTAATCTGCATACCTTAATATAGTCAAATGGCCATTTTGAAAATATGTTCATTCATTTTAATTCAGTTTAAAGAGGAATATATGGAAGATTAATGTATTTGATTAATGGATTAATTGGTTACCTGCACTGTGAAATGCTGACCAGAGGTTAATAGGCTTCTCCTTAACTCTGGTTTCTCTCAAGGTTGCTTCCTCTATCTGAGAGAGTTTTTTTTTGCCACTGTCACCTCAAGCTTATTCTTGGGGGAGCTCTGGATTCTTTAAAGTGTTTTGTGACAATGCTCCTTGTTAAAAGCAGTGCAGAGATAAAATTGAATGGGTTGCGTAATAGCATGGAGGCTCAGTGGATGACAGCATTGCCTCATCCTACCAGGAATGGAAGTTGGTCCAGTTATTTAAAGGGGACCTATTATTATATATTTCTTTTCTTTTAGTGCGTTATCTAGCTTTAGGCACATGTAAACGGTCCGCAAAAATTGAAGACCGAAAATACACGCCAAAGGAAGTAACTCTCACTACAGAAACAACTTTTCTATAATCGGAATTGCAGTCCTTATTTCCGCGACATGGTGAGGTCACCTTGTTATACATTCCTTATTGGCTGCCTATCAGCAGGGATCTGTCTGCAGACTGCAAGAGAGGGGCGGAACGTGTAGGGCAAACTGACCAATCGGAGCACGCTGGGCTCATTGGGGGTGGGGCTTAAAGCTCAAACATGGCATTTCAGACAGAAGGTGAATAAAGATGAGAAAAATAAAAATAAATTAAAATGAGAAAATTTGCATAATAGGGCCCCTTTAATATTTAAGTTTAAATCCTGTTTCTGCTCCATTCGCTGTGTGGGTTTTCTTCTGGAGTTGGCTAATTTATCTCTAAATTGCCTTGCATGTGCTCTATAATGGACTGGCACCCCACAGAGGGAATACCCTTGCCTTGTGCCCCCCCCCCCCCCCCCCCCCATGACCCCCTGACTAGGCTAATGGGTTGGAAGATTGATGGATGTTTGCTTAAAATTTTTAAGTTAATATTTGCCACTGACAGAACTTTTTGCTTAGCAAACAGATGGATCCATTCATAAATCCTTATTGTTCCTGTTGAAATTCTCAGATTCTGCAGGAGAAGTTCACAGAATTTGCCACGGAGACTGGCATGTTGGGTCAGGAGAGGGTGACGGCTGTGAACCAGATGGTGGATGAGCTCATTGACTATGGCCACGCCGATGCAGCTACCATTGCAGAGTGGAAGGATGGCGTGAACGAGGCCTGGGCTGATTTGTTGGAACTGATGGAGACGCGAGCACAGATGCTGGCTGCATCACACCAGCTGCACAAATTTTTTGCAGATGCCCGGGAGGTATACTGTCAGGAATATTTGGACCATTTTAAATATTATGTTGTTATGCTACTTATTAGTTATATATTCATTTGTATGCGATGGGTTGGCGCCCCATCCTGGGCTATTCTCTGCCCCGCCCATATTTTCTAGGATAGGCTCTGGACCCCCCATGATCCTGAATAGGACAAGAGGGTGCAGAAATGGATGGGTGGATGTTGATTTGTTAATTATTTTGCCTTGTTTGCAGTAATATTTAGTTGTATTTCTGAGTCTGAAGCTCTAATGACATAAATCAATCCTCCAGATGTGAACGAAAGGTGCCGTGAGTGAAGGTGAAGGTGATTGTGTTGGGTTGTAGGTTTTGGTCCAGATCGCGGACAAGCAGAGGCGGTTACCTGAGGTGCGGGCGTGTCAGGAAGGTACAGCCAACACCAGCACGCTGCAAAGGCTCATGCACACGTTTGAGCAGGACATTCAGCTGCTCATCACCCAGGTGAGCGCACTCGACAGGCACAGACTGAGTCACGTTCTGTGTCGTTCGGTGGTCGGCGATAGAGAACTTCACTGGGTACATAAATACCGGCAGTCGCCGAGTTAAGAACACCCAACATACGGACAACTTGTACTTATGAGCAGAATGCCATAAAGCATTTTATATAAAAAAATTGGGTTAAATATAATGGTTCGTAATAACGGACGCACACGCTCCTTAGTGACAGCTTCAGCAACTTCAACAGTTTGTCGACTTGAGGTACAGTACAGTTACGTATGTAGTTACTGTACTGTACTATTATTTTACCAACTTACCTACAAATTTGATTTAAAGAGAGTCTTAGGGAATGGATCTCATACATAACCTGGGGATTGTCTGTAACTTTATTATTTGAACTTAGTATGGCACTATGGAAAATGTAAATATGATACCCATATTTTTTAAATTTAGATTTATTTAGATTTTAGATTTGCTATGTTTCCTTAAGTTTTTACTTTTGTGAAAGAGGTACTGATCATATTTATTTAATCACTACTCGGTTTGTGCCCCGGCGAATCAAAGCAAAACTACTGAGTGAAACCAACTAAAACATGGTAAATCTTCATGCACAGGTGCGGCAGTTGCAGGAGAGTGCAGCCCAACTTAGGACTGTCTATGCAGGTGAAAAGGCAGAGGCCATTGCCTGCAAGGAACAAGAGGTGATGCTGTCCTGGAAGGAGCTGCTGAATGTATGCGACGAGTGCCGTGTGCAGATTACCACTGTGACAGACAAGCTGCGCTTTTTTGGTGTGGTGCGTGACCTAATTATCTGGATGGACGGCATCATCTGCCAGATCGGGACAGGAGAAAAGCCCAGGTACCGATAGCATTTAAACACATCATTTATGGAAGAAGACTCTATCGAAGAAGCTCAAATTTAAGCTCAGACTGAAAAAAAATGCATCACATGTATAACTGTAACACTGAAGGATACTCCTGAATGAAAGGGATGCAATATTTGATGAGGATTGGTGCCTCCTCATAGATCCTGAATAAACTTCAGACATCTAAGGCATAAGCAAGCTGTTTCATCAATTAAAGCCAATGAGACCTTAGAGATAGATATTGGACCTGTCTGGCATTGTGTAAATCTCTTATTTTGCCTAAAAAATAATCAGAGTCCATAATATATAAAAGGGTGATGGTGCAAAGCTAGGCTCATTTATATATTTCACCTGTTCCTTATTCGCGGTCGTTAAATAATGTTGAGTTTTATCTCTTGCCCCAGTAAACGCACCAAGACCCTGATTCCTGAGGCCAATCACAACTGTAGCCCTTTAACTACAAGAAAAACTTTTTTTAGTTACTTGTGTTTATTTTTCCCTGTGCTAAATGGTGGTCTTTCCTTCCCTGGTGCTTTTGCTAAACACTACTTCACCACTGTCCCCAAGCAGAGCACCTGATTCTTTCTGCTATCCTTGTTTTATGCTCTGGACTGACTTCTGCAAGATCACGGAGGTGGTCTAGGCAGGAGAAATAAATATTATGGCCAGATCAGTCATTCTTCACTGTGTTTGGAACAAGTAGTTTGTTATGCATGCCAAAGATGTATACAAACCTGAAGACTATAAAAGGTTCTGACAGTCCTGTTGTGGTAAGGATGTTTTTTCTCCTGTAGATCTGCTCATGCAGCTACAGGGGTAAAAGTAAAAATTCAAAAGCCATGTATTATTGTTGAGCAATGATTCCATATACTTTCAATATGGTTGCAGTTGTTCTAAAGTATTATGGCAATATACATTGACACTGTAGATCATATAGACCCAATGTACCATAGAGGTAAGGGCGCACACTGATATGGTGCGAACCACCATATCAACCACATGACGAACCACCTCAGGGGTGAGAACCCAAGTGCAGCCATGTGTAGGGCGATACCTCGGCACCACGCTAGTTCGAATGGAACAGAACAGTGTGACATTTTTTCCAGTCTCTGGAGTGCCAATCCTACCATCAACCACCAAATTTTCCCTGTCAATTGAAGAACCTGCTCGCAGGGATAGATGTAGATTAACATCATACCCAGACCAAAGTAATTGCAGGTTAAGGGCCTTGCTCAAGGGCCTTGGCAGATAGCATTATACATTTTTGTATATATCACAAAAGGTTATGTGCATTGTACATCATTATAATCAGAAGTGATACTTCAGACAAAACATGCAAACTTCTTCCCACTATAACCAAATGCTAGTATTTTTACTACATTTTAATTTTATAAATATGTTTTTTTTCTAGCAGTTGAGAATCGAATTCCTATATTTTAAATTCCGACAGATTTTTCACCATAATATTTTCTGACTATTCAATTCATTATTTAAACGAATCCCTCCTTGAAATGTCTACAGTTACCAACTCTGCAGCAAGTTGGGTCGTATCTGATGTTGATTTACGTCCTCCAGCATTCATTCATTTAGGTTTGATGCCTGAGAAGGTCTGAGTAACTGTCACATACAGTATAACATTATTCTGAGCTTTCATCTGGTTGTGCCATTGAAATAAAACACAATGCACAAATAACGGGAATTATGCTCTCTGGCTTCTTTAGGGATGTTTCTTCGGTGGAGGTTCTGATGAACTATCACCAGAGCCTGAAGTGTGAAATCGAGGCACGCAACAAGAGTGTGATCCAGTGTGTGGAAATGGGGAAGACACTTCTGGCAGCTCGCAACCCTGCAGCTGAAGAGGTGACAGACGATAATCGCATATCGCATAACAATAAGGAGGCCATTCGGCCCATCAAGCTCATTTGGGCAGAACTTAACTAATAGCTCAGAGTTGTTAAAATCTTATCTAGCTCTGATTTAAAGGAACCCAGGGTTTTAGCTCGCACTACACTAACAGGGAGACTATTCCATACTCTAACTACACGTGTAAATAAGTGCTTTCTCAAATCCATTTTAAAATGTTCTCCTGCTAATTTCCACCTATGGCCACGAGTTCTAAATAGTTTTTTTTTTTTTTTTATGGAGAGCAGTCAAATGTTGAAAACCCATATAAATAACAAATGCATTATTGTAGTCATGGGCCAGAACAATGGTCTTACACCTCTTAAGATATGGGTTTCATCTGGGTGGATAGTTATGGATTATGCTAATCTGCATGTTGACTATTTGGATTATAGATCAAGGAGAAATTGGATAGGATTGTGGCTAAGCAGAAAGAGCTCACTGAAAAATGGGACAAACACTGGGAGCTTCTACAACACAGTGAGTACTTTATGTATGTTGTTACATAGCAAAGTGTTGTGTACATTGTTGTGGAGCATGAAGAATTTTACTTAGAACATGTTCACCATTTAGGTAAATGTGTGAAATGATTGCATTTGCACAAATTTATATCAGAGTATTGCATTTATTTATTACTAAGGTTCACCTGATATTTTTCTACGTTTCTGTGCATAGGCATTAATTTCAACATCTATTTATGTCACCTGACAATAGGAAGTGAAAAGTTGTTGTTATGTTTTTCTTTGCATTCTTTGCAAATGCTTTATTTAATATGTGTATATTTTTTTATTATTATTTATTGACATTAGGCTGGGTTTTTGCAATATGGAAAATAAAAATTCTGCACCTTTTACATGTGCAGACTTTGATATCTCAGAATAAAGAATCAAAATGAATGGAAAACATCCAATTCTTTCTGAATTCCAGAACTATCATTCCAGAATTTGGATGAAATTTGGTGAAAAAATTCAGCTAGTGGTAGTGACAGACTAGTGATACATCCAACAAATTAAAATTGAAATACCAGCCAATCAGAGCATGCCATGAAACTTTGCACGTTTTCAATATTTCAAAAGTTAATAAAGTGACATTAGTAAAGTGAGCCAATTAGAAATCATTTTAGGTAGATATTGTTGTGCCAGTATTATCCCTAGAAAGGGTAGAAAATGCCTAGAGAAAGGCAGAAAACATGCATAAATATGACGAGGATCCTGGATGACACAGACAATATATGCTCGTCTTGCCCTCAGTGCTTGAGGTACACCAGTTTGCCCAGGAAGCTGTGGTGGCAGAGGCCTGGCTAACAGCCCAGGAGCCGTTCATCAACAGCAGCGAGCTTGGTAACAGTGTGGACGAGGTGGAGCAGCTGATTCGACGGCATGAAGCCTTCCGCAAGGCCGCCGCCACTTGGGAAGAGCGCTTCAGCTCGCTACGCCGGCTAACTACGGTGCGGAAGACTCTTAATCTTCCTGATTCACACATGTAACCATTATTGCTTTCTTCATGCTTATTAATTGTGTAGGTATAACATATACAGACAGGTCACCCAGGGCTGTAAGGCTGCCAGATCAATCAATTAATCAATCAGTCTTTATTTATATAGCATTCTTTTAACCACAGGGTTTGCAAAGTGCCTTACAGACATTTAAAAGAAAGGAATTCAAATAAGTATACAAGAAATAACAATAAGCACAGAGAATTTTTTTTTATTGATTGCCACACCGGGGACTATAGCACCTACCACACCGGGGACTATAGCACCTACCACACCGGGGACTGTACACCGGGGACTGTAGCACCTACCACACCGGGGACTATAGCACCTACCACACCGGGGACTATAGCACCTACCACACCGGGGACTATAGCACCTACCACACCGGGGACTGTAGCACCTACCACACCGGGGACTGTAGCACCTACCACACCGGGGACTGTAGCACCTACCACACCGGGGACTATAGCACCTACCACACCGGGGACTATAGCACCTACTACACCGGGGACTCCTACCACACTGGGGACTATAGCACCTACCACACCGGGGACTATAGCACCTACCACACCAGGGACTATAGCACCTACCACACCGGGGACTATAGCACCTACCACACCGGGGACTATAGCACCTACCACACCGGGGACTATAGCACCTACCACACCGGGGACTATAGCACCTACCACACCGGGGACTATAGCACCTACCACACCGGGGACTGTAGCACCTACCACACCGGGGACTGTAGCACCTACCACACCGGGGACTGTAGCACCTACCACACCGGGGACTGTAGCACCTACCACACCGGGGACTATAGCACCTACCACACCGGGGACTATAGCACCTACCACACCGGGGACTATAGCACCTACCACACCGGGGACTGTAGCACCTACCACACCGGGGACTGTAGCACCTACCACACCGGGGACTATAGCACCTACCACACCGGGGACTATAGCACCTACCACACCGGGGACTATAGCACCTACCACACCGGGGACTATAGCACCTACCACACCGGGGACTGTAGCACCTACCACACTGGGGACTGTAGCACCTACCACACCGGGGACTATAGCACCTACCACACCGGGGACTATAGCACCTACCACACCGGGGACTATAGCACCTACCACACCGGGGACTATAGCACCTACCACACCAGGGACTATAGCACCTACCACACCGGGGACTATAGCACCTACCACACCGGGGACTATAGCACCTACCACACCGGGGACTGTAGCACCTACCACACCGGGGACTGTAGCACCTACCACACCGGGGACTATAGCACCTACTACACCGGGGACTCCTACCACACTGGGGACTATAGCACCTACCACACTGGGGACTATAGCACCTACCACACCGGGGACTATAGCACCTACCACACCGGGGACTATAGCACCTACCACACCAGGGACTATAGCACCTACCACACCGGGGACCGTAGCACCTACCACACCGGGGACTATAGCACCTACCACACCGGGGACTATAGCACCTACCACACCGGGGACTGTAGCACCTACCACACCGGGGACTATAGCACCTACCACACCGGGGACTATAGCACCTACCACACCGGGGACTGTAGCACCTACCACACCGGGGACTATAGCACCTACCACACCGGGGACTGTAGCACCTACCACACCGGGGACTGTAGCACCTACCACACTGGGGACTCTAGCACATACCACACCGGGGACTATAGCACCTACCACACCGGGGACTCTAGCACCTACCATACTGGAGACTCTAGCCACTACTTCATTGGGGACTCCAGAAAGACCCATTAATGTCTTTTTGCATTAGCTTGTGGAATTCCTTGAGGATAGGATAAAATCCTATCACAAGTGATGTCAAAAGGCGTTATTCCTATCATAGTTATCATAGTGGTATGATTATCTTTCCCTCACCCCAGGTTGAGAAGTTGAAAGCAGAACAGAGCAAACTGCCTCCAACGCCGCTACTGGGCCGGAAGGTTTTTTTGGACCCCCAGGAAGCGTCCCCCAATCGGAGCACCACCTCCTCCCTGATACGGCAGACAATCTATGAGAAGCCTGAGCCCAAGTTTGAGAGACAATCCCTGGAATCCCCAGTCTCTCTGGTCAGAAAACTTGGTTCAACAGTGGCTAACTACACACCGGTCATGAATGGCTCTAGTTACCGAGGGATAGATTTGCGAGCAACGACCAGTGGGGAAGCGAAGGTGGCTTATGTGCGACAAGACCTTAGGCCTGAACGTTTGCAGCCCAAGATTGATCATGTCCACGAAGCTGTAAGGCCCTTGCTAGAAATGCATAAAACAGAAAGGGATAAGGATCAAGACAGGGGACGGGAGAGGGAAGGTGAGATGGTCTTGGCTAATGTGGTAATGAGAGAACCTGGTCGAGAACTAATAACCACTGAACAACCAAGGGACCCCCGTGGCAGCCGTTCTGACCCCCAGATGGATCACTATCGGAGAGAAAGGCATTTGGAAAGACAGGCTTCCAGCGAACAGGAAATTCAAGCCCGACGCGATGAGCTGCCCCAAGAAGTTTGGCGAGAGCGTCACGAACGCCGTTTAGAGCGGCAGACGTCTAGTGAGCAGGAGGGTCATGGTCACGATTCTCGCCGTAGAGACCGGCCACGGCTTGAGAGGCAAGAGTCAAGTGAGCAAGAGACAACCAGAGATCACTCGGAAAAACGTTCTGCTGGGTATGTCAGTACCATCACTAAATGATTATAGTGTAAGCCATGCATGGTGCTACATTAAGTGTGCAATATTTGCTTACAAATTTGATGTTCCGGTACTGCAGGGATAAGCGGTCCACTTTGGCAGAAATTGTAGAACAGCTGCAAGAGAGAGAAGCTGCACAGGTGAGCCTACCAAGCAGGTAGTGCTTTCAATCTGTTTGCTTTGGACGAGTAATATATTTTCTAAATAAGCATCTGAAATTTGACCGTCTGCTTTTTTCCTGTTTGGAAACAGGCTCGTGGTGAGATGCCACGACTTCTCAATGGTCTACCTGAGAAATCCATTCGACCTGATCGCCCACGAGCAAGGGATCGACCTAAGCCCCGCCGTAGACCCCGGCCCAAGGAACCTAACCCAGGAGAGTCAAGGCGGTCTCGCTCAGCACCGGCACAGAGCAGTCCACCAGTGCCCCAGCCACCAATGCATACCGCACAGCACGAAGGCTTCCTCTTCCGTAAACTTGATATTGAGAGCCAGAAGAAAAGCGCAAACAGGTTGGTCTCCGTTTTCTAACAGTATCAAAGGGTACTAAGGGCTATTTCACATATAAAATAAACTGTTCCATGATCTGTTAAGATATGTAATGCTGTATGTTTTGTGCAAGCTCTCTGCAATAAAAATTAAAAACTCAACTGTAAGATTCTAGAAAGAAATAAGGGTGGATGTGCCAAGGATGTCCCAAGCAGTCTCTCCATTTAAGACTTGGACATGGGTGGCAAGAAAGTGCGTGGTATGCAGTCATTGCAGGTGATCATCGCTTCCACATGTCAGTTGTGTTCGTGAAGCATTCAGTTACTCTGGTCTCTGGCACATGAGACTGAACTGGTTCCTGGAAGCAAAGTTGAAAGCTAATTGTACCAATGAGTCCTTGTTATATTTAAATTGAATATATAGATCATGTTAAGACCATATAATAGCAACTTAGCTATTATAAAGAATCCCCTGACATTCTTGAATTTAACCAAAACCTTCTCTTTTTCTTTTAATTTTCCTGGTCCTGGTACTGGCTGGCTTCTCCCTCTCCACAAAGGTAAGCCATATATACATTCTTAGAGAGATAATTTGTATGTTAATTAATTGTTTGTTTGGCAGTCCATTCTCATTCGACCTATGAAGGCTCATCCTCATGAGCAGGACAGGTGAGTAATCTAGGTAGCCTGTGTTTATTATGGTGATTCTTAAAGCAGCCTTCTTCCCGTCTAACAGCAGGTCTTGGGTGAACCTTTACTGCGTGCTGTCCAAGGGAGAAATTGGCTTCTACAAGGATGCAAAGAATACCACCACACCTTACAACAGCGAGCCATTGCTTAATTTAAGCAACTGTACCTGCGATGTCACCAATGGCTACAAGAAAAAGAAAAACGTTTTCACCCTTAAGTAAGTGTTTTTTTTATGTCTTTAATGCATTTAACTTGAATTTTGTATGGTGCACCCACAAATTGTAATGTGGCGCACAAGCATGTAATCATGTATGTAAAAGTGAGATATCCTTTTGTTCTTTGTATTTATATTCCATAGCACTACTGGGTACGTGTCTGGAAAATTATACAGCGGTAATATTTTGGAAATCGCAGCATTATTGATAATGTTCAAGAATTATTGACAAAATACTGTTACCAACACACAAACACACAGGCTGATTTACAGAGATATTTCCTCTATGCAATGTATTCAGCTAAGGAATATACTAAAAATAACATTATAATATACTAAAAACATTACAGTTTCAGAAAGATGTAATTTGTAGAAAACAACATATTACACACTACTGTCCCCAACATGATACATAGGTGAAACTCATCTGCCTAACATGTATTTAGGAGGAACATGTTTACACGCATTCAATCATTTGTGTCAAATTGTTTTGTAATTGCGATTTTTATTCTAGTGATATTTAGGATACTTACTGCTTAATTTCCTGGTGCATAATGATACTCTGCACCCAAGTAGCACAGTTTATGGAAATTTCCTTTCTTATTTGCTCTTTTCTTTGTTTTTCAGTGAAACAAGAATTAATTGTGTGTTCTTTAGCCTTCCTTGTCTTCAAAATGTGCGTTTCTCAGTGCAGTTTAGTCATATTGTTGAAAACTGAAATACTCTGAATCTTTATCTTTTAGGCTCCTTTAAAGCAAGAAATCCAATGCATGCGTTTTCTCAGGATGCCCATGAATTGTTGGTCCGTTCTTTTGACCTGAATTGTCTTTACTTTGCTTGTTTGATGCATTGGCGTGATTTATGCACACATACACACAAATAAGCAATCTAATCTTTTATTAATGCAGTGTACTAATCAGTGTACCATATTCTCCCTCTAATTTTAGAACAAAAGATGGGAACGAATTTCTGTTTCATGCAAAGGATGAGGTAAGTGGCAGTAAACGTATTGTAGTTTTTCATTGTCCAAGCAGTTTTCTGCGTGTTACTGCTCTAGCTCATGGTCATAATTTGCTGCTTTGTCGTCGTCTAAATTATAGGAGGATCTGAAGGGCTGGATCACAAGCATCACCACCAGCATTGCAGAACACGAGGAGATCGCCAAATGGGGACAGCCCCAGCCCACTACCTCTTCCACGGATGAAGGCACGCGGCAAGATGGCAGCAAGGCCGAGAAATCAGAAAAGGGGGAGAGGTCCGACCTGGGGGACAGAATAGAGAAGGGGGAGAGGTCAGATAAGTCCGAGAAGGGGGAGAAATCGGAGAAGAAGGAGAAAGCAGAGAAGGCAGATCGACGCTCTAGCACATCGGGAAAGAAGAAATGAGAATATACCTATATTTCGGAGATTTTGAAAAGAGAGATTTAGCATCTGTGTGAGTTTCCCTCTCACCATTTCTTCTTAATCAGATCAGTTCTGAATAACAAGAAAGGGACCAAGACGAGTATGAATGCTGGAACGGGAGAGTACGCATCCCCCGCTCTGTCTTTTTCTTGTGTTGAGGACTAGACACCAAGCACCAGCTTTTTTGCTCCTACAGTCTCTGCTTCTGCCCCAAGCAGTTACAGTACCTATTGGTCAAGACACTGCGCCAGTTTAGGTGCTGTTGCTAAGATACCCTTAAAAGAAGGTTCTTGTCACTGATGGTATATTAAACTATGTCATTAAGAATGTTTCATTTTAAATTTATTTTAAATTATTCAATTGTATCTATTTACCTGTCTACATATATTTATCTGTCTAGATATGTCTTATAATCAGAAGCAAAAGTTGAATGAAATATGCCAAAATATTTCAAAAATCTGGTTTCTTTCAGATTTTCTATTTTCTTTTCCCTGTCTCCATTTTTTATTTATCTGAAGCCAACCTTTCTTAATACTTGGGAATTTCACAAGAGGGCTTACTTACTAATTAGCATAGCTGTGGGTAATTGTTTGCACATGCTGCAGTCCTATGACATTGGTTCGAAACTGATTTCATATATACTTATCAATGCCTATATTAGCAAGACAGAATAATCCTGAATAAGTGTGCTGACGTATCCACGCCCTTCACAAACATGAAATGCACAAAAGAGGGAAAATGTACGTGAGTCATATTTTCAGTGACATAATACACGGGTCCATTTAATGGATGCATCATCTCATTGTTTTGTTTATTTATTTATTTATTTATTTATTTATGCGTTTGTTTGTTTGTTTATGTCTTGGCGGTTTTCAAAGTTTGCCAGGGACAAAGTATGTTTTTCCTGCATACCACAGCCAAGTTGTCATGACTCAGGTTCTGTTTGTTTCTCTGTCTTCTCAGTATCCCTTAGTCTTCCACACATGATGGGATTGTCCCGATAGGTAGATACACTGTATGGGGCATCCTGCACAACTGTACAGAGTTTGATAACCTGAGGACAAGATAACACTGAAATGGGGCTATTATAGCTGTTGTAAAAAAAAAAAAAAAAATCCCCTAGAACTCGTAATACAAATTGCATTACCGTGCTGACAAGACAGTAGGTAAGCAAAATACCTTAGGAATGCAAAACCACATGACCAGTGGTCAGCTGCTGTGTTGTCATGCGGTCTGAGGTTAAAGGTGTGAGCCATGGTGCTTTCTGTGCAAGATTTGTCAGAGACAATTAGTTTAGAATAAAAAAATAGGTTGATTCTCAAGATTATTTGCAAAGTATACAGCAGGTAAGGCAGTATTAACCAGAAATTTGCAGGATAACTGTAGACAATTTGTCTGTTTCGATTCCTATTAATAATAATAGAAACAATTTCAGCTTTGCTCTTTATAGATATGTAGTCATGCAGGTTCTGCTGGTCCAAAGTCTTTATAATATTCATAGGAGAGTAATGTTTACTTTTCTCCAAAAATAGTAAACTAAAAAGCAGTGCAAATATAATACAAAGTATAAGCCAAAAGATCTGATTTTCACAGGTACCATTGGGGGTGTATACAACTCACAGTAATAAGATCATCATACAGTTGCAAATTTAAAACATTTCTTAAGCATCATGAGTCCCGCTACTTAATTTTTTCATTACATACAGTATGCACTGCTGTTTGCATGGAAACCAACCAATGGTAAATGTTGGTGCACATTAGCCAAAAGCAACCACTGATTGTGGCAACGGAATCGTAGTTACTGTGGACGTACATAGTAACTGCACACATGGAACCAAGTATTTAATTGTGTTTGGAAGAGAACCATACTTTTGGAAGTTCGGAGTATACCACAAATATACAACAACTACAAATTTGTTGAAGCATTTTATTGCGATTAGCACAGTACCTTTTTGCCTTCAGTGTATTGAGCTTTTGTTTTTTTTTTTCTTTTTTTTCCATTATCTACGAAGATTTTAACATCACCGTTTCATGAATGGAATTTGGTTACAAGGTTATTTGATTATTTAGCATTTTCCAATAATAATCCGAAAACTTTTTTATGGTTTATGAAATATGTGTACATTTGTATTTTCTTTAAAAAGAAAATACTTCAGAAATACTTCAGGTCTGTAACATCTATAACATGAATATTACATTGGACTAAAATGTCAGCAAAGACACAGAAGTTCTGTCCTTCGAAGATAACAATTCCTGATTGTAATTATGCAGCAGAATTGTGACAGTAGACTTTTTGCTCCATGCTTACCATCTCCTAAAAATGTGAACAATTCCAGATGTATGTAAATAAGATTTTTTAAGTAACCCATTACTCATATTTTTCTCAATCCTTTTAAAATGAGTTGAAATTTCAATTAAATGGCATTTAAAACTTGCAGTTCTGTTTAGACAGCTATTTCATTTTCATTGTATTTCTTTTATGATTTTGGTAGCTTTACAGAATTATTTTTATGCACTACTTGTTCATCGATGTAAACCAGTCAGTGTGATGCAGTTTAAATGCATTATTCATATTCAAGGAAGAGACCAATGGAAAAAGTAACAGTTGAAAAGAGAATTTATGCAACTTTTCCTCTGCACTAAAAACACTCCCCCATTGCACAGTGCTGTTGGCTGTAAAACAGGGGTGCTGTAGGGTCTGCAGGAGTGAATTATGCTGCATTTAATTTTGGATAAAGTGAACTAATATTCAACTGCCTACTGGATGTCTAATTTTTGTACCCTGAACAATAAGTGTATATCATCAAGTTCTGCCTGTGTTTATTTACTTCATTCGTCTTGAAAGAAAATTTGTTTCTTCTTAGAAATATAAACAAATTCAAAGTGTGTATGTGTGTGTGTGTGTATATATATATACACACACACACACACACACATATGTGTGTATACACATACATACAGACACATACACTTGCTCTAACTCCGAACATAAAGTTCATCTTTCCCAGGAATAAGGATTCCAGTGCTTTTGTGACATTTAGATAAAATTTTTGGGTGAAAAAGTAATTCTGATGGATGTATGGTGTAGAGACTGTTGTTGTCATACTAGTATAGGGTGGCACAGAAATCTATAATGAGGCTAATAGAATTCTGATGTGTTTGCCGCGCAGCAGTTGTGGTGATCATCGCGGAGCTAACCTGCAATGTGAGATATGACTCCTGTTACAAAGATTAATGTATGTTTTCCTCCCTGTTCTCTACCAAATGCGTACTATGAATATGAAGAAATTCACCATAATTGACTCACAATAAGCCCCAGAATTTTAGTCTTTTTTGTGTTTTTAAACAGCCTTCTTAGCTACTCCTCATTTCCTTGTATTGTTTTCTGTTCCTGCTAAGTCAGACCTTACAGCACCACTGGTATTCAAGAACTCATATTTTTACATGTATCAAATTAGTATTGCTTATAATATTTTCTGTAAAGAAAGAACTACTGCTGTAAAACCGAAGAAAAAAGTTTTTGATTTCAAAATTTAATTTTTAAATTAAACCTTGGGGAAAATGGGGCAAATGTTTATTTGTTAAAAAAAAAAAGACAAAAATCAGGGAAAAAAAAGTTGCATGTAATACTGCAGCCCCTATTATAAAACCACCATGCATGTTTCAAAGCAGTTTCACTCCCTCGTTATACAATCACTGTACAGTACTGGGGTGACAGCTGTACATAAATGAAAAGGTTTTATCAATGAATTATAATGTATAAAAAGATTGATCTTAAAAGATTTGCCTCTGTGCAGTTATCTCAGTAAATAGATAAATACAACTTGTGATATGCCAAAAATCCACATATTAAGGTTGATATTTACTCTTTTAAATCAGGAGTTATTAAAGCCTTTTTGCAATGTCTTGCTTGAGATTGTATTAAGGATAAAACACTTGGGTCGTGACAGCCGTTTTAAGAGTGCTGGAAGGGAATGTCTTAAGATGCATTTCGATGTTCTAATACCAAGCAACATTATATTTGTACACTGCTAAAAGACTAAGGTAAGATAAATTCTCATTTAAATTGTCCAGGTTTTGCTGCATGTTTGAATCATTTGTTTTCAACTTTGTGGAAGAGGGAAAGTTTAATAATTTATAGAAAACCTAAGTGAAAGAATAAAACATAATGAGATTATTGTGGGAGAACAGAATATTTCTCAAAAATTTTATGTAATTTAATTAACAAGTTTACAAGAATATATTTTTTACCATTACATCGATATCAGCAATATGTTTATTAATATGTTTAGCTTGCAATGCATGTAATACTGTTTCTCAGATTCAGTTGCACTGCCATACCCATACAGATACTTGCCTTTTACTAATCTTTTAAAAAATAAATTAATAGCCAGCAGTCAGTATTGTAATTTTATTAAATAATTTATATATGAAACCTTTGTAATACAAAATTGCATACATTGTGAAAACTGGGAGTTATTTTGCTGAAAACTATTTCCTAATAAATGCAGGCAACTTGAGTGCAGCTTATGAACGTAAGATTAAGTAATGAAAATTATTTGTGATCTGTAGGCTTAAGTTTAGCATCCTGAAAGAAATATTTACCAAAAAATAAATTGAACTTGCAAGGAAAAACAAAAACAAAGGCTTGTTTTAGGAAAGTGAAATTTAAAATACTGCATGTAGTGTTATATACACATTAACGGAAAGCTTTTAGGCAAATAAAGACAATCCGTGCAGATGGGTCTGAATTCTAGAGACAGTTTACCATTTTGCTTTATTCTCTAGTTTGTTTCAGTTTTGTTGTCTAATTTGTATCATAGAGTTCACATATAATTCTCTTTTTTTAATTTACAATACAATTTAATTAATAAATATTCATCTCTGCAGGTTGCTATTTGGATAAACATGTACAGTTTAATATTCTCTTTTGGGGACAAATAACATTTGTTCTTATCAAGGTAAATGCAGAGGAAATAGCAAACTGCTTATATTATGATTTTAGTCTTGTTCAGTCATGCCAATGGTTGAAACTGTTGATAATGGCTACAGCCAGTGTTTTTTCACATTATTCTATTCATCTGTCTATATTATTTTTTCTCTGTCCATGCTTCAGTCCCAAATTGTGGGGGTTTATAGCTAGATTATTACATCTTGCAGGGTGGCGAGTATAGTGTAACTAATGCCTCAGCTGATTTTATAGATATATTAACACTAGTACTAGTAAAACAATTATTATTATGATTGCATTTGTTTTATTCTTCATTACATTATTGTTATTTTAAACAGAAGTGGAACAATTTTAAGAAAAGCCTTTGTTTGTGTGCAGTTAACTACAGAAAGGGTTTTCACACTGGTCGTATAAAACTGGAATGGTGTGATTGACCCAGATTCACAATGTCTTAGGTGAAAGCCACCTATCAGGAGAATCATTCATCTTATAATGACGATACGCATAATATTATGCAGAACAGTAACAGTAACAAACACAGTAACCGTTTGCATTTACATTTATTTTGGTGGCATAATTTTCTGTTCAAATCAACTAATATATCTGCACATACAACTTGCTAAAACCATAAGAACACATGTGCATAATTTGCAGGTCTTGCCTAGCATAGCTTCCAGTATAATATGCTAAAATATTACTCTAATAAAATTATGTTACAATGTGTTATAATTAATATTACATTATAAGTGTTGAGTGTGGGTAGCATAATATTAAAATGACAGGCTAGAAAGGAATTAAATATACAAGCGTCTCCACTGGTCCCCGCAAAATTTAAGTAGATAGGGTGTGAGGAACAAACAGACAACTCAGTCCATTCTCTGGACTGACATGAGAGGTAAAATCACCTCAGTTCATTGATTACACTATTCTGCACTGTTTTTATTAAGCTCCATTCAGCTTGTTGTCAGATTACTGCCAAGAGCTGAAGGATTATGAGACTCAGGACTTTAAGGATAGATAAAGAGACAGAGTAACAGCAGAGGGACACTGGTGACTGAGTCAGGGCTAAAGGACTGACATTACTGTAGTGAGAAAGGGTTTCATGTATCACAGAGGGATGTAAGAGAGTGTTGACGAGAGCAGAATTTCTGCTGGGAATGAAGCAGAGATGAAGGGGTTAGGCAACAAGAGCATTGCAGCACCTCATATTCATAACTGTTTTTCAGTTAATGCAGTTAATTCAGTTATCATGTGTTTCCTTTGGTCTCCTGTACACCTGTACAGACTTAGACATTTAAATACTTGATATTTAATTATATTGTGAAGGAAAACTGGTTGATTTATAATGCAGCCATCCTTTAAAGAGGATACATTTTCTATACTGTTAAAACCGAGTGTCCAAACGTCCAATTCTTTTTTTATTTTTATTTTTTCTGTTAGCCATAGTCCAAGGAATTGCCAACAGACCACTTAATCGTTAAAAATAGTTCAGTTTTTTATGTTTGCTGAGGCAATGATGGGTATATTGAAAACTCCAGAAACTTGTCCGTTTTTCAGCTGTCTAATCTATTTTTATTGCAATTTCATTATCTATATGTTTATCCGAGTAGAAGTGTGAGATTCTAATGGTATTAAGGGTAGTATAATGGCCTAAGAATTACTGCTGTACCTTGCAGCTCTCTGCTTATACTGTAGGTTCAGCCCTAGGTGTCTGTGTGTGGAATTTGCATATTCACCCCATTTCTGCAGGGACTTCCTCTTGCAGTCAGGTGAATCGGTGTGCCCTGGAAAGGACTGGGGTCATGTTCAGGGTGTCCCCTGCCTTGAACCCTGTGCTTCTGGGAAGCAGTTCCCAGATTCACCACTATGGAAAATGAATAGATGAATAAAGGTATTGGAGGAACGTTTTATATTACAATGCAGCGTGTAGGTTAGTGGTTATGTAATAAAATACAATTTTCCTGAAATCAAATAATACCAATACAATTTTGAGAAATGTGAAATTTCATTCTTGACGATTTGGGCAAAATCAGCTTTCACTTTTATAATATGTATAATTTAGTTCCTATTTCTGTCATTAATGTGTCATGTTCACACACAAAGTGAGCTGCCTTCAAGAGACAAACCGTTCAATTAACACATTACCAATGATTTTTTTTTTCTTTTACATACACCAACAATACACATTCCTTTCCTACTTTACTGGATAATGCCTTGTACACTAATTTTAAAAAGCAAGAAGAAAAATCATTTTGTTTACCAATAAACTGTCGCTATGAAAGCTGTACAAGATTCTATTTTATAATTTGTGCATGCTAACTACATTAAGTGTTTAAGCAGATTATTATAGGAAATTTGAATACAGTAGGTTTTGTATAAAGATAGGCAAATAATCACAGGTAAATGAAATATAGCAGGTTAAATTATATTCATTATCAGGGTCACTAATGAATAAAATTTAATATGTTTATCTGTATTTCAGGTTTCAGATTAACACTGTAAATTCGTTCTGTTTTATACCAAATACTTTATCCTCCTCATTGAACAGTATGTAATATGTAAATGTTAAATATACATATCTGCATATGTAAAATACACAAATATATAGCTAATGCAGTAAAGAATGTAAGCAAAACATCAGTTCTATGATTTTTGAAATGCCATAGATATATAGGTAATATTACCAAAAACTAAATTTTTATACTAATTTTCAGTTTTAATAAATATTACTGATTATTTGTATGTTTTTCCCGTGTTTTTGCAGTGTCCGGGTTTGTGCCCTGAGCATCCTGAGCTGGGCCCAGCATCACCCTGTGCTGAATATGTAGCATGGATATTGGATAAGCAGTACAGAAAATAGGTGGATGGATGGATGGACGGACGGACTGATGGATGGATGGACGGATGGACGATTGATAACTAGCCAAGTATATTTGTAGAGTTTTATTCCATTTTTTTCCTCTCCAGCCAGTTTCAGCAAAAATTGAAGGTTAGCCTTGTTATTAAGTGCTTTTTATATTGAAAAATCATTTTAAGGTAGTTTTGCTAAGTGTTCAAAAATTTTAATTGAAAATGTTAAAATTAGATTTCCAGTCTTAAAATTAACAGGCACGAAAAAATGCTACACCAGACAAACCCAGATTCATGCCCAACTAGCTTAGTTGAACATTAATTTGTTTATCAACAGTGACTCAAAGACTTCCTTTTCTGCTCAGTTTCTCCCGGCTTTGTGAGTCTTGCCAATGATTTCCTCAGAAATCACACTGTTAGCTGAACTGGTGTCTTTAAATTGTCCTTTGCCTGCAAATCTGCGCCCCAGAAATGACTGGCATCCTGTAACCTTCCGTCACAAAGCAATGCAGGACAAGAAGGGAGTAAGCTTCAAAGTTTTACATTTGGCTGCATATCTTAGATATTTATACTTCATTATAATGCTGTATTAAGCCAAGTCAGACACAAGGAATCGACAGGTGAAACGAGGCAAGATATCTTCATAGTACTTTTTAACTACAAAACAGGGAAAGTAACCAGCACCTGCTGAGAAACCTGGGTCTCCTGCCTACTGCAGATACCTTTCTCAGACAGAGGACCAGGATACTTAGTGTGGACAGGGCTGCTGACAGGAACAGGTTTCCTAATCTGTGCATACAGCACCTAGGCACTTAAGGAAGAACTCAAAACAACAACACATAAGTAAGGCTTTCGTTTAATAATAAATTAACTTTCTCAAATATAATTACCTACTAGCTACTAGTTTTGTTTTCTCCAAATGTGTCTGCTTTCTAATATGCACTGCATTATTATTAGAGATTTATATCAACTAAATATTATTTCTCATTTCTTTGGCAATTCAGTATCAACATCAAAAAACAAATGTTTAGCAAACCCTCATTCCGGCAGCAAGTCTCAGACAGACAGCTGGAATTAAGAAACTTGCTACTGTGAATTGACCAGCTGGATGAAGGGGAAAATGTACAATGGGAACAAAAAGGCTTTTCAGGGCTGAGCAAAATGATGGCTGTAGTGAGGATGAAATGAACACTGAACAAGCTGACAAGCAGTCATTCATACTCATTCACTACCAAGAAGTGCACAGAAAAAATGCCAGTTACATGTTTTCTTAGTTGTCTGCCTTCCATTTGCACTAAATAAAAGTCATTTTTATGAAACATCCTTTAGCCACAAACAAATGCCTCGGGAGGATAATCTTTGAACTTGTTATTTGTTCTCAGCAATATTCATAAATCACTGTTGCTACTTTTTTTTGTGATGTTACCATTTTTTTGTGATGTTACCGCTTGTCTAGGGGTGAGGGAGAGGGTGTAAAATAAAGGGAAAAGGAGAAAATGGGAGCATATTTCCGGAACAACACTTTCAAATGGATAGTGCACATTGCCTCCAATCAACTGTTAATCTACATAAAGAATAACACGAAATGAAAAATATTCAAGTAAACAAACATACAATGAAAACAAAAATAAAGCAAAGCTAAACCCTACTACTTTCACTCTCACCCAGCCAAAAAAAAGGAAACATGCTACGGACAAAGGAATTTCTTAAAAGTTGAACCAACCAGTTTGAAAAAATTTTTAGCTAGAACTCGATGTGAATCTCAGAAGTCAAACCGTGAACGCCGACCTAAGATAACTTGTACGCGCAGGGAAATGAGTCACGCGGCACGTCTCTCAGAGGAAACAAAGGGTAAAGCTTCAGTCTCAGCCTCGCATTAGCTGTGATAGCACCGTGCATATTTACACTAACTGAATACATATATTTAGACAGTAAAAATACATTTAGACAATGATAGACAGTAACAGTAATTATTATTATATAATAAAATACATTTTAAAATAAAGATTTCTTATTCATTATTTTTATATTGATAATAAACCATTAATACATTTAATTATAGTAATATCGTTGTGCCGAGTGGGACGGAACGGAGACAAAGGCGCAGACATCAGGGTATCGGGGAATACGGGGTTTAATTACAGGTAAGGCAGGAAAAACGCAGACGGACAATACAATGACCGGACTGGGGAAACAAACCGAAACGCGGACGAAATACAGAGGACTAATGACAACAACCAGAACACGGGGATTCCACACGGTGTTAACGAGGGGGCGTGGCACACAGAAGATGCGGACGATCTGGCCAGGACACTTTGTTTGAATACATTTATTTTCTTACTTTACAAATTACTGTTTTGATAAATGTGCTTAGATGTGTTTAGTGCAGTATATGCTCTTCTTGTTTTATCCGGCTCATTTTGTGTTTAAATGCTAAAAAAAAACATATTTAGGTGTAACCCTGGGCAACCCTGCAGGGCCAGTGGCTGGCAGGTGGGTGAGCTACTGAAATGGTCATTGCTGAGGCCAATCGTATTTATGTAGGGTCCTCATGGTTAGTATAGGCTGTGTTCATGCCCACAAAAAAAACACCCCAATCTTTAGATGTTAGCAATGGCACCAGCAGGGGAGTGGCTAGACTTCACAGGCCCCTGGGGGGGTTGGGGCCTATACGAAGTTCTGAGCCTCCTGAATTCATCACGTTATCCATGCCCTTCCAACATCCCTGGGCACCAGCCAGAACCCCAGTTAGCTTTTGGCTATCACCAGACTTTATAAAATACATAGGAAATGTCATCTGCATCCTCTAGTTCTGCTTGCCTTAGCTGTACATACAGTACCCAAGTAGGTCCATTCTGGCATGTTCCGGGTCTAGCTGCAGCCAGGTGAGTAGGTAGGTAATTACTCTGGACCTGCTGCTTTTCCCTCCTGCAGATAACCCTATTTCCTCTGCAGCCAAATAAAGCCTTCAGCCTTTTTCTGAATGTAGATACTCCTTCAGAACATCTATTCTTGCTCCCTTGCTTTCATCTGCCTGCTTCTTCTACTTGAAGCATGACAGCCAATGTAATCTGAAGTCACCTATGCTGACAGGTCTCTGACACCAAGTATTAAAATGTCCCAGCAACCAGAGGCACAAACATTTGCAGTGGAGACTGAATTATATAGGTGCATAATGCTATTTATTTAGATCATTGCATATAAGACACTAACAAATGCGACTGACAATTATACAGGTATATGAAATGCCTATTGAAAAATATGACCCAAGCAAAGACAACTCTTTCCACAAATTATGCCAATCCAACCATTATAAGATAAGATCATTTTTGAATTAAATTATTAGCATACTGATTATCATTGCTTAATGAAAATGCGCTCGGAAATACATTCCAGGCGGACTTGGAGCCACAACAGGACGCCCACAGAATTATCAGGAATCGATCATCTTAGATGAAGTACAAGAATTTTATTTTTTTATTAAAATACTTCTAACAGCACATCTATTAACCTGGTAACCTATACACAGTTCTGTAAAACCATTTCTCTCATGACACGGCGAAGCGAATCATATACGTTATAAGAACGTTAAAAATGTAGAGAACATCGCGGTATTTTGACAACATATACCCAGAAACAAAAACACACTTCAAATGTTTGCTCAAGCGCGGTGCGGATTAGTTAGTGACGTAAGTGCAAAGTAGCATATGCATTCGTGAAACGGAGCTCGTGCGTGTTAACCGAGTACTGACAGTTTTCTCATGGGGTATTGGTATACTGTAGCTCATCTGAACGTGTCGGGGGGGGGGGGGGAAACAGCGTCACATCGCCTTTTTTCATCCATCCATAGGTTTATCTAGTCAGGGTGTTGGAAGGTCTGCAGCCAATCCAAATCAGCCCATGACGGGATGCAAATATAGATATTTTCGCGCTTTCATTCGGGACACCTTATATTTAAAAATAAATTCCTGTTTTTTACTGACTAATCGACTATTCTTATGTTTACCTTAAGAGTCAAAATACTTGTTCGCGCGCTCATAACTAGCAGACATTTAAAAAAGTGCAGCGGGAACGTATTATAAGCCAGATGAGGTTTCCCACCGGAAGCTTTAGATAGCCGACACATACTCGCGAGAGCACGTCGGTACTGGGAGTGAAACACCGTTCACGCTCACGCGCCGTGAGTATTCTCGTATACTGATATTTCAATCAAATAAAACTTTTGATATCTACTCAGAACAATAATAACTTATCTAGCTAACTATAACTCAATCCACTGTAACTCAGACGTATTTGTAGGAGAATTGTGAGAATTATTTGCGGTAGAATTAGAAAAGCAGTTAATAAAGCATGTCGATTGCATATAAGAAATAGATTCTGTTTTCTCGTGTTTATTATAAGGTGAAAGTTATACATTGATGACGCCAAAGCATGAGTATAACAAAAAAAAAAGCATTTACCCGCATTGAGATATTATTATATATAAACTCTAGTTATTACCTCTGAAATGCTTTTTACGTCGGGCTGAAAATGTAAAGCATTTTTTTGGGTATTTTGAAATGGTGTCGAGCGATTCAGTCGCAACAAATAATGTCATTTGTAAAAAGTAATGCATCGTATTTTCTGTCAAACTGATATTTCCCAGGAAGTACGTGTTCAACAGATTGAAAACAAACATTCCGGTTTAATGTTTATGCGTTTTATGTTAATGCTAATAGGTTGCTGATAGCAGCCTGGCAGCTTATTAAATGTTGGCTGTGATTGTTTTGTTTGAGTTATGTACATTCATTTATTTATGCTTAATGTCTCTTTTGTGACAGAGCATGAGTGACTGGAATCCAGTTGCGAAGATATACGACCCCCTAAAAGCAGGAAGTATTGATGGCACTGATTTTGAACCTCATGACCGCGCTATTTGGAGGGCAATGGTTGCCCGGTATATTCCCAACAAAGGCGTGATTGGAGACCCCCATCTGACATTGTTTGTCGCCCGCCTCAATCCAAAGACAACAGAAGAGAAACTGCTGGAGGTTTTTTCTAAGTATGGGGAGATCCGAAGGTTGCGACTGGTAAAAGACATTGTGACTGGCTTCTCCAAGGGTTATGCTTTTCTTGAGTATAAAGAGGAGCGCTCTGTTGTAAGAGCACGCCGGGAGGCCAACAAGCTGGTGGTAGATCAACACGAGGTCTTTGTGGATTTTGAACAAGAACGGACCCTAGAGGGCTGGATTCCGAGACGTAAGGGTGGGGGACAGGGGGGGAAGAAGGAGTCCGGTCAGTTACGATTTGGTGGGAGAGACAGACCTTTCCGAAAGCCTATCAATCTTCCCAGTGTGACAAATGACCCAGGGTTGCTTCAAAGGCGACCAGGGAATTACAGATGGGAGAGACCTGGGCTGAGGGAAGAAAGATGTAAAGAAAGAGACCAATCCCCCAGCAAAGATGTAGACTATGAGTGGGGAAGAGACCGAAGAGAAAATGACAGAGGAAGAGAAAGTAGTTGGTGTCAAAAAAAGAGAACAAACATTGATCAGGAGAGCACCAGAAATGATAAAGTTTCAAGAAGGAATGAGAGTAGATACTGGGATAAGGACAGACAAAAAGACAGGAGATGATTTGTTTTAGGTAAGCCCTTCAGAGCATAATTTGGTCAGTCTCAGCTGAACTTCCATTGATGATTGATATTGTAAAACAATTTTCCTTAGCTTTGATAATCAAATGCCTTGACAGTTGCAAAGTAAATACTTTTTGAATTCTTTTTCTTAATGCAGTACTCAGTAAAAACTAATAGTAATACAAAGAAAAACAGTATGATAGCAGTCTAATGATTATCACATAAAATGTTTATGGTCCCCTCATCAAGGTCGAAGTTGTAAGTAATGGATAATATATTGTACCAATATTCACTTTTAATATTCACAACATCTAAAACGACTGGATAGATCACCAGGAAATGTTAATAAATGTGTTTTTACCTGAATGTCTGTCGTAATATGTATGTGTGAAAATATACTTATTCATTTATTGCACATTTCACTTAAATGACAATTTTTTAAAATCACCTGTACAAAGATCAACAGAAGATATGTATTTACAAGATGGCGGCTCCAGGCTCCGTTTTCACTCTCAGCTGCCCACTGCTGGCGGTTCCAATTTTGCTGCCCTCTGTCTTTGCCGTTACAATTTTGGATTTGATCAAGTGAACATTTTTAGGTGTAAATTTTCATCCATATAATGTGAAGTGGTAATAAGACCCATCAAAAGCTCAAATAGGGTAAGTAGAGTAACTAATGAGAAATTGATCCTGTTCCCAAGGCTAAGCCTCTAATCATCTCATCCTTCTCTTTGCTGTCACTAAGCACGATTGCGTAATTTTGGTGCAATCTGTCTCAGAATTTGAAAAGGTCCAGATCATCACCCATACAATGTGCCTGCAAAGTTTGTAAAGACTGGCCAAATAATTTTTGAGTTATGCTGACATAATAAGCTGCCTGGCCTGGCCTTCTGTTTGCTATCACTATGCGGCGCTGCTTCAGTTTTGGTGCATTTTGTCTCAAAATTTGATCATGTCCAGATCTTCAACCTTACAGCATGTCTGGAAAGGTTGAAAAAGATCTGTCAAATACCTTTTAAGTTATTGCACCAACGGTATCAAATGTCTGAAATCTTTTTTCTATAAGTATATGGTGCTGCTTCAGTTTTAGGGTGATCTGTCTCAAAATTTGATCAGTTCAAATGTGTCAAAGTTTGAAAAAGATCCATTCAATACTTTTATAGTGTTCGCAATACCAAATGTGTTCTACAGCTGTCATTTCCTTCCTTTGCTGCCACACAGCACTGCTGCTACATATTTGGGCCAAATTGTCTGAAAATAAAAGCAGATGCAGCTCTTCATCCATATACTATTTCTATGAAGCAGTAAAGGATTCAACAATTACTTTTTGGCTTGTCACATTCACAGGGTCATGCTTTCCTGCTTTCACCCTTCCCTTTGCTGCCACTGTGGTGTAGCTTCAATTCTGAGGCGGTGTGTCTCAAAATTTAATAATCCACTAGGTGAAAGTGTGAAAACTGCCCTTTTTTGGCTAGCACTGCAGTGCTGATTCAATTTTGTAGGGATATCTCAAAATTTAATCAGATTTAATTTAACATGACTATAGCATCAATGACAGCAAAAGTCATTTATTGATATAATTCACATCAGCTTCTTTAACAAACCTAATTAATAAAGAAGTCATATGTAATAAAATACTCTAGTATTTCGGACCGGGACTAAAACCGTCTATTTATCCACATAGGGTTAACTTCGAGGGGGACGGGAAGGAAAGGGCGGGTTTTACAGTGATTTTAACCAATCAATGACTGGAAAACATTGGCAAACCTAGCCAATCATCGTCTGTTTAAGGTTAAAGGATTCTGGAGGACGTTCTAGGAAGTAGTAAGTGTTGGCTAGCAAGCTAGAAGGATAATTTGAAGTTACCATTCGTTGTCTGCTTCTACCGTATTAATGCACGTAAAGGAACGTCGGTAAGGCTAAAATGGCCAAGAGTGGAGAAATCATACATCTAAACGTTGGAGGGAAAAGGTAAAACGCGAGATATTAGGTCTGGATGTCCTGTATCCAGAAAAATGAAACACAATTTAGACATATAACATTTATCTTATAACATCTGTAGTGTCTGCTTACCTTAACTGTTTAATGCTTTGCTTATCTTAACTGTGAAAATGTACATCATCTCCCTGGTTTTTTTCTCTTAGCGTCGCCCTTGGATCAAAGCATGCATAATACTGCTATAAAAAGTAATTTCTTTGACGTAGATATGTTTAAAGTGTATTTGTTTTTGGATATATGTGGTATTGTAGTGATACATTCTTGTCCTACCTCAGCTTTATACTGGGGAGGCGAATTGGTGTTTAGCTTTTTGTTGTGAATGAATCCGCCGCAGATCACACGTCAGGTTCCTGCCCACTGACACTAAAGGGCGTGAGCTCATAATGGCAGGATCACGGGACGACCCCACTGGCCAAGTAACATTTCCTGAATTTGGAAATGGTAGATTGTTTTACGGTTTTTTTCTCCAAAAAATCGGGGCCCTTTAAGTTGCTATTTTGTATATTCAGACTGAAGTTATAAAGATGCGATATTGCGGCATCGCTAATTATGAACTGGGCGTTGCTGCGCCTATCGCGGTAGCGATGTGTTTGTCTCTATTTTAATAATAACTGGAAATTGGGTGTTAAGGAATTAAATTCTGTTTTGTGACATTTTTTAATTTACCAAGAAATGTCTCAAGATTCATCTCATCATACTGCTGAACTGCCTTTTGTCTTCATTATTGCTACACCGGATACACTTTTTCCGCATTTAAGGACTTTGTCCCTTTCTGATGTTAAGTTCTAACAGTTTTGTGTAGCTCTTGTTCCTGTGCAGACTTGCACTTGCTCCTGGTTGGGAATTCAGGCTAACAGCGCTTGTACCTAAGTTGAGAGTGAGACAGTTGTTCCTTGTGATGGACCTTGCATTAAACGTAGCTCTGGTATCCTCAACTGATAGTGAGTTGATGTTCGTTTCTGCAGTCACAGTACTTTGATGCAGGTACTTCACATTATCTCTAATTTTGTCGGAAGTTGGCTGGATCACACTGAGTACTGCCTCAGAATCGGGGGGGGGGGGGGAGGGTTGCGGAGCCCTGTGTAGTTTAGTTCTTCCCCTGTTCAAGAACCCCACAAATGATTCAGCTCAAGAGCTGTGTGGCCTTGGCCATATTGAATCCTGTTAATAAATGTAGTGCATCAGGGCCAGCACAAGGAGCTGAATCAGGTGTGTTAAATGAGGGGAAACTCAAAAATGTGCAGGACTCCGGCCCCGCAGGACTGCAATTTGACACCCCTGTTTTAAAATGTTGAATGTGCATTTAAATGACCAAAACTTTTAATATTTCAGATTCAGCACATCGAGGCAAACACTGACATGGGTCCCAGATTCTTTTTTCTCAAGGTTGGTGAAATTTAACTAATTTTAATCTAATTTTAAAATAAGTGAGACTCAGTTATGATATAGAGGGAAATTTAAGCATGTTTTATTGTCTAAAAACTGGGGTTTATCAGGACTCCCTGAAGAGGAGTTGGGTATCCCCCAGAAAATGTTGTTACAGAATATCCCTACATTCTTTCACGTTTCTTAACCTTGTTGGACAGTTTTTGCCTGTTTGGGTGGATAACTTAAATCAAACATAATTTCTCCATAATTAGAGAGTGAACATCATGCGGTCAACATGCAAGTATGTTGTTTAGCTATGCAAGCCGCCAGGCCGGTCATATTTTCACAGAAATTCTGTGACAGAATGTATGACATGAAAAATCATGCTGGTTTCAATTGGGGAGTGATGAATATGAAATCTTAAAAAATGTATCAATGATTATACTTACGCTCTCTATCAGGCTATATGCTGCGTAGTAAAGGATGTTGTAGTTAAGTTTATTTTAACAGAGAAATGTTTTTTCTTTTTGTGCTGATTGTCTTTCGTAAACTAGTTGCATGTTGTTTACATGAATGACAGTTGTCCCAACCGTTCTCAGTTTAATTATCAATACCATATACTGTTGATACTGTTGTATCGGTTCATCTAGTGTAATACTTTCTAGATTACATGTTAAAATGTTTTATTAGCTGAATGTACCTTTTCCTGTCGGCTTTAATCAAAACGGAATTTGAAAGTTATATATTTTTATTTGATATTTTTTTGCCATTTTTAGCCTCCTCAGTGGCCGGATTTCCACGCTGAAGGATGAGACTGGAGCAGTAAGTGGGAAAATTTGATAAAGGCAGTTTTAAAAGTCATGAAATCATTGTGTGTGCTGTGTATATATAGAAAAATTACACATCTTTGCGTAACATTTTCTGATAAATTTTATTTCCACCTGTTTACATAGAACCTGTGCCAAAATAAGAATATTTAGAAAATTCTCTTGGAAAAATAAAGTGAAAGGCAATGAAATTTTACACCTTCTCAATAATCAACAGTATGACCAGTTGTTTTCCAGATATGTTTGGTTAGATTGTGTTCAGTTCAATTGTCATTATCTTAAATGCATTGTCTGTCTAATAAATGAAGTGTGTGAGTGGATTATATTTATATTACATTTTGGGGACCAAATGACCCCCTCAATGTAATAAAAACCTGTTATTTTGACATTGTGGGGACCATTTTTCAGGTCCTCACAAAGTTCTGTGATAGGAATCAAAAAAGTAAAAAAGCAAAAAGTCTCATTTTGTTCATTTGTCCCTTACTTCAGCTGCTGCATAGAAAAAGAATTTAAGTCTATTTACTGGTGTCGTTCTCCTTTTTTCTATTCCTAAATGAATCCTATCCGTAGATCTTTATAGACAGAGACCCATCTCTTTTTGCTCCAATTCTCAACTTTCTTCGCACCAAAGAATTGCATCCCAGGTACGTTGACTCTACCAAAAGAAGAGAAAAGTAACTTGTAGAACTCTGAAGTTCTGACCCAGATGTTAGGCCTACCTTGTCCACGAGATTACTTAGCCTTTTCACAAGTGGGTCTTAGAGGTGAATGCAGTGTATTTCCTTATGCACTGAATATGCACTGCAAAGTGTCATGAATGCAAGCATGCACAATTCAACATGTTAATCAATCTTTTAATTAAATATACATATTTAATTAAATATATAAACCTATAAAGCTAAAGAAAACCTGCAAGTAATATTTTGTTTTATCTTTAACAGAGATGTTAATGTCTAAGGTTGTGCTTCCTGTTCCTGAATGTTTTTTGATAAATAAAATGAAGGGAAGGACTGGTGAATCAAAATATTAATATGTGGCTGGACTTCATTTAGTTAATTGCATTATCAAAGGCTATATCACAATGTCACAGCATGAAAAGGAAATATGAAAACATTCAGCTGTTGTGGAATTGATTGCTGCTAAATACGCATTTACAGGCATATGTGCACTTATTAAATACAGGTTTTGTTTATCTAAAATCTTAGATTGTGTGTGATAATGATCATCTTGTGTATCTTCAGATCAATAAATGTGCATTTACTGTTGCATGAAGCGGAGTTCTATGGAATTACACCTTTAGGTAAGGTATCAGGAAAATTTAGAGTATTGAAATGTATGAATATAGTAGAGCAAAGTGAAGGAAATTAGAAATATTGAATGTTAGGATGATCATGGTGACTTTCGTTGTTCGATTTTTAAAAACTTTACTAGTCGTGTATTTCCTTCAGATAGATCTTAGCTGCACTTGAATAAATTTAAAAAGGACATTAGTTTTTCATTAAGATGGCCAGTATCTGTTCATGATCTTCTCTTGTATAGTCCGGAAGCTCCAGCTTTGTGATGAATTTGACCGATCATCCTGTGGAAATGTCCTTTTCAATGGTTACCTCCCTCCGCCAGGTAAGTTCAAGGGTAAACGACTTTTTATTCTAACATTTGAGTAACGTTATATCACATTCGTATATGTCTCACTATTTGTGGTGGTCTCATGGGTAAAAAATAAACTGAAATCCGTGTTGTTTTTAAGTCTTGACAGTAATAAATAGTTCCCAATCACTTAACATCTGTAGTGTAAACAAAACAGCTACTTTTATTCTCCTGTTTGAACCATGTATTTTATTATAAGTGAAGAATGAATGGTTTATGATAGAAAGCTCTGTTACAGTGTACCCTGCAAAGAGACAGAATCGGCACAGTGTGGCAGGACCGCAGTTCATGGGAGGACGGCCTAGTGCCATGGACAGGACACCCGTTAGACGCAGTAATACAATGCCACCCAATCTGGGTCATGCTGGCTTACTGGGAAGAGTTCTGGCGGAGGAAAGGACTTGTGGTGAGTGTGCTCCATTTGCAGTAGCTTCATCTGGAATTTTTTTTAAGTATAGGGGGAGCAATTTAAAATCTGGACAATCCACTTTTTCTTTAGTTTGAAATATTTGCTGTAGTATGGCAATTACAACTTGAATATGCTAAATTTTTCTCATCCTTTAGCACATTTCTAAGACTGGAATTCTGCGTATTTTCTGGAACCACTAATGTTTTGCAGAATATTTTTCAGATTATATAACACTGCTTCTTTTATACAGCACTTACAGTATTTCTTGAGCAGTCCGTGCACCCTGTTCAATGCCTTTACAGTAACTTTCAGTTTTTACCATGGTCTGTCATAGAAATCTATATATTTTTTTTCCCCCCCGCAGGTCAGGTTGGTGATACTGGGATGGTGCGCATCATATGTGGCCATCACAACTGGATTGCTGTGGCCTATGCTCAATTTGTGGTCTGTTACAGGTAACAATAATAATAGTAATAATAATAATTGATACTTTTATTGATCCCCATGGGGAAATTGTCTTTTTTACATCTCCCTCAACTTGCTCTTTGTAGAGTAAGTTGTCCGCAAAGGGCAGACACCTGTTGGGGCGTTGGGGTTAAGGGCCTCGCTCAACCCCGTGCTGAGGCTGGGTTTAAGTGTAAAGGTCTCTAATATATGGACAGTGGACTGTGCCAGAATTTGTGCCTAATACTATGCCTAAAATCGTCAGAAATGGAGAAATGCAGCATTGGTCAGACGGGCCCTCAATGCAGTACCAGTAGAAGATTGATGATTAAGTTCTAATGAATTTTTCTACCTGTCTTATCTTCTGCTGTCCAGGATGAAAGAGTCATCAGGCTGGCAGCAGGTCTTCACCAGTCCACGGCTTGAATGGGTGATTGATAGAGTGGCACTCAATGCCAAGGTCATGGGTGGCTCCTTGGGCGACAATGACAAGATGGTGGCAGTGGCCTCCGGCACAGAGATCATACTGTGGACTGTGCGTCCTGATGGAAATGGCAGTGAAGTTGGTAGGTATCTCCGCTGACACTGTCTGTGGAGTAGTTTTAATTTTATTTTTTATTTAATGAAAAAAAATATATATATATTTTTCTGTTTATCACTTTTATATCGGTTAACTGATCTGGGTGGGTCCACAACCATCTCTCTCTGCAGTTTTCCCTTTGGTGATGGATAACAAAAGGTTTTTACAGGCATCCAACCTTATATTTATATCCCGAGGGAAACAGGAAATAGTGAAAGGCTTAAATCGAGTTCCTGGAAACTAAGACTCACCAAAAGTCAGATTTACTAGCAGACATCCCTTTTTGTGTTAAATATTTTTTAGGTGCCAATAACCTCGAATATTAAGCACAACTGAAAAACACATTTGGGTGCAATAATTCTTGAGCTGACTGTGCATTCCTTTCTGTATTCAAGTTTATACAGTCATTGCAATAACTAAATATTTACATTGATCTCACTTTTAATCATACTGTACAAATGGGTTGACAGCAGAGGTGGGAAGTTCAGTTCAAAATGTATGAATCCAGACCAAGATTTTGTTTCAGCCAATCAGTTAAGCATAAATAGTCATAGTCACAGAGTACTGAACTAGTTGGTTGAAACAAAAACATGGTCTGCATTTGTACTTTCTGAACGTCAACTTCTGGTTGACAATTTATTTGACAAGGCTTTGCTCGCATCTTACTGTGAATTGTTTCTCGTAGGTACGTTCAGTCTGAATGTGTCGGTTGACTCCCTTTTCTTTGTGGGAAACCAGCTAATTGCCACCAGCCACATTGGAAAGGTTGGGGTTTGGAATGCTGTCACCAAACACTGGCAGGTGAGACTTTTTGGAAGCATTCAACTATTGAGTACTAAAGAAATAAAGTGATTTAGTTATTGTATTATTTGGAGGGGAAATTGTGCATGTGCGTAAATTTTTATTGATCTTTGCCGTAACCACTTAATACCTTTTTATGATTTTATTTTAGAATCAGGATGTGGTTCCCATTAGTAGTTATGACACGGCTGGTTCCTTTCTTCTTCTGGGATGTAATAATGGATCTATATATTATATAGGTAAGTTGTCATAAAGTAGTTATTTGTAAGTTTTGCATGATACAGTACAGTAGTAAGCCTTATTTAATTCTGTCCATCCAGATGTGCAGAAGTTCCCACTGAGGATGAAAGACAATGATCTCCTTGTCACAGAGCTGTACCGTGACCCCACTGAGGATGCCATTACTGCGCTCAGTGTCTACCTCACGCCCAAAACAAGTATGAGGATATTCTCTCTCTCTCTCTCGCCCTCCAAATTGCATATCTATTATGGAGAAAATTTATTATGCTGAGATGGGAAAATTTTTAAAATCTCGGTTGTCGTATCTATTTCCTTAGGCGACAGTGGGAACTGGCTGGAGATTGCTTATGGTACCAGCTCAGGCACAGTGCGGGTCATCGTCCAGCACCCCGAGACTCTTTGTTCCGGGCCCCAGTTATTCCAGACGTTCTCGGTCCACCGAAGTCCTATCATAAAGATCACGCTCTCTGAGAAGCATCTCACCTCTGGTAGCATAGACACTTCATTTTCTATTCTTTCTTTATTTTGTTTATGTGCATTGCTTTTTATTTAATCTGGATTTTCACATTTTACTCGCTTGACTCACAGTGGAATATATTTGCCCTATCCCTATTACCTTTTCCATGAAGTTCCTGTAATATGCTATATATATACCAAGAACATCACGATACAATGTGTATTAGAATACAAATGCATGTATCTTAGTAGACTTAAAAACTCAGAGTGTACTTTGTGCTTTGTCCTTTAAAATTTAAGCGGTATGGAATTATCCAGATTTTGTCTTAACTGGCTGTCCTCCCACGCTAAGCAACCGGCCATGACATTGGTCAAATAAGTGAAGACCCTGTAATCAGCCGAGCTCGCTAGCTAACGCGGTGAATTTGAGAGGATGCCAGTCTCTTCATTGGCCATCTAATTTAGTGGATGTTTACTTGGAGTTTACAAGAAGACGGTCTGTAGCAGAGTCTGATTATCTGTGTTCAAAGAATCATTCAGTTGCCCCCAAATTCTTCCTTTTGGATAAATGTAGATGGCATTTATTCTGTATGACATGTTATTCCTGCTATGAGCGTGCCAGTTGTGTGATTCGCAGATTGTTAGGAGACGCTGAAACGGCATGCGTGTTTGTACCGGCAGTCTGTGCGGACAATAACCACGTGCGTACCTGGACTGTGACGCGCTTCAGAGGCATGATTTCCACTCAGCCTGGCTCCACCCCCCTCACCTCCTTTAAGATCTTGTCGCTGGAGGACGTAGACGGGCACGGGAGCTGCAGTGCTGGGACAGACATTGGTGAGTCTGGTGGTAATCGCTGTTACTTATGTATACATGTTTAATATGCTGTTACAAGCATGTCCAAGATTATCCAAAAAGCTGGATTCCAAGATAAGAAATATTGGATGAATGCAAGCAATCGACCACCATGTCTTCAGACCATCTCAAGATCATCCTATTTACGTAGATCCATTGTTTTTTTTTCCATATGTGTGTGTTTCTCAATATGCGTACTCGATCATGTTCTGGCGTACCCGTTTTACGTTATCTTCCATTGACAAAGTGCGGGTCTAATACTCAAGAACAGAAGTACAGAGCACGCTTAAAATCCCCGGATGTCGTCCTCGCCTCGCCACAAATTTTAAAGGATACATTGGTTGCATCCTCGTCAAATGACCAGTCCCACGATTCATTGGGTGTCCCAAATTCGTTCCTGGGAGGCTAGTTAACAAGAATGATTTTGGCAAGAATGCAAGTACATTCTTTGCATTCTTGGTATTAATAAACACCCTATAATTTCGTTCACCATTGCTTGAGAATGGTGGGTGCCTTGTGGTCTTCCATCCCAGACATAAATTGGCAATTAACACCGTCCAGGATGCCTATCACAGGGTACTCACACTGTCACCCATATTACAGGCAGTCTAGACATTCAAATTAACCTGTGCACAGGATTTGAACCTGCAGCCCTGGAGTTGTGAATTAAGAGGGCCCAGTGCCGGAATGAGGTATCCACTGAGCCCAGAGGTGTAGAGTTCCTTATGTTTTATTATGAATCTGCGTATGCCAATTCGCTGTGCATGCAGAGCGCGAGGATGAAACATATACCTAACAAAGAGATATAGTCCTGTATCAGACAAATAGACAAATTATTTTTATCACATGGGTCAGTTATTTTTTTTTAGTTATGTTTAGTTGTGACACTGTATCCTAAACAGTGTTAGTTTTATTTTAAATGATGAATTTTTAATTATTCTAGAATCATTTAAAAAATCTTTCTTACATCGCAGTCTTTCACAATGTAAAATGTTACAAGAAACACACATGCAATAGTTACATCACGATATACATTGAAACTCCCCACCCCCTGCCCCTGGGGCAAATTGGGACCCCCCCCCCCCCATGTCAAACTCCTTCTGACACCACCGACTGAGCCACTGTGTCAGCCTTGGTAAATGTATATGATTGTATATGATGAAGTGTTTTACTATTGGGTATGAATGAATTGAATAAATAATTCAAAACCCTCCTATATCAGTGTTTCGCAATCTGGTCTCCAGGGACCCCCTAACTGGTATTGAAGATCAGATTGGGAAATACTGCTCTATATTATAGTGCCAATGTGGTTTGCTTTCCCCCCCCATACCAGGGCCTTACGGGGAAAGGGATGATCAGCAGGTGTTCATCCAGCGAGTGGTTCCAGACACGGACAGGGTCTTTGTTCGCTTCTCATCCAATGGCAAGAGGTACGCAGGATGATATGGGTGCTTCCTGTTTAGCTTCTTAGGCTGTTGGAGAAGTGTGAATCTGTTCTACCTGAATATTCTCCTGTGTACTTCCATTAAATGTATAAAATTAAGACATTCCCCTGCCATAAAATACTAAGGGGTGTTATAGAACTTGCAAATTTTCATGAAATATGCTGCATTTTCCCAGTTTTTCACCAAACCAACTCAATTTCTGCGTAAAGCAGACTCAAATGTTGAAGATGTTGAAGGATCTACTCGCAGTATACGGTATATGCTTGGGTTGTGCTGAAAATAATCCATATCCATCCATCTTCTAAACTGTCATTCTGTTCAAGGTCACAGGAGGACCAGAAGTCTAACCTAGTTAGCACAGGCACAAGGCTGGGGTACAAGTTAGACAGGATGCCAAGGCACACGCACGCACACACGCCCACACACACAGTCCATGGGAAATGAAGAAACACCAGTTAGCATAACTGCATCCACATCACATAGGAAAGAATATGCAAAATTACTCATGCACTGAGTTGAGGTAATATTCTGCATATATCCTAAACCAAATAAGACATGAACATTAATGAGAGAGTCAACACACTTTATCACTAAATATCCATAAGGGGGAGCTGTTTCAGTATTCCAAAATGCAGACTAAGAATATACCAGTTTTATAGTATTTGGAAAGCTGAAAGCTTTGTCCACTATTTAGACAAACCAAATATTAAATGAATGAGCCTGGAAACCTTGAGCATAATTCCTAGTAGAATTTTGTGTCTGGTTTTCTGAATGGACATGTATACACAGTTTTTACACAAAGCATTTAGTAATGGTTTAAATACAGACTGTAAAAAAGGAACAATCTATACGACTTATGGCAAGTTGCACATACTGTCAAAGTTTTAAAATCAAAAATTAAGTAAATACATGTAAAAATAAATTTCAGGCGGCCGCCGAATCAGGCAGCACGACACTAGCTAGTGTGCACTGAGCGCTGTACGATAGCTGCTATGGGAAAACGTTATACTGCATGGCAGCGTGAGCATCCCCACCTCTACGCATCTCCCGGTGTCATTCTCACACCGAAAAGCCAGCGCCGTTTCCTATTCCGACATACGTCCGTTTCAACGTAAATCGGGGACAGTCTGTAAGACTATGGTAAGTTATAGGAAACTCAACATGTACTTTCACTTTGGTCCAAACAGAGTGTGTGAGGTCCGTTCGGTGGACAGCACCGCCATCACAGCATTTGTGGTCCATGAGTGCGAGGGGTCCAGTCGCATCGGCTCCCGTCCGCGACGGTACCTCTTCACGGGGCACAGCAATGGCAGCATTCAAATGTGGGACTTGACCACTGCCATTGAGATCACTGGAAAGGTGGACACAGATGGTAGGTGGCGTAACGTAATTCTCTGCGAATACGAAGGATAGTATTACAAGTATTATTGAAAAAAACGGCCGACTCGTTAAATTTGTGTCGCACAGATCTAGGGGGGCCCACGAAAGAGGAACTCTTGGAGCTGCTAGACTTGTGTGACTTGGCATTGACTCGCACTCCAGATATGAGCCCAGCAGCCTCAATCACTCAGTCGACTCACCGTGCCTCCACCCACAGGTATCTAAAGCACCCAGTTAATGGCATTCTGTAGCAGTGCTTCCCTGCACTGTCTGGGAGGGAGCAAAAAAGTGGACCGTCTGCGGGGTCCCCGAGGATCGGGTTGAAAAACACTGTTGTAGAGCTACTGTTCAGTGCCCAGGGTACAGAATGCTTTACCGAGAAGTTGTTTTAAGTATTGGAGTTCTCCAGTGTACAGTTTCAGATCCTCTAATATCACACCATTCTTGATTAGGGCTTACTGCATTTTAAGTGATGACGTCTTTCTCTCTCATACTATTAATTCAGCCTGCAGTCCCAGATGGCTGAGAGCTCCCGTGATTTTGGGATGAGGGGCCTGGCCCCCTTCACCGGCAGCCTACCTCGGCACACTTCACCTGTGTCATTTAACAAGCCACGGGAAATGGCCTTGGGCGGGGCCTTGGGAGGCCTGTCCCTCCACCCTCAACACATGGGCCTCAGTCAGGTCTCCCTGAACATTCCTGGCAGCCCTCGCCCTCCACGGGCACCCCTTGAGAGGAAGTCACCGCCCTGCGCTAAGGACTGTCTGGGATCCCTGCGTCGGGGCAGTTTTGTGGAGCGCTGCCAAGAGTTGGCCAAGAATTCCGACTTAACCAGCGCAGAGAGCGGGCGACGCAGCCTGGCCGTGTGCAGTGAGCTGGAGCAGAGGCTCAGCCTCAGAGTGCCCTCTTTATCTTCTACCAGTGCAACTGCTTCTACCCTGCATAAAACTGTAACACCTGTGCCCAGTGCAGCCAGTGCAGCCAGTACAGCCAGTGCTGCCAGTGCTGCCATGCCTACTCGAACTCAAGCACCCCTTTCTCCTCAGCAGGGCAATTCAGCGGAGGCCTCGACAGTTCAAACCACTGCAGCTAACTCTCAGCCCTCCAGCCCTAAACCACACATTAATGAAACCAGCTTCTAGATTGCTGTCTAGAAGCTCATTTGATTATTTTTAACACGAGACATCTCAATGTCCCTGGACAGATTCAGTTTGTCCCAGGAGGTGAATACTTTAATAAATAATCCCCAGTGACTATAAGGATTAGATGCACTGTTATATATGGACTGGCTGAAATGCAGAACCTTCTTATATACTTGTTAACAATAATCACAACAGACCAAGAATGCAACCAATTTCAGTATTTTTTGAAAATCAACATTATAAAGGTTTGTTTTTTTTTTTTTTTTATTACTTTTTAAAATTTTAATTGCTTTAAAACCAAAGACCATTTTGTATTGCTGTCATTAATTTTGCAGTCACTCTTTCTGTATTTTTTAAGTAATGCAAGAACCAGTTACTTCAAAAGTTGTTTTTCTAAGTTTCAACAGGCCTAAAACTCAAGTCTAAATTATTGTAGATAAATATGTATTGCAACCTTCATACATTTTATTAAATGTAGATTCGATTTTAAAGCTGTATTAAGTATACAAAGAAAATTATAGGGAAATATGAGTTTGCAGGGTGACACATCTGAACAAGCTTGACAGTGCTGACAATCATGCGAAGTGCAGCTGAAATCAGACGTGCATTTCTATGACGTGCATTTCTATGACGTGCATTTCTATGACGTGCCTCAGAGATCTTTTCACTGTTAGACATTTCAATCCCGGCCTTCTTTCTCAACAAATTTGTAATTATGCATGAGGTGATTTTTTTTTTAAATATATTTATGATACTGGTGAATGTTACAATTGTTTTGGGAGCTGTGTTGTATAAATTGACTTAAGTATGTTTGAAATTTCCTGTCTTCGTTAATATATTTTATAAATGCCTGTGTAAGATTTACTTCTATCAGGTACTCGACATGGTGGTGGGAGGTAAAAAGGATCTTAATTTGGAATGTGCACTATATGTTGAGATTGATGACCGGAACATTTTCTATAAGCATTAGCTACAAGTCAGAGAAGATTTATTGTCATTCTTACTGTTGAACAGTTTTATTTACTTAATGCTTCAGTGCATAATCAATAAATGCAACATTTTCAGTTACAGTCATCCATCCATTAGTTATGCTCATTTTTCATTCATTCTTATTCCTTTTGGGGATCATGGGAAGACTGTGCCTATCACATCAGGTCAATCCAGACTTGTTTTGTAAGCCAAAGTGGTAAGCGTCTTAGACAAAACAGTATGTCTGGTAGGTCCTGCTTGTAACTACTCCCTTGGTAGTTGAGCAGTTGGCATCCACAAAATTACAGTCGTAGATACCTATTGTCTCTGCAAACTTGTCATTATTATTGGGGATAGAAATCATGACAACATACAGAAGGTGTTGAAATCTCTGCCTGCTTTTGTATTTTCTTCATAATGTGACTCTTTCCCAAAATTCAGAGTGAAAAGAGACCAATCACCAAGTGCTATTTTAAGGACGGCTCTGCTGAGATCTTAGTGAACCTTACGCATCTCTTCAGTCTTTCACATCCTCATCCTGTGGTTCTTTAGTTGAGGACTTTAATCACACATTACCCAAATGTTTAAACAGTGTTGCTCCCTAAAAAACAGAATTGTCTCGGCTGATGAGAAAAAGACAGGCGAGTTTGTTCTGACTTCTTTTGTTCAAGGTTGAAACTGTGGGAAAGTCATTTTTCAACATTTTCTAAATTTTAAAAATCATCAATGTCCGAAGGACACCCTGCTGTCAGCTTCATAATACCTCTGAAGTACACAGCAGACTGTGAAAAGCTCGACAAGTAGGACAGGCTATTGAAATGTTTTTTCCCAGCTTACTTTAGAGTACCAGAGCAGCATGTTAATATTGCTTATGATAGCGTTTACACACTAAGCAGAAAGGAGGGTCACATTGCTCCAGCCTTTGTCTCTCTCCACTGGCTGCTTGTCTTACTCTGAATTTTAAGATTCTTTGTTTTTAAATGCGATCACGGTCTTGCTCCTTTTTTATGTGTGCCTTACTACCTATTATTATTATTATTATTATTATTATACATGCATGTAGTATAGTATACATGAGTATGAAGTGTTTTCTGTCAGCTTAGAAAATTCACCCTTAGCCTTTGTAATAGTAGTATATTCATTTTCTTTTATTATCGAAGAAACAAACTGTCCTTGTTCCAACCATTTATCTGATGCAGGACCACAGTTTGGGTCAAGTGCCTATCCTAGACATCATAAGCAGGGGTGGACCCTGGACACCATGCCAGTCTATTGTGGGCAGTGCACATGCGTACTATGGGCTATTCAGAGATGCCAGTGTACCTCAATGCATGTGTATGAAGTGCAGGAAGAAACCCATTCAGCCAGTGCAGAGCTGCCTACCTAACCCAGGAAGGAGAGCTAGCTGCGGCGCCACTACGCCACCCCAAGAAACCACTCCAATTTTGTTAGTATGAGAATTAAAGTGATAATTCATAATAATTCCATTTTTAATTAATGTATTATGTTTAGGGGCGGCATGGTGGCAGAGTGATTAGCTCTGTTACCTCACACCTCTGGGATCTGGGTTCGAGTCTCCACCATGGCTCCATGTGTGTGGAGTTTGCATGTTCTCCCCGTGTCGGTGTGGGGATTCCTCCAGGTACTCTGGTTTCCCCCCACAGTCTGAAAGCAGGCTAAGGTGAATTGGAGTTACCAACTTGCCCATTGGTGTGAATGGTGCGTGTGCCCTGCGATTGGATGGTGCCCCATCCCACAGTCTCTAGACCCCCTATGACCCTGAATAGGACAAGCAGTTACAGAAAATGGATGGATGGATGGATGGATGGATGGATATATTACATTTATGGTTGCATTTATATGCCCTGTGATGTATGGGCATCTCAACTAGGGCATATGCCAACCTTGTGCCCGGTGCTGCCTGGATAGGCTGTAACCCTGACCAGGGTAAGCAGTTGGGTGATGAATACCTTCAGAAATCAGTCACACAGTCGTAGCTACCATTCCCATGTAAGTATTTTGAGCATGTTGTGCAGTTTTCAGTGAGACAAGCAGAAAGAGACGCCATACAGCACAGGAAAGTTATGCAACTTGATGCTATTTTTAGCAACTGAAACTACATGCAAGGTCGAAGTCCTCAGAGTTCCTCACACACTAGCAGTTGAAATATGGAATTTCTAACTTGAACTGTAAGATGTCATAATTTGTGTGTCAATTTTTAGTTTTATAACTGCAGTATCTAGTATCAAACTTCATTTATTAAGTATGATTTTGTAACTGCTTTACAGTATAGTTGAAAAGGTAAAAATGCATTTGGGTTTAATCTATTTTCATTTACTTTAGCACCCTTAAGTTGTTGACTCTCTAGCTACATTTTTTATTAGATAGGTCTTGTGATCTGTGAAGTCTAACCCTTACTCACAAATATTGCAAAATAATAATAACGCTTCATTGATACCTTCTGGGGAAGTTCTCTTTTTGACCTACCCTGTCTTCCTCTCCATGACACACGAGAGCCGCCTGCAGCAGCACCCATGGAGCTGGGGGTCAAGGGCCTTAATCAAGGGCCCACAGACATGTGGCTATTCTGCCAAATTTCAGCCTCAAACCAGTGACCTTCCAATCACAGGAATGGAGGCTGAGCCTGCTGAGCCACACACTGCCTCAGAGATTAAGAGGAATGCATGTATTAGTTTATTGAGCAACACTGGAGTTATTTTTGACTGTTTTTGTACATGTGATTCACACATCTTGTGATGTCCATGTGGGAGAGCCACACCATGAAACCTTTAAGTTACCTTAGCGTGTGAATCAGCCGATACTGTGATTTATGTTTACTTACTTAAAGATCCGAGCCTGGTACTGGTCACAGCACTGGTACAGTAATAGGGGGTCTCATGGTTTAACAGATTCTACAGATCTTGCCTTTATGTTGGAATAGGTATAGTGGCATAGGCTCCTTATAATGGGCCCCAGTGCTAGATATTTATTTATTTATTTTTTTGCCTAGATCATATCTTGGAATTATAGGGCACAACTGTGAGGACACCCTGGATTGATTGCCAGGACACACAATAAAACACCACGGGCAATTTAGAGACACTAATTCAACAAACAGCATGTTTTACGGAGTACAGGAGGAAACCTGCACATACAGTGGAAGAACATAGATGGTAATTTTTTATCTATCTATCTATCTATCTATCTATCTATCTATCTATCTATCTATCTATCTAATCTGTCTGTCCTTCTGTCTTTCTGTATGTATGTCCTTCTGTCTTTCTGTCTGCCTGTTTCTGTATCTGTCTGTCTGTCTGTCCGTCTGCCTATCTAATCTAATCTAATCTAATCTAATCTAATCTTGTCCTGTACAAGGTGGTTGGGGGTTGTGGGGGGGGGGGGTTATCCCAGGCAGCACAGGGGCCACAAAGCAGAAGCAGCACACCTTGGTTGGAATGAAGGTAAATGGAATATTGAATATTATGCTGTGAGTTGAAGAACATCAGACTACGGTGTATTTTGAATGAATTTTAAATCAATAACTATTAAATAACCTTGTTGTTTCTGGATGCATGAACAAGTATACGATGCAATATCAGGCAGGCTACCTTTCAGCTATTTCCTTAACATGCAACATTTTCCGTTTGGCGAGCTTATGCCTCTAATGATGTTTATAACTGACTGTGGTTGTAGCCGTTGCGTCCTGATATGGATGAACGTTACATCTGGGCTAACCACAACGTCTTGCACAGTAGTTATCAATATGAAGGCAATGAAAGTGGAAGCTGTAAAAATGCAAAGGAGAACCTTATCAGTACCACATGGACTTGAGTTACCCACAACGTCTTTCTTTTAAGCCACATCCAGCAGTAAAATTTTATTTGTTTAAACAGACTGTTTTATTTATAATCAAAATGTATATTATTTGTAAAACAGTTTTTCATTTATTTATGCATTTTAAGTAATTAACTTTACCTTTAAAACACCTCAAAGCTCCTAATGAAAAGTACTAACTGCAATTATTGATCCATACACCTTTTCAATAATACACAGTGATCTTGCCTTATTTTCATTACGTTTTTGTTTCATGTCCTTTAGTAATTTATGAAAAATAATTAAAATACGGGTGCAACTTTATCTTTTTTATGTCATTTCCAATAGTGGGAAGTTTGAAATTATGTATGAAAGTTCAAAGAAAGAAAAGTTAAGGAACAAATTTACAATTATTCAGGATGCATCTGTGAGATTCAGTTGGCAAAGCAAAAGAGGAGGGTGCAGTTTGTCCAGGAGTAATGCTGGTTAGGCTGGAGTAAACCACGGAGTAAACCATTAAGCCCACCAGCTTGTTACTCAGTATTTCTAAGGAGAGGTGTGAGAAATGGAAATATACCTAAAATCAAAGTTCTAAAAAACTATCTGCAATCTAATATTTAGTCTAATAAATCTTACTGCATATGTGTGTGTCTGTGTGTGTGTATGTGTGTGTGTATGTGTGTGTGTGTGTATACTGAAGCGGTGTTCATCATACCATCCAACAAGGCATCTGTAACTTTTTGGTAAATGGAAAAACTACTTCTTAGTTCCTTACTCAAGGGTGTAGATTTGGGTATTGAGGATAGGTTCATGTCCCCACCAATATTGTGTGTTTGGGGGGGGGGGGGGGCTTATTTGGCCCCTACCAGTGTCGAGACCAAACCTATGTCCTTGCCCATACTACCCAGATAAATAGCTTTTAACATTTCCTTTGACTGCCTAAGACTTCTGCGCAGTACTCTGTGTCTAGGGCAAGTTTGATATATTTGTATACTTTGTTAATTGTAAAGGTTTCTGTATCTCTCAGTTGGCTATGTAAGAACGTCCATCAAAAACCACCATCTATCCCTTCAAATGAGGGTGTTTGAGTTCCAGAAATGGTCTGGGAACCCCTACCTGCAGGTAGGTCTGATGCTTAGCACGGGGAACTGCGTGAGCACATAAATCCTACGCTCTCTTCCTCTACCTGAACAAATTATTTTGCTTACTTGACCAGCATTGGACTCATAACGTATTTAGTGCTGAACAATGACCTGGATAAGTGGCACTGCTGGGTCACTCCATTCCCACCCCGCGCCAGATCTTCAGACGCCCTTGTTTGCTGTCCAGCCATGCGTGTTTCAGCCAGATGAATGTCTTCTTCGACATATGGAATGTCACGACAAAGAGTCTCTTACGAGGCACACAGAGAAGGCGGGGAGTCCACCCCTATCCATGCCTCCATGGTGATAAAGGGCAATTGGCAGATCTGAAGAGACCTAACCCCCCCCCCCCCCTTGCCCTGGCCAAAGAAACAGATGGACGATTCTCTAGAAGAAAAAGTCTTAGGCCTTGGAACAAAAATACAAAATAAACCCGATTCATGTAACAAATGCCACTTTAACATTACAAGCTTTTTCTAATGTTATGCAATATTGCAATTGTGAAGTATAGTTTCATCTTTAGAATGTTAATGTTTAATCATTTTAAAAGCTCTTTTAATAATCGAATAAATTAGTATCTAATTTTTTCCCCAAAGCTTTGCCAGGTTAGGGTTACAGCACAAATTATAAATTTTCAGATTAAAATCTGTAGCTTGGCATTTTAAAACCTAAACATATACATATACATTTTAGTGACGGGTTTGCCAAAGTGGGACATAACTGGTCACTTTTCTGAAACTTGTATATGTACAATATGTACAATAAAAAATCAACATGTCTTGATGTTAGTTTTGCTACTCTGTGTCTACGATTTTGCAAAAAATATAGTTCTACCTTAAATCATTCATTCTCCTTATTCCTTTCACTATGACAATGGTACAAACGTTCTAGGTAATCCAGCCGTTATCAACAGTTATGTAAGTGGTTCAGTCAAATACCAACAGTTGCAAAGTCATTCCTTCCTGACTGAAGAAAAAGCAAAGAGACAGCCTTTGTGGTATTGTAATTCAGCGTTGATATGTATCTCTGTATATGCGGTCTATCTAGTATAATTCAGCCTAACCATTGTATGCTACAAAATATATTGAGTAACCATGCAACTCTTAAATTATTTAAACACATGGTCGTTTGTCCTTTTATAAATTTTCAAATTTCCCCTTGATTGTGAAACCTGGACCCGTTTCTGCAAAAAAAAAAACAAAAAAAAACTGCAGTATGTTTTGTGTCAGGAAGCTGTCAATAAATGGTTAAGGAGAGAAATACATTATTTTTGGTGACTATGGTACTAGAGGGTGAAGGAATGAAAAGAAAAAAACGAATACCAGGCTTGTTTTGGGGGGCGGTGAATGTAGAAAACCAACACGATTGCTTCCACTCTGCCTTAAATATTTTGAGATGTCTGCTGTCCGGGTGGAGCGGAACCTCTTCTATCCAGATAGCTATTGAGAAAGCATATGCATAACCCCATTGTAGTTTGAAACAATTAGCAGAACCTTTCAGTACCAGCCACCTCTGCAGATCCATTGTCCTTAATAAATACTTTTTCAGTCTGACTATTCTACTGCTATTTGGAAAGAGGAAGTATCTTTTCTTTTTGATAAACAGAAGTGTTTTCAACTTTGACACTTGATATGTCACTGTTGTTGCTTTTGGGTTGGTAACATTTTTTGCTAAAAAATAAGTTTGGGCTAAATACATTGTGCAGGGGTACATAAAACAGAACTATATTGAGCATTAAATTGACATGTGATTGCCCACCAATCCACCCCAACTGAGTACTTGGTTTTGCGAGTGGCATGAAAGGAAGAGAAAACAAAGTGAAGTGAAACTGCTTTAACAACAATATCCAGTAAAAACAAGTGACTCTCTCACAGTTCAGCGCACTCTTTAAGAAACAGACATATCTGTTTCTATCACTGATGGTCTATCACTGCACTAAAACAGTGTTTCTACTTTGAAAATGCTGTAAAATGTTCTTTAAACGTAAACTAGAAGATACAAAAAATCCTGAAATATACCAAGATATGAAATTCCTCATTTACCTTCTTTATGATTAATGATGTAATTTTTAGTGCATTAGACATATATTATAAATATCCACTCATCTTACAACTACTTGGCAAGTGCGGGACCATGGAGATATTTAAAAATGTTTCTAAATACATACATTCTTTTCAAATGGTCAATGGAAAAATAACATAAAATAAAAAGGTATTTAAAACCTGTGAGAGATTTATGCTAGTCTGCTAAAACTAAGAGTGAGAATACACTAATTTCAAAATATGTGCTAGCCTATATTGTCAAAGCCCTTGAATAAGGGGTGCATTTTCAAATTAGACTGGGAGGTGCCTCTACTGAAGACACACCTCATTTCTTAAGAGTAGGTGGAGTTCTGTTGCTGTCTGTATATTTACTCAGCTTCTTCAAAGAGCATTTAGTGGACTTGCTGCATCTGGGTAACTTTTTGCATATCTGGATAACTTCTTACAGCAAAAAACATAATGCCCTCAAACTTTCTGACACCCTTTGTGGAGCTGGATGATGAGTTTTCCAAGGTGAGCGTTCATTTTCTGATCTTTAATTTTCTTCACAAATCTTAAGTATTAAATTATAAATAATTTTGTAAATGAGAATTGTTCTGTAATATCTAAGTACATTTGTCAGGAATGCAACTTAATGTAACCACTAATGTAACTTAATGTAATCGCAGTCAGGGTGATATCAGAGGATATTTTAAAAGTGTAGGTTTTCTGTGATACTTTTGACACATTTTATTATTGAGATGTTCTTTTGTATTCCTTTTGTTTGACAGAATTTTCACAGTCTGGATGTGACAGGTGGCACAATATATGCTAATCAAAAGCAGCACACAGTGGGATTTCAACGCAGTCACTCTGTATGTCCTGGCACACTCTTTAACAAGATAAACAGCAGCAGCACTGAAATGGTCAACAAGACTGTCTGCTGGCCAATCCACTATAGAAGCCAGGATTGGAACCAGGACCAGCAACAGAAATTGCCCAGATCCTCGATTAGTCATATTCCTTTTCGCGTCGACCGCTCAGTCAGCATGATCGAGGGAAGCCATGTTAGAATTGGTGTCGGTGAACATGAACAGGCCGTGATGCAGAGCCTTACACCACCTGATTTTAATACAAGCACAAATTCTTTATCATCTCCAAAATCTCCCAGCCCCACATCCCCTTTGTCCACTCGATATAAGACTGAGCTCTGTCGCACTTACGAGGAAAGCGGCACTTGTAAATATGACACCAAATGTCAGTTTGCTCACGGCATAGAGGAGCTACGAGGACTAAACAGGCACCCAAAGTACAAAACAGAACCTTGTCGTACGTTCCACACAATTGGCTTTTGTCCTTATGGTTCGCGTTGCCATTTCATTCATAATGCAGACGAGCAACTACATCAACTGAGAGAGCGGCTCCCAATATTACTCAATGGTTTCCAGTCTGTCCAACAGCATGTGACATCCTCAAAAGCTTCCCTGTTATCTTTCCTCTCTTCACCTGGAACGCCAGAACTCCTGTCCCCTGCCTTCTCGGAATATCTGGAACTAGGGACGATAAAGAACAACTACCCATTATCCACTGAGCTTGGCAGCGATCAGCTTGCCAGCCCTTGCTTTAATGCAATAACCGATTTGACAGGTCATACAAACTATACACTGAAGACCAGTGGCCAGAATCACAGTTTCAATTCATTCCTACTCTCAGAGCGGCCTTTATTACAGAGAACTATATCTGCCGATTCATTGTCTGATCCGGATGGCTACGCGAGTTCTGGCAGTCTGAGTGGCAGTGAATCTCCAAGCCTTGAAGGAAAGCGCCTACCGATTTTCAGTCGTCTGTCAATTCTTTAAAATATATGTGCATATTGCATTTATGAAGCTATTTTGGTATTAATGAATAAACAGTCGAGTTTATCAAAATGAACCCATTATTGTATACTGTTGTATACCAGTTTAGATGTGGTGGGTAGCTTTATAGGAATAGAATTCTGTTTAGGAATTTTTTTGTACCCATTTATAGGAAAAGATGTGCTGAATGAATAGGAAGATATGTTTTGGTAGAGAGGCCTTATCAAGAGTGACTACATAACTGGACATATTTGTCAATTGCAATATAAAAATGATTCATCAAACATAAGCATGATTTTGAATCAAATTTGTGAAAGAATGCTTTAAATCTAATAGTGTATGCTCTGAATCATATTTGTATTTTAAAATGTTGTAAGATAGTCTAACCACAGGACTTTTATTTTATGATTATGGATTTTATTTTCTTTTTTATTTATTCCTGTATTATTATACAGATTGTGATGAATTCAATGAAAAAATGCTTTGAGTAGCTTAATCACTTTTTCGTTAGTAAAAATTTACTGCCAATTTCAGTTTTTCATATCTGACATTTTGTATTGTACACATGAAAATGCTTATCATTAAGATTTTATCTTGCAAGACAAATTTTTACAGTTTTGGAAATGCAACGTTTCAGGAGTCTTAGAAACAGTGGACTAGTCATTGTAGTCAAAGTAAATGATTTTGTTGGTCATTTGATATCCTCAGATGATTCAAAGAAGAGCATTTTTAGTAGAAATACTATGTATTTAATTAGATGATTGAACTAAGTTTGCCTTCATGTGTTTTTATTATGTTTTATTTCATGCTTGTTTCAAATATTTAGGTAAATGTTTCATATTGGTGGAAACAAAGTGTTGCATCTGCCTTAACCTTTTGACTTTGGCATATACAGTTGTAAATTATAAACCTATTTATTTCGTTATTAAGTAAAACTATATTTTGCAAGTCGGCTATAAATAATTTAACATATTTTTACACAGCAGTGCATTAAATCTTACTGTTTAATATATTTTTGACACTTTTAAAATAAAACTGTTCATCTTAAAAATTACATTTTATCTCTTGTATGTTCTACACATTCATTTGTATTCATTCAGTTACTCATAATAGTTTCTCAATATATGTACAGTACATATAGTGTATTCGTAGTGTTTTATATACCTCAAATATATATTTAAAAACTGTATTTGAATTAATTGAACTATAATTACAACAAAATGAACACAATACATACAAAACTGACAAAAAATATTAGGTTTTATATATAATTTTTTTTTTTTTTAATAAATGGATATATATATATATATATATATATATATCCAATAAAATCCAACCTAAACTCCTATTAAACAATAAGGAGAAAAAGAACAATTCTTACAATGCAATCTATTGTGACGGTGGGTCCCTTTGTAACCACATCTGTATGCTAATGAAGGTGGTGTAAAGGAACTGAAAAGAGAGAGTAATGTTCAATGTCCATTCATGGATTACAGACCCTGTCCCGCAAAGGAGAGAAGGAAGCAGAGCTGCAACTTTTCAGCTGAGTTTGTGTTTGTGGGAATGGGGGAGTTTAGCCATTTTTTTTCTTCTTTTCAAAAAGCATTTGACAGGGCTTTAGTGATGTCCTTACGGGAGGTCAAACAGTCACGACCTTGGCTGCTTTCGTTTGCTGTCTTTTGTTCAGCCTCCCAAAGCCTCAGTGATATATATGAGTGGTGCAATGTTTTAAAATAAAACAGAAATTTGCTCAGTCAAAGTAACAGTAGCCTTAATTGTTATTGTGCATTATTGTATATAGCTTCCGATGTTGCAAAAACTCTTTCATATGACTCATAATCATAATGCATGATTTTCCATGCTCATAGATTTATCTACAAGCCAGATTTTATTATTTTTTTGCTCACTAATTTCTCAGTGTAAGGAACTTGCTATTTTTCATGCTTGTTTGTTTTTCCATTGAGTAAGGTATTTGATGGTAGAGTACCATTATAATTAAGAGTTACAATTATTTAAATTATATAATGGTAGGAACTTCAGAAAAGTGATTATGCCATTTGGAGATGAACCAAAGCAAAGTCCAGCAAAGTCATTGGAGATGAAATCCAAGGATGGTTTGGAGGACCTAATATTCCTTAATTCTTTAACAAATTAATCCTTTTAAAAAAAACAATGTCACTATCTCATCTTCAAAGTACGCTTCTCAACAATGAATAGCTTGCCATCCAAAGGCATGCATAAATGTACACCACTGAATGGGAAATTCAAAATAACCTTCGCTCCAGCCAGTTCAATGTGTCCCAACTAGCTGCACATCTATTACATCTATTAAATTAGCACATTTCCTCTAGGACTTTATATGCTTTAGACCAAATTTAAAGTTGCAAACGCCAACAACCTGCCAAATTTTATAGCTGAAATCTTTCTCAATTTTCAAACTGATCATTGATGCTACATCAACAGGTGATACCTATTAGCATTTCCAAAACCATTTCTGAAGACTAACAAACATTTAACTCCAACAGCTAGCTATTAAACCTTAACGTTTGCTCTATTTATCTGTCCGGAGAGAGCATTTCCTTCACTAATAAATAAATGTTAATGTCATTATACAGTTTGTTTAGGGACACATATCACGCATTTCATCTACTCATGTCTGTATGATAAAATCAGCCAATCATAGATATTGATGTCATGTTTTTCTCCATTTCGGTTTTTGTAATTACCTTTTAATTGTAACTTTTAGGCAGGAGTTAGGGTTACCTTGGTGTGGGTCATGAGAGCACCTCAAATACAGCAACCCAAAAATGAATCCATGCAAGACTCTCATTTGGCGATTTTGATAAATAGGTTTTTGATAGCAATGAAATGCCATTGGACCAAGGGAAGAAACTAGAGTTTTTAATAAGCATTTCCAAATGATGGATAATGATGGATAGACCCAATCTAACATTCACTCAACACACACACAGATTATAATGATATGAAACATACACACAATGGTGTTTAAAAATGCATTTTAAAACAGAATCAAATATGCTTGATTTATTCCTGAAGTTCAGTGGAATTTAGATAATGCCATTATAATCATTAACACATCAAACTAGGTTATTTTTGCAGACAATTTGCCATACAATACCATAACCCAAACAACAATTTGTAACAATATGACTTTTTCTGACTGTCCAAGACTTATCAACAAGACATTGGAGTAATGTATACAAATCAAGAGATCACTCTCCTGATAAATGGTACTTTAGGAAAGTAGGGTATGACCACTTGGCCCAAATTGTACAAAAAAACCCTAATACAGTACATTTGGTTCAAGCACATCTTGGGAATAACACCTGATTCTCACAAATGTTACAATTCATCATGGTTTGGAGAAATAATTCCTATCTTAAACATCCTTCAGCAGTGGAACTTGGGAAAAAATCATAATCTTACCAAATTGGTATTTAATAACCCCTTTCCACAGCATTTTCCAAACAAAATAAAGGCATTGTACAAAGCAACAAGGGTGTCACCGCTAAAAAACAGTACTATTTCTCTATTAGCACCTTCCCGTCTGACTCAGCGGTAACACAGCTGTCTTGTGTCAGTGTGCTGATATAATGGCGTGCTGTACACTGAGTCCCAGTCTCTCAAAAATACAGCTTGGAGCTGCCTTTGGACCGTAGTCTCTGGTGATGGGGCTGCAGTCTGATTCACCACTAATGCTGACCCTGCTGTGTTCAGAAAGTAGTCTCCTGACCAGTTTGAGGTTCCTGAGTGGGGGTAAAAAACATCAAGTCAGATACAGTAAGTGGGTTACAATGCATTTCTGTCATCCTTTGTTTTCAGTTGTCTTTTCATCGGTAACTAAAGATAAATGGAAAGCAAAATATACAGGAATCCCCTCCTTTAATGCATGTTAGCTTTACGCCACTTCGCTTTTACGAAAGACCGACATTAGCACCTGTTATCTCTAACCGAAAGAAATCCAAAGATGATTTTCACTTTTGCGAAAAAGGCATTTAGTGTTTGCTGTATCAGTGAGCCAGGTATCAATATACAGTCATGTGCTGTATAACAACATTTCGGTCAACTGCAAAGATGACCGTGATCCCAAAAGAAACGTGCTTCGTAACGTCATAGCGCAACGCATTGCTCACGTGTTTGTGGTGATGCTGGTGTAAACAAACCCACTACACTGTTGGCCGTATAAAACTATAGCACATACAATTATGTACAGTACAAAATATTTGATAATGATAACAAATAACTGCGTTACTGTTTTATGTAGTACTATACTGTAATTTATATCGTTATTTAGGCTATAGCATGTAGCCTAGGTGTGTGTAGGCTATACCATCTAGGTTTGTGTAAGTATACTCTATGATGCTCTCACAACGGTGAAATCGCCGAATTAGGTTTTTTTCAGTATGTATCCCTGTGGTTAAGCGACGCATGACTGTATCGATTCTGGTAAGTGAATCCACATCGATACATTATTTCTACTGTGATTTTATCATATCATTCCTGCTTTTACTTTAAGTTAGTGTTATTTTAGGTTTTGTGTGTTATTTTGTATGATTTGTTAGAATTTTTTGGCCTGGGGACAGTCAAAAAGTTTTCCCATATAAATGAATGATAACTGCTTCTTCGCTTTACACCATTTTGGCTCAGAAAAGGTTTCATAGGAACACTGTACTTTCAGATAGCGGGGGAAAACCTGTACATTACAATCAGTTACAACAAACATTTCTCATCATTCGACTGAAGTGACCAGGCACATACCAATGTATGCCACCTTGTCTGTGACCATATACTTGTTGTGGTTGACTCTTGCATATGGGATTTCTTTTTGACTAGGACTGGAGGGCACAACAAACAGTTTCTGTGGGATAAAGTTACATTTAGCAACAATAAAGTTACATTTAGCAACAATACTGAAGAGTTGGAAAGTTCAGGTCCAGAAAGTTCAAATCCAGACCAAGTTTTCGTTTCACTGAACCAGCTGAGTACTCTGTGAATGTGTCTCATACTCAACTGATTGGCTGAAACAAAATCTTGGTCTGGAGTCAGGTACTTTCTGAACCTGAACTTTCCCCCTCTGCATTATTTAAATATCAACAAAGAATTCAACCAAGCTTCATGCCATTTCTTATTTTTACAACAATATGTGAAATAAATGTATAACATACTTCATACAGTTCGATTTATTTTTATGCAGCACTTGTCACTATACAGTTCCTCCAAACGCATTGGACAAGAGTTTGTGTCTATCCATTATTACACAATTTATATAAAAAGTGCATGAAACAGGGAAAGGGGAAGAGGGAAAGGAAGAATGTCAGAAGACACTGGAGGAGAGGAACCAAAAAGGTCAGACCAATGTCTGTTAAAGATTTACTGTTAATAATTTATAGGAAATTGCCATTAAAGTTGAAGGTGTCACTCACCACCTGGATATCCAGTTTACTCTTTTGGTATTGAACGGCAGCCAATGAAAGTAGGAAGGGAAACATGGCAGGTGGAGAATTACCCCAGCAGCTGATCAGAAGGCGCACACGCACCGCTCTCTCATACGCCACCCGTCGCAACTGAGTGTCAATCTCTGACCAGTATCTGCAAATCAAGGAAGCAAAAGAAAGAAAAAAAAAAAAAACATTGGACAAACATCAGCTACAAATGCAATTTCTGCTTCTCTGCATTGCTAAAATGTGTTAATTTGCCAATGCAAATGTGATACCTTTTTGATTGAGAATATTCCATTGTAGGTAGGTAGTTCATGACAGCAATGTAGACAAATTCTTGAGCATCATCGATCACACTAAGGATGGCATCCAAATCCTGGGTTCTTCCATCAGCACATAGTGAGGGTGGAGAACTCTGTTTTCAAGTTTTGAGGTTTTTTTTTTTTAATTAAAATACGTATTCAGGATTATTTGCATTACATATCTCACATAAATAAGGAGATCAAAGAAGCAAAATCTCATCCAATCTGGGAAGGTCAACAGAGGTGGACCAAGTTAGTACTTCAACAGCGGCGGGGTTGGTTAGTAACATTCCCTGGAACTGCGCATGCAAAAAAGAAAAATGCGCAAATAAACCCAGTGAAACTGAAATATAAAGTCATCTAAAGGTAAAAAAAAGAAACAATACAATGGAAGCCAGTGAACAGTGTAGTTATATTACAATTACAATTCCCTCAGTGATATATTTACCGATAAATACGCAGTTGAGGAGGTTCCATTGAGGGGCAGCTCTAGGGGTGATGTCTTGTTGTATGAGGTAGAATAACTATCTGGCCAATGTGAAGGAATGCCTTTCCCAGCCTGACCCAAGTACCAGTACGCTTCAAAGATTTTCCCCAAATCTTCAGCCAAACAGCTACAATTGTAGACGGCAACTCCCAGCTCTTTCACCTGAATGTAAGATGAGGCCATAGCAGATAAGACTAACTGTGCAGGATTCCAGTGATGCATAAACCGTATAAAAAAAAAGATATATACAGACTGAAGAACACAATCACCAACCAAATATTTATTTTCTCACACCTTGTTTGTATTCCTCAAAAACTAAGAGTTTGGCATTCTCACAATCCAGTCTGACCAAGGGATGAACTCGGTCAATGGACAACGTCACCTGAGTCAGAGACCGCCAGTCCATGTTAGCACTTCCAAGGTAGATATGCTTCTTGTCAATCACCCAGAACTTTGTGTGTAGCACACCGGTAGTCAGATTTCGCATATTCACCAGCCTCACATCAGCTCCTAAAAATACAACAGTACAGGCATATAAATAGCACAGTGCAACACAAAAAAAAATATTCTTTATATTCTCAGCTAGAGAGAAGCACACTAGTCAGCTGTTCAGGTACAAAATATAAGACGAACAGTAAGGCAAAGTCTCATCTACAATGTCCGTCTCGCTTCAATGACCCTATTGAAACTTCAGATCTCAAAGACAAAATTGTGGGATATTTCAAGTTGGAGTGAACTAAACAGAACAGAATATAGTAGTTAAATATAATATTCATTAAAATGTATGCTGAAATTGGTGGGACTGTTGCTAATGGTTCCTACTGCTATTTGGCAAACCATCCATAATATGCTATACTGAGCTGGAAAATTATCTTGGTCCCTTGCTCATACAGGCTTAAGTAAGCTATGGTTTAAACCAATATTAATTTGGTAAAGTCCAACACATGACAGTAAATATACGGTACGTATTCCAACCTATTTGACATAGATGAAAATGAAAGTTTCTTCTAAAACTGTATGGTGCCAGCACCAATAACTAGCTGAGCAAAGTCCTTAAAACGGAAAGGAAAAACATTTTTGGTAAAACTGTAAAGTGTATATTTTGCCATTTTTATTAATGAGCTCAAGTGCAATTTCAATAGGTAAGTTTGATACCGATGACTCAATACAAGTGTAGCATATACCAGCACTGTAGCCAAAGGACACCGCAGTTTCAGTTTGTTACTAGTCTTGCCAGTGGTCAGTACTACGAAGCGGGTTTACTGGCTTATCGGGGTAACTTGTTGGAGTTAAGGTACCACAGTTTAAATGGACTTCATATTTGTTCACTTACATTTCGCCCAGACTACCTTAAATCCGACAAGTTACCCTGATAAGCCAGTAACCCCGCTTCGTAGTACAGACCACTGTTCTCTTTGGTCTATTAACCAGAAGCAGAAAGCAGATTAAGGTGTTTTACTTCTCTGGAATAGGGTTTTTTAAAGATTATATTTTCTAGAATTGATTAGATATTTATATTTTTAATTGGAAACTGCAATAAAAAAAATAGGATTTTCAATTGTCCATAAAGGTTCTTGTACTTGAGTTTCTCACCTGCTTGCATTAACATGTTCAGATCTTCAATGGGCTGAGACTTGTCAGGGACATTGACCGCAATGCGAACAGACACATCACTTTCCTTCCCTGCCAGATGGATCAGTTTTTTCAAAATTTGCTCACCCTAAAAAAGGAAGACAAACAAAAAAGGAACACTAGCCTCAAAACCTCAAGCAGACCCTGCTGGTGTCCTGACAGAAGATCAGAAACATATCTATGAAAACTAGACCTGATAGGCTGTAGGTTCATGGGTGCCCGTGTCTTTGTTGGTCAGTGTCCAATAGAAAGAGGCGATGTCAATGCTGCTCTGAGCCTCACCAATCAGATTTAGCCAGGACTGGTAGATGGAAGGGTTGATGCTGGAGTTAAACTCCAGTCCCTCAGGAATGCTTTCAACCAACACAATCCTACAGCAATCCAAAAGTAAATAAATTATCTTTGACCACGTCGACACTCTTAAAAGTATTCTAAAAGGAACTGAAAAAACATTTACCTAACTTCAGGTCCTTTAAATACCACTCTTTTTAAATAAAACATTTCAGAAATTCGATAGCCATTTCAAGCATTTATTCAAACACAAGTTGACCTGCAAGCTCACCTGCAGGAATCAGAACAAGTTTTGCCATGGGCAACTGAGATGTTGTGGGCATGCACTTCCAGGTCAGTGGGAGATGGTGGGGCCAGTAGTTTTTGAAGATACAGAACAGCAAACAACAGCGTGGCCAGGCAGGAACATAACAGGCAAAGCCTATAGAACTGCACAGTAAGAAAATCAGTGAATATTATTAAATACATAATACTGAAAACTAATTACTATGAATATTGCATTGTGTCATCACTGAACGATTCCACATAGAAATTTGCATTTCATAATGTGGGTGAAAACAGCAGACTTCTGAAAACTGCTGTATTTCATGCACTGTTGCTTAATATTAAATATTTTTATAAGTTGTGTTTGTAAGCTATTTGTTAAGATACCTTGTGCTCTTCACAATGAGATTGCTTCTCCGGAAATGTTTTTAACATAACCATCTGCAAAGAATATATTTGTACACTGTTTAGATAATAATCTTAGGTATGATTTATTATATAAGGATGCATCCCAATAACATCAATAATAATAATAATAATAATAATGAAAATAAAAAAATCAAACCGTACACTGTATGGCAGAATAACCGTTTTAATTGATTTCATTGCAAGATTATGCATTATGTCAACTAAATAGCAATACATAATTGTATAAACAATAAATTGTTACATTTTGTTTAAACTGTAACAACCTGTATCCCAACATAAAATAAGGGTGATAACGGGGACATACCTTCTTATATGGAAGGACAGAGTTTGTTTTTGTATACATGAATAACCAGTGATCTTCCAAAGTTAGAATTGTTTTACAACCCTAAAACACAAAAAATACACCATCTAGTATTTTCTAACACAAGGCAACTTTGTTTACTTTATACGACAGCCAATATAGAATGATACATTTAATATAAGATTTATATGCAACAAGCCTGTGTGTGGTGGCATAAAAAATTCGTGCATTTGAACTGGTTAATTCACGTTACATGCCGTTTTAGAAATATCATGTTTATTTGTGTATATGCATGCCTTGTTTCAACTATTTCTGAGCTATACACTCTGTAGACTAACTACGGGCATTTTTGATTGTGCGGTCATGGCAAGCTTAATTTTGACAAATTCATCGCATCTTTACTGTAGCATTTTTTCGAATCATAAAAAAGAGATTAGCGACTAAGTAGATCGAAAGCACTTGTTGGTTTTTGCTGATATCAACAAATACACGTGTTCAGCAGAAAGACCACCTAGCCTAAACAAGGTATAATTTCTTGCAATGTAATTCTAGACAAAAAGATTAGATGTAAAATAAATAAATAAATAAATAAAAGAATAGCCATTTACCACCGCGTTTAAGTTTTCATAATGCTAATATATTGCTCGGGGGATTAAGGGGTACTGGATGTATTTGTGAGGTAGCTGTAAAACAGGGAGGTTTTAGTCACAATTCAAAACCCCCTTCCAAATCGCTGCTTTATTTAAATATGTAATCATCATACAGTTTTACTCATGATACTGATTTACAGACATACATATAATCCCGCCATTTTCTCTTGAATTGCCAGTTACTCAAATACTTGCAAGTTTCTCGCTCAACCCAAAATGTCCGCTTCAGAAGGATCTGGCATCAACCGTTTTGATCTTTCCGAAACAAATGTATACTCTTAAGAAGGGAAAAAAATAAATCGTGTGACTTCTCCAGCATGGCCACCTCTGATCGACCTGGCTGCCCCTACTGTAAAGTGATAAGTATACCGTTTTGCCTGTGTTTTCTCTACATTAAACTCTCCCCTCGTCCCCTTCCCCACGCGAATCCACTCACTCCCTTTCGCGTTCGCTCTCTCTCACCCCGCCCCCCAAACCATCAGGTTTGCTGCTTTGATTGGTCCGCTGGCCCATCACTCTTGTGCGAGACTGATTCGGGGCCCACCTCCTTTGTTAGCGTCCATCCAATAGAAGAAGGATGGCGCGGCACGTTTGACAAGCGCCGGTATCCGAAATGTCGGTGCAGCTTCTTACATTGCCAGCACTCACGCTTTCGGAATCTCACGCTCACGGAACATCTATATTATTCCATTATACACCTAAAATTAGTCACATCAAAAGCTTTGGAGTAGCTTACGGAACCCTACACACTATGTGCAAGGTGATAAAACTCACATACACCATGTAATTGCGTGTACAGACTTGTCTCGAATTGAGCTACATTAAAGTGGGCAACACCGGAGGAACATTCACAACCTGTGTCAACAGGCAATGAAAGATGACAACCTTTTCAATTAAACATTTTAATAAGTTCTGTTAATCAATTTGAAATGGTTTGAAAATTAGTTGTTATATTTAATCAGTGAATGACTTTTGTCTCAAGCACAACAGGAAAATTAACATACCTTATTGATTTAAGTATGCTAAATGTAAGATGAGAATAATAGTACATTACATTATAGTATTGTAACAGAAATCAAATGGTAGAAGCTTGACAGCCCTTTCTTTATCAACTCCTATGAAATAGACTTTATACAGACCACTTTTGCTTTTCTATTTCAGTGTATTGGTGTGAACTTTTTACAGAATGTCTGAAAGGATAACTATGCTTAACAGTAACGGTCCCGGCCTACATGGTACCCCCCATACAAGGGCGTAACTTTGGCTGGAACATTGGGGGGGTCGAGGTCTCCACCCATTACAGGGGAAACATGCATGATTATTGGGGGGGTCATATTGGCTGGATCTAATTATTGGGGGGGGGGGGGGTCATGACCCCCCCTAACCCCCCTGGAAATTACGCCCATGCCCCCATACCAGGCAAAGTGAAATTGGCTGGCAAGTCGGCACCCCCTCCAAAGTTGATGCTTCTCATATTCTGAAGTTCAGTGCAGTGAGACCAGCTGTCAGAAGTGAAAATCCCAGTGACGCAGACAATGTTAAGGGAGGCACAGAAATATTAAGAAACTACAAGAAACACACTCTACTGAAGGGACTCTCAAGATGAACCCAAAAGTGAGGGATTTGCAAAACAAACTACTCGTATGAGTGTTTTAGGACAATCTTATCACGTTGCTCTGGGATCAATAAACTCTTTATCATAAACCATTTTGGTTTTATTGTAAGCTGTTGATCATTTTATGGAAGACACTTCTCTTTTAGATAAAAGGAAGTTTCATGGGAAAGTATTTCAAGTTTTACACAATTTTCTAAACGAATTTTCTTTTAGATGTTCTAGCTCTTGTTCATTGTATGTGAAGAATTTGATAGCTGCAGGACTGAAGGTCTTTTATTTCATACTGAGTATGTTTTCCATTTTTGTTCTTTTACAGGGTTGTCTCCTTGACCTGAAATGAACTGAATAAATACGAAGATTTTTTTCTATAGAAAATACTGGGACGTTTTTTTTTGTCAAGAACGCTGCTCTTAAGAAGAAGCCTACTTAATTTCAGAAATTCTGAAGTCACTTCGTAACGTCGTATGTGTATTAAGGTATCATATATAACAACTATAGATAGATAGATAGATAGATAGATAGATAGATAGATAGATAGATAGACTGAATTTAAGATACTAACAACGCGTAAGCTTCACATCGACACACTTCCAAATTGTTTAATTATAATCATTAAGTGAATTAAGTTTAAATAATGATAAATAAAGCGTTACTTCTCGCACAAAACTGCCAGTCTCCCGTTAAGATAGTGTTTAAGCAACAAGGAGCGTCCGGTTTCAAAATAAAAGTCAAAATAATAACGTCGTTGTATACCTTTCTCTTGTAAATACAGACATTAAGCAAGACACATAAATATATCGAAATTATTATGTTCCACGCACATTACGTTGTAGGTCTAGTGTGAGGTACACACACATGTGTTAATTAGAAAAATAATGCATTTAAATTTTTTTGGATTTAATTAAACTTGCATTATTTCATAAAAACTATAAACACAATACTAGTACAGAAGTGGGTAGTGTGTTTTAAATTAAATACGAACTGAGCGTGAGAGAGCAGTAATTTTTCTAACTGAGGTACAACTTGAAGCCATGTCAGTTAAATTCTAAAAACTCCAGAATACTAGAACAATAATAACCTAACCTTTCGTTAAATTAACAATTTAATTAAAGTAACAAACGTTTATAATCTAATTTGTTTATTGTTACATACCTGACAGGAACACTGACTGACTATCATTTGCTGACTTTTACTTCAGTAGAAACACTCCAAAATTAAAACTTAGAAATGAAATGCAACTCGTGATTGCGAGAAGAACTGCGCTTGCGCAAACACCCGGAAGTTCCTTTGTAAGGAAAGCAAAATTTTCAATAAAGGTCTTGTATTTGCAAAGTTTTGGGCCCTATAAATTCGGGCAACGTTAAGTACTAGGCTTCATTTAGGGGGATTAAAGTCCCCCTCCTTTCTCTCAGTCAGCATAAATGCTCATTTATTAATTCAGTTCCACGACTAAACTATTTAGTGCAAAACTTTTTGTGTAAAACCTGACTGTCAAGCAGCACCACGTGCAGCAGTAAATTATAATGAAATTCTTCTCTGATTACTCCACCTCTTTTTCGATTGGTTGGTTTGAACCGAACCGAAGATTCTACAGTAAAGCTTACTTGTATTTTGCTCAGAACACAGAAGAGCATACAAGTGGTTGTTTAATACAACTCGCATACTTCATTGTGGGCTGAGCACCCCCTAAAGGTCAAATCTTAGAATATTCCGTCATGACTTTTTATGTACAATCTCAGGCAAGCAATGATATCTTTAAAGAAATATCCCCCCCCCCCAAATAATGGATATTTAACTGATTTTTATTAAGTGATAATGTGGACAGGTTGTCATAAAATAGTTTTAAAAGCAATGTAAAATAATACAATGTTAGGTTTATTGGAACAACCCTAAATTTAGGTATGTGGAATTTCCCCAAAGAAGCTTTTATAACCTTATCAATTAAAGCCAATTAAGCCAGTGTAACAATTTAAGAACATTAAGAGTGTTGTTAATTTGAATTAATTTTTGTAAAGTTATGAAAATCAGGACGTGCATATAGAGACATGCACCAGAATCTAGCAGTAACCAGCTGTTCGAACAATTTCAACTTGGGGATGAGTGGGGGTAAGGAAAATTGTCTGTTTTCGTAAATAGCTTGGGTTGTGTGTGTTTGTATGTGTGTATGTGTGTGAGTTATATATATATCACCACAATGTGGTAAAACTGATAACGTTTTTCCCTTATTGAAAACCTATAGGAAATGGAGGCTTAAGATGATTGAGAATAGACACTTCACGGATATGAAAGCGAAAAATAACATTTGTAACGAATATGCCTAATTTATAATGAACACGACACAAAATATCTGAAAAACATCGCGCACGATGAAACGCATGTTCGTTTTTGAAACACAAAAGCTACGAACACAGAGCTGGGGGGGAGGCGCGGGGAATCGAACCTGCATAGCTAATGCTGTGAGTTCATAGTTGGGGCCCCTCAGTTAGCACCGACCTATTCATTGTTATAAAGTTCAGTAATATTTTAACCGTTTTCCAAATTGATCGATTATTAAATTCGTGATTATAGTAAGACTACATGGCGAATACAAGTCTTCTGTAAAAGCGTAGTATTCTGTGAACATAATCAGTAGGTATCAAGCAACATTTTATTATAATAATTGCTGCTTGTCCCTTCGACCCTGTACTGGGTGGATGATTGAGGTTTGCATTATAATTTTACAGTATATAATGCATGTGTTCTGTTTCATAAATCTTACGCTGACGACCTTATATTATGGATCATTATAATTGTTCAACGTGATACTGATCAGGTGCTAAATGAAAAAGGGGGTTTGAAAAGTAACTTCGCCATCAAAGAAACACCCCCCAGAGTCCAAGAACACGTTAAGGTAAATTGGATTTTCGAAAATGCCCCTAGGTGTCCGTGTGTGTCCCCAGTCCGGGGTTCTGATCCCTACCTTGCGCCCTTAGCTTCCGGGATCGGCGCTGAATCCCCTGCGACCCTGACAGGACAAGCGGTTGTAGAAAATGGATGGACGGATGAGATTATGTTCGTAGGCAGAATTAGTCAAATATGAAAGATTCTAATTGAGAGAAGGTTGGAAATAATTTTGACGGATCGTTTAAAGAACATTACTTTTAATGACTGCATGCATGACATCCAAAGATGTTTATCAAAGATGCAAATTTCCTCAGGTCGAAGGGTAGAGAATGTGTGGTAACCGTTACTCAAATGTCTCATAACTCTAACACGTTTTCCTTATGCAAAGAATGTAGTTTGCACAAGGAAACCCTTCTGTCGTCTTTCGCACCATGAAAAATCAACAGAGAGGACGTTATTTTGAAAACAGCCAAATGACTATAATCCATCTGAGACACACCCAACGTGCAGAGAAACAATGTTACTTTTGATCAATGAAATCCTTCTTGTTCCAGTATCCGGGACCGTAATTAAGACACGACAGGAACAGGGGTACATGTGGCGACGAGCCACGTGAATTCCACCTGCTCTTTTACAACCCTTTGCGGATCTGCGGCAAGTAAAAGTAAACTCATAAACTATCTTTTGCTGTATAATTTTCCCCTTAAGCAATAAAACACTGGACATTATGCTCAAATTACTATAGAAAGTTTATTATTATTATTATTATTTGTTTGTTTTATTGTTACAGAAAGAGTTAAAGAAATTTTAAAGCAGATTCCAATATAGAGGAACTGTTAGTACTTTGGGTTCTTTGCATTTAGAGTCTTTGTAGGATAATTAAAGGGACCAAGTTCGCTGCCAAGATAAATTGCAGTATGCGAGTGCCAGATCATTCACAAGTTTAGTTTATAATATATATGCCACATCTATAGACAGTGGAGATGAACGGCTTAGTACTAAAAAAACACGCAGTAATAAACTGATGTAAGACATTGGATTGTGTTCGCTTGTCATATTTTTCCACATGGGGGCAGAAAAATGCTGAAACAGTAACGAAAGCAAACTTGTTTTTTTATGCTTGTTCTCATGAGAGTAACTGTCAGTGTTCAGTAACCAGACACAAATAATAAATGCACGATTGACCTTAATGACGAATGAATTACCAAAATAAGTAAAAAGTAAAAATGTTTAGTCGGTTTGAGTAAAATTGTTACCAAGAAACCAGCTTTACAGGTAAATTAAATATCTCATGTATACATAAAGGGGTTAAATGCTTTATCATCATAAATAATCCATCCAGCCTTGCGTCTGTAGCCTCCGGGATCGGCTCCGGACGCCCGCAACCCTGATCAGGATGAGAGGTTACACAAACACATACGCACACGCACACACACAAACATCAGTGAAGTGCTCTAATAGAGCATTGGAGATGAAAACGTGCACCTCGGCTTAAATTCTACAAATGTCTGGATGGATTATTATTATTATTTTAGGCATTTTTTGACACACGTATCCTTTGCTTTTTGCCAGTTCTGTATCCAACTGTTTTATACCATTTAAGTTACAAAAGCTAATTTTCAAGTTTATATGCTAGCAACCTATCTCTATACCATCTTTGTGAAGTTCTTGAAGTTATGTATTTTTGATCAAACTGTCTAATTATGCTTTAGAATAATTTTTGAAATCAGTTGATTCAGAAATGTTCATGTGTTTGTCGTACATCCCAAAACAATACACTGACGTGGAGTCTACATTCAGAGTTACCCCTAGCTGAAGATGTTGTTGTCTCAGACTTCCATACCACCTTCAATATAGCTATTTGTTATGAAACATTAAGCTTAGCAGTTTTTTTTCATTGATGCGTCCATAAAATATTAAAAGCATGAAATCTCTTCTTCAATCCAAGAGAGCTAAAACAATGAACAGTTAGGTGTTTTCAGCATTTATATAATTTTTATAGTGAATTTTGCTACATTAGTTGCTTAATTTTGAAACAAATGTAAGGAAACCTTTGCTTTCTATATTCTTTGTGCTTCCTTTATTTTCACAGCTAGTCGTATATGAAAGCAAAATGTGACGTAGTAGAAACGTGTCATTGAATATGAAAAGCACTGATAATTTGATGATAAATCCGATTATAATTTTTTTCTAATGGTGGCAGTATTTAATTATATCAATTATAAACAATACATTTCCTTTTATAAATTACTTGTTGCTACATCTAAGCTCAAGTTGCAAAAGTAGTTGGGATTACAACTGCAACCCTACTCATAAGTATTATCGTATACCAAGCTCTGGGGGCTGTATATACAGCTCAGACAAAGTGCCAGTTTTTAGTCTGTTGGTTATTAGTGTCAGTTTTCTGTTTTGTCTCTCTACTCTGTTTTAAACTTCTAATCTTGTTCCTGGTGAAGTTTCCTGGTTCCTAATCCCTTGGCTTCTTGATCAAGCTTTACGCCCCACCTTAGTTACAGTTGCACCTGGATCCGCCCTGCAGGCTCCGCCTGTGTTCGTTTATTTACGTGCGTTGGGGAGTAAGGTCTTGTGCACGTCCAGCAGCCTAATCTTCAGCAAATAGAGAAGGATGGTTGTTACAGGTGGAAGATGTCGTTTACAGAAAACTCACAGCACAGTCTGGGTTGTCTCTTCCCAGGCCGGTGTAACGCTTACTTTTTGAGCTCTTTCGTCTGAAAGTTTTTAATAAGCATTGCAAGATGATGGACAAAAACCCTAATCCCAACAATGACAACCCTATCCCCTTAAACAGGAGTAAATAAAACAAAATACATTTTTGTTTTATTTTTGTTTCCACTTGTGGAGACCAAAACAATAGTCACAGATATTTATCATAAATACGTCACAGCAACTGTAACTGTCTTTCAGATCAGATCCCACATCAGTTTCTTGCAAATCATTGTTGTTATTAAACATTTATGAATCTGTTACTCTGTGTGAAACGTAGAAATATCTATGTAGAAAATGTAGAAAACATATATAGAGTGCAGTTCATTCTCAAAAAACACCAAAATATGTTATAGAGTTATACCTGAACATTCTTCCATCTATCTCATTTTATCTGTACAAGGTGATAGTGAGTCTGGAGTCTCGCCCAAGAAGCACAGGCCATAAAACAAGGCGTGCCCCATATGGGATACGTTTCGATATACTTTAGGTAGCACCTGCAGTTTTGCTTTCTTTATATAAACTTTTTTTTCTGGGAAAAGGGTAAACTAGAAGATAAATATTGCTTGATGATCGATATTGTTTGGTAATAAATGAGCAAAAATTGAATCTGTTTACTAAATTTTTCATTCTGTGAACAATATTTCTTTATGAATATACCGATTGAGGTTGATCATGGAGGGGTTCAAAAGTTAGAGATTATGTTATTTTGTCATATGAAGTAGCTTAATAAACAAATAGACCTGTCCACCATTTGTGAGCGTACCACAGGTATAAGTGAATGAAAGTATTTTAAGTTTTGGCGTTTACCCATAAAAAATATATATACATATATACAGAATACGCAAATGCTCCTGGGATCAAAGGGGGTACAAAAGTTGATCTGGCCCTAATCCTCAGACTTGAGAAGCATGAAGCATTGTAAGGTTGAGATTAGGTGGAGCAGGAACAAAAACCATTTATCTGGGTGTGGGCTGTGTATCTGAACCACCTATATGTGGAGAAGTGCTGATAAATGAGCTTATGTTCACATGCAAACAGCCCACTTCATGTTCTTCTCACAGCAATGAGACAGCAAGGATCAGCTGTGTTCGCGGGATTATGAACATCTTCAGTTATTTCAATCGCTTACATTTATATACAGTGTGCTAACTGTCTCTATGGGATGGCATTTGGTGGTTTTGCAAAATGACATAGATAAGCAGTGCCTATAATTTTATGCATCCAGACCTTAAACTCAGCTGTGAGCATGAAATTTATGGGAAGAAGGGAAGGAGAGATAGTGTTAATATTTAAAGCTTGTGGAATAATTTGGCCATGATCTTGCATAGGACAAGCGAGTACAGAAAATGGATGGATGGATGGATGGATGGAATAATGAATGGATGGATGGATGGATGGAATAACTTGGAAAGACAGCAGCAGTATCCCTCTCAGTAGAGGCATACTTCAGTACACAACATGCATTTGTTACTCTAAAATATTCTTTTCCTTAAAAAACCTGCTAATTTGTATCCACTACACAAACAAATAAATACATTTATAGTAAAGTAAATATTAGGAGTAAACAAAAAATGTTTTGATGGGAGGCACAGAAGCACCAATCAAAAGGACCAGCCTTGTAATCGCAAGCCACTTTGGTCTTTCCCTGCATTACGACTGAAGCCACTGTCAAAATAGCCCCCCCATGGCCTGAAGTCAAATGAAAAAGACAAATGCATACTAGTTAATATTCTGGGAACTTTTTGACATCTTAGCTTTTAAACTGGACCTTATAATAATAAGCGTTTGGCTATATATTTGTTAGTATTTACATTCTTAAAGAGAATGCAACGATTCTCATTTTGTTTTTTCCAAGCATTACACATTTTAAAAGGAAGACATTGAATATCATCAGAGCATCAGCACAGTTTTTAAAATAATTAGTTCACTAATACTAGGCTGATGGCCCATCCTGCCATCACTACTAACTACTGATGTTTAAGACAGCTGACAAAAAATACTATAGTAATGTTGTCCTACTTCTATCTAATATTTTAGCCACCTGACTGTTGACTTGATCCAGCTCATTTTTTGCATTATATATAATACTTGCCCTTTAAAAAAAAAAATACACCTGGTTTTCCTTGTCTGAATGCAACATCTTCCGTATCTTCATATCTCACTGGGGTGCTTGGATATTGCTTGTTTTTAATGTAACTACCATACAGGCTGGGATCTAAATATCATTTATTTCATGCACAATTTCTGCAAGCCATTTTTATGCATTATAGTTGTGTTTTGCCTATATTTTTGTATTTCCATTCTCATCTTTTTAGTTGTGAACATGTATTAATATTTTTAATATTCAGTCAGCTTTAAATTCACTGCATAACAAAGGAAATTACTACACACAATTAAATTAAGCCAAGCTACTGTAAGCTAAGCTAGCTTTCAGGAGTTCTGCCTCAGCTGCTGCATGCTGATTTTCAGTTCCCAAGTTCTTGCTATGTAGACTCCTGATCAGACACTTATGATTTATTATATTAATTAATATAAGCCTAATATATATCTTATGAAAGGGAGATTTGTAAACTTCCAAATAGTGGTCTTGTGGCAAACAAATATTTTCACACAAACAGACAGACAGCGAGACCGACAGTCAGTTAGATAGATAGATAGATAGATAGATGCATGAATAAATTAACAAATGTAAAGGAATACCCTGAACTTTAGCAAAACATCCTCTCCTTGTTTACTCCAGAGACCACACCTTGGCTACTGGGTTTCTATATTAAATAGCCAAGCAAAGAAGAGTACAGATATTTAGGTAACTTGTTTGTAAGTTTTATAAGTAAGGTGTCTAGTAGAACTAATATCTAGGATATACTGTGAAATTTATAGTGAATGGGAATGAGTGGAAGTAAATATTGGTATATAAGATGATGCCAAGCCAGTTTATGAGACAAAGCTCCAAAGGAACCTAAACAATCAATAATTATATTTATCTATCTCAAGAATTCTCAGGATCCAAACCATTGAGAAACCTCCTTCGATGAGTATGAAACAATTTATATCAGAAATAACATTATAAACTTATCTTTTGAAAGATGAGCTCAAAACACATTATCCATGGATTGAGCATTACCCTTTCATTGCCACGACCTCTGCCTTGCAATACTTAACTTCTAAAAGTTAGCCTTTGGCTAAGAAAAGCATTTATTCTTTATAAGTGCAGAAAAACGTATGTAAAAATCACATTTCAGATTGTAGCCCGCTTAACTCTGTCGGCAGTTAACTGCTTAAAAGGAAATTGAGGACCTCTGGGGTAGAGTTCAGAGGTCAAAGATAACAAGACATAGTGGCTGTGGCTTCTACTGAAAACCAGACTTTAGACACTTATCACTGCCTGCCCTATTCACCTTAGTGACCTGGGTTAACCATTGGACAGACGTGGTCAGTCAGGAGTCACAATCTGTCCGTAAGGTGATCCAATCCTCTGCACTCGTTTCCCAGACTGTTTCCTCCTCTGTCCCAGTGCAGTTTATTTCCTTATCTGTTCTCGTCCTTGGCCCCCCACACCTGTTACTGCAGGCCCCAGAACAACAAAAGCTACTCATTAACCAGTACTTCCTTTTATCCAGCAGCAGCTGAAAACCAAAGAATAGTTCTAACATTAGCTAGAACATCAGCCGAGTAGACCAGGCATTGTGGTGGGCCCCTCAAATGCCTTCCTACTTTTAAACGCTTACGTTTAGCTTTAAACCACACCATGAATCGTATACTTTTAACTTGATTTCCAGGAATTTTTTTGACTCCCAATAATAATTTAATATATCATGTATACACTTTAAAACAGTTTTGTTACCATATATGATTTTGTTGTAATTTGAATTGTCCAAATTTTCCAATTCTCCATCTTTTTTGGTTATTTTCATACACACACACACACACACACACATACACACATTATGTGTTTAAAACAAATCTGGAGTATGCTAAAATACTTTTTTTCATGGAAGCTGAGTGATCTGATTATACATCATTAGCTGAATACATTTCAGTTTTACTTATGCTTTGAATCTCAGCAGTTTCCAAAGTCAGTAGTGGCTTAGGTGGAGGGGTTGAATAATCATTAATAAATGTGGTATGTGGCCTCTTTATCTGTTGGACCAAAGCCACGCCAATGTGGAGACTGATAGATTACAAAAAAATAACTTATCAGTTCACATTTGAACATTTTAGATCTGGTATGTTAGCTCTCTCAGATTCTGACTAGACTTTTACATTGCAGTGCATGAACAATTGGGAAAGAATACTTAAGGGCAACTTTCTTGAAGCTCTTAAGACTTCTAAATATCATATAGGCTGAAATACGATAGATAATATGATAAATAAAAACATTGAATTGAAGGACATGGCTGTTTTTTCCACTTGAAGGGCAGATAGACCTATAGATATCATGTCGATCTCTATCCTCATCCCAGACGAATATCAATGCACTTGAACTAAGAGATTTACTTCTAAATCAGTTGCAGTTTGACTATATCCAATCCATAGGATGGACAGATCTCTTAAGATTCAGATCTCACCTCCTGATTTTGTATGTGAGTGAATAAGGTATGACTGAAAGGGCCAAACTTCTCAGCAGATGGAGAACTGTATGTACTGGAGGATAAACAGAAAAAAACAATTAAAAACCAACAATTGTCACAGGACTAGCTCAGCTAAAATGAATAGTGACTTTGATGATAGCTAATCTTGGTGTTAGCATAAAAATACCATAAGACAGTGTTTACCAATCCGGTCCTCGGGGACCTCCAGACGGTCCATGTTGACATGGAAATATAATGAGTGAAATTGTATGATGTAATATTCTATTCTTTTCAAAATACCACGAACTAAAGGATTTTATAACTTTGATTAGCATTTTTATTGTATGTATTAAATGTAAGGATGCACTTATTGATTACATTCTAATTATATTTGCAATAATTGTGTGCACAATATTTTGATATAAATTAAAAGTATTTCATCTGAAATAAAACTAAAAGCACAGAGAAATCTTGTAGGTGCCCCTCTTCTGTGTTCTGCAGGACTGTCCCACACTGCAGGAGAAAAATCCAGAGCACAATAGTGGAGCATCCAGCTTTCTTTGAGAAGTTGGGCAAGGTGCTTGAAAGAGAATTGCCTATGGACTCTAATTCCACCAGTGTCACCAAAATGAAAAGTACAATCAGCATTGTACAAGTGACACCAGTACTCTGTAGTCCCACTGAAGACCCAGGAGGGACCTCGCTCAGACCGTGTTCAGTCTGGGTAGGGAAGTGCTGACCAACTCTGAGGATGTTGTCGAGCTGTGAAAAGAACATTTTGAGGATCTTTTTAACCTAGCGGATATGCCTTCTCACCAGCATGCAATTTTTGAAACTTCTGGTGGATCAAAGTCTATCATTGCAGCTGAAGTTGCAATCTTAGTATGAGACTGCTGTACTGAAAAGGCTACAGCGGTAAACGAAATTCATCCGGTGATGTTGAAAGCATATAATATTGTTAGTGTGATGTGGTTGATGCACTTTATCTATGTTGCTTGGAAGTACAGTATCTGTGAAATGGACAACAGAGATGATGGTTCTTGTCACAATAATTTTGTAATTGTATGGTACTCATTTACGTTTTTGTTTTCTGATTATTGTAATTGCTGGTTTTTGTTTTTGTTTCTGATTGTTATTTGTTCAGATTATTGTTGTTGTTCTGGCATGCCTCAACCATATACCAATAAATGTTTGTATTGTCTCATCATATATTGTCTCATCATACGTTGTCTCCTCCCTTTTGTGTTATGGTCTGACCCTAGATCTGGTTGAAACATAATTGGGGGCTCACCCAGGATAGTCTGTTTCGCTTGTTTTGTATTTTGGGAGTTTTGTTTTGTGGTGAAGGTATTTCTTTTGTGGAATGGCTAGGATGGAGGTTGAATTTAGTAAATTTTTAAATCGATCCATCTGTATCTGCTTTGTATTTAGTGGATTTAGTACAGTTAATGGAATTTTATGGCCTTAATACATGCCTCGGATCAATTCAGTGACTACAGTTTCACAGGCACTGAGGTGGTCTGTTGTGGTGAAAAAGTCCATACATCCATGGGACTTCAAAATAGAGCCACTGATATTTGGTATTGGGACAATTCGAATGAGGTAGATTGAGCGTCTTACAAGCATGCCAAGGAAACTATTCCGGGCAAATCCCACTGAAAACCCAGGACACTCTATGAAGAGATTCTTTTTCTCAGCTGATCTGGGAATGTCTAGCAATCCGTCAGAAAAAGCTTGAGTCAGTGGCCATGGAAAAAGAGGTTTGGGGTTGACCAGCTCAGTATAGCCCCACTGTGGCTGCAACCCGGAGGAGTGACTGGAAAATTAGATGTTCCCTGGTTCCCTGCCAAATTATATGGGTGTTTTTCTCATTGATGGGTTTGTCTTATTATCAGCACTAATGCAGTAACTAGGTGTAGACTTAGGAGAATATCAGTGAGGTGCTATCTATGCTGTGATACAATCTGTGAGCCGACTTTCCACACAATGCTTTGCCTCGAATTTTCTCTTCTGGGGGGGGGGGGGACAGTTGGCTCCCTGGGGATAGGAGCACTGTATTCTGATGCTACCTGTGCTATGTCACCTTCACGTAGGCAATGAATTGGCACCCTGGTCTGGATAAACACAGGGTAATCAATCAACTCCCTAATAGTCAAAGACCTGAGACACAGTCACCCCCTGTATTGTTCTATTAAAGCCAATCACCATTATTACCCTGTCACCCATAAAAAAAAGAAAATCTTTCCTTAAATGCCTCTAAAGCCCCACGCAGCGACTCTTTAAGGGCACACCAGCAGGGTTATAAAAACATATTTAAATGTATCAGAATAGGCTACTATTAATTAATTACTATATAACTTTGTGATTTTAATAAAAGTAAGTTGTTATAATGAATTTCACATTGCATAGTTATTTTTACTGTTGTTTTTCAGTTGTGTTCCTTAAATGGCTTTTATGTCTGGTTACTTGTAAAGATTTAGTTTAAAATTGCTTTAATTATTTAATGAAGACAGATGGTAATCATCAGCACATTGAAGCTGTATCTTTAGTCATGCCTTGTGCTTCCTGATAATTTTCAATTACTCTACATTGTTTCTGGGAAGTAAAAGAATATGACAGAACTGTAATTTATTCCTGTAATTATCAAACCTGAGAGACATCATCCAGTACAGTGTGATTCTGAAATTTGTATTGATAACTGAAAGCCTGGTTGTAGCCTTACCCAAGAGCACCATTGTTGTTAATTTGCAGAACTCCATCCTTATTTTTTTTTCCATCCAGCTGACATTGTTATGATTTGTGTTTCTGTTACAGTTATTCTCGTTTGCTTTGGCACATTTCTCAAATGACAACATTTGCAAAACAGCTAGTGTAATCCCCACCCCATAATGTCACTTCTTTACAGCAGAACTTAATTTCTCAATGTTTCCCACAAATTTTCAAATGTTTCAGCGCATATTTACAAATGGTTTGGTACAATTCATCAAGTCATCATTTGGCACAGTTTTCATTTGCTTTAGGCTTGTTGGTCAAAATATATTACGTAGTTTCCCATTTTAATAATTTTCGCACCCAAAACGATATATGTATGCAATAATGTGTTAGTCACTGCAGGCTAAACAATTAACCAAGCTTTCAAAATGATTAAAAAATAAATTTCATAAATTGTAGTAATACAATTTGCTGTGTTTTGGTTGCCACAATACATGATTTTGTTGTCATTTTGTTGCTCTTGTATTGCCATTTTGCTGTTTTGTGTTATACGGTGCTGTGTGACTTTTTTGTTTGCTATTGCACACTGTCTCGCGATCTGAAGAAGTTACAAATGCATGCAAGTGCTTTCTCTTGCCAGTAAACTTTACATACTGTAATGTAGAGCCTTGCAATGTTGAAACCGGTGTGTTTGGCATGAATATGTATCAGTTTGCTAAAGACAAATCGATCAGTCAGTGACAATGACAAAGTGGGAACCAACTATCATTCAGAATTGTGGAGCTCAGCAGCCTGCTTTCACTGACATGCTGACAATGTATCTAAGCATTTTGACTGTCATGGTTAAAATGATGCCGATTGTAGTTTTCACTTTGGTGACACTGGTGGAATTATTTGCTTTTGAGACATGAGTTAATTGTTTTGGGTAAGTTGCAGACTTTTGCGCCTAAACTATAGTGTTGTGCCATTTGTATGAACTGCTTTGAGAAATGCTGTTATAGTCTTGAGAATGTTAAGTATATTTTACGAAATGTGCCAAAGCAATTGAGAAAAACTGTAACGTCTAAAGAGAGTTTGAGGCCTGCGTAATGCTAAGGGCCAAAAATGTCAACCAAGCTGTTCTGTGATGGAGTAAAAGCTATAGCTTAATTTCCTTTTTAAAAATCTTGATATGCTATGCTACGCTATTAGCACTCCTGCTAAGTGTGTATTTCTGCAAGCATTCCTGTTGCCATTGACACATTAGCTCGTATGCAATTAAAAGACAAATAAATCCAGCTTACTACAGCATCATTTGCTCTCACGCTACTTCATTCTTTCTTGACACAGCTATAGCAGAACAGCAATGGAGATCTTATCTGGACAAAAAAAAAAAACACTGCAAGCAAACAAGTCACAATACTGGCATATCCAACATATTTCCTTCATTGTTTCATACTTCTTACCTTAAGAAGAAAAAATGTGTGCATGAACATATAAAAAAATATACATTATGCCTATGCTTATTGTTATACACTTACTTCCTGGTTAAAATAGCTTAAAACGTTTTATTTGATTTCCTAAGACATAATGTCGTTTGCATATATGAGAGACAGATAGAGAGAGAAAACATACAATTTAAAAAAATTATATGAAAAGTGTTGTGTGTACCTTTGGACAAATAATTAAGAATCTTTAGTATACATCCAATTACACTTTATTTAATAGATGGCTAGATTCATTTATGGATATGCTTCTTCTCAGGAGTTGCCGTTCAGGTTGCTCAAGGTGCCCACCCTTTGGTGACTCATACCAAGATCAGAAACCTCTCGACTCGACCCCCTTCCAAATCCCCTCGGTACTGTTACCTACCCACATTTAGCAAACAGGGCAAGCAAACAACTGGAAGTGCTTCAGATAAGCCCTTTTTTTTGGAGCGCTCCATTCACCAAGCCCCTGCTCTCTGCTCTGCAACCCGGCTGTGAGCAAACACCACATGCTGAACAAAGGGGATGAGTAATTGGACGGAAATGTCAGCGTTTCATCATGGCTGCCTAGGTGCAGTGTTATCCATTAACCAGAAGAGTCACCGGCTCCTTCAACCAGGTTGCCATTGTAGCAGTAGGAAACATTTCACAAAGAATTTCATTATGAATTTCAAAATCAAAAGTTGTGTATGTATTATTTGATATTCCTATTCTCTAATAGTACCCCTGATTGCAAAGGGGACATTTATATTTATATGTATAGGTATAGTATATAAGCATATATATAGTCATATAGAGAATGTATTTTATATTTATATATATATAAAATTTGTATGTGTGCAAATGAAACAAAGAGCAAAGTGTTCCCTGTGTTATTTCTAAAGGCAAGAAAGATAAACACACCACAGTATTGAATTAATAAAGGCCAAAGGGGGTGGATGAAAATTATGTAGTAGGGGGAGTGTGGCTTAGAGCAGAGGTGGAGCTCTGTGAATAAGCTATCTAATTTACACACTGGATGTTTTGATGGAAACTGTCCTCAGATGTTGCTGCTCGACCTGCACTGTGAATGTTTTTCTTTTGCCTGGCGTATATTTTCGCCCCTACCCTGCGCTCTAAAGAAGCCGGCATTGCTTTTATCAAATGCATTTGATTCATAATAAAAATGCCTGAGATTTTTTTTTTCCAGTGCGAAACTTCTGAGGCTTTGCGCTGAAGTTGTTTTTGCAGATGTCAGTTTTACCGTAATATAATGACAATGCACATTGTTCCTTTATGGATCTTAAGGAAAGCTACATTTTATTCATTTTGATGGGGATTCAAGGCATAATATGTTCTGTCTTGTCTATCCAGGTCTAATGCTGGTTTCATTTTCCATGATGTCAATTTGTCATTATTTTTGCTTAATTACATTATTGAATACAAACCTATGAAAAGGTCCAAAAACAGAAGACATCTCTGATGATGTGCAAGCCAGCCCATTTGTTGAGTTACTGGCCTCATCGATCATTAGCAGAAATTAAAGTTAAATGTATATCCTGCCTGTCGTCTTTCTTAAATTAAGTTTTCACGTCTTTCCCCTGTTTTCACACTAACCCACTGTCTGTTCCAGCTGGGGTCTAAATTCATTCCTCCCCCACTGTGGTTGCTGAGAAGAACAAGGGTAAAAGTGTACCTTCACACACACAGCACCACACTGATATTCTCAGAGATTACTCTGCGTGTGTTTGCACTTTCTTGCGGTCCCTCACAATTCATGACAAATGTCTGAATAGGGCAATGCTATCCTGGCAAACGTTATTGTTCAAATGAGCTCTCAGAAGGCTACATAAGCTGGGGCTTGAACTTTTCAAGGTTAAAACTATTTATTTATTATTAATGTAAGTAATAGTTATAAGTTTCTGAGGTGTACTGATGTACTGTTTTCTTTTATTACATAAATCTGTGTAAGAACAACCAAGAGAAATTCGGTGTTTGGTCTCAGCTAATAATATAAGAAATATAAGAAATTATTAGTAACATTCATAGTCAGCTATTTGTACAGGAATTAATGATCATTTTTACATTAACCACTTGGAATAAACACATACAAAAACAATTTGAAGAAAGGGACAATGACATTATTATAACATTATTTTTACTTATTAAATTTGGCCTTTAAGATATTAATTGATGGGATTTTTAAACCTTTTTCTATTATTTTGAAAAGATAGGAAAAGAAGTTGTTAGTCAGCGGAGCCTGAAAATCCTCACAAGCTTATGGAAAAAGACATCTTACCAGACTCCAGGATACCAGTCAGCTTATACAAACAGATCTAGGTCTCCTACCATTTCTATGGGAGCTTTTTATGAAAACAATATTAGACTGTTTATTATATAAGACTGTATTTTAAAAGATTTTATGGTAGATGAAAAATTCAAATGAAATATATCTTTAGCATTTTATCCTTGCCAAGTTGGTCTGCACAAGAGATACTGATGTTGAATAATTTTCCCATAAAAATGAGCATTCAGTATAAATACATTTATTTTTATTCATTTTGCAATGTACATGTTTGCCAAACTTTCTTTGACATTGAACCCATATGATTTGAATAGATGCTAATTTGTTTACACAAAGTAATCAAGGCCCCAGCATAACCAAGATTAATTATATCTATCTATCTATCTATCTATCTATCTATCTATCTATCTATCTATCTATCTATCTATCTATCTATCTATCTATCTATCTATCTAATTTTACCATGACAGCCCCACCACCTATGAAATGTTCAGCATTGAAAGGAAGGTGTTCTAAATTTAAATCAGTAAAAGCTGGCTTTGTACATGAATGCCTTGAGAGAGAGTAAATGTGAGAGGCAGACAAACTCTCCTTGCGGCCTAGCAGCTAGGAAGGAGCCAGGGGCCGAATTTTTGCTGGTATGAAAGGACTGATTGTCTGGGGTCCTGTGGAACTAGGAAAGTTACCCTGGTGCTGGTTTTACCCTATCTGCCAGGAACGTACATAGTGAACCAAGAAGGAAAAAGTAAAACCTTACCTTGTTATGACAGATAGCTTTCAAAAATGACTTTTAGGTGTGTATAAATACCTGTAGTAAAACATGCAGATGTAGACTGGAAATTACTGTATTCATACCAATATTAAGACTCTCAGACTGTTTATTTGGTTTTCTGAAGCAGCGAGTCAGAGGAAGAAAGAGAGAGAAGGTATTTTAGGACCAGACATTCCTCCGCATTAAAAATAAGGCTCCATTGAGGTTGTCCTTAAAGATGCATAGAATGGTTACCATGTTCACTGCCACTAAATAGCTCTGCAAAGGTAAATAATAACACCTGAAAAAGGAAGTGGATGGATTTCTGTGCTCCTCTAGTTGCAGAGGCTTTAAGCAAATCAAGAAATCAAGTGAAGAATACAGGGTACAGGTATACAACATAGCTATACTGTCAACAAATGTGACATCCCTGGAAACAGCTGCATTTAAACGTACAGACAGAATGAAGGAGAATTAACGAACAAATTATTTTAGTTGGGCACGTCTTAGCATTAAAATAAAAAACCTGACTTTTATCTTTACATGTTTTGTGTTTACATATTGTCTGTGATGTTTGTTTTCTGCTGGCCTTCATTAAGATGACAAAACCCATATAAAAGTGCAATGAAGATCCCAGTGGGAGACATACTATTTTATGGACTTTGTTCTGACACAAAGAAGGACTGAGAGGGGACTGGTAAAACTGCAGCCCTTGAGTACGGAAAACAGATAAAATAAGTGAAAATCCTGTCTGGGTATAATAAATTAGAGAGCAGTCTATTCTCCAGCCTTGTTGGGGTATGTGAAAGTACTGTCTGGCTAAAAGAGAACGAACAACAAAAAATAAAGTTAAAGATAATGCTGTGTAGTGGCGACACGTGGGTAAATGAAAGTCAAGGTTCCAAAAGGCATTAGTTTCTCTCAATAGTGCCATTGTTGTATGATCTTTCCTTCTTTCTCATTGTTGTATGCTCTTTCCTTCTTCCTCACACATGGGTGATGTGTTAAATTCTCAGTTCCAGTAACTTGGGATGAACGCCGCAGGTCTGTCAACAGTCCCATCTGGGTAGCTGCCACTGTTAATTGACACTAACGAGAAGGACTCGTAATTGCAGGGGCATAAAAATTAAATCTAGTAAGAACCGTTTCCTGGCTGTGACCCTGGGCATGGTAGGGCCTAGGACCATGGGGAATGCATAGCTGTGTCGCAAAACAATATAAAGCTTATGAATAATAAGGTATAAATTAAGTATAAAGTAAAAGTAATATAAGTAATGTTACAGTAAAAGTATAATCTATTTTTATACTTTTACACATTACTTTGCATTCCAGATATACTTGAAAATGCGTGACACAACTGTTTTATCTGTGAGTTGATGTCATAGCTGTGAGGGCTGTTATTGGTTAACATTTGATTACACTCGGCTTCCATTTAAATTTGTTTAACTAGAAATTGATTGAAAAAATTAACCAGTTTTTCCATTTCAGTTTTTCAGTATCCTATCTAGGACAAGAAGAAAGTCCATCTGATGGAAATTTTATGTGGTGATGTAATGCACTTACAGGTAGGAAGTAATTTATGTTCTTGACACTAAAACCCAGATATATAGGTGATAAGTTTCCTTGAAATTTAGATGGGTGGGGAATAGTCCCAAAGTCCAACCTTGTGTATAATGGGACTTGACAGATGAGCTGTTACTTAAGTTAAATTACCAAGTAATTATTTAATGACATAAAAAGGAGCAGAAGTAGTTCTTGAGCAAAAACGAAGACCCTCTCAGCACTACAGTTTACTCGATTGCTTTGGAGCATTTCTCAAATGACAATATTTATAAAACAAGAAGTATAATCCCTACACCATAATGTCACATCTGCACAGCAGAGCATCATTTCTCATTGCTTCACACAAATTTCAAAATGTTTTAGTTCATGTATGCAAGTGGTTTTGTACAACTGTCTTCATTTGACACGGTTTTCAGTTGCTTTAGTGTAGTTGGTCAAAAGAGATTGTGTAGTTTCCCACTGTAATAATATAACAGACAAAACCATGAATATAAGTGATAATTACATAAGCCACCGCATGCAGAACAGTTCACCAAATTTTCTAAATTTTTCAAAAATGTATTCCATAATTTGCAGGAATAGACCACTGTTGTGTTTTTTGTTCCTACAGTACATGTTTTTGTTGCCATTTTGCTGTTTTTGTGTTATACTGTACCATGTAACATTTTAGAAAGTGTCATTCAGACTGGTTCAGCTCAGGAGCATACTTACACTGACATTTTGACAATATATTTAAGCATTTTGATTCTCATGGGTACAGTTTCTCTCGATTTAATGAAACGTACTTAACATTCTCATGACTCTAAGAGCATGTCTCAAAACAGTTTATGCATATAGCACAACACTATTATACAACTGCAAAAGGGCAACACTCACCCAAAACAACTCTTGTGTTATAAGCAAATAATTCTATCAATGAATTAGTCAGTTCCACCATTTCATGAAATATATTTAACATTTTCACAATGGCAATACAAGAACAGCAAATTGGCAACAAAATCACGTGCTGTGGGAAAGCACAACAATGCCATATCGCGATTTATGAAAAATACTTTTGAGTCATTTTCAGAGTTTATTGACCTGTTTTGCATGTGATGGCTTACATGATGATTACTTAAATATATAGTTTTGGCTGTACTGTATAACTCTACGATGGGAAACTACATCATTCATTTTGACCTAGAGCAACTGAAAATTGTGCCAAATTATGACAATTGTGCAAGAACATTTGCATTCATGTACTAAAACATTTTTGCAAAAATTTGCATAAAACAATGAGAAATGACAATCTGCTGTGCACAAGTGACATTGTGGCGCAAAAGCTGTTCTGCAGATGTTAATTGTCATTTGAGAAAGGCTCCAAAGCAATCGAGTAAACTGTAGGACACGTCTTTGGTAACCATATTAATATATGAAGATACAATGTTCAGCCTCAGCTAAATTTGCCTTGATTATAAATAATTTCCTGGGTTATTCATTTGCCATTTATCATATTCCTGCCTCATTTATTCTGTTTTATTTGGATGTTTTCCTTTTGAATGTGTAGTTCAAATGTTGTGTCCACTGCTTTTGATTTTGAGCTCAATATACATTCAATATACCACCAGTATGGGGACATTCAATATACCACCAGTATGGGGACATTCAATATACCACCAGTATAGGGACATTGTATGGGGGATTGTTGATACTATCACCTCTGTAACTTGTACGTTTGCTAACACGCCAATTAAAGTCAGATATATCAATGGTGTTTCACTAGAAAATTTAATCATCTTGGTTCTTTTCTGTGTTTCTTTTCAGTTCAATTTTATCAGGAGTCACCAAACAATACCCACAGCCCAAAGAACAAAGTCCAAAATGTTATCTGTCCACCAGTCTCTTATGTTCGGCAGACTTTTACACTGCACAGCTCGTTAATCATTGTTTATGCCAGCATAAAAAAACTAAAACAGGCAAATCTAAAAAGTAACATTGAATTTATTTAATAGCACTGGCTAATTTACTCTTCTCAATTTACAGGGCATTTAAAGTTTATATATTATAAATCAGCACCATCAATGGAGTATTAACTTAATATCATAGCTATAAATACAATCTATTTATTTATCCAAACAGTGAAATTACATATTATAAAACTGGTTCAGGCTCATCTTTCTATTGCTCAGTTTGTGTTAATGAACTGCCTTTCCTATGTTGACAAATAAATGAATGATACAATATTATAAGAAAAGGACTTTCATACCTCAGTTACACTTTGGCAACGCTCAATTTTTGTTCAACTTTTCAAGACTTGAACAGCAGGTCCATAAGATATATAGGGCCAGCTTTTAAAATTTCTTTAAAACAGTTAAACACTCTTAAACTCATTATAATGATAATTATTAGTTTATTCAGTATATGGAAGCCCACAGAATTACACTCTTACACATTTATTCAAGTAAAATCAAATTAAAACAAATCTGCATTTCAGTATACAACATTTCATTTTAAATACCATAGATAAACATAACTTCCAGTCTTTTTCCAGTATTTATTTGCTAATGTCATACAATTTAAAGTAAAAAGATGGAGAACTGTTGCATTATACAATTAAGTTAGAGAGATGCTGTGGTTCTCCAACTAATCAACTGAATTGTTCATCAGATATCCCAAACAAAACTGTTTCTCTTCTCAGTTTGCTGGACAACTATATGTTCAGGTGTCTCTTGAGTATGGCAGATTAAAAGTCTGTTTTCACAAAGCTGTAAGAACACACCAAGATAACATTCACTATTCATTTTCTGATTTGATTCAATAATTATCTAAATTAATATTTACAATTTGAGATGTGAGTTATTTTTGGCCCATTCTTTGTGGGACCAAAAAAAACAACAATGAACAAATTGCATAAACTGTAACAATTTTCTGGAAAAATATGTCATTTTAATGTTTTTTTTAAAGTATGGCCTTGTATGCCATTGTGAAGCTATGGATACCGTATCAGTGGAAGTGGCTGATCTTATCAGCTTAAATGTATTAACTCCCTACTCACTGTGTATAGTTCACAGTCACATTTCTGAAGTCTAACTCTAAGGTGTAATTTCTTTGGGTTCCTGGGGTCTTTCAGCTGTTTTGAGTTGTGCTAGTTCTACGACCATTGTTTCACTGGTGAAAAGAAACTATACGTTATCTGTAAAAACCAAAATGATTCAATGTAACATATCATTCATATAGATGGGTGTGACATGGGGGCTCAGTTGGACATGGTGTTGGCTCAAACCTCAGGTACCGTGGGTACGATCTCCCACCCAGCTACATGTGTGTGGAATTTGCATGTCTCCCACCCCACCCCCTCCCCCAGGCAGAAGGGCAAAAATATGCGATTAGATGAACTGGTGCCTCTGAATTGCCTATAGTATGTAAATTTGTACCCTGCCGTGAACTAGCACCAATCAAGTATCAATGTTAAAATGAACACAATTCGAATTTCATTATTCTCAGTTCTTTTTAAAGACAGGCAAGAAGATGTTTTTCAATTTAAATTATTTAATGAATTTAGCGCAACAATTTTAAAAACCACAAAACACAAAACAGAAATGGTCTAGAAGAAACTGTTTAAAACATTAAACCTCATTTTAACATATATGTACATTGAAAACGCTTTTTTCAAATCCTATTATACTTTAATTCAGTCCCAGAAAATGTAATGTGTACATTTGGTGTTTTAAAATGTTTTTTCCCCCACATAAGCTCAAATTAAGGTTCTTTATTTTCATTATCTTCATAAGGTAAAAGAATCAAAATAAAACCTACTTGAGAATCCTGGGTATGTGTGAGTCTGTCACATATGACACAGGTCATATAAACCAAGCACACACAGATGCCTTGACATAGCCCTTGAAATTGTGCAATAGCAAATGTATGCATTGCATGTGATTTTACAACAAGTGTTTAGCTGTCAAGATACACTTTCTAACTGATTAAGCATTCTCACATCTAATCAAACATTCTCACATCTAATTAAGCATCCTCACAACACACCAGTACTAGAAAAAGTTAGCATGGGATATGGTGTCCTTTGCAAATTTTTGAAATGAAAACAAGATGACTTTTGTTAGAAAACTGTTTATCAGCCAGTAATTCAAAAACCAGCCTTACTGATAGCATTACAAATTCTAAAATAACAGTATATCCAACAATTTTTTACCTATTGTCTTCACACAATAAAATCAAACTAAAAACAGTGTGGAAATACAGATATTAAAACACTTCTAAGTTCAGAAAATATGGTACATACACATTATTTTCATCCATTTGAATAAACATATAAGAATAATAATGATGATAAATAATAACAACCATAAAAATGACCTGAATTTGTATTATTTTTATTACTAATATGATTCATTTATATTTATTTTTCTGTTCATGTTGATGATAAATTATTTAACATCTATCAGTCTGTTTTCATGGTAACTATGGAAATCAAATCTTATACATACAAGTTACGGTTGAATTTTTTTTTTCATGGTGGGGTAATTGGGATGTTAACTGATGATTTTATCCAAAAAAAATTGAAAAAAAACTCAGAAACTTGTCTTATGTCTTTCTTAATATATAATGATCCGGAACATGAACAAAGAAACAAACTTGAAAATAGATTTGCTACAGTAGTTTCATTAAATTTTAAATAAATTGTTTCATTTCCTCCAAAGTCCATGATTTTCTCTTTGATCATAAAAGAGAAAATTCCCTATTAAAAAAAAAGAAAAACAGCAATTGCTAGAAGCAAAGGTAAGAACAGCACTAAAAAAATAAAAACATTTTCTACCATAAAACCAGTGAAAAGTACACAATGAAAACAACATGCTATTTAAACTGCAATGGAGCATTACACTGTAACACACTGAGGGGTTCTTATTCAGCAACAGTTGAAAAAAGCAGTAACATGAACCTCATGAGTTCGCCACAACCTCAGAAATTATTTTATTCCATTTTATATGATTAAATGCAACTCTGTACAAGATATATTAATTTCTTCATTTTATAAATAAATGCAGCTCTACTGACAATATTTACAGTTCTTTGTGCATGAGCCTAAGAAGAGCTTTTTATGTTCTTTGTTCTTTATTCTGTAAAATGACTCCCAGGTAACAGTTAAGTAACAAAGGTGCATATTCACTATGATAACCCTGCATGCACTTTTAAAAACCTACCTCTTTGGTAATCTAGAGCAGTGTTTCCCAATCTGGTCCTTGGGGGGTCCAGGCTGATCCATGTTTTTGCTCCCTCTGAGCTACGTGCCAGGCAGTGCGCATTTTTGCTCCCTCCCAGTTTCCCAGAACAAAAACGTGGACTGTCTGACATGACTGTGTCCCCGAGGACCAGATTGGGAAACATTCATCTTCGGCTCATTTTATATCCATTATCTTTAACCTGGCTTTTAACTATCCAGTGGAGGTCACCAATCTTGTTTGTATCTCCAACTTTGCATGTTTTATATAGGCTGAATAGTGTGACCCAATAGTGTAACTGTAAGAGTATTAGAAGGGCGAGTTCAAAGGGCAACATTCTATGAAGCATTCAAAACTGACCTGCTATACAAGGTTTGATAGTAGGTTCCAGAGTCAATGGCAGAGGGCCCATTGCTGTCATAGATCTGCTTAGCAGCCACTGGTGAGGATGCACTGTAGGTATTGTAAGTCATCATTTGGTCTTGGTAGGACTTGAGGTCCATCTTCTGCTCATTGGACATTAAGTTGGTGATTGAAAAAGGGTGGTTGAAGTTATAGTGTGGGTCCATGGACTTTAGGGGGTCATTTTGGGGGTCCATATGTTGCATGACACTTGAGAGGAGGGGGCTACCACTCACAGTCTGGGAGTGGAGGTGTGTTGTAGTGGACACCGAGGACAGGGCTGAGGAGATACTAGGTGTTCCCTGAACGAGAGACTGGGGACACTCCAACTGCACTAATCCTTGTGGTTGCTGCTCTTCAGAGGATGATCCCGGATGGGAGCTGTTTGAATGGCCAGAATCTGCCCCTTCTGAGCCTGGGGTAAGATTAGATTCGTTCTGGAGGTTTTCCTTATGCCCTGCTTTGCCTCCCTCTTGGGATTTCCCAGAACACTTCTTCCCAGCCTTGTCTTCAATCTTGAAACGCTTCTGGCGCCGGAGGTAACAGCCGTTCTCAAACATGTTGCCCGAGTTGGGGTGCAGAGCCCAGTATGACCCCTTGCCTGGCTTATCAGGGGAACGAGCCACTTTGATAAAGCAGTCATTGAAGGACAGCGAGTGGCGAATTGAGTTCTGCCATCTCTGTTGGTTCTCTCGGTAATAGGGGAACAGATCCATTATCCACTGATAGATCTCATTGAGGGTGAGCATCTTGCTGTTGGACTGCTGTATGGCCATGGTGATGAGTGAGATGTAGGAATAAGGCGGCTTGGCATGTGTTAGCGAACGGCGGTAAGTCTTTGGCATTTCCTTAGTCCTGTTTAATGTAGCTGGCGAAGTATAGTTCAGCTGTCCCATGGATTGGCCGATGTTTTGGTAAGGGGAAAGGGAGCTGAGGGTTGGTGCAGGAGAGTTCATCTGCGTAAGGGTGCCAGAGCTGAGGGAAGAGGAGGCTGGGGCCAAGTTCATGTGGCTGTTGCCTGCACCAATGGGGGCAAGGGGGCTGGTGGAGAAGCTACCTGTAGAGTAACCTATATTCATGGCAGCCGGGGACCCAGCGGAATTTAGATTAATGTAGCTATTGATGGCGTTCATAGTCCCCAGACTGGAATTCATTGTACTAGGAGAAGGGTACATCTGAGGAGATAATGGAAAAACAACTTTAATTTTTTTTTCTTCACTTTTTCATAACTATTTAAACCTTCAGCTTTATTGCAAAATGAATACAGCGACCAGTCGAAACAGAAACCCTGCTTAAACACCCGGAGTTGTAACTGAAATACCAGTTTGTTTTTTTTATTGACATTAAATTGCACTTTAAAAACTGAAAAATTGGCAGAACAATAATGTGTACCACCGTTAATAACACGACTTAAGCGAAATAAAAATAATTAAAAAAACACGTTCAAAATTGAAGTAGAAGTAATTAATATGTAACTGATTTATGAATGCATACATTGTTCAACAAATCAACAAGTCCTGGCTGTTTTCAAAGGTAAAATGTTCCTCTGTCGAATTCTGTGAAAGGGCCACTCATAAGATGTGTGAAGAAAATCAGTGTCTTAATTTTTCATTATTCGGCACCTATAGGCCTAATAAATAATTGGGTATTTCAAATTTAAAAAATAGAATTAACAGCATTTAAAGCGACAGCCAGCTGGAACATTTTATATCAGAGGATTTGCGATAACAGTCAGTTTAGTTGTGAAGCACTAAAATTAATTTCTGTTTATTTAACTAGGTACTTCCAAAATAGATCCATTGAAATTATATATAATACGATTATAGACAGATAATACGAAATGCCATTGCTTATTTCTCTTAATCTCCCATTCTGTAATTTTATTATATGTAACATTGTAAATCTGATTTAAACTGGGTTCTGTATGGTGAAATCAACATGACACGAGCATTCACGTTTGCCTCCCTTTACCGTCATTATTTAAAAAACAACGTTTCGATTTAACTTGCCGATATCTGAAAATAAACTTAACACAACATTTTCCACAAAACAAACTACAAGACGTGTACTTGTAAAAGGTAGGCTAATTAAATGTGAAACAATATCGTTATTTTTTTCAAGTATCAACTGCGATTCAAAATAAAAAAGAAAAATAGTTCATGTTTAACTATCCAAGTAATTGAAGTATTACCCTAATATTGATACAAAAGCCATTTATACAATTACGACTCACCTCGTTCGCCTCGCTGTAGAAGGAATTCCAATCTGGTATTTCATGAGACTCCATCTTCACTGAACTCAACATCCCAAGAAGAGCGTCCTTTTGGGGTGTGTGGGTGGGAGTTACACAGATTTAATAGAATTATGTCTCGAAGTCGCTTAATTTATTTGAACGCTCAGTAACCGTGGTAAAACAAGATTCCATTAACCGTGCATTTCAGGAAGATCCGGGTCTCAGGAGAGTGGTCAATATCCACAGCAAGAAAAAAGTTGCGTAGGCGCAAAATTTAAGTTTCAGTAGACGTATTTGTAAAATTCGATTTGCTCACTTTCGATAATAAGAGAAAAATCATTTGTTCCTTAAAAATTCAGTAACTATGGCAGAATTATGAAGAATAATACTTTTCTATCAAATGAAATCCTCAAATGGTCATGTATATCCTGCAGTTGGATTACAGCCCCGAATCCAGTGTCATTCACTCAGTCACTTAGCCAAGTATAATAAAGGTCTGACGTTCAATCTTTAAACGCAGGTAAAGGGCCCGCCCCGATGTGCAATTTGAATATCCCGGGACAAGAAAAAAAAAAAAAAGTTTATTACTCTCTTGATTATTTTGCCACCTGGTGTTATGTAGGCCTACATATACACAGCAGCCTGCATATTTAATTTGTCTCTTATTTTGTATAATTTATATTTCGCGTATTTCTCTTACGTGTAGCAATTATTATTTACTATTTTAAAACAGACACCATTTTACCATATAACAGCCAATAAAACACAATATCTTGGATAGAACTTGTCTAACATATATCTACGCTAAGGGGTAATCATTTGACAACAATTAATGTAGGTTAATCCTACTTGTATCGCACGAATTTTATTTATTTATTCTTTATTCCGCAAAAAATCCCACACATTTATTTTGATTGTAAAATACCACACATCCGACTAGGCCTATGTGATATATTTTAAGGCAAGTGTCTGGGATAAAATCAAATATAAGTATAAGATGAAATGAAACTTCGATTCAGGGAATGTGATCCCGTTTATAAATGCACTAGCACCTTCTGCTCGAATGAAGGCATTTCTTTTTTCCGGGAGTAGCCTACACTTCATACCAGCGGGTTGTCTGATGGGTGCATTGAGGTGTCATGAAGGAAACTTGTTAATTCCCGCAGACTATCACTTTGCTCGATATACAAAGAGAACAACGATCAATTTCCACAGTACACTCAAGAGCTTCTCCACGTTAATGCTATTATGTACACCCTATTTTCACTGCAGAACGTGGAATTATGATAAAATATAATAAAAAATATCTTAAAAAGTATTGAAATAACATATATTGAATCATATAGGTTTGTTGTTTAGACCTTTCTATAGTTGTTTTGTTCTATAGGCCTAGTTATAGTCAACAAAATATTCACAATTTAGGCCTATATAAAAGCTTAATTGCAGCCTATAACAAGTATAGCAATTATATGGTAAGAGCTCACTTTGTTGCATGCTCTTGTTTTTGCATTTATTAGTAAAACACGCTGTTTTTGTATTTATTTTAATAGTCACTTCCTGCGTGCAATATGGAATTCTGTTTAATCGAGAACGCGGTGCAGAGTGATATAGAGCACGGATTGTTGTTGACTAAAATAGATACAAAATAATAAAAACACAAAAGAGTCGTTTCATTCCTGTAATTTTGTTTTATTCTTAGGTCTGCATGTGGAAGGACAGGAAACTAATTGAAAAACCACTTCCCATAGCTAACTTGCATGGAAGTGCCGTTTCTTTTTAGAATATACATCAGTTCATCCACGGTAGACAGTGAAATCTGAATATCAATGCATTTCCTAATTGCCATTGAAAAGAGATGTAATAGATAGGCATGCATATGGTCAATGGGATTAGCTGGAAACAGCTGACGACATTATGTTTTAACGTTGTAATCGCGTTCGTTTAAATATAAAAGTAATGAAAAGGGGAGTTCGAGTTAAAGGGTTGAACGATAATAAATAGGCATAGCATAAATCAAAGCAATACTTTCACGTCACCAATTAGGGTACTAATCTGACGCCTCTCCCTCACACAAATTTACCACAGTTACCGCATTTAAAAATAAATTCGTTTTGTGATGTATTTCCGATGTTAAAATGAAAATATAAAAGTTTGATTCTTTTGTGAGGAATACACAGAATAGGTCCGAGACATAGGCTATGTTATCAACGCAGGCTATTAGTATTATAATGGTTACAACTTATATTGTATGTTTGGCCGTTAAAATGCTAATTGGCGTCTGAGATGCTTAAGATAGGGCAACTCAGATAGTTCATTAACACCTCAATAATTAGTTAACAATAGATTTAATGAGCTAACAGAACTAAGGAGGAAACCAGAGATTTGAATCTATTATAACTTGATTAACTTAGGAAATAACTTGCAACTTGTAAACTTTGTTGCCATTGTTAATTTTAATGTAATTTACAAAGTAAAATACATTTTAATATATTCCATTGATTTCAATTCCCTTACGGAAGTAAATGGCTACAGATTCTTAAATACAACTACCCCATCTACTGGTCAATGTAAGCACTGCACACTGTGAAGATGTTCGGCATGAGCACCGCTTTTTCTGTTACTTGTCAACGGAAACACTTTAAAAAACAGATTTACGGCAGTTAATATAGTCAGATGAGTCACATGACACATTCCTATACATTGCTTGTATCATTGACTATCGACTATGAGGCGACGGTGGGGAGGGCCGGGTACCCCTCAATACTGGATTTATTCACTCCCCCACCCACAGTAAACAGTCCTTACCTTAGTATTTAAATTATTAACCTGTGTCTCTTCCCCCGATTATCAAACTCTCTCCTATAAATTACCTCGATAATTCTTTCTTTGCAGTGTTCCCACTGGTTTTAATACATCCATTGACAGTTGAACTAAATGCAGGGAAGGGCTGGGGAGGACCTGGAGTTCACGCACCCTGGCCAGTTTGGAAACGCCAGTTTGCCCCCTGGCTTGTTTTTGGACTGTAGGAGAAAACGCGCACATTATGGGGAGAACATGCTAACCCCACCCATGAATGGTAATTCACGATGCAAACCCCCGGCACTACGCACGTTAGGTGACTGGGCTACAGTAAGCTACCATTACGATCTTCAATAAAGCACAATGAATTTTACTTAGCATAACGGATAGTTCAATATTATACTATGACAGCACACAAACCAGAATTATATTCTATAGGTATTTTATCTGGATACAACGATTAAATTTGCAGATATTAGTATTAAACGTAATATAATTAATCAAATTCAGATTAACAAAAACAGGCTTGTGAATGAATCATTAGCCTATTTACAAAATTGAGTCATTCAGGATATTTAATTCAATAACTAAGGTTTTAATTTGCAAATGCTTTTACAATTTTATAAACTGTATTTGCCTATCCTAAAGTGAATTTGTTTGTTTACTGCATCCTTGCATTAGTGCATAACCTCGAAATCTTAGTAACATCTGCATTTTCTCAACAGATTAAAAGTTCACTTTCTCATCAACTTCATTTCCACTTGTGCATAAATACCTACCATTGAGGTCAAGTCCTCAATATTTTTTCTGCAAATTTCAATAAACACCATCCATTACGGGGCGCACCTATGACAGACTAACACTATTGACCTCAGTATTTTAAAAATCCTGACTACGGCTCTGTTTCAATTGTAGCCCCCACCCCATACATACAGGCCTGTGGCGACAATAACATATAACCTACAAAGAATGACACCAAAAATGATTAACAGTCATTGTCAAGTGGAATGCATGCAACGTCACCAGCATTAGGAACATCTGGACCCACGCAGCACCGCAGTCGAAATGGAAGAAAGGGAATGATCCCACTCGATGGGCAGATGGTACAGCGCCGCAGAGGTGACGCTGCAGTTAATCGCTGATAATGGCGTAGTTATATCAGGGCAAAGGTGAGGCAGGCAAAAGGGCCTTTCAGCACAGCTGTAAGTGAAAGTGAACTATGAGACGACTAATGTTCCAATTTATTGTACTTAATGTAGGAGAAAATTATACAGTTGTTTGATGAGTTAATTTTATGACATTTGATACATGGTATGAATATTTTTGAGATACCTGAACGAGCAAAGAAGAAATTTCCTGTTTCAGACATTTTCGTAACTTGATAGTGAAACCGGTAACTGCAGTTTAAAGTCACGGTTCTTTTGACAGAGCATTCAGGTTTAACTTAACATGCAGCTACATGTTCGACCTCACAATAAACTGTTTAAACTTGTTTTAAACCGGGCGAAGCTAAATTGCGATTGTCTCAGTGTGTACAAGCAAAGAACTGCAGATAACCTTAACTGAAAACAGCTGTTTCATGCAAATGGTTGAACCATAAAACTAAAGAAAAAGGCACTTCATGAAAGCGGGACAGACGTCAGCGCAACTTGACAGCGTCAGGGAGTGTGTTTGTCCAGACCATGACAGCATTGCAGTCTAGATGATAATGCAATTTACAGTAATACAAGCTGATGCATTCTGCATTGGCAATTCACGTTACGGTGTACAACAGCTATAAACAGGATAACAGAACAACAAATTGTCCCAAAAAACGTTATTTTAATAGCTTCAGTCACTACTCTGATTTTTTATATATAGTTGAAAAGTGCATCATGTGTTGGTTAAACACACATTGGGTGTACTTAAGTGTGTTTTAGGATGAACGCATTGTTTGCAAGCATTTGATCTTTCTTCTGTGCTTGCATAGTATGTTTTTGTGTTGAGCCTTTATCAATGTGTGTGCCCTGCAATGGGTTGGCACCCTGGCCTGGGTTATTCCCTGCCTTGCGCCTGTGGGATAGGCTTTGGACCTCCGCGATCCTGAATAGGTTACGTGGGTATAGAAAAATGGATGGATGAATGTTTTATTTCGGATTATTGGTTGTCGAGTTTACAAGTTTTTACATTTTTATACTAATATTTGAGAACATTTTTTGGGGTTGCGGAGGAAGCTCAAAATATTGGAAATATAATTAGCATTTTTTCAGAAGGAAATTAATAGCACAAGTCGAGGAAAAACTTTTTTTTCAAAACAACAGTTAAAATAAGTAAGAAACCAAGGCCTAATATTCAGTATCAGAATTTCAGTTGATTCATTCAAAAATCTTAAAATTTTAAGTTCACAAGTGTGGAATTTATGGCTGGTCTGTTGGTTGGAAACGACTTGTAGCCAAGCACAACGCACAAAGACTGTAAGGAGAACAAAACCTAGACCCCTGAAAACAATGGGAAAAGTATTATCACTTAATGAGTCTTCCTTCACACTTCTGTACAGTATCTTGATGGGTACACACAGGGCTGGCACACCCTACAGGCAACGGGCAGTCTAGGTCGCCATTTGATTTGGGGGTGCAAAAGAGGGAAAAACAAAATCAGAAGAAATACCTCTGCTGGCATTCCATGAGATTACAGTTATTCACACTAGTTTTAATATTTCACTACTTTTCTTGCGAAACAAATGTGCAGTAGCTAGTTAACAGTCAGATGTAATGAGATGAACCATGTAATGAAATGTTTTAATATAAATTAATTGACAAAATTAATTTTCTGCTGCTCTGGGGGTGGCTTCAGTATAATCTTGTCCAGGGTGCCACAACATCCAGGGTCCATTCAGCAGATGCAAATATCACTGAATTAGTATGGGATCTTCTGGACTAAGTCCTTTACATAGGGCAGGGGTTTCCTTTATTTTGATCCACTTGTGAGTATTTATGCATGTATATATGTTGTATGTATGCATATCATTGAAGGGTGGGCAGTCTTATCCACAAAGGGCCAGTGGGGATGCAGATTTCGGGGATAAGCATTAGGTCAGCTGTTCAAACCCAGGTGTGATTTCTCTTCAGCCAATCAGCACCCTAATTAGTAATCTAATTAGGGAACTGCAGGGAAAACCCGCATACACAGCAGCAGCCCTTTCTGGATAAGATTGCCCACCCCTGATTTTGGTTAAGGTATTACATAATTAAAGCCATATGGACTTCAATTGTACTTGGAAAAAAATTTATGTGCAGGAATATATAAGAATCCCCAAAAGTTTTGACAATTACATGTATAAATACACTGTATGATTTACACTTATATATTGCAATACAGGCTATTGCTGCTGTCTAACCAAAATATTCATGAGCTTCCAAACAACTGAAATTAAGAATACCATAAGAGAATCTTTACAACATATAGTATCTAACTTGAGTATTTTTCACATTCCAAAGTAAATGATACAAAGCCTAATGATGCACATTTACAATAACCTTGCTTCTTGCAAATAAGTTGGACTGATTGTGAAGACAATTCAGTATTTGCTTACAAAGGACTTGACCAGACAACAGCTTTAAGGGCCATAATAACCTTGACTACGTTAGGGACTAACGCAGCAAGTGCTTATGCCCATTTCCCAGAATTGAACCACATCTGAAACATGATTGCTTCAACAAATGGATACTTTTTAAGTAGTAATATTCAAACAAAGTCATTTGAGTAATTCAGGCACAGGCATGATTAGATTAACACAACAGACAAGTCTGTGGGTAAGCACTAAACGAAACCAATATAAACACAAATGGCCTTGTCGTTTGTCATACATACATAAAATGGCATAACTGTTGGCAAGTTTTTTCCATGTATCCCTAGATTCTGCTCACAGTATGAAAATTTAAAGAAATGCTATAATACAGTAGCAACCACAATAAAACTACTTGCTTTGCCTAATTATCTCAGCAATGATTAATCTGTGAAAATCAATTAAGTATGATACTCTTAGTAAGGGGACATTATCGGAATATAAAAGAAACAATCAGAATTTTTACTTTGCATCAATGGGCAATCTTGCTGATAACCAGGCTCTCCATAATAATAAGATAAATCAATAAGGAGGCTTTGATAGCCTCTGACTTACACGCCCATCATGGAAAATGTACTATGGATGAGTAGACAGATCTCACATTCCGTCTGATTTTATATATCTATTTTTGAGGAAAACATTTTCTCGTCGAATACAGAACATTGCAAAAGCAGACAACCGACTACATTTAAATGCATGATAAAATGTGTTCTAGTGAAAAACTAATTCCAAAAAGGAAACTCTTATGCTTTTAGTCACAAAAGGTCTAACGACGGAGTTAAGCTACAGAAAGTATCCTGACATCTTTATCTCCAAGTCAGAGCCATTTAAACCAATAAGCTTTTGTTTTACAATTACTGATCTAGAGATTTTTTTTGCATGATTTTTAAAATATGTTTTCACCCTGATTGGTAAATCGACCGGTGCCATAGTATTGCCATGGACAAAAAGACACAAATCTTTCTTCTACAAATTGATGTCCTACAAATAAAATCACTCATATTTTCATCAAGATCTACTGTCTATCTATTTTCATCCTGTACCTTATAAGTTTTAAGGACCTAATGCATTTTAGATGTTATGCATTTTAAAAAACAAAAAGTAAGATTAGGAAAACAGACACAACCAAAAAAAATCTTCATTTTAACTGTTATTGAGATTCATAAATTCTTACGATCCATGCACAAATCATTTGCCTCTCCCCCCCCCCCCATAAAATGAGCCATATTCTGTGGTTATGAATAAAGCAAAACAATGCAAGTAACTATACCAGAATAAGGGTTAAGCAATAAAGCTTCTTATATTTATGTCTTGTTCAGGATACAAACTTTACTGCCATATTAACTTCCCTGTTGTTCTCAAAATATAAAACGCCACACGCCACGAAATACAGAATACAGTATTACAAAGCCTGCACTTTTCTGCATGAAGCCATCTTTGGTTTTCTATACTCGTTTACTTTGTGGTACATAAAGTATCATATACATAAAAAAAACTAGAAATTGGACATATATTACATTTTAAAGAGAATTTATACATGTATGTGCATAGTAAAAATACAGATGTATATTACACATGCTAGATAAGAATCACAGTTTGGAAAACTAAATTATCAAGAGAACGGATTTTTTTCCAGGATTGTCAAAATCATGAATATTGGCGGTTGCTTTAATTACAAAGAAAGACTAATAAACTATAAACAATGGCAGGGTGAAAACAAGCTATTTTTCAGGGGTATAGTGAACAACTATTTTCTTTCTTTTATACTTTTAACGGTTCTGAAAAACACATACTCAAGATTCAGCCATAAAATGACTGGGAAGGGATGTAGCTTGAAAGAAAAAAAATGGGGTAAAGAGGGTGCCTGAAAAAATCTGGAAGGAGGGTGTCTGTGACCTTCGACCTCCTACACTTATATGACGACTGGTGGTTTCAGGCCGTCAAACACGAGCTGAAGAGGTGGTGGAATAATGGATTTGCATCTCTGAAGTATCGCGTCGGTGTCTCTGCCAGGGGGAGAACGAGGAGAGCAATACTTTCCCAAGGTCGGTATCTCCTGTTCAAGGAATATATAGAAAGATTAATTTCAACTATTACGGTAATTACATCCACCTGACTTCTACAATGTTTTAGTCCCATATAAATTTGAGAATGCCTTACTGCTTAACATTCATTCATCCACTCATCCATCAACTAACATTGTCCCTTTATCTAGGAAAGGGTTACAAAAGGGTCTAGAACCTACAGCAGGCATCACAGGGCACAAGGTAGGGGAAGACCCTGGATGGGAAGCCAGATATCTCTCTCTCTCTCTCTCACACACACACACACACACACTAAGAAAAAATTAGAGATGCTAATTTGCCTAACTGTATGTCTTTAGGTCACAGATGAAATCCAGGCTGCCTCGAAAAAATAAAAAACTGTGCTACAGGCAAGCTTCACTCACAACGAACAGGGGTGAGATCTTAACACCCAACCCAAGGGACAGAGAAAAAGAAAACCTTCACAAAATAAATCTGAATGTGTCTGCTACAGGTGTGGATAGTCCAGGTCCAGAAAGTGAAAGTCCTGACCACGATTTTGACACAATCAGAGTACTCATCTGGTTTGTTTGAAACAAAATCTTGGTCTGGACTTTCACTTTCTGGACCTGAAGTATCCCCTGATTAAATGTATTAAAATACAAACATCAGCACTAAACTTGAAAAAACATAAAAAGTATAAGGGTGCCTCACCCCAAAAAATATGCAGTTTATACTATTAGTCCTATTACTACTCAATATTTTAACATGATATTTCAACTTTTAAGAGCGTGCTACAGTCTTACCGATCAGTTAGGTGTCACGTTCCTTTTTCACTTTCACATCACCTGCCAGGATGGTGGAGATCTCAGCCTGCATAAAAGCCCAAGGCACACTGGAGCCCACAAGTGGGCATTTCTCTCCACTGGGGCAGTAAACCTCACTTCCGGCACTTTGACTGCGTATGAAGTTCCGCGTACACGGGAAGCAGAACTTGTGATTTGTCACAGAGGGACACTGGACAAAATGGGTGTCTTCCAGCCGCTCGTGACAAATGGTGCAGCACAGCAAGGTGCTTGTGACACCCACAGATGACTCGGCAGTAAAGGTGCCAGGCTCGCTTCCAGAGGCAAGGGACAAGGAACTAGTGCTCGATGAAGTTCCACTGCCGTGAGGCTCTCCGTTGCGAGTGGCAAGCCGGCGTTGTTGCCCAGCAGATATGGCTGTGGATGGACTGCCGCTGTTATGCTGAGCCCCCATAGAGTGAGCCAGACTGCCAGCGCTGCTGCTCGCCTGTCCATCTTTGGGCGAAAGGCCGGCCGTGCCCAGATTATCAGCCACGCTCATGAGCGCAGAGATCGGAGAAGGATCACTGTGGGGAGCTGAACTCTCCTGAAGGGACGGAACCCCGGCAACGATCATATTGGTTCCAGGTAAATGCGCAGTCATGCTTGGGTAAATTCCTCCAACTGATGTTCCAGGCGGCCATTGCTGTCGCATATGCTCCTCACTCACTCCTCTTTCGCCGGCACCCTCCGGTTCAGGAGATGCCTTTCGCCGGCGCACACGGGATGGGGCTGAGCGACCCATGTTACATAGAGCAGTGGGAAGCATGGAGTGGTTAGCATCCAGGTAGGGCTGGGGGAGTGTATCAGACCCAGGGGCATCCTTGAAGGCCCGCACTCCATCTGGGAGCAGCTCAGATAGAAGACGCCAATCGCCAGTACCGTGCCGCTTCTCATATTCCACATACTTGTACCCAGAGTTGATTACTTTGTTTCCGCTGTCTTTCTGGCTGTCATAAAACATCTGTTTGACAAGACTGAGCAAGCTGGAGAAAACATTGCCCGAACCGCAAGGGTACTCGATGAAGACTTTCAGCTCAAACTCCACATTCAGCTTGGCATCAAAGGCAAAGATCCGCCCAGTGAGGCTGTGGTCTTTCTTGAAGCGCACATTAAAAGGAGAGCAGCTGGTGAGTGTCATCAGGGAGTCTCGCACAGCTTTTGGACGCCCTGCCCAGTCATCAGCTCGGTTGCGTACGCTTTCAGAAAGCTCAGCAAGCGCCTCGGCATTTCGTTGCTTCTCTTTCAGTTCCTTCTCAAAATCAGGACTTATAAAGGAGGCCATACTCGTTCCCAAACCCATGGCCTGACGCTTGCTTATGTCATGCAGGATAGGAGAAGCAATACCAAGAGTCCCTCCAGGTCGAGGGTTAAGAGCTGATGCGGCTGCCAAGAAACCATGAGGCGTCCCCACTATGCCCTGTGCCATTAAACTGGGAGGTACAGTCCCCACCATAGCCCTCCTGGCATTAGGACTTTGCCTGCTTACTTCAGGAGGGCCTACATCCTCAGGCCTGGAAAGACCATTTGGGAGTCTTGGGGGGACCCCGTACTCTCCTCTTCCTCTCTCAAAGCGCTCACTAGACTGCCTGCCACCCTCCATAGGTCCATCCTTTCCACCTGCACCGTGTTTGCTCGGTTGAGGGCCCGGAGACCTGCATTCCTGCATTGCATGTGTTCTTTTCAGCTGCCTAGCAGTTTCAATGAGAAATTCAATTCTATCTGCCCCTTCATAATTTACACATCCCCGGCACACAGTCTCACTGAAGTCCCATATCATGGCCCAGGGCATCTTTGGCAGATCACAAAGGTAACACCATTGCCGCCTGGATGATGCCTGTGAAGCTGATGACATTATTAGGGCCTCCCTCTCGTTTTCTTTGAATTACTTCTGTTTTCCGGGTTCCCTGTCCTGCACTGTCTCCGTTAATTACCGTATTTCCAGCGCCTCCTTCGTCCTCTTCGCTGAGCAGATCCCTATAGTTTCTGGAGTACCTTCTTTACTTGAAGTTTTCCCCCCTGTTGTCGCTCGTGTCTTCGGGTAAGTGGAAGCACTTCTCCTGGAAGACGGTGGAAACTTACACAACTCTGCGGCATTGCTTCCTGGGAGATGTAGTTCTACGTATTACGCAGTGTTCGAAAGCAGGGAAGACGAGCAGGGGTTGTTGTGAAGTTTTATCGTTAATACCGTTATATTTTATAACTAATGCTGTTTTACTGTGCACTCGCACTCATGAAGACAAGAACTACTGCTTTTAAAATGCATTTATGGTTTTCAAAAATTACTGTTCAGAATCGAAAATAGTAACAGGCGTATTTACTTGCTCATATTTCCCACATCCACCTTATTTGCCAGTAATAATGTTGAAATTAACAAAAAAAATAAAATAATAATTCTTATATAAAGCTAGATAATTAACTCACCACGCTACAGCTCACTGTCACGAATCAGACCAGTAGTTAGAATCTAACAACTTCAGTTTTTATGAAATTTTAATGACAGTGCCAGTGTTAACGTTACTACACACAATTTTGTTGTATGATTTCTGCACTGTTTTTTCGGTCCTTAACTTCATGTTTCTGGCAAGTTAACTTCAACTCCCATAATTCACCGGCAATAAAAACATCTGACGCGACTGCTTCTCCCGCCTCTATATTCGGTTGCGCAAAGGAACGTTCTTCGCTAGAATTCGGCGCAGTTATGTGTAATTCGTGGGTCCCCACTCCCGGCAGAACTAAACCGACATTTGAACTCAGTCAGTCTGATTCCCATTATTATTATTTTTTTTTTGTAAATATTGAACACTGACGATGACTAAATGAATATATTTTACATTTAATTGTTTGGGAGGCATTTGTCAAAAGCGACGACAGGTGAAGATCAAAGAGCAGAGTCAGCCCGAGTTACTGAAGAGCATATTTCCAAAACTTGTATTTTTTATGTTTTTGAGATCGCTAATGACCTAACGTTATATGCTTCCTCATCATATGTTACAATACTGGGAACTGAAACTCACTCAGTCCTCATGAAATCCAGCGAAGTACTTAAGTTAAATTTCCCAAAAAAGTACACAGAAATGGTATTTACTCACGATATAATAACCACGCAAAATTAGTAAAAAAAATGGCGGATGAAGAATGTGTTGAATTTAGTGAAAATGTTTCTGAGTCAAGGAAAAGGAAAAGACAACCAGAGAAATGGAAAAAGAATATAAATAAAAGTGCAAAATATAAAAAGGAAGGGAAACAGCCTAAAATTTCGTGTGAACACACTGGAGTCAGATCTGCAAAAGGACAAAAGATTGTTTGTCAGGCCAGCAAGCTAACAACAAAAGATGTCCAGCGTAAGTATTAAGGTCTAACATTTTGTCGACGTACTCTGTGCTGTCATATATAACGCTGGTCCGAAAGCTATTAACGTTTTTGTTGCTTTGGAAAGGAAATAAAATACCCTTAATATTGGTACTTTTGTTTGATGTCGCTGTTTTATGTCCAGTAAGGACAGGTCGTCTGTACACTAATGTGCTGAATGACAGTACTAATATTCTATAAAATTTCATATAGTTTAGTAGGCATGAATGCTTTTGCATTAACCATTCAAGTCGTTTTTTTAAATTTTATTACTGCTTTAATATTGCTTTTTAAAATATTTTAGGCACTTTCATATATATTATAACTTTCATATATTGTAACTTGTAGAGTTCTTCAATCAACTTTATGAAAGTGGTAAAGCTGATCAAGATGCATTCTTGCTTCTGCATCTGTCACCAAGCATCCCAAAACGTCAAAGAACACGTGCCGACTGTGGTAGAAAAAGACCAATACAGACTAAGTATTTCATTAGAAAAGCAGACAGCGGTTCACCAGTACGTGTATGTTCTGCTGCATTCTTATCAATAGCGTGTGTTTCACGATTTCGACTGAACAGACTTGCCAAACATGCTATCAGTCATGGAGGAACTCCTAAAGAACAACGTGGAGGGAAGAAGATCAATGAGATTGATGAAACAGGAGTTCTACCAACAATCAACAAAGTTAAAGCTGCAGAAAAGAAAGATGTTGAAAAGCTGATGTCTTACTTTGCCATCTCCAGAAAAGCTAAAGACTTCTATACCGATGGTTTGTCAGCAAACAGTAATAGTTCTGATGACTTGGAAGCAGACATCAATAATGATAAAGAAACATTTTTGTAGTGTGATATAGTATTACAGCCATTTAAATCGATACATTTTTTTTTCAAGCATTGATACTTTGTCATACTTTACCATTCTGCGAATGCCAGAGACATTGATATTTAATCGGTAAATGATAAAAAGTTCAGATGACTTAAGCAAAGTTACATACATACATCATTACTGTGAGTTTTAGAAATTTGCTGTTCAATTGAAGTTAAGGGTCTTGCTCAAAAGCCTGATGGCATCACCCAGCCAGCCGTGGGAATTTAACTAGTGGGCAGAGAGGCAGAGAGGCACACACACTTGACAGAGGCACTCTCCTGTGATTTTCACATACTACAGTGTGGGGTTCACAGGGAATGGTGGGAACATAAAAAAATTATAATCCAGTCCAAAAAAGGGCCACCATGTTAAGTCAGATGAGAACGGCTAAGCTTGCATGATGTGTCCACCTTCCAGTGGTTCTGGAGAAGAAAATGGTCTGTCTCCACACTTTCCTACTATTGTATTTCTATCTGTCAATGGTTGTAAATCTGTTTCTGATGCAGCATGTAATTTTTCTGATTATTAATAGATTCCGTCATTACATACATATGGTACATACTTAATGTTTTTATTTAGCCCTGTGTTTGTTTTTAGTATGCGGAATCAACCGTTTCAAAATCAATCTTAAAAGTAATGTTACAAAATTTACCACCAGATGGCGATGATGCACATTCATGAACACTTCTGGGTATTCATTTTACCTTCCCCTGTCAGTTTTGCTTTAGGAATTCTAAATGACAAATGTTACTGTTCAGTGCACTATAAAATACCCATAATGCATAGTGTACAGACGATGTACCCTAGGATACTCCTATATACCACAATGCAATGCTAAGCTGACGTCTACTGTCAACTGACCTCTCGCAATGCAAACAAGATGGCGCGAGAGGGTAGCTATGAAAATGTGAGCACATTTTTTTTTATCTTAAAATGGGACTGGTAATACCGATCTCTGCAAAGACTGAACAACAATAATTAATAGTAACACAATAATCCATTCATCTTTCAACTTGGTCACCGCCGCGGGTAAAATTTAATGATAATAATTTAAAATTAATTATAGATTTACACATCCGTCTCCTTTATTCCGTTTATGTTATCGATATATTTTATTTGCAAATGTCAGCTTTCAGAGGTTGCTAGGAGACCAACACAGATCGTCTTGGAATTTAGTCTCTGAAAATGTCGACTTGTTTCACTTATTCCCAGCATCGTTAGCTGTAGATTTTCCTCTGTGGAGACCAGTAAGTGAGTAAACCATTTCGAATACATCCTTGGGCTATATGGCAAGTAAAGAGCAGACGCAATGCACATAGTGTATCCAACAGCAGACCCCTACACAGACATTTTGGGGGCAGTAGCTGACGCCAAAAAGGCCAACCCCCTCCTCCCTGGTGCTAAATAGCTGCCCCAAGCAGTAGGCCTATTATAATGTATCTTTTTGTTAATCAAATTTCACACGTATTATTGCTGTTTCCATGCAGTGAAATGGCGAAAATAATGTTGCAGTCTGCAAACTGGGTGCAAAGCATCAGTTATGTTAGCCCCGGGTTCTGTATTTGAAGAGACATATGGATTTTGATTTTAATTGAAAGCTTTCAGATTCAAATTAAAATCGTCATTGCATTGTCAGACACTACCAACACATTATGGTTTGGTTTCAGGTCATACTGTGTGGTTTTATGAATGGACGAGGGAAATTTAAAAATGATAATGACAAAACAGTTAGCATTTGTCTAAGGTACAGAAATTGATGGTAATTATATGGGTAACAAAAGTGTATTGTGCTTTTCAAAAATTCAAAATGTTCAGTACCAACAGGGACGGCAAATATAAAAGACTATTATTTTGGATTCCTTAGGAACATAGAATTATATAAACACTGTATATTTTTGTATTATTTGTATTTTCCGTGCAGGAAAATGAACAAAACAAAAGAAGCATACTCAAGAGATAAACTGGTGAATTTTACAAATAATATGAGACAAAGCTACCTTTTTTTAAATTGTGCATTTTAGTCATTTTATCCCAGAAAGTTCTATATAATTTTATTCAGTCTTAGACTCTGCTGTTTATTCAATCATTTAAAATCAATATCAGACCATACATATGGATGAGTAAAATGCACCAGATGTTCCACAATCTGTGAAGTTTCTTCTGTTCTGTTTATTAGCAGCATGACCAACGATCCTCCTGATGAAAATAGAGGGGACAGCTGGAGGTGCAGAGGAACAATGTAAAATTTAAAAAAGTGCATAATTACTTGCAAATAGGGATCATCCGGTCTCCATATATATTATTTTTGTTGTTGCTTTCACTTGGGTCAAAGTATTTAATAAATACATATTTTGTAAGCAGCATTTATATGTAGAAAATAAAAATAAGAACAATTCATGTGAGTCTTTTTTTGCAAGTCATACCTGACTCTTCAGAAACTGTCCCCTCGTCTTGTGCAGGTCATGACCCTGCTTCCCTTCCCCCACTGTCTCATTGCCCAGCAGAGATGCAGTAACGTGGACACAAAGGCTGTTGTTCGTGCAGGATACATACACTGGGCCTGTCCACTATAACATACCCAACCCTTAAACATTTTCAATGCAATTCAATAAGTTTCCTAATAGAAGTTCCACAATGGAGGTTAAGTACATGGTGATTTAATTTTATAAACTGTGAGAAGCAGGTTATTTTGTTTTACAACTTTCCCCAAAAAAGAAATATACACATTTTTTTTCTTTCTTGTCAGGAGGCGATCACTTGAATAGAACACAAACATTGATGTGGATGGCTTCTGTTGTGTTAATTTTATGTTGTATTGGGCTTTGTAGTCTGTATATCTTCCATAACCATATATTACTGTCAATTTTGCATCCTCAAAGCACAGCACACCCTTGACCATGCATACATACCACAAAATACCAAGATGCACCTATGTTAGACACTTTGTCTTGCTTTGATTGTCCTCTTATCCCATTGCCTTTCTGCTCATCTGCTTCCCTACTCTATTCTCTCTCCTGTTTTGTCTGGTTTACTGGCCCGTCACTTTTAAGCAAGGGCTGGTGCTGGGTCTTCTCTCCTTTGGTAGCATCTGCCCAATTGGAGGATGACGCGTTAAATTTGAGCGATGCCAGTGTCTGAAATGGCGGGGCAGAGATTGAAACTGCGAGATGGGTCGTTCTTGGAGAGTTTGTGCTTTTATTGGGATACCTGGCACTAAATGTTCTTGAATGTTCTGCAGCCCTGATTCTGAAGATTGCGATTTGGCTTTGGTTGCCTTCAGTAGTGTTCCAGTTTGTAATATATACATTTTGTAAATAGTACCTTGGTGTATCTGGTTTTCTTTCCAGTCCAGGTGACACCGACGGTGATATTTATTTAATCAAATGCTACTTGCTGGTTTCCTAAGATATCAGCTTAATCAGAGGACATAACAATTAATCCATTTAAACTGTGTTATATTTGACTGGGTGGAAACCTACCATGTGTACGGTAAATGGGGTGGAAATTGAACACACATCTCTGGAGACACGGGGCCACCATGCCGTCTTTCAATACACTCCTGTCAATCTTTTATCTTGTAAGTTCATTGCGTGTTGTGAGGGAGTTTCCACAATTCGGAAATTCTTTTGTAAGACAGCTTCTTCATAGTGTTGTAGTTGGATCCATATGATCCAACAGATGATTGTATAATAAATTCCTCATTTTTTTCTGGGAATTCCAAGTCTTCATTTGAGATTCCTTACTATTTTCTATTGCTGACACCTGAAAAATGATCCTATATATTATAGAACTAAAATTCATCGTTCACATTGAGGCCTAAATGTTTTACTAATCCAAGTCTGTATTTGAAACAGCAATACAGTAAAGACGCACATACACACACAGACAAAACAAGGACACAGCACAGCGCTATCTGTCCATTCATCTTCTAGCTCCTTATCCAGTATGAAGGGATGCTGGAGCAGGTCCCAGGCAGCAAAGAGCACAGCGCAGGGGAACAGTACCGCCGGGGTGGCAGAATATCACAACAAACTTCATTATTGTAATGTGTAATTAATAGAGGTGCAATGGTACACAAAAGTCACGGTTCGGTATGTTTTTGGTATAGCGGGTGTAAAAGAAACAAAACATAAATTGCTTCTTTTTTCCTTTATTAAACAGTGGTTTACTGAACAAAGTATCACCGTCTTTCATAAATAAAAAGTCATACTACTGCAGCATACTAATAAAAAACTAAAATGTACTTAAAAGTAAATCAAAATAAATATTCTCTCAAGGAAATAAAAATCAATATCCAATAAGGTGCCCATTTTAAAAAATGAACTGTATCTGATTTGCACTGTATTCACATTAGCATATTTTTGGTCTGTTTCAGAGAAGCCTGGTTCCGTGTGTGGGGGTTTGCATGTTCTCCTTGTGTCGTCATGGGGTTTCCTCCAGATACTCCAATTTCCCCCCCACAGCCCAAAAACAGGTGAATTGGAATTACAAAATTTCCCATAGGTGTTTCATGTGTAGGTGACTGGTGTATGAGTGTGTCCAGTGATGGGTTGATACCCCATGCTGGGTTATTCCCAGCTTTGTACCCATAGCTTCCTGGATCTCAATGACCCTGAGTAGGACAAGCAGTGCAGAAAATGGAAGGATGGATGGATGTTACACGGGTTCTAAAACCATTTTGCCGGGCCTCATAGCTCCATATTCCCTATTCAGCTGGAAGAAGGTAACCGTGGACTCAGGATTGGTATCATAAACATCAACAGCCTTCAATATGCTGATGACACGGCACTTACAGTGGAAAAGGAAAAAGATCTGAAGACCCTTAAATAACAGCTAAAGAACAGAGTGAAACAATTGGACCAAGACCAGATGTGAAAACAAAAGCTTAATTAGAAAGAAAAAGGGGAAACAGTGGCTGATGCTGCTTGCCTATGACCATGGCAACGGATGCTAACCATACTGTTGACAGTGAAGAAACAGAGACAGCTTCTGCCTCCTTAGAACAACGATTAACAACAAATAATCCAGCAATCAAGATCTAATTCAGAAACTGGTATTTGGCATGAAGACCAAGACAGAAGGCAGAACATTCTTGAGAAATGCAGTTTATATGGGTGCCAAGAGTAAGTTTTCACTTAATAATAACCTAATATTTAATATTCAGGAAATAAGTTATTCTATAATTATTGTTACATCTGGCCCAGGATCTAGTTCGCTATCTACCTGCCACAGGAATGGTCTCTCCTCCCAGCCGAATGACTTCAACGCATAATCACCCACAGCTGCTCTCAATATATTTATCTTATGCCTGGTGAAAGTCTTGTTGCTGAGTTTTGAGATTTAGTTCTGCTTACTCAGACTTGCTATTATGTTTCTTGATTAGGCTTACTGGTTTTCTGATTTTGTGTCTGTTCTCTAGTTCTCTGGTATAACTCAATGTCTTGGATCATGGTTTCTAATTGCCCAACCTTGTTTAGTACCTCAACCTTTAAATACTAATTGTAACATCTGTTATTTTCAGCCGTCTCAGCTGCGACCCTCACAGAGAGCAACCCAAGTCATGTCAGCACTTAGTATGTGGAGGCACGGACCAGCCAACAGAAAACTGGGTGTATGCAGTTTGGGGAGTCCTGTCTGGGACATACACTGAATCCAAAGTTAAAACGTGTTTTTTTTAATATATATGTATTGTGTCACACAGACAAAACTATAAATAACATATGCATATGCTAAAGTTAATAGAATTCCAAAAATCCCCTTGACAAACCATGAAAACTAAGGAGTGTAATGAGCATCAATTTCTGATTTTGGGCTATATTGGTGGTGTACGTTTGGCCTTCCCATATATTATGTGGATAATACTGCACAAGTACCTGACGTAGAACTCCAGTATTTGGTTTAAGTATATGTTAAGACTTACATAATTTTATAATAGGGCGCTGGTGTTTAACACGGTGCCCAGCTCACGTGTTTAACGTCGATCAGCTCCAGATGGCAGAACATAACTAAAATGCGTACAGCGGTAATAAAATAGCCGTTTATACACTTAGACAAATTTAATACGAACGGTGCCATCTGAACATCTACATCGCTGGTGTATGAAGATCGTTTTCCTGGAAGCTTTTCTTCTCACAGCGCCAACCACCGGAAATCTATGGAATGAGGTAGCACGTTAGTCAGGGGCAGATGTACCGAAAGTTCGTGTTACGTACTTGGAGACGTTCCGCAGCGACCAGTGATTGAGTCAGTCATCCCTCCTCTTATGTCACGTGAAAATCGAAATTTATACATGCCTTGTTGAAAAAACAGCAAACGTTATCCAATAGATTTCGGGCAGGGGCGGCTCGGGTTTCGACTCTGACAAGGATGTGTTCCGATGCCATGACGTCACTAATGCCCTGCGCTGACAGTCAGTCAGTCCAGGGATGCTCTGAGCACAAGACTGCGGCATCTTTCACTGAACGGTTCTCCGGCATAGCATCTCTTTATTGATATTTCATCCATCCTCTGCATTAACCCCCCATCTAAAACCCTTTATCTTCAACCCAATAAGTATCTTGATGCGAGAACCGAAGACCGGCTAGAGAATACTTTTTGATTTTTTCCTCATCAATTTCTTTTCATTTCCCAGGGTTCTTTGTTTTCCTCACATCTGACATATTGCCTTTTTTGTTTTCCATTTTTGTAGCATTTGTTTCTGCGAGAAGACCGTGAACGTTCACAGAGCCTGAAACGGATACGTGAGATAAAATTACCAAGAAAAACTACAGAACGTAACGACATAGGTATTATTATTATTATTACTATTATTATTATTATTATTATTATTAGTTCTACTTGGAACTGCACATTAACTGAGTGGAGAGCAAGAGGAAAGGCATTCGTTGGATTTTTTAATACAGACGTGACGTTTTTTTTTTCCTACCCAGCATCAAGCTTTCCTTGAATAAGGCATCAACAAACACACAACGTATAATTCTGCTGTTTGGCGAGAGGGGATAAAGCGTGCGAAGCCCTTCATTGAACACAACGTCAACTTCGAATTGATACGCCATTCTAATTGTTTAACAGTTTGCTTTTCCCAAGACGCGCTCGCCTTCGAATTGCTTTCACAAAAACCTAGTTTCATTGAAAATACTATGAAAATGATGGCAGGTGGGGCAGTTCAACAGAACGGGATTTTCTCGAATCCTCACCATCACAATCAACAGCCGCACATGGAGTCCGATCCCCCAGATTCGCGCAAAAGACCGCTGGAGACCCCGACAGAAGCCAGCAGCACAAAACGCACAAACACCGGAGGTAAGAAGGAAACTGGAGGCTTAGAGGTCAGTTATAAGGAATCAGTAAGAAAGTGAGCAAAGCTGGATTGTTACAACTGAACGGAAATCAGTATATATTCCTGTATATTTTGCGCTGTCTTTAATTGTCTTTTCCCTTTTGTCTTTCTTGCGTGATTGCTGATATTAGTGGCGGCATGTCTGCACTCTCGTTCTTTGACTGACGATATTTCATGGTAATGTCATGTACTGTCGTTTATATGGTACATTTAATGAAAATACAGAAATAATCCACAGACAATAACAGTGTGATACATGTAATTTTACCTTGCTGGAGCATTTTACGTGATAAAACTGAATTATGTTAATAAAAACTAAAAAAAGGTGATGTAGGTAGTTGGGATTTGCAACACTTATATCAACAATGGTAACCATGCCTTTTTGGACCCTTTGTCGTAACGCTTCAGTAATCAATCGGCCCTAAACAAATATTCATATAAATGTATCATTTTATTATTCACACCTAGTGTGTGATGTGCTTGAGTATTTCAGAAATGAATGAACCTTGTTTATATAATATTAATTCAAACTGTGTAGAAAATAGTATTCCGGTTTATATTGTTTTTGTAAAATAATCTGATAATGTATCCATCTGAAAATGATTATTCTTTTAAGTGCAACAAACAATTGCCCAATTGACTATAAAAAATTGAGTCTATCATTCAAGGGGACAGTGTACATGCAAACTGAAAGTATACATGTCTGCACTTTATTTCTGATATATAAAAATAAAAATAGAAAGTTACATATTTCTATTCCATCCCATAAAGCCTCCAGGCCTTTTAATCATTGCCCAACAACGGATGTTAATACATGATTCAGAACGATACTGATACTTTAAAAAAACTTAACACATAGAAATAAGGAAAATAGAAAATAACTTCAAATTTAATAATTCACTTTAAAACTGGCCTTTTTAAATATCAGAGGTACAAATTCTGAAACACAACCTGCAGGTGCTGTCTAATTTTTTTGTAGTGAAAATCCTTTCACCAAAATTCCATCCCAGAAATACTTTTTTTACATACTTCAGTAAATTTAAAAATGTAATTATACGGAAGACAACTACAATTCTAATGTATTGTGAAATTAGTAGGCAGAAATCTGAATTAAGAAATTAGTTAAGAAGTATGAAATTCAATAAAGACCAATTTAGAACATGGCTGGCATTGTTTTTGCTAGGGAAGTTTCACTGTTGCTATTGCAGTTATAATAATTTGGAACGTAAAATGGTTCCCTATAATAAACATTACTTTTAGGTCCATAGAAGCATACTCACTCCTTACTCTCACCAAATCTGATAACGGGAAAATGAGGCTCTAATTCCTATAAATTCTTATGGGGTTCTATGTCAGTGGGATGCTTTCATTCCGTTTTCATCATTCTGTTTACTAAATCAAATTTCCCTTTTCATAAAGGTGTCAGTAATACCAGATGAGTGATTCTGCTTATTTTGAAGTTCTGGTCGATCATGACAGCTCATGCAATAGAGACCCGCTGAAGCCCCTTGTAAATGAACAATTCCGTTATAGTTACCGATATATAAAAAAAAAACAGCTTTTCTAGTCTGAATGATAACAGCGTTCTTATTTGAATAGCCCCCACCTTGCCTCGACTATGCTTATAGTGTTGTCTTGGAACCTCTAGGTGTACTTTGCTAATTTTGATAATGGAAGCACTGGCATGTGCTTAGCTTCTGGAAGATGATGAGGAAGGGATGTAGATGCCCTTGCTGAATGACGTGAGGAGACTGTAAAAATGCCAGGTGACTATAAGCTGGAATGAAACAGACAAGTGGATATTGGTTTCTGCTATAGAGGGTTGTGTTTATCTCGTCCACTTGTACCTTGTGCTGCAACAGAATTTTGATCACAAGACCAATAATATTATTGAACATTTTACTACTACATCGCTTTCCTTCACAAATATGCCCTATTTGCATGAGAACTTTCGTCAGATTTTTAGGCAATAAAAAAGCTATGCATTTGGAATATTGTCTGTATACAGACAGCAATATATCCCCCTATAGTCCTAAATATATTTTCTTCCAGAACCTCTAAAATTAGCTCAAAGCGAGATGATACCATTTTCACTGCCACCCTCACTCCCACAGCTCTCAGTTTGAAATGTCTTCACTGCTATTTATATTTCCTTCTGCATTCTTTGACTTAAAAATGCTTTTTTTCCGGCTCCATTGTTTAAACGTACTTTTTGTTCGCCACTAACCACCATATCTCCACCTCCCCGTCCATCATCCGCCGCCATTGATGAGTATAGAAGCCGCAGTCGCCGCATCCCATCGATCCGTGATGCTCGCTTGAACATAAAGGGGGCGCTGCTTCGTTTTTTTCTTCTTTTTTTTTTTAAACACTGCGTCAAATAGAAAAAAAATGTATTGTTTGGTGTGAGAGGCGGGGTAAGATGGCAGAAGGAAGAGGTTTTATTGGATATCCAAGGTGCCTGTCCTCACATTGCGGTAGATTGGAAGAGAACGCTCGATGAATATGCATGAGAGCAATGAAAAGAGCATTGCAGTGAGGTACGTTACACTGTGAACAGTCACGATTCCAACAATGCATGCCACCATTTCGAAAACTCATATGTTCGACGTTTAGGGAACATTCAGCTCCGGCAGAACACAAACAGATTCTTTGCTGTAAGCTGAATAATGGGTGTCTTTCCGTCCTGTTATGTTGGATTCATGTTTTTTTTCTTCAGATTTGTATCTCATTTTTTCTTATTTTCTTTTGACACAGTCAGGGACACTTTTACATGTGAAAAGATATTATTTGAAAGGTGGGGCCAAAGGAGGGCAAACACATATACGGTTGTAACTTCAGCTTTTATAACCTAGATTAGCTCAAGTTAGCTAGATATGCTGCCACTAGCAAGGCAGTTAAAGTCAGCACCAGAAATTTGTTCCAGTAATTGAAACCCAACATGAACTACAATACCAGACTATGGCAGTGGTTACCTCAGTGTTACACATAATAAATCACTATTATTACAGCCATTTTTAATCTGTGAACCACAAGATGCAGACAACTGGCAGGTAATTCTACTACCAGGAGTAAGAACGTGTTCAACAGTATATAGCATTATGCTACGGGAACTATTTTGTTATTATTATTTTTCTTCCACCCAAACAAAACTTGTCCTATTTTTTTTTTTTTGGCTAACTGGTCTAAAACATTGAATTGGTGATTATTTAAGACAGACAACAAAATGATTGCAAGAAATAGGGATAATAAAAAATAAACAATAAAATATTGCAATATATAAATGATCAAGATATTTTAACTACGCTTATTAATGTATCATTTTATTTTATTTCTTTAGTTTTCTGTTTTTCCCATTATTGGTCAGGAAAAATGAAAACGAGGGATGGCAATGGAGGATAGACGAGCAGGCACGATGCAATAATTGATCTCCCATTCAGACATTCCAACAACTGAAATGCAATTGATTGGCGGTGGATTTTAGCGGTGGATTTCACAGAATTGATTCAATTTAGACATCAGCGTGCATATTTACGAAGGGCACGTGGAAAAGTAGAAAAATCTCTCAGACAGGTGTTTTTAAAGGGACTTTGAAGTGTGTCATTGTTTATTTTCTGTCACCATAAGCATGATCGCTTTAACAATGAATAAGTAATCAACATCTGAGAATCATAAGAAAAACAAACAACATAGCTATTTCTTATATGGTAGGTGGACAAAAATAAACACAATTTTTTTTTTAAAAAAAAAGAACAAGGAGAAGAAAAATGGGAAATATAGCATGTTTTGGCTGTTTATTGAAATTAATAAGAATTTTATAAGAAAAGATAAGTGAAGATAAATAGATACTCATTAGTTTTGTTTCACACTGGTGGTTTTGGGGGGAGCCACGAAGCATGTTTTTTCAATAACCACCTTAACCACTTAGTCACTGTCTTACGTAGAATAAGGGACCCCAAGCAGCTGGTCACGGTTAAAGAGGGGCACCTCAGTTACATAAAACGTCACTCACTGGGTAAATTAACACTCGCCTGAATTAACTAAGGCTGGACTTCAACTCCCACGATATTTGTTTTGATTTTTAAGGCACTGGCATAATTTTAATTTCATGAAAAATTTACAAATGACAATAAATATATTAAATGCATTATAAATATATTTACAGTTCAACATAAAATATATAGTTTTTTTTTTTTTTTAATATGAATATTATGTGAACAACTAGTACAAATGATCTTAAAAAATCACCTGTGTTTCACCAGAACTATTGCTTCTTATTCATCAGGTCGGCTGAAATAATGATGAGAAAAAATGAGAAATGCATAAAGGGAGATATTTGATGTCATTTCATTGCAGATTCAAAGCAAAACCCCTACAGGTTCGAAGGACAAGAGCTTAGCACTGAACCAGCCCAAACCTTAATGTATGAATGTGGTTTTCAGATTTTTCTATCATACTTGTATATTACACAGTATTTTTCATTTTGCCAAATTTTTGTTAAATGTAGTGAAAATTAATGTATAATAGTGATATTGTGCCCTAAAAGGTTTTGGTAATCGCTTGTGAAACTCAAGGTAGAGTTTATAGTGACTATAGCACAGCCCCTCACCCCTTTGAATAGAAAGAGAGAAATGCGATGTTAACATGTTGTAGATTTTTTGTGGTATGAGTGGGTTAGGCTTGCTAATAACCCAGCATCATTTAAGACCCAGGAACCTGGCTAGGCAATATGTAGAAGATAAGGTAGCTAACATAGACACAAAGCTTCCAGCTGAAATGCTTTTTGTCCTAGTTTTTTCTTTGACTCTTGGTTAATTGGTTTTTGCCTATATCTGTCTATTTATTTGTGTTATTTTGGACAAAGAAAAGAACCAAACTTGTGCTGACTGCCCAGGAAAGTGATGTCGATTATAGTCATCCTAATTTTAGACTGTTTTTATATATGTAGTCATACTGTATTGGAATTAACTCAACTCTTCGCATTTTATTATGCTAGTCTAGACTCGATTTAGCTCTGGAATACTCTAAACAGAATTATAATCAGTATCGTTATCTTTATAGTACTCTCAAAGTATGGAGAGATTTCTGACTCTGGATATGCAGTTGATGTTTTGTGCCATGGGGCATGTATAACTAACTACTATTTCCAGCATAATATGTTTACAATTCAAGAATACCCATTGTCCTTGGAGTACATTTCTGTATTGCAAATTGTGTGTTCACATAAAAGGAGCATCCCATTCTTGAAAATTCTGATTAACTGACCTGGTAGGGCTGTTTTCTGAAGACACACCATTATTAATATTTTGTTTGCCTAAGGAATGGTAAATGAAACTATTATATATATTTACTCGAACAAAGATTCATCATTTGTCAGACTGTTATGGGAGAAATATATGTAACATGCTTAGCTTTGTGATGTCAAAGTTGGGAGAAGAGAAAATGGGATTCTGATCCAGAACTCTATTTGTACAGTAGAACAAATTTGATATAGTTCTATTTTGTAAGCATTGTTGGCTTTTGGCTCCAAAATTAATAATTCGGAAACTTTAAGTGTTATACAGTGAAACTTTGTTACGGAATAGGAGCCAAAAAATACCCACATATCTGCATTGTTGATATTGTCTTAGTATATGTGGACAAGATGGCTTGCTCGTGGAATAGAAACACAAGAACAGGAAAGGTGGGATGTCTCTTCTGCCACGTTTCTAGGCTGTCAGTGACCTGTATACAGTTGTTAAATAGAGCAGCCAGGACATTTTTGCACTAACGGCTCTGCTACTTAATCATCTGATGTTTCTAGTGAGCACCCAGGGATATGTCCAGTACAGGCACTGAGCACAGTGATTGCTCTGTGAAAACAATGCAAAACTTGAATTTTAAAAGTATTCTCATACTGCTTGATTGAGAGGACGGGTTGAATATCTTTAATAAAAATGGCTAACCTTAATAACAAAACCAAAGGTTATGGTTCCATTTCTAATACTTTATCATGAGTGACACATGTTTGACGTGGCATGTTGGCACAAATGAACTACAAATTATTTGAAGGAAAATATTTTTGGACAATTATGACAAAGAAATGCCTAAGGTTGCCATTGTAGGCATGCATTATTATATTACAATTACAAGTTTTGAAAGAAATCTATCAAGTTTACGTTATTGTGCTCTGGGATGTATAACTTCTCTCAGAAATTGGTAGTTTAGAGACGGTAGTTTGTCCTTGGTGTGTTATTGCATTAGAGATTGTGTTCCCTTGTGTACGCACATTCAGCTATATGCTTCCTACAATGGGCTATGGATCATGGCAACTGTAATTGGATGTGGTGTTACTGAAAATTGATGGAAATGGATATATCAGAATATTTGTGAATACATCATGTAATGAGAACAGATAAAATTAACTCCATCCAAACTAAAATGAGGCCAGTCTTGCCTTTATTTAGAATCTAGGTCACTGCAAAACAGATTCTGGTTCAAGGGTGAACTGGAATACTCAGAAGAATTGGTTACAAGATCGATTTGAACATTCGAGAATGTTATTCATAATTAAAAGATCCAAAAATGATAAGTTGGATTTGCAGTTTTCTGCATGTCTAAATGATTTTTTTTTGCATATGACTTAAATAGTGAGCTGGACCTTTAAATAAATATCGCTATATATTTATATTAAAAGTAACAGCTCTACACTTTTATTGTTTCTAATCCTTAGCTTCCCCTCAATCCTTGGTAATATGGAAAAAGAAATGATCTGAACTAGGGGCCCCGAACTATTTTCCATCAGCAACAGAAATCCAGTGTCCACTAAATCATGGTATAACTTTATAATATAGTATTATATCATTCACAGCTAAAGACCTTAATTCACATGACAGAAACAAAACCTGCAAATGTCTGTTGCTAAAGTTCATTGCAATAGTAAAAATGAGTAGTTTTGTTTGGTAAACGTAAACATGACGAACATATAGCATAAAGTCTCATTTCAAATGGTGTTCTGTGCCCTTATGATTGTCTTGTATGCTGGAGTCTTCGTGCTTTGTGTGTGTGTTCCCCGTTGATCTGCTATGGTATCCTAAACAACTCAAAGCTCATGCGTTTTACTTACACAAAAATGTTCTGAGGGCAGAAGGAAAAATAACCAGTCAAATTGTAGAAGAGGTGGCTTCAAACAACTACAAGAGGCGGGACCAGCCAATCAGATGTCTCGGTCCCACCTCCACTAGTTGCTTAGATCCACCTCCTGTACAATCTGATTGGTTAGCTCCCAGAACCCATCATTGTTCCTTCTGACCTCAGAACATTTTTATGTAAGTAGAACTCCCACAAGCTAACTCAAAAGGTTGTTCCAAGCTGTACACAACGCAGTCAGAGGCCATAAACTCATCCTGTTACCATGCACAGCCCAGTTTGAAGCCACCACGCATCCAGATGGCTACGACAGGACCCAGTTGGATAGTGTAGGCGACCCAGGGGATATCACAGATATGTCCAATGCATAGCAAAGCTTGTCCAAAGTCATCTACAATAACGTGAAAGACTAAATACAGCAAGAGAGATGAGAAAGAGAGAGAAAATTGTATGTATTTAGACTGGTTTTATGTGTTGTTTATATTTGTAGTGATTCATAGTGATTTGAGTAGCCTATATTTATTATTAGCAATTTGAAAAGTAATTCTAATTTGGATCAACAGTTATTTTAGTGCTGATTCATGAAACTTGCAAAATAGTGAATTTTCTGATTTTATCTGCATTTCAAAATCTCCATTTTTAGGTGCCTGATATACAAATTGAATTAATCAGCACATGTCTGGATGTATTTCAGTGCTGGACTTGCACTGACATGGTAACTCATTTGGAACAATCTTTTGAATTATTTAACCTTCCGTATGCTGTAGCATAGAAACACAACAACTCAAATGCAGTGGCAAATGAGAGAGTTTATGTTATAAAATTCTAAGAAATTACAGTGGCTGCAGTGATTTCTCGTTAAAAAGACACTAACAGCAGCAAAAAGTGACAATAGGCAAGTTAAAAACACCAAAAAGTTAAAACTACTAAAATTGTCACCAATGGCCACTGTTAGCAATACCTTTTTGTCGTTAATTTTTAATATTTTTTACCAAACGTTTTCATAAAAGAGTTTATCTTTCGGTTAGTTGCATTAACCCAATACAATGTTAAACGTAACTGACATGTAGGTAATATACGTAGATGACCGAGGAATGCAGTGTTAACGTAAACTTGGGGAGTCATCACAGAAACCATATTCTGTTCTCCTTCATAAGTATAAGTTACAAATTAAGCTGGAGATCAAGTTGCTTTTGTTTCTCAGCTCTAGAATCACTTTTATATTTTGTATTACATTTTCATGAAAATTTACGGAAGAGGATTAGGGCCACCATGAAAATATTATTTGAATTCTGACTTTAATGTCAGGATTCTGATTTTTTTCCTCAGAATTCTGACTTTAATCTCAGAATTCTGACTTTAATCTCAGATTTCCGACTTTTTTTTCTAAAGTCAGAATTCTGAGATTAAAGTCAGAATTCTGACATTAAAGTCAGAATTATAACATTAAAGTCAGAATTCTGAGAAAAAAGTCAGAATTCAAATTCATGGTGGCCCTAATCCTCTTCCTTAAAAATATAATGCGAAGAAAATATTGAAAAGAAAAAAACAAGTACAATTCTTGAGTTATTCTTTTAATTAATTGGTATTGATTTCCAAGGGGATTTTCACCAGCAGAAACTTCAGGACATAATTTGGACCTGCCTGATTTATAAGTAGTCTGGCCCTGAAAGAACCCATCCAGGAACATGCTCTCTGTTGGTGTGTGTAGAATGTGCCTCTGTTTATGTCCTTCATTTTTGTCTTACAGAGGAAGGCGAATACTTCTTGAAAGTGTTGATCCCAAGCTACGCAGCAGGCTCCATCATTGGCAAAGGGGGTCAGACCATTGTCCAGCTGCAGAAAGAGACAGGTGCCACTATCAAACTGTCCAAATCCAAAGATTTCTACCCGGGTAAGCGCCTCATGCAGAATTGCTTTGCATCTGGGGAGTCACGTGTTACATTCTCACCATCTAGTTAAGATTCCACTCTGGAATACAGGCAGTCCCCAGGTTATGAAAAAGATACGTTCCCTCAGTCTGTCTTTAAGTTGAATCTGTTGGTAAGTTGGAAAATAATAATACAGCACATATTAACATTAATAACAATACAGTAATAATAAAAGTAACTGCATACTGTTCTCTACCTTGAGTCGACGAACCACTGAAGCCACGCAATGTTTTCATGAGCGTCACAAAGTAGTGCATGTGTTTGTTATTATGAGCCATTGTATTTAACCCAAGTTTTTAAATATAATAGGCTTTATGACTTTATGTAAAAGTGAGATGTTCTTAATCCGGGGACTGCTAGTAGCTGAAAAAGGATCTTCATTCTAACTTGACTTTTTTTTTTTGGTTTGGTTAATATTTCCCTTTAAAATGCATGTTGAAATTTGAATGCATGTTGGGAGATTTAAACGTTACCATGGAATAGTATAATTGCACACTGCTTTACATACAATAATACCGTTTACTTGCCGCCCTGCCTAGCAGCTCTCTGTTCAGATGTTGCTCCTAAACCGTTGTATTGCTTTTAGCTCCGCCGCATTCAGCGCATGTCACGGTTGGATAGAAGGGATTCCAATACAGGCTAATGCTCTTTCTCTGTTTCCTTAACACCCCGTCTCCCTATTGGGAAGCCAAGGCCTTAGCTACAGCAGATGCCAGATGCGGGGCTGTCCCCCTTTCATCAAAGTTGGCAGCCGCGAGCAGCTGGTGCTGAGAAGCAGCTAGTTGATATGCAAAGAGGAAAAGAAAGGGGGTGATGGCTATGGGGCAACTTTTGTTCTATGTGAGAAAAGAGGGGTGGGGGGTGCTGTTTGCATGGGGGTGGGGGGATGCGGACTGCTTCCTTCTGAGAGTAGAAATGCTAATAAGAACTGGTTCTTCCGGGGTGTCAAGTCAAAGAGTGCACCTGCTGAATACCCCAGGAAAGGAGCGCGGGGGTGACGATTGTTGAGCGGCCGAAGGGGATTTGGGGTTGGGCTGTTGGGAAATGTGCATCGCGGAGGCAGAAACGGTGCAGGGATTACGCTCATTCATAGAATACCAGCATTAAAATCTGACATAATCTAACTGATGATTAAGTGTTAGTAAAGGATAAACAAATATAAACAATATTGAGACTTTTATCCAAGTGTTGTCAAGTTCTGATATTGTACATCAGTCAGCTTTACCTTTGCCATGGAAACAAAAGAGAAAACAATGCTGATATTTGCTTTTTATAAAGTCTGTTTCTTGTGTTTTACTTGCTTGTGGTTCTCGCGGCATAGATTCCATTTGAAATACTGTTCTTCTCACAAAGAAGAGAACCCTGATTTTTGCACTTCATTTATTCTGACTGTCATGCTCCTACACCCCACAGTTCCCTGACCCTTTGACTAAAGCGTAGCAGAATATTAAAGCTTTATTTTAATCCTCTGCCTTTTGATTGCTTTTTCATTATGTAATACCCTGCCAGTTCCCTTGCATTATAGACATCACCTATTTTCTCTGTGTTTAAGCCTCTTATCGCATAAGCCTTTTCACTGAAAGATAAAAAGCCTGCATGCTACATATAGCCCAAACTAGTTCTCTGTTTGTTATATACCTTAAAAGATGTTCCTGCTTATATGTGAAATGGTTATCTGTAGATGGGTGGTTTATTGTTCTCCTTAAGAGAAGTGAGCACTACAATTATTACTGGTAATTGTAAAAGTGCTATGTTCAAAATACCGTGAGTGTTCGAAGCAGATTTGGTTCCATTTTTTTTTTTAAAATGGCAGTTATCTAACAAAGTACAGGTCTATTTCACATTTTCAGGCTTATATATGTAGCATTATTACAAGAATCTAGTCAGCGACTTATTGGATTTGCTCTACCAGTTGTTTTGGTGTGATATTGCTCATCTTTATATGCACTGCTAGTGATGAGCATGAGTTACTGGAATAGCTTAATTAGGTAAAATGTATTGTACAGGATATTTCGTTTACAGCTCAATGTTCCATTTGGACCACAGACGTTAGCAAAATGTTGTTAAGGTATCATATATTTCTTTAGTTGACAACAACACACCTTGGATCATTCCTTCATGTGAGGATTGAGGATTACACTATCAATGTTCTTTCCCACTTATATCTTATAAAAAATGAACTACATCATGAGAATTCTTCATAAACTATTTGCATGCATAATATCACTTGGATCAGTTAATAAACCTTATACCTTATACCTTGGCTTCACTTGCGGTTCTGAATGGCAACATATTTTTCTGGCAGTACATCGCCTCATTAGCCAGCACAGTAGCCTCACACCTCCAGAGCTGGGGGTTTCTGGTCCAGCCCTGGCTCTCTGTGTGTAGGGATCTCATTAGGGAGGTTCCCCCTGAGTTTGCACGGGTTTCCCTCCCACAGTCCAAAAATATGTACTTATATGGTGGACTGGCAGACCTTACAGGATGTCCTCTGCTTCATTTCCTGTTTCTGGGATTGGCTCAAGGTTTGCCACAACCCTACACTGGGTAAGTGGTTTCTAAGAAAAGTACAAACTCTGCATAGGGGCAAACTTTTTTGTTTTTTTTTCCACCGCAAAAGTACATTTTAAAATCCCATGACAGCACTCCTGAAAACTAGAAAAAGGAGGAAGGAACTCAGAAATGAAATGATGATACTTTAGAATATTTAACCTCTGCCCGCGAATTACATAATCTGTGAAATACTGGGTTTGAAAGCATAATTGCAAATTCTGTCACTGGTTTATAGCATTGCTATCACTTATAGGTATTATAATAATAAATTTCCTATATTTTCTTAAAATAACAAATCTCATTTTTTTCCGGTATTTTGAGGCATTTGATGATGACACCATTCTCCAGGATTAGATAGAGGATGGAAATAAAAAGAGGTTCCCTTGATCCCAGTAGCTTTTGTTCTGTTTTCATATGTGACGTCAGTATAAACAAACAGCTGCCCCAGTAGCCACTGGCTCATGTCTTCAGATGGTTGAATAATTCCTCTCCCTGTGTGCCAGTCAGTGCCTGTGCAATCCCATTGTGCCGAAGCCAATGCATACAGGCAGTACTGTTATAATCACTCAAAGATAGTAGTTACAAGGATGATTTTATTATCCTGTCTTATAATCCACCAGCACTAGAGGATCCCCTCAGTCGATCGGTTATAACAGTTGAAAAGGTCCAGTGATTCAGTCTGTAATTGCTATCAGCCATCTGAAGACTGGAGTCTCCCTCCATATAGCAATGCACTGTAACCCACATTATGTTTATTAATTGGTTTTATGTATTTTCATAATTATTTATGACCCTTTAAATGGATGAACACTGAACGCGAACAGCGTAAATGATAAATTTTCATTCTATTGCAGAATTTGCTTCTTTATAAAGGTAGTTTATAGGGTTCAGTTCTTCATGTTTTATTTTGTTATTCTAGTCACTTACGGTTAGATACGGATAATCTAGTTTTTCTTGATTTCTAGTCTTCGGAAACAAAGGCAATGTTATCAAGAGAAAGGTGAGATTTTCTTGATGCTGTAGTGCATCATTATATAGCTCTCCAGTGACTACTGAATCGGAGAAGTGAGAAAGGGTGGTACTTAATGCAATTACAGAGTCAAAAGCAAACTATGTCTTATTGTCAGCATCAGATATATGACTCATACACTGAAGTGAAATGTCCTTCTCGTTGGTCATAATGCGGAATGAGAAATAATAGAATATAAATACTGGCATATAATGTAGATACCACATTTAAGACATGGACATAAAGACAGACAAAGAGATACAGCTTATCACCTGATTGCATTATAATCATACAATGTCATTGTTAAGAGAATATTGGGACATTTTAAAGGAATTTTTCTTTTTCAGTACAGCTACCAGGGACTATATATACCATTTTTGTGGCCCATAACCCAGTATTTTTCCTGTGGGAATATTTGTGCATATCTTCACGTTGTGACTTCACAGGTCCACATTTATCCAATGCCAAGATTAGGCGATACTATTATAGGCTGAGCCTGCACTGTAGAATTGAGGTTTTATTCAGTTAAAAATGCAATGAAATGGCTATAGTCTTTAGACTGTTCTAAAAGTAGGTTATAAATAACTTTTTTATAGGACATATCTTAAATATTCAGTCAAGTAAATGGATATTGATTGGAGGAAAGATCCAGTGGTGCATTACATGATGGAAAAAAAAGTAATTTTCTATTAATTAATTATAAATTAATTATATTGTAACGTATACCTTGGGTGTTTGTATTGTATTTGTGTCTATTAGTATTTGAGTGTCTGTTTGTGTTTACAGTTTTCAAGTTATTCATAATTGTTTTTCTGTGTTTTTTGAGAAATTAGGATTCTTGAATTTATTTGATCCCTGTCTTATATGTAAGGAATTCATTTTCTCCCTGTGTTTGCGTGGTTTTACCTCGGGGACTCTTGGTTGTTTCATCCATAGAAATGCTGTTGACGTGTAACAGTTACCCTTGAAAGGTGGCTATGAAGGGGAATTAATTTATGAGCCTGTTCGTGGGCTGACATAGTGTTCTGGTTATGCCATGTTACTATGTGACTATTACAGCAAAAAAGTAAATAAGATGGATTAAAAATGAGTAGGGGTTTAATTCTTGTGGGTTAGGATTCCAGAAGATTCTGATGGTGTTAGAATCAAATATTGAATGCTAACATTTGGCTGTAAGACGTCATTATTTTACAGATAACTAAGTAATTTATATAAAAAAGAAATAAGCAAAAATATTTGTGAAGTGGCTGTTCTGTTTACATGACTTTGCTTGCTTATTTGTTTTAGTCAGCAGAGCAAAAAATTCCTTTATTGCTGTGGACCTTTGTTGTCCAAACAGTTTATGAGACAGAACAATTTATATTTTAATACATTTCAGCGTCATTCCGTGACTCATCATTGACCTGTTTTAAGCTTTTTTTTTTTTAACAATTTCAGTTATAGTAATCAAAAGATGCCATTGCCAACGTAGATTGTCCATCCTCTGATTGGCCTGAGGCTACAGCCTCAGAATCCTCCATTCTGTATTATAGAAGGGAAAATGAATTAATTAAATGACTTGGGGGGCTGCAGTAAAAAGGAAAACTTAGGGTTTGATGCGCAGTGCTGTCTTTTAACAAGCCGTCTGGGGGTGTGTGTCCATTAAAAATGATTCCATTCAGCACCTGTGATTTGTGGTTTGACTGGCACTCTTACATTACCTTCTGTGTCCCATCTGAACCATTCCTCAAGTAGACCGTGCACCTGCCCCCAACCCCTATGACCCCCTTTTCGCTCCATTATCTCTAATCGCTGCTGAAAAGCCCTCCCGCTCTGATGATTCATTTCAGTGACAGCCCACAAAGACATCAGCTTCCCAAATGGCTATTTCCATACAGGACTGTGCTCTTGGTTTAATTGCAGCAGATTGGGGGTCTCTAATTATATGTGTCCAGGCCAATAGGTGATTGGAGAGGGGCAAACAATGCAGCAGAGTAAAAACCAGGAAAAAGTCCAGCCGGAGAATGTTTTTTTTTTTTTCTTTTTCTTGTAGATATAAATGACTGTGTGAGAGCAGTTCCATGGATAGTATTAGAACACTAACATCATGCACTAATATGTCTGGCATTCATTTAAAAGCTACCCAGTGTTTATTTGTATTTATTGCGTTTTTTATGTATGAATCTTCTTACATATTTCACTATTCACATTGTTCAAATGCTCGGTTGGTAAGGTATAGAAGAATGGCGAAGCCTTTCCGCTGTTACCCACAATGGAGATAATTAATGTTTTCTGTCTCAGCTTCTGCAGCTGCATTAAACAGCCCTCACATGCTCAGCATGATCAGTGAAAATGGGAGATTATCCCCTTTAGAGTCGGGAAGGTTTCTTCCTTCGGTCTAGAGGCGCCACTGACAGGACTCCTGCTTCTCCATCCTGTCTTTATCTCAAGCTACAATGAAACTTTAGAAGCTGGGGGTCAGCGGAGGCTTCCCAAGCTCCTTCGCCACAATTGGGGCTTTCATGCCCAACCCCCCCCCACTTCAAGCAGGTGCAGGGGGCTAATGTGGGACCCCAAGGTTCTCAGTAGCAGTTCACATTGCCATCCTGGCCGACGGGCTCACAAAACCGACTGCCAAATCGCCTGAAAGCTGAATTTTGCCCTGAAAACAAGACCATCTTGGAAGATCTTGGCCTAGAAGCTAAGCATTGCATTATGTGCATAATTAATTTGCTCAAGGGACGTCTTTATCTAGGGCAGCTTACATTTTAATGTACAAACTGTCTCACTTCTCCAGGTGTGGTTTTACTGGACCAATAAAAACAGACAACAGACTTTTGTATCAAGATCAAAGATTCAACAGCAGATCTGAGCCCATGGGCAAACACAGGTTACTATAGATGCTGAATATCCCTGAAAGGCTTGCATTCCATATGACTTTGATTATTACTTTCGTAATTCACATGGATGAAACAGTTCTTCATTCTCATACAAGTGGAGTTAGTCTCTGCCGGTACGAGAGCTAACCAGTACTGAGAAAACACCATTGTTGAAAATCATGCCCCCCTGGTACACAGTTCTTTGTAACCAAGGTCGTGCGGTGAGAAATATGGATATCTGTAAGGCATGGGCAAGATAGTTGATATTGTATGACTCCCCCAGGTTGAATGTTTTGAAACTCTTTAAGGGGCATCAGTCATCTCTCGCCAGATGAACTTTAGGCAGTTTAGCGATACCTGACATCACACATGGTCTGCAAGGACAGCAAGCAGCAGATGTCGCGTCCAGTTAACAAAAGCAGTCGGCTCGCATGGATTCTGACCTAACAGCTGGCCTGGTGCACCTAAGTGCACCTACAGTAATCCATGGCTATGAAGAAAAAAAAAAGATCACTGCTATTTCAAAGCAATGAGTGCAAACATGTTATGTTGGACAGGTGCAGGCAGGGTAACACTTGACCCCAACAAAATTAACCTCTCAACCGTCAAACTTTAAAAAATTTTAATACCAGTATAGGATCATAGAGAGCCAGGAGTCCATCACAGAAAATACAGGCAACAAGGCAGGGGTCAGCATGCATGGAAGATGCTGGTCCAGTGCAGGGCATGCGCGCACACACACACACACACACACACACACACACGGGTTTGCAATTATACCTTTGTGGGGACTCTCCATTCTTTTCCATGGGCACAAATCTAATCCCAACATGACAACCTTAACCCCTACCCATCTCTAACCTTAACCATAAGCAACCACAGGTAATTAACCGTGTGTTTTCTTATCTGACCAGAAAATTACCCTTATACCACAATAATGTAGGGCATCACTAAATCACTAAACTGCCTTATATGCATCTGTCTAAAAGTTTGATGTCCCTTAAAGTTTTTTTTTTTTTAAACGTTTCACACTTTTACATAATATCAGCTACAATCCCCATTTGTGCTAAACCATGTCATGTCATGATGGCAAGCTTGTGTAATCATGCATTAATGCTCATTATTTTGATTTATAATTATTTACATCTGTAATTTAGTAAACATAAAGAAGCTATATTGCTACATCTGTGTTCCCGTAATTGTATAATAAACCATCTACTGAGTATAACTCTCAAATTTAATTTAGTATCTAGATTGTGTTAGGTTATGTTTGATGCCTCTTGTATATATAACACTCACAGAAAATCTTGGTGCTTTTCAATTAGTAACACCTTTGCGATTACATAAAACACCAGGCATTTGTGTTTAGTATCTCTTTGGGAGCCAGTGACTACAATTGCAGAACTGAATGACTCAGTCAAAAAAATTATGACACTCAATAAAAAGAAAGTGTCTGTGTGGAAGATATGTTCAGATAAGCCACATATGTTAAATACAGTTTGTCATAAACTTTTGTTATGAAACCAATAAATCTGCAACATTTTTACTGAGTTTAGCAAGTGACCCATGACTTTCTGCGAGTTCTGTACATACAGAGGGCTGTACAACATCACCATTAAGAAACAGTATCAGCCTCTACTTATGCAGTCTACTTGCATTGTATTTATGGTCTTTATGTTCAGAATACTGTATGAAGGCTGAGTTGGAATGATTAGCCCCTACCAACAGAGGTGGACATTTCAGGTCCAGAAATTAAAAATCCAAACCAAGATTTTGTTTCAACCTTCCACTTGAGTACTCTGTGACTGTGACTCTTTATGCTCAACTGGTTGGTTGAAACAAAATCCTGGTTTGGATTTTTACTTTCTGGACCTGAAATATCCGCTTCTGCCTACCAATTTCAAAGGTAGCTTATTGGATTCACAAACCTCTGTCTGCATTTTCTCAGACAGTTCAGTTCCTTAGCTTCTTTCTTCATGGCCGTGGCTAAAGGGGTGACCTGGCATATTACGTGGACTCAGGAGGCACAAAACTCTTTCATTCATCTTCATAAGTCATTTACAAACGTTCAGATATGACCTCACAGTTCCCAGTTTAGTAGGGGTGAATGCACTAGAGGTAGGTCTTAGGGATGTCTCGTCATGAAAAGTGTGTCCTTCTGGGAAGCTACATTCCTGTGTTTTATATAGTTTCTGCTTAACCCTGCAGAATGTAACTTCAATGTGGGAAATGTGTGAATAGCATAACTAGCTTTGCCGAAATGGGGGCATTGACCAGGGGGAGTAGTGTACCCTTTAATGATTTTCCCCAGCTATAAAAAGTTAAAATACCTGACAAAAGCCAACCCTCTTTGAATGGGTCATTATGGATTCAGTATAGAAGAAAAGGTCATCCTACCTTTGACAAATGTCATGAATACAGTAAGTAAAGGAAGAAGGAAAAGGCAGTCTCCCTCACACATACAGTATCCATGCATAAACATTGTGTGCCCCCCAAAATGCCTTGTTTTCATGGAAAACCCTCCACGTGAATTATGGCAGTGGTTCTTTAAACAGATTTGAAATGCTTAGTATCAAACTGTTTCCTCTGTCTAAATCAAGTAACCATGAGAGACTGGGACTGTTTATAGAAGACATGAGCCTTTGGGTGCTGTGTTGAAAATGAGCTTCGCTGTATATTGGACCATTTCCTATTGTGTTGTGAATCAGTCTTGTGGCATATCATCTGGCCATAAATGTCATTGTTTATATTTCTTTGTTTAAGCCAGTTGTCAGCACTATAGCCGTTCTAGCAATTCTGATTTTGTGATAATTGATGAGGCTTATTTGACTTGGAGGACCATTGTCCATTTTAATCACCGTATTCTATTGGGAGTACTTATATAGAAGGTCAAGAACTCACACACGTACAGCTACTTCTGTTTTTTCAGCTCAGTTCATTGCTTAGTCTTATTGTTTCTAAGGGTTTAAATCCAAGCATTGTTTCCTTTGACTACTGTATTTTTTCTCTGAGTGAAGAAGACTTCATTTTGGCTCCGTAGAAGTTCTCGCTTGTTTGATGCAAAGTCCAGTATTCTACAACGAGGCTGAAATGATAGAGAGGCAATACTTATCTGCGGGAACCAGACACATAGCAATCAATAGATATTCTGAGGGCGTCATCTTGCATTACAGTACAAACTCATTGTTTTTGGTGTATTACAATGGAAGCCATTGAGTTGTAATTGTGAAATATTGGTAACATATTTATAGCAAAATGTCTAAAAAGCTGCATTTTATGTTAAATACAATTAATTAAATCCAAGCAATCATGCTTAATATTTCATATTGATAAACGTAACTTTGCATAGCATAAATATAATTATACATAAGAAAATCATTTATAAATATTTACTATTGCAAAAGCCTACATTAAAATGTGTCACATATATATTAAATACAGTTTAAATAATAAAGATGAGCTAAAAATTATGTAGAATTTGTATTAAGTTTTTGTGCAACATCAGTTTCTGCCAATATGTTCTTTTGATATTTATTGCAAATACATACATTAATTTCCCTTACATAAGCTTGCAATGCAGTAAAATATGTGTGTGCATGCATGAAATCATGCATTATATCCATCCATCCATCATCCATCCATCTGTTTTCTATATCCATATAGTGAAAAAAAATTTATTATTGGCTCAGAAAAAACACATTGGAATAACTGCAAATGAACTGGAAGACAACAAACAGTAACATTAATTCCTTCTGTTCTCCAAAAACTGGTATTTGTTGGACCACTAGAAGAATGCTTTTCCCAAACTTCTCCGTGCGGGCACCCCGGCCATTCCATGCATTTGCTAAATTTCACCACCAGTTCGCTTAATTAGCTAATGAACTTGAGGTATTGATTAGCCAAGCATGCTACGCTAGTGGGTGAGGTTTTGAGATGGGTAGCACACATTACTGTGTGTACCTTGTTAATGAGAGGTCAGAGGGGAATGGCCAGACAATGAGAAACAGGAAGGTCGCAAGTAGAAAAACAAAAGTATGGCAGAACAATGGTATGCAGAATGGCCTCTCTGAATGCACCACTCATCAACCCTTGAAACAATCCTGGTGCGTAAAGTGGGTTATACTTACGTCCTAATAAAGTATCCGTGGAGTGCATGTGTATGTATTTATGTCCCAGGCTGCACTTCTTGTTAGTTATTTGAATGTGCAGAACATAGAAATCCCTGCATGCAGTTAGCGGTCGTTGTGTGATCTTTCACTCTTCTGAAATTAGGTCTCAGGGCGGGTGAGGCCTAAAGTGAAAAAACGGAAATGAGACCTTTAAAGCCGAAAGGCCTATTTTTGTTTTTGCTGCGAGTGCTTACGGGGGTGGGGGGTTATATGTGGGCGCAGAAGCAGTTAGCTGCTGCAGCTGAGCTTGGCCTGAAGTGGGGGGGGGAGACATTGAGTGATGATAAAGCCCAGGGTTGCTGAAAGTGACATCGCTGAAGAAGAATTCATTTTTTTCTTAGGTCTAATATTATGATGTTCGAAATTCTAGACAGTAATTTTTTTGTAACCCACTCACTGTGAATGTAATGATGTAGCAAACTGAAAGTGAAAAATTTTGTCAGCAAAGACCAAAGACAGCAAAAAAGCATTTTGCATGGAAATCATTCCCAATTTTTCCAGTCCCAGGACTACCTCTACCCCCCCCCCCCCATTCATGATTACATAAGCATATGCAAGTCATTGGCATCTCCTGCATCTAATGGCAATGTAACAACACATTACCTCACCAACAGCTGCCCCACAATCTCATGCGGAGGGGGTAGGGGTGAGGTGCCAGTTGCCATGGAGACTAAGAACTTGTCATTCGCTCTGAATAAACTGTCTCCCTTTGTTGGGTTCCGCGTCCTTTGAGTCCCTCAGAACTCTTTCATTATCAGCACTCTACGCTGAAACAATACGTGAGACTCCCAGAGGAACCATCAGTTTATAAATTGCAATCAAGTGACTACATTGGGCGGACTGGAAAATATAAGTCAAAAAGGAAAAGGGCGAGGCCTTCGTTCTCAAAGTTGGAGCCTGGAAACATCTGTAATGCCTTCAATGGTTTGGCCTTGTGTTACTGCACACTGTTGCAGCTTGATGGTACTAAAGAAACCAGAATGGAAAGCATTACATCGAAGGTAAAGGGAGCTGTAGCTTTCTTCTCAGTTCGAAAATTGCTGGTATTACAGCGGAAGAAACTTTGCCTGAGCAATTGGCATCTTTTATTTAGTCTGCATTTTACCAGCTATTGCATAGCAATTTCCTGCTTTTGCAAACTTTGATTTGTTAATATAACCATTTTTGGTTTTCGGCTTTCCGTGGAATAAGACAAAGGCAGAAAATTAAATCATAAAATGAAGAATCGCAAATAAAGCTCCTGAGAGTTTTACAGCAGAAGGAACAATGATTGGTTCAAAGAGATAACCAATTAGATTGTGCCAGAGGTGGGTCCAAGCAACTAGAAGAGGCGGGACCAAGACAACTGATTGGCTGTTCCCGCCTCCTCTAGTTGCTTGGACCCACCTCCGCTACAATCTAATTGGTTATCTCTCTGAACAAACTCCCACAGGCACAAATAAAGTAGTACCCACAGGTTTGCGATCTTGAAATCTTTCAGTAGTTTACACAATGAGTGCTGATTGTTTTATGCCAGTCAATGATTAATAACCACAATAACACCAGTCATGATGTCTCTCAAGAAAACTCTTGTGTAAACAGCTTTATATTTTCTGAAATCAAATTGTATGTCAAACATATCCATACATAATTCTTGCTGATACCCCTCCTGGTTCTCCTCAATTAATATTTATTAATATGCAATATATAAACAAAATGCAAATGGAGACATCCGTCAAAGGAAACCAGTTTAAATCCTTAGTCATTAAAGGTCTCCAATTTTAATGAAAAATATCTAAAGGCTTTTTACCATTCATTCAGTATACCTTCTGTGATTTTAAAAATAATCCACAGTAAATGAACCATTTAAAGAAAAGTTCACGTTATTGGGAACACAAATTGTGTCCTTTCTGGGTATGACTTCTCTTGCCAAGAGCAATTATGTCATTATAAACAGCTTATGCAATTACAATGATTTTTAAAATAAAATAATCTTATGGGACAAAGTTTTATTTCATATATTGCTTAAGTGGAGATCATAAAATTTGACCTGGATGTAGCAGGTTTTTTCAGCTTGTGGGCTGTTTGCTCAAATTCAGTTTCCTGTAACCTTGATTATTTTGATCAGTACTTGAGGTTTTTGTTTCCCCAATCGTCTGGTGGGCTTTACCTTTTCAGGCTGAGGTACGGTCCAATATAAAGACCTTAGAGTCAGTTTTTACTCTGGGAATAACACAAGATTTACACCGTATACATAGGTAGAGAAATATTCAAAAATAACCACAGGCTAATCCTGTTCTTCGTACTTCATTTTCTCAAACACAGTTGAAAAATGTAACCCCACATTAATGGCGTATGGCAAACAGTGGACAGGATGGGATAGGATAGTCCCCACTGACCTTGCACAAACCTTTCACCTATGGTCACCTCTGAGCCAAATGCAATGGCAATCTCTACTCAATTAATTCACAGCCTGATTTGTTCCTCCCCGATCACCCACGGGAGGCCAGCTGTCACAGCCTCGTGAAACCTCTTACAAATCCAGAGTTTTCTCAGTTTGGCTTTATTAATATCACTGCATGACTGCATGGCTAAGACCCAGCTGACCTAAGTTAAAACAAGAAGAAAGGAGGGTGCCGGAAGCCCAGCTGTATGCTGGCGATAAGGACTGAACCGCATTCAAATTTCACTTTCCCCCACTCCCCATTATATAGCCATTGTGAAGCCTCCCTGTTGTCTATAAAGGCCAAAGGCTGTCATGTTTATCTTCACTCTCAGAATGTATTTTGTGCAAGTACATGCTGTGTAAGAGAGCTTTATTAGTCTTATTGAGAAACCTTGTGGATTCGAAATCATATCGAAACTTAATCAGTGGTTTACCACAGTGATTGAGAATATGTCCGTGTAATCCACAGATGCCAAGGTCCATAGTCTTGCTGTTGTACCCTCCAGAAAAGTTTTTATTTTTAATTTTTTTAACAAAATACAGTATACATCTGTGCAAATGGGCAAAAAAATTTTTTGGATAAAAGTAGGGCAATTTATCTATTTCAGCTTACTTTTTAATAGTTTTATTGATGCAAGGATGATAAATATTTTAAATCAGACATACATCTTTGATGTTATTCCTGAGGCATGTGTCACCTTCAGTCACAGTCTGACAGAATGTCATAGCAAGTTTTCATTATGTCAAGATCTCTAAAAGCCAGTTTCTTTGAAATAGTTAATAATACTGACCTGTTCCATTTAATTCCAGATCTGAGATCTGGCATACCTCTATGTTTTTTAATTGACTATGACTTTCATGTGGTAAAAGCATGAAGTAATATTGCTGTAATGAAAATATAATGGTTGAAAAAAGTCCATAGGAACATCAGTATGAAATACAGATATGAATATTGCACATGAATTAATATGTTCTCTATGCACTTCTTACTTTCAGGAACAACAGAGCGAGTGTGTCTTATTCAAGGGACAGTAGAAGCGCTGAATGGAGTCCACAATTTCATTGCCGAGAAAGTGCGTGAGATGCCCCAGAGCGCCCAGAAAACAGAGCCGGTGGGCATTTTGCAGCCCCAAACCACTGTCAACCCAGACCGCATCAAACAAGTGAGTCTAATCTCGGGGTCACAGCCACCCTCTGGCTGCCCCTAAACAAGCCGTAACAATGTTATATCCAATACTGCTGTGTTTGTCCTGTCTTATCGGTATGACATCTAAAGTGAAAATTTTAAACCACTTGATTCTGATTTTGAAATTGGATTTATTCTACACAGCAACTTCTGTAATTGCTTTTAAAATCTTCTAGTACTTAGGAACAGACCCTTTTGCTCTAAAAACTGATACAGCTGCATAAAAGCAATCGTGAGTAATAAGACATTATTCAGACGTACGGCAAAGGTTCAGTACAGAGTAAATAGAATTATCCAATTATATATGTGGACTCATTTATCACCATCTGAAGTAAATCCATTGGGTTGCAGGAATCATTGGTATATTGGTGTTATACATTTTGCTGACTTTAATATAGCTCAGTGAGACCATTAATTGATTGCAGTGCAATCTCTTTAAGTGATTATCATTGCTGGCCAGTTTATGGCTATGCGTCATTGATTGGCCAGGCCTGCATTGTTGACTTCTGCAGCTTTCCTGCTTATTAATTAGCCAATTTCGCGATTACATTATGGTGAAAATAATCAGTTGCATTCTAGCATCCACTGGACTAATAACACTAAAATAACACTAAAAAGCAAGACAACATTTTCAGTCGTGTTTAAAGAGACCACAAAACTTAGCACAATTAGTGAAAATTCATTCGGCTTTTTTGTTCAATAAGGAGTGGGCCATTAAAATAGAACCGATCATGAGTGGCATACCAAGCTAGGACTGCATCCCATGAATCACTACCACAAAATCAATAAAGCATAAACCCTGCTCAAATTAGACCAGAGGAATGAAATAATTGAACCTGAAAAAATGACTCATATGGAACAGAAGTCTGTAGACAAAACCAGCATGAATATCACTATAAGAAATTTTGTGATGGTTAAAACTTGGGTACTTATTTGGAATCCAGAGAAGTATACTCCTGCTTTATTTATTGTTTGTCTGCTTATTTATTTGATGTTTCATTGTTACTATGTGACTACTGCTTGGATGTGACACTGGAGAGGATGCACCTTTAAAATTCCGTTGCTGTGGAAACAACAATGACAATAAAGCGTCTGAATCTGAATCTGAATCTGAGATTTAACAAATGTACCTGGAATCGACCTCAGTTCAAGCTGATGTTCTGGCCCGAGTTCTATATTGTGTCCTGGGAGGTGGTTGTAATGGTGTACAGTTATTTCAAGGGTGGTGGCAGTGCTGGGGGGTCCCTGAGGATAGAATTTAGCTGGGGGGGGGGGGGGGGGGGGGGGCATTACGCAGAGGAAATGAATGTGTGGTCCGGATGAAATTGTGCTTCATTCCAATATCCGCCAGTTGAGTCCAATCTCTATTTAGATAAGAAATGGTTGAGGAACTGATAAGTTGTAATCATGTGGATTTTTGGAGAACAGCAGAATATTAACTATTCAGTGCATGTATGGCAACGCCGCGCTGCACAACTTCTCTAGTAAAATTTGCCCAGATTTAGCAGATGCTGTAGAATTGAGTGGTGGCGGGCAGGCAGGAGACAGTTGTTATGTTTGCAGTCCACCAAAGCAGGGTTCCTCTTGTCTAATATTTATTTTTGTATAAGTAGCTAATGGTTCACTGCGCAGTGTATGTGTGGCTTTTTTTTTTTTTTGGGTGGGGAGGGGTTATTGTTCACCAAACAGCAATATAGTCATCATGCAACATGGGCAGTAAAATAACCAATGCTGATAATCAGTTGGTGGCTGTCATCCTATATTTTAACCACTTATGCAGGTCAGGCTGTGTTATTCTTTTTTAATTGTATGGGATACAGAGATTTCTACTCCAAAACACCATTTTTCTATAGTTTATTCTGCTAATAATTATTATCTTTTCTCTGTAACACCAAAAGATTTACAAATTGATGTGGCCAGCCAAGTTTAATCAAATGCATAAAGGATTTGAAATAGTTGTAAAAGCTATTTTGTATTGGACTTTTTAACGCTGTTGATGGACATAACACTAAATTCACAATTAACTTAAGAAATGTCCACTCAGGAAGCACTATCCTTTTGTTTTGTTTTTCAAAGTCCACCCTTTGCGACTTCCTCAAGCAAGCTTTGGTTTCCTGTAACCTTTTCCCCTCAGACAAACCACCTGTTTCCCAATTCCTGTTTTTGCAACAGTCACAAAGGAAGAGATCTGGATGTGCTTCAATTGGCAATCATGCAAAGAAGAAAAGTATCCTGAAAACAAGCTTGTATCATTAATGCAATTTTCAAAGACATACCAGCGGACACAGTAACATAATTTTAATAAGTAACATTATTTTTATGTTTTTCTACTTTTAATGCATATGATCACAAAACACATATACCAGCTAATGCACTAAACGCACTGAATGCGCTTTAAAACTTGCTGGTTAGATTCTTTTATATTATATATGTTACATGTAATGTTAATTTTGATGTGCAGTCATTGGACTCAGCTGATAGGTGTTGAAATTGTAATAATCATATACAAAACAGAAATTATATATGGTAGAAAATTAACAGATGTAGTGCTATTTAGCATTCATAGTCTTAATAAGAATTACATAAGCTAGATCTGTTCCTTTTTGATGACATTTTTGGTAATAATGGTGTTGTGCGATGTTGAGTAGCAGTGGCATGTCGTCCCAGAGAGTCGCACTGTACCCTCACGCCCCTAAAGGCTTTGGGCCCCATATCATATTGGGTCTCCAACCCAGACCAATCCAATTACGTCGTTCCAAATATTTTAGGGCCCCTCAGAAGCCCTTGGAGTCATCCTAACCAAGCCCCCCGCGCCTCTGTCGCTGGGTTTGTATTTTCATTATTAAACATCAGAATAGCACACCGGGCCAGTAAAATGTTGGCTTAAGTTCCTGGTCACTGCAATCCTGTATATACCCCTCCCTACACTAGCTACTACTGCTTATTTTCACTGATGTGTCATGTAAATAAATCCGATTTTATGTGATATCCTGTGTTATTTGAATGAAACAAATTGAATGGATGAGTATTACCTCAAAAAACTACAGTGTGAAGTATTAAAATATTAAGCACTCCTATATAGTTGAATCTAGTTATTGGTTAATGTAGGTAAAATATGCTGTATGATGAAAGCATAGTATTTCGTCAACAACATTAATAAAAGAGCATATAATATAAGTTATTTCTTTGATCATTTATTTTAAACGAGAGGTTTAAAAAAGTTTAAATGTTGGAATGTTACGTGCTCACAGTTTCTGTTAGCTCTCTGTTATTCTTTTAAGAGCAATAATCATGACGAGTGCCAGTGTATTACAGCACAAAGCAGTATGGAGAGAGAGCTGAGTGTGCAATTCACCACCTCTTAACCGCTGAAACAATTTGTCACTAAGGATACGCACCACTGCCCCCTTTCCTCCTTATTTCCTGAAAGGTCTGCTGTATCCTGGGGGCTGTGACTTGAATTCTTTGAAGACTTATGCGGTTGCTCTTGGATTAGAAGCCATGAGCGAAGAGCACAAACAGGCCATCCTTATACTGTACACGCCAGGCGGCGTGATATCAGGCCCTCGGAACCGAGACGAAGTGCCGCCATCGTTGCTCTTTTGCACTCTCACTTCCTGTCAGGGTGTCGATTCACTACCAAATTCTTTTTCAACAGTAGCAGCCAAGAGCCTTATGAGTCAGTAGACCAGGTTGTAGCTAATTTGTGTGTCTTAGCAGTTCGTTCTTAATCTGGGCATACAGTAATAGGACAAACTAATCAGGGATTAAAATTCTAATAACCCAACAGCCAGGAATTGATTGCTGATACCCTTCCTGGTGATCTTATTCATCTTTCTGCGATTGGCATGTGAGTAAATTTGATTCTTGAGACTAACAGGCCAGTCCTCTCTCTTATTACTGCCTTTATCGGAAACACAGCCTGATCGCACATTTTCCTTGATGTCAGATCATTGGTAGCAGTCAGCAACAGCCCTGCGCTATAACGAATATCTATTCACGAGACTAGTGCTCAGAAGATATCCTCTTGTAGACATCTATTCAACTGCTGTGGAAAGCTGACCTTTGTCAAATTCATTGTTCCATTGAATCCTTCTATAGTTACGCAGTTTTTTTTTCTAGAACCTGCAACTCATTGGATTGTTATTGTAAGCTCCAAAAAGGTCTATATGGTTGTCAACCGTAGAGTGATACCCTCCTTGTTCTTATTTGTCGCCTTTGATTTTGCTGTCTGAGATACCAAAAGATCCACCATTCTAAAAGTTTGATAGCATAAGCTAATTCCCTGCATTTAAGCATCAGCCTTTCCTTGATTTTTTTTTTTTTTGTGTGTTCAGTCATCCAGCAACCGCGTTGACCTTATGTGCTGAGTTTGTAAGTAAATTATTAAAGGCCAGCATTGTTCGGCAAGTCGATGCAGCACTAAAGCTAGCTAATGATCTGATTGCAAAGAAGTGTGGAGACCTATGCAAATGTGTTTGCCTCAGGGAGGTGAATAAAGCAATAATACCTAATAACTTGACACCTGCCCCAGAATGATGTGGAGCAGTCACCTCTGACTGCATTATTTTCCTCTATGCAAAGTCCGTCTGATTCTACGCCTTTTGCTGTGGAGCCTGACCTCATTCAGATGTTTTGTTCATGACATTAAAATCTTATCTTTTTCGGGCTCCAGATAACCCTCTAGTCTTTCAGTTCCTTATCTACATTCATGCCTACGTAGGTTGACATTCCTCATGAATCATCTTCCTACAACCCACTTATAGGGGATCTCTCCTAGAAAGAATACTGCACGGCCTGGTGGTCTTTCGAGAACATATGTTCAGCATGGAAAATGAGCGCCATTTGGGAATTCTGTGATTCGAGCAGTGTTATGACAACCTATTATGGGATGGACAGTGTCATAGAATCCTTGGTCAGAGGCTATACAGCACCACTAGTGTGTCCTCTGTGGTTTGTACTCCAGATAGCTTGAAGTGGAGCACAGGTTTCTATGAGCCCAACAGTCATTATCTTGGATAGTCTCTTTGCTGATTGGGGGTAATGTTGTCCGATTTAGATGGATTTCTATGACTATCAGAATAGTTACAGGGTTGAGAGGCTGAATCAGACCCTAAAAACAGCCTCAGACTTACATAAGTGAGTAACATTCAGTTTCTCTTCTGCAGCTGTGCCTTGTGCTTCACCACAGGACCTCTAATCAAGCCATAACTGACTGTTCTCCAGGATCCCTCATGCTAGACTAAGGGCTACATCTATCTCTCAGTGAGCTCAGACCTTGCATTGGTCTAGCATTTCATATACATGCTATCCATCCATAAGGCATTGGAAGAAGCAGTGTTTCTATTAGTCTGGGAAAGTGAAGGAACCCACAGTTGCCTGTGACTAAATCCACGTCACCTCACCAAATTGCGATCATGAGTTTGTTACAGCTTGTGAAAGGGCCCAGTCACACCGCATTTGGTCATTAAGGGTTACAATATTCTAGCACTGTTAAGGACTTCCTGTATTATCTTTCATATTTCAGTTTACACTGATATCAAAACCAGATCTGTTTCTTGCCAAACTAGGCATATAAATGACAGCGCAGGTGTTGTATTTATGAAAACGATGTCTGTCCCCAAGCATAGCATCAGACTCTGTTGATGCCTTCCTCTATAATTTTAATTCCAAATCTCTGAATGCTGTTGATGCCATTTTCACCTGAAGATGTAAAACTATCTCTGGTAAGCAGAAAGCACCAAGGAACAGAGACTTCATACTTATAACTTTGAAATAAGTAAGGGCAATCTTTTTTTTTTCCACATTAGTAAACATGAAAATCTTTAACCTGATATGGAAATACATCCTCCAAGGCAATTACACCCCTGTCTCATATCCTTCAAAATGTGTAATGAGTTTGCATGTAAAATCCAAAATTTTAGACTGGCCATTAATACCTCCCTGTCAAACAGTGAAACATTGGCATCTTTACTGCTTTGAAGAAAAAATGTACATGATGTTAGAATTCAGTTCTGTTGACTGTAAAATTAAAAAAAGACTAAAAGAAATAATGAGGCATCCTAAGCCTGCTGTCTTGACGCTCTGCCTGCCAGCTTAGTGAGAAACGTTGTCGATCGCGTAGCAATGGATTTTCTGCAAATACTGAATGGCTCAGTCCTATCAAGCATTTTGCAAGAGTCAGTCAAAACAGTTATTAAGTTATTAAGCCCCTCCCAAAAAGAGCAGTCTTGATGCCCATACTAATTATAGACCTATTTTTATAGACCCTTTCCCCCCATCATAATTATTCAGAAAGCTGTTTTGGTAGCACTTAACTTAAAGCACCCATGGATCATTCATTATAGATTCCTTCACAATGCATTATAATGCATTCATAAAGTATTATAAAAATGGATATAGCTATTTATAAAAAGGCAGAACACATTATAGCCATGTTTATTATACATTATGATTGCCTTATGAAGCTCTCATCTGTAATACACTATAGATACCTTCATAATGCATTATAATGTATAAGCCATTTTATAAATAGTTCTAGCCATGTTAATAACACTTTATGAATGCATTATAATGCATTATAATGGTATCTATAATGCATCATCCACAATGCTACCATTATTTGTAATCTACGCAACAACTTTCTAAACGTAGATGAGTATTTATACAACTTCAAGTTCTATTTCCAGCTACATGATAGGCTAGCACTGAGACAGCTCTTAGAAAGGTACTATCAGAGATGGATAATTAAAAAAAAAATCCAGAGCAAGATTTTGTTTCAACCAATTCATGGGTGCTATATGACATTAGTCATAATACTGATTTTGGTTTGGGAATATATTGGTTCCTCAATTGTCTTATACTGCATTTAGAAGGTTATTTTATTGGCATTGGCAATTGGGAATCTGAAAAGACCATCATAAGACACATTTCCAAATTCTAAATGCTCCTTCTAAGCCAAATCTTGCTAAACAACAAGACTGCTTCACATACTGTAGCTATGCCAATAGAATAGACACTCGGATGTGTCAACATTTTTTTAAAGACAAGACAAAAATAATTCTGTTTGGCAACATTGACATTATTGCTCTCTAAATACTAAAAACCAAGTAAGAAATATTGGTGCTGTAATTTAAGGTTTCCATCCAGTCTGTGGTCAGTATTCCACCAGAGGTTTGCAGATGGGTTAGTTAATTTCCGAAAATGAACCCCTCATATTTGCATGTTCTTTTTGCATTGGACAGAAAAGGAAATGGTTAAATTTATGAGGTCTCTGATTAATCTGCCAGGGCACAATCCCACCCCAGCCCACCCCCCAGCCATTTGACCAGTCTGTGAAGTTTTTGCATGCATAAGTACATCTGCGAAAGTCAAAAGGTTAGAAACCATAAGTGTAATGATTAATGGATTCAGATTTTATGTTTAGCAAAAATATTAGGATGATGGTGGGGTTCATGTACAAGTGAAACAAAGAATCTCATACATGCCTTTATGTCCAGCAGGGTGGACTAGTGCACTGCTCTGTTCTCTGGCCATCCGATCTCATGTCCAGCAGGGTGGACTAGTGCACTGCTCTGTTCTCTGGCCATCCTACCTCATGTCCAGCAGGGTGGACTAGTGCACTGCTCTGTTCTCTGGCCATCCGATCTCATGTCCAGCAGGGTGGACTAGTGCACTGCTCTGTTCTCTGGCCATCCTATCTCATGTCCATCAGGGTGGACTAGTGCACTGCTCTGTTCTCTTGCCATCCTACCTCATGTCCAGCAGGGTGGACTAGTGCACTGCTCTGTTCTCTGGCCATCCTACCTCATGTCCAGCAGGGTGGACTAGTGCACTGCTCTGTTCTCTGGCCATCCTACCTCATGTCCAGCAGGGTGGACTAGTGCACTGCTCTGTTCTCTGGCCATCCGATCTCATGTCCAGCAGGGTGGACTAGTGCACTGCTCTGTTCTCTGGCCATCCTATCTCATGTCCATCAGGGTGGACTAGTGCACTGCTCTGTTCTCTTGCCATCCTACCTCATGTCCAGCAGGGTGGACTAGTGCACTGCTCTGTTCTCTGGCCATCCTACCTCATGTCCAGCAGGGTGGACTAGTGCACTGCTCTGTTCTCTGGCCATCCTACCTCATGTCCAGCAGGGTGGACTAGTGCACTGCTCTGTTCTCTGGCCATCCTATCTCATGTCCAGCAGGGTGGACTAGTGCACTGCTCTGTTCTCTGGCCATCCTACCTCATGTCCAGCAGGGTGGACTAGTGCACTGCTCTGTTCTCTGGCCATCCTATCTCATGTCCAGCAGGGTGGACTAGTGCACTGCTCTGTTCTCTGGCCATCCTATCTCATGTCCAGCAGGGTGGACTAGTGCACTGCTCTGTTCTCTGGCCATCCTACCTCATGTCCAGCAGGGTGGACTAGTGCACTGCTCTGTTCTCTGGCCATCCTATCTCATGTCCAGCAGGGTGGACTAGTGCACTGCTCTGTTCTCTGGCCATCCTATCTCATGTCCAGCAGGGTGGACTAGTGCACTGCTCTGTTCTCTGGCCATCCTACCTCATGTCCAGCAGGGTGGACTAGTGCACTGCTCTGTTCTCTGGCCATCCTATCTCATGTCCAGCAGGGTGGACTAGTGGACTGCTCTGTTCTCTGGCCATCCTATCTCATGTCCAGCAGGGTGGACTAGTGCACTGCTCTGTTCTCTGGCCATCCTATCTCATGTCCAGCAGGGTGGACTAGTGCACTGCTCTGTTCTCTGGCTATCCTATCTCATGTCCAGCAGGGTGGACTAGTGCACTGCTCTGTTCTCTTGCCATCCTATCTCATGTCCAGCAGGGTGGACTAGTGCACTGCTCTGTTCTCTGGTCATCCTATCTCATGTCCAGCAGGGTGGACTAGTGCACTGCTCTGTTCTCTGGCCATCCTATCTCATGTCCAGCAGGGTGGATTAGTGCACTGCTCTGTTCTCTGGCCATCCTATCTCATGTCCAGCAGGGTGGACTAGTGCACTGCTCTGTTCTCTTGCCATCCTATCTCATGTCCAGCAGGGTGGACTAGTGCACTGCTCTGTTCTCTGGCCATCCTATCTCATGTCCAGCAGGGTGGACTAGTTCACTGCTCTGTTCTCTGGCCATCCTATCTCATGTCCAGCAGGGTGGACTAGTGCACTGCTCTGTTCTCTGGTCATCCTATCTCATGTCCAGCAGGGTGGACTAGTGCACTGCTCTGTTCTCTGGCCATCCTATCTCATGTCCAGCAGGGTGGACTAGTGCCCTGCTCTGTTCTCTGGCCATCCTAGAAAGACAATCAGACATCTGAATCTCATTCATAATGCTGCTGCTGGAATTCTAATAAGGATATTTTATTTGATTAAGTGCTGTTCAAAACCGTTTAATCCATTAGCATGATTAAAACGCTGCTAGAATGAATTTGTTAGAAGAGGGGGGAAAGTGTATCAATCATGATAGGGAGATTTGTAAATCTGACATCTTTGTGTTGTGTTCATGTCTTCCTCTGTCTTAGTCCAGAAAATAGTATTATTTGATGTAACTTGTCACTGGTGTGTTGTAAACCAGGGGTAGGCAAGCCTGGTCCCAGAGTGCTAATATTCTCCAGCTGTTTAGGCACAGTCTTAAAAGATTTTTTTTAAATTCCTAACAGCATTGATTTAAACCAAAAGTTTTCATGTAGTCAGATGAGTGTTTGGGGTTAGAGTTTAATTCTGTGCAGAAGTCATCAAATACTATTTATATTGAAAATATGGTTCAAAACAAAATCATTCTCGCCATATATATAATACTTAGATTTTTGGACAACATAACACAAGTCATAACATAAAAATCCCTTTGGGTCATTTTGATTTTACAGAGTGTAATCCTTAAGTTTTTCATGAATTTTGGGAAGAATTTTGTGAGTAAATAAAAATAGAATAAGTCTACCGGTAGCTAGTAGAACAGAAATTACCCACCGACTGAAAAAAGTTTAAGTGACATTCTAGTAAGAAGCATTTCTACATCAAAATTAATTATTATTATTATTATTTATTCATTATTTGAAGTATTTCACTCCTTCTCCTGAAAGGATATCAGTCAGAGTGGGAGGAATTCTAAAGCCATTCTTTAAGGACTCTACCAACTGGGGCATTCTGAAAGTAGCACATTGTTCTATATAAAGAGTTAGGTCCAACCAATGCTACTGGCTGTGCTAAATGGAAGGTTAGAAATTTGTAGGACTGAGGCTTCTGTGTGTGGCCTTCTCTTTGTCTCTGTGAATGTACGGAAGATAATGAAATCAAGCATTACCAGCAAAAATTCAAACTGAACGGTTCCTATGTGTCAGAAGCCGTTATTGTGCTTCTTTAACTGTGGCTGTTAATAACCTGCCATTAGCAAACAGTGTTCATCCCAGTGGGATTGCAGATAGACCTTTTCCAAGCATTTCCCAGTGTCATCAGCGTATTCTGCAACTAGATTGTTACTTTGATCATTTTGCAGTTAACTGAATAATTGAAACCTGCATGGATCTTTTCTGTGAATTTATTAACTTAATCCAATAAGTGGGATTACTCACCGTACTTGTTAAAGGGTTTGTGTCTAATGTTTTGGGCTTGTATGTCAGGCTGTTGTTATTGGTCTAAACGATAAAGTGTCACAAATTGCCAGTCTGCCTTACAGTTTAATTTTTCTTAGCTGTCAATATATACGAATGTATGGTACTTTGCCGCTTCTAAATCCAGGGTAAAAACATCAGGGCTTGCAAATACACTGCCAAGGTATTCTCCTGAGAATTAAAGAATAAAAAGAAGAATTTAATGTTTTGTTTTAACAAGAAATGAGAGGAATTGTAGGGGACTTCCACTAGTTGAAAAGAAAACAGAATTTTCTTTGCAGAATACCTCAAAAATTAGGTAATTGTAATTATAACAGGCTTGTTCTGTTACAGAACTAGATATTAAAGCCAAAGGTAGCCAGTGGGTGTTTTGTATTCTACTTCATATCCGTAGACTTTTTTTACATCTATTGTAAATATTTCATCCTGTTATTATCAATTGACGTTGCTGTTATCGGTACCAAATCGGACCAGTTGGGCTTAAATGTGTCAGTTCTCACATCATAAAATGAATTTTTTTATTATAAATTTATGTTTTCTGTAAATTTATATTTATATTGTATGGGATTATCAAGAAAGATAGTATTAACAGATATTGAACAATAACAATGTAAAACAAGACTGAAAATTGAAAAATGTTCCTTTTTGGAACTGATTGCTTGCAACCAAGGCATTTTTGAATTTTTTTAAGTATGATAATTTACTGTTCATTGACAGGAAAACCGATTTTTTTTTTTTTACAAACATGCTACTTACAAATTGTTGAGTAAAGAAATGAATACCCATAATCAGTTTACATAGCTGATTAAATGAAAACATTAATACAATTGAGTATGAAAGGGAGGGCTGTCTCTTCAATTATAACTGAAAATCGAAAATAAATCCAACAGTATTTCATAAGTGGAAAACACAAAAGCTGTGCTTTAAAATTTAACTTCTTTGGGGTTCACTTTTCCAAAACATTGTTGTTACTTAGTTATTTGGATTCCAGTGACTTTATATTACATTGATGGTGGGGGTGTGATTATCGGGAGTTGGGAGCACATTCATTCAATTCTCCTGCGTCTTAGTCCCAATAATTATGAGAGACTGAATTATGTTCTCTCTCACCTCTAGTAAACAGACCCAACCTTGATGTCTGGCTTAACACCTCACTACCTCCCTCCCAATAAACCCCTCGTTTATTTCTCCCCTCCCTGTAATGTGATTCTGTTCACTGTCGGACCCTGACCAAGTCTTAGAGACCCCCTTCCACCAAAAACAATAATTGCTATACCCAATGACAGTACATAAACTATTACGAATATCCTATATAACATCTATTCTTTTTTCTTAAAACTGACGTGTACTCTAACACAGAGTGTCTGACATCCCTCCCCTCACCATTTACACCCACACTCCCTCTTAAATTACCTGTCTAAGATGACTGATGACACATCAGCATTTTTTTCTGGTGGGGGTGGGGTCTTCGACTCAGATGCATTCAGCAGAATTACTGTGTATTAGTCAATGCAGCTTTTTCTGCACCACCAGGGAGTGAAAATTTAATCAGCAACTGTAGCCAAAAGTACTCCTCTTGCTGCAGAAATTTCAGCTATAACTCAGGATTGCATCAGAATGAAATGAGTCCTGCTGGCATAGACAAGAAAACAATATCCGCATGACAATTAACAAAAAATGTAGGATAAAATAAAGATAACTGTGGCATCTCTGCAGTCATTTATTGTGACACTACAACCTTGTCCTTGTCACTTTAACATTTAACATATTCAAACTACAAACCATAAGAATCTAAAAGAATCCTTATTATAGGTGATTTGTGTTGTCTCTACCTAAGAATATTCTAAGTAACATAAATGATAGAGACAATAGGATTCCTAAGTGTGAATGCTTGATTTTGTTCTGCATGTGATAGGCCATTATACGTTTGGGATTTTCACCTGTATCTGAAGAAAACAAACAGTCAAGTTTATGAAAAAAAAAGTCTTCCTGTTGTTTATGTTTTATTCTATGCATTACTTTATGACCCTTTCATGACTGGTGATAGAATTCTACCAAGACAAAAGCAGAGCTCTTCCTTAGTTCCACAGTAGCAGAAAAAGCTTTCTCTCCTGCATTGCCCATTTTTAATAGTCTCTAGCATATTTTACTTTTATGTGTAGCATAACAAAACAAGTATGATCATAACAAAAACAAAACTAAATAGCATAACACTGTGGCTGTAGCAAGTTCATTTTTATTTCAGGATTATGAAGGATAACCATTACGGGTTCCCAGGGAATAGTGTAGAATGCACACAGATAAATGCATATATAAACATGCAGGTGCCTTTGGACTTAATCTAAGTTGTGAGATTGGAGTGCATATCACGAAAGCTATTCTGTCTGCAGTGCTCCGCTCTCAGCCTGCTTTGTTGTTCCTTCTTGCGTTTCCTTTGTCAGCCGACACCGAATGAAGGATTTTGGGTGCAGCTTTGTCCTTTCTTCCATTGATTATTTTACTATTTTGCCTATATTTCCACTGTGACAGCAATTGTAAAACAAGTTTAAAAACTATACTAAGTGCTTTATTTAGTGATTAGTGGCTGTATCTCTTCCTTAACACCAGCAATTTAAAATGGAAAACGGGGGATTGGGTTAATAGGTGTGTGTGTGTGTGTGTGTGTGTGTGTGAAAGAGAGAGTGAGATAGATAGATAGATAGAGAGAGAGAGAGAGAGAGAGAGAGAATGTCTGTATTAGGAGTAAGAGCTGAGGTGTTGTGCATTTGTATGTGAGGCAGTGGGGGTTGCCATACATTTTCATTCACCCCTCTTGAAAGCTGGAGCTAGGTTTCCATGGCAACTTTGACCCCTGGGAGTGGATGCTTCTAAATGAGGCCCGTTGTACCCAATTATTCGGTTTTTACTTCATTTCTTTTCCTTCTTTTTCTTCTCCCTAACGTTTTTGAAAAAACAAAAACACTTGTTTGTGATTGCACTTGTTTACCTTTTTTCCTCGTTTCATCTTAAATTATGAAATATTTTCTGTTTGATTGGATTTTTTTTTTTAATTTTCAAGCTATTTGATGGGAGTAGGAAGCAGACCATACTAAAAAACGAAAGCACATTCGTTTTCAAGTAAGGGGTTTCAAGGGCAAAGAAAAGGTCAAACATTCATATAAGCTATACAGGAAATGCAGAAATGCATGGCACTTTCAAGAAGGTTGTTAAGAAAGATTCACATTAAATCCAAAATATATCTTGACTGATCCAATAGGATTAGTAATAATATGAAATCTAAAGAATTTTTCATTCATTAACATCAGCTAAACCTTCTTCTCTCTCTGTGTCGATTGCAGGCCAAGCTGATTGTGCCCAACAGCACTGCGGGGCTTATCATCGGAAAGGGAGGGGCTACGGTTAAAGCCGTGATGGAGCAATCCGGCGCCTGGGTCCAGCTCTCCCAAAAACCAGAGGGCATCAACCTGCAGGAACGTGTGGTGACTATCAGTGGGGAGCCAGAGCAAAATCGCAAAGCAGTGGAAATCATTGTGCAAAAGATTCAAGAGGACCCCCAAAGCAGTAGCTGTCTCAACATTAGCTACTCTAATATTTCTGGCCCGGTTGCCAACTCCAATCCTACCGGTTCACCATATGCCAACTCGGCGGAGGTGATGCCCGCGGCCGCAGCAGCCGCGGCTGCTACTGCCTCGAGCCTTCTTGGCCAAGCCAGCTTGGCTGGTGTTGGACCCTTTCCCACCACCATGTCCAGCTTCTCAGGTAATGACCTCCTGGCCATTACATCTGCTCTTAATACATTGGCCAGTTATGGATATAACACCAACTCTTTGGGCCTGGGGCTCAACCCGGCCGCTGCTTCTGGGGTCTTAGCTGCCGTGGCGGCTAGTGCTAATCCTGCTGCAGCAGCTGCCGCTAACCTCTTGGCCTCCTATGCTAGTGATGCCTCTACCAGTGCCGGCCACCCCGCCGCGACCTTGGGCGGCTTTACGCTAGGATCCCTTGCGGCTGCCACGGGGGCCACCAATGGGTATCTGAGTGCCGCCTCGCCGCTGGTCGCTAGCTCCCTCCTGGCTACCGAGAAGCTAGCTGAAGGAGCTAAGGACGTGGTGGAAATCGCCGTCCCCGAGAACCTGGTTGGTGCCATCCTGGGTAAGGGTGGGAAGACACTTGTGGAGTACCAGGAGCTAACAGGAGCCCGAATCCAAATTTCCAAAAAGGGCGAGTTCATCCCCGGCACCCGGAACCGTAAAGTCACTATCACTGGCTCACCTGCTGCCACACAGGCCGCTCAGTATCTCATCAGCCAGCGGATCACATACGAGCAGGGCGTGCGAGCCACTAATCCACAGAAGGTGGGCTAAAAGGAAAGTGGAGGAAAAGCAGTAAGGTGGGCCCAGGGGGGTAGGGGTAAAGAAAGAGGAAGGAAATCAAGAAAGCAGAAAGGAACCATTTTTTTCAGTATTTAAACAAAGGATAAGGCAAAACAAACCTACCTACAAGAAGGATATAACTGTCCAAGAAAAACCAAGAAAATGTGTAAAATGTAAATATGATTTTATTACTCAAATCCTGATCTTTGGGATATTTTTTTAGTTATTTTTTTTTTCCACTGGATGACGGGAAAACTATCATCACTCAATTCAAACACGCACCATCACTTCGTAGCTCACAGGTTTTTTTTTTCCAACTTTGCCTTTAGGCTTTAGTTCTCCCCTCCCATGTCCCCGCCCTCTTTGGGGGTTCTGAGCCTGCAGACAAACGCCTGAGATCTAAGGGGCAATCCCACCAGTCAGTGATCACTCTCGTGCATCTCACCCACCTGCCCTCAGCTTACGACAAAGGGGGTGCGATGCAGAAATGCTAATGGCTCAGATGAAAACTCCTTTTAGCTACGTCTCCAGGATTCTGATTTAAATAGGCACATCCAGCTCTTATTGTTTGCATAACAAAAATCTGATTCGTTGAAGACACTACGACACACACACACACACACACACACACACACGCACGTTTCTAGTGGATCCGGAATCCTGCTTCTAGTACTAGAGCACGTAGATTTTCGTGGCATTTTCTCGACAGGGTCCGAATTCTGGTTTTACTACTATTTTTGCTATCATAATTATTATTGTCATTTCCATCATCATTATTTATTAATATAATTTCATTCATTAAGATTGTGGTATTTTAATTTTTTAATCTGAGAAATCAGGTTGACATGAATGTAAATGCTATATTTTTAATTTAGTTTCTTTTTTAATTATTTAAGTGGATTTGATAGTCTGTTAAACAGTGTAATATATGTCTAATTTAAAACCCGGTGGGACGTGCATTTTCAGCACCATCAGTTAATGAAGGGTCAAAGTGTTAGATCAGATATCCAGTTTGAAACGACTTGTATACAGCAACAGGCATGCATGCACACAACACATGAACTGAGTTGTTTAAGTTTAAAATTCTGTTTCGGTGCTATGATGACAAATCAAACATATCTACGCTTAAACCTGAAATGAAACCACTTTGGATTCTCCGTACTCCCCACTTTATCTGTAAACTGAAAGTTTGTAAGGCAGGTTGAAGGAGATCAAATGAACTTTAGTTCTAACTCAAACTTTAGTGCTGCCTTCATATACCTGAGCACATGGAGTACACAATACTGGTGTTACAAACCCTTAAATTATCCTGAAATTATACACCCCACTTCCAGTTTATCTAAATTCAATTACCTCTGAGCTTAATTGCTCTTTGCCCAAACTCCATTCAAGATACAGTATGAATGCAGCCCTACTGTGTGTGACAGCAAAAGGCACTAAAAGCTTGAGGGTGTGGCACTTAGCATACTAGAGCTGTTTTTCCCAATCCGGTCCTCGGGAACCTGCAGACAGTCCATGTTTTTGCTTCCTCCCAGCTTTGTATAAAGAGGGAGCAAAAACATGGACTGTCTGTGGGTCCCTGAGGACCGGGATGGAAAACACTGTACTAGAGGTATTATGGTAGTTACTTCTTGTGAGAACTTCACCTTTTCTTGAAGTATAGAAGGGTCCATGCAACTTGCCAGTTCCTATCTACCAATATTTATGCATTATATTGATTAAACTAATTAGGTCTTAAATTAACATACATCATTTACCTGCAATTCATTCTGATGTCATTTCAAAAAAGCCGTCAATGTATATATTTTTTTCACTCTGGCAAATGGCAAGGACCCGCCTATAAGTTTATCTTTGCAAATAAGTACTGCCCTGCTAAGCGTTTGCTGCTAAAGATGTTTTCACAATCGAAGTACACTGAATTTCTTCTTAATGCACTGTGAAGTATGGGTGCCATTCTTTGGAGCCAGGAGATGAGGGTTATATGCTGTAGGATATTGTTCATAGCTTATCTGTATGTACGTTCATCCAGGGAATGGAAATTTAGTCATTGATTAATGGGAAAACATATCTGAAAAGCTTCACTGTGTAGTAAATCTGTAGCTCTCTATTATTATACCAAGTTGAAGCAGTGAGGAAAATTCCATAAAGCGCTTTGCTCTGATATATGTGCTACTACATTAGCACTCCATTTAGTTTTCTTTAACGTGAGCTAAAAGCCAAGAAAAAAAAGGGCATTAGCATGAAATGTTGATTTCACTCGTTCACCCTATCTTCGAAATTTAATCTGATCCGGTATTTTACTGACCTTCTTTAAAGTTTCAAGAGTTTCATTTGAACCTTCAAATCATAATTTTAGAATTAAGCACAGAAATCAACTAATCAACAAATTAGCAACTATGGAAGACTAAATGAAATAGGAGGAGTCAGAGAGAGCTGGAAAATAGACAGAACTCTACTTTTGCCCTTACTGTATGAACGAAAACATTGATGGGAACAACATATCGTCCTGGTGTGAATTTTCTCTAAAACTATTGACACTTTTTTTGTAAATTCACATTATATATGAAGCATTAGCTTGTTTGAGGCTTTATTTATTGGCCTAAGGGCTAAGATGTAAAATTATATCGTCAATTCGATAGATAAAAATATCATTAATTAAAGCAGCATTTTTAAATCGTAGAGTCATATTTAAATTGCCAATAAACCTACAGTGAGTACATATTTCAACAGCTTGGTAAGGAGGCTTCTTTATTGCAATCCAGAACCATCCACTTCCCTCAACCCTGCATCTTAACACACTGCATTTTTACATGTCAGTCAAACGACATCCCTCCAGTTGCCCCTCACATCTCTTCATGAACAGACTTTGCTGATGTTGAAGTGCATGTTGCTTGCCCCCATAAGGCAAAAGCTTTACCGTGCCATAGACGCCAGTGTAGAAGGTACACAGATCCTGGACAGCTCCTTTCCCAAACTCAACTGTTATGAAAATAATATGCTGGTAATATCCAGTGGTGTAGTAGGTGTGGCCAAGGTAGCTTCCTGCTGTGATTCTTAAATGTAACTGTACTCCAGGCCTGGTTAAATGCATTTCACATGTTAAGCATTGATGACTGAAGGCTTGATAAATGAGTATAAATCAGACCACAGATTATTGACACTTTCATTTATCATATAATCTCCGATCAGCTTAGTGGAATGTATGGCTCATTAGTGCCTGGATTCTAAAGAAAATTTAGAAAACCAATTTGGGTTAGAAAGATAATATATGGGAGAGTTTTTTGACAACCACATGAAATTTGTCAATATACTCTGTCCTACTGAAAGGCAAACCATGTGAAATTACAAGTATGAGTGAATAGGCTTTTGGCTTAACTGGTTTGTTAACCTTAATGACTGCTCAAATATGCTGTGAAATAATTTCTAGTAATCATCAGAAAGTACTCTACTCATCCTTAGAAGCCAATATCTTCCACTGCAAATCTTGCCCAAACTCTGGGTTACAGATTTTTTAAAAATATGCATTGAGGTCGTTACATATGTTGCACTAATATTCTACACATCAAAACATTTGGATATTTTGCAGTCATACTCACTTTTCTGGAATCAGGGGAAGTCATAACTTTTAATAGGATACAGTAGACCAGTCAGGCCTGAGGTGGTTTTTGAGAGAATAATGCAAATGTCATTATTCTTTACAATTTTCATCCCAGAATTGGAAGAAATAATGCTGCTTGTATACATGACATAGTTTAAATGGGAAACTGAGGTTCAGTTACCAAGCCAAACATACTTTTTATCTGACATGATTTAGCTCTTTTTTTTAACTAAGCCCACTAAAAGCATCGAGTATCTACATTTTCAAGCAGGCATAGGTAAAGGAAGGGGAAACGCGTTATGAAAAGAAAACTGTATATAGACTTAACTACAACTGTGACAATTTAATGTGAACAATATAAAATAGGATACTTGGAGAAGATGCCAGCAAAGCTAGTGAACTAATAGCATCCTTGTTATGTCATAATAGAGGTAACCCTTGATATAGGGGCAAAAGGATTTTTTTTATTTTGTAATTTAGGTAGAAATACAAAAATGTGAGTACTGGAAGCAATATACGTAGCATGTTGTTCTGTCTTGTCTTTTTACTCTGTCTGTTGTAGGAGCTATTTGGATTTACCTAGATGTTGAATAGGTTTACATACGTACAATTTCTTAAGTTGTGAAACTGCTGCTATTTAATTTGTGACATGTACTAAAACTAAAAATAAACACCTGGTTTGTCAGCAGGATGTTGAAGTTGCAAGAGACTAAAATAACGTGTAATAAATACTGATTACTAATAAGATAATATTAACAAAATATAAACTTGTGCCAACATAGATCTTCACAGCTTCTTAAATGTAAATGTGTGATTTAAACATTAGACAAAATTAAGTTACTTTTATAGAAACAACTAAATATGAAAAGTGCCAAACAAACCATATTTATGATTTATATAAAAGTAGTGTTGCATTTATAAAAAAAATTAAAAAAATTGAAAAAATATAGCTTAAAATTGACAAAAAAAAAATGTTTTAGTGTCATTTAGTTGAGAGCTTTCTTTCCCCTTAACTAACATAAGAGCTAAAGATTGCAAACTAAGGGAATTAATTCGTTAGCAAAATGAAAGATTCAAACTATGTCTCCTTGATTAGTTTTGGATTCAGCTGTTGTTCAAAAAGGTTTAGTTGGATCAGCATAGTTAAGACTGAATAAGTTATTAGTTTTCTTTACACAGTCTTTTAAACTTATAAAAATGTATTTTGTGAAGCTAGATGTTAACCTTTTTGCACGTCAGTATTGCATGATATCGAATAATGCGTGGAAAAAAATCAAAGTAACAAAAATAATAAAAATAGGAGGTATGTGTTGTTCATTTTAAATACATATCTTTGCATGTCAACAAAGATATAGCACTTTTATTTGTTACATTCTTAAATTATTATTTTCTTATACCGAAGTTTGTCAGTCACATTCAACTAAGCCGGACTTTTTTTTTCTTACAAAGCTATCACAAAATGTAGGGTCTAGTTATTTAAGCATACTGAAAGTAGTGTTTAAATCATTCAAATTTAAATTTGATCGTTCACTGGTTGCTTTGCTATTTTAATATGTTGTGTGTAATCTAATTGCTGTTTTGTTTTGGTTCTCCTATAGCTGTTTACTAAACTAAAGATAATGTGGTTTTGAAAGTATACTTTTAAACCACTGAAACCCAGTTTTAATTAATGAATGTAGTCAATTTTGCATAAACTTGTAAAGAGTCATGGTCAAAGCATGTTATCATTTTTGGATATGATTTCAAGGCGTATGTGTCGTGTTCTGTGTGAACAGCTATAGATTGACTCTGGCCCTGTTCACTTTCAGAGTGTGTTTCTTTACCATCTCTAATTCACCCTGAACATGATCCTCTTTTACATAAATACGCACTTTAAAGTTCAGCAAGTCATACCTTTATCAGAAATACCCCGTCTCCTGTTAGCGAATTTTAAGAAGAGTTTTACAGCTGGTGCTCAGCTCGTTCAATTTTCTCACTCTTTTTGGATCTTTGGTTAATGCTGCAAAGGCACGCATGTGATTTGTTTTTCCATCTAATAATTTCTTTCTCATTATTCATTCACAGACATTTCAGAATTTTATTTCGCTGCTTCCTTTTTAGAATGATCAGCACTGCATTCCATTTGAACAAACCATTTTATTCCTGTAATTAGTTTGTTGCTGTATATGTTATGTAAGTATTATCATGTTTCTATAGTTCAGATTTCTCATGTAACTTGTTTCAGAGGTGAAAAGGGATTGAGAAATCAAGCCATCTTTTAAAAAACAATGACAATGCATGAGTATGTAATTACAAAATATGTAATACAGAGTTTTTAATTTGTAGTTAAGAATTTGTTTTTCAAAAGATTTACCTTTGTGAATTTAATTTAATGCAATGTGGTTTATATAAAATATAACAGCAACAGACTTGTCCTTTAGGGGGCTATATATGAAAAAGTGCCAAATTAATGATTAAAAGATCACATTTCTACATTTAATGACGCTTAGGCATAAGAATTCAGAAAACTGCATGACAGCACTTCAATCAGTTTGCAGTCTATAACCAGTAATAAGTGAAAATAAAGTAGGAAGAGCAGACAGCTGAAATAGATGGGGAGGTGGGGTATACGTATTTTCCTTACATTTTATGATAGATTATTGTGTTTTCATTTTTTATTGGGCATCATCTGGTCTGCATGCCTATGAGAGGCAAGATTCATGCTGTTATTGTATAAAGAGGGGGCTGGACTTCGTATTTGGAGTAAGAGAAAAAACACAAACCAAAAGCTTACTTACCACTAATATAGCTATTGGTGTCTGTGTTTCTAGAAAGCTTTACTTTTCCACGCCCCTTTGCTTGACGTTTTAAGGTCCAGTTGTTGAGCTTGATCCCTCAAAACACCAGCAATGTTAGATAGAATTTGTTATATATCATTTTCAGGCTTCTGTTTTTGTTCACACTATGCTATCTAACCTAGACCAATTATAACAAAATGCCATCCATATGTACCTTGTTTACTACCCCTATTCCCTGCACTTCCACTGCCCCCACTTTCACCCACTACCCCCACTTTTGCCTCGACTTCCCCACCAACCCTTACTTCCTCCCAGATTTCTGAGTGCCAAAAAAAAAAAAAAAATACCATTCCAAACTTTTTTGAGTTTTCTTGTATGTCGGACATCCATCGGACGCACTCATGAAGCCAGCATGTTCCTCCATAACATGATGTCAGTCATGATGCCTCAACATTATACAAAAGAAAAATCAAAAGCAGACCTGGATTAACACCTTAAAGGCTGGCTACCTCTCATAAACTTCTTTTCCTAATTCTGTTTTATCCCCTCAGCCTCCAGGACATCCTTGATAGTGTGCCATCTTTCTCAGGGCACGTCACTCTCCTCACCCTGAGTCTCCATTTTATTTCAAGGGGAAAACAAAAACAATTTTTCTTTATTATTAAAAGGTGTGAGGAGTAGAAAACGCCAGATGCGCAGCCATCTTCTGTCTTCTGAACTTTGAACTTTCACCCTCATGAACTTTATTGACCTTCTTCCTCCCTTCTATGTTCATCAAACTGTTTGGATTTTAAATCCCCATTCCATCACCTCTTTGAGACTGTGCAATTTTAGTTTGATTTGATTGGATTTTTTTTGTTTCTTGTCATTTGGACTATTCTCAGAGATAAGAAAATAAAAAAAAAGAAAACAAAAATACAGAAAACAAAAAACCCAAACAAATGTTTTCCACACCTTCATTTTTTTCCTCATTGTAAATATTTTTTGTCCTGATTTTGTTGAGCTGTAAAGAGAAGCGTGTTCAACAGAATGTGGCCGGCAGCATAAAATCAGCTTTGTGGAATTTTGACATACAAAGGGATTCCTCTCCATTCCTCACTCAATTCTTATTGAATCTTCTCCTGGTAGTTAATTAGCAATTGTTACGTGGTGTATATCTGTAAAACATGTTTCACATTAATGAATGCAGGTTTCATGAGAACTGAGAAAGGGACAATATGACTAAAGCAGTCACTGTTTACAAATGCTACTGCTATCTTTTTGAATAGAACTACAGTGAGATACAAGGTGTATTAGGCATTACATCATCTCGATAGGTGGAATGTTTGGAAATGAGTGGTTTTAAATAAGTTTACATGGTTGTATGCTTTCAATTTATACACAGCTTGTAGAACAAACCATATTATTACACTGTGTAGTTGGTTCGTGGCATTCAGTGACAGTAATCAGATATTTCCCAATTAAATGATTATGGCTCCTACCTTTTGTGCAATATAGAAATGGGAGTTTATACATTCTTTATACACTTTACTGTTTGATAACTAAATGATCTTTTGTAAGGCTGAAAGCATTAAAAGTGCCAAAAATGACATATTGCTCTCTCCTGGAGATAGTCAGTTTTGCATTTATGACCCTATAGCAGGTAAAATATCTATAAGTATAATTTAACCTCAACAAACAAATGTTAATTTATGCTGCCGGCCGTATTTCTTTAACACTTCATGAGCTATTTATTTTAATCTAACTATTAATAAGTGACGACAACAGCAACAACAAGTACTACTACTACTACAAAAAGGGAATGACTGGAAAGGTGAATCATTGTTTTGTTTTTAGTAAATTAGTGGTTTCTTTTAACACCATTCATTAACTGACTAAATGAGTAATGGATATTTAATGTAATTGTACCATTGTGTTTGTAAAAAAAAAAAAAAAAAAATAGTGAGTTGTGTGTTCTTGACTTGTGGATTATCAGTGAAGTCGGCATTTTAGTGGTAATATACATTAAATCGTTTTTTAAGGATTATTATTTTCCGACAATAAGAGTCATTATAAATGTTCATTTTAGCATCACCTGTCTTCTGTTGTCTTATTCTTCACCCTCCTACGACACTCAGTCCCATCTAAGTAACACATTGCAAGTCCGTGCCTGAAACCATGTGCTCAGTCTGGGGGCGGGGCCATATCGAGTGAATGAGTGTGTGTATGAAAATTCTGCAAGGGGCCCAAGTGGGTAGGTGTTCCTTTTATGTCCAAGCTAAAAGCTGTTGGGTTCCATTCATAAATGGAACCTGCTGATATTAGCTAAAAGTCATTGTCTGATTTTAGTCTTATCTATTGTCCATAACCACACTGCATCACCAAAATCCCTCCCTTCTCCCTTGAGACATCCCCAGTCACAACCGCTACACCATGTAACATTCTCCATCGTTAACATATTTGACTACACCGGCATTCCTGTATATTCATGCCTCAAGGAGTTGATCGCATGCCAACCTGCCTGCTTCCCTCATAAAACGCAACCATTCTCTTCTACTCCTGTGGCCAAGCTCAAACAATACAAATGAGAGTTAAAAGGCAGAAAAGGATTCTCAGGGTGTCTAATCAATCTACCTTATCCTGTGCTAAGCAGCCTCCTACTACGCTTGTCCGAATATGTCTTTAGGATCCCAAAGACAAACTACGTGTACATGTATGGTACTGCTTACAGTCTATTGAAAGAACTATATAAACCTAGCTAAAGAAACAAGTTGCAAAATATGAGACCAATGCTGTTCAATGAATGTTTAGGGGTAAATTATTTAATTATTTGCCTACATTTATGATTTTACATTATATGGAATTTATAAATGAAGCATTTGTAACACTGCATGATGTTACTTTTTTGCAAAAAAAAAAAAACAAAATATTTTTGAATGTTAATGGTTACTTAATAGTTGATAATAAATATATTGGTGTCAGTGTTTACATTACCTCCAGTGAGAAAATGAAAACAAATTCTGAGATGGCCAAAAGTGTTCACAGAATTATTCATATTCATTGAATTTAAAAAAAAGGAATATAAAATTAGTGAAATCTGTTCATCTTCATTAGGACAATAAATATTGTTTTAATTTTCATCTAAATTAGGACAATAGAATCACTGTAGAGTGTGAAATATTGAATGTAATGGATATAAAAGGTAAGTTAAGGAAAACATCGCTATATTGACTTTACACTTTGCCTTTATAATAGATCAAAACTATATATAAATATAACCCAGACATGCCAAACTGTTCATTAATATAGAAATAAAGCATTACAGTCCATAGGATCGACTAATGTGTGGCATTTTAACTGCTTGTGCTTCAGATCCTACTAATCCACAGAATCACCTTCATAACGTCACAAGCAGATTTAAAAATGGGAAATGTAGGTCGATGGGTTGAATGTTTCTGTGCCCTGACTGAGAGCTCAATCCAAACAGATAAATTCATAGTCTGCATTCACATCAGTTATCTACAAGTAACCCTTAGCAATAATTATAATTTATCATACACTTAAATGTATCTAAAAATCATTTTAATACTAATTTTTAACCAACTGATTCATATATTGGCTGAGTGGCATGCAAATGACTACATGCAACACATATTTTAAAAAGTCTGTTTCACAATGTCCAGGGGGAGGAGTTTCTATACAACAAACACAATAGGTCACCTTGTCCGGGGGTTCAGGGTGAGAGAGAATTTGGCAGATTTTATGACAGATAAATTTAGTCAGACATGTCAATAGCAATCACATGCATTCATAACCCTAACCGTCACTCACAGAGAAAAGTATCTGACTAACCAATGTTTATAATTGAGTTTACAAAAAAATGTCAACTTAGGTATGCTTTTGATTAGCAAGATGTGCAGTTTTTTTTCACCAAATGACAATGTCAATTTCTTGAAATTTTATGAAGGTTACTTTAAAGAATTGCTTTAAAATGGAAGATGGGCTGTTTGGAAAGGTAAGTTTTTAATGCCGAAAGCGATGATTTGTGGAGCAGTACACAAATAACTACATCGGCTGATTTTTTTCCCCCCTTTTTTTTGGATGTTTTTCATTTAAATCTAAGACCCTTGGTGATCAGCTTAGAATTTTAAGGGAAACCATTGTGATTTATTTACCAAGGCTATACGCTGCTCATATTGCTGCATGGGCTTAATTTCTTGTTGCTCAAAGTTCCATATTAATAACTAATAAGTGCTGAGACAGGAGTGTATCAATAGGCAATAGTAAAACTTTTAAAATGACTGACTAAAAATTCAGTTCAGGATTCAGCATTTAGCGTAAAATTTTTCCAGCTATGTGATCCTGCCTTATTTTATTTTGATATTCTGAAGTGTATCAAAATTTTGCAGGATTGTTTACCTTGGTCTGCTGTGTAATGTACTTTGGTCTGGAAACAAATTTCATATTAAAGGACAAATATTTAGGAAATGTGGTTAAATTCAGAATGGAGAGCAGCCAAATGGCACAATGTAGCAAATTTCTTCCAGTACCTTTTACTTCACAATCTATGCAAAGAACAACTTAAAAGTATATATTATGGCGATAGTGCGAATAGATTATTTGAAAATATCAAAACACAAATATGTGAACCTCAATAGCTGTCCTGTGTTATTTTATTAATTTTCATCAGTACTATGATTGTAATGTTTAGACTTGAAATTCAATATTGTTATGCATTCTCTTTAGAGAATTGCTAGACAAAAAATATTTTTGGCTACTTTATCCTTAAAAAAAAAAAACAAAATAACAATTGTCTGATTGTTTGAAAGAAAAGGCTACCAATGGATTCGTAACTAGTAATAAATTAATTTAGTTGAAAAAGGCTATGTAGATTATATTCTACCTTACTCAAGCTGCAGGAAAAAAAACTGCAACAGGTTTACAAATACTGTATTTAGCAATACGTGATGATTTAATAATGATTTTTTAAAATTCATTTATATGTAGCTGGAGATAAGTGAATTTTACAATGACTATCCAAACAACATAGCATGTATTACTGATATTGTCTTGATAATGAAGGTGCGAAGTTTTGATAGAAGGTACTGAACTGAAAGACTTGCATCAGATGGGACTGTGAAAATATCACGCGACACAGGGATAGGAATAAGGAGCCGGAACTTCAGTGGGGGGTGTTAGTGGAGATGGAATGAACAAAAAAGGTGAAGGCAATTATAAACAAGATGGACTTTTCAGACTTTTTATTGGGGCATTGGGAAAACTCAAGAAAACCAGATGTGTATCACGTCCTGAAACTGGGTATAACTGGATTCCGGGTTGGACATCAGGACTGTTTACTAGATGAGAAAACAATTCAGTCTTTTATCGTCTTTGGGACTTTGACACAGGGGAATTCAACAAATGTGCTCTTCATCTCAATTCATCTTTACCGAAGGTGAGAGATAATGGAATTCAGTCTTACATAATGACACAGTCAAGTGAATGAATGTACTCCTGCAGCCTACACAACCTTACTTTCAATGCTTATTGTCCACTTGTCTCTTCTCTGACATTCTGCCTAGACACCATAACTATATCTGGCTAGATCATGAAAATCGGTAATGCTGCGTGTGTCCACTATCTGTTCTTGGATGAAAGCGCAGCAAAAACTTGAGTTGCAGGTGATGCATGCATCTTTCACCGTCTGCTTTTTCATGCCTAATGGTACTAATGGTATCTCTGAATGTAGAAAAGCATTAAGGATTTTTGTCATCATAAGATAATGTTCTAGTTACAGTATTTTGCCTTCCACAAACCTATTTAATTTGCAAGCAGTTTAGGAGTCTGATCATTATAGATTTGTGTTACTGAAGGACAGCTAAAAAATGCTGCTAACAATATAATTCATGAATTTTCCTCAAAACCAACCTGCAAATAATATAAAATATTTTTCTTACACTGGTACCACACTTAGGTACTGAGAAAGGAGGCTGTATAGTTCTCCCAAGCATGCTTCGGACGTCCATTTCTACAGAGGATAACATGGAGAGATTTTATTAAAAGGGGGGAGGATTTTGTACAAACTTTTAAATTTGCTTGTTATTAATTGAATATTTTAACAACAAAACAGACCAGCATATAACAATGTTAACAGATTTGTTTGTTCATACATTGCTAGAAAGATATTTCTTAACTAAGAAAAAAAATTGCAGTTAGTGTCCAGTTTTTCCTCCAGATACCACTGCATTTCATTCAACACCTACAAAGCATTGCACGTTTCTGATCATCAATGAAAAGCAAATGGATGGAATCTAAAAAAATTTCCAATTCCAAACAGGAAGGGATCCCTTTCACCTCAGACCTAACTTAGTTCATTTTATTGTATTTTTTTTTTTTTTTTGTAGTGCTGCCAGAAAGCTGGCTTTTTCAAATAGAAAACGTTTGCGAGCTGCAAATTTCAGCTTCTGTTTGCACATATAATCATTAAAGTTCCTTAAAAAGGTCATTTAAAGCAAATTGAATTATCATTAATTGCTTTACAGCATTTAAATATATATATATATATATATATATTTTTTTTTACTGTAAGTAAACAATATTGTTAGAGGTCATAAAATGGTCCTTTAATGTCCTTTTACTAAAGGAGTTTTCTTTATTGAAGTGCTACTTCAGTAACCAGTTTGTTTTTACTTTATTACGTGTCTATATACCTGGTCTATTGTCTACATATCTGTACTTTATAAACAATCTAAAATCTACCCTATAAACAATCTAAAAACTGAAGTAGTCCATCTTGGACTAGGCTGCATAATTATTTTGAACCACTCTGTTAATATCAACAAATAGTTCTAGAACTAAAAACAAACAAACAAAAAAATCCTGAACCAATAGTCCTTTTTATTATTTATTATTTGAAATGACCCATTTGCATATTTCCATTTGTTGAATAAAGAACAAAGTTATATATAATGAAACAATTCAGCTAAATAGTGTTTAAAAGTACATTAAATGCATTTAAAAGCAATTTCACTGGATAAATGGAATAAAAATTTGGATGGACATAAATGGCAAATGTATATGGGACAAAACAGAATGTTATATTGAGCAGGTCAAATTATTTATATATTTATTTGGTTGTTTTACTTTTATTTTTAGTTGTTTTTAAGCTGCACAGTTCAGCAAAATTCTGGACAATGATTGTACGAGTTTTTATGCATTCGTGTTTGTCGCTGTTTTTGCATTAGTGTAATTTTTGCGTGATTCACTATTGTTTGTTTTAAATACGTTTCATTAACAGCATTCTTAAGTTTCTTCAAATATATCAACATAACAAACATCATCTATATTTCTTTCTTTGAATACAGCATAGGAGAAATGAGTAAAGATAATAATAAAAGTATAGACACAGTATAAAATAAATATAACTGAAATTGCAATGCAAAAGCTGTGATTTTAAACACTGTAGGTGATACAGTGATTTCTTTATCAATTTTATGGTACATAAGATGTGTTCTGCAATCTTGCAGCTGGTTTTTTGTTGTTGAACCTATGTTTTAATAAACTCATTTTTTACTGTCTAAAATAAATCATAAACAGAACTTGTATTATTCCACTTGCAATTTAGACAAGAATTGTCATAAGAAACTGTTTGTGAATTAAACAAGAGAAGGACATCTTGTATCGGGTTCCTGATACTGTTTTTCCTGCTACTGTGTTTTATTTATTTTTTTAATTCTCAGTATAATGGCCTGGAGTGGCAGAATCATCTATTTTGCAATTTATTGTTTATGCAATACTAAGGAATCGTCTGTGAAGTGAAGGGATGGCATAGGCAACTGATGCAACAGACAGGTTCTTTTTACAATATTCTCATGGAATATATGTTTTGTTTGTGGCTAATTAAAATACAATGCGTGATTCTAATTTGTCACAGAGAAACAACTGTATCCAATCAATGTTTGACACTGAAATGTTTGAAACAGTGATCTGGTAATACGGGGAGCTGTATAAAGTATGTCAATTATAGGTAATCCAAATCTTTACCCAGGTGGAATGACAAAAAAATGAAACTATATGGTGAAATGATTATTAAACGTTTAATTAATATATATTCATATATATTAGTTATACAAGCAGGAATCAAGTTTTTCATTTTTAGATTAAATATTAGCAAGCTAACAAGACACATACCATAAGTATATATTTAAATGTATATTATTTCCAATGTAGTCCTAAGGAATGCTTGATTCAGCACACAGCATGGAGAAAGAGAAGCATGGTATGAAGGACCTTTTCCATGATTGACACCCATTCCAGGGAAAAGATCTTAAAGAAATTAGGTTCCTTTAAATTATCATCAATTTAAGGAAAACAGGTGGATTTCCTCCAGAACATTCTACCTTCTCTCTTAGTCTTCAGTGGTCTTAATTAGATTAGGCTTGAATTTTGATCAAATTTAATTTCTTAATTTTGTTGCTAATCTAAAGCAATATTAATTAAAATCACATTAAACCAATAAATTAGCCAAGGACTTGCTGTAATTTTTGAATTGTGCCAAACAGTTATTTTGAAATAATAAACACAGTTTTAAAAAATGGTTAATTTGAATAAAATTTCACAGGTGACTTTCAACATTTGACAGAATATGCTGCGAAGCAGGGATCGGAAATGGTGACCTATTCTAAGAAACATGAGCATAATTTTTGTCTCACTTTTTGCAAGTATGTCATATATTATAGCACTGAAACCTTGTGTACCACAAAAAGCTTACAGTACACAAAACAGTGTAAGCATTCCATAGATATTGTAGGAAGAAAGAAATACAAATTTAATAATTGGTGAAATCTGTAAAATTATGTTTGTTAAATTTAGGTTAAAATCTTGCAGTGGAAATATTTTCTCTTCCACCACCCAAATGTAGTATCATATATGCAATACTGTCTTAATGTTTACTTAACCATGTCACTATTACTTTCCTTCACTCAGATGTAATATTGTTTTTCAACAGTGAATAGTAAAAAAAAGATAAACTCAAGGTACTTATAGCAATGAACTCTCTCCTTGGATGATGACAGTAATCTTACACTGAGCTTCAAGTGTTTTTCCGTACGCCGTCCACCAGATCTGTGTGCTTGTTTACCTTTACTGATACATACCACAATTCCAGAATCATCAAGTAACTGTAGAAGACTTTAGAAATCCTTGTATTTGTAAGTTGTGTAAAGAGTAAAAATGAATGGTACTTGTACTGTCCCTTGGGGCACCCCTGCATTGGTTTGCGCCATTTTCGATTTGTAGAGTGTGATGCAGATAAACCTTGGGCAGTTGATGAGGCACGGCCATGACATCCTCAGCTTGCATCACCTTGAGCACCTTCCCCGGCAGGGAAGGCTGAACGGTGCTGAGCGCCACGGGGACGTCAGTGAAGATGATCCTCGTGATGTTGCTCAACTTCTCCAGGTAGGGTCTGAGAAGCAGGTGCAGGATGACATGTTCCATAGCTATATGTGGCCGGTATGCAAGCTGCAGTGGATCTAGGAAGTCCTTTGTGGCGTATGATGCTAATGCACCAGCCTCTCAAATATATTCATTATCAGAGTTGTGTCATTCAGGTTCAGAGAGTTAAAGTCCAGACTGGGATTTTGTTTCAACCAACCAGTTGAGCATAAAGAGTCACAGTCACAGAGTATTCAACTGGCTGGTTCAAACAAAATCCCGGTCTGGACTTCTACTCTTTGGACCTGAATTACCCAACTCTGTTCATTATACAGGATGTTACTGCCAGCGTTCTGTAGTCATTGGGGCACTGGAACATCCCTTTTTGGACACAAGGACTATACATAAGCTTCATTGTGGGGGGCATTTTGTATTCACCAAGATAGATTAAACGTGCTACAGAATATCTACCAATTAGAATACATGCTTCACTCACTCTGGGGTTGATTCCATGAGGGGCTGCTGCCTTGCCCAAGCATAGCTATCCTAGCTACGTTTCAGAAGAGATGGGCAGACCTGAGATAAAGGCAGATGCTGATAGGGGAGGGTGAAGTTGGACTCCTCGGGGGAGGGGCTCAGGGGAACCAAAATAGATGATACTTGATGAAGCCCCCACCCCCCGGGCTGTGGACTCTGCTGTCAAACCTATTAAAGACCAGGTATAACTCATTTTTCCGACGTGCTGCAACAGCCCACTGGGAATCTGTCTCGCACCAGCAGGGGCGATCAGCACCATGGCAGCCATCGGGAGACATAGATTTCTTATCACTGGCTGCAAGGACTGCCAACAGTATCGGCTGGCAAATAATTGCCCCAACCTGGGGGGGGGGGGGGGGGGGCAGGGCAGTCTTCCTCACACAGGGGAGAAACCAAGGTGAAAGATGATTAGCAGGCCAGCCACAGATTCGTGCTCCTGCATATGAACCCTGGAGAATGACCCCCTGTTGGGACTATTGCCCCGTAAGGGGTATCTGCCTGCACCCATGTCTCCTGGGCCTCCTTGCCCGCCATGCCCTGTGGCATTACCAAGGCCTTTCACCTTCCCATAGCCAGTGATCTTCCTCACCCCTTCATGCGGAATCACTTATAATAAATAAGTGCTTAATACAGAGAAGTGTGGTTAAAGCATGTAATACCGTCCTCCTTCAATGCATCATCTTTTGTCTTTTAACAATTCATTTCAAGCAATTGCACTCAGTGGCCTGATGTTTTCTCTTTTTAATTGGTTGGCATTATTGTGTTTATCATGTAAAGATAATGGGGGAAAAAAAGGTTGTCTAGTTTTTTGTGCGTAGATATTTGCAAATTATTTATGCTTCCCATGACGTAGTATATCACACCAGTGGTAGGGTTGAACAAAACCTTGTGCATAGCAAAGTTTCTGGCTGGGAAAAGGTGTGACATTTCAAAGGTGATAAGCAATGATGTAAAGTGCACACATGCAGGACTTAAGATGATGTCAATTTGCTCATTAATCAGTAGTTACAAAATGAGGAAAATATGATTATAATGTCAGTTTATGATGACTTTGATATGTGAATTTTCAAACACATAATTCCAGTGAGACCGAACACTTTGCATTCAAATGACAGATATATCAGGAACAAAAACTTCTAAATTATTTAATGTCTCAAAAGTCACAACCGCATGTGCCAAAACGTGGACAAACTGCACTGGCAAAGTGGAACGGTTTTAATGTCAATGTCAGGTATAGACATTATCAGGACAATTGCTAAACAACACAAAGGTACGGCATCAAAAATGACAACGGAACTGAGTCGGCACTTCTGTGACCCAGAAAACATTTGCATCCAAGGCCAATGCACAAAGACATTTAATCCTAAGCAAAAAAGAGGATGTCGCTACTCACAGTGTCTGCCGCCAGCTGTTAAACATGGTGGGGATCTGTAATGGGGAGGGAAGCAATCTCATGGGACACATTAGGTACTCTGATTGCTCTATATAATCACACCAGGTGCACCCTATTGTGCAGACGCTGTCCCCTCATGATGAGTCTGTATGCCAAGATCATAATGCTTCCATACTTACTGCTGAACAATTTAAAGATTGGTTTCATGAACATCAGGATAGAGTCAAAAGCTTACCATGGCTGACCCAATCACAGAATCTAATCATCATTGAACTTTTATGGGAAGCTCTAAAGTGCTGAGTGCAAAATAGATTTCCACCTCCTCTATCCCTCAAAGAACTTGAGGTACAGTCCAATACGCCAGGACTCCAGGTTTCCCAGCAGAAAATTGCCCAGAGCATCACACTGGTTCCGCTGGCTTGCACAGTGCATCCTGGTGCCATCTCTTCCACAGGTAAACAACACATACGCACCCGGCCTTCCACATGATGTAACAGAAAAGTGGACTCATCAGACCAATCCGGCGATGGACAGGGGTCAGGGGTCATGCATCAATGAGGCTTCGGAGCCTAAGTCCCCATCACTAGTTCACTGATTGACCTTCTTTGGACCACTTTTGGTAGATACTGACTCAGATCTTACAGCATCTGAGAAACAGCCACCTTTCATGGATTTTACAGTGATTTTACAGTGTTCGGAGATTACAGAAGATGGTGCAAATAAAAAACCTACACTCAGCAGAATTCCCGTGGGCAAAATCATCTTGTTAATGAGAGGGGTCAAAAGACAATGACCAGACTCAATACAGCTAACAGGAAGGCCACAAATGCAAAAATAACATCTCAGCACAACAGTGGTGCGCAGAAAGGCTTCTTGAAATGTAAAACAAGTGTATCCTATAAGCAGTTCAAGAGGCAAAAATGGCTTATACCCAATATTGGTACACACATATGCACACATACGCGATTATATGTGTGGAACTCGCCAATGACTGAAAATCAGTGTCATGTTGCAGATGAGTTTTAAAATTAAAATTAGTTCACTTTTGCATAAAGCTTTATCTAAAATCCTTAATTTATTGTTATTGATTCTGAGAACATCTATAAACAATTCATACAATATATATTTATTTAACCCATTTTTTTATGAGAGGCTTTATACGGTTCCAGTACAAGTTGTTTGCTGGGAAATGGCCAGGATTGATTGCCGTTGCTTGTCAGGAGCAGCCATGGTAATTTGACTTAGCGTGTAAAATAAAGCCATGTGGATAAAGACAGGAGAAGCTGAAAAGCGCAGCTTCCCTTTTCCAATAAGAGCCTAGCTGTTATCCATACGATGATTCACTGAGCCATTGTTCTGCATGTCATTTAAATATATATTTCAGTCAAGCATGTACAGTTTTCTGGGTATCAAGATATATTACAGTGCCGCAGCTGAGTACAATGTGTCCGGTTTATCGGACAGGATTGGGCCTGTAAGAACTGAATTGATGCAAATGAAAAATATTTGGAGCAGCCTAATAAATTTGAGTCAATTTCACCTAGCCTTGCTCCCTTCTCTGCAGCAATTCTTTACCCTGCAGAATTGGGCTCCTTTTGACCTGCACTCCAGTTATAAGTAGGAAGGCGTTTCCATGGTTACCAATTTGCACCAAACCTGGAAACTGAGCAAGACAAAATGAAGCATTTCCACAATCTAATAAGACAAATTTGTGGTTTGAGGTGAGCATCCAAATTCATTTCTGTGTTATGCTGTTATGTTGGACGCGGCAGAATTTCCATAAAATTAAACTTTTCTAGAGCCTCCATTGTGACCTCTACAAAGTGAAGAAAAAAAAAAACATTTAAACAGATGGTGGTTACTGATGCAGTGAGTGACAAGCAATGTAGTTCTTGGGAGATTTAGTGCATTCCCATCATGAGTAGCATTTCCCATTCACAGGTTATAATTGTTATTGGGTTGTATCAGTATAGTACCACTAAAATGGCAAAAAAAAAATGCTAAATACTGTTAGCTGTTTGTAATTTGTTTTAAACTTGGATTTTGACCCTATTCCTGATAGCTCCCCTAACAAAGAAAGAATCTGTTGCTATGTGGACTCTAAGAGCCAAGTCAGACATTTGTTAAGAAAGCAGTCTTCACGGTGGCCAGTCTCCCTAGTAACCTATTGCTATTTTCTCATTCTCCTTTGAACTGTATTCATCTCAGATGAGAAGAAAAACCATAAATGTTTTTATAATGTGCCCGGTGTTCATCAGGAAAGACATTTTGTCATAATTGAAAGGACATATTTTTGCTTTAATATATTTGGCAATTCAAGAAAATAACGCATCATGGACATAATCTGTGATTATGGTGTAGTTGCTGGAATAAACCACACACTATCTAAACACTCAAGCAACTATGCTTTACAATACTTATTTACGATGGTTGCTAGAGACGTGCTGGGCATTTACTGATTTTGTAGGAATACCAAAATTATTGCAGCTTCTTTAGCTATCAAATAATCTAATCTATCTAATTTCTAATGCCTATCATGGCTACTCACATGCAAACCAGAGGTCTTTAGGCAGAATTAAAATGGAACATAGATTGTCTGCAAATTACATGTCAATTTGTAATCAATTTGATTCAGCATAACAACTGAAGCAGTAACTTGGAATGTATTACAGATGTTTCTATATTTTATTTTATATAATAATTTTGCTCACATTTTTAAATGACACCAGTTTTGTTTGTTAGCTTACAGTACGGCCTAAATACTGTAAATATCTGACCAGGCACAACATATCTTTTCCATCAATGACCTTGATTGTTTAAACCATTTAAATTATATGGATGTCATTACTCTTTTTAGTTATATGTTTAAAGGTCATAAAAAAGGCCCTATCCAATGTGAATTTTGAAACAGGTTCTGAGAAAAAAAATCCCTAATCTTAAATAGCAGCAATTTTCCTTTCTTTGGAGGTAATTTTAGGTATAGGATACATCCTCTAATGGCCGCAAAAATAGCTATACATTGCCATCTACTGTCAGCTGTTGTGTACTGCATTCTGCTAAACTGTAGCGCCAAGCTAAAACTAACATGAGCCTGGCGCTTCACAGTATTTGCAAATGAAATCCGCATTTTAAAACTGTGTGCTAATGAATATATATATATAAAAATTCTTCAAAAAAGCACATTGTTCTGTCAGGAAAGATCATTTTTCAAATGAAAAAAAGCTATATTTTAAAAGTTACACGCTCTTCGGTATTAATGCTAATTAACACTTCCGTGTAGAATCGGCACCACTGGTACGGTGTGGCCGCGTACCTCACATCACTGCCTGGCACATCCCCCCAGAAATGTACCTACAGGAGTTCGGCTGCCATGAAAGCTACGTCTAAGGGTACGCGGCTGCGCGGCTAATAACGGCGTACATTCCACACGGTAGTACAAATCAGCTTTTATAGACCAACGCAACCACCAGTACAAACACACCATAGAATCAGATTAAATGTTTTTATCATCAGAGTTTTTTAATCTTCATTCAATACATTTTACATAAAATTACATCTTCTAAATATATGAACCGCTTGACATGTTTTAAGTATCAAACATTTCTGTACATTATGCATATTGTTCAGGCTCAGTTTTTATTTCGGGTTCTTCCTTTATGCTCAGCCTCTCTTTCTTTTTGTCCTTTTCTTTACCCTTTTTCTTCTTTTTCTTTGTTACTGCCTCACAGGACAGATTCTGATGCACATCCATTTGACCTTCTTCCTCCTCCATTTTGATATTTGACTTAATCTTTTTCTTGCTTTTTCTATTTTCCGTTTCCTCCAAGTCCTTTTTTGCCCTTTTGCTGGACGATCTACCATGAGAAGTGTTGCCCTTGTCTCTTCTTGTGGTCGGGGTTGGAGGACTTGTGCACCCAAAGGGAGTGAAGCGTTGCTTCAAACCCTCAGGTATGCTAGGTGCTGGAGATGCTGGGAGAGGCGTGATCATTTGGTTACTGAGAATATCCCCACTGTCCTCACATATGTTGATGAGTCCAGAAATAGTTGGTCCACAGACAATGCCATCTTGCATGCCACAAGCTGAAAGGAGGTGCATTGATCTAGTACCAACAGTATTGCTTAGAATTCTGTAGGTTTCCATCTTCTGACTCTCAGCCTGGAGAGACTTTGAGCCCCTTAGAGGAATCTTCAAATCAGAGAAACTTCAAAAAGATAAATATATATATAAATAAAAAAGACATACCATCAGAGCTCACTTTATTAAAATAAATCCATTCTAAGATATTTTAAAACAAAGATGCACGATACATAAATAAAATTTTTATATATGAGATTTTAAAGAAAACATGTAACTGTACTATAGTGTTTGATTATTTACAAAGCATTGCAACTAGATGTGATTAGGGAGTGTAAAATGTGTCTTTGGTGCATTTGCAACAACAGCAGGAAATCTTTCTGATATTAAATGTTAGTTCACTTAATCAACACAAACAGCTATGACCTTATACTTTTTGGACAAGTTAGATGTTTTTGTTTGATGGGGTCGTTTTTGGATGGACATAGTTGTGAACAAAAGTATCTGGTTATGAGAAACTTGTTCACGAATCACGCCTCCAATTATCATTCCTTACTAATTCCATCACCATGTATTTATTCAAGGGCATTTTTCAATATACAATTCTTGGGGGTACAGCATCCCTCTTTATTAAATCAAAAATACCATCAACGACAGGCTAATCCATGAATCATCGTTGTCATTGTTGTCACACTGCATACTATGTGAAGCTGATACAATGGAGATTAATTGTTCAACACTGATATTGCTGTTCTTTTGACTGCAATATTCAACTGAGGTAGCAAAAAAGTCAACACACATGAATTATAATTAATTTGTATTAAGATTAAACTCTTCAAAGAGTTGCATGCATCACTATGATGCATTTAGTTCCCTACACTTATACCTACTTATTTAGAATTCATAGGATTTCCTTCATTTGTCTCTCTGGAAAACATGAATCAATTAACAAATTTTGTTTTTAAAAAGTAAAATACATAACTTATCATTAAAAACATTACTGTGCTGTGTTCATTTTCGTATTACGAATCTGTAGTGTCCCGTTTGCTAATACTGTATGTTTAGAGAAGTTGTCACACATGTGATCTGTCCTTTTTGTGTGTATTAGTTATTGCCGTATTGAGTCTTACCTGTTTGGACTGAAACTGAATGGGGCTTTGATGAGCCATAATTCTGTACAGTTGTCATTAAGATTATCTAGTCGAATGTTTTCACATGGCCGGTAGGTACAGGGCACGAAATCGCTGGGGCAACGGTATTTGGTACCTATAACAAAAACAGAGTAAGTCAGAAAATACCACGTACCTTTGTACACCATAAATACGCCAGGCGGATGACATCAATTTTCTATGCGTCTACCAAACTATCACCCATAGATTACTTGTTTTCTGCAGCCTTATAAATACTGCTGCTAGTGGTAGTTAATACCAAAACCAATATCAATACTAAACGAATAATCCACTTTAACTTACTTAGCTTTTTCTCTTTCTCAGTCGTTTCAGAATCCGACTCTGCTCCACTGGAAGACGACACATCTTTCAATTTTACTGACATATTTTATATAACAAACACTGCATGTACAAATGCTCCCTTTACAAAAATACTGCAAAGATGCCTTTTACCAGAACTCTAGTTACAACCACGTGTTCCTGTGATTCACTTTTTGCGTTTACTGCCACCTACTGTACAGGAGGGTAGAGCAAAAAACGACCCTACTGACCCGATCTGCGTAGACTGCGTTCCCTGTCCGATTTGCGCTGCGCTTGCGCACCATTTAACGCATGCGTACATCATATCACATTTGTCACGGCTATAGCCCGAGTGCGCATGCAAAAACCAGGTAGCGACAACAGTGACGAAAGGACAGTGATATTTGCTTACGAAATAATACAGTTTTCGCGTACGGATGCTCTTCGTAAACTGGCCGGAAGAGAAGCTGTAAACAAAGGTTTTAAAATGGTGGCTGAGATGGTTAATGATGAAACGGTTAATATAATAAAAAAATATATTCCTGTTTAGTCATTACATTACATTAAACCTTATTAACATAACATATATGTGGGAAATAATTGCCCAACTTCACCAATGAACACCTATTTCGGTGGTAACATACTGTGTATTACTTGCATAAATAGATAACTCATAATGAAACCATTTGCAACCAATTTGTACAATGTAATAAAACTGGAAAAATTCGTAAATGTATAACTGATAATCATAATGGAATAGCAGTTTACTCAGCATGTGAACATTATCTATTAATTTACTTTGAGAATGAAGGATTATTTACTGTGAAAAATAAATCAAAATTATTTAGGATTCAAACTTAAGTGTTTCAGTTTAAAACAAGAGTTTAATTAAATGGTAGGTTATTGACAGTCTTAAAGGAAAATGAAGTCTCACCTTTTATTTTAATAGTGAAAACTGTGTTCCTAAAAATAGCTTATGCACAAGAATATACTTATCTTTTCAAATATAGATTGCATATTTCAAGTGTCTGCAGTTGTGAAACCTGTATGGTACAAACAAATGAATGACAGTTAAAAATTGAAGGAGATGCAACTTTCAGTAAGATGCAAGCTATGAGACAGTGACTCAGAAATTTATGTCTTTGAAGTCTGAGGAAAAATCCAAACAGCACATTTGGCAGAGGACAGATATTTATATAAATAGTCCCCAGAGGTCACTAGAGATACTTTGCTTGAAAGGAATCGGTCTAAATGCACCCTAAATGGACACGGTTCTGTCCACTGGTTTGAATTGCAAGTCTTTGGGAATTAAAAAAACACACAAAGCTTTCAGTATTTTTCTCATTCCAGTGTCATCATGGCAATATACACACATTAGTATAAACTAAGTATGTATTAATTAGTATGAACAGGATTTCATTACATTCAAATAATAATAATAATGAAAACTGCCAAAAGTTTTCACCACTACCAAACATAAATATACTGTACAGGCAGCGGAGTAGCTAGAAATTCTGTGCACCCTGACAAAATGTCACCTTGACCCCCCATGCCTGCCCAGACATACATTATAACATTTTATGATTTTATGTATCCAAAGGCCCCTGTAAAGTGCTGGGATCTCTGATCCTGCCGGGCCATCCATGCCCCTACTGAGTCCCTGTATGTATGATATAAAGACAATATCTAAGGAACTATTTTATGGGAGAATCAATGATATAAATTTTACTTTCCTGCTTATAATGATTTGTTGTATCAGTATTTTTTTTTGTTTGTTTGGAATTCTGTGGGAAAATCTACAACCTAACATATACAATGATTATACAATACTTAGGTCAATAGTGCTCCTTGTGTTGAGAGTTCACGGAAATGATTAAATACCACGGCATATTTAAGATAAACTGTATACTTAGTAACACAAGCACAAAAGTCAAAAGACAAGCATACCAATCATGCGAGAAGGAAGAAAATGAGACGATGAGTTAAATGTTCTGTCATGACATGAAAATGCATTTATTAATAAGCTTCAGCAGTAAATACAAAAGAACAGTCTAATTGCATATTACCTCACCAAGAATGATATATTATAGATCCTAATTTTACCACTCCATCTGAAAAACACTCACTTCTTTATTTCACAAATGAGACAGTTGTAGAAGTGTAGAAAAGTAAAGACTGTATTACAGTTATAAATGTAACCTGTGTAATTGTAACCTCAGGTTAATCCAGTAATTGAGGCCACATGCACAGCTCAGACTGAGATACATTGAAATAAGTTTCTTTTATTTAAAATGTATGTATGAATCAACACAACAAATATATTTCATAATATTCTCTGTGGTCTTACTTGCGTAATGTGACGTGGAAGTAAAATTTCACGCCAGCTATTTTGTATCATGACCCACAACTATGACCCCAAACGAGCTTGATGGGCCGAATGGCCTCCTCTCGTTTGTAAATTTCTTATGTTCTTACATAAACAAACTAATGGTCCAGGTCCAGATTCCATACGTAGACCTACTTCTGGTGAGTGCTGACAAAAGTCTTCTACTGCGTCTTTATATAAAACTGTCAGTTATTTATTGGAGGGTAGGTCTTGAGGGTCCATTTAAAGTCTTAAAGTGTATGTGATGCACAAAATAGTACGTATATCATTATAAAGGGTAAATTATCTTTTGATCTCCTTATACAAATGACAAGAAAAACAGATAAGACCTTTAATATTACGTAAGGGTCAAGAAGTAAAGCATTTGAAATCTTAATCTTTCAAGAGGTTCAGGAATTCCTGAAGTGGAAATAAATGAATAAATCTCAAACAACCTGCTTATATATCAGATATTCATGAATAATCAATTTAAAAATCTAGAGATTTGAGTTTAAGCTGTAATCTGCCTTAATTATTTAGATCAGTAATGTCCTGCCACAATTTTTCCTTCCCCCGAGATCATCTTATAGGCATTTATCAATAACAGAGAAGAGGATTATTTTTGTTCTATTGAATGTTGTTTTAAAGCTGGTGGAAACTGCCTAGAGATGCAGGACATTTTAAAAGTTGAAATTTTCAGACAGAATTCATTCTTTTGCAGTATGATTTAGTATTTTATTTTTACTTTTTTAAAAATAGATTAGATGAACTTTCCCAGGTATAACCTAGCAGAGAACTGTACGCAAAACTCCTTCTGGCTGAGTAGACTTTTGTACTTGTATCTTTAATTGATTAAATTATTTTAATTATCACAGTAGTTGTTATGCAGGCCATACTCACCCATCTACTTTATCATAAACAGAGCTGCATATCAAATGACCTTATCCATTTTCCACACAAAAAAAATACTAAACCTATAAGATAGCCAAGCAACTTGGTTAAAAAAGTGATATTTGGCTATTGTCCTTCTAATGATAACAAACTAAAAATTTTATTACACAAAATAACCCAAATGGAGTGCCGACCAGTGCTGCAACTAGAATTAAATTTCATGGGGTGTCCAGCAACTCTACTGTTAAGTCTATCTTGGTATATTTTACCAACTGAAGGGTGTGTGGGGGGGGGGGGGGGTCTGGCTTGTAATTGTGTGTGCCTGCAAACAGAGCAAAGAGTCAAATTCTTCAACCCAATCAAGTTTCCTATACTTACACAGGGGTGGAATTGGTGTGTACATAGAATTTTAGATGATGCAGATGACTGACTCAAGGTAACCTAATCAAAATTCACATATTGTCAGTAGTTGATGCAGACACTAATGATTTATTAATAGCTTCCAAGAACCACTTGCCTGGTTAATTTTCTGGTACTTCTAGCGATCATATTCTTGTCATCCAACAGGTCACTCATCAATGATTCAGTCATTTTTACATTGTGTGGTTTGCTGGTTTGTGATTAAACACAACAGTTCCTATGTACATGCTGAATTTCTCCTATACAGACATATACAGACTGTATCTTTTAGAGCTCAAATGTGCTTTAATATACTGGAATTAAAATAATAATAGTAGTATTAATTCAGTTTGGTTAATTTTGAGTACAGCAGTTATCACTACGAATTAAATATAAACTTCTCTGAATATATTATATATTTTCCCAGATTTTAAATCATATATAAATACATAAAGTGGCATCTTACAAGTGTGCATTTTATTAATACCACAATACCATCATTCATTATAAAGAATACGAATTCAGATTTATTAGTATTGACTGCTGCCAGTTAGGCTTTCTGCATTAGTTTAGTTTATTGAATTTTTATTTCATCTGTGACATCATCATATATCCATATTGCCATGTTGAAACTTTATGTGATACATTAACTTTGCAAGCTGGTACAATAATATAAAACAGAGAAATATGTAATTATATTGGCAATTTCTTAAACCTGAGAATTTTATACTATTTACATATTTTCAAATACTTAAACAAGTGAGTTACAATATTGCAAAAAAATGCATTTGTCAGTTGTTTTAGTGATACAGCCAGTTTCTATGATGGATTTAATTTTTCTGCACTTTATCAACAATGTGTGCCCTTGATTAGAATATATATATTCTAATCTACCCTGTTATATACAGGTATGTATATATATACCTATATATACACATCTTAGTCGACTTTAAAACTTTATAAATGAGGATGCATATGGGAATATAGTACTTCTTGAAAAATATATGGTTAATGTAGATAAAACTAAGACTTCCCAAGTAAAACGTTGTCAGACAACCAACTTGAGAATGAAGTGTCTGACCTAGACAGCATGTGATACACCAGCATGCAATCAGAAGAGCAGGTAAATTGCTGAATTTTCAGCAGAATGTCTTCAAGTTATTTTCTAATTAGAAAATGTGGCAATAACATTAATAATGCAAGTCAGACATTTTCTCAGATTTATTCTCCCTACAATGGAAGGGGTTAAACTTAATAAAATACACATTTTTATTTACCCTGTTAAGCACAGTTTTCACAGTACTAGCTTGAGAGAACATACATTTAAATGTTGTAAAATTAATGTAACATTTCAGGCTATTCATTTCTTAACACTCAGGATTGTCATTTGAAGGCATTCCTCTCTAAGGGCCACAAGCTCCGTCTTACAGCTGCTGGCATTGACTTCCGTGTAGAAGTTGGGTTTCTTGAGGGAAAGTGGTGTATCCACAGTGATAGAGCCAGTTGTTAGCATATCATGTGCTGAGACCCGACTAAACATGCTCATCATAGTGACCAGTGCCCGTGTAACATTGTTGCGCGCGCCCTCGTTGACAAAGCAGTACAGTATAGGGTCGGCAACACAATTGAGGCTGGTAAGTGCCAGTGAAATATGGTATATAGTGAAAATGTTCTCTTCAAAGTGGCAGTCACATGGTTGACTAAGGAAAACTATACTACGCGAGAGCAAGAGTATGTGATATGGTGCAAAGCAAAAGAGCACAATCATGATTAGACTAAGGGCCAGTCGCTTGATTTTGTCTTTCTCCTGCTTTTCTGTAGATATGTTTCCTCGTACAGCATGTAGGATGCGTTGATAAGAGAAGATCATGAGACCCCAAGGGAACAGAAAGCCAAGGAAAATGCGATAAAGATTCATTCCAGCCACCCAGTCCTGCATAGGATACTTTTCAAAACAAAATGTATGATTGAAGCGATCTTTGAAGAGCTCGTCGTGGAAGAGAGGAGCCGAATTGGCTACGATCTCAATCACCCATACAATCACGCTAACTAGCACTGCTGTTTTTATTGAACGGATCCTCACAAACTTTAATGGGTAGGCTACGGCTAAATACCGGTCCATCGAGATACAGCAGAGGAAGGCTATGCTAATGTAGATATTAGTGTAGAAAATGAAACCAAAAAGCTTGCAGGACACCTGGCCATGAATCCAATTGTCAAGATGGAGAAAGTAGTCAACCCACAAGGGCAGTGTAGCGATGTAGAGGAGATCAGCCACCGAGAGGTTCATCAGGTAGATACCCAGCTCATTCTTCTGTCGGACCTGCAAGTAGGCAGCCCAAAGTGCCATGCAATTCGTGGGCAGCCCAAGCACAATCACAATTATGTACAACGTAGGCTGAAAAAGATGATCGATCCTTGAGTCCACATTGCAGAAAGAGATGTTGCACATTGTCTGATCGATTATGCTTACTCGTCTTAAATTTCCTCTTGTTCTAAGCCCTTTCCTGTCAATTCAAGTTTTGTCAGATGTTGTCAATAGATACACGTGTATGCACCAGATGTCAAGGTGTTCTAAATCAGTCGATTATCACTATACATAATTTTCAGAGAAAACTGAATTTACAGTACATTGATTTGGCTGAGGACTATCAGACAAAAGGTTAGGAAACCTTTTATGTATGATATAGGATTCATAGTGAATTCCATGTTTCTCAGCTGTCCTTCATAGCTGGTTTTAACAAACTTTTAAGCAAAGGAAATCCCTCATAAAATAGGCCTTTATCAAAGCATCATCACAGGACAGTAGTGCACTGGGCATAGCCGTTGAGAAGTTTTCAGTTTCCTTGATTTGGAGTCAAGGTCATGATAATCCTAAATGCCTCTGTGACTTGAGTTGGTGGAGTTATGTTGTAGAAGCCGACAGCAATACTTCTTTGTCTCCTTCGTCTTTAGCCCATCTGGAAAAAAAAAACCCCAGGGTGTGTTTTAGTTGTGCGTGCATCATAACAGACAGGGTGAAATACTCCCAAGAGACAAACAGAGCGAAGCAGTATGTGATATTTTCCCATGTACTCGACTGCGGACACTTCCATATATGGACATACTAAAGATGAGTGGTATTTAAAATTCTGATTGGCCTTTCCACTCCTTACAGGTTTCACAGTTACTTTGGCTTGGAATATACTCTAATTCCAGTAATCTTGCTGCAGATACCCACACAGTGAAAAACAAAAGCAGTAACACTACTTGAGGGGACACAAATGATGCAGTATTATGCTATTAATTATGTATTAATTAACCACAAACTAAGTCTTAGTTACCTACTGATATCATGTTTGATCATTAATGAATCTCAAGCAATTACTATATTTGTTACTATATCTGTTAATTCTGTAAACCTTTGTGAACTATTGAAGGAACTACAGAAGGAACAAATCATGAATAACACGTGAATTACTGATCTCATGTTTGTTTATCGTTATTGTATGAAGTTTAAAATGTACAAAATATGGATTTTGTGACTCATGAATCAGGGTAAATAAACAATTCTTTATCTTGTATATTCTCTCATATATACAAATCCACACATGTATAAGAAAAACAACAAAAAAAAAGTAAAGCTTGCTAATGCATGACGGAAATACTCATTTCACATTAAAGAAATTGAAAAATCAACTTAACTATTGATATAAAAATAGAATGATCACAAAGCATGAGAATTCCCTGTGCCTACATCATTTGAGTTATACACTTAATTTCATATAAATCTGCTAACCTTTTCCAGGCAATTTTGGCATGTGTTAAATGGAGCATTATCATCCCAGTGATACATTAAATAATGTGGCACAGTGGTATTACATCCCTAGGATGTGTCTGCCTTGCGCTATTTATACTTCCTTGTTACATAAAAGCATTGTCGGGGTTTTGTTTCACTTTTTCTCCCAGGTACATGATCAAGGATCATGTACACTGAAAGTAATATAAAGCTGTATGGAATCAAGTGTTGAAGGTTAGCATATATCACTCATGAATAGACATCCCGATCACACACTTTAATTAAGGCTTAACATCCATGTTTAAATTTGTTGCGAAAGATCCAAGAAATCATTACAAACACAGAGAACCTTGATTATTTGTTGTTCCCAAGCCGTCAGCTGGATTGTCTTGCCCTTTGCGTTTTATAGGGCCAGTAGCTGCAGGGTGTCTCAGACCTCACTAAAGAAGACTGGCAGGAAAGTCCAATCCCACACGATCAGGACATTCTGGACTGGAGAGCAAAACTCCGGTCACTAGGCGTGTTCTCACAGGATTATTTTCTCCATGCCCAGGAGCATCAACAAGAACATAAAAGCTGGATTTCATGCTGAAACCTCATCAAACAAAGTGTGGAAATCCAATGCATAGGCCATGCACTTTGGAAAAGTTGGTGGATAGGATCTGCACATCTCACTTTTATTATCCATGGGCTGCTGACACATTCCAATAACATTAGGGAATAAGTAAAAAAATAACAGCCTTTTGTCACTCTATCCAGTTTGTTCCCATTATACACTCTTACATGAAGAACCAGAACCTTTTTTCCCCAACAGCTGATGGGCTGCATATTTCACCCCTGTGCTGCTTATGCTAAAGGCATATCTGGAGAATATAATTTAAGCAGGAGGAGGAGTGTCCAGCATTTCACATCAGTCAAAGCTATCGGCTAAATACAGCGTTAGTGAAAAAGAAAAAAGAATGTCTAGTGATCACGTGAATTCTCCTCACCCTCCACGTCCACCTCCTGTGACGGCACTTCACCCCTCTTTTAAAAAAATGCCCACTTCAGTGACTCCACTGCATGAGGAGCAGCCCCAGAGCACACATATTTATCTGACTTTGTTTCTGCTTCTAGGTGGTCCACCAACCAGGGTGGGACCTTGTCTGTGTGAACATCCTCAGCTGGGACGAGGGAGGGACGATGTCAGCAGGGAATGACTGGGTTCTGGCAGTGGGGGAGGGGTAGGTGGGGTTAGAGCCAAGGTTTGTATCATTAATAAATACTGAAACTACAATGGTATTGAAAGCATTTCATTACACAAAATTTAAACCAAACTAACAGCGTGAGACACTAAAATTAAACTGAAATTAAAACAACCAATTTCAAAACTAACAAATGAAAATTTGTGGTTTCTCTCCTTTTAAAGTTCTGTTTTTGAGGTCAGAGGCCTTTCCTATTTGCTGTCAGCCTATACTGACCTACCAGATACCCCTCCCCTAAGAAACTAATGGTCAACAAATAAAATTGTCAAAATTCTTTATGTCCCCACAAGATTTGAAGAGATTAGATTAATTAGATTAGGTGGGCAGTGGTGGGTGGATGGTTATGAAAGATTGCTGATTCGAATCCCCAACCAGCAAGGTACCACTGAGGTACCCTGAGCAAGGTACCGCCCCCAAGCACTGCTCCCCGGGCGCTGAATTAGCTGCCCCCTGCTATGTCACGATGTGACATATGGGTTAAATGCAGAGGACGCATTTAGTCGCTGTGTGCTGCGGTGTGTCAACAATGACCACCGATCTCTAAATTCCAATTCCGAATTAAACATGGACATGCAGCAAGCTGGACACAAACGGAAAAGAACAGGGGAATCATTTTCGGTATGATGCAAACTCCAGTAAGAGCAAGTGTGTCGTACATGTAAGAAGTCAAGTCTGTGGTGCGTAGCTTAAGGGAAGCAAACCAACTCATTTAAAGCTGGCACCACAAATACATTTAGAAAGAGGTCAAGGAAGTGCAAGAAATATAGATTTTATGGATATACTCTAGGGTTTACAATGTTTATTAAAGCTTCGTCATTATTCATGAAGCACTGTGTGCCGTATATTTTAATTTCTATTAAAAAACTGAAATTAAACCGAAATTATGAAGCTCAGCAAAAATATGACCTAAAATAAAAATGGTCAATAACTCATAAAACTAAAGTAAATCTAAACGGCAACAGGAAACAAAACTGAAAAAATAGTAATATAGTAAAAAGCTAATTTTATCAATGGAACTAAATTTATTTGCTTGGAGCAAAGACAAGCCCATGACAAAATATATGCTCTGCATTGTCTTTCAACAGCCCGTGTGTCCCAATAGCTTGGACGTTATATCAGTTCTCAGATCTAGGAGTCAGTCTAATTTCTCTGAGGTTTTGTTTTACTTTCATCGCATGGTATTGTAAACCTGTTCCCCGTTCCTTCCCTTAGTGCCACATGGATCTGTTTGGAGTCTCATGTCAAACAAATGATACAAATATATAATTATTATGTTTAAATATAAGTAGTATCAACTTCATCTCGTAAAAGCAAAGGCCTTTAGAACAAAAACGCTGTTTTGTCTGAGGGCTGTTTTACCTAAATGCTCTCAAAGGAAAGAGCAAACTGGCACTGATTTGAATTATAAGTGGAACTAAAACCAAAATGCCATTTTGTCCATTTTGCACTTAATATCTGTCAAAATAATTATTCAAATTTTCTGTCATCCTCTGCCATTTATAGTTGCTTCTCTAGTAACTTGCAGAAATGACTAATTCTGTTTCTTTTCACTTCAGCAGATAACATCATCATATTCCAAGAGAGGTTGGTTAGAAATTGGATAATATTTATATAATATTCATATGAATTAATATTAAATTAATAATATTAGTAATATTGGTAATATAATATCAGTTTAAGGTCTGATCTTTAACTATTAATATACTGTTTCTAATCATTTGTTAATATATTAGTAAATTTAAAAGCAACTTACAATCCATCATGTTCTGTACCTGCTTGTTCTATACAGGCTCGTGGGGATCTGGAGCCGGTTCCAGAAGCTACAGTCATAAGGCAGGGAACAACAGAACATCACAGAATAACACACAGGGCGCCAACCCAGTGCAGTCACTGCTAATCAAATTTTGAAATGTTTTACAAAGATATCTTATTCCTCTCTCACAAAGGACTTACTAGAAAGCTTGTAAATCACTTGCAACCAAAAAAAAACCAATGCATTAGTAAGCGTACTCACTGTTTTTTATTAATCGTTTATTCCTGAGAAATACAGGTCTACTCCTTAGCTGCTAATTAACGATTACCCATCATGTGTAATATATTGTATCAATATATTAATACTATCATTTAGTAAATTACCAGAAACAGATGCTTTAACGCAGGTTCTCTCCAAAATTGTACTACATTATACAAACATGCTAATATGAAATATATATTTGTGTACATTCTACATTTGTTATACAGCAATGTTGACACTTACAATCCTCTTACTATTTGCCTTGCATTGGTAATAAGCTTTTGCAAGCAATGTTGCATCATACCTACCAGGGTGAAGCTGAAGGCACCCCACCTCTGTGTACCTAGGTTAATTGGCGTCTCTGCATTACGCGTAGGGCTTGGGTGTATTTGCCTAATGATGGGCTGGCATCCCGTGCAGGGTGTGCGCCTGATTTGTGCCCTGTGCAGCCTGGACTAGGCTTCAGGCCTCCCCATCACTCTGACCACTATAAATGGTTAGGAGATGGATGGTTATGTGCTTCATCCCATTTAGGGTGATCCCTGGCTTCTGCCCTGTGCTGCCCAGGATAGGTGCCAGACTCACCACAGCCCTGTACTGCTTAAGCAGTTAGGAAAAACAGATGTTTGCTTTAAACTTCAATTTATCAATAAAACAATCAACATGGTTCTTTTTTGTGCCAGTGTACAGGAAGCCCCTGGGTTAAGAATGTCCGACTTACGGACTGAAGCAAATCTACCTTTAACATCACCTGAGTGAATCCAGTGCGCCTTGGAATCAGCCTTAGATCTGATGGAAATTTCACCACACCAATTATTACTTACATTTTAGACATTCCTATATAGGTTAACACGCATATGCCGTTGTTTTCATAACAAACAGCATTCAGCTGGCTAAAACTCCCCTATGTGACTGTATAAAATATTACAGTATACATTATCAGGAACTAAATATGGTCAGGAAGAGGTAAAACAATGCAGCTATTTATTTTCCTTACTAAATGGGCCATTTGTACCTCCACGTATCCTAGCCAGGGGTACAAGGGAACATTAACAACATGAAACAGTCATTTGGCTGAATTATTTTGGAGTCTGATGCATGGTTCTAGTAATGTCTAGTCCTGCATGATTCATAGTTGTGTTTCTGTTCGCTGGTCTTGTTTGACGTCTTAGTTTGGATTTTGTAGGTTTGTGTCCTGTTTTGACATTGATACCTTCGCTCAGAATATTAGTGAGTGTATTGTAGTATCAGTGAATCTAAGTGTAATTTATTGCAAAATACAAATGAAATTACCTGGCAGCACGCTTAAATGCTTTAATGATGTTACTTAGCTGGGTACAATTTCATCTTGACTCATAAAATAATAAAATACGCAGAAAGACGATAAACGTGCATTTATGAACAATATATAAAAAGTAACGTTTTACTTCGTAGTTGAGGAGAGCTAATGTTGATTTTAGTCACAAAAACAAGTGTTCTGGCACGAGACAATTTCCAGACAGCGATAAACTATATTACAATGGCTACCGGTCTCATTTGTGAGCTGCACAACTGAGAAGGTAAATGGATTTTGGAAATCACAGTGTGCAGGTAGAATAGGTCTAACTGAGACAAGGAGAACAAACAAGTCCTGCTCATACTAAACCCCCTACTACACAGTAAACAAGGGCATTATTAAGTTGGGTACAAATTCCATCCAGACAAAAGCGAGGGAGCTGCAGCTAACCTGGAACACAGTGTCCGTGAGTGTTTGTTTGATCAGCTGCCATTAGTGGATTATCCATCCACCCGCACATAAATTATGCTGGTTTTTCCAGGTAATGTTATGCTGCTTACTGTGTAAAATACAAGCTCAGGAAATTCTTGTTTTTTTATGTCATCCTGTTGCATGCTTTTATGAGGCATTTTAGGTATTAAACCAAGTCATACAGTGGATGTAACTTCATAGACGTTATCAGTAATTATTTAAGGTTCCTTGGCATACTAGCCTCCTGCATTTAGGGAGACAACTTGATCGTTGTACTTCTTAATCAGGATGATACAAACATTTCATACAATCTTTTTACAGAATATCATCTTTTAACATGCACAGAAATCATTAAGCAGGCATCTAACTAAAACAATACTGAAACGTGCATGTCAAAACATACTCTCTCACCTTACTATAATTAAGCATTGAAACTCCAAAAACAAAGAAAAAAAACACAACTGAAAAATGATCAAAAGTAACTACTGTCTATTGTGGATGCATTGATTTCATCCATGGGACTTGCAGGACTACAGTCATCCTGATGCCTGGTAGCAAATGATGTGACAGAGGACAGCTTGAACAGACTGTCAGTCCACCACAAGGAAAGTTACAGATGTTATTTTGGATGTATGAGGCAGTGTAACCTTATAAATTTTTACTAAGTTCATGTGCACTCAGAAACAAAACCTAAAACAAGCGCCCAGTATTACATGAAATAAAGCTATCATACATGTTTTAAATTGCATTAAATTGCATTCATTCTATGTATAAAGTATTTCATATGGTTTAGATTTGTGGATTATCATACCATTTTCAGTGGGTCACGGAGTGTACGTTTAAAAAAAAAAAACCCTGCCCAGTTGGCAATTTGCATCCATCCACTTTCTGTAACCGCTTGTCCTGTTCAGGATTAGGGGGGGTCCTTAGCTTATCCTGGAAGCTATAGGTGCAAGGCAGGGAACAGCCCAGGAGGGGGTGCCAGCACACCTATGGGCAGTTTGCCAACTTCAATTCACCTCAGCATGCTTTTGGACCTTGGGGGGAGGGGGGGGGGACCGGAGTACCCAGAGGAAACCCCACGATGACATAGGGAGAACACACAAACTGCACAGACATGGAGCCATGGGGCAAACCCAAACCCAGGTCCCTAAGGTGTGAGACAGGGCTGGCCACTCTACCTCCGTGCCACCCCCAATTGACAAGTTGTATTGTAAATTTGGGTCATCACTAACTAACCAAATAATGATCTGGATCCTGTGGATAAACCAGCTGAGAACGAGTTGAGATAAACAATGAGATACGAGTAGAACTGTCACCTCTCACCTCCAGGCTAAAGGGATTCCCCCTTTTCTGTGTGTGTGGAGTTCTCATTCCCCCCCACCTTGTAACCTGTGCTTCCTGGAAAAGGCTCCAACCCTTCACTGGAAAAGCAGCCGGAAGATGGATGGATCTTGTTGCTTGTCGTCAATTTAATTCCCATGTATATGTGTGGCTACCAGAATGCAAAAACATTTTTATTAATAAACTGAACTCAAAAGGAACCAGGAAACAAAAAGGGACCACAAGGGATCAAAACAAGTGGAGGAAAACTAAGACAGTTGCACAAAGAGCCTACGGTGAACAAAAGGCAAAACTGATTCTAACGCTTATGGGGAACATGCAGGAAACAAAGGCAAGAACACACATAGGAACTAGAAGCAAAAGCACACAGCGAAGCCAGCAACTGACAGACACACTCAGTGACTGACTAAAGATTAGTGCATGTGCAGGCACTTAAATACAGTTGCAAGAAAAAGTATGTGAACCCTTTGGAATTATATGGATTTCTGCACAAATTGGACATAAAATGTGATCTGATCTTCCTCTATGTCACAACAATAGACAAACACAGTCTGCTTAAACTTATACCACACAAATAATTCTATGTTTTCATGTTTTTATTGAACATACCATGTAAACATTAACAGTGCAGGTGGAAAAAGTATGTGAACCCCTAGGCTAATGACATCTCCAAGAGCTAATTGGAGTCAGGAATCAGCCAACCTGGAGTCCAATCAATGAGATGAGATTGGAGGTGTTGGTAAAAGCTGCTCTGCCTTATAAAAACACACACCAGTTTTTGGGTTTGCTTTTTTCAAGAAGCATTGCCTAATATGAACGATGCCTCGCACAAAAGAGCTCTCAGAAGACCTAGACAAATACAGTCTGCTTGTACGTACATGACCAGGACCAACACAAGAAAGTTGTGGGTAGAAGCACTAAAGAACTAAGAACACAGAGGAACAGATGTGGAGCAATCAAAAGAAACCAAGGATCAAACACAGGGGAAGATCAGAATAATAAAGGTAACTGAACATTATTGCAAACTGGGAAATACACCAATACATAACTAACACAACAATAAAGCCAGAATCATAACATGAGCCTGGATGATATAGCTGACCGCTTAGACTATTAAGCGACACAGCAGGCTGGGGAACAGGAGAATACAAAAGGAGCTAAGAACAATGAGATGGCCAGCGACACCTGCTGGCCAAACGGGGAACTCACATACAGCAAAAACAAAAACGATCATGACTTACTTCACCTCACAAAAATCAGTATAGATTCCTCTATCCATAAATGAAATGTTAATTTTAGAAGGTGGCACCTCCAGCACAGGGACCTCACCTTTGCTCGGCCTGTGCGGAGTTTGGAGTTGGAGATACAGGTTCTCTGTTTTCCTCCCACATTCCTAAGCGGCTAACTGCTTTCTCCAACTTGTGATGCGTGTGCACCCTGTGATGGACTGACATCCCATCCAGGGTATATGCCTGCTCCTGGTGTCAGTGTCAGTAGAAAATAGAGCAGGAAAGAGACAAATAAAAGTGAAATACCCACTAAATGCTAAACACCTCTTCCCAGGATTTGACCTGAATATACAGAAAGTACTGCCACTTACTAAACACTAAGAGAGTCCTAATGTTATGTAATATTCTCTAACAAAAAACACAGACATATTACAGATAACACTTCCACAAAAACATCACTGAAGCTTCCAGCCCCCCGCCCCCCACAAAACATCATAATAGTTTTTTTTCCCTTTCACCTTTTTAATCCACTTTTTAATATTCAGTAGTGACAATGCATGACTTCATCTGCCGCCACTCCAAATTTTTATATATTTTTTTAATTTGCACAGTTAAAAACTTATAGATATTTTTGAGGAGAGCTCTTCATTTTGGTGGGTAGTTGTAAATTTATCCGTCCATTTATTTTCATCCATCCATCCATCCATATTCTGTACCCACTTGTCCTCGTCAGGGTCGCGGGGGGCCGGAGCTGACCCCAGAAGCTACGAGTGCAAGTCAGGGAATAGCCCAGGATGGGGTTCCAACCCATCACAGTGACATTTAAATGATTATTTAAAAAATATTACGCATCAAATTACAAATAGCAATTGAATTGCGTTTCTAACAATCAATCAGAGAGCTCTTGTTTCTGCTGGTAAAGAGCTAACGTTTTGTTTGTAGTAAGGTCAATCTAATTGTGGAATCTCCGAGCACATAATTGTTTTTATACAAAATGTCAGTTAAACCATGCAGCTTACCTCAACCTTACAGATGTTTGTTAGTCTTTCAATATTTTAAATATGAACTCTCGCTAAAAGCAAGAGAGGATTTGAACTCATTTATTCAATTCATTCATGTTTGGTTTCAACACTGGTAGGGACCAAATCAGCCTGGAACCCCTCCCCCCCCCTAAACACACGGTACTCCCTCAGTCTTGATAGGGACATGTACCTACAATCCATACCCACTTGTACGCCCTTGATTAATTCATTCATGCAGGCTTCGGTTAAGTGATTAGCCTCTTTCGGAATGGCGAAACGAGACGTCGTTGGCTCCGGAATAGGATTCGCGCTTGCATGACTGAGCATGATAACACGATAACAAAAGTACATTGCTGCTTTGTGAGCGTGTTTGCCGAACTAAATGTACACCTATTTCAAGAGTTCACATCTAGCAATCTGTTAACTTTTAGCATCTTATATTTCTCAGTTTTAGGAAGTGCATTTCTGATCATTCTTTCATCAATTGCCTTAATCATAAGAATTCTTGCCATGAATATTAATACACATTAACATGAATACCATACGCAAAGAAAAGTACTCCAGGTTAGGAAAAATCAAACTCTAAAAACACTATATAAAAAAGCACCGAATATTAATTTAACTATTATACATGATAGAATTAGCTGTGTTTTGTTTTATTTGAAAATGTATGTCTGCCTTTAATTAGAACGAATCATTTTTAATAGCACCACTATTAACACATACTCCTTTGGTATCTAAAATAAACTTGGGTTTCGGATAAGAACGTCACACAGGAGCCTGAACCTTGAATCCTGAGCAATTCCTGAGGTAGCCAGCTAACTATCCGCAAACTAAGGTGTGCTTCACCAGACCGGCGACATTATTATATCAATTTAAATAGTTATTTTTAAGTACAGTATTTCAATGTAGTTCCCTTTAAAAATGAAATCAAATTGTTTCTTATCCTGTGTAATTTCTTAAAATTCTAAGTGATCGTTGTAACCATTTTCTTTTACAGGACTGAGCTCACAAAAACAAAATGGTAAATATCAGAAATTTGCTGCAACAAATAGAAAGGTTCATCTTAGGAATATTAAATAAATCTTCTCAAAAATTATGCCAAACACGTGCAAACGTCCAGAGGTAACAACAGGAAGAGCAGATTTTTCTTATTTTTTTAATTCTTATTATTACAACAGTATACCACGTTCTTGCCAAAGAACATTATTGGCATTACTACAAATGAGGTTACTATTTCAACCTAAGTATAGATCACCCTGTGAAAAGAAAAAAAACAAAAAGGTTCTCCTTAGTGTGTAGGTTTCGTATGTCATCCACTAAATATATGCTACACTGAACTGTATCCATAAATCATATTTCTCTACCTAAACCTGTCTCAGAAGCAGATTATCAGGTAAACGAGTTTCAAGAAAACACAGCTCTTCCTCTGTTATTTAGCAGTATCCAAACCACTTGCCCCGCTATTAACCTTGCTTATCTAACGTCTCCAAGCAGCCACTTAGCTTACTCTGCACCTTTGACTAAGTGTCTGGGTTGATATGTGAATCAGCAGCCCAGGATTCACAGGCACAGAGCAACACAACAAAAAAAACTTCAAAGACTTAAAGAAATTATTTCCATAACACGTTGAGATGACTGCCTTCAATATGAGAAATTATGGCTCCTTTCACACGTCCCCAGAAACAGACAGTTTTAATGGTAAACAAAAACATGAACTCCTTCTTGGAATTCACATACATGTGACATACAGTACTGTGCAAAACGTCTTGGACAGTCAAACAAAATTATGCTTAAATGACCTTCCTGTTGGTTTAAAACTATAATATCATGTCTCTCAAAGCACGCCAGCATAGTAATTTCAAACCTCTCCTAAAGTCACCCTGGTATTTGTAGCAACCATCCAATACACCCATGTATTTTTTGACTTGACCACACCTCATATGACGAATCAATACTGACTTTTAAACTAATTTATTTGATTAAATAAATGAGCAGGTTGTTAAATGCAGAATATGGATGACGTACCCCAGAGGAGAGGCTTGGCAACTGAATCTGTGTTCTTGATCAACCTTTTGAAGAACAGAAGAAATTCTAGTTCATTTTTACTGTTGCTCTTAATTTGCATATGTTATCATGTTAAATTGTGATTTTGTGCTGAACATACACACTTACTACCAGATAAATAGCTTTAAACACTTTTGCTGACAGCCTAAGACTAATGCACTGTTCTGTATTTCTAATTATGCTATTAGAAATATAGCATTTCAGGGAAATTTGTCACTATTACGAGATAAAATCCCTGATGTCTCAGGTAGCAAAGATTATTTTCTGTTTCTCTCTGCATTTTCACTACAATTGGATTAACTGCCATATTCAGAATCTCACATTTCTCTGCCAGCAGTTGATGCATTCAGATAAAACTGAAGTATTCTCAGCCTGGGGGGGTTACAACACTTGTAAGTGCCATAACCTAAGATAAAGCTCTCATGAACTGAATGAAACATCTACAGTATATACAAAATCTGTATTATTAAAATAACCTAAATTCAAAACAGTAAAACTCTTTACACAGAGAAGCAAAAATCAAAGCTCAAATCTGGATGGAGGTAACTGTAAAGGGTGCTGATGTAACTAATATACTCAACATTCCGTAATTACCTGTGGAACAAATGCAATGAAAACTAAATACAGTATAACTGTACTGAAATACTGAGACTGCACTCATTAGTCAGCATTGTTTACTTCTAGTAGAATCACGAGTCGGCCTAAGTGAGTGGGACTGCTACAGTTGGCCATATTTACAGGGATAAATGCAAAGATATTCATTAAGTTTTCAAACCAATTCAGCACCTCAGATCAGTTCATGATATTGTGATCCGGATTCTCCAAATGCACGATATGTCCTGCTATACGGAACTCCGCAGGAATTCTGAAAATTAGGTGCTGCATTGTGCTTCTTTAGCGAGGAGAGTGCTAGTTGAAATAAACTTGGAATGTCAATAAATAAAGAGTTAAAGACACATTCCCTCCACAAGAGTATCCTCTAATCAGCAGAGTTAGAAATTACAGTAATTAGGAACACAACTAAATTTAGCACCAATATTTCAAAACTCTTCACAAGATGGGGTGGCAATTGATAAACACTGGAATATTTATTACAAATGGATGCTGCTGATAGTTACTGTGTGCTTTGAGTCTGTAAGCCAGCAGTGGCCAATCTTATCCGCAAAGGGCCGGTGTGTATGCGGGTTTTTGGGATAACCTTTAGGTCAGCTGTTCAAACCCAGGTGTGAGGACTCCTCAGCCAATCAGTCCTCTAATTAGTAATATAATTAGGGAGCTGCAGCAAAAATCCTTATCCACCCTTTGTGGATAAGATTGGCCACCCATGCTGTAAGCCAAACATAATGATCTTACAATTGGATTATGTACTACAGATATACCACCACCCTTCGGCGTGTTCACACAGATTTCAAATGATGCTATATCTCAGCATAGCATGTGAAAACAGCAGAATTTTATGATCATTCTAAAACAATACTAACATTTAGCTAAGATGAATAAATTAGTTGAATAGTTCCATTTGGTGATTCCTATACGTAAAAACAAAACCTTTTTTCATACATTCCGGGAGAAAACCAGCAAAAAGTCACTTCGCACAAAATGTCAAAATGCGAAAGTCATTTAACACAAAAATTGTCAAAAAAATTAACTATCAGTATTCCTGCATTAATTGCTTCTGAAATGTGCTGTGGCATTCATTTATGTTAATACATAAATACAATCTGATTAAACCACAGAGATCTGCTGAAGTGAGACACCCTCTAACCAACGACTCTCAGCAGTACCTCTGTTAAGGCTCATATTTATACAGTAGGAAAGGGCTACGAAAGTGTTGGATCCCCATCAATCCAGTCAAACGGACGGTGAACAGATGGAAGGAACTCAGTACTGCTGCCACTCTCCCTGAGAGCGAGAATGCTGCAAAGATCATAATGCACAATGAGTCAAGCGTAACCAAGGACATGCCAATATCTCCCGCACAAGTCAACATGCGTGTTCATGAGTCTATGATAAGAATCATAGTTCATTGAAGGATACTGCAAGGTAAACGACTGCTCTCCAAAAAACATTGCCGGGGCCGGAACACCTTTCAAATTTCATCCATCATCGAGCCATTTTCTGTACCCGCTTATCCCATGCAAGGGCTTGGGGGTCCAGAGCTTATCCCGGGAAGCTATTCCATCAGATAATCCTACAGGGGTTTGTAAGGGTTAGGAGGCGTGGTGGCTCAGAGGGCAGCACTACTGCCTCAGACCTCCAGCGTCGGTGGTTTGAAATCTCCTCTGGGTGTCGAGTTTGCATGGTTTGCTCAGGTGTCCATTCAACACTCTGCTCTCCTCAAAGACATGCAGTTAGGTGACAGAAAATCTCTAGCTAGCCCATTGTGTGTGTTCCTTGTGGTGAACTGGTACCCCCCCCCAACTCTGTTTTGGTAACATTGTTTTATGCCTGGTCTTGGTTCTTCTGCTATTTACCCCCTTCCGATGTGTCTCCTGATTCTACCATATAGAAGCTATCCCTCAGTCCACTCCTCCTCCAATACCTTATCCAATGCAGGGTAGGAATGGAGTTCAGGAATGGATTCCATGCGTCACAAGACAGAGGTACAGCCCCACTGCCAGTTTATTTATGAAATGAAAAATAATTGTTACCATAGTTACCATTAACATTACCATGTCCTAATATAGCTGCTTCCGAAACGTTCTTTACGTTTGCGACAGAATCTTCCATAGCTTATGGTTTGTCTTACTTTTATAGTTTCAGTGTATACTACAGATTTTTATCATCATCTAATACCAAAGGTTTTCCACTAGTAGCAGATCTAAACTTGCTGCCCACATCATTTTTTTTATATTGATTTCAGTTTCACATGGTAAGTTGAGGGTCCTTCCCATCTCTATGTGCCCTATGTCTCAAAGGGCTTCTTGATGAGGTGTGAGTGGTTGTCCATGGGGAAAAGAAAAGAGGCTGACACAAAGAGACAGTGCCTAGGCTCCTGAGGCATTTTCTAATAATCCGAACACTAGAGCAGTCATTCAATAAGTTTATTTTTCTAGGTGATGCATGCTGACTTGTTTGGATGACACATGGTATAATGCACTTCCATTCTTCTGCTTTTCTCAGGTCTAGAGGGCTTATTTGGTATAACTGGTCTGGGACAAACTGTTTGCATATATGAGCACAGTGGCCGTACAACACTGACTGGAGGAGAATACACTAAGCATCAGTGTTTGCCAAACAGTAGGATTAAAATACACTTCGTGTGAGTTATACAGGCATTTCTATTTATTTGTCCTGACAAACTGATATTAATCGAAAAGTTCCAGCCTCCCTCTTCAACCTTTAAGTTCCTTTATGCAAAAACTAAATCTTTTTTCCAATATTTATCTTGGAAATCACTAAAAACAACATGGAAAACTAGCATGTACAACAATCACAAAATGTGTCACGTGAAAAACTGGTAGCGAGTGCCTGACTACTAGTGCTGAGCAGCCCCTCTGCGCATGCTCATGGACCTCTCACTCTCCCATCCTCCCAGTTGGCACCAGTATGCATCACAAAGAACACACTCACATTCAATATGGAGAATCTACAGGCACCCATTCAGCTAACTTCATGTGTCTCTGCTGAGAAGGAGGGGAGAAGAACGCTGTACCTCCCAAAATATGATCAACTTAGTACTGAACTTGATTTCATGCACCATAATAAACATTTCAGCACATGGTAACAAAGATTAAAAATTCATTGTTAAGTTTAAAGGGGAAAATGGATCCAGGTGTAGGAGGCCTAGCTGATTTTGTTAAGTTTAGCTCAAAATATATTGTCAATAAGTCTTGTGGTCAATACTGATGCAATTTGCACAAACCTTTTATAATACAAAGACATCAATACCTCTGTAGATAAAATTATAAACCTTTCCACAACACAAACCATTAAACAGCACTGCCGAAATTAGCAAGTGGCAGTAGGTAACACTTTACTTGAGGGGGCACAGATAATGTAGCAGTACACACTTAATTGATGTACTAAGTAACCAGAAACTAAGTGGTAGTTACGTGCTGATTCCATGTTTGTTCATCATTAATCAGTCTTAATGGTTCATGTATTTCAAGCAGTTACTATTTCTGTTCATGATTTGTACTTGAGTAGTAACAGAGTTACTAAGTAACTTATGCCCCCTCATGTAAAGTGTTACCTGGCAGTACAAAAGACTTGGCTACCAGTTCAAAATGAGCCACAACAGCGAATTCATGGCAGCTCTATTCCTTTTTAACAAATTCTTCCATAAAATGGGAGACTTTAAAAAAAAAAAAAGACATACATGGAGCAATAGCACTTCTGCTCTTTCAGATTTGCTGTAACAAACAACAGCAAATAAATCAACATGTTTTATCCATCCTTGTTCAAAGTACTTATTCTGGTCAGAGTTGAGGGCTAGATTACAGGCCAGAAAGAACTGGGCACAAGGGAGGGGTATACCCTGGATGGGGTGTCAGTTTGTTATTAAACAAAAACAAGAATATCCAACCCAACAACAAGCATAACATTTATTTAATATTTAGGGTAAAAGATCTTGCATCGTACATGTGAACAGTGCATTCCCCCCATTTTCACCTCTGAAACAGTGCATGAGATAACATACACTGCCTTTTAAAGAGCCACATTCTTTTAGAGAAGACTAACGAAATGTTAGTCTAGTATATCAATCCCGATAGCCTGAGAACTTACGGAGCTACAGTACTATTCATTCTGATCTGCCGAAGATGCATATATATGATCAGTGATTCCGAAGGCTACATGATTACACCACGTTATCATTCTCGTTCCATGTGTCACGATCTAAATACCACCTCACAATTTCTGAGTTCTCAAAGAACTCAATCAGAAAGGTTTGCAGAACTATACCAGTACAAAAACAGGTGATTTCGATTAAGCGAGGATAATTCAAGAAAACTTACTTTACTACTTACTTTTAAGTCTTTAGCTCCCCATTTTTAACGCTGTGCACATGTAGTAGGTGATCCGATGGCTAAACGTGGTGCTCGAAATGCACAGACTTCCCCTGAACAGTGCAAAACATTTCAGGCGAAGAATCTAGAGACGGCAGGAGCTCCAATCCCCACCCTCAAGCATGGGCTAGAAACAGTGTCACACATGCACACGGGGGTGGGGGGGGGGGGGGGGGGGGGGTGCCGTTATATCAATAAACAAGTAAAAAACATCACTATAAAAATAATACCAGAATAGATCAGCCGGCGGGGATTTTTCATTGAATGATATTATACAACATCCAAGAAAGCTTTTGTTTTGATTGCAATATTTGCTTCTTTTATTTCCTTTGTATTCTCTTTTGAATTCGTTACAAACCATAACTACAACAGTTTACTTCTCTGGCTGTTATTTTGAAATAAAATAAACAGGCTAGTTTAGGAAAAGATGTTTGCTAGTAAATAACACGGCCGATGTCAAAGTTGCCTGAACAATAATTGCTGTCACCTCTATTAGAAATTTCGTTTGTTGTCTGACCTGCTAGATCGATAAGCTAATTCCACAGTAAAAAGGTACCCGTAACTGCAAAACCTTACAGTAGTTGACGGTGGTTTTGATGTATGTTGTGTTAACTTACAATCATTTGAAATATTGTGTTAAACAGCAAAGGTAAATACTTTAAGTGCAATAAAGTATACTTTTCGCAGTATCACAGAGTTAAAGCAACAGCTGAAAATATGCAAATCGATTTTTTGTTCTTTGTTTTATGCTTTAGATGGTGATGTTAGCTCTCAGCCTTATATTTTACACACTTGGTTGCTGGCTACCTGCTGGATATCATTAAAATAGTTAGTGAATATTACTAGCGAGATACTAGTAATTTATTTCCAAAGGTTCGACCACCTAACAAACAGACAATAGACACACACATCACCCGCACCGCACGTTCGGACAGCGGCTCCCGAGACCCACAGTATGACGCGCTTTTAAGGGGAGAAGCGCCTTATGGCCCCGCCCACTCACATTCTATTGGCTGCGGTTTGTCTGGTCTGACCCAAGCAACAACATTAGTGTGCAGAACCACAGCTAAGCCTGCTTCGTAGGGGAATAGACCGTTTAACGAGTAAATGTAAGGAAAGCTTTTGTGATGCCACCCACTACGGCCATCACGGTTTTCACTTGATGCTTTCAGCTAATTAAATAGACAAGGCTAAAAATTATGCATCCATTCATTGATTTCGCACTGCACTATATCTATATGTATATAATGTATCTTTATAATTATGGGGATTTGGAGTGTTGACTGAATGCTTTTTTTAATGCCTGCTTTGGAAGTAGCATTATTAACACCTAAAATTGACACCGATTTTGTGAGTTTATGATACTGGCAACACACTGATTTGAAATATCTTGCTTTGTTTCCTGTGTATATGCATGTTCTGTGTACAATTATTATAAAAGAAGTGGTTTGGTGGCTTTTTTTTTTTTTTTTTACTTTTTCACAGCTTGATAGCTGCTGTGCGGAGTAACAAGTGGCACTCTGTGACATTTCTTAAGCATAGAATCCAGACTTATTGTGCCTCCGAGTATATCCAGATTCAACTGGCTTAAACACTGATGTAAAACACGCTGAAAAAGAGTATACTCCGCACTCTGCCCTAATAAAGTTATACTGCTTAAAACCTTATTTTCCAATGCCAGAGCTAACTCACCCAAAAAATTGTTTACTTTGCCACATAGTATACTCAGCCTAAAGAAAACTAAATATATGTAACGAAATGTGCTTTTTCCAAGTGCTTTGCCACCATATACTGGGTAAGCAGTTGCAAGATGAATGGATGGTTAGAGGTGTATATCACCTGTGTGTGCGAGTTTATGTATTATTAACAATGTACAACAAATCTATACTAATGACATCTAACTAAATTATCCATTTTAAACCCACCTGTCTTCAAATGATCCGATAATGTATATCAGGGTTTCCCAATTCTGGTCCTGAAGGGCCAGTTTACAACAAAGTTTGCAGGTTTCCCTGCTCAGACACACCTATAAAACCTGGTAATTAGCCGGGTAAGATGTGTTTGAGCATGGAAATCTGCAAACTGTGTTGGATTCTGGCCCTCCAGCACTGAAATTAGGAAGCCCTGATATATACTGTCATCTCCAGTGCACAATGTAGCTCACCAACTACCTGCCATAGGGCAGATTGTCCTCCATGACCATGCCGACCTCCAGATGGCTGTAGTCTGTATGTATGGATGGGTAAATGGATGGATACATCAATATATAGACTATAAGCACTTAGTGAGAAAACAGTGTAGGGCTGGGAATTATAGTTGTGTTTGGCCATTTGTTTACGCATTCACTGAAAATGGGTCAAACCCAAAACTGCAAAACATTAAGCTTTTAATGGTCTTAATAGCAAACAGCCAGAAGGTATTTTGGAACATTTTGCAAACCAGACATGTGCTAGTCTGAATTATATGTCAAACATTTAAATCTTTTCATGATTTTATCTTTGCGGAAAAGAAGCACATTTCTCTGTTTCCAGCTTTTTTCTCCAAAAGTTCACTGCAGCAGTGAGCAGTGAGGAGCAAACAGTGGCAAAGGTCTCATGAGAATTGAAAACAATGCCTGGATTTGGAATCAAGATCCAGATTTGAAAAGCTCTGCCCCAGACAGTTTATGACATGCTGACAGGCCATCATGGTAAAAATCCATGTAAAACTGTCCTTCTTTTTTATTTAGTTTTGCAATAAACTACAATGCTTAGAGATCAGTGCTAGAAGTTTTTGTTCATGTCTGGAAACTCGTGTGATAAATATTTGTGGTGGCCGCTACATGTGTTTTTGTGGTTGTGAACCCACATTCTGAGGAATTTTAGCTTGTAGAAATACTGGAAACCAGCAATATCAAATGATGCAGATCTCACAGGAAAGGCCACATCAGCCATTTCATTTTGGAGACTTTTCTTGGAAATTACCTGTATGAGCTCTACAAGCCCAAGCACAAGCGCATTAAAAAGCAAATACACACACACAAAAAAAGCAAATAATATGTAAGTAATGCATTCAGATTAATGTGTTAGGGTAGAGAAAATTCACACATTATATATTTTAAAAATATCCGAATGGGAAATTGATTAAATGTTAGAGCAAGTTGGAAGTTGGAAGTTACATCAGTAAAAGGAACATACACTTAAGGCAAGAAGAAAAGTTCAGGTTGGTAAGCACCAGTAAGAAAGTGGTCAAAAACATAATATATATATATGAGCCCCCACCCATTCATTTAGGTCCATTGTAGTGGACATTTTGTTTTTGCATCTATCTTTTCACTGATGTAAGGAAACATATTTATTCCTGTTGTACACTAAAGAGGACATGCTGTGAAATTAAAAATAAAAATACATTTGAAAAAATCTAAATTGTAAGATGTCTTATTTCCTCCAAAGACAAATAACCTCTCATGGGATATCATTATTATTATTATTATTATTATTATTATTATTATTATTATTATTATATTCCTAGAAATTCTATGTGAGATTATTTTTTTCCATTGCAAGTTGTAACAGGACATACTGTATGGGTCACAAATGTGACATCCCATAACAGTGCATCGATTTTTCTTCCCTGCTCATACCAGCTCAGGAGTCTTTGGAACTAAAAATCACCCTTCTGACATTCTGTGATAATTATACAATCGACAAGAGACTTAAATATGAAATGGAGACCGGGCTTGGAGTCTCCATCCTGGTTGTGTGTGTGGAGTTTGCATGTTCTCCCCATGTTGTGGGTTATTCCTCTTGGTTTTCCGGTTTCCCCCCACAGTCCTATAACATGCTGAGGTGAATTAGGAGTTAGGGAGTCGTCCGTAGATGTGACTGTATGTGGGCATGGTCTGTGTGCCCTGGGTTCGGGTCGGCACCCTGTTGTTTCTGCGATAGGCTCCCAGAACCCTGCAGCCCTTCATACGACAAGCAGGGAAGGAAAATGAATGAATGGATAGTGGATTTCAGCAACTTTTGCAAAACTGCAACAATATACAGTAACACCAATTCTCTTAGTGGGATTTAGAATATTCAGTCCAACTGAAGTTTTACTGTTTGTATTCTACAGACCATAATACTATATGAATCTACACCTTAGCTAATGTATATAAATTGTGCCAATTTTGTGTGATTTTATATTTACATTGCTGACTGCTAACTATTGGATGGTATCAGGATAGCAAAGTACTTAGCTAGCTACCCAACATTCACTAAGTCTGGCTGGTTGCTTGACTGACTGATTGAAGGAATTTAGTTTGTTTCCCTTTACTGGGAAATGAGAGTAGCACCATTGTTAAAAGGAATGCTCATTTACAAGGCTCATATTTGGCTTCAAGCTGTGTCTGTCTTATTTCCTGAAAAGCCATTGTGAAGGAATATTAAAAGCATTTTCTCTAGAGTATTTCTCTACAACCTGCTCCCTCTCCCCAAATATTTGACACGCTCCTATGCCCATGCTGACAAAAAATATACTTTAATGGACTAGGATCATCATTGACACTTTTTCCCCATTACATCACTACAGTACCTTACTGTAAACACCCCCATCTGGGCTCCTGGTTGTAATGGAAAAACAAATAACTCAGCCTGATTTAGAGTCTGTGTTTTCAATCTGTTTCATTCCTATGACAATTATATACAAAAAATAGTTATATGAAATAGTTTCTTGGAAAATCCACTAACAATTGAAGGGTTTTTGGTTGTTATGAGCGTGAAATTCTCTTTACAGCTAGAGATGCCGCGGTGTCAGAAATGGAGACATTGAGCCAATGGCTTTAATAGATGAAAGGCCTTTGAAACCCATCTTATAACAAACGAGTGCAGAAAATCTAAGAATCCAGTGATTGTTTTGTCGATTCAACCTAAATCTACTGAAAAAGAGTGTTTTAGGGTTTTCATATGAAAGGAGTTTTTTTTTTTAATATGGGAAGAGGAAAACACCGTTTTTAAAAATACCCGTGTGTGTGTGGACAAGGCCTGAAACGGAGACGTACTAATCACACACTGGGGATTACTACACTAAGAATAATTAACACAGAACCATAAAACAAACAGGACCAGAAATGATTAGACACACACAGGGCAAACCTAAGACCAGTGGGTTACTGGCTTATCGGGGTAACTTGTCGGATTTAAGGTACCACAGTTTAAATGGACTTCATATTCGCTCACTTAAATTTCCCCCAGACTACCTTAAATCCGACAAGTTACCCCGATAAGCCAGTAACCCTGCTTGGTAGTACAGGCCACAGGAATCCAAAATAGGACATAACAAACGTGGGGTGAACAGAAAACCAATAAACACTGAGCTACACAACAGTCCCAGAAGCGGCAAAAACACACAAGGGTTGAAGGACTATACGTCACAGAGAGGGAAAGGCAGAATGATCAGCAATGGCTGCTTGTCTAACGGGGAAAGGTCACAGAGGGTGGGATCAGAGGGGTGCTGAACCTGACAAGGAAAGTTGAGATAATTCTAAAATATTTGCTATATGGGATAGGTATGGGTTGGGGGCCCAATATGACATGCTTTTATGGGGCCCAAAATCTCTAGCAGTGCTCCTGTACTCTATCCACCATCTGTGTAAGGGTAGAAAGTTTCACCGATTAGAGTAAAATAGTGATACTTTATTTACCAAAGGGATGTTTATTTTCACCCCATAGGGATGACTTTACTATCCATCCCATCTTGCTCTCTACAGACACATACAGCTCTGGAAAAAATTAAGAGGCCACTCTGCATTTTCAAATGCTGGTTTAGTCCTGCTTCTGCTGGCAGAGGGCTGCACTGCGAGGCAGGCTGCTTCCAGGCGCAAAGTTTCTAAGACAGCAGGACACAGGAACAAGATGAAGCATGAGACACTGGCAATAACCAAAAACCAGCCAAGCAGAGGGCAGAAGCAACTTTCTAATGCCAGAGATGACCGTCAACTTATCCGGCAGTGCCTCATAAATCATCATAGGATGACTTGAAGTGATCTTCAGAAAGAATGGGAAACATCAAGTGCTCCTAGAAGCAGGACTGAAATCATATGAAGCAAGGAAGAAGCCCTTCATCAATGAGAAGCAGGGAAGAGCCAGTTTGATCAAACATGTATATTTTACACAGGCATATACCAAAACACTTAGAAATGAGTGAAACTGAAAATTTTGCTGCGATCTCTTAATTCTTTCCAGAGCTGCATACTGGCCAGAGCAAGCCCAGGTGTAGGGTCGGCCAATGTCCAGCTATGGCAGATCAATTGGGCTTAATGACTTTGCTCCGGAGCCCAACAGAGGCATCACTCTGTCGGCAACCTTATGATCACAGGCATTAACCTGCAGAGCCAGCAAGCCCTTATCCACAGTCACAGAACACCCCGTTCATTCAATGACTGTTGTCCTGAATATTGAAGAAACACCAAGTAGCTGGATGCTGTAACATTCTGCAATAACGTTTTCACATTCGTCATTCATTGCATTGAAAGAAAAAAGATTTCTTTCAAATGTCTTACTTCAGAATTAACAATGGGAAATCAGGGGTTTAGTCAGGAGCTCATTTCCTGATAGTGCTGAACCTTGACATTGTGATGATCAGTCATGTTGAGAGTGATCGCAAAAATTACGATAACAATACCATCACTTAACATGGAAGCACACATGGTTTTTCTCATAACTGCCCTGGTTGTCTAGTGAGTTTCCAGCCACATCGACAGTTAGATAAAAAATGTAACCAATTTAGTCTATATATTCAAAGATACAGTGATTCATTGTAAGTCACAGAGGGAGGTGAAAGAACAAATCATACAGGGATAGTGTTCTGAAAGGTTCACTCATGATGGTCTAGCATTCAACATCAGCCCTGGACTTTCGCCTAAACAGGCTCACCAGACTAACATACCTATGAGAAATTCTGCCATCTGGGGTGTCTGGTGGGTGTCCCATGGTAAATTTTACCAGCTCACGAACCCAACGGCATATTGGGAAAATACCCGTTATGCCAGATAGACAGTCCTGGCCCTCCCACACATGACTACGCACTCTGGGCATTTTAGAGTGCTAATTTGTCTAAGTGCATGTTTTTAGACTGAAGGAGGAAATTGGAGTATCTGAAGGAAACTTGAGCACCATAGACAATATGTGCAAGTCCACATAGAGTGCAGGGGTGGGATTTGAGTCCTTAACGCCATACGTGTGAGTGCTACTCACAGTGCCACCATGCTTATTATATTGAGTATTTTCCAAGTATTCGCATCAATTACAAAAGCAGGTTTCAGCCAGAACCCATTACTTCAAGAGACATTGCTAAATTGAGATGAGGGCTCACCTTTACGTGTAGGGATCCCATTACCTTAACCCTGTTGTTTCATCCAGAACAGCTGCAATCTGAGATGAATAGCATTGTTTGGAGTAACAATGTCAGAATTGCTCGAGAAGTTCCCTGCACCTCGAAACTACATCCTTTATTTATATTCAGTTTTTACTTGACAAAGAACTCATAAATCATCATGTGTTAATGTTCCTTCTTGTCTAATTTCAGACATGCAGTATGATTAAAAAGTGGTAAAATTGTGATGAAAAATTCTGTCCAACTGGTCTGTTCCAGTCTCCCACAGCTGCTAGCTGTTTTTGTACTTCAAGACCCACCAGCACATTTCAGAATTTCAGAATAAAATTTCCATATTATTATCGTGCACATTTATTTATGAATCTAGAAATTTAGCAATTTAGTTAGGAATGTCCACACTGTAAGATTACTTGTAATAAGCACTTTTAATAGGGGAAAGGGGATTGTGATTTTTAAGCCAACTTTGTCTTATGGTTCCCAGAAATTGACAATTGAAGGCTTGAAACAGTAGAATTCCCACACCCCAGGGCCTTGAGGTAGCATTGTTTCCTGTGTTGATTCCAGGCAACTCATTAGCATTGACATGCATTTCCTCTTAGAAGAATAAATACAAAAATACCCCCTCTGCTAGTGTGCTGAACTGTTTAAAATGAGTTCACTAGTTTATGAATATATTCTAAGCAATAAATGCAATATTTGCATGTATATTTGAATGGGTATGTAACAGTAAGTAAAAGAGGATGTTAATGTAAAAAGCAACACCCACACTATACTCGTCTGGGTCTAACCACTATAGCTGAACACCGGGATGTCCAGTAATGGCAAGTAAAACATATTTCAATGGAATTTTTTTGGTCTGTATAGTTTTTTTTGTAACCTTTCCTTAGACTGCCACTACATTCAGTCATGGACTTGAGCAACATTCACGAACTGGAATTAGCCGACTCAAAATCCGAGCAGTGAATATGTCTTGGGGCTCAATGTCGCAAGATAAACATGGAATCGAAGTCCAAAGTCAACAACGACTTAATTAGAAAACTAAAACACAGGACAAAATCCTAAACTGAGTCTAAAGGCTGGACACTGGGGTCAAATTGGAGAAATCCAGACAGTACTACAATCAAAGTCAGGGAACAGAAACTAGGATATAGTTACAATGCTACAGCTCAGTTTTGCAAACAATACAATCATGCGATACCTCACAAGGCATGATGGAATTTATGAAACCTAGGCTGGAACTGGAGCCAGTCAACCTGACACTCAGTTTCATTGGCATTTCTGATGGAGCGTATGGGTCAGTGCTAGGATCAGCTTGGAGTCTTTCTGGGTTTGTGAGGCTGGATATAATCTGTTGGTGTTTTATTTCTAGGTTCTAGAGAGGGTTGTCAGCATCTTGTCACCAGCTTTCTGTGTCCTGTTTCGGGGTTCGCTGTTTAATTAGGCAGCATTTTGTGTCGGGTTTTATGGTTGGACTGAATCGGTTTCTCGTTGCTCGTCGGGTACCTGGAGTTCTGATTAGTTTGTTGTACAACCAGCAGGATTGTCTTGTTTTTATTTTCATTCTCATTTCCTGGTTTCTGTTCCTGGTTTTCCCAGTACTCTGCCGTTGAATCTACTTTACATAAACCTTGACCTAGAACCACCCATTCAGTCTGCAGCCCCAAGTCTACTTAACAGGTTAACAGGTTGAATTGCTGCAGGTTGTTCAGTTCAAATGACTGCCATATACTGTCCAGAATCTAGTTAACAAGTTAACTGCTCCTTGTGGCCATGCCTACCACCAGACGATTTAAATATGTAATCACCCACTCTTGCACTCAGTTTATTTAAGCTCTGCTTGGTTAAGGTATTATTTCTTGGTCTCCCAGTGCTGCCTAAAATAATTTAGGCAAAAAAAATCATATTGGTTTTATCTGACAGCAAAATCTTTTCCCAGTCTCAGGCACCTAGTGATTCTAGACAGAATGTGCCAGTCGTCTGACCTGAACAACCTTGAGCAACTCTCCCTGGCAAAGTCCAGATGTGTTTTCAAATGGCTTTTTTTTCGGTAATGACATCTTTTGTGGCCCACACATGCCAGAGAGGTAACATTCCACATTCCCAGAACCACTGCTCCTTTCCAAGGTCAGATCCATTTGGGTCCTTCCACTCATGCTTGCTAGCCAAGTGGCACAGCACATTACCCCCACATTTTACCTTGTGGGAGGTAAGCCCACAAAATGACTCTATGTAGCCATTGCTCCTGGTGGCAAACATCAACATCAGGCCTTGCTCTAGGAGTGACTCCTCGTATCCCTTACCTCCGCACAGTGTTGGCTCTGGAAACAAACCAGTGGCGGTTCTTCTAGACCAGTGGTTCCCAACCTTTTTTAACTCACGGCCCACACAGCCAAACACATATGTTTCCGCGGCCCACTGCAAAAGAATTTAAACGATCCCGCTTTTTGTGTCGGGTTAACTAAGTACTCGGAAGCAAGGCTGTTAATTGTCTTTATTGAATAAACTGGTAATTTATTTAATTATATATCAAATTATGATTTATTTGATTTTGACTAGACATTTTTTATTATATTAACAATATTACAATTTCTATTAATAATAATTGGCGGCCCCCCTGCAATACCGTCGCGGCCCACTAGGGGGCCGCGGCCCACAGGTTGAAAACCACTGTTCTAGACCATACTGGGGGGGTTAGACTAAGGCCAGTGGTTCTGTTGGCTGGATGCATTTGATCTTAATTTCCTCCATGTATTATTTACACTAGATTGGCATTAAGAAGTAAAGCACAACTTTAGATGGTCTTGCTTCCACAAGCTTGATTTTTTTTTTTCGTTATTAACTTTGATTTTCACCAAACTGAAGCGACTCGACCAACCGGCGCAACCATGTTGAGTCCGTCAAGAAAACGTGTTTACGTTTGTGTTTCGCCTGTACCCAGTGCACAAAGTTTGAGCCCACATATAAAAATGTAAATAATAATAATGCAAATAATAATAATACAGACAATAGTAATAATAACATTAATAGTAGTAGTAGTAAAAATAATAACAATAATAATAACAATAATATTTATTTATTTCAGACTTTAGTAGCATACGAATTTAGGGAGCCATATATGTTGTGAAGGGGCACTGGCCCCCCTTGGCCTCCCCCAGAACTGCCGCTGGAACAAACGTCTTGATCCGGGGTGGAGTGTCTCCCACTCTGGGGATCCACAAACTGAATGACCTCAGGCAGGTGTGAGGATACTCACTTTTTTTTCAGTGGAGAGCAAGTTTATATGAAACTGTGCGTTGCAGAGAGGAAAATGATGATTGTTTGTTTATATACATCAAACAGTACATGGGAGTATGCCATGTTTAAGGCCATGTTTTTAGTAATTTATAAACACATTCATAACACATAATAATGTATTCATAAAGTATTATAAACATGGCTATAAATTTCGAACGCCATTACAAACACATTATAGCTATACGATGATGCGTTCATCTATAATGCATTATAATAGTCGATACAATAATTAAGGATGCTTGGTACTGCATTATAAAGGTATATACTGTATAGTGCATTATAAATGAGAGCTTCATAAGGCAGTCATAATGCTTAATAAACATGGCTAATGTGTTATGCCTTTTTCTAAATATTTATAGCCATGTTTATAATTCTTTACGAATGCTTTATAATGCATTATGTGTTTATAAGTTACTAAGAACATGGCCTTAAGTGTTACCGAAATTTGATATGGTACAGAAAGTCATATTAAAACCAATATTCACTAAGTGTGGTTGAACAGCATTGTGTTTTTTTCCCTAAAGAGACTGATTTAGGACTTCATGTACAAATTTATATATTTGTTGATAACCTGGTATGACAATGAATATACATGGTTCTTTTTATTTTATTGCATTTTTAATGCATGAACATTGAAATTAAACAGTTTATATATGTTTATTCAGGTAGAAAATCTAAGAAAAAAGGACCAAATCCTATACTTATGTTAAAAGATCAAGGATTACAGTTCTGTGCATCACATCAAGTTTAGATATTTAAATTTCAGGTCTACTTATACTGATTTTATATATACACACACCGTACCAGGCAAAAGTTTGGACACGCCAAGCCACCTACAAGGAAAAGTGATACTGTCACACCACATGACCAGGCCACCTGACCTAAACACGGTAGAGATGGTTTTGGAGGCATTTGACCATAGAAGCGGCCAATGAGAGCTCAACATATATGTGGGATCTCCTTCAGGATAGCTGGAAATGCATCCCAGGAGGCCACCTCATGGATCTGGTGTAGAGGAGACAGTAGCGTCAGCCAGTCCCTGGAGCAATTGAGGTTAGGGTCCTTGTTCAAGGGCCCCATGATGGGATCAACCCAGGGCTTTGAACCGCCGACATTCCAACCCACATACCGGCCCGATCCACCCACCAAATAATTTTTTAAATGCTTTTTTGGTCAGTGCATAATTCCACATGTTATTTTATAATTTTGATGTCTTCATAATTATTCTAAAATGTAGAGAATAGTACAAATAAACCTCTCTATGGGTAGGTGTGTCCAGTCCTTTGACCAGCACTGTATATATAGATATATGTATATATGTAGATATAGAATCACACACTTTTGAAATGACAGCAGAAGCTTCTTTATCTTTCCCAACAGCATTAACTATTCTTCTACGCATGCTTTTCCTTTTTTGCCACAGCCCCATCTAGTGGCTACTCAGCATAGTACAGTACAGTACACTCAGACAGCAGAATGAGGTTAAGAAACAGGTTTAGGCACAGCAGTACTGCCAGCTAGAGGAAAGAAGGCTTCAGTGAAATGCACCAAGTTCTCTTTAGCTGATCGCCCACTGCAGGATGCTTGTGTCTTTTCCGCCAGTAGAGATCAGCTGACTGTTGTCAAGTAGAAAGGCAACGTTGGTCACATGGCTGCTGTGTCCACCATAAGAATGGGCAGGTGCCTAAATTGATATCAATGGGAAATGTGTTACATATTGAACCAATTTACCTGATTTTTGGTTCGTTTACAGTCGTGCTGCAAGAGATGGGCTTTTAAAATCAGTACAATTCTTTGGCTGAAAACTTAAAAACATTCACCATAATATATCTAGAATTTGTATACAAGGATATAAAGATATACATACATACATACATACATACATATATAAACACAATATATAGTGAATAAACACATTATTATATAAACAGTATTTTTAAAGTAATTAGCATAAGTTGACATAAAAATACATCCTACATAATAACTACTGTATAACACCATGGGTACTTTCTAAAGTATAGAATTATGCTGTGTTACGCTGGAATTACTCTTAAAGTTTCAGTTAAACACAGAATGTTTTCCTAAAGAACAGGTAATACACAGAGAACTTTGCTTACACGTGGTTGTGAACAAGGGTAAGAGAACAAGTTGACTTTGCCGAAGTCATCGGCAGTCGCCAGGAGTTTGCTGTCAGGTGACCTGCACACAGCATTAATGTCAGTGCCATCTTCACCATCGTGCCAGATGCCTGCATCAAGACAAAAGCTCCATTAGAATAAGGACACATGCCTGGCACCTGAATGTGAATTGATTTGATCTAAAAGAACCAGATTTTGCCTTACCAAAGACAGTGAAGCCCAGAATACAGGTGGAGGTGGCCCAGTCCAGGTTCCGGAAAGCGTCTGCACTCGTCACATGTTTGCTACTTGCAGATTCCCCTGACAAATTCATTTAAAAAATAAAAAACTTTCATCAACTCATGCTTCAGTAAAAGTGAATTCTATGCAGACATTTTTGAAGAAGAAACTCACAGAATAAGATTTCATAATCGCCAGAGTTGGTGACAATGTGCTGGCTGTCACTGGACCAGTCCAAGTGGGTCACAAAGCTGGAATGACCCTGTTATTAAGCAGGGAGACTCGTTAGAAGTTTGTTGAGAGACGTGCTTTTGCTTCCGGAAGTAGGCAAAATATACTCACCGTACATTTCTTCAATCGTTTATACTTTCTTCCATTTTCTGTTACCGCATAGATGTAAATAAAGTTGTCGTGAGATCCCACTGCAAGGAAGTTCCCATCTATTTAAAAATAAACATTTTGAATTAGTGGAAATTTACTTAAATGTCATACTTGAGACACACACCAAGTAACCCCAAATTACGGTCATGTTTACTGAAATACAGTGACAAAATGTCACATTCGCTCTCTAAAGACTTGGTGTTCATTTCAGATGTGGTGCTAAAGACGTTAAAGTCAGTTTTATTTTTGCATTTATTATGAATAGAAATTTTCATGCAACTAAAATACAAAAGTAGACTACATTCAAAAAATGGCAGTTGTGTTGGTCACTAGCTACATTGTTAATGTTACAGGGCTGTAAAGGTACACGTGTGTGTCATGTACCATTTGGTACATCATTTTTGGTTTGTTACACACAATGAATGAAATACATTTATTGACACTGGGGGAACCTAAATTCGTAAATACCCCGAGATTATGCTAATAGTGGCTTTGAGTTGGTTACGACTAACTTTTGGTTACGGTCAGTCATAATGGGCAGTTTGGGAACATTTCGTTTCCCAATAAAAGTACACCAGCACCAAGATTGTCTGTCAGCTATCTTATATTGAACTAGATATGTTGCTGGATACACATCCCACTTGAGATGACATCCATCCATCCATCCATCCATCCATCCATCCAGTGAAGTAATTTAAAGTAATTCTACACAAGTGCATTTATAGTAACATGTAACATTAATATTGTAACCTCTAACAAATTTGTTTCACCTACAAAATGCAACTCAATGGTTGAGACTGAGAATGAGTATCTGTGAAATTTGAAAACCACACGCTTGTGCGTGTGATACATACAGCAAAAGCTGATACTTGTTCCTGCCTCCTTACGGAATAATACATTACATCTCTATTAGTATTTTTAATTATAACGGTAAGGCATGCAAGCATCAGGAAACCATGCTGAATTAAACAATGCGTTTTTCTGTCAGAACAATGCTAACATGCACTAAAGACATCACACTTTGGACATCACAATAATGAAATATATATTTTCCTTATACTGAAAATAATACAATGATTCCTCAGAGGTTTGAAATAAATACATAAATAAACAAATAAATAAAATATGGTGCACTACCTGGTGAATACTTGACAATGGAGATGATCTCATTGCCATCGGTGTGCATGGAAACGAGGTCACTAGTTTCAGTGTCGAGGACCAGCCACCTAAGTGGGTCAAAATAAACAGCAATTGGGTCAGAATGGACATTCAACATCTACAGCAGTCAGAATTGATCTCGTACGTAAAGGCTTACCATGCTAAAGTACCTGTGTTTTAGGCATTCATACCCATTGTTTACAAGTTGAAATCTTTCCGTAACATCTAATAGCTGCAGAATCACTGTCGACTCCTCACATTCTGCTAACTGCATTTTCAGCCTGTCATTATTGGGTCTAGATCCCAGCTACTAACACCAAGAACTTCGACACAAAACCAGCTTTTTCTTGCTATAGTGGCTCTCCTGAACTGATAGTACATACCCACTATGACAAAAGTATATTATCACAACTGCTTGTATTCAGCGCTGTACATTTAAGTTTTAATGCTGTGTCTCTTGCTGATTACGAGAAGATGTAATGCTATCTCTGTATTCCTATCTGTACTCCACTTGCCGTTTGTTGCACGTCAATGCAACCACCATGCAAAGCCAAATTCCTAAACGTGAACTTTATAAGGCCGATAAACCTCATTCTGATTCCAAAAAGGCACCAGACATCACAAGGAAGCATTAAGTGAATGTACATTTTCTTAATTACCAGAACAGCAGTAAAATGAACGAGATTCTTTAGACATTTCTTCAGCCGCTCTCATCGCATGTTCAATGCAAAGCAGCCAGATATATCTTAACCACACATCTAACCATCTGCAGTCATCACAAAGCGTGTCAGCAGACTAGCATTTTCAGTATATTACTCTATGAGGTCCTGACCACACGCTGACTCAAACGAGCTTACTCATCAGCATTTAAGTAGCAGTACATATGAGCAAAGTAATGCTTGTAATGCAGATGCTGCTACTTGGTTACCATTATTAAGGCTTTGTTAAGAACACATTACGACATTCCCATGGGGGCCCCAGAATTAGAGGCTATGCAGAGTGTTACTATACGAGTTATTAAACCAGCTTTCAATGTAATCTCCACTATGGTAAAAAAAAATAGCTCAGCAATGTAGTTACTTCCTAATAATGACTTGTGCAAGGCACAAAACCCCTTTGACGCTTCCAGCTGAATGTTCTTCTTTATTTCTTTATCATTTCCTATTTTAAATTTTCTGTTAGGCTTTGGTCTGCCATTTGGATTACCAGGAGGAATTCCAGTCTATGTCAGTGTCACCAACTTCAGTCAACTGGTTGGCATGAGACAAATAGTCTGTCAAGCTCGCAATCTTAATTTTAGTTTTACAATTGAATAATATAGATTTGCCGTAAGGCTTCTTGCATAAGCGGGAGTGTCATGTCAGACGTGTGAGAGTTGGCAGCCCTGCTATATCAACCTGCAAATTGACATGAAAATGTTGAAAAATATCCCAGCCTGGTTGTATTTTATGGTTCCTATACCAGTCACATAAAAGGAATAATAAGCAGATATGTATTGTGATTCTATACGGCGAGATAGTGGCGACTGATCAGAAGATATGAAATGGGCATAAGTATTGCATTTAATATTTAATACTTACATCATCCCCATCTATTTGGTTTATTGTGATAATTAATTTTATAATTCAGGAACAGCATTTTTCATTACATAAAATTACAACAAAATTTCAGTAACGCTTTACTTAAAGCAGTCACATATAATGCACTAAAGAAAGCCTCATAATGCATTATAATGCATTCATGAAATATTATAAATATGGCTATATTATGAAGGTGTCTATAGTGCATTATCATGACTGCTTTAAGTGTTACCAAATGTTATAAATCATTCAGCACTGAGCTTCTATATTCACGGTCTACCTTGCGGTCATGGTGCCCACTGCAACAACTTCACCGCTGGGGTGGAAACCCGCACACCGGGCAGCATCCTACAGGGTAATTGGAAAAGACACGAGGGACAAGACAGTAGTTGATTATGCGGCGTTATCAGGAAGTGAAACTGAATCTGAAGTTCACTATCAAACAGCTTTGCACCTCGATGTACTTGCTCCACAGGGGCCGGTGAGTAGTGGCATCCCAGACATGCACCAGTTTGTCCTGGCCACAGGTTACAAACCAGTTCTTGGTGGGATGAACATCCAGACCCCAGAGTTCATCAGTGTGCCCCTTTCCAGAGAGGGAGAGATTCAAATTTGATGTCAAAATCGAGTTTTGTGCGACAGTGTATGTAAAACATTATGGTTATATTTGATAATCATGTAATATTTAACATTGGTATAAAATGCTGCTCGTGTACCTGGACAATGGGACTGAGATCTCCAGCGAAAGAGCCCTGAAGGATGGCATTGCGGGTCGTCCCCACAAACAGCCCGTTTTGCTTCCCCTCCGCGAGGGAGCGAACTGGGCCAAACATCTCGGGTACCTGTAATTAATGAGACCAAAATGAAACTCCCTTAAAAATGAAAGCTCTCCCACAACCCAACGTAAGGCAAAATAAAGTTTGTGTTACGTAACCTCAATCACATGGTTCCAAAATATTAAGCACCCTTTCATAAACTGAGAATAATAGTATTTGGTAAAAATTACACTTCAGGGGAGATAACACCAGAAGTTTGAAATATAGCGCAATGAATAATTTAGCGATGCTACAGAAACAGATGTTCATACAACATTTTAGTTCCTTAAATGTTTAGGTTTCCTTAAAGATTAACAAAGAGCGCTGCCCAATACTGCCCATCGACCATGAGCGTCATGCTGCACAACCCCTTCAATAAAAGGACAGTGTTGTTTAATTGTTCAAAAGTTAACTATTTAATAGCTGCCTACCTCTACTTCATTCTGCTTGCGATAGTCATGATTCCACTGTACCACTCTTCGGTCCTTCCCACCGCCAGACACCAGAGTCCCATCTTTCAACAAGCACAGGGCGAAAATACCTCCCTCGTGGGCTCCTGACACCACCTGAGTAATCCGATAACCACCTGCCAATCAAATGCACACAAAAAAAAAATTAAATATCCTCAAAATGCCATAACAAATAAATATATGTCAGTGTTTCCCAATCCGGTCCCCGGGGACCCACAGCCGGTCCATGTTTTTGCTCCCTCCCAGCTCCCTGCCAGACAGTGCACAGTTGTGCACCCTCACAGCTCCCTACTGGGAGCGAAGACAGCACAAAAATGTGGACTGTCTGCGTGTCCTCAAGGACTGGATTGGGAAACATTGATACATAGAATTTAAGGTAACGCTTTACGTTAACTGCACCTGCATAATGCATTCATAGAACATTCATAAGCAGCATATAAGTGTACCTTAACATCCTAACATCCCTTAACAGCTTTAATATACATTAATAACAAACATTATATGATTACACGCATATAAATGTGTATAATCAGTGTGTCCATCTGTTCTGTGTTGCCCAAGATTAACTCCCGGAGACCCTATACAGGATACATGTTTGGAAGGCAGACAGGTCAGATTTCATGAATAATCCCCAGTCAGCATACAAGACTAATAAACAACATGCCAGGAATGAACAGGAACAGAGCACCGTGCACCATCTACTGGGCTGTTTGGCGCAGAACTGATTAAAAACTGAGACTACACTATGGATGACAGCAACAGTAATTTAAATAAAAAATTCTATTTTATGCGAGTGCAATCATTTATCTGTTCCAATCATTACTGAGAGTGATTTGTACAATAGAACTTGCAAACATGTTTATTATTCAGAGCATTAATATTCAGGGTCTGGTCTGTGCATCATTTTTGTGTTTAAAATAATCAATTACGGCAAGCCGAAAACAGCCCAGTTTGGCCAATTTTACTGTGTCTATTTAAGAGTTGCATTTGTTCAGTATGTTTTTGCATTTATGATTCATTATTGCTGGCAGTATTTTGATTCTCTGCCAGAGAGAAAATAAACATTTAAATTATGCAAGCCCTGTAAATGCTGCACTTTTACTTTCATCCATCCATCCTGCACGGCTGCTGACATAGTACAGGACAGCTGGGAGCCCGGACTCTATAGTAGAAAGCATAGGACACAAGGCAGGAAATGCCAGGACATCACAAGACACCCCCACACTTAGGGGAATTTAGAAACACCAATTCGTTTAAATACATGTTTTTGTGCCTTGAGAGGGAAACTGGTGTAAGGCTACAGTGTTTTCCTGATTATAAGGAAAAAACAAAAATATAGTCTAGGCTGACTTAATTCTTGCCTAGCACCACCCTGTATAATAGTAAACCCAGGATCAACTAATCTTCATCAGGGTCTTGCTTGGTTTTATGGACGCAGCTTGGATAGATCCAGAGGTAATACTCTGCTGCTTAGAAAATAACTGAATATTAATTTTTTTTTTTACTGCAAGGGGCTTGGACCAATTGGCACACTGTTCCAGTAGTTTAGACTGAGCAAATCCTGTATCACCAAAACAAGTATTAGCTTTTTCCCCCCAACCTTTTCCCCAGATGTAGATATTCCCGCTGGAGTCCCCAGTGATGACATCGCCGTTCTCCGCAAAGGTTAGGCACAGAACATACTTTGGCTTCTCATTTTTCTGTACAGAGAAAACAAAATTAAAATTTTCACAGTACCCAATCATGAACTTTTTCATTTGAAGAATGATGAACTGAATAGACATGACTATAAGTAGCTGTCTAATGATATCGCCCCTGTTCAGTGCATATAGGTTTACCTCAAATAGGCCCTGTCGTTTTGTAAGTGTCTTCCCTTCCATGGTCCAAAAATTGAGGTGGGATTTTCCACAAGTGACAATCATGTTTGCCTCAGTTGGGTGGAAGGCAGCAGCCAGGACGGAGTCATTGGAACACTGTTAAATTAAAAGGTGCTCAGATACCAAAAATAGCAAAGGAATGTGCAGATCTATATTTACCGTTCACACGTAAATGCACTGTGAGAAAAACTGTGTAAACTAGTTTACTGGTTCTATGCACCTTATTTTTCGTGCATTAAACACACTGTTAGAAGAAAGATCTGATTTAAGCACCTTCACATCTGCAAGTTGCTTCTCTTTCTGCCAGTCCCACACAGACAGGATGTGGTCGTTGGCATCGTCCACCGCACACAGATGGGCTCCACCATTCTAAGTTACAGGAGGAAGAGTATGCAACCAGCAATGGAATTTACTGCTGTCAGAAACCCGATACATTATGAAATGTGTGATTTATCTCTCATGATTTCATTCGTCTTAAAATTCTGGGCTTACCGACTTGCAGAAGGCCACACAAGTGACGGCTCGATCAAACACTCCAGCACCAATGATATGCAAGGTATTCAGGCTGACCGAGTCCCACACCCTGATATGTGGATGCAGTTGCTAGGCAAAAACAGACAGTACCAAGTTCAAATACAAGGGCTGGCAGAGTGATGTCATCATTGTAAGTCTTAACCCTAATTGCTACAGAGACTGGCCGACCCTGTTTTCTCAGTTGTATGTTACTTTGGATAAATGCAACTGCTAAACATAAACGTCATAACTTGCGAATTTCATTCTTATAAAATACGAGCTTTTGTTGCAAAAATAATAGGGCTGGGCAATATAAACGATATACCGACTGAAGTTATATAAAATATAAATAAGAAAATGACAAACTTCCGATAAATAATGTTGCTTGATAGCACGCATCAGCCAATCAGGTCACAGAAATGAGCGCAATTCTAACCAATCGCATGGGAGTCTTTGAACGGACAACCAATGTCCAACAAGCACACAGCGAGGTTGATGTTAGTGGAGCATTCCATATGCTGTGTTGCTAATTTACACGAGTCATGGGTGAGATTAGCACTCACTCAGAGGAAACTTCGGGTGTAGGCGAAAGTGACAGCTCAGTAGCTACAACATGTTCTTAAAAAGGAGATATTGTAGATAAACAAGGTAAAAAGACTATGATGGCGTGGAAGTACTTTGGCAATTTAATGTCCGACATATAACAGCGGCGCTGTGTATTAAACACTCTGCTGAAAACTTGTGTCAACTAAAATTGGAAATACTGGGTACTAATTGCACCACACAGAATATAAGCTACTCAGACACAGACCCATGGTCAGAATCAAACTGAAAATCCTTGATGTTTGCTGTAACCACAGGGCCACACTCATGCATGACATCAAATGTGCATTAATATATAAAAACTTGTTTTCTGTACCTTAACATTACATCACTGTCGAGTTTTGAATTTCCAGATTTTTTGAATTGCTCGAGTCTCTTGAACGCAGTCTTCTCAGCCTCCTAAGTACTTTTTTAAGGAAAAGAATAATTACCTTGCCGTCACTGGAAGTCCCAGCTACTTGTCCAGTTGCCAGGGTAACCATGTCTGGATGGACTCCCAAACTACAGAAGATTGTTACTTCAGTCAAAATGTGGCTGCACTACCAACAAAGCAACACGGTTTCCCAAATATCCCTTGAGAAGCAGCATTAAAATTGCTTGCAGTTTATGATTAATAATAATAATAATAATAATAATAATCTGATTAACTACAAATAATTAATAATAATCAGTGCAGTTTGCCCCTGAAGTTGCATGAGCTCTGCATCATAATCACTCGTCCTTGCTGTTGGACTCACTGATAGGTAGCATGGGGCTTTTGTGAGAAATTTTTGAAATTTTAGAAAAAGTTAGAGGAAAAATGAACAAGGACTGGTAAACAAAACAATTCACCTTCCCTAGTATGGAAATATTTTGGATTCCATAACGGTGATACTGAGTGAAAGCAATGATCTGTCAGCACGGCTTTGTTGGCACAAGTTGGGACAATTGGGAGAGCAATAAATTTTATTTATTGCTTTATCAATATTGCACATCTATCACAAAAAAAATAAAAAATAAATCACATTGAGATATTTGAAATTTTTCAAATATCGTGCAGTCCTAGCCCACACCTTTATTTACCTCCTGTAAAAGCAGGAAGTTTTGGAAAAGAAAAAACAATCTCGAATTCAGGGAAACAGGGGAAATTATTTCCAGCTCATTAAACAGTAAGATAAAGTGTAAGAAGGTTTTGTTTACCACTTGACGTCATCATTGTGACCCAGATAATGTCGCTGCTGCTGCTCTTCCACATTGTAGAGCACCACCACGGAGGCAGTGAAGTACACGATCTCGCCCGTGGGAAGCAGATACAGATTGCTGCGGCAGTCTCTGCCCCTGTACCCCAACCTAGGTTACTGAAGGTTAAGGAGCGCAATTAACCATAAGCAAAAGGCTGGCAGAAAGCTGCGTTACAGTAAATTGGACATTTTCTTGGCACCCCTTGTGTCTCATGGAGCAAGATGGGACAGGTGAAAGCAGGTTCCCCAGGGGAATGAAAAAAGTATCACTTTCATATTCTATTCTTCGTAAATCCCTGCGTCAATAGTTATCAAATTTAATGGTTCAACCAGTTTCTACTATTCAGTGGCCAATACAATCAATACAACTGATATTAAGGTTCCTCAAATTCATCTGCAGTAGGAGAAAATGTGTTCATGAAGGACCAGTAATGCTTTGCTTTCTACATTATAACTTCTCTCTCTTAACCTGGGATAATTAATGAGTTTGAGTTTTGAGTGATTAATTGAGAATGGAAATGGATGGAATTGTGGCGCGTATAATACAAGTCCATCCATCTATCCATCTTCTATGCCCACTTGTCCTACGCAGATGCAATGTTTTAAAACTGAACTCAGTCTTATAAACCATCATAACAGCATTTGTCAAAGTGCTCTGCTCCGCAAAGTAAATTGAGCAAGATGAGGATACACCCAGCCCAGCCTGAGCTTCTGCTCCGGCAGCTCCTGCTTCATGTCCAGAGTGTAGTTCTCCCTCAGCCCACTGGGTATATGCATGGTGATGGGCCTCCCACGGAGGAACATCTTCACATAGCCATCCTCTGAAAGACGAGAAGAGATAAAGGACCTTACGACACGTTTCCCATGTAAACTCTTATCTACTACACACATGATCCATTATCTGTTTTGTAGCATTTGCAGTGATGCTTATAGAAAAGTGAGAACAGCTTAACAAAACTGAAAAGCATGAAACAGAGACACTCACCGGCATTGAGGGTGCATTCTTTGGATTTGCTGAAAAACAGTACAAGGTAAATTAATTATATACAACTGAAATGCAATATCTGCTAAATGCAGTAAGTTAGCATACAGTTATTTTTTAACCAAGTGGAAGTAAGAGACATTAACAGACATGCACGGCTTCAAACATTTCTGGGCTTAGCACTAAAAATCAATAAGGCCAGTGGTGAGACCCAATGGAGTCAGTGTGAATCCATTAACAAATTATCAGGAGGAAAAATAAATAATTTCCCTGTTATTACATCTTGTACCATCTCTTCTTTTAGCTTTCTCTAGCATGATCAATGCAATGTCTAGCTATGGCACCATTCATCATTTATCTCTCATTAGTAACACTAATTATGTTTTTATATTATTATATATCTATTATAGAGTGTGAGAGAGAGGGAGAGAGTGAGTTACAGAGAAAGAGAGAGATAAATAATAGAATCTGACTTTCAATATTAAGTTGTTTAGCCATTTTCACAGTTCAGATAAAGAGGAACTTACAAAAATATAATTACTTAACTGTCCTAAGAATCTCACCTATTTACACATGTAAAGCAGTAATAATTTATTTACTAGCATATACATAATTGGATGAGAAAGAATTTGTAAATATTCTGCCATATTTCTATTCAACAGGAAAAACAGTATTGTATGGTTTCACTGCTAAACAGGCTGGAGCGTTTCTTTAACGCCCATAACGGCTGTTGTCAGCTACAGCCACGCCTTACAAACCTGTAGTGCGTCTAACTCCACCCAAAATGGCAGCCGAGAGACAGGAAGCCCACTAAACCATCCCTCAAATAGCCACCCCGCGCTAATGACAAACTATTCCCACTTCCTGGTACCAGGATGCTACAGTATTTGCTCCCATAAGAGAGCTATCATTCATATCAGCACCACCATGACTGCACAATCACATGTAGATAAGATTTATAAAAAAATATGACTTAACGCTAGCTGTGTTTCTGTCTTCTTCACTTATGGTAAGTATGTAATGGACACAGATATTTCTGACACAGAAACACAGCTAACTGTTGGCTTGTTTTAGGGAAGGGCCAACAAACATCTGGTAAGGATGGAGTTGGAACTCACAGTATTGCGGGGCCATTAATTAAAGATTGCCGTGGTGAAAAGTGAAACTGGGAGGAGGAGGAAAGGAAAAGGAAGGGAAAATAAAATTGCTCATTGAAAATAGCTTTAAGTCTTCAAATGTAAACAAAAACAATGGCCATTCACACACACACTGAATGTGCATCTCATCTGCTGATAGTCATTTTGTGTCCGAGTCATGCTCCTGACAATAAAACACCCAACCCAGCCCTCGAAGCAAAATCATAAAAAAATATAATAATTATCATTCCTGTTGTCTCACCATGCAATTTTAAGAGGCGTACATTGAAGACTGAGGGTGAAAATAATACTAACTAATAAAATACAATGCACAATGGATGGTAATTTAATCTATAAATGCACTCAGAGATTACAGAAGCCAGAGTTAATGTAACTTTACATATTGAACCTACACCCAGTATCACAATGAACAAAAATAAGTGTAATTGAAGGGGATATCATATAAAATGTGATTTTAAAGTCAAATGATTAAGGAAACAAATCAAACAGTTTTATCATTGCAGGAACATTCAGAGAAAGGAGTCAGCACTGAGATGGGCTGATTATTTCCTCATATATTTGCATGCATCCAATGGTGCTGGACAAATTTCATGGGATAACGGAACTGATGTAAATTTTAATGTTTCTTTATCCCTTTTGCAATGTTAGATAAGTTGCATTTCAATACAAAAGCATCAAACATTCCTCAATTTATTTTATTGCCTTCAAAAATATAATAAAATAAAAAGATATTCCATAAAGCAACAGACATGGTCCCAAAGGAACTTGCACTGGACCAATAAAAAGCCCTATTGGTGTTAAACAGCATGCATCTGTTTTTAATCATAAATCAAGTCTGAAAACAAGAAATGGACTGAATCACCAAACAGCCAGCAACACAACAAATTCTGCTCTCGGTGGAAAAACCTTAATGAATTCCTGGCTAAAAACCAAAGAAGTTATACAAATTGTCCCCCCCTAAGAGACATGTATTATGTTACCAAAATTAAAAAGGAGTTCTCCTTTTTCAGCTACTTCACAACTGATTTAAAAAGACGCCTGCAAATGCAAAACTTCTTTCCCCCCAGCTGCTCATTTGAAACTAGAATTAGAAAGTACTCAAGTTTGAGTAACAAAAATAGCTCCTTAATTGAAAAAAACAACACAAAGCAGTAATTAGAAGTTTACCTGGATGACCTCTTCATAGTGAGTACCACAATGTAACAAAACAGAGCTGAAAACGACGCATGCAGAGAACTTCCCTGTAGAGCTAATGCTAGTGCCTCAGCTCTGCTAGTTACATGGACATTTCAGCCAATGGCAAAGCACTTCCTGATTCTGCAACACAGCCCTACTTAACTCTGACCACACCCCAATGCCTAACAGTCCAAATATTTAATTTGCAGCTATACAGGAAGAGGTGGTGGCTGCACAGCGCCTTTACTTCCTATGAAGAACTTAATTACATTATAAGAACCAGGTTTTGATACTTTTTATGCGCCATCACTTAAATTAAATACAAAATGCAAATATAAGGAAATTACTTTGTGAAACTAACATACGCAGCACGGGAAGTAGTAGTAATGCATGTTTTACACATGTGGGGCCTGGAGGTAATTGAGCACAGTAATGCAGCTGTTATAAAAGGCTCTGCTCTAAAGCCTCTAGCCTACAGCTGTCAGAAAATCTATACAACGCAGTTAAATCAATATCCTGCATGTTACTCTCATTGGTGTGCTGCCAACACATAAAGCTCATGAACAGCAAAAAACAGCAAAAAAAAGAGTAAAGGTCTACTTAGGTTTATTAAATAATACTTACACTACTGTTTTGGTGTGTTCGATACTGTACCTTACTACTTACAGGATTTGGGATGTCAATTAACAGTATAGCAAATTCTAAAATATCACTAAAACAGATCTGGTGGACTTTTATTTCAACTGTAGAATCGGTCTATTTTAAACTAAACAATACACTCCATGCTCTTACATTAATTTGCCAGTCTAATGCTGGACTGACATGACTAAACCCACACTGTTTTCCCTATTAAATCCATTTCTCCGGAAAGATGGAGGAAGGGAACAAGCTACCGTCTGTCTGACCGTCGTATCTAGTCCATTTATCAGTGCGAACTTCAGTGAAAATCATTGGCCAGATATTGAGGAGGACTGCCATGCGTGGTTAGTGCAGTTACCTCTCTCTTTTACCGAAAGAACTGCTGGAGGAAGTTGTCCTGCTCCGGGAGTCAGAGGATAAATCTCTTCTACTGCTGGAAAGTCGTTCCGTGGAAATACTTTTTCTATATGGAAGTAAGAAATCATTAAAGAGAGATTAAAGCAAGTAGGACGACAGGAATAAAGATAAAAGATTACATTCATACTACAGAAGCAGTATTATCTGCTTTGAATAAAGAGGAAGACAGTTAACAAACTGGTAGCCAACATCAAAATCAATAATGCCTTTGTTAGCTCATTGTTCCCCAAGAAAGTAATGAAAGGTAGGACATACTTAAAAATATGTTGACTTTTCCACCCTCTACTGTGGAAATGGGTACACACACACACACACACACACATAGGTTTGTCATTATATCTTTGTGTGGACTCTCCATTCATTTCCATGGGGAAAACTCTAATCCCAACATGGCGACCTTAACCATAAGTAACCAAACAAAACACGAGACTTTTGGCATTTTTACGTTTTTGATTGCATCTACAAATCTTTGTCGGGACCTGAAAAATGGTCCCCACAACGTAAAAAATAACAGGTTTTATTACATTGTGGGGGCCATTTGGTCCCCAAAATGTAATATAAACCTAATCCACACACACAAACATACACACGCACACACACACATTGCACTGGCATAGCTGGGGACACCCCTAACCCCTACCCAGCGCTAACCTTAACCAAAAGCAATCAAACAAAATGCCAGACTTCTGGTATTTTTACTTTGCATTCACAGATTATTTTAAAACTGAGGTTTTCCAAATGGGGACCTGAAAAATGTCTTTCAGGTTTTACCATTTACATTTACATTTACATTTTGGTCCCTAAATGTGATCTACTGTATGCAACCCCCCCCCCCCCCCCAAACACGCATGCACGCGCACACACACACACACACACACACACACACACACAAAGGCTTTTTTCTGTTATGGCATAAGGTTACAGAGTTCAGATGGACTTTTCAATTACTGACTCATCAGTCAGACAGCTGCACTCTGTGGTCTGTAAATAAGAGGTAGTTACAATGAGCTGCTTGTTCTGTGGCACTGAGCTGAGAGAAACACCAGGGTCATTTTCCTCATTATCAATTCTGTTCTCAACTCTGACGGATCACTATAATCGATACGTCCTTATCTTTTTATATCCTTTTGTTTTTAATGTTAATTATTTAACCAAACACTTAAATTATCTGGAAGCCATTATAATGAAATCCAAATAAAATGCATTTTAACAAGATTTTACCCCAAGCAGAAATGCATATATTGTAGACATCTGGAAAATTTAGCTACTGTAGTTGCTTGATGCTAATTGCTCGTATGTCAAAAGTCTTAAGACTAAACTGATACATACCCCAGTAATGTCGGGGAGGAATCCTATTGTTCAATCTTGGCTCCTAAGGTTTTTTTTTATTAATTGTCCTTAAAAAGAATATATATATGAACAAAAGTAATATGTTTGTTTCCAGAGCCCAGCATATTTCCCAGATAAGGCCGGCTTGGGGGCACAGGGGGTATTTCTGAAGGATTACACCCCCAAGGCTAAAAATTTGGTTCCAGCTCCTGAAACTGTGTGTGTGAAATTTGCATGTTCCGCTTGTGTCTGCGTGGGTCCCTCCCGGCTGAAAGAACGTGCCCAGTACCTTGTGCACTGTACTCCTTAAGGTACCTTAACAGACTTAGGTATGTAAGGGCCACTATCACTCTGTACTGAATAAAAGGCAATGGAAGATGGGTGGATATGTCCTAGACTAGTGTTTCTCAACCCGGTCCTGACAGTCTAAGTTTTTTTGTACTCACTAACATGAGCTGGGAGGGAACAAAAACATGGACTGTCTGGCAGGGAGCTTGGAGGGAGCAAAAACATGGACTGCCTGGCAGGGAGCTTGGAGGGAGCAAAAAATGTGGGTCTGTGAGGAACAAGTTGAGGAACACTGTCCTAGACTTAGCTTTAGAGTAGCATCAGAATGCATTATATGATACAACAGTGCCACCTTCAGGCAAGGTTTGGTACACTCATTTCTGTAAATGGAGACTGTACATAAGCTAAACTTACCTTTTGATAGACAGGGAAACCTCCTTTTTTGGTGATGATGGTGAGGAAGGGTAGCCCCCCAACCTTTTCTGCTGTACATATCCATTGCTGAATGGCTTGGGAGGTAAGGCTTGTAAAAGTTGACGGACTGACATAACAGAGGGTACACATCAGTCCAGAATTTAGGTGACGGCTGTGTAAATGTTAATGTCAGCAGCATTGTCAGCCTTTCAAGTTCTACGTAAAGCCTTCTTGGTGGAGCTACTGGCTACTCACTAAATGCCCATCATCTCAAATTACTCTTTGAATCGCCCTCCTAGAGGAAGGCATCAGTGTCAATCTATCCAGCCTACAAAAAAGGCCAACAATTTAAACCAACTGTGGATTTTCAAGAATTAAGAAGATCGCTGATAAATCAGGTCCTGAGACAGGAATCAACCAGACATATTCTGTAACCACTAGACATAAATTATTACCTAAAGTACCAGCTTTAATCAACAAATGGCTCTAATCCTCCAGAAAGAGGCCATTTAGAGGTCATATAAGACCACATAGTAGGGTCTGGCTGGCAAGTATTAGTCAAGAGGAGATACATCGACCAGCATTTAAACTTATGTAAACTGCTCTGCCAATATTTGTCTTCCAAATTAGCAATAACATTTCCAGAAAAATTATACAATTACTGTACACAAACACGCAAAGCATGATTTAAAAAATCTCAATGGCCTGAGATTACAGGCAGTCCCCGGATAAAGAACGTCCGACATCCAGACAACTCGTACTTAGGAACAGACTGCCATAAAGACTATTATATTAAAAATTCTGGTTAAATAAAATGGCTCGTAATAACAAACATAATTGCTACATTGTGACGCTCATAAAAACATTACATGGCTTCAGTGGTTCGTCGGTTGGAGGTACAGTATAGTACTGTATGTACTTACTTGTATTACTCCTGTATTATTATTATTATTATTATTATGTATGTGTTGTTTTTTTTTTCCGACCTACCTACAAATCCGACTTAATAACAGGCTCAGGGTGCGGATCTCGCTGGTTACCTGGGGACTGCCTGTTTATGAACACTGCCACCCTTGGGCACCACAGCCGTTGCTCACCCTTGGTGGATGTTGCCTTCTTCTTGGTAACCTGCTCCTCGCAGCAGCACAGTCGACGCAGCGCATCTGCCAGCGCTGTCTTCAGCAGTTGGATTTCATCTTCCTGCAACTGGACACGTTGCTCCAAGTAGCACAGGCGGTCCTCCATGTCTACAACGCTGCTCGCTGACAGGTTGTCATCTAGGCCACAAAGTGACGTGAGGGATGTTTGCAAAACTCTGTACAAGACTTTCCCTTCCCTTTCTCCGTACAAATTTCCCTTTCTATAAAATAATATTGAGGTACTAGTGATACGGCGTTAACATGCTTAAGAAATCTTGTAGGTCCTTGTGTTCAACTGAACAGTACTGTATATAAGAGGCTTGAAGCAGATGAGCAAACTGACATTCAGAGAATATTAATATAAACATATTTTTATCATTAACAGTAACACAAATTGCTCACTTCTGCAAATTGCAGCTGGATTTACATTACGGTTGCATAAGACTGGACAATTGTTGCATGTAACCAAAATATAAGCAATCCTGACTATAAAAACAACAGAATATATATATATGCTCAAACGCAGTTACATTAACAATAGACAACTAGCAGCATTAGGGAAGAAGCAAAAATATGTTGGAGATAACAAGCACTATACATTAAGAGGTAGGTATTATTCAAATGTAGCAAACACTGAAATGCACACATGCCCTCTTTCTGTGCCGCGAAAGGGTGAAGGCAGCAGGTAGCCTTGAAACTTAAGAGAAGCTAATAAATTTTTCATTAGCACTCTGATCTATTACCTTCCCTACCTGCCATTCCACTTGTCACTCGACCATCACGCAATATGCTTCATGGATGCTCGCTGATGCCACATCGACTCTTTTCTAACAGCTTTCCCTCCTCGGTAACATGCTCTGTGTGGCTCTCTGCAATCCAGCACCCACCCTGCTGGCCGTATGATGCAGCATCCTGCTGCCTGCTGGCTCAGACCCAGGATGCAGCAAGAGTGGGAAAATACAACCCATTGATAATAAAGAAGCCACACATACCAACTAGTCATGTAGTCTCAAGTCTGGAATCTTTAACCGATTCTTGCGATGAAGATAAAAATATCTACACTGCAGTGGAGTTAGCTGGTGCTATAATCGGAATTGTAAACAGATGGATGTTTCACCAAAGGAATTATGTTACCTTGTTCAATGACACTACAGCAGAGGCCCTCCGGAGACCTTCAATTTTTTAAGCTCTATGCAACTTGCCGTCTCATATCCAATACTAGAAATTAAACTGCAGTGGTAATAAGATCTTGAGGTTCAGGGTTCATAATTTTATTTAGAAAGCTGTAGATTCTAAACTATTGTCCGGAGTAATTTCTATATTGTTGCTATGCTGGTTGTATCAAAGCATTTATTCCTCTTTGACCTTTTCACATTTCATTTTGCTACATGACGGCATAATGGTGTGTGCAACTGAGCGTTTTACTGTTGGCCAAAACAAAAAAGTACCATCCATCTTTTACCGAAGTGTTTCCCAATCTGGTCCTCAGTGACCCATAGCCGGTCCACGTTTTTGCTCCCCCCGAGTTCCCTGCAGTACAGTCCACATTTTTGCTCCTTAAGTAAACACATGGGCTGCCCAGGGGTCCCTGAGGATTGGATTGGGAAACACTGTTCTACCAATTTTATTTATAAATGAGATTAAAAAAAATAATTAATTGAAGAAATGCCCCCTTTGTTTTGACACACTTAAGATATAACTACAAAAAGGTATTCTCAGAAACTGATTAATCTGACCAGAAAGATAAGTTATGAAGTTCAGTATCAGACCTATTGAAATTGTACAAGGTGTAAACTAACATGCCTAAGATTTTATGCTCTTCTTGCAGATACTTGTATCCAAGGCAATGTACAAATCAGAGCGCAGGATCAGTTAATCCCAGGCGTGACAGGAGTTATGAGCCTTGCTGGAAAAAATTAAGAGACCGAAGCACAATATTTTGTTTCATTCATTACTCAATTTATGAGTGTGCGTCTGTGAATAATATATAGCCTGGTTCTTCTCCATTTCTCATTAATGAAGGGCTTCTTCCTTGCTTTATGGGACTTCAGTCCTGCTTCTAGGAACCTGATACAAACTGTCCTAGCAGTGCACTTAATGTTTCCCATTCCCTTTGAAGGTGTCATCCTTCACTTCATGAGAAACTGTCGGATAAGTTAACAGTCATCTCTGGCATTAGAAAGTTGCTTCCGCCCTCTACCTGGCTGGTTTCTGGTCCTTCCCAGTGTCTCCTGCTTCACCTTGTTCTTGTGTTCTGCTGTCTTAGAAAAGTTGAACCTGGAAGCATCCTGTTGCTCAGCTTAGCCTTCTGCCAGCAGAACCACGATAAAACCAGGATTTAAAAAGGCAGATTTGTTCAAAATATGTAGTGGTCTCTTGTTGTTTTCGACAGCTGTATATGTGTTTTTATAAAATCACAATTTACCTTTTTAACCTTTTTCATTTTTTGAGCATGAATACCACTGAACACCATCCTTTGAAACACCATTCCTACCCAGAGCAGCATCACGCTAAAAAAAATATTGGGTGACTTGTAAACATAAAAGGCAAAATTAAAGCAGCGACACACAAAGAAATCATCATGGACAACCTGCCGTACTCTGCAAGAGTTCAGAATCTATGGAGAAAACGTTTGCCTAGAACTAAATCCACCGCCTGAAAAAGTTAAAATTGTTCTTCATCAGAACCAATAAAGACTGCAGTTTCTTACAAAAGGACATCTATTAAACGCTGGCTGGAGAAGAATTACTTTTCTATTAATAAAAAAGAACCTCTAAAACCATTATCACATAAACATTATTTAAAAATCCAATTAAAATGTTCATTATAGAATACGGTAAAAAATCTAAGAATAGTATTTTTTTACAACTTCTGAAATTTCATTATTATCTTAATGATATATGTATGTTTTGTAATACAAGGTCTTTCAAATTCCCATAAATTTACTAATTCAAAGGGAAATTTCATGTAAATAAGTTATTAATACAAATAACTGAGGGGCAATCCGAGCCCGTTTGTTTCCATTCCAATGACATCACTCCTTCCAATGGCACCTATACTCTCACTTCAGAGCACACAGCAATTACTCAGTATAACAGAATTACAGTACTTAACTACCACCGATTATTTTAAAGTTTAATCATAGACTCATGTTTATTTCCTTCAACCTTGGCATCCAGAACAGGCAAACAGAAAATGGCCATTTACTAAACATATACAAGACAGGTGAAATGGCTCTGTTGAATACTGTACGACTACAAGCATATTCATAACGCAGGGTTACAAATATATTATTAACATCTCAAAACATCTTCATATACTTCCATCACGGAATTAAGAAAGATATTTTCATAATTGCAAATGCCGTAGTACGACTACCTAGCAAATGAACCAAATTTGCCTCAGTCACTGACGCTACATACTTAACGGACATGCATTACACTATTTACATGAAGAATCTAAACATGATCGCGTTTCATTTGACTGCTCGAGGGACTGAAATTGTATCGGGAAATACCTACCATTGCAGTACTGTAGAAGAAGAGAAGAGGTGTCATAAGCATTTCTGCAGGAGACAATCCTTTCAGACATTTTCATTTATTTATTTCTTATGCCTTCTGTCCTCGTTCTTTCGGTCCTTCCCTGCTTCCCTCCAAAATAAATTGTACTTAACATTAACCTTGCACAAGTATGCTGCTTCGTTTGCGGGTTACCGTTTCTGTCTTCCCGGTCCTCCTGTCCCCTCTGTTCCCCTGTTTCTATGGAAACAGCATCATCGTCATCATCATCACGTTTTGTGTCGGCGGCAATAAAATGGAAGTAGCTTGAAATCCATTACGATAAAAAGAAATCTAAATTAAAAAATGAAAATATAAATCATGAAAATAGATTTTAAAAAACGTCCCCTTTACATTAAAATGTTATAAAATCTAAGTTACAAACCCAAAGACATTTATTACACTGAGTGTACTGTCGTCTTCTCGGTAGTTCGAGATGTTCACCACGGCATGGTGATTGCTACCGAAAACTAATACGTATCGATAGACATCCTATCTACTTATGAACTGTAATGTCGAACTAGAGGAAAATGTGATCTTGTGCGACTACTGAGAGGTTTATTAAAGATTATTGAAGTGAGAATTATAAACAACCAGCATGAATAATACGAATTGTCTTCTCGAATTTCAAACTCTCTGAATTCATGATTTATGGCCTGCACTCTTGTACAGATATATAGGCACACAGTCACCTATTCTACATCCATTTTGAAATATTTTTCATCCCAGTTAGGCGTAATTCCGTCACCTTTGGACTAACTTAAGTTTAGTATCTTTCTGAAACCTGGTTAACTGCACCTGGTTCTAATTGTTATACATTTTTTCATTTCACAAAACTCAAACAGTTTCTTGTTTATCTGAGATAATCTGATCTTCTGTATCTAATTTGGGAAGTCTAGCTGTGACAGCAATACATTTTGCAGGGTTGTCAGCTCTCACACATCTGGCATGACACAGTTTCAGACTCACATTCACACAAGAAACCTTATGGCAAATCTATATTATTCCATTATAAACCTAAAATTACCTATACATCAAGAGCGTTGGGGTAGTTTGCAAACCCTAAACACTATATACAAGATAATAGAACTGTTACATATATGTAAATGAGCGTGCAGACTTGTCTCAAATTGAAAAGTCATGCCAACCAGCTGACCAAAGTTGGCAACCCTGAATTTTATGAGAACTGTGTTGTCGACTTAAGTTAATACAGGCACAACCTGAGTGATTTGCATTTGTAGGTGCTGTGATGCTTCTATGTATGGGCCTTTCTTCATAAAGGCATTAGGACCTACCCATCAAGTGGGTAGTATAGATTTTAAGTTTGTTGTAATTAATTTAAAAATAGTAACGAAGCCACAGTTTCATTTTATGATGCTACGATGTTTAACTCTTCTTGTTTATTTTATGTATTAATGTAAGATTTCACCATACAATGAACAGCTGGTCAAATAATTTTTATTATTAGTATTATTATTATTATCTGTAAAATAGATCATATATGCATGTAACCACAGGCTCGCTCAACCATAGTGTGCTAAAAAATGCTAATTGTCACACCCTGCCTGCCACACCTGTTTTTCCTTTGTCTTACCTCTTGTTCCTGCCCACCTGTTACTCAGTCCAGGTGCCTCTCATTTGGTCCCTCGTCTGTCTTGGATATAAGTGCTTCCCAGTCCTGCGTTCCCCAGTCTTGTCATTGATGTCATTCTTCCTGTTGTCTGCGCCATACCGTTTGCTAGTCTTCCTGGTTTAACCCCTTGTGGTGTCGTTCAGCTTCTCTGTTCCTGCCATGTTTTGCACCCCAATAAAGCCCCCTTTTGTTAGCTGTCCGCCTGTCCCCGAGTCGCTCCCTTCTGAAGCGTGGCACTACTTGGGACCGATTCCGTCTGCTGCCATCAAACACCACAATGCCTCATCCTGATGTGGTGCCCCCCCCCCCCCCCCCCCCAACATTAACATGTCAGGAATCATCTCATCTTGTACAGTGAAAGTCCAATGCTATCTTTTCATTATCTGCACATATAACATCAGCAATTTACTATTCCTCTTTTTAAATATTTATTCATTCACATAGTATCACAATTTTATTTTTTTCGATGGCATTTCATTTGTGACTGTGTACTATTTAAATTTGTTTTTATTTTTTAGCGCCTTGTCTGTTTGGCACTACATGTATGTTTGTCTGTGCACTAGGTTCTCGCTGCTCTGTGCTAGAATTTCTCCCTGGGATCTATAAAATGCATCTTAATCTTGAATAAGTAAAAATGTCAGTTCAACATCTTGCTAAGCTTCGGGGCATTTTGTGGCTTGGTGGATCTGGGGCTGTGCTTGTGATCAGACGGTAGTCCCATGGCTGTTAGATTGTAACCGTTGAGCCCTTGCTAAATCTCTCTGCAGTCACTATCTGACCTTGTGCTTTCATTTGTGTGTTGCTTTGGGTAAAGGCATCTGATAAATAAACCAATGTAAAGTAGAACAAGACTTGGCTCTGTGTCCCATGAATGTTGGGATCCTGGACCCAAAGTAGCAACAGCCGCAGGACTTATGCAAAGTGAGCCTTAGAATTTAATCTTCCAAAGACCTGAATAAGTGAATCAGCAAATGCCATTTCATCTGCAGTAAAGGGTTCATATTCTCATAGTCTTGCCATACATACTCAACATAATTTAATATTGCTTGAGCTCTACAGTCGCTGTATATCTTTTCACCTACTGTAAGTGGTGCTTTTTTGAATCACACCCATTAATGTTCAGTGATCTCACAAGTGTCTTTTTCACATGATCAGAGATGAAAGAACTTATCTGTCAATAACACAATCACTGGTTAATACATACAAGTGTTGTATAAAGACAAATTGTCAGATTCTGGTAAATGGTTTGCATAATATATTACAATGTCAGTGGAAAATCAGACAGTCCGCAATTTTGCTCCCTCCCAGCATCTAGCCAGTCAAGAACTCCAAACACCTGGCATGGGTGTATTGGGAGTGCTGGGAGATAACAAAAATATGGACTGCCTGGGATCCCCCGAGGACTGGGTTGGAAAACATTGGTCCGTATTATGATTTGTCCCGATCTTCAGGATATCAAAAGGATTTGCCCTGCTTTCAGATTTGTCAAGAAAGTGAGTGTCAAGCAGTTTTGGCTATTGAGGGAAGCAGTACTCGACCATCTTCTTAACAGCTTATTAAGAGAAAATGAAATGCCACTTTAAATATGTTTTACTTGTTATTAATTGGCCCAAAGAGATAGATTCTAAAGGAGAAGCTTGTTAGAACCTGTCTAGGGAACATATGAAGTTGCCCCAACGTCTTCCTCCCTCTCACTTCCAAGCTGGTAGAACAAGACGAAGTACCCAAAGTCCCATCTTAAATAATAAAAGGCGTTTTTATTTAATTAAAGAAAACAGGTTTTCAGGGGCGGCCAAAACTACATACCCAAAGAAAAACACACCCAAGTGTGATTCATTAATGGGTCATACCAAGCTGCATTCATTCTCTCTTCAGTCTCTCAATGGGATTATTATTGTTTCCTCTTTCTGAATAGGGTCTTTAGGCGCCTGGAACCTATCCCAGGTAGCACAGGTCAGAGAATAAGGTACAATCAGAACAGGGTGCTAGTCCGTCACATGATGCATACACATACAATGGCTATTTTTAAAAAATTTTTAGAGATGTCAGTTTTTGCAGAATATCTTTGGGCTGCAGAAGTAAAACAGAATAACCCACAAGAAATCAATGCAACTTGGGGAAAGCATGTAAACTCTACACACACGTATAAGAGACAGGATTAAATCACAGAACCTGGAGTGTGTGACCCACTGTGCAACCTGTGGGATTATCGCGCTCTTTATACTTATTTGCTCTATTCTTTTGCAGTGAATTCTTACACATGGCTCAAGAATCTGAAATAGTTTTCAACAGTTTAACGCCATAAAATACAATGTGAGGGAACCACAGCAAAAGCAATGATTCCAAAACACATAGACACATAGATAGAAACAAAAGCTGACATGACTCTATTGGATTAGATCACGGGAGCAGCTGGGAAAGTCACCCAATGCCAAACTGAACCTAGCCGGTATGTTCGCTGCTTTATTTGAGACTCGGTGCATCTGCCTCCCAAAATCCCAGATGATACATCTTCCTCCATACAGGGTCTGCCTGTTCCTCATATCTTTAAGAGCGCGGAACATTTACTTCATTTATTTGTTGACTCCCATGCTGGATAAAACTCAAACCAAAGCTATCCATAAACTCAGTTTAAACTCTGAGTACTGCTTACTAATTTAAGTAGAATCACTCCTGCATCAGACGTAAAAACTAGTTTGACAGGTCTGTTCCAATCGCCATCTGACGTCTTGATTGCAGCCATATATTATGATTATGATCTTTGTTGTCAAGGAGTTTCGTATTTTTTTTTTGTTTGTTTTACACCTTTGATTGGATGGCGGTCCATCACAAGAATGGTGATAGATTCCCCAGGTTAAGGACATCTGACCTATGGACGACTCGTACTCACAACTGCCATAAAGCCTATTATATTCAAAATTCTAGTTAAATGCAATGGTTCATAATAACCATGCACTACTTTGTGATGCACATGGAAACATTGTGCGGATTCAGTGCTTCATCGGCTCGAGGTACAGTGCAGTACCGTATGTAGTTACCTTTATTATAACTGTATTATTATGTACTGTGTAATTATTGATTTTTGTAGCTTTCCTCTGGCACTGCTTGGTGTAGGCAGCCCACAGAGTTGGTAGCTCCACTCCGTGCTTTGCAGTTGAGGGCAGTGCGGCTCCCGTACCAGGCAGTGATGCATCCAGTTAGAAGGCTCTCAATACTGCATCTGTAGAATGTCCTGAGGATGCAGGGGCTCAGGCCAAACCTCCTGCAGTAGTATAGGTGCTGTAGCGCCTTCTTCACTGCCGCAGTGGTGTGCACTGTCCATGTGAGGTCCTCTGTGATGTGCACATCGAGGAACTTAATGCTGCTGACCCTCCCCATGGTGTTCCCATTGCTGGAGATGGGGGTGTGTACTCCTCCCAGCTCCTTGGTCTTGGCGACATTGAGGACGTGGCAGTTCCCCTGGCACCAGTGTGTCAGCGCTTTGATCTCCTCTCTATGCATGATCTCATTGCTGCTAGAGATGGGATCCACCACCATCGTGTGGTCCACAAACTTTGTGTGAGTAAATGGTGTGTGAGTGTGCCCTGTGATGGGTGCGTGCCCCATACTGAGTTGTTCCTAACGGGGGCCCTGGACCCCCTGCCACCCTGGATAGGACACGTGGTTTCAGAAAACGGATGGATGGATGAATGGATGGATGAACAGACATGTGTTTGATTCCTTCTAGGACTTTGTGTGCCTGGGGGCCTCCGTGGGTTTCATCTGGGTACTCCAATGTTCCCCACAGTCTATAAACGTGAACTGGCGTCGTCTCTGACCTTGCTCTTTTAGTGTGTGATTGTATAAGTGAGTGTGTGCACTGTGATAGACATCCCAGCAAGCATGTCCCATGCGGAGTACCTTGAGTGCTTCCTGGCATGGATGTCAGTACTAGACTAAACTTTACTATGTGGTTATAAAAAAATGGATTAGATACTCTTCTCAGTTTTAGTTTACTAGGTAAAATAATGTAAAGAATTTTTTTTTAATTTAATATTTTTAGATAAATCACTAGCAAAATAATGTATCTTTTTTTTACAGTGATTTTATACATACATAACACAAAAACTCTGGTGGGAAGTTTATATTATAATAAATACAACAACTGATTTATAAAACACATCAAAGTAATTTTATTTTTCATAATAGTAGTCATATGTCTAAGCATGTTCATGCTAAAATACACTTTGAAAAAAAAACAAAAGATGGCAAAAGCATGCAACTTGGTGATTAGTGTTTCTACTGACATGATTTTTTATAACAGTACAATTTCCAAGAATAACCATTCTGTTTAAAAAAAATGCATGGAAATTGTAATCTTTCAGAACATTTTCTACCTGCATTGCAGCAAAGACTGAATTAAGTAAATGAACATTACACTTGTAAATTTCGCTGACAGATAAGTCTTGGTTACAAGAAACAGGAATCAATTTTTAAAAAGACAACTACACTTTATTAACTATTATTGGGACTTTATTTTAACCCCACAACATTACAAACATGTTTTTGTTAATCTAGCTGAGATCTTTCACTGAACATGGCAAAAGAAACAACCACAAAGCTGACAGCAGATATCCGATATGCAAATAAATTGTCATGTTAAGAATCAACTCACTTTGTAACAGTTCATAAATCTACCAGCTACTATCGGAGGAAGCCTTCCGATATCTGATATCCAGTGTTATATCCACAACAATGACAGACGCTCCATGGCTGGCTATCTAAGTCAGTAAAACATTCACCTATATGAAGGTCAAATGTTTACTAAGGCCCAGCATTTATCAAGCACTTTGGTCTATGACTTATTCAAACGTAGTTACGATCCAGCAGAAAAAAATCAGCCATGGAAGCGCAGTCATCTATTAACATTTTTACAGCAAGCTAAAAACTGGTTTTCTGAAATATCAATTTTAAAGTGAGTTTCCTTGCATACTTGCTGCATCATTTTGACAGACACTACTCATTATTACTGTAAAATCACAAAGGGGAACAGGACCCTGAAACACCAACCTTAAAATATGTATTTTGTTGATTAGTGAACAATTCAAGAAGTATGCCACACAAATCCTTCATTCATTAACAAAACTGAAAGTTTTATCAAAGATTGCAAAAGTATTGATGGATCTATGCATGAAGGAAAAAATGATACTTTGTATACTGTCCAAGACATGATATTACAAATGACTTCCTGTCTCATTAAAACACTCAATCAAATCCATCTCAGAAAGGTACACTGTTCATACTTTCCTACTTGAGTATATCCTGAATGGTATCTTATTTTCAAAGTAATTATATGTCTGCTGGTAATGCAGTGTGAAGTTATATAGAGGACTAAAAAGCTAAAATGACCACTGAACACATCCTTGAACATTATCTGTGGCAGATTCTGTTTGAAATGCTCATCTTTATGCAATTATGTGAAAGTGAGTTTTGTGTGTGCATGAAAAGCCTGCTTTCCTGACATGATTAAAGTCACTATTGATATTTAAGCTGCAAAATTCAGTTCTTTTATGAGCTTAATGATATACAACACACAAACCATTTTGGGAATGTTGCCTAATGTTTTATAGCAATTATCTGAAAATTGAGAGTGACATCCATTTTACAACACCTCAACCAGCACAGTTGGACACAAAGCAAGCGATGGCAAAATATTCATCAGTCTATAGTAAGCTATGGACAAATGTATACAACTTTATATGAACATTTTTAATACATAGATGCCTAATGTTCCCAATATACTTATGAACTGGCAGTTCTTAGATATTGACTGAACAATTAGCTTTTTTTATAAGTGCAGTACACAAGGACAGAAACACCCTAGTTTTCATTGGTAAAATTGAATTATACAGTCAAAATGCTGATAGTTATAAAGATGAACTGCCACAAAGCCATGTGTGATGAGTAAACATAATTTCTGGTATTTTTGAGATCGAAAACTTGATTGTAATATCATTCGGACACTTCAACATGCGAAGGCAAGTCAAAACTGACTTTACCATGTAAGCAAATATTTTGATTTATGTTCCTATAGATGTCAGCACCCCCTCAATTTAAGATGTTTTCAAGGTTTAAACTATTTCAGCTTTTAGCTAGTTTGTGAGTCTACACAATCTGCTTAACTGCTATGTACATGGCAGTTTATGAAATTTGGTTAGCAAATTTCCAAATAGCACTTCTTGCTGCTGCCATTTGCCCTATATATTATATAATACTGTAATCAAAGAAGCTCTGCAATAATTTCAGTCAATTTTTTTCTTAAATGTGTCAAAACCAAAACAAAATTTTTCATTTGAAAATATCACGATAACAAAGGCTTATCGTCCATTATTTGTCAAATGAAATTGGCAATAATCCTTTTCTACAATTTAGGAATGCATGCATTATAGGAGATTTATAGATTTGATTAATCACTCAGGCTTTTCAAACTGACAAATTACATCCAAAATTCCATCTTATGGTGTCACATATGGGTGTAATAAACCAAGAAAAAGACAGTACAAGCAGTAGCAAACAAATGTTCAGAAGCAAAATCTTTATGGCCTAGTTATGTTAAAGCTGCTTTGTGTGTTAGTAGAAAATAAAGCTAGTTTATTGACATCAGAATGCTGTGCACCTGGTATGACTTCAAAATGATTTTGGTCATATTTAACATGGGGATTAGCTAGCAGCGAACACTAAAACGAAAAAAGTAACTTATAAAACTAACGTCAATATATTACTTTCTTTCTTTAAGCCCCCACCCCCCAGTTTTTTAGACATGTTAGTGTAACAAACGGAATGCAGGACGTTAGTTACGATACAAGGCACTAGGTTTTGCTATAGGACTGCGACCAGGGACAGAGGTGTGTTGGTTTACTACGGCAATATTGACGGCAACAGTCTGGTTGGTTTTCAGAGAAAAGCAGAAATGCCACAGACACTAAGAGGAAAGAGAGCATTCGATCTAGAGAATGAAGAGAAGGATTAAGAAATCGGGGGTTACGACTGCATCTCTGCACGCAGCATCCAGGGAAACCAACAACAGAAGAGCAACCTGGTAGACAAAGAAATCAGCAGTTAATATACTAGCCTATACACGTAGAAAAAGGTAATCAAGCCAAGATCAAAGAATAAAGATTCTGATTCTGATACAACTCCATTGCCTCACTCAAGACAAGACAAACGAATTGTTTAAATACTAATATTAGTGTTGCGTTACTTTAGCCACCTTAAAGTGTATTTTGAGTTTTAAAACCAAAAGACAGGTTTACTCACTTCAAAAGTAATACCATGATCTAAAAATGAAATGCTGGGTAAAAAGCATTCATTTCATGAAAAGAAATAGGAAATGAAGGACACTTAAGCTGTACCTTGATATGGAGCTTTCTGATGTAATTTCCTTGGGTGTTCTTACTGACGTAAAGTTACGCTTGGGTTGGGACACTGAAGTAAACAAATGGGAATAAGCACATCAGATACAACACAGCTTAAAACAGAAAACGATGTAACATGTTGCATCCGTGTCATGCAAAACTAGCCTGATTTTAGTTTTAGCATTGACTCCAGGCTCATACTTTATATTTATTTTTGTGTGTGTATATATTGTCTACATATACAAACCAGGTATACTACTCTATAGATGTATATTCACTTTTTTTTAATCACATTATGTATATATTGAACAGCAGTTTCTAGCAATTTTGCACCTTTTTGCACTTACCAGATTAGATGCTAAATTGCATTTTTGTAGTTTGAGTATTTTGAGTTCTTGTGCAATGACAATAAAACTGAACCTAATCTAATCTGATCTAATATTGTGAACAATTTGTAAACAGTTCCCATTTTAAACTCACTAAGCTTATTGGGTTCAAACTAAGAAAAGAAAATATACTTTCTCAAAATAAACCAAGCCGTCATGAGCTGGGCATGTTATATAAAAATCAGCCCTGTTCGCGGGGGGGTCTCCTCACCTCAGACTCCCAGGTTTGTATGGTCAACTCCTGCCTCTGCTCATTGTGTGTATTTAAAAACATGCAGTTACCCCTTTTCTAGATTTCTCATGTCATACTTACTAGTAACCTGGTGAACTTTCTTCACCAAAGTGCCATCAGTCTGAGACTCTTTTGGTCCACCAATTCTGGAAGGACAAGAAGCAAATCCAGGTGTCAGGGAACAAAAATTTGCTGCAGAAGAAACATCCATTTCCTAACCTAAACAAGGAATCAAAGACTCGACGTCACACTTTTAGAAATTCAGCCTACAAACTAACACAAAGCAGACTGCATTGCCAAAGTAAGCGTTCTGTAATTATTCATCTCTCAGAGAAACACACCATAGCATTTCCAAGGACTGCAATTCATAATAAAATTAAATAGTAATTTGCAGCAAGTTTGAATCAAGAAATATTTACCTCTGCACACGAGATGGTGGTGCAAAAACTCCATGCTTGGGCAGGCAGGTGAAGTAGCGAACGCCAAACACAGATCCATCATGCTTTCCTGTTGGCTGCTCCAACTCCACCCCAAACCAGTATCCTATACATTCATAGAATTATGCAGGTAGGTAATTATATATTTGGAATAGAAGCTGAACATTGAAATACAGCTGTGAAACAAATGACTTCTTCTAAGTTTTTTTCCCCCACATTAATTTTCCTTGATCCTATTACATTTAAACATATATCCATAGATGGGTAGTCTATGTAAGTAATTCAAGTTAGGTGAGTTCAAAAGCAAAACCACTCTGCTGGGATGTGAACGTGGGATGTGAAGGTAGCTGCATTGTGAACGTGGGATGTGAAGGTAGCTGCATTGTGAATGTGGGATGTGAAGGTAGCTGCATTGTGAATGTAGGATGTGATGTAGTAGCATTAAAATTTAAGCTAAAGCTAAATAAGATACATTTAAGATACATTTACATAAAGAAACACACAAACAAAGGCCTCTGAGTACTTTTTAGGTCTATCTCCTGGGTGACATAATAAGGATTAATACGTTTTAGCACAGAAAATTCCTGCAATGCCGTTAAACTGTTGATGTTATGACCAGGATGTGGGACTACCTGGAGCAAAATCTGTCTTGCCATAGAAACGGACAATTCCCTGCTTCTGTGCAGCCACCAGCACCAGGTCCCCCACCTCCACCGTCACTCCATCGGGGTTCAGGCTTCCAGCAGACAAAGACTTGTTTCGAAGAGCTGCAGGGAATCATTGGAAGTATTATCTAGCATAAGTGCTCAATAAAGAGCCACATTCATAGAAACATTAAAAAGCATTTAATGTGTTTCATTTTATCTCCGGCACACATAAAATAATAAATGAGGCTTCATTTTTGTGGAAATATTGCAAAAATCATCTAGCGTAATCTATGCCTGATAAAGACTCTGACTGTGACCCAATATGCACCAAAAAATGTTTCTATTACAGCAGTGTTTCCCAACCAGGTCCTTGGTGACCCACAGACAGTCCATGTTTTTGCTCCCTCCCAGCTCCCTGCCACATAGTCCATATTTCTGCTCCCCGCTGGGGGGTTATTTATGGGTTACACATTAATGTTTCTGATGTTACTAGCTTAAGTAATGTTCTTGACATTGTAGTGCTCCTCATACTTTTTCCTCGTTCTTTCTCCTTCTTCTCCGCTTTGTTCTTGCCAGTGACGCGGGAGAAGTCCATGCGAGGAGTCTTGGGGGTGGAGGTGACAGATGATGGGGTCTGATCAGCGGCTTTAGTAATTTTTGACACAGGGGCAAAAATTCCTGAAAGAAAAGGTCAGTGTGATTTTCATAGAAAAGAAACTCCACAAACTTACTTGTTTTAACTACACCCTGGAGTTTTAAAGCTTATTAAGATTAACTTTATAAATTCTATCTTATTTCCTGTACTAAATTCATAGTTATACATATATGTATTACAGTTATTAAAATTTCACAACATGGTTGATCACAATATTGGATTAATCAAGTATAAAGCTTACAGTAACATCTAAAATACAAACCTTTTTTAGTTATAGTCAGTATAATCTTAAAGGGAATATTTTTTATTAAACCAACAATAAGAACAGTTCAAAGAGGTATTTATTTCAGTTAATTATTTTTTGGAACAACATGAAAAACTGTTTAAAAATGAGCAAAATATATGCACTATTTAAGAAAGGTTTTAAGATATTTTTGAGTACTAAATATATGAGTTTTGTATGAGATTTTTAAAATTTTTCGGTTGAAGTTGAGGTAAGGACTGTTCTCATTGTTAGTATATGAAAAAATGGACTGTAATGTATGTGGGTTATGATTGTGACTGGAATATGGAAATTTTCTATTTTTCTGTTTCATATTTTGAGTTGAGTATTTCTTTTATTTTTGTATTTTGTTTTGCGTTTTGTTTTGGGTTTGTGCTTGTTTTGCATTTTGACTATTCTATTTTAGCTGCTGTTTATAAAGAAGGATTAAATTATAATTTTGCCTTGAAAATACAATTTATGTATAATACGTTTAGGCTTTAGCCTATAGCTTTCCAGTTTTCAGTTATTGGTGGATTTTGTTTGCATGATATAATTGTAATAAGTGGACATTATTATATAATGATTTTGAAGTCATTGTAAAAGAACCAAAATAAATTAATCTTTTTATTCATATTAAGGGACCTGGAACTTTCAGATCCATTTACCTTGTTTGGGGGGGCAGATGAAGTAGCGTACCCCTCCTACACTACCATCGTTTTTTCCCACAGCTTCATCAAGCTCCACACCGACCCACTGGCCACTGGCAAATTCAGTTGTCCCGCAGAAACGCAGTGTCCCCGCCTGCAGATGAGATACGGCATTACAGGGCAGCTACCCGATACCAGTAACCTCTACCCATGTTGTTCAATTCAGCACTATAAACATTAACACTCACAATGCTTACAGCCCATATGGGCTTTCAATATGCATGCCCCCTCCCTGAATACCCTACAGTTGGAAAGCCTTTAGCAATTTTCGCTTAAAAAAGCTCCTTTTACCCAAACTACATTAGTGCGTTTGTGACACAATAAGATGCAAATAATCCTCATTTCCACTGGGTTTCTTAATTCAAGGTTTGATGCAAGTCGCATTACCCTCCCCCCCCGCCCCCGCCCCCGCCACACACACACACACACACACACACACACACACAATTAGATCTGCTTTTCAATGCACCTTCATGTCATCCAGGAGAACACGGTCACCGAGTTTTAGCCCCAGAGAAGAAAGCATGAGATTTCCAGGAATGTTATCATAGTTGGGCAGGGTGGCGCGTGGAAGGTTGCAGCTGAGTGGCACGGCATCTAGCAGAAGCTGCTTCAACTCCTTGGCCACCATTGCTGCCTCCGCTTTGTCCAGACTCATATCCATAGGGTCTGGGACGACCTCAGCCGGCCCCAGGCCACGGTCATTCTGCCAAGGCGACAAAAAGACAACGGACACTGAAATAACAAGAGATTTCATGCGATTTTCCATTTGGCAGAAGCAATGTACCCAACCTATGCAACATTTACAAAATACTGTATATCTTTTACAATTTAGCTTTATGTTGGCAAGAAATTCACCCAAACTTTCCATCACCTACTAAACATTCAGTTATACACTAACTTCAGCCACTGCAATAAATTTTACAGCCATTCTGACTGATTTGCATGTCATTAGATGACAACAAAACTTCATTCTCTTGCCTTTAATAGTCAATGCATACAAGTGGTACCTTTCACTTTTTTAATGTTCTTGAAACCTAGTACTAGGGAACTAGTTTAGGGTACATTTAGAGTTAGACAACAACAGCAAAAAAAGATGAAATACCATCTAAACAAGCACTGCCATTAAACTACCTGAGGTACAGCTATGTAACAGGAGCAGAAGAAGGGAAGACAAAAAGCAGTACCCTGACGGTGGGATTTGCCCCGTGCTCCAAGAGGCACTTAACAGCCCCCAAACAAAGGTTTGAGGCCGCAATATGCAGGGCCGTCCCATGGCTGAAGTCGCTACAAGTAGAGTTCAGTACTGTGGATACAAATAAATGATTAATAAAATACTAAAAATATGCCTTCCATTACCATAATGTTTCCTCATTTACTGAATAGGAACCCTGGATAAATCAAAATGCTATGCTATAGGTACTTTGCTGCCCAGTTAATTAACTATTTGATTGGCTGATTGATTGATTGATTGACTGATTGATTGATTAAATGCAATGTATAGTTATTTCTGCAATTAATTCTACCAGTCCCCAGGTTAAGAACGTCTGACTTAGGGTCAACTTGTACTTATGAACAGACTACCATAAAGTCCATTATATTAAAAATTCAAGATTAAGATTCAACTTTATTGTTATTGCACATGACACAAGTTCAAGTACAACGGAATGCAGTTTCCCATCTAACCAGAAGTGCAGAATGGTGCACAATACAATGGTCTGTAATAAACGCCCTCACTAGTTTGTGAAAACATTGCGCAGTTACAGCAGTTCAGCAGTATGTGGTGCAGTACAGTACCATACTTAGCTACTTTTATTTATTACTGGATTATGATAATTATTAATATGCACTGTATTATTATTTTTCCAACTTATCTACAAATTTGACTTAAAGTCAACCTTAGGGAACAGATCTCGTTCGAAACCTGGGGACCACCTGTATTCTATGCCAGGACCGGAGCATCGAGCGCAGACTAACCTTAAAACGTGCATCATTCATCAGTAGACAATATGGATATCATGTCACCGTATAAGGTGTACGAATGATGCACATTCAGATGGTCTGTTAGATTGTGCATGAGGTAAGCAAATCTCGTTACCTCTGTGCTTCGAAGCTTTGAGCAACACTCGAATCAGTTCTGGCACATCGAAGTAGGCAGCGTAGTGCAGAGCGTTCATGTTGGTCCAGCGGCTTCTCAGACTTACATCGGCACCCAGGCTAATCAGCTGGTTGCACAGTCGAAGTGCCGCAGCAGGGTCACCTGCAGAAAATCATATGTAAAACCGCTTATCCAGTATTGGCTTATGTACCTTTTCCTGCTTTTACAAAGTGATGTGAACCAAAAAGTTACATTCTCCCAAATAATATTAGCAAACGCCTGATTTACTTCCTTGGGACACTGTTGCCCTGAAAATTTTGGAGTCTTAACCAGTTTAATATTTGACTGAACAACTCTCCCTAAAAATAAATAAGACCACAGTGTGCCAAAAATCCTTAGATTTCACAGACGGGAACGTTTGCACGCTTAAGGCGCTAAACAAACCTCAATACCTCAGTCAAAACTCCCCATGATTGCATGGATTTCCTGCTGCAGTCCAAAAATCATGCTGCTAGGTAAATTGATGTCTCTAAATCACTCATAGTGTGTGAATGGGTGCCCTGCAAGGGACTGGCACCTCATCCAAGGCACCATAGTGCACATGGCTAGCCGTGCCAGTCCGTCACAGGGCACACGCACATTGCCGCACTGTGGGCAACCGTCTTCGGACGGAGAGAGGACCCTGAGCTGTAGTTGTAGAATACAAGAAAGTACGTAAAATGTTCAGATGATTTATAGCTGCTGATTTATCTCAGGCATGCTGAAGGGAATCAGCACAGGGAGGCGCTGTTGTGGTAATAAAATATTGTGGGCATATATATGGTAGAAATACTTCAGATTGAATTTATTGTTAGTTTATTTTCATGCTTCGTGTTTTGACGGGCTGCATGCAACTTCTGGTGTTTTGTTTGCTTTACAAGAAATACGAGAAAGGAATACTATGAAGTTATTTGTATAAAGCCAAGTGAGGAGGTATTGCTCACCGACTCCATGGGCCCCAGCCTTGCAGCTGTAGTGAAGCAGGGTCATATCTGTCAGTCCATCGCGGTCGTTGACAAGGCAGCCTCTCTTTAAGATCTGAGAGCAAAGACGTTACTCCGTTAGTTATTAACCATAAACATAAAGGGATTGAAAAGCAACAATAACGTACTGCTTCCTTATCGGCAATGCTCCTGTTTTGATCTGTGCAAAATTCAACCGAGAAAGTCAACAGAAATTAACTTTGCAAATAAGTAGCCAGAATTTCTGTTCAAGCCTAATTTAAACCAAGATGCAGTATCACTAATGGCAATAAAGATTTGGTACATTACAGTCCATACTTCAGATGTATTCAGTGTTTCCATGAAACACAGACATCCACAAAATCTGTCCCCTGTTGCACAGTTTGTGTTCCATTCCACTACAGAATATTTAATTGCAAAAATCATCAGAATCTCACTGTTCATAGAATTTCCCCTACAGTTCACGGCAATGTTTTATTCAATATATATATATATTTTTTTTAAAAAAAAGCTTTTTATTAAAGGGCAATAGTGTTGATGATGACCTATTTTGTCACATTTTGTTGTGCTCCATTCTGAGGCAAACTATTTTTGTAATTTACAAACTATTTTCGGTAAAGTCCTAATATATTTCTGCTGGTGTGAATTGAGGATTCCTGTGTCAGTAAAAGTACCAATGGGGATACCTGGCAGTTGTATCTTACATTGAGGCTAAGAACAAGAGTAACATGGCTCTTGAATCTGGCCATTCCTAATGAAACGCTAGTACATTCTTTCACCTATGATAATAATGTAGCACAGTATCAAAAGATCAGTTATGAGTCAGTGAAAGATTCCCAAATAAATCTGTTAATTATCTTAATAAAGAACTTTAGCTGTCAGAACTAGATGTGGGAGACTTATGAGTTGTAACATTAAAATGGAATACGCAGCATATGTAGCAGGTATATAATGTTTTTGCTTTTACAAGAATACCTGTTTCTTTTACTGATGTGATGCATAGGTAAAAAAATGCTATGGGGCAAGTCTAATTTTAATACTACTATGGAAATGACAAGTTAATACACTCGACCCTCCTGCATGGCAACATTCCACATTTGCAGATTAACGTGAGCACGCAAAGGCCGACGGGCGACACGAAAACTTTATCGATTCAGAAATGCGTAACACATAGGTCGAGTGCTGCTTTGGAGGGCACCAAGCGTGTTTACCGCAGTCCCTCGCATGATAGCTCTCAGTGATCTTTGCATCGTGTGTTTTTGGTATATTTTGGTGCCACTCGCCAAGGGGATCCACAAATGTTATGCTGTTTTTACCCAACTGCGGGGGGTGGGGGGGGGGGGGGGGGACTGTGGAAGGGCTAAATAGACCGACTTCATGAATACAGAATAAGCATTTATATTATCTTTCAGAACAAGAAGTAAATACTTGCTGATTTTAATCTTGGCTGCAGTATCGTTACCACAATATGATTGGAAATTCCAAAATCGATACAATTCATTTGCACGGCTAGCTGACTTACTTTACATGTACCCCATTTTGATAGTGTTCAGCATTTATGGGTCGTCACATAACTACCATGCCCTGTGTCAACAGGGCGTCTCGCAAGCTAGATCAGGCTTTTGATTTTCATACTTGCCACCACTCACCTCACTGCCAATGGTGTCAATCTTATGCTGGACCTGGGGCACCCACTGTCGTATGATGGCGAACAGTTCTGGAATTGTGGTGTGCGGATCAAAGAGGATTTCCTGACAGGCTGGATCATTTGGATCGAAAAACGTGAAAGCTGGATGGGAAGCAGAGACAGACACGATGGTTGAGGAGGGAGGGAACTTTAGCGATGAAGACCGTTCAGCTTCTTCAGGAAGGGTGGCATGGATGCCTGAAGAAAAAACACCACCGGCCACAGACAGCAGTGCTTACCCCTCAACAGTGATGTCTGTACGTTGGTTCAAGATACAAGGCAATTCCTTGTGCACTTGGTGAACAATAAAAATTCTGATTCTGATACTGTAGTAGAACCCTTTATTATAATTTAAAAAGTAATTCAGTGACTACAGCAATGTAAAGCACAAATAGAAAGGTCTATTGAACAGTGGAAACAAACAGGTTACATGAGTTACCCATCACCCTATTCTCACAACCATGAGTAATATATACTGTAGTAGCTGAGTATAGATTCCCCAGTGAGAATGGTCCAAGCTGCTATGTTCTAGTGCTCTTTCAGGATAAATGTAAACGTCAATAAATAACCTTTCTTTGAAAGATATCTATCCTGCTGGGAGTGCAGTGTTCCTGAATGACAATACTGGCCCCTGCAGGAAAGGGTCTGATTAGCATGAAAATCAGAATTAGAATCAGAATTATTTGTCTTTTACATAGAACAAATTTACTTCGGGGTGTTGCACAAAATAATCAAGGAAAATCAAGACAATCAATACAATAAATCAGGCATATAAATAAAAATAAAAACAGAATAATGTAAGTAAAGCATGTACTGGGGCTGTCTCGGCTTCTAGGTCTCATTCTTTCTGGATATGTATGGGATTGTTTTTGGGTTTTTATTTTGTAACCCTAACCCTTATATCCTGTCCCTTACCAACATAAGTGATTAGAAGGTGGATGGTCATTACATTTAGAACTTCCATATTTGCTTTTATAAGAATGTTTCCAAAAAACTACACAATAATGCATTTTTTACCTAAATTTTACATCACACACATATTCTATTCCTGTCTTTCATAATTTCTGTTTCTGCCTCGGGTTCCATTAAATCGTGACAGTCAGAATAGGAACACATGAAAATGGCTCATCAGATATGCAAATTAACTCCCATATACTATTTTCATTTCTGAAAACCAGCTCTAAAAGTCCTTTGAAATTTAAAATCCATACTAAAATGATAATTATAAAAGCAAAAACATCATTTAGGCCTACTATTCCTAAAAACTCACTTCAAAGGTTATAAATGTGTCCTTTTAATAAAAAAACCTACGACTAATTAAACAGCATATCACACAAATACAGCTATAATACAGGGAACTGCATTTAAATTTATCATTAGTTTTTGCAGATGGAAGCAGAATAAAGTGGAAATAAGTAAATATTTATGGAAACATCATTAATGTAATGTAATTTGGAAACCTGTCCAGTCAAGCATATCATCCATCCTGTTGCCATACACTGATATCCTTCCGGCTAACCCCCATTGACAACAAGCTTACTACCAGTCTGAAGTACTATCCTTTACGACAAATTCAAATTCAATGTCCTCCCATCCAGAGTGCCCAGTACCCACAAAACAATACAAGATTTTGTGATGCAGAAGTCACACAAAATGACTTATTGTTATATGATATATATTTTATATTTGAATTCATAATTGTGCATGGCCCTTAACACTAAACTAAACTTAAACAGTTCCACCAAATGTACAGTGCAGTGGAGCGAGACAAATAAAATACAGGCAGTGCCCAGGTTACGAACGAGATCTAATCCCCAAGTCTGTCTTTAAGTCGAATTTGTAGGTACAATAATAATACCCACGGCCCTGAATAGGTTAAGCAGCTACAGAAAATGGATGGATGGTTGGATGGATGGATGGATGGATAATAGTAGTAATAATAATAATACAGTAATAATAAAAATACCTACATACGGTGCTGTACTGTACCTTGAGCCAGCAATGTTTTCATGAGTGTCACAAAGTAGCATGTGCGTTCACTATTACAGACCATTGTAATTAACTCAAATTTTTCATTTAGTAGGCTTTATGGCAGTTTGTCTATAAGTATGAGTTGTCTGTATGTCGGATGTTCTTAACCGAGGGACTGTCCAAATTATACTTACAATAAGGTGATACTGGTGCAGAACTTCTGATCAAAAGTAATAGTTAGACCCATATAACTAACAACATAAATAAAGATTTCCAGTTGGAAATCAGCTGGTTATGAAAATGGAAAACTGTAATTTGACGTTAGGCCATGAGAAGGCTACATCATTGGAAACTGTACTTGTTAGGTGAAAGGGGCCATAGACACAGTAATGAAAATGCTTTAGTGAACCATTTCATACCTGTAGATATAAATACAACACTTGTTTTACCACAAATACTCTAATCTCTGTGTAGTTGCAGAATGTACTGTAGGAAGTGGTAGGTAGCTAATGTAGGAAGGTATTCTTCCACAGCCATCCAATGAAAGGGGGTTTGCTAGAATGACTTACCGTAGTCTTTTGGAAGTGGTGCAGGGGCAGATGGGTGAACCATAGGCCGCTTCCGTGCCTCCAGGCCCAGGCTCTGATACTCAAGGCCTGTCTGTGCTTCCTCCGCCTCAGCTGTCTCCTCCTTTGTCATTGTGCTAGAATACCTAAGACGAAAAGACCCAAATGCTAAAAATTTCCAGAGACTGCAATGTAATATAAAGAAATTTCGGAAACACTTAACTTCTCCTTCATAATGCATTCGTAGAACATTCATTAGCAGCATGTAAGTATACAATAACATTCTTATATAACTTAACAGCTTTAATTATGAATTATAACAAACATTATACAATTATAGAGGATGTTAGGATGTTAAGGTATACTTACATGCTGCTTATGAATGTTCTATGAATGCATTATGAAGGTGCAGTTAATGTACAGTGTCACCAAAATTTCTTAAAAGGAGTCAACTCAAATTCAGAGCAGTTAAATATAACTGAAATTATATATATATATATACACACACACACACACACAGTAAAACCTCGGATTGCGAGTAACTTGGTTTGCGAGTGTTTAGAAGGCCGAGCAAAAATTTAAAATAAACTTTAACTTGATAAACGAGAGATCTTGCAATACGAGTATACGCTTTGTCTGCCGAGCGTCACGTAATCACAACTGAGCCGATAGTTCTTCTCTCTCTCGTTGTGAGATTGTGGGTAATCGTCTCCCATGCTCAGTCTCAGTTGGCGTGCCTCACTCATATAGTCAAAATTTTGTAGAAAAGCACCACCTAAATAAGGGCGTAGCAGTGCGAGCGATGAATCTGTTTAATGACAATGCAATGTCCACATTTCCACAAAATCAAAAAGGAGTCAAAAGCAGCTGTCATTGGATAGGTTCCTTGTTAAAGTCACGCAAAAAGAAAAAGATTCCAGTGAGCCAACAGATAGCAGTGATTCCATTAGTTATAGTGAAAGTCGTCCTACAAAATAAACCTCCTCTTCTCCTCTCTCTCGTCTCCCTCACACCATCCGCGATTCTTTTCAAAGGTAAAGTGCAGATTAATTTGTTTTATGCATTTTTACTTTATATTTTGTATTAATAATTTTTATATGAATATTTCTGGGTAGTGGAACGAATCATCTGTGTTTCCATTATTTCTAAATGGGAACATTTGTTTTGATATACGAGTGCTTTGGATTACAAGCACGTCTCCGGAACGAATTATGTTCGCAATCCGAGGTTTTACTGTATATATATGTATGTGTGTGTGTGTGTATATATATATATATATATATATATATATACACACACACACACACATATATATTAAAAAAATTTAATGCATTCACATACAACACAGGACTTATATACAAACAATACTAAAAGAATATACTTGTTAAAATCTAAGCGTGGTTCTGTTTTGCATGCTCAGCATCTTGTACCACTATATTACAATTTGGACTTCATGAGTCACACGCCATATTATATTTCCGTGCATGATAGTATAATCCACAGTGTGGACTCAGTGCTTCACCTTATCTAGATTCTGCAGTTATTTCACTGAGAGTAAACAATAAAAATGTCAAATCATTTATAATGAGGCCACTTACATACACTCCACTTGTGACAACTCCTAGACAAGGAACAGCATCCTATTTTGTACCTGAACAATATAAGAAACCAAATACTCTAATATCAAATGGAAAGCCTTGTTCTGCCCCATGTTCAACCATTAGTACTGTCTTTTTAGTATTTTGCAGAGTTGGACAATTCAGGTCCAGAGAGTAAAAGTCCAGACCAAGATTTTGTTTCAACCAACCAGTTGAGCATAAAGAGTCACAGTCACAGAGTACTCAACTGGTTGGTTGAAACAAGATCCCGGCTTTTACTCTCTGGACCTGAATTACCCGACTCTGGTATTTTGTATTTTTTAGCGTCTTTTTGCCACCCGTGTACCAAATATCTCTACAATCTATTAATGTATCAATAAATGTTTGTATTGTAACATCATACCTTGACACTTTCCTTCATGTTACAGCCTAACCCCAGAGCGGGTCATAACACTGGTCCAGCTCACTGACACAGTTTTTCTTTCTCTTAGTAGTACTAACAAGTAGGACAGTCCCTTAACAGCTCTCACTCTGCCTTCATTTCTTCTACCCTGGGTGGAAATCCTGATCACACTGTTTGTTGGCCAGTGGTGGCTTTTGAAAGAGCCACAGGACTGCATATGAATATTCAGTTCCACGGACAGTGGAACCAAAATGTGCTATTTTTTATGGTCAAGAACAGGCATAAATGGATGCAGTGCACGTGACTTATTTATCCAAATATATCTAACATGCTAGATCAATTCTACCATCCCCAATGTTTATCTCTGTGCAACAATCAGAAAAAAACATTATTTTCTAAAGAAAGTAATGTTAGACATGACATGATAAATGCAGAGGGTTGTTTAGTAACTTTCATAAAGTAAACAGTAGGTTAATCCAAATACAATGAAAGTTACAACTTACATATTAAACAGATTCCACTTTAAATGTAGGATTTAATGAATTAACCCAAAATTAAATGTAGTTAATGGTAGTACATTCGTCTTTTTAAAACAGGCCATTTATAGTTATGTCAGCTGAATTATATGACAAACCCCTAAGGAAATATATATATTTATAAGTCATTCTACATACAGTAAGTGGTATGCTTTTACTTTTTGCTCTTTATAAAAATATATGTTAAATTAAATATTTTTTTAAATAATGTATCCGATTTAACCTTGAATAAAAATCAAAGTATAATGTTTTCTGGGGATATTCTGGCAAAAGGATTCATGTTAAAATTCTTTAGAAAATCCCATGTGATTATACTTGTATATGCTTCATGGCTTTTCTGATAGCCCACGTATCTGGAATCCTGTAGGATTTGTCATCACCATCACCACCTTCAGAAAAATTTGAAGCTTGAGATTGACCCTGTGATTTAATCATTGATTTATGCAGTGTTCTCTTCAGAAGTAAACAAGTCGTCCTTTTTGTGAGCTGAATAATCTTGAATTCAAGTTCCTAAAGCACTGTTTCCTAATCCAGTCCACTTTGTGCCCCCAGGAGCTGGGAGGGAATAAAATGTGGGCAATCTGAGGGTCCCCAAGGACTGGGTGGGGTAACACTGTCCTAAAGTTATAAACATATAAATTTACATTAAATATATGCAATTTCACAAACTGAAATTGGTCCCACTTGTATGAAATGCAAACTAGTGAATTATAAAAAATGAATATTTTTGAGTCAGACAATGCATTTCTATTCCTTTCTTCAGTTATTTTACCTATTCAGAGTACGCATAATATGAATTTCATAAAGAAGTTCAGAAAATGTAATCATGAGATAACTGCCTTGTGAGAATGACAAAAGTTCAAACATTGTTTTGCTGAAAAGATGCTTTAATCTGCCTCAACAACAAATTCCTTGGTACAGCTGAGGCGTCTAAAAATATGGCAACCCATTTCACTGTGAGATGTTAGTAAATGTATCCTGCATTCAATGTAAGCCATTTTATCGTTTAGAATATTAATAAAATGTTGAGTTTCCTTATATTTAAATATGTGACTTTTTCTATAAAAATGAATAGATGCTAACATTACTGCATTGGAGCTTCAACTTCCAATGCAGGGTCTGACTACTGGAGCAGTAATGAAGATCATATTGTCTCATCAGCATCAGAGCATTGGCTCCTCTATCTACTGATAACGTTTGACATCTAAGTGACCAATGAAAAGATGTTTTATGAAGACACCGATTTAGCTAGTATTTATGTTAATACTACCTAACATTTGTATTTATGATGGTTGTTCGTATGGATTACTTTGCATTGCTAATTTTAACATCTTAACAGTGGAAGCTAAATAGCTAACTAACATCATCATTGACTATAAATATAAAGCAAGATTAGCTTGTATTTTGTCGACGCTGACATATCTGCCTAGCTGACAACAATCCATGAAAGTCCATTTAAAACATGAAACTGTTCACTGACAGCTGTGTAAAAACAGGTCTCCATTTGATGATACTGAGATTGCCTCATTATGTTTATTTTGAAAAGTACTTTCTGAGAATGTGTACGTTCTTCTCACAGTCCAAAAACAAGTATTTAGGTGAAATGATAACTCTAAATTGCCCATAGTGTAAAATCAAGTGCATTGGGCTGCTTTTGTTAATGTACAAAAGTTTCATATCATGGCAGACAGGTTTCCCTGAGGCCACTCTGCTGTTTTCTGATTGATTGCATCTGTGCCAGTTAAGATACTTAAATCCTTGTGTCTCGCCATTAATTTATGGTCTTAGCATTAGTTCTCAGTTTGGATTCTGTAGGGTATGACCCATTGCTTATTTCATTGTTCTATGACTCTGGATGTTCCCAAAAATGCCATTACCACCTGATCTTCCTATGTTTGACTTTCCACTCTGATACTGGATTAGCGATTTAGCTTTTGGAACTACGCTCTGAAACTGGATCTGGATCTTCGTCTATAAGTTCATCTCCATAGCCAAAGACTATAGACCTTAGTGAAAGACCCAGCAGAGCTGACTTCTTGACAAGCAGATCTCTGCACAAGGTACATTGTTTGGATATAAAACCCAGCTCTGGAACATTCTGCAATCCTTAAAGAAAGTAGCCTATTAAAAATGCCAAATGCAACCTCTCTTCTAATATCCGATCACCATCTGCACCAGCAGCCCTGGGAGTTTCACCAATCGGAGTAGTAAGCAAAGAGTGAGGTCAGCCTAACCAAATAAAAATGACAGAATCTCAAATGTGTGCAAGGGTTTTCAACTACAGTGCTTGTTATATTATACCAATCGATCTGCAGCTTTTCTAGATTCAGCTAGGGTAGCATTTATTTCTCATCTCATGGGTAAAGTTTTACAATAGGCAATGGCAATTTGATCTCAACAAAGTCCAATAACAAGGTACCTGTCAGCATCCATTAAGCATTTTTCAGAGATGTTTCACCATCTGGCTGTAGGCAGGAGGGCAGGGCAGCTCTGTGTTGGGCAAAAGATCTCCTGCAAAATATATCTTGGAGTTCGGAACCTCAGCTGCTGCCTGTGGTTGAAGCAATGATGCCCTGATCATGGTGTTTCACCAGGGAATTAATCACACCCTCCAATCTGAACTTTTCCATCACTCGTGACTGAGAAAGCCATGAATGGTAAACAATTAGGAACAGATTAGATAACTCAGATCACCGGTCCCATCACCCGACAGGAGGGTTTACTAGATACAGAACCCATTTTGTTTATAGTCATAATGGCTTCTAGTTTTGAGATCATATTAGGCCTTGCTTAGCACTTAACACAATCCCACACTTAACTGAAGCAAACCATTACCAAGTTGGATCTGTGGAGTGCATATAATCTCATCGGGATATATGAAGGAGATAAATAAAGGATAGCAATCGATATTCTGAATATTTCACAATGCCCTATAGTTTGGTTAATGTGCTATGCCTGTTTCAGGTCTTCATTAATGAGACATTACATGAGTGATAAAATGTGATGTTACTTATGTGGGCAATATTCTTGTCTGCTCCTCATCAAGGCACATATCGAAGACACATAAATACATTCAGCTTTTATTCCAGAATCTCCTGGCCAACACGTTTATTGTTAATATAGACAAATGTCAGTTTCAAACAATGGTTTCTTAGTTAGTGCTCCGGGACTACAGATGGATCAATCTAAGGTAAATTCTGTGGTGGGGTGGCCTGAATGCACAAACATGAAGAAAGTAGGAAGATTCCTGGGATATACTAACTCCTATTGTAGATTTATACGAAATTTCAGTTCTCAAGCAACGTCACTTGTAGCACTCCTAAAGGATGTATCTCCTAGAGTACTCTGTAATAACACGGCTGACCATGCCTTCAAAGAACTGAAGACCAGATTCACAAATACCCCAATACTGAAGCATCCAGATCCCACAGTCCTGTCTGCAGTAGAAGTAGATGCTACAGAAGCCAGGGTGGGGAGCAGTCTTTTCCCGATGGAAAGGTGAGCTGCTAGCTGCCCTTGGGGTCTCTTGGAACCCTTGCTGATACCTAACTGACCTTGGTCACATATCACTATTGATTCTGTCACAGATCTCTTGAACTCGCAAAGCTCAACCACCAACTTGGTGGCTATGGATAGATTTTCTAAAGGATGGCAACTGCTTCTACTGAAGGATCTGGCTTTTGCACTGGAAACGGAGAGATTTTTTTCCACTGTGTTTTTCTTTTGTAATTATGGTCTACCAGAGGAAATCCAAAGGCCAAGAAGATCATCTCAACCGAGACACGATCTAATTTTTTCAAACGTATTGTCATACCACCCCAACATGATTGGTGCTGGTTTCTTCCATAGGCTGAGTATGTACAAAACCTCATTCCATTCCAGTGCATTTTAGGTCATCAACCACTTCTGTCCCCTTAGTCTAATGAATGATCAATCATCCTAACAACAGACAAGTGGCTGTGGTGAAGAAGGGTTGACAAGGTGACACGTGTGTGGTTATAACATGCCATACGTCACCAGAAGCATCATGTGGATCAACTCTGATGACCTGCTCCACAGTACTTTCTGGGTTAAGTGGTGGCTTAATGGTTAGGGAAGCGCAATTGTAATTGAAAGAGTGCAGGTTCGAATCCCTGACCAGCAAGGCACCACTGAGGTTCACTGAGCAAGGTACTGCCCCCAAGCACTGCTGCACCCTGCTATGTCATGTCACATATGGGTTAAATGCAGAAGACACATTTTGTTGTTGTGTGTCAACAATGATCACTAAATTCTGATTTTAAAAGGTCCGGCTCTCCATTCATGACATGTTATCTCCAACTTCCTTCTACAAAACTAAGCCCATGATTTATCTGGCCTTTTCCCAATCATTAAGCACTGTGCTTTATTGGACTCTTGACAGAAACAAAGCTCGCTGCAGTACCTGGTTGACTGGGAGGGTTATGGACTGGCCTACCTCGCTATGGAGTTTCATTGGTCCCACACAGAATTTCAAGCACCCCTATCCCAAGGGAAGCCCAGACAACAGCAGCATTTTCTGGTGTCTGGAGCCCTCTGTGGAGGGGGGGGGGTTCTCTCAAACCCTCCGCAAAATCAAGCTCAATTTCATCCATGTGAAATTGCCAAAGGTTCCCCTCACGTCAATACTAAACAGCTACTGATTGTGTGCACCTGTGCCAGTTAGGATTCTGACCTTTCGGCAAAACCTTGTCTCCCACACTTGAGTTACAGTCTAGGACTCAGTTTATCTTTTGAATTCTTTTGTGTATAACCGTTTGCTTGTTTCCTGGTTTTCTCGTTGTGTGACTCTGGCTTTTCACCAATCACCCTAGCAATCATCCTATGCTTAGTATTTGATTCTGATATTACAAACATGCATCACACCATTTACTCTTAGAAAAAAAATTACATACAAATCAATGTACCTGAAGAGGAGACATGACAGCCACTATTTACCCCTGACCTTATGCTGTAAGTATGGTTCAGATGCATCCAGTGTATTAAGGCCACTGACTTACTCGAATGAGGAAACATCCAGTTTTTTTTATTACTTTTGTACTTCTGAGCAATACATGGTTTTGGATTTCTCATGGGTATAAGCATAAACTGCAAGAATCCCTCTGCAGCACGGTTACTCAATGTGACGAGGGCACAATAAATTTTAACAGCAGAGTACATTTTGATGCATCTATACTGGCAAAGTATCTCTATAAAAATAAACCAAATGCACCAATGGTGTTGTGTAATACAATATGAGCTTATGTATGGCTAGTTTCTGTAGTCTTCACAGTATTTGTTCTACGAAATAAAGTAAAACCTGCACCAAAATTATTTTTATTTCATGTGCCTATAGTACTATTTCATATCGCCATAAAGGACAAAGAATTCATTCCGTTTCTGCTCCATAGGTTAATTTTGAGTTAAAAATGTGAATAGTAATGAAACTGAATGACTGTAAAATATTAGGAACATATATATGAAATATTTACTGCTTGTTGAGAAACGAACAATTTTTGTTTTCATTCCCGTTTATTTACGCCACAGCAGTATCGACAATCTGCGTAATTTTATTTTATGGTACGGGTTGAATGTTAACAGTTCCACATTCTTACACTTTAACGTTTTATATTCAGAATTTAAATGTGTGACATTTATATTGTGTATTTAAATATACGTTCTCCCTGATTTCAGCCGTATAAAAGCAAAATATTCACTTTCACGCCATCTATCCGTTGTCAACCGGATCTACGAAATCAAAGCCAGACCTCTCCACCAGTATTCAGAACACGTCTTCGATAAAATAAGGCATATATTATATAATATAATATAATATAATATAATATATGACAGCTATATTTGTAGAGTCGATCATCCTAAATGATAAAATATCCACACAACGAAAATATTAAAAACGTATTTTAAATACAAATTGCCATCGTAGTAATTTTGCATTTTTTTTCTTAATTTTACAGATATATACGCGTGCAAAACCATAAACGTAAAAAGCAGGTAGGACGACACAACATGGGGGAGAAACACGCCCCACAGAGAACGAAGGAAAGATCAGGGTAGGGGAGCGGGGCGGGGGATGGCGTTTTTCCCCTCAATTTTATATGCATTAATTCGATTATGTTATTATCAATTTATACGTGTTACATTATCAACTTAAAATGAAATTCCAACGGCTTGCCTAGCGGTTACCATGGCCGTCGTGCATCGCCATCTCATTCTGCTCCGCATCAACAAGCCGTGAGAAAAACAGACACGGGCGTCGGGGGGAAATTGATTTTCGTCGAACCGTATCGGATTCTAACATGAAAATATTGTAGGACCCTCAAGAAGGACATCAGAGAAATGAATCGCTGGTGGCCACTCACCTCACAAGGCGCCTTTGTTTGTGTCTGCCGTGCTAGGTGACTGCTGACCGCTCGGAGATGATGGTGGACTGAATGGATGCTCGTGCTGCGTCTCTCCTCTGAGCCTGCGTCAGTCTGACTCATGCACGGTGCCTCCGAGCTCCATTCACCGCCTGGCCATCTACTCTCTAGAAGCCTGAATCCAGCCAATAATCCCGAATTATCCAGTGTTCTTGCTTTATTGGAATCTTTCTGGGCGTTTATAAATAACAAGTCATTATCTAAACGTGATGCAATACTTAGAAATGTTTGAAACTGGCCAGTCTACATCGAGATAGAAAAAGCACATATAGTGAATAATTAGACAATAATTATAAATTATGTTGATCTGGAAGGTGCTTCAGTTCTCAAATTAGACTTGATCCATAACTGCAGTAGTACAACTTCTAAATTTAGTCAGTATGCATGCAGGTGTTGTATAGGAGGACTCAGGTGTTAGCTACACATTTTAATACGTATTGCAAGTAATGATACAGGCACAACAGTATACAGGTTTGTGTGTAAAATGGCAAAAACAGCAGTTGATTTCTTAAATAATACTGTCTCTGTGGTGAACATTTTCAAATGTATATCAATTAAATATAAATGTTTAGTCTCTTAAGTCTGTTTTCTCAAATTTGTTCTTTGTATTTAGCTTAGCAAACAGGAAAGAAAATGGCAGCCTCAACCACCAATGCGAATGTACCAACATTTGGCAACTCAGCATGCAATTTTCTCTGTGTTGCTATTTATGGTCAACTCTCAAGTGTTGTAGAGGGTCCATTAAGAAATATCACTGCCATTGTAGTTCTCTCGATTTAATCAAAATTCTGCATCTGGTTAATTGGTTCTGTCAATATGCTAATGTCACTAAATTCTTTTTATGAATGTTGGTATGGTAGTTTGGTAGGTGTGTTCCAGGATATGCACGACAATTCCGGCTAAATAGTTAGTGAAGTTAAGTATATAAAGGTAACAATATGGCTGCATGTTCTTGCAGTTAAATTTCCTCGAGAAGTGCACATTCTCATTATATGTGCTTCCTATTATACAAATGTGTATATCCTGTATATCTTAGCTATAATATCATAAAAAAGTACTCAAACAAAAGGTGCTGTGAATTTATGAAATTATCAGAATTTATACGATTAAGATATAAAGATTAAGACAGACTGTATTGTCCTAGTGGAATTTTGCTGTCACTATCTGGTAGCTTAAATTAACAAAAAAAAAAAAAAAAACGTACATTCATCAATCAATTGCATATGACCATCTACATTAGAAAGAACATGCTGGACACTTGACCACTCACAGCCTCACAACAAGCTGAGTTCGCTAGCATTATCTTAGGTACATGTCTTAATGTTCCGATTGGCAATTAGATTTGGAAGTTCTACCAGTGCCTTCAGTTATCGATGATTTGCAATATTTGCATTCCGCAGTTAGCTTCTTTTTACCCGATGACTTACAAAAAAAGACCTTATGACTTATGTACGCAAACCAGATAATTCCTGACTTGGCAGACATACTGAGCGAATGAGCTGTCCGAAAAACCTGGACGCTAATATGAGCTGAATAAAGGTTGCAGATGTAAAGCCATATACAGGCTGAAAACATGCACTATATGAACAAAACTATTGGGACGCCTGGCCATTACACCAATAAGAATTTGTATGGCATCCCATTCTAAATCCATAGGCATCAATATGGAGCTGGTCCCCATTTTGCAGTTATAACAGCTGCCACTCTTCTGGGAAGGCTTTCCACAGGATTTTGGACTATGTCTGTGGAAAGTTTTGCCCATTCATCCAGCAGAACATTTGTGTTCATGGACATTTATGTTGTTCTGATGTTGGACATGAAGGTCTGGCTCACAATCTCTGTTCTAGTTCATCCCAAAGGTGGTCAGGGGGGTTGAGGTCAGGGCTCTGTTCTGGCCAGTCAAGTTTTTCCACACCAAACTCACCCTACCATGTCTTTTTGGACCTTGCTTTGTGCACTGGGGCACAGTCATTCTGGAAAAGAAAAGGTCCTTCCCAAACTGTTCCCACAAAGTTGGAAGCATATTATTGTCAAAAATCTCTTGGTATGTTGAAGCATTAAGAACTAGCAGTAGCCCTGAAAAACAACCACATACCATTATCCCTCCACCATCAAGCTTCACAGTTGGCACAATGCAGTCAGGTAACGTTCTCCTGGCATCCACCAAACCCAGACTCATCCATCAGACTGCCAGACAGAGAAGCGTGATTCATCACTCCACAGAACATGTTTCTACTGCTCCAGAGTACAGTGGCAGCATGCTTTACGCCACTCCATCCAACACCTGGCATTAATATCGCACTTGTTGGGGTGAATCCTGCATGCAGCTGCTCGGCCATGGAAGCCCATTCCATGAAGCTCCTTGGGCAGTTGTTGTGCTGGTGTCAATGCCAGAGGACGTTTGGAACTCTACAGTTATTGAGTCAACAGAGTGTTGGTGACTTCCTTATGCTCTATGTGCCTCAGCACTCGGCGAACCCGAGTTTGTTCATATACTGTACCTTTTGGACTTGGTGGACTTTTTTTGAATCACGACAAGATCGAGTAAAAATTCATCGAGTGCTTAAAAGGCTGAATCCTTTCATATATAGCAGTGAGACTGACTCAAGGATTCTCTGGATTTAACAATGATTACTGCAGATATATACAATGCAAAATATAATCTCCATTCCCTAAAGCTTCCATTGCCCTAAACCAGGGGTCACTAACATGGTGCCAGCAGGCATCAGGATGCCCCCAAGGACCACATGAGTCGCCCCCAGACCTGTTCTAAAAATAGCACAATTCACCAGTGAGCAGCGTCTAAAATTTTATTTTATCCTTTTATTATTCTTCTTTAATCACATTTGTATTTATATAGATTTGAAAATGACAATATATTAAAAAAAATGAAAAAATGTTTATTATACATGAAGTTTAGATAAGTTTAGGAGGGCGTTTCAAACTGGTAGCCCTTCGTATGGCTCAGTACCCATGATGTATCTCTCAGTTTCAAAAAGTTTGGTGACCCCTGCCCTAAAGCTTCCATTGCCCAATCTCCATTTCCTAAAGCTTCCATTGCCCAATCTCCATTTCCTAAAGCTTCCATTGCCCAATCTCCATTCCCTAAAGCTTCCATTGCCCAATCTCCATTCTCTAAAGTGAGACAGGCTACCTGTGTTGCCATGAGCAGCCCCACATCCAAGTGGGATGTTAAAAGTGTTGTTTTTCAGGAACGAGAACCACCAGGTCACCCCTATCTATCTATCTATCTATCTATCTATCTATCTATCTATCTATCTATCTATCTATCTATCTATCTATCTATCGGGGGAGGATCTGTCAATACTGGGGGGGTGTGACCCCCCTTCCCCCTATTTCCGACGCCCCTATGGGGGTGGCATATAAACAGCGGTTGTGGTGAACCTGGAGGAGGCTGCAGAGCCAGACCTGGGGGAGGAGGACATAAACAGCACTTCCGCTACGGTAGGATTTCCTTTGGGAGGCCAGCCCAGGTAAACAGACACTCGCAGGTAATGGCCTTCGATGTGACCTTTTGGAATAGTGCAGCTCTGGGGTAGCCATTGATGTAACGCACCCTTACCAGTATGCATGTGTGGGCCCCCACTGCACAGCATTGGAGCCCTGCCTGGTTGAGTCCTACCCATTTGAAGGGGACCTTAGTTATGGAGAAGGCATTTCAGAGGGGTGGGGCGTGTCAGTTGTGGTCTGTTGGCAAGTCGAGCACTACTATCTATAATTCCATAATGTGGCCCTCTGGTCTAGCTAATGGAAGTGGCCATTGTGTTGATGTCCCAGGTGGCCAGCCTCAGGGTGCATGTGGACCAAATCACTGTCCGAGTCATTATATATTATTAAAATCATATTTTCATCACAGAAGAACTGGGAACAAAAAACTATGGGCAATATGACTGTTAGTATTAATACACAGGGGTGGCATGGTGGTTTGCACTATTGCCTCACATCTCTGAGACCAGGGTTCAAGTCTCTCCCATGGCCGTTTGTGGAGTTTGCATGCTCTCCCTGTGTCATTATGGGGTTTCCCCTAGGTGCTCTGGCTTCCCCCCCATCATTCAAAAACATGCTGAGGCTGATTGGCATTGCCCATAGGTGTGAATGGTGTATGAGTGTACCCTGTAATGGGCTGCCATCCCATCCTGGATTGTTCCCTACCATGTTGCCCATAGGTGTGAATGGTGTGTGAGTGTGTAATGGGCTCCCATCGTGGGTTGTTCCCTGCTGTGTTGCCCATAGGTGTGAGTGTGCCCTGTAATGGGCTACCAACCCATCCTACATTGTTCCCTGTGATGTGCTCATAGGTACCAGGCCCCCCGCAGCCCAGATAGGACAAGTGAATATCAAAAATAGATTGATTGATCAATGGATATTGATGCACTTTTGTTACGCCCCGCTGTTGTTCGCTCCGCCCCTCCACCAGGACCACTTGGCTCGGCCCTTGCTCCGCCTCCCCGTTTGGACCCCGCCCACCTTTCCCCGCAAGTCGGCCGTCACTTCCGTCCGGCGGAAGTGAAAAGCCGGACAGAAAGAACCCTCGAGAGCTCTGCTCATATTTTTGGATTGTGTTTTGGTTTGCTTATTTGAATGATTATTGTGTATGACGGTTTTGGTTTCTCGGATTACGATTTCTCGCTTTGCCCTTCTCTGTACTTCTGCCCTGGTTTTGTTTGATTTCTGGTTTTCGATCTTTCGCCCGGTTTTTGGTTTACGACTTCGCGCGCCCCTCGGACTTTACGCTTTGGCTTGTATGTGTGTTTGTGTATGTATCTGGTGCGTAGGGAGTGGTTGCCGTTTTTGTTTTGTTATACTTTGTGTCCACTGATTTGGATAGGGAGTTAGGTATAGGTTTTGTTGTTTCTGTGTTCTTTGGTAGTTCAGTTAGACTTGGGTTTCGTTCGGTAGTTGGGGTTTTGTTTATTGTTTTGGCCTTTATCACTCCTGAAGCTCTTGCACCAGGTTTGCTGTTCTGTGTCTGTCTTGCGTGAATAAAATATAAAAAAAAACTATAAAAATATCCCCTTTGTCCACGTGTGTTCCCTTGTACACCACACCCTGTGTTCCCCTTTCCCCATTCCCTTCCTCTGTTACACCCTAACCCCTAGACAGGGTCGTAACACTTTTAATTAATTAATGTCACTTTTCAATGTCTCTTACTTTACAAACCTGCAAAAAAAATTATATGAATTACCTCAGAACCAGTATATTTCCACATGGTCTCACTAATGAGCAAATATTACATAATAATAATACACTGAGGGGGATTATATAAATTACTGACTAATGACCTCAATAATTTCCAATCTAGCTAATACAAAATTTTTCTAGGGGGACAGGACATCAAAAAGTCAAACCTCAGCCATTGTGCAATACTCTTGGTCGGTAATGCATTAGGTACAAATCAAATCAAAGTTTATTTATCGAATAAGGGTGCAGCATAAAGTAGTAGGAGATGCAGGCAATGAAATGAGTTACATTTCATACATGAGGTACAACTAGCTAGCACCTGGTAGGACCGACTTTTGCCGCCAGAACTGCTTGAAGAACTGCTTACGAAGTTGAACAGCAGATGGCGCTATACTAATATTTTGCTTTGTCTGTGTTAAAAAATTCTGAAAAATCTGTTCCTGAAAGCACAATCCATCAAAACACCTATACAACTAATATGACTCTCAAATGGATCCATCTGATTTAATTTAAATCCTAAAAAGGATATTATTCAGAGACATCTTTCAGGGACCACTCGATACCCCAACATCACCTGCTTTACACCCCTGCTTTAAGGGTTGGTGATCAGTTGCTGTTTTGAAGCAAACGGCTGGTTGTGCAGGTTTCCATGAGAATTCTGGGTTCCCTTGCACTCGAAATAAAAGAAGACATTTGTGTTATTGCTTGGTATGAATGAAAAACCTCTCGTTACACCATTCTCTACCTTAACACCATCACATTTAATTCTGTCTTATTTATATTTTATGCCTCAGCCTGTACTTTCTTAAACTAGAGAACTCTAACTTAAATAGACCTTGTTCTTCACTCATTACTTGAACTGGTGCCTTTTCAAAATATGATGTCTTTAAATTAGCCGTAATTTGTGGTTGTGTATGTGCGTGTATGTGCCCTGTGATGGCTTTTAGCTAACCGTAAGCCTCCATTGGTAAGCTAATTGTAAGACTTTAAGCTAATTGTAAGGCTCCTCTGGTATAATAGTGGAAGATATGTGTTTTATTTATTTCTATAATAAAATACCAGAAAATGGATGGAAACCCTCAACCAAACATTACCCTAAAAGAATCTTAGAAGAATAAATATATTTAGCAATTCTGTATTATAGACTTTTGTGAGCTTCTAAGAACATACAATTTATGGACTATAACAGATTGTATTTTGTCTATTAATCATGTGATTATGAGTTTAATTAAGGGCGACACAACATTTAATAATCAAAGAAATAGGTAAACAAATTTCAAAGGCGCCAAAAAAAAATTACAGTATAAAAGCACGGACTCGACATTACATCACTTTCTTCAATACTGAAAAAATGAAACTCTTCATGACTTGTAAAGTCCATCTGACTTAATGTCCCCTAATAATAATGCAATCAATTGTTGTTATTATTCAGAATTTTTAATCCGTGACGCTGTACCGGATGAAGGGTTGGTCGTGCTGACAGCTGCTGACAGCTAATGGTTCTGCTTCATAATGGCAGTTCATTTTCAGTCCTACTAAAGCCAACTAAGGCTCGCTCTATGGTACCAGCCCCCCTTCCTTGACATCATCTGTCACTAATCCTGATTCCAATATTTGATTTTAATGGCAGAAGTGCTGACCATGTGGCAGTCAGGGCAATCAAGAGGAATGGGCCCTCTTTGTACAAAGGCAACATTTTCTATTTCTTCTTGTAGATTTCTTCGCCTCACTCAATTACTCCATACTTATAGTTACATAATATATAGTGGCGATCATACATTGTTTGGATTCTGGAGGTATACGGTCTCTCACACAACAAATTATACTTTAAGCACAATACAGCAAGATTTCGTTAATACGAGCCACCAAATTAGTGTCTTCCTTTATATCTTGACAAACTATAATGCTTACTTAATGCAAGTGACAATTATTCTTATGTTGCACTACAGTGTTCACCTGTGTCTTGAAAAAAAAAATGTTAGTATTTTATTTTGTTTTTTTTCTTTCCAATTACAATTTGCTGAAAAAAATGGCTACTCACAAGGTTCGATTCCCTGCCTCAGCTCGATGTATGTGGAGCTTGCATGTTATCTTTGTATCGTGGGGTTTCCTCCTACTGTCCAAAAACATGCCAAGGTGAATTGGAGTCACCAAAATGCCTGCAGGTGTGAATGGTGTGTGTGCCCTGCGATGTGTTGGCACCCCATCCCGGGATATTCCCTGCTGTGCTGTCATTGTTTCTGGGCTTGGCGCCGGGCTCCTCTGACCCTGTATTGGGCAAACAGTACAGAAGATGGGTGGATGGCAGGATGGATGAATGGGTGTTCATAAATTGTCGATATAAATGTAACAATGTCACATCATCATGTCATATAAAATGCATCCATCTGTAAACTGACATTCCGTTTTTTTTATATTCAATGACAGCTTAAGTGACATACAGTTCAGATGGGGGAACAAAAAATTTAAAAATTTTTGTTACATTACAAACAGGTGAAATGTCAATACCTTTGGGGATGCAGTGATAACTGATTCATACTGTACAGGCCACAACGCAGGCAGTCTGCTCTTCACAGCAGGATGTGGTGTGAAATACAGAGATTATAAAAGTACTGTGCAGCTTCAAACACAAGTCCTCCAGAGAGCTCTGACTAAGTTGGGGGAAAAAACAAAACATGTTTATATATTATGCATGCTAGAAGATGTGTCCGGTATATATCCCTAATGTACAATTCACTGCCATGTACAATATACTTTTAGATAATGTTTTGCTTTACAGGATCATTTATCTTTTAAAAGCTAAAGAAAGAAGATTACCACAACATTACTTTATAATTGTAAAAGTAGCAGCAGTTGGATATTACGCCTGTTACAATTTCGACCTGCCAATGCCAATGCTTGTTATTATTGAGAGGGGGCCTAGATGGTTTATATAGAATCATTAGCACTTAAAATATGTTGCTTTACTCTTCTATAAAATTCTCTGAATCACAGGTAACAAATTTCTGTGAAACATTAGCGAGAACAGCATATTTGTATTGTAAGCCTGTCTTCAAATAAGCAGTGAGTATAATGCATACCATATTGAGCCATTGAGCTATATGCCAGCAAGGAATTGGGACACCAGATGGTGGCCGTTTTTTACAAGCCTATTCAGAATCCAGGCGGAAAACCTGCTCAGGTTTAGTGCCGAATGCACCTCACTGCCTGTCTGGCCACACTGCTGCCCAGCCGTATGCTTCTGGGTCGAAACAAGAAACAGTCTGGCCCAACAGGAGAGGATGAATCAGCAGGAACAGACTCTGATGCAGCTCCTCAGGGGGGTGATGTGTAGACAGTTGCCCAGCATGGCACTTGATTGCAGCCAGCATCGGAGTCTCCTCAGTAGGATTGTGGACAATACCTACTGTTGGTCTATACTATTGGCATGGTGACAATTTCGTTCACTTGCCAATGATCAGCTGAGTTGTAATCTCATTCTAATTCAGGCATTCTCTTTTAAACGTTTATATATTCCGGTGTTTGGTTTTTATGGAATTGTTGTCCCTGATCCTGGTTTTAGCCTGTTTAAAAAAAAAAAGTTGTCCATTTTGATAAATTCTCAAATTGTATAAATATGCAGTATGTATATATGTGTGCATGTGTGTGTCTGTGTTTTCTGTTACAAAGTATTTTCTCATCTAAGATTCTTTTACATTTTGAAGAAAAAACATGCATTACACTAAGTCAAGGAAAACAACACTCTAAATAATTATTTTTTATGATATCAAGCAGAGAGATAGATAGATAGATAGATAGATAGATAGATAGATAGATAGATAGATAGATAGATAGATAGATAGAATGGCCAGTTGGGGATGAACATGTGCTCCAACAGAACGCCCCATGGAGGGGGGAAGGGGATGGAGGGATTTTTTTCCGCAAGGTCCTCCACTCTTTTGCCACCATCCTCTTTTCTGCAGCTGCTTCCTGGGAGCGGCCCCAGGGTCAGTCCTGCGATGGAGCTGTTCAGTTTTTTCTGCCGTCCAGCATCTCCGACAGTTAAGTGAGCTGTTCAAGGGGATCCCAGGTACATTTAACTGGCACAGTTCTTCCACAGAGAAAACCACAGAAAAATATTTCTTTTTTTTCCACAGCGATAAACTGATAAGCTAAGGGCAGTTAGGCATAAATATATTTATACATAATATGGCACTTTCTTTTACTAAGTAGAAGATACACAAACATATTTAAATATAAATATATTTAAACAGTATAATTGCTACCCAAGCAATTAGAAAACAGAAAATTATTAGAGAAAACAAGAAGTTCTGGGTCAGTTCTGTTCCAACATTAATCATCCAGATTCCAATAGCCACCCCCCCCCCCCTTAATCATTTTAATGGGCCATTGGACCAATATAAAAGTATATGCTCAGTTTCAAACTATACATGTAATTTATTGATTCTTGTACATTCTTTGACTCTGGTTGCTGCATTTTCACTCAAATGCTACCATAAAAAGATTTTGTATATTTGAATACTGTTCCTTTTCACGCTGCAAAGGTGGTATTCTTTCATTCACACTGGCAGATGCACTACTGTGACGCCACAAGCAGCTTTGTCAATAATTAGGCATAGATTACAACAGTATCATTTTTAACTAATTGCATTTAATCATGTGATGTATAATTTTGTCACTTTTATGCATCTGTGTGTGTGTGTGTGTGGGGGGGGGGGGATTAGGTTAATATTACATTGTGGGGACCAAATGTTCCCCAAAATTTAATAAAAATCCTGTTATGTTGACATTGTGGGAACCATTCTTCAGGTTCCCCCAAAGATCTGTGAATGCAATCAAAAAACTAAAAATGAGTCTCGTATATAGTTTGGTTACTTATGGTTAAGGTTGTCTTGTTGGGATCAGAGTTTTCCCCATAGAAATGAATGGAGAGTCCCCACAAATATATAATTAGAAACCTGTGTGTGTGTGTGGACATTCGATGTTCTCCTTATGTAATGTGGGTTTTCTACTGCAGTGCACTTCTGTATATGTGTACTATGTGAAACCTGGGATAGATGTGAGACCCCCCATGGCCCTGTAGTCGATAAACAGCTGGAAGGTGGATGAATGGATGGAGAACATTAGTGTTCCTGCACTTATAATCTCAGACCTGCATTTTTGTCATCAACAGATACTGTGTTTATATTGATAAAAAAGCAATAAAGCTGTAAAAAGCAGTTTAAAAGGTATTTAATAGCCATTTTAGCTATAACCAGCTATAACCCCACTGGGCCGCTGAGTAAGACCCTCGGCACTGGATGCTGTCTGAGTCTGACTCTGCACTCTGACCCCAAGCTTTTGCATATTGTTAAAAAAAAAAAAAAAACTTCAAATAAATACACTGTAATGTAGTGAATTTTTCAACAATTTTTTTGTCTCCCTCTAGAGGTGAGATTGTCACACGAGTATATTGGTGAACATAACACGTATGAGAAATGAATGTTATGATGAAATGTATTTATATTTTATTTGTAATATAGGTACTGGATTGTGTTATTCCTTATCACATGTAGGCTCACGCGTCAGAGGATTTAAGCTTTCTCGGAACAAATACAGTCTATTCACAAAAAGAGTGTTAGACAATATAGAAAAAAATCCCTAAGGTAAGGAAAAATGCATTAAATACTTCCAAGAAAGGAGAAAACCCTAAAGTATGTAGAAACTTCAGAATTAATGATGTGACTTCTGATGATAATGGATTCTACCCCTTCTCTTTTCTCTTTTCTCCTTTCTCCCCCACATGTCCTCCAAACAAAAGCAAAAGCTGTCAACAGCTTGACAGAGACTTATTTATGCAATGGCCCCACCTCGTCCGTACCAAATAGAAAAAAAGTACTTTAATATAAATATAGACAAGCATACAATCAGATAATCACATACAATATTTCAAAATAAATACTATAACATTTCTCCTTTTTTTACTACTTCATAGAAAATGACAGCCGTTTTCTCTAGTTATACCAAAACACACGTGGTACACTCCATGTAAATCCCACAATCCCCCTCTATAAATAAGCAATAATGGTATCGCCCTAGTTTGCGCAGCTAACCAAATAAACGCGTTGGAAACTATTAATTAAGTAAATAAGTAATTGTTAAATTCTCAATAAATATTAATATTTAAAATAATATGATGTTTGTCCTTGGTGCTATTAAACTTCCCTAAGCCTGAAAAGTGCATAGACAATGACTAGCAAATCTCAGCAATGTTAGCGACCGCAAGACATTAAGATTGCTAACAGGTTTAGCAGCAGACGGCTCAGTTTCCGTCACTGGCGTGCACTTCCTACGTAATGCTTTGCCATGGCGACTTGAATCATTCTGTGACGTTCCGCTGAAGATTTTCAAGGGAAACCAACAACAAGCTGTTCGTTTAGTTTAGAATTCTTCAATGCTGGCATATTTTGTAAAAGTTAAAATTATGCATGTTCCTGGATTATGTCTTATGACCCTTCTTTGTCTCGCTGTTACACGTCCGAAGTGCTTTACTTGGTCGTGTAACTATTCACATTCTTTGTCAGTTCGTCAAAGAGTTAAAGTAATAAAAACAAAATCTCTCTCTCTCTCTCTCGCTCTCGCTCTCTCTCTTTCTCATCATGTGCCCGACTGTGTTTGACAGTTAATCAATTATTGAATTTACGTGGACAAACAGGGTGTTATTTTTTGCCCAATACTTAAAGCTTGTTTAAATGACTTAGGCTATATGTGCCGATCCTGACATATATAGCAAAATACTGCATGTGACAGTCATACATGGTCTCTCCTATTAAATGCCAATGCAGGTTAACTGTGTTTGCTACTTTCCCACAAACTGGATGAGGCTTCCCTGACACAATGAAGACCCTTGTTTAATTTGTCGTTCACTCACTTTTATAATTATTGCAAAATATTCTTGACCAAGTTAAAAATTTCTCTTTAAATATGCTTATTTATTTGGTTACATAGAAAATAAGAAGTGTGACAGCCAAAGTACATTCACAGGGAGTAGGGTAGCAAGGTCTTAGACAGGAATTAGATGGGATGAAGGTATGTTGGTTACTACACCCAGAAGGAAGTGAAGTAGTGACTCACTGGATAGCACTGCATGTGGTCTCACATTTCTGGAACAGTGGGTTTGATTCCCATACCTGACCCAGTGTGTGGTGTTTGTGTATTCTCCCCATGATTATGCAGGATTACTTCCACAATACAAAGGCATATGATTTAGGTGTGTTGGTTTTTCTATTGTCAAAAGTATGTTATCTAAGTGAGTGTGCCCATGATCTGTGGCCTGTACTACGAAGTTACTGGCTTGTCGGGGTAACTTGTCAGATTTAAGGTACTACAGTTTAAATGGACTTCATATTCGTTCACTTACATTTTGCCCAGACTATATACCTTAAATCCGACAAAATACCCCGATAAGCCAGTAACCCTGCTTCGTAGTACAGGCCCCAGAAGACTACTAGTTTGAAAATCACACACTGTGAGCTATTTAGAAACAGCACTTAGTCTAACTGCAAGCCTTTGAACGAGTGGAAAAAACCAGATGACATGCAAATGCCACACATAAATATTCCCACCCCAGCCCTGGAATATGAGGCAATAGTGCAATCCACTAAGCTACCATACCACTTAACATAGTAATATTTTTATTCATAATTTTTTACTTATGATTAATTAAACTTGAAATGTTTTTCCACTTTCATGACCTCACATACTGATTTACAGTACTTCATACATGCCAATAAAACATCCAGGCTTGAAGAGAACAGATAAACTTTATTAATGGCAGAGGGGAAATAAGTATTTCAATATTTCATTACCACTTTATTAATAATAGTGTTATATGATTCTGTTTATCTGTATAGTAATTATTAATGCTTCATATTTTGAGCATATGGTGAAATCAGTCAGAAATATTTTTTTCAATGTTTCATATTCATAAAGGTTACCACTTAGCTTTTTACAAACACCTGTAAACACTTGCAGATGTTGTAAATGATAATCCTTTGACTTTGGAGTTTGTAAACATTAGTAAACCACAGAAGCAATTTTGTAAATCAATTCAACCTACTACTCTGCATCAATTCAACCCATTACTCTTATATATGTTATATACAATATTTATTTGAATTTGAATTAACTATATAAGAATTTTTTGATTTGCAAATTTGTACTTATTTCTACTATAATTATCTATTAGGGCAGCACAGAATGCTGGAGAACTTGAATCAAAACAAATTGCTTTGGCTATAAAAAAGACTGACTTACAATCAGTTCATGCATGACTATGTGTTATGTTCTATCATTCAGCCATGAAAAATTGTACAACTACTTTATCACATCTCTTACATTTACTCCTCTCTGTTGTGTATCTTGTTTCCTGTATGTTTTCTCCATCTGTGTTATGCCTTAATTGTCAGTTGTCTATTCTCATGGTGTCTCCTATACAGTATAGCAAGATGTGCCAACAAAAATTTCCACCAGCTGTGGTCATGTGGCAATAAAAATTCTGATTTTGATACATTATCACACAATACTAAAGCTACCACAACCTTTTATCTGCTATATTGTATTTTAATTACTAGAAAGTGTGGTAGTTTAGTGGGTTATTGCCCTGCAAAATATCTCTATGGAAGGAATTTTCATGATTCATATTACAAGTGGTTTCCTGAATGGATTTTTATGTGTTGAAAAAACTTAAAACATATGTATTTTGCTAAAGACATGAAGCAACTTTCACTTCTCATTGGCTTGTTGCTTCCCACTGACCTGATGCAAATATTTAGACAATTAATTTGAGCAGATGAAAATCAAACCCCATCTTTTATATTGAAGTCTTCAATTTTAACCAGAAAATAAGTTCCATAAAAAGGAACTGGAAAAATATATGAAGCAATGTGTTCTGAAGAAAGCTGAAACCTAATTACAAAGATTAATGGTCTGTAGAAAGTAGCCCACAATTACCTAAATGGTCTCAGAGAGAAGTGGTTCTGCATCTCAAATGCCAAGAATGTCATTTTAAAAATATTAATGGATGTCTTAACACAGATGAAGGTCTTTGTGTCCTACCTCACAGTATAGAGGAGATGGTGCCAGTTTTATCATATTCTCCACATTGTCAGAAGGTATTAGGATGAATTATTTCCACAACACAACACACAGTCAGAAAATGGAGTGCAGAAATACCGCATAATTTTTTTTCACATACACTGAAGAAATCACTCATCATTCTCATGATTTGCCTCAAAAAAATAAATAAATAAATGAAAATATTAGCAATAGATGGTTTGAAAGACTGAAAAGCGAAATTATCCATGACAATGCAGTGGAACATATGTCAACTTACACACCCGACTTAGAAGACTTCATCAAAAATTTGGTGAAAAAAAAACCATATATATTATTTTGTTATATGTGTATGTATATATGTATATGTATGTGTGTGTGTGTGTGTGTGTATATATATATATATATATATATATATAAATTTCATTAAAACATGGTATACGTATAATTTCATGATATATATATATATAAGGAAATAATATGTATGCAATTTTGTTTTAAGGACATCTCCTCATCTCCCCCTTAATCACCATTCGAAAATGAATATGGATTTCATTTAAAAATGTCATGAAGAACTTTCTCTAAGACCCCTAGTGGTGTAGATCTGATTACACATCCATATCAAAGAGTACAGTTAAGCTCCTGAAGATTGTCTCCCCCAATCCTTTTCAAGGAAATGAGTGCTCTAGAGAGCCAAACACAATTTCTTTTATCCTCAGGGAAGTTTTTTTTCTGATGTTAAAACAGAAAACATTGGTCAGTGAAACTGTCTTCATAGTTTTTTTTCTCCTCTAGTCACTTTCTTGGTGCAGTTTCAGTGTATTTCCCAGCTTACATGCATTGATAGTGACATGTAAAATATGTTTTTGGATTTGTAGCATGTCTGTGTATTTAGTCGAAAAAACTAAATTTACTTATCTCACAATTTTATCCAAAGTAACTTACAGAAGAGAACAAGGTTACTTTGTTAAGGTATTCCTCCCTGGGCATTGAACCCACAACCTTTGCATGGTTAGCAGAATGCGCTACTTGTTGAGCAACAGAATCTAACATAAATATGTTTTTTTTTCCATTATTGCTAAGAAAATATTTTTTTTCCAGACACTTGCACAGGCTACAGTAATACTTATGGCAAGAGATAGCTTATTGAAGCAACTCAGATAAATGCCCTTTCCCAGTTTATAATAGCAGTGCCCTTCATAAGTCAGGAAGCAGATACATATATTTGCATCCGTGTTGCATGTAGCTGCAACCTCCTGCCCATACTATGAAGCTCATGTGGTTAAAAAAAAGTTTTCAAATTTAAAAATCTGGAATTTTACAGACAAATTAAATGTCCAAGAGTCTGGCATTTGAATAAGATGCTTTTATGCAGTGTTGGCAACAGTATTTTCACTAATAGCCAATATGATTCACGAAGCTTGGCTTACTGGTCTACAGTAATGACGGCATTTCAATGCATTAAATATAAAGATATGTCTGGCATTGCCAGATGGTGATGCACACAATATACAAAAAAAAGAACATATTTATTCAGTCACACCTGAGTTGAAGTTGATGTTATGATCAGAACACAAAAAAATAATGTGCAATGCAGCAGAGTTGGTGGAATATTGACTATTTGTCTGATATTAGGGGCAGTGTTTCACCTGAACAGCACACCTTTGGACTGTGGGAGGAAATCAGTCCCAACACAGGAAGGGCATGCAAATTCCACACACAGCCTGAGAACGAAATCAAAAGCACGTGATCGGGAATTCCGGGCCATAGTGGAGCAACCGCAGCTCATCAGTAATCTCCAAACACTGAAAATTCAATAACTGGCGAAACTTCAGCCGCAAGTGGAAATACATTTACAACCTTCAAAATTTCAGTACTGTGGCTTTAGCAAAATGTTGTATTTAACTAAAAATATAACCAGCTACGTTTCTGAGGAATTTCTTGGAAATTTTCAACAGACTTTAACAGTCTTCTGAATACATGTGTAAAGCCATGAGCAAATTAACCAGATATGTTTGTGTCTACAGGCTTTAGTTTAATAATAAATAAAAAAACTAGAAATAAAATGTTACATAAGCACATTTTTAAAATGACTGTTTGGCGTATTTTCGAAAAGGTATTACTTTTTCAGATTTAAGATAAAAAAGAATCTTTTTTCCATATTTTTCACCCACATTTGGTTTAAATTTTGAAATTTAAGGATTTTGTCTTTGTAATGTGTGTGCTTGGAGTTTGTCTGTCTTTCACGGGTTTGCTTTACGTTGCTTACAGTTTCAGCCCAAAAACGTACATTTAGGCCAATTGATGTCTCTACTTTGCCCGTAGAGTATGACTGGCAACCTCGTCCTGCCTGGCATAGGTTCCAGCCCTTATTCTAAGTCTATAAATATCGTCACTTTTACGACACTCCCTTAAATACCTCGTTAAATCAGCCCGGTTCCATTAATATGAAATCAAATCATTCATGTTTTCAGGTTTATGGATGAAACCAAAGTTTGTAAAAGGCCCCTGAAATTATTGGACTAAGCATTAAACGAGAGTTAAACTGAAGAACCCAAATTCACAGTTAAACTAACTTTACCGTAATCACGCGCCACGAATAGAAAACTGAGAGTTTGCCAAGCAAGGTTGCCAACCCTGGGATTTAGACAGATAAATGCCCAGGGTTTAATGGCTTAATTCTCATGAAGTTGCCGTCGCTCAAAGATTTGAACATCAGCTTTATTTTCAAAGATTGTTTGTCTGAACGGGCGCGATTTCTTATTCCGAAGTGAAGAATCTGCATTTAGGATGTTATGACTTTTGAATAAACCAAACGCAAGTGGTTCTTAACTGTGAAGACGAATTAGATCCTAAGCGAAGCAATCTCTGCCGTGCACTCTAACCCTCTTAGCGGAGAGAGAGAGATGGGGGATGTCTCACTGGTTGCTAAGGGCAACGGGGTGATATAGATGGTGTGTATTTGCTGAACCCCAGCTGCGCGTCTCTTAATACTGCTGCGACCCTCACGTCCCCGCGCAATTCCAGACACTGGCTTGGCTGCTTTCAGGCGAGAGGAGACGAGAAAGGATTTGATTTGCGTCTTTCCCTGTCTGGGATCGATTATTACCTTTCTTTCATACGCAATAACGGATTTACCTTAACGAGCACGAGGTTTGGAAATTATTGCTATATTAACTCAAATTTTATGTGGGAATGTTTGATTAATTCATCCTTTGTTTTGTTTCTTAATTCACAGCTTACTAACTTGTAGGATTTCATTTATATATTCTGCATAAAATGCTAGCGATGATTCCAGTGTATTGTTTTTTTGCATTAAGAGAGTAAGTGAACAAAAAGAATTGTTTAGGATTTTAGGATATAGCTCTCTTATTGTCTTCACTGCGCGTATTCGGATGCGTTTTGTCGAATTACATGCTTAATGCAGTCAGTATAGTATGTGGGAAAAAGAATGGTGAATTTCAGTCACAGTCTCGGTTTTTCACAGGGGTTATTCACTATCTGTTGGATTTCCTGCTGTCAGACATTTAAAAACTCACTCAAGTAAACAAGTAAATGGTCTCGTCCTCCGCTTTATTCTTTTACGAATCAAAGCAATTCATTTTGAAAATGTCGAGTAATGTACATAATAAGATTACAATAAGACTGCAGTCAGGTAGTGTTTATTTTCCCAGTAGGTGGGAAAAGCAAGCTTTTATAACTAGATATGCATAATACTTATGCAAATACATTTTTATGGTGGTTTGGCGTTGACATAATTGTGACAGAACATGAAATAGCCTACTATTATATTTATTTCTCAAAAATGTGACATTTATAATACTCCTATTATCACTTTTAAATCATTTTGCTATGAATGAATGAATAATTTATTTCCATTTTAATGTCCCAGAATTGACAAAATAATTAATACGGGGGTATCTAATTATTGTTTTACATGCCCTCATGGTTTCCTCTAATTGGGAAAATGCGTGTTGATTCCCTTGATTTGATGTCTAAACAGCTTGAGCGGAATAGCTCAGTCTTCTTTTTGGAGATAATAATATTGCAGCAACAACAACAATGCGTAGACATTCGTAAGGGCTGGAGGGGGAGGGGTATTGTGATCCATGTTAGATATGTAAATGAGGTTTAGGAAAGGACAGGCACCTGCTGTCTGGACAATTTGCATTGGCTTTTCACTGCTTCCTCGTTCGAATGCTGCTTTATTTCTGCAATGTGAGATTGGAACGTAAAGTGAAGGTCTAGCACTGGTTTCTCCATTTTTTCTTCGGATGTGCTAGAGCGTTGTAGATAACAAAGAACTGGGTTTGTCGAAGAGGGAAACCAGCCAAGAGCTCAGTTGTTCATATGTCAGTCAGAAGAGGACTCTGTTGTCTCACTTTCCTGTGAAAGCAGGCCAGATGCACTAGAAACACACAGACCCCATGAACTCCAAAGGTTATTCGTTTTTTTTGTTTTTTATTTGGAGTTTTTTGTGTTACTCTAATACCGAAACAAGATAATGTATGTTTACATTGCATGTTAGAGTTTTTAATTTACATTTAAAAGTCACTTAGGCTTATACCACAGTCATTTGAATAATATAATGCAGCTGTGTTCAAATCCTTAGTAGATTATGACAAATCATGTTAATCATGTTGAACAGATACACGTAAAACTCATTAAATTTGTAACACGCATATATAGTCCTCTTATTTTATTGCTAAATATTCTGCACATCTGCTTGTTTTCTCTCAAATTCTGTGTAGCACCCTTTTGTGACGACATCTCAGCAAACCGTGCATCTACTTAGCTGTGCAGTATGGCTTTTAAATGGTTAGGTGAGAGAAATCCAAAGCCTACAAAGCAGCTGTCTAGAATATATTGGGTATTTATTTACTTCATTTCAAGCTATTGCGCTATCCTGCATATTTTAAATAGCTAATATCTGTCATTGTTGTTTTACGTTGAGTCAAGGGCTGACTCCACATACAGATGCAGTCAATGCTATTTTGCATAGGACTTTTTCTATTCTGTTGTTTTAATGAGTCATTTTTAACTTCTCCCTTTCACCAGGATTACAGTTCCTCATCTCTTTGGATCACCTGGAAACATCATATGGATCTCTGTATTCTGAAGAGAACCCGTTTTGGATTATTCTCAGTGTCAATTCATGATCAATGAACTTTGCTGCATTAGACAGAAAAGAAATTGCTACCCCTGAAGTGTAGGATCTTCTTATACTTTTATTGACATGGCAGCTGTAACATGCAACGACCCTGTTGAGGAAGATGGCTTGGAGGGAGCCGAAATGAAACCCATAAATTTGGAATCCTCCACAGGACAGTCTGAAGAACAGAAGCCCACTGATGAAGTAACACAAAGCACAGAGCAACAGCTGGGTGACGGAAAAACCAAGCCGACCTCAGAGAAAATCTGGGGCTCTTTCCTAAAAAACAGTGGGAAGCTGGGTAAAGTAATGGTAGGGAAGAAAAAGAAAGACATAGGTAATACAGAGGCAAATGTGGAAGGTCCGGAGCAGGAAAAGTCCACAGCTCTCTGCCCAGTCAAAGAAGGGGAGGAGGGATCTTTACCTCCATCATCCAGTGCGGAAGGTTCTGGGCCACAAAAACAGTGCAACAATAAAGAACCAGAAAAGCAGGAGGATGAGGCGACTGCGAAAGAACAAAAGCCATCAAGCTCTAACAAGGATGTTAAGCCAAAGCAGGGTGAGAAGTCTAGTGTGCGGGATTTCATCCGCAAGCCTGTGTCCAGAATTTTCTCACACAAAAGCACAGAGAAAAAAGACTTGGCCAATGAAGCTCAGACAGAGAAAAAGACTAGATCCAGATCTCTAGACAGAATGGAAGACACCGAAGCCTGCTGCAGTGCAACAGATCCAACTGATGATTCAAAAGCAGCTGGGGAGGCACACGGGTTGATTCCTCATGAAAGGAAAGCCTGGCATTCTTTTAAGAAGTTTATGCCACAGAAGAATGTCAAGAAAAGCAATGAGGATTCCAAGGATTTGGAAGGAGCAGAGGCTTCACATGGCGACGCTGGAGAATCCGAGTCAAAGGTGGATCATACCGGGCAGAAAAAATGGAAATTGAAAAGATCATGGACGTTCCAAGGGCTGAAGAGAGACCCGTCTATGACTGGCATCCATAAATCAAAGGGTGCTGATAAAGGAGAACAGATCACTGGGGATGTAGATCAGGGGACTGTGGCACTCTGTGAAGACGGCAAACTTCCAGGGGAAGCGGAAGCAGAAGATAAGGCACATGCAGAGCAAGAGGAAGAAGTTTCTACTACGCAGCGCGCAAAATCAACAGATCACCATGCCAGTGAAATCTGGACTTCATTCAAGAAGCGAGTGACACCTAAGTCAAAGAAGTCAGTGGATCACGTCACTGTCACTGAGGAAGAGCAGACAGATGCAGATGAGCATAATGAGGCACAAGCTTGTCAAGAAGAAGTAAAAGTTTCCAAACAAACAGAGAAAAAGACTCATTTCAACAGAGCTGTGTCACTAAAAAATTTTCTCCTGCGCAAAGGGAAAAGTGCCAGTATGGACATCGGAGAAGCCGTCGTGGAGCAAAAGGATGGCAATGGAGAAAGTGCAGGTGATGCTCCTGATGACAAAGATGGTAAAGTAAGGGAATGTGAAAGCCAAAACCTTGAAAATGTCAAGCATGATGAAGACTCTGCTAATCAGATGACTGTGAGTGATCTCCCAACTGGGAATGAAGAAGAAAGTGAAGTAAAGGCCAACAAAAGCACTAATGAAGAAGAAAAGCACTCCGACCTTGAGCCGAAACCACCAGAGAACCCACCTCAAGCAGCAGCTACATCACAGGACAGTTCCAGTGTTAATGGAACCGCAAGCAAAGAAGTTTGTCAGGAGAATGAATCCAGCCCTGAAGACAATTCCAGTGTTCCAGAGGTAGAATGCGCTCAGTCCAGTGCTGAGGGAAAAGAGGAAAGCATACAGGACACTACAGGACATAAAACAGTTTCCCTGGAAAATGCAGAGGAAGAAATTAATAAAGTGGAAACATGTCATCAAGAATCTGAAGTGCAGGATGAGAATGATTGCTCCAGCAGACCAAAAGATGACGAGAACCTAAACCAAGAACAGCCCTCTGATAGCAAGCACTCTTCTGATAGTCCAGCACCTTAAAGCGGTAAGTGAGATCCAGACTATGAATACTGTCTACGGTGGTCTGGATGTTACAAATCAGATCCGCACTGTAAGTTAAATGCCATTGCTTGTGCATACATCTCCTCAAAATGGAGGTTACCATCCTGGTTTAGGGGCACATACTGATCAACTGGAGGAGATTATGTTCTTAAAGGTTACAGATTCCTTTATCTAAATGATGGATCAGATGCCATTGATCCTACTCCAACCTCAAGAACAAATATGCAGATATTGCTTTTCATCATTGATTGATCTTGTCCATAGTGCAAAGAAAGATTTCAGTTTTAGGCTTTTATGTATTAAATCCAACATACTCTTCTGTTGTCTTAATGCAAGTGCCAAAGGTTCTCTGAAAAAATCACTGTTAGGGGAGTGCTTGCCATAGTCTGATTGGGGAAGGTTTTAATAATATTTTATTTCTTTTTTTTTTATTCTTCTTCAGCAGAAAGCAGCAAGGAAGGTGAAAGGTGGTCATCCAAGAAGCACCTGATCAGCGTTGGATTCATTCAACAAGGATCTTTTCTGTTAAAAAGGGAATTATCACATTTACGTTATGATTTGTTGTGGTCAGAATGATGCAATACATCAAAAAAGTAGAATCTCTAAAGCAATAATTCGTGTGTTAGAGCAGTTTGTTTCATCATGCACTTTTAAATGTTTGCTTGTCCACTAGTAAAGATATATTGTCCGAATCTTGTCATCTTTGTTCCATCAAATGTTTGTTACAACAGTTGCTTTCAGATCAAAACAGTTTTTGACTCCTGTTTCTTTTGTGTTTTTTAATAGACAATACTCCGTGATACAAGGAACATATGTAGATGACCCAATTTGTTCAGTATGAAACGTATTCTGGTCTCTGTGTTAACGTTTTAGACTGTTATCTTCTCAACATAAATAAACCCTCAAAATATGAACACGACAGCTGTATTAGTCTCCTTATTTTCTAAGTAGATGCTATAAATATAAGTTTAAGATGAGGTTGATCATTGTTTGGCTGTGGAAATGGATCTATGCCAAGCAATGACAGAATCTGTGAGACTGCAATTTGGGAATAAAAGTAATCATTAGTATCTGCAAGGCAAGAGGGATTATAGCAAGAATTAATTTCCACTGGAAATACAGCACCAGTATTTACTTTGCATGAGCTAAAACGAAGAGATTTTATATGATCATAAATTTTCATGAGCCTCGTTTTGCTTACGCTGATGCCTGTAAAATCGATGCCGAATACATGCTACACTATTTACTTTTTTACTTTTGATATCTTAGTGAATAAAAATATTCAAACTGCATCTCTTGCAGTCCAACAAATATTTGAAGAGAATGCTTTTAATCGGGGCAGTGGAAGCTATACTTAAAAATGTTTCCGTTCTTGCTGGAAAAAATAGATATTTTATCATGAAATATTACAGATTTGTTTGATCTCTGGCTACAGTTGTACTAACATTTGAGAAAATCGGTATATTTTACTGGAAAATCCATACAGGCTTTTCCCCTTTTTCACATTTAGCTTTATCATTTTAGCATGTATAAAATTTTACCCAGCTATTATATGGATTGGATAAAGCAGAAAAAGAATCTTAGTGTAAGACTGCTATAAAGATTTCTGACTGAGGATGCCCACAATGTGTCTAGACTGTCATATTTGCATATGCCATTCATCTTGCAAAAGAGAAATGCACAACATCGTTCTCATTTAATTATTGAAAGTAGTATTCAGGCTATGCAAATGATGTTTGGAATAACAATGTCAAGGGTGAGACTCTGGGGACCTCATTAATGAATACACTGTCAGTATTCCCAGTTGATTTTATTGAGCAGAAATACAACAAAACAATCAGAGTGGTTGTTCTCACACGATCAAGTCAGTTTATTTTTGTCCCGAAGTTCAATGCATAGATCTGTTATTGAGCAGTATGCAAAAATAAGAATAATATAAATATTTTAGCTCATGTAACATTCCCATAGTTTACGGTAACCTTTCGCGCACAATAACCCTACAAGGTAATCTTGTTTGTTTCTGCTGTGTCACTCACTTCCCTGTAGCGCCATCTTGCGCATAAATCTGGAATTACATGCGATAAAGGCCAAGACCTTGACAAAAAGATATATTTTCTCCAATCCATTTCCCAAATTCAGCTTCAACCTCAACTTCGATCGTTTGTCAATTACTTTCAAACACAAATATATTTAAAAGCACCATTTAAATTTTTTTTGCAGCTTATTAACTAGAAATACAAACTGTTCCATTTTATAATAAGACGGAAATTGCATCTTTTTACAGGACAATTGTTTAACTCAGTGAAGAACAGAAGATTAGCATTCATTCTATTAACATTTATTTTCTCCAGACTTCAAAATGTAGCACATTTTTTGTACACCAGAAACATGCCCACAAAAATACTGCACAGAGCACTTAAAATGTGTAAATAAATTGAAAAACTCATAAATTCTTGATAAATACAACTTAAATAGTTTATAATTGCATAGAAAAATTAATTTTGAATCCATTCTTTAATGTGTAAAATAATTTGCTGAGATGAAAATCCTGCTTAAATAGACATATTTGTGATGGGACTTATGATTGATCAAATCATTTATATTATTTTTCTTACTAAGCTTTATTCTTTTTAAATTCTAAATATCCAACCATGTTCATAATCATTTACCCAATGCAAGGTCAGGACATTTTTGGTGATGGAATCAGGAATCATATGGGATACAATCCATGTCAAAGCACATAGACTCACTTACACACTACATGCAATTAAAAGACACCTATTCCTAACTGTATGTTTTTGGTGTGAGGGAGGTAAGCAGAGCATCCAGAGAAAACCCAAACTAATAGGGCAAAAAACATTCAAAATCCACAAACACAGATCATGGGGGCAAAATTTAACCCCCAACTCAAGATGTAAGGCCACAGTGCTGCCCAGTGAGCTGTACAGTACCTGCTGCCCTTCAATCCTAGAAATATTTTAATAAAATATCCCATAATGTTTGTTTTTTATCAGTATTTAATGTGATGCATTTCACATTTCCCCATCATTAATCCATACATCTCCTAGCTATTTAATCAGTACAGGGTTGTGGGGCTTAAACCCAAATTAAATTATTAATAAATATTCACATACCCCTCTTTCTTCCAAAGACTTATCCAATATAGGTAAAGACTATATATCTTTTATTAAATCTCATTAAGTGACATTATTTTTCAGATCCAAAGTTCTACACCACAAGAAGAAAGAAAATTTATCTTAGATAGATATATAGATAATAAAGTCTGTCTGTCTGTCTATAAATTTTCTTTCTCAGTATTTATACATTAGGCATGATGTTTGTCCTTACAAGTTTGCTGATATTAAACCCAATCACTTAATACACACCACACACACACACGCACACAAATACACAGCAATTTAGAGACACCTGTTCATCTGAATTGTATGGTGCAGAAGTTTGCAGAGAAATGAAAACACATAAGATGTAAATGTCAAATATAATACAAAAAAATCATTCCTTTTCTATGTCTCAAACTGTATTTAATCAGATCAGCTTTTGGCCATTTAAACCCTTTTATTTCTGGTTTCATAATCCCAATTTCTTTGAATTTCACCTCTGTAGACTGCACATGCTGATTAATACAGAGAAAACAGTTTACGTTTAATGAAGTTAATTCTATGTGGAGCATTAATGTACTTTCAACATAAAGCATAAGTTACTGCACTGTGCAACAAGGTACCACATACAGGAACACCTACCAGTTTTATATCCGTTCTCTGCTTTTCGGTGCGGCTCATCTTGAGCTAAGTATTTTTCAGTAACCCCACATTGATCAAACCCTGTAGGGCAACTGAGGTGGATCCCCGGTACTGGTCCGTGGGCATTAAACCATCGGGCCGCCCAACTCTGAGGGTTTTGCTAAACGGTTGATTAATTTTCAAATATTAAATATATATATCTACATTTTTACGACCCCTCGTAATAATTCCCCCTCGCGAGTTCTGTTCGGGGGTGAAAATGGAAACGGTAAAACCTATAAAATCAGTTGATCTTACAGTAATAAACACGTGTTCCTAGCCCACCATCTCTTATGTAGGCCATTAATTGTAAAATATTCTCAAGAGCTACCAGGCCACAAAGGTAAAGTTAATAAAAAATAATTAAAGTTGTTAAAGCTTTGGTTTTCGGAGTCGCTGTGTGGTTTCCATAGCAGTCGCACAGGTATGGACTGGTCTGGGTTGGGGACCCAACATGATATACTTTCGGGGGCCAGGATCTCTTACGTGTCTGCAATACAGCCTCACACGCGGACCGTAAACACGGAGCTCTTCTGCGCACAAGCGCGCCACAATTCGCACATGCGCAGAATGTCTGGGAGGAGGCGGGGGCTATTTGTACAATTGTAGCATCAGGCGCTAGTAGGAATTTGCACACGGCTTGGAAATTACTGTGCAGGGTTGTACATCGTTCATCGAATAACAAAATCTACGTAGTTAGAAGACGAATGAAACAAGTAGCCCCATGTTAATGGGAGAACTGTTGGCGAATGCGTTATTAAGTACGCGTTTGTACCCCCACGTCCTCAAACACTTACTGTGACGGAAGTCTGACTTTCGTAGTCCTGGGAGCCCCTAGGACCTTACACTAGTGCACAGTTTTCGTAATAGTAAGAACTCCCACACAGCATTATGGTTGCGATTCAGCAGTACTTGTCACTTAAGGGAATGTCCGTTCCAGCAATAGGTGTGATTCTGGCTCAAAACTGGCCCAAACACAGCACTTCGCTAAGCCCATTACCATCTTACTTCACGTTTTACTTACACCTTTTAACTTTTGTATTTTATACCAGAGGTCTCTAATTGCAGTCTGTAATAGGACCCAAAGACGTGTTTCCCCTCCGGTTAGGTGCTGTCTGGGTGTGTCCGTCTCTAGGGGCGTTTTTGGCATAAACAAGAATGCGCTGTTAGTCTAACGCAACTGTTTTTTACAGTCGGTGTGTTCGGCATCGTCTCTCTCGTTTAAGGTATATGATTAATCAAATCTCTTTAAATTTGCCACTTACAGTTTCATTTATATAGTTTTGTTATGCTGACCGTTTTAGTCGGTTACTGCACTTGGGGCGGGGAGGATTAAACTATGTTCTACGGCTTAATGGAGATTTTGCGTGGGATGTACAGTGATGGGCCGAATGAAACTAAACTGCAAATAAGTCATATTTCTCATTTGAAATATACATCACATGTGTTTTTATTGGTTACCGCTGACCATATTATTTCATCAGATATATGGTACTTGTATATGAGGATTACTGATTTGTGGTGCAGTTTTAACTGTTCTGTATACGCAGTTAAGTTGCTAAAAGTTTTCACAAATGTACGGTCTTTGTACTTACGACTCGGATCGCACTTCCTTTGCAGACAATTTTGTGCTACAGAACAGGTCATTGCTTTACATTGTATTTCGATCCATGACTTGTTTAGCGAGTTAACGTTTTCTGAAGACTGCATTTCTGAAGTATTGATATAATCCCTTTATCAGTATGTACTTTTTAAAGTGTTTTGCCAATGATACAGCATTTTAGCAGTATCATGGATTTACTGAAGTGTAATTGTGACTAAAAATAGTGAATAAAAAGTCATTTATTTTATATTTTCAAGTAATCATTAAGGATACGTCTTACATAGACAGAATTAATACGTTTAGCATGCAGTTACTGAAGTGTTATGTTTTCCTTTTCTAAGCAACCCTCCAAATAAATTTCAAGATGACATTTTTACTCAAAAAAATGGTTAGTGGTCTTATCGACTACGCCGTAAGGTGAGTATTTCAAACATCCTACGACACGATTTAGTCTAACATGAATATATGCACACACTTAAAAATTTTGGGTGATTATTTGAAATAAGTGAAAACTGAATGCATAGCAAACTAAGGTACATAAAGACTAAGAAAACTATGTAGCATCATAGTTTAATTGTATTAACTGTACAGTTTACAGTAGTTTAATTGCACTGAATTGTATGACTCACGTCACCTCTTTCATCAACAGTAATATTGATCCCAGCCAGTTTGTTCCTTCAGAACCTGTAAGTTGAGAGAATATTTTTGCTGTTTTCTTTATATTGTGGAATTTTAACAGAATTGAATGCACGTTGTCATGTGTAATGCAAAAAGCAACATTTACTTTTTATTAATTTATTATATATTGTTCATAGTACCCTTGGTTCATGGAAAAACGATACATTTTATTACATTTCAAGTAAATACTTATATTGATATCTTTCTCTTGTAGTGAGTATACAGGGTCACCATCTGTGCATTAATATTGCTGTTTCCTAATAAATTGATGTGTTGTGTTTGAGAAATGATTTTGAAAGGAGGCACGCTTTTGGATAAAATGTTATTAATGGTCCATTTCAGCAATAGTGTTTAACCTAAGAGGGGGAAAAGCACATTTTTACATTTATTTTGGAGTGTATAATGAAGTGAACTTGCTTTCAGAAGTGTGATTGTTTAATGTGTTATGAGTGACTTGCCTGTGTTAGAGGATGACTTGCAAAGCAATTTTCTGTGTCATGCATGTTTTATTCTTTGTATTACGGTAATGTAGATATGTAGGGCTGTGGGTAATAGATGTGTCTCTGTGCATTAGCCTCCACCCCAAATGCATCAGACACATGCTGCGCTGAATGAGAGCGCCGAAGAGAAGCAGTTCCGCAGGGTCTTCGAGCAGCTGGCTGGGGAGGTGTGTACCACCTGTAAATGTAATGTCTTGTTCCTCCAAATGAAACTTTTTTGTCACATCTAAGCTCATTGATGGGCCGAATGGCCTCCTCTCGTTTGTAAATTTCTTATGTTCTTATAGGTTCTAATTTATTATCCAGAATTTTTGATACCTCCATATCTTGGGTTAACATTATTATGAATGTGTAAACATTCCGTGTTTGTAATTTTTGACCGTACTAATTGAGAGATAATTGCTTATGGGTGAATAGTATAGTATGTGGTTGTGATTAACATATAAGCTGTAGAAATAAATGACAAAAAGGTTTTCAATAAAATTATACTTTGTAGCAGTGTTTCTGCGTTTGTAAAACATATTTTTCTGTAAATGAACTAAAGACACACTCTTTTAGGATGTGACTGTGTAACAATTGAGTGCTACAACTGGTAGTAACTCACATACATGCAGTTAGCTGGCATTCTGGTTTTGTATGGGTTCCTTTCTTTAGACTCCCTTTTTAGGTAGTCCTAAGGACAGTGTCAGTATAAAAGAAAAAACTAGCCCACTAAAATTTAATATATGCATTCAGCGTGTCATTTAAATGTGTCTGGTATCTTTAGAGTTTCAAAACTTTTTTTTAGGTTGAGGTGGGGCCTTTTGGTTGTGAGTCATGCTTTAATGAGTCATGACTATTCTTGTGTTAGATTTTTCAGTTCTTCTTTGATATTGTAACTGGGTAGGAAAATTTTGCATTAAATAATAGTGATGAGAACTTTGTTCTTTATTATGTACTGATGTGTTTTATATTTTAAGCTTTTTACTCACTGTTTATGTATATTGAATCAGCAGATGATTTGGTTAGCATTTTTTGTTATTAAATAAGTTCACACTTGTTTCAGCAATGATGAACAGTGTTGGGCTGCATGGTGATTCACTGGGTGCCTTTGTTGCCTCACATCTCCAGATTTAGGGCTTTAAATTCTGCCTGTGTGTGTATGAGTTTGTATGTTGTGCAGGTTTCCTAGACAAATTGGGATTACTAAATATACAGTATATGGGGTTAGTTACATTATGAGATGTCTATACTGATTTTTGTTTAGCTATGGCCTCTGTAAGGAAAAGTAGTAATGATGTTCCAATGTTCTTGGTTGATCGTGTGAATACAGACAGTGTTAGCTATTAATGACCAGGGGGGAATGATCAAAGGGGAAGCCAGGGAGAGAATGGGGGTTCCAGTCGGCACCACTAGGGTGATGAGGAAGATGATTGAATTACAATGATCAGAAAGTCTCCACCCTGTCCTGCCCCATCCCTGCCCCAGGCTCCTCAAAGTCCAGGGGGGTCACTCTTTATACAGTATGTGAATTCACTCACAACCCCTACACACAGCACCTTGGCGGGGAGGGTCTTTTGGGGTATAAAGGGGGGTGAAGAACTGCCCTTAATTTGTATTTGAGCTGCCTTTCAATACCTGGTGTATGTCTACACTGTATTACATTATATTATTTTTACTGTTCAATAAACCACCATTTTGCTGAAACTGCGGAGACTCTGCAAGTGGATTCCATACACCTCCAAAAATATTAATTTCATAATTCATACCCAGTATGTTTTTTGCATTGGTGTTTTATTTTTGAAAGTGAGCTTACATAATGTTTCACCAAAAACCATAATTTAAGGATCCTAACTTTACATTTTCATTTTGTATTTAAAACTGAATCTACTAGGAACAATAGTCTTCTACTCCTCTTTCCAGTTCACCATCATATCAATGATGATCTGTTCATTAATATATTTTTCTTTGTCCCCAGGACATGGAGGTGAGCCCTAATGAACTGATGGGGATACTCAACAAAATCATCGGCAAGCGTAAGCTGTATTAGCACATATACATGCCCATTGTATGTGTCTTTGTATTCTAATACATGTTGCATTAACGCATCTTTAATGCATTTTATTGACTTCCATTGTCAAGTCTGTGGATAATAAAATTGGAAGTACAATGGTAGTTCAGTCACTTTAATGTTATTTTACAGCTTTTCCTGCTTAAATCATGCCAACCATCCATCCATCCATTTTCTATACTCGCTTCTGTATTTTATTAATTACGCTTCTTTTTCATGCTATTTTTTTGCATGAGAATTTGATTTTGCTTTTTTGTCGTCTGCTTTTAAGCAGTGTTTGCCTTCCTGTGGTCTCTCTTCCATTAGTTTTAGTAACCAGGATGGGGGGGTTTTCTGTGTTTCAGATTCCGACCTGAAAACTGACGGCTTCAGCCTTGAATCTTGCCGGGGCATGGTGGCGGTCATGGATGTATCCTTCCAGAAGATGAAAGTGATAGTTTATTGGTTATCAGCAGAGCATATTGGCTATTGGTTATCAGCAGAGCATAATGGTTATTGGTTATCAGCAGAGCATATTGGTTATTAGTTATCAGCAGAGCATAATGGTTATTGGTTATCGGCAGAGCGTATTGGTTGTTGGTTATCAGCAGAGCATATTGGCTATTGGTTATCAGCAGAGCATATTGGCTGTTGGTTATCAGCAGAGCGTATTGGTTATTGATTATCAGCAGAGCATATTGGTTATTGGTTATCAGCAGAGCGTATTGATTGTTGGTTATCAGCAGAGCATAATGGTTATTGGTTATCAGCAGAGCATATTGGCTGTTGGTTATCAGCAGAGCGTATTGGTTGTTGGTTATCAGCAGAGCATAATGGTTATTGGTTATCAGCAGAGCATATTGGCTGTTGGTTATCAGCAGAGCGTATTGGTTGTTGGTTATCAGCAGAGCATAATGGTTATTGGTTATCAGCAGAGCATTAGCAAAGCTGTGACTTGGCTGCTAATGACAGTAAATTTCCTAAGTGTAAATTAAATTTTTCATATATATTTTGACCATTTACAGAAGATCACAAATAGCCAAGCCAACTTCGATGAATCGACAAATACGAAAGAAATTAATTTATTTCATGTTTTATTTTTTGACAAACTGTATTACCTAGGCACACTATCAGTTGTCAAATTACTCCTTGCAGTTCCGCTATTTATGTTATCCTGTGAGAAGCAAGTCGTGTTTTCTTTTCTGTCTTTTTTAAATAAAATCCTACTCAAAGTTATATTATTTAAGTTATTTATAGGGACTTGTAATTTGTTACTGTGATAATGCGATAAGTGACAGTGGACAGAAACAAAGCTGTTATTTTGTGCCTAAACGATTAATAACATATTATCATATTAAAATATTCACCCTAATTAATGATATTGAATACATAGTTTAAAAAAGCAGCATAGACTGAACAATGGATAGTTATGGATGACTAAAATATGTGCATGACAATAAAAAATATACTACAACATTTACAACATTTTAGTAATAATAGCAGTAGAACAAATCTTTCAATTGTGTGCAAGTTTTCCATTCACTCCAACAACCAGGGTGACAGCACTGGGAAGTTGGGATTCCATGAGTTCAAGTATTTATGGAACAACATCAAGAGGTGGCAGGTATTGATGAGGGTTTTATTCCTCTTTTCTGCAAATGTTTACACCAGTTCAGATCAAAGGAGACTGGGAACTCCATTTCTCATGCCGAATTTCTCCTTAGGGGGTTTACAAGACGTATGATGCAGACCATTCAGGTGTCATTGGTGCCGATGAGTTGCCCAAAGCTTTCAGAGCTGCAGGTGAGTACAGAATACCACAGTGGTCACCTTGATTAGCTGTGTGACTCTTTGGGGTCAGTCAGGCTGAATGGTTAAAACTGTAACTTGAACTCGTTTATAGAATTGTCATGAGGAAGCAAGTTGCATGTGCCTTTTTGTCCTAACTTCAAAAACAGTTTTGTATCAGTTATACTAATTCAGCCCTTTAAAATTGAAACGTACTAGGCAGTCATTCATATTGCAAAACAGGTTATTAGATTGGTTTTCATTAATTAAATTGTATTAATTTGTTTAGCTATTCAGTATAATTATTTGCAAGTCATGATAACCCTTTTGGAATTATAAGAGCATGCAAATATAGAAAATGCATAGAACATGCAAATATGTAAAGGACTGTAGGGGATCGCAGTGAAGGGCAGCCAACTGCTGCAACTACTTGGGGTTAAGGGTCCTGCTGAAGAGCCTGTGGTCATGTGACTATTCTGCTGAGACCGGGTTTGAACTGGTGACCATCTGATTAGAGGCACAGAGACTTAGCCCACTAATCGAAATGTAATTGTATGTAAATTTGGAAATTGGGAAGAATATATAAACAAATTCCAATACTAATTTTTAAGCCCTGAAATAACATCAATTGTATTGGGTCTAATCTCACTCTAATTTTAAATTTTGATTTATTTCAAATAAATCTGTATAGTTCATTTTTCTAGTTAAGAAGGTCTGAAACTGAACCGGCTCTAACCAGGAAAGAGAAGCCACCTATATCCAGTAATACCAACTTTATGAAGGTCATTTAAACAGTAGTACTCAAATTGTCAAAAAGGCGAAATTACCCATAGGATCAATAGTACATTTCAGTCCTTTTACCGTAATACATCAATCTTCTAACCAGTTATCCTGGGTGAGGTTGTGGGGGGGGGGGTAGTTTGGTTGGGGCCTGTTCATGTGAATTATATGTGAATAATATTCATGTAAAATCTTAACATTTTTCTGACCCTCACAAACAGGCTTCCCTCTCAACGATCAGCTGTTCCAGATGATCGTTCGCCGGTATTCTGACGAAAATGGGAACATGGACTTTGATAATTACATTGGCTGCCTGGTCAGGCTGGACGCCATGTGCCGTAAGTACGGATTTATCCTCTGAAGAACTTCAACTATTTCTTTCAAACTGGCAACATTTATTCAGTTTTTTGTATAAACTTTCAGGTGCATTCAAGACCCTTGACAAGGACAACAATGGAACTATTAATGTCAACATTCAGGAGGTAAAAAAAATACACACACACACACACTCTGTATTGACAGACGTACTGGGATACACATCTTAATCATTGAATTCAGGTCTTTCGTTCTGACCCATTGCCACAGCTGTATAAAATCAAGCACCTAATCATGCAGTCAGGTTTACAAACATTTGTGAAGGAATGGGTCGTTCTGGAGTTCTCAGTGAATTCAAGCATGTTGCTGTCATAGGCAGTAAGTCAGTTCACGAAATTTCTCCCGTACTAGGTATTCCATGGTCAGTTGTAAGTGGTATTATTGCAAAATCGAAGCTTTTAGGAACAGCAGAAAATCAGCCACAAAGTGGCTGACCATGTAAAGTAAAACAGCAGGGTAACCGAGTGCTAAGGCGCATAGTGCATAATAATATGCCACATCCTTTAGGGTTGCAGACAATTTATGCCATCTCATGTTGTATAATGACATTTAAATCCTAGCCCTCGAAAATAAGACAACCCAAGCTTTCTAGATGTATTTTTTTCGGAAAAAAACACTGTCTTATATTCACGCCAGTGCATATAGGAAAATGACAGGGCATATCATGATAATGCGGTTCACATGTGCATATTCGACTATCAGGGACTTACCGATTGTTAGATAAAATACAAATGGCAGAAATCTACAAATGGCAGAAGTCTTGTATTTTGTTTGGTTATTTATGGTTAAGGTTAGGGCTGGGTAGGGGTTAAGGGTGTCATGTTGGGTTAGAGTTTTGCCCATTGTGTCCCCACAAAGATATAATTACAAACCTGTGTGTGTGTGTGTGTCGGTGTCTGTGTCCATATTGGATTAAGTGTCATGTGGCTCATTCACTTGGTTCTATTAAGTTAATTCAACCTGAAACTAAGGGCGCAGTTTTATATTACACGATGTTTAATGGATCTTTATTGTTTCTTCCTTTTCAGTGGTTGCAATTAACCATGTACTCCTGAAACATGAAGATATGAAACTACAGTCACCCCTTACAGTCATGATAGCGAGGGTTAGGGGGGAGGAAGATCCCCTCAAATGTGCAAATTCGCGAGTAATACTTGATTACGTTATTAAAAATGTAAAATTAACGGAACTGAAAAGTTACTATGAGAAACGTGATTTTCCACGGTCACAGAGAGAGAGAGCTAGAACATAAATGAGGCTGATTGCTGAGACAACAATGGAGGGCGTGTCCAAGCCAAGATATTATTTTTTTTTTTACCAAACATAACTTTTACTATTAAAGTATTCACTTACGCTAAGACATATTATGCATTACTAATATCTGTATTTTATATGATTTTATGTGATCCAAATCATTTTTAACATTCCTATATTTTTGGCTTACACGTTGTCCAAAAACATTCCCATTTAATTGCTCACGGCAAACTCGCAAATCACGGAATCTGCTAATGTCAAATTCACGAATGTGGGGGGGGGGGGCGATTGTACTTCTTCTTTGTTTCCTAGACTTCACTAATTTGCTCCCTTGTATATGTACTATGCTTGTGTCCTCTGCATGAGCTTTTTCATAGAGATTACAGAGCTTTTAAGGCATAAACTAATTAAAACTTTGGTCTTTTGTGCCTTGAAATTCCATTTCTGTGATATGTATAAACAGAGCATAGGTGCATTACCTATTATGTGCAAACTCTGGTTGCAGTATACAATACAATCACTAGATGGCATACTAGTAACATGCCAAGCAAGAACCTGGACAAAATGTTAGTCTTTCTTTTCTTCAGTCTGTTTCTTTGTGACGGTGCATTATTAAAAAAAATCTCAATAAAAGAATGATTATCACTTGACATTTATGTCTTTTTTTTCATAATAATGAAACATTTGGTATTAACAGTACAGGTGTTGAATCGTTAAAATAAAAATCCCTCTTGGCATTAAATTTCTGAAGCACTCCACTACATAGCCCCCCATCCTGGGTTATTCCCTGCCTTGCACCCATAGCTTCCATAATAGGCTCCAGACCCCCCGCAACCCTGCTTAGGACAAAAGGGGAGAGAAATGGATGGCTGGATATGCTGCATAGTTGTGCCTATAAGCTAAAAGTTTTACACATAATTTTATTTTACAATCATGCAAATATAACATTTGACTCACTCATACGAGGTCAATATATGCATCTACTATTTGGAAAGTACATTTCTTTTATAGTTATTTATGTTTGATAGATTAAATAACATTTATGTGTTGTGTGATTGCATTGAATTTCTTTGAACTGAATTTAATTTAATTCTTCCTGTCATTCCAATTCAAATTCCAATTCAGCATCCTGTGGGGTGGTGCCTGTTCAATTCAGATTCCAGTTCATGATTGGAATTGGACACACTGCACAACCCCTGTACATAATGAGCTAATCAATCAGAACTCTTATGTATTCAGACACACCCTTTGAAGTGGGATTAAGGTTAATTACCCCCTTACTACTTGTGTTTTAGTTTGTGTTCATATTAATCATCTCTGTATGTGTGTCTATATGAAAGATTTGTCTTATTTTTCTTATTTGCTGCCATATTGGCCAGGACTTCCTGGAAGAAGAGATATTGTATCTCAGTGGAACCTTCCTGGTAAAATAAAGGATAAATAAAATAAATAAACGACCAGCAACAAAAATGGCAGCTGTCCAGAGAATTGTGCAAATCAATCCAAGAGGCCATCTCCACTAAATCCATACTCCACCTTTTATTCCTCATTTACATACATGCATTACACCATACATACTACTAGTTCCTGTTGCTTGTTAAAGACTAAAACAAGAAAACAGAATTTGCTGGGGAGTGTGTGATGTCCACAAAGGTGTCACATTTGAGTTTTTACATATTATATATATTTTTTGTGATTATTGTCTTTTCTTTAGAATACAATGGATTGTTGCTATTTGGGGGAAATATGTGCCCACAGGACATGAGAAAATCTGTGTACTGTACTGTACTTCAAAAGTTTTTCCGTTACGGAATCGACTTGTCATTCTTGCTCCAGACCAGCAGGGGGCAGAGTCACGTAGCGATTGTCTCTTCGTTCGTTTTGCATTTTCTTGTAACTGCAGGGAACGCGGAAGCGTGGACACGCTGTTGACTGCGTCATCATTTCTCTCCTATATTTCAGGAAAGTCATGTGTAAAACACATTTAAAACAGGATAAAGACATGACAAGATATTAGTTAATTATTTTGCTAAAGCAGCTATAGTTAACAGTGACACATGAATTTTGTTAGAAGGGCTAATTAACTCGGCACACGCGTTCTCCTACTTGCGCATGTACCTGTACTGTGTTGTATGACCTATGTCATACTGGTTAGCTCAGTTCCCACATTTTCTCCCACCAGCTATAGTTGTAAAACTATTTATGCTTTATGAGTTTGTATGAAAATGGTCAATGAGATATTTGAAGTTACATGCGTGAATAATTATTAGATCTGTTAGATGTTTTTGTACTTTATATATACAGAAGCTGTAAAATAGACCTAGAAGAAAATGTGAATATGTATGTTACGCAATGTGAACTACGTATTGTGTTAACCTGGAAACGGGATATTACTGCTAAAAAAAAAAACATTGAATGTAAATCTGACTCATAAGAAAGAGACGACACGCACTTGCTGAAAAGAACGTTTAATAAATAACTGCACCTCCCACCTTGATGGTTCAAGTGCCCTTTTTAGAATCACGAATTGCGCAAACATATGGAGAGGGATACCCTCCACGGCAGGGAAAAGGCATCGGTTGGCCCCACCTCCCTGTTCGAGCACCTGACTGTGGAGATGTCTGGGCAAGTCACTGATCCTAACTAGAGGGGCATAGTTTATCAGTTTCATTCTCAGTTTTTCAGTAATCGCACATGATCAAGCTCTGTAGAACTGAATGGTTTTGAGAAGCCTGCCAGCTGATTTTGAATCTGTAAGCCCTTATTCCAGTCTCATCTGGTTCATGAAGCATAAATTTATCATTCAAACATTCAAATTTCTCAATGCAAGAAATAGGCTTAGAGAAATAATAGGCCTGCTGACTTAAAAATTGATTTGTGTCTCACCAGGAGCTGTTGTTTTCGAGTATTTTTTCTCATCACGTTGGTTTTTCATTTAAGTCAGGGGTGGCCAATCTTATCCGCAAAGGGCCGCTGTGTATGTGGGTTTTCAATGTAACTCCATAATTAGATTGCTAATTAGAGGACTGGTTGGCTGAGGAGTTCTCACACCTGGGATTGAACAGCTGACCTACAGGTTATCCCAAAAACCTGCATACACACCGGCCCTTTGCGGATAAGATTGCCCACCCCTGATTTAAGTACTTTGAACATTCATGATGAACCCCAAAAATGTGGGGGGAGCGGGGGGAGCCTGAGCACCTGCCCGTTTTGCCTATTTAATGGGAATGTGTGCATGAGCTTTAAATGGTGATGGGAAAGAGACCCGACCATATCCACCCACACTCCTTTGTCCCACAACATAATACTGTAGTGTTTCTTCTTTACATCTTGAATAAAGCTTCAATTTATGACATTTTATTGTTCTTTACGGCACTAAGAAGACTTGAGTTCGTGTTTGGATTCTTTGGATTGATTCTGATTATTTTAGGAATCCCATCCATCCATTTCCCCCACCTGCTTGTCCAATCAAAAAATTACAAGCATAAGGCAGAGAATAACCAAAGATTGGGTGACAACGCATCACAGGATACACAGGCACAACATTCACACCCATCAGCAATTTAGTAACTCCAAATCACCTTAGCCTGTTTTTGGACTGTGGGGAGTAACCTGAAATCTTGGAGAAAATCCCCTGATGACACGGGGAGAACATGCAAACTCCACACACATGGACTCAGGACAGAGACTCGAAATTCAGTCTTAGAAGTGAGAGGCAACATTGCCAGCCACTGCACCACCATGCCGCCACGTTTTTCTTAATGTAATCTTCCCCCTCTTCTACAGGTCAAAACTTGACTCATCTGGGAATATTCCTATTTTGGTTGTCAGTTGACTGTATTCAATCTCGATATTATCCTTTCAATCTGCTGTAAATTCTGGGATGTTTTATCAGGTTCCAGCACAACTTTGGTCTAATGCCTAAGTGCACATCTAGCACATCTTATAGGACCTTCTGTCTCTGTACACCAAGGTGTTTAGGTGTTTTTTTTTTCATTCCTATGTAGACAAAGCCAGATTTGTTTTTGTTCCTTCTAAATAAGTTTATCAAATCCATCTTCTCTGCTATTCATAAATAAATTCCCTCTGTCACATCGCTCTGTTTTCTCTACTACTTGGAGGTGGATTCCAGGGTCATGTTGGCATACCACCAGAAAGGATGGACCATGTCCAACAGGAGCAACTGTGGAGACAAGAGGAAGCTGTCTGAAATGGATGTCCGGGTTCTAACCCAGACTGTATCCAAAAAACATAAAACCACAGCTGCCCAACTCACTGCAGAATAAATGTGCACCTCGAAGCTCCACAGTGTCAATATTCATAGTCAGGCTGCTATGGCCAAACCTTTGGTCACCCATGCCAGTGCCAAATGTTGATTTCAATGGTGCCAGCAGCATAAATCTTTTGCCCGTGGTCAATGTAAAACAGGATGAATCCACCTTCACTATCTTTCCCATATCTAGGAGCCCCTATAGGACCTGGCATGGAGAAGACCCAAAGAGGTTTACTACCCAGACTGCTGTGTACCCAGAGTGCAGCACAGGGCTGGATCGGTGATGATTTGGGTTGCAATATCATAGCATTCCCTAGGTCCACTACCTGTTCTAGATGGGTGCGTCAGTCTCAAGGCCTACCAAACCATTCTGGAGGACCGTGTTCACCTAATGGTTTAAACATTGTACCCTGAAGGTGTTGCCGCATATCAGGATGATAATGCGCAAATACACACAGCAAGACTGGTGACAGAGTGGTTTGATAAGCATGAAAGTGAAGTTGAACATCTCCCATGGCCTGCACATTCACCAGATCTGATTATTGAGCCACTGTGGGGCGTTTTAGAGGAGTGAGTCAGGAAACGTTTTGCTCCACCAGCATCATGTAGTGACCTGGCCACTGATCTGCAAGAGGAACGGCTCAAAATCCCTCTGTCCACTGAACTGATGCTGTTTTGGCTGCAAAAGGAGGCTCTACGCCACACTAATAAATTATTGTGGTCTAAAAGCAGGTGTTTCAGTTTTACTTTGTCCAACCCACATCACTACTTCATAAATTGGTTACTGATTGTATATTTTGATATTGTTTACAGAGGGGGTTTATTGTATGGTGTGCCTTCCTGTTAAAACCCTGCTCATTTCAGAGTGAGAATTTCCTTTGTGGGATTACTTTATTCAGTATTATGCCAATGTAATGATGGAGGGGTGACCTTGTCTGTCTTGGGAAGCAACAGAGGCCAAAACTATTCTGTTTGAGAAGACTCATGCAGATTACTTTAATTACGATGATCTCAGAGAATGGTTATGTGTCAGAAGGTGAGGGATGAAGGGCTCAGGAGCAGGCATGTTAATAAAACAAAAAGGGGTTTTATTGAACTGAGGACTAATGCGAGAAACAAACGGGATCACAACAGATCCAAAAACAGGAGGACAGGAACAAGGGAAGGCCCAAACAACACACTGGTCTGATGGCAATGACAGGACTGGGGATCCCAGCACTGGGAAGGACTTATATACAAGACTGAGGAGGGAGCTGAGCAAGAGACAGCTGGAGTGAGTAACAGGAGGGCAGGAATGGGAGGCAAGACAAACAAGTAACAGGTGTGGCTCATTAGGGCCACACTAGGGAGGAGACAGGAGGGTCACATGGGCAGGGTGTGACACGTCTCTCATCCTCTTTTCATTAGTTTATCTTGTATGTTACCTGCCACAGCTAAATTTCTGTTCTTCAATATCTGTAACTCCTCATTTTTGGAGAAGCTGTCATCTGAAATGAGGATCCTCAGAGACACTGTTTCTCCAGTGTTTTACATAATAACTAGAATTCACTAGTTGAAATCTAGTGACAGATTATATGGGCAGAGCTGTCCAGGGAGTACAAATCACTTGACTAGCATCTGAATTGAGGGAGGTAGAGTTAGACATGAACTATTGGGAATGAATACTCGTCATACCTGCTCAGCTAGTTAAAATGACAGTTTTGCAAGGCTGTGAGGAGCTACTTAAAATTGTTAAGGTCATTTGTTAACAAAAAAAGGATCAGCTAAATAAATAAAACTAGTGCGGAGTTTAAACATGTCACTCTAAGCATAATTCATGTGCATCAGAAACATGTTTATAGCTTAAGTTAAAGGGTAGATTTATCCCTTGTGTTCTTCACAGATTGCAGTAGGAGTTGTGGTTGCTAGTGAAACAAGAAGTGAGCTAAAAAAGTATCAACCTTTGCAAGCCACCCTCTCAGTATGGCTGAAAACATGAAAGGAAAACGGTACTTTGTAGGATAGTGTAGAAATGGGCACCATTTGTTGTCCTTCATGACTGTTAATGATCAAACACAGTAATGTAAATGTACATTGACTTACAAATCAAACACTAGCAAAGCCCTTAGTGGTGAGGCACAGATCTATTCAATTCATATTATGCTGTGTAATAAAATCAGCGTGATTCAGTAGTAGAAATACTAAGAAACACGACATGTTGTTACAGACAATACACTGTCCAAATTTCAGACTGGTTAGTTTGGGTTGGTGTATGAATTCGTTACTTTATGGTTCATAGCTAATCATGTATGTAATTTAACTTAAGCAGGATAGTTGTAATGGTGGTGTTGTAGTGCTCTGTCGAAACAAACCGCAACCAAGTACAGACATCGCAGGCATTCTGATTTCATAGACACTGGCCTAAGCTAGAACGGAATGGGCAAGGGTGGGGGGATTTGTGGTCCCATCAGTATAATTTGCCAAAAGGGTGAGGTATGTTGTTAAATCAGGACCAACAGTTTTGTTAATTTGGAAAAAAGATTTGAAACTGAAAGTACAAGTCTTGACGTTTAACAACAATGCATCCAAACTAAAAATAAGTGTTATAAAGGAACTGAATCAAAATTATATTTAAATCGAAAAAGACTTTCAAACACTTATAGTTCAACATCAAAACTTAAAGTTTAAGTTTCAAATCTTTTTTTCAAATGAACAAAACTATTGGCCCTGATTTAGCGCCTTCCAGAATGCAAGACTTGCGGCCGGTTAATGTGCCTTGTGGGCGGGGCGGGGTTACAGTGGGGAAACGTGCTGGCTAATAATTACGCCGCCACGGAGCAACAGATTTTCGGACTTGTCGCTTCCCTGGCGGCTGTCGGGAGCTGATATAAGAGCTGCTGTCAGTTTGCGGGAGAGGTGGGGTGCGTGCAGATACACGCTTAGAGCACCAGCATAGTGATGCCGCAGTTTCATACATCTGTTTTGCATAAATTCGATCATGTAAGGAAGTATAAATCCGACGAGTTGTCAGATATCTGAAGGAGGTCCATAAAAAAGTCTCCCAGCATTACGTATTACACAGAACTTCCCTTTCAGGCACTTGTGTCAGGGCTGCCAACTTTAGTCAGCTGGCTGGAGTGAGATTTTCCAATTCGAGACAAGTCTGCACACGCATTTACATGCATGCAACAGTTTTATTAGGCTACATTGTAAATGGTCCTGTATGGTTTGCACACTGCCCCAACTAGTTTGATGTAGCTAATTTCAGGTTTATAATGGAATAACATAGATTTGCCGTGAGTTTTCTTGCATGAGCATTGACAGGTCAGTTGTGTGCACAATACGGCCTCTACACCTATGTGGCAGCTTACGTAGAAATTTCCAGACGGCTTTGAAAAGGCTTAGGAGTTTGCATGATTTGTCTAAGACCAAATAACAAAATCAACGTTTTTAGGAGATGAATAAAACAAGTAGTCATGTCACTGGGACAATTGTTCGTCATTAAACTGAAATGGACCCATTTGTACCCCCACATCCTCAAACACTTGCTGTCACGGAAGTCTGACTATCGTAGTCCTGCAAGCCCCTAGGACCTTACACTAGTGCACAGTTTTTGTAATAGTAGGAACTTCCATATAACATTATGATTGCAATTCAGCAGTACTTGTCACTGAGGTTCATTTTACTGTATGTATATGCAGAGGCGATTCTAGGGGCACTGGGGGCCCTAGGTGAAACCTGCATGGGGCTCTCCTACTCACCCTCTCCCGGCATGGTAAATGTATTACATTTATTTTACTGTGAAGTGTAAATCTATAATATCAACAAAGAGAATTAAAGGAACACAAGACTTTTATTTTCACTTTTTGTGTAAAACGGAATACACAAATAAAACAGATTTCTTGCAGTGGACTATAATGAACACTTTATTAATCCCCGTGGGGCCCCACGGTCGGCCGCACTCAGGTAGGGTGACCAGATAATCCATGTCAGGGAGGACACTTTGAGCTACTTCGGGTTTTACAAACTACTTTCAAATTGAAAGGCTCCTGTGCTCCGCTAAATAGTTCAGTTCTTCCTGTGCTTTGACTGGTTTGTTTCCTTGACAGAAAGACTCATCCAGCTGTTTCACATTAGCAGTAGTGACACGTGCATGATTAAAGGAGACTGACCAATCAGCACACAGCAAGAACTCAGTGCTGAAATCAGGTCCTTTTAATTGAAATGGTAATTTACAATTCTTGTCCTAGCTCAGAGTGTCCTCCCTGTCCTTCCCAGCTCGGGGCCCCCAGGCCGTTGCCTGTCCTGTGCCTCTGACATTAGGTGCGAGTCTGGCTCAGGGGTGTCAAACTGCAGTCCTGGGGGGCCGGAGCCCTGTGTAGCTTAGTTGTTTCCCTGTTCCACCACAAACGATTCAGCTCAACAGCTATGTGGTAATTAGCACAAGAAGTTGAATCAGGTGTGTTAAACAAGGGGAAACCCAAAAATGTGCAGGGCTCCGGCCCCCCAGGACTGGAGTCTGACACCTGTGGTCTAGCTCAAAACTGCTCCAAACATGACAATTTGCTACGCCAGCGGTCTCCAACTCTGGTCCTGGAGAGCTACTATCCAGTAGGTTTTCTATCTTACCTGACAGGTACAGTATATACCAGGAACAGGTGTGGCTCATCAGAAGCCAAGTGGGACAGAAAACCTACTGGATAGTACTGTAGCTCTCCAGGACCAGAGTTGGAGACCCCTGCGCTATGTCCTTTGAACTCCTGTATTTTACCCAATAAGCCTTTCATTGCAGTTGGCTTTAGGACCCAAAGACGTGTTTCCCCTCCAGTCAGGTGCTGTCTGGGTGTGTTTGGTTGTAAGGGCGTTTCTGACTGAAAGAAGAACGTCTCGCTGCTCTGACTGAACAGGTTTTTTACACCCACTGGAGCAGTCGGTGGATTCGGCAGCGTTTTCCTTTTAAGGTATGGTTTTAATAAAATCTTATTTTTATTACAATTTCTTTTACGCCGTTTTGTTAGACTAACCTTTTTCGTCGGTTAAAAATATTGCGCTGTAGAGTAGATTTTAGTTACAGCATGTTGTAGTGCATAATAAACGTACGTTTTGGGTGAGCTGTACTCGTAAAATGAGCGTTTTTTAAATTGCAGTATAAATTTGTTAGTATTGGTTAATTATGGCTATTATTTCATCAGAGGCATGCTACTTGTATTTTAGGATTACTGAATTGTGGTGCAGTTTGGCCTGTTCTATATACGCAATTAACTTGCTAAAAGTTTTCAGAAAGATACGGTCTTTAGATTTTGGACTGAGTTTAACCTAATTAAGCGTGAAATTTAGTTGTATTTGCTTTAGATCGATCACTTTTGTCTGCAGTTACGACTCGGAGCGCACTTCCTGTGTAGATAAATGTAAATGACGTTTTGTACTACAGAATATGCCATTGCATTACATCGTATGACGATTCGTTGTTTTCTTATGAGGTACTGATATAATTACTTTTGAGGTTCTATTTAATTATCTTAAGTTACAGTTAATGATTCAGTATTAAAAGTTTCATGCCCTTATTGCAATGTAATCGTGACTAAAACGAGTTTTTACAGATGCGTTATATGTCGACATATTTTGAAGTAATTTCCTGAACATTCTGTCACATATTCATCAATTAATTATTAAAGGCGCATGTCTTACATATGCAGAACGAATAATAAGGCTTTCGCAGTTACTAAAGTGTCATGTTTTCCTTTTCCAAGCAACCCTCCAAATAAATCTCAAGATGTCATTTTTATTAAAAAAAATGGTTGGTGGTCTTATCGACTACGCTATAAGGTGAGTATTTCAAACATCCTCTGATACAATTTAGTCTAACATGAATATATGCACAGACTTTAAAAAGCTGACTGATTATTTAAAATTACAAGTAAAAAATGAACGCATAGCAAACAGGTGTATATAAAGACTGAAAACTATGGAAACTCATGATTTAATTGTATTAACTCTACAATTCACAGTAGTTTAATTGCTGTGAATTGAATGACACACGTGACCTTTCATTGACAGTAACATCGATTCCAGCCAGTTTATACCTTCAGAACCTGTAAGTTGAGAGAATATTTTGTTTTCTTTATTACATGTATATTGTACATAGTATGCCTGGGTCATGGGACATAAATAACTATATAGCTATATATGCCGTGTAGTAACTATACAGGATCACCATTGGTGCATTAATTTTGTTGTTTCTTCATAAAGTAATGTGTACGTAGATCTTGTATACAATGTTGTTAACCCAGTTCAGCAATAGTGTTTAACTGAAGGGGGGAAAGCACATTTTTATATTTATTTTGGAGTGAATAATGAAGTGATTTTGCTTTCAGAAGTGTGATTGTTTAATGTGTTATGAGTGACTTGCCTGTATTAGAGGATTACCTATATCTTCTATATCATGCATGTTTTATTCTTTGTATTACGGTAATGTAGATATGTAGGGCTGTGGGTAATAGATGTGTCTCTGTGCATTAGCCTCCAGCCCAAATGCATCAGACACATGCTGCGCTGAATGAGAGCGCCGAAGAGAAGCAGTTCCGCAGGGTCTTCGAGCAGCTGGCTGGGGAGGTGTGTACCACCTGTAAATGTAATGTCTTCTTTATGATCCTGACATTCTGATACCTCCATATCTGGGGATAGCATCATGTCACGACTCCGGTACGCAGGGCAGAGAAACGGGAGCAGGAGTCCAATGGGTCGGGGTAAGAATGGGATTTATTCCGGGTACGAAACACTCAATGACCGGACTCCGGAAACAGACTCTGACATGGACTTAAATACACCACAGTAATCAACGGGAATTGAAACAGCTTGGAACACAGGGATTCCACAAGGGGTCACATGAGGGGGCATGGCACACGGGAGGATCGGCACGATCGGGGCATGACGCGTCAATTAGAATGTGTAATCATTCTGTTTGTAATTTTAGAATGTACTAACTGAGAAATATCAAGTTGTATCAGTGCTTCTGGGTTTGTAACACATGTTTCCTTAAATGAAATAAAGAGGCATTCTTCTGAGGTTTCACTATGTAACAATTGAGTGCTACAACTGGAAGTAACTCGCATACATGCCGTTAGCTGGTATTCTGGTTTTGTATGGGTTCCTTTCTTTAGACTCCCTTTTAGGTAGTCCTAAGGACAGTGTCAGTTTAAAAGATAAGGCAGGCCCACTAAAATTTAATCTATACATTCAGCATGTCAATAAAATGTGTGTGGCATCTTAAGCTTTTCAAAACTTGCCCATTCTTTGATAGAAAGCAAGACAGATTCCTGTTTCCTCATTCCTGTCATTACAGAACCTGAATTCACCCTTTTACTGAGACACACCCAAAATATTTATGTGCCTGTGAATGATTTGTGGTGGAGAGCTTTGTTCTTTACTGTGTATTGATGCACTTTGTTGTAGGCGTTACCTTTACTGTCTACCTATAATGAAGCAGATAATTTGGTTAATTTTTTTAATTATATACCTGTAAGTAATGCAGTGGCATAGCCATTTAGTTGAAAGGCTGGATACACATGGTTCGCACGCCCTGTTAAATTCCTGGCTACGCCACTGAAGTAACGTTATCCTTGTTTCAGTAATGATGAACAGTGTTGGGCTGCATGGTGATTCACTGGGTACCTTTGTTGCCTCACATCTCCAGATTTTGGGCTTTAAATTCTGCCCCCTTTTCCTGTGTGTGTATGAGTTTGTATGTTGTGCAGGTTTCCTAGAGAAATTGGCATTACTAAATATATATGGGGTTAGTTACATTATGAGATGTCTATACTGATTTTTGTTTAGCTATGGCCTCCAAAAATGTTAAGTATGTCAGTATGTTTTTTGCATTGGTGTTTTATTTTTGAAAGTGAGCTTACATCATGTTTCACCAAAAACCATAATGTAAGGGTCCTAACTTTACATTTCATTTTATATTTAAAACTGAATCTACTAGGAACAATAGTCTTCTACTCCTCTTTCCAGTTCACCGTCATATCAATGATGATCTGTTCATTAATATATTTTTCTTTGTCCCCAGGACATGGAGGTGAGCCCTAATGAACTGATGGGGATACTCAACAAAATCGTCGGCAAACGTAAGCTATATTAGCACATATACATGCCCATTGTATGTGTCTTTGTATTCTAATACATGTTGCATTAATGCATCTTTAATGCATCTTTTATTGATTTCCCTTGTCAAGCCTGTGGATAATAAAATTGGAAGTACAATGGTAGTTCAGTCACTTTAATGTTATTTTACAGCTTTTCCTGCTTAAATCATGGATGTACTGTGCAGAAAATAGTGAACCTTTCACCCTGCATCATTCTATCCATTTTATTTTGGGTTTATATATTGATTTAATTAACTATCCAACCATCCATCCATTTTCTATATCCCCTTCTGTATTTTATTAATTACGCTTCTTTTTCATGCTATTTTTTTGCATGAGAATTTGATTTTGCTTTTTTGTTGTCTGCTTTTAAGCAGTGTTTGCCTTCCTGTGGTCTCTCTCTTCCATTAGTTTTAGTAACCAGGATTGGGGGGTTTTTCTGTGTTTCAGATTCCGACCTGAAAACTGACGGCTTCAGCCTTGAATCTTGCCGGAGCATGGTGGCAGTCATGGATGTATCCTTCCAGAAGATGAAAGTGATAAATGATAGTTTATTGGTTATCGGCAGAGCATAATGGCTATTGGTTATTGCCAGAGCATTACCAAAGCTGTGATTAGGCTGCTAATGACAAATTTAAAAAAATAAGCCACAGGTAAATTTCCTAAGTATAAATTCAATTTATTTATATTTTGACCATGTACAGAAGATCACAAACAGCCAAACCACAGAATTATGAAAAGATCAAAAGCAACTTTGATGAATCAACAAATACAAAAGAATTTATTTCATGCTTTATTTTTTGACAAACTCTATTACCTAGGCACACTATCAGTTGTCAAATTACTCCTTGCAGTTCCGCACCTCTTCTATTTGTTATCCTGTGAGAAGCAAGTTGTTTTTTTTTTTAAGAATGCAGTATCTATATGAGTAGGATCTGTCTTTTTTTAAATAACTTTAATGTAACTTTGAGTAGGATTTTAATTTGTTACTGTGATAATGCGATAAGTGACAGTGGACAGACACAAAGCTGTTGTCTTGTGCCAAAATGATTAATATCATATTAAAATATTCAATTAATTAGTGTTATGGAACACATACTTTAAAAAAAGCAGCATAGACTGAACAATGGATAGTTTTGGATGACTAAAATATGTGCACGACAGTAAAACAAGTACTACAATATTTACATTATTTTAGTAATTAAAGTAGTAGATTAAATTTTTCAATTGTGTGCAAATTTTCCATTCACTCCAACAACCAGGGTGACAGCAGTGGCAAGTTGGGATTCCATGAGTTCAAGTATTTATGGAACAACATCAAGAGGTGGCAGGTATTGATGAGGGTTTTATTCTTTACTATAAACTTTATTTGTATACCAACATCATATGGTTTGAATATTTTATATATATAATATATATATATATATATATATAAAATATAATTTTTTATTTTTTTTTTGCAAACTGCAGCCTGCTTCTCTTCTCATTAATGAAAGTCTTCCTTGCTTTATGGAACTTCAGTCCTGCTTCTAGGAGCCCGACACGAACTGTCGTAGTAGTGTACTTCACACCTGCACTTAATGTTTCCCCTGTGTGTGTGTGTGTGTGTGTGTGTGGTTGCATAGATCACATTTGAGGACCAAATTGTCCCCAAAGTGTACTAAAACCTGAAATTTCCCTACTTTTGGGGACATCTTTTGAGGTCCCCATTTAGATAACCTCAGTTTTATAAAAGTCTGTGACTGCAATCAAAAAAGTAAAAATGTCAAAAGTCTTGTATTTGGGTTGGTTACTTATGGTTAAGGTTACGGATGGGTATAGAGGTTAAGGGTGTTGATTTGGGATTAGGGTTTTTCCCATAGAAATGAATGGACAGTCCCCATTTAGATTGGAAGGTGTGTGTGTGTGTAAAATGTATGAATATGTTGGTTTGAATTTCTCCTCAGGGTATATACAAGACGTATGATGCAGACCGTTCAGGTACCATTGAAGGAAATGAGTTGCCCAAAGCTTTCAGAGCTGCAGGTGAGTACAGAAAACCACACTGACATCTTTCTATGTCTCTTTATCTATGTGAATATTCATGGTAAGGCTCTGTGATTTCAGACATACTGCTTGAATTATTGTTAATGGTTAAGGTCTATGTCCATGTCCAAGAGAACATTATATTGTGTGTGTGTGTGTGTGTGTGTGTGTATTTTTTCTCCATTGCTTTCTCTTTAAACGTTTAAATTTTGGGATTGCTTATTGTCATTGTATCGGTCTTCGGGGAACCCGGTACAGTCTGCGTTTTTGCTCCCTCCTAGCTCCCAGCCAATCAGGAACACCCAATACCTGGTACAGGTGTGCTGGGAGCTGAAAGGAAGCAAAAACGTGGACTTTCTGGGGTTCCCCGAGGACTAGGTTGGGAAACACTGGGCTAGGCTACTCGAGAACAGAGGCTAACAAGTGGCTAAATGGAAGTTTATAGCTTATAGGTATATGTTGCTAACCTTTAATATTGGGTAAGTCTGTGAATGTCTTCCTGTATGATGTTGTTCTGTTGCAGTCATGCTGTTGCAATACATGTTCTCCAATGCTTTGTCATTCATTAATTAATGTGAAGTGCTCCCACACAACTGAAGATTTCCCTCTCTCTCTATTGGACCTTCATCCACTTCAGTCATAATGCTGCGTGCATAATTGAGATGGCAATTTTTTTTTTTAAATCAAGTTTAAGTGGGTAGCAGCTCTAACTTGAAGTCTAAATTGAAATATTTCAGTTATTTTCAGTAAAAAATTGCAGTACTAATTCTTAATTTCTAAGGCAATCACTTGTTTTGTGTCCCTTTGTGTCAGGTGCCAAGGTTTTTTTGAATGGATTTAGGGTATTTTGAGGGTGCTGAATTAAAAAATCCCATTACTTTTCCTGAATTGGTTCTAGTTTTTGAGATAATGGACATTCATGAAAATAATGCATTCCCCGAATGTGACTTGTGTGTGATAGACAAAAAGCTATTGCATTTGTTGTCTTTTGACTCTTTTTAACAGTGTCTTAGGTAATAAAATGAGTGATGAAGCGTTGAAGGACAGTCTGAAAATAAAATTAGAGTTAAGTTCACATGTGCGTGATTGCATGTTCATTTATTGCTGTTGTTACTGTGGTGGTGAATATTTACCCAGATCAAATCTGCCAAGTCCTTTCATAGGAAAGGCATCATGGGAACACCTGTCTGGTATTTAGCCAGAAATGGTTGAAATACTCGTGATAGGGCCATGAAAAAATGTAGTTTGGCCAGAAGAAGGGTATCCATTCAGGCTTCACAAATGCAGTCAAAAGAAGATGTCCTTGGGTTTTTCACCTTTTTTGACTTCACCAAGTCCACATATTTCACAATAGAGGGCCAGACTTCCAATGCTCGTTCGGTAGCTGGCAAATTTTCGAGCCCCCAGTGGCCACAGAAAAGTAGAGGGAATCTTGAGGATGATCTTGCAGCTGTGAAGTCCTCCCTTCTGGCTGGTGCAGAGTGGAAAAGAAAATGTAGTGCTTTGAGCACTTTCTCCACCATCCACACTTCAAAACCTTGAATGAGTTGTGAAGGGTATGTAGGCCACAACTTCCTACAATTACTGTGTTCCAGCAAATTGCTCACCACAGTGTGAATGTCATCATTGGATGTATAGGAGTGATGTCGGCTAACCGTTTGCAAAGCCCATAGCACTTCTGCTTTCAGTGTGTCGGTTGAGGAGAATGTACTGAAGGCATTGCTTGTCGTGGGATCCGGAGACACTACCAAAGTGGGTGTAGGCCTATCTAGCGGTTGTACTTGCAGGACTGGCAAACAACTGAATGGCGTCTGTTGTTGCCTGACTGTCGACAAAACGCTTGTGCTTCTCTCCCCTGATATGTGAGTCAATGGCTTTAGAGCCCATTGTTGCCAGTTTGACTTAAAAATAAATATTCTTCCAATTCTGAATGCTTTTCAAACATGTTGTGTTAATTAACTATTAAATATCTCAAACTAGAACCAATCTGGCAAAACCAAAGTCATATTTTTAATCAACACCATAAACTTAATATAAAACCATTCAGACATCATTGGCACCAAAATCACTGTATACCGGTGTTATATGTAAATGCACAATCTTAAATTTTTTCTGACCCTCGCAAATAGGCTTCCCTCTCAACGATCAGCTGTTCCAGATGATCGCTCGCCGGTATTCTGACGAAAATGGGAGTATGGACTTTGATAATTACATTGGCTGCCTGGTCAGGCTGGACGCCATGTGCCGTAAGTACGGATTTATCCTCTGAAGAACTTCAACTATTTCCTTCAAACTGGCAACATTTATTCAGTTTTTTGTATAAACTTTCAGGTGCATTCAAGACCCTTGACAAGGACAACAATGGAACTGTCAATGTCAACATTCAGGAGGTAAAAAAAAATACACACACACATACACTGTATGGACAGAAGTACTGGGACACACCTTTTAATCATTCAATTCAGGTGTTCCATTCTGTTTATATTACCAAATGTCCCCCACAATGTGATAAAAACCAGTTACTTTCACGTTGTGGGGCCATTTGACAGGTCCCCACAAAGATCTGTGAATGCAATCAAAAAACTACAAATGGCAGAAGTCTTGTATTTTGTTTGGTTACTTATGGTTAAGGTTAGGATAGGGTAGGGGAAAAGGTTGTCATGTTGGGTTAGAGTTTTGTCCATTGTGTCCCCACAAAGATATAATTACAAACCTGTGTGTGTGTGTGTGTCTCCATATTGGATTAAGTTTCATGTGGCTCATTCACTTGGTTCAATTAAGTTAATTCAACCTCAAACTAAGGGCGCAGTTTTATATTACACGATGTTTAATGGATCTTTATTGTTTCTTCCTTTTCAGTGGTTGCAATTAACCATGTACTCCTGAAACATGAAGATATGAAACTACAGTCACGTTAGCGAGGGTTAGGGGGGAGGAAGATCCCCTCAAATGTGCAAATTCGCGAGTAATGCTTGGGTCCACTGTTAAAAATGTAAAATTAAGGGAACTCAAAAGTTACTATGAGAAACGTGATTTTCGTGACTTCACTAATTTGCTCCCTTGTATATGTACTATGCTTGTGTCCTCTGCATGAGCTTTTTTCCAGAGATTATGGAGCTTTTAAGGCATAAACAAACAAACTTTGGTCTTTTGTGCCTTGAAATTCCATTTCTATATGTATAAAATAGGTGCATTACCTGTTCTGTACACATGCTGGTTGCAGTATACAATACAATCACTAGATGGCATACTAGTAACATCAAGCAAGACCTGGACAAAATGTTAGTCTGTCTTTTCTTCAGTCTTTGACAGTGTTTTTTTTTTTGTAACAAACAAAAAAAAGTATCTGAATAAAAGTGATTATCTGATACTTGTCATGTTTTTTTTTCCATAATAAATTTTCCATCAAAATCCTTCTTGGTACCAGGTATATAGTGTAATATTTATATAGTTTCACACATAATTTCTCTTACAATCATGCAAATGTAAAGTACATTTGGCTCACTCATAAATATACAAGGTCAATATATGCATCTACTATCTATAAAGTTCATTTCTTTTATAGTTATTTGTTTTATAGATAGTTCTGCGTTGTGTGGTTGCATTGAATTTCTTTGAACTGAATTGAATTAAATTATTCCTACTGTCATTCAAATTCTAATTCAGCATTCTGCGGAGTGTGGCAAATTCAGTTCAGATTCCAGTTCATAAATAGAATGGGACACATTTAACAAATTCTGATATTTGCACATTCCTGGTACATAATGAGCTATCCAATCAGAACTTATGTATTCAGACATACCCTTTGAAGTGGGATTAAGGTTAATTACCCCCTTACTACTTGTGTTTTAGTTTGTGCTCATATTAATCACCTCTGTATGTATGTATATGAAAGATTTGTCTTATTTTTCTTATTTGTTGCCATCTTGGCCAGGACTTCCTGGAAGAAGAGATATTGTATCTCAGTGGAACCTTCCTGGATAAAGGATAAATACAATAAATAAACTACCAGCAACAAAAATGGCAGCTGTCCAGAGAATTGTGCAAATCAATCCAAGAGGCCATCTCCACTAAATCCATACTCAACCTTTTATTCCTCATTTACACACATGCCTTACACCATACATTCTACCAGTTCCTGTTGCTTGTTAAAGACTTTAAAAGAGAAAACATAATTTGCTGGTGAGTGTGTAATGTCCACAAATGTGTCATTTATGTTTTTACATATTGCATATATTTTTTGTGATTTTTGTCTTTTCATTAGAATACAATGGATTGTTGCTATTTGGGGTAAATATGTCGTTAATCGTTTTGCATTTTGTTGTAACTGCAGAGAACGCGGAAACATTGACACGCTGTTGACTGCGTCATCATTTCTCTCCTATATTTCAAGAAAGTCGTGTAAAACACATTTAAAACAGGATAAAGACATAAGATATTAGTTAACTATAGCTGCTTTAGTAAAATAATTAAGTGACACATGAATTTTGTTAGAAGGGCTAATTAACTCGGCACACGCGTTCTCCTACTTGCGCATGTACCTGTACTGTGTTATATGACCTATTGTGCGTGTTTACTGGTTAGCTCAGTTCCCACATTTTCTCCCACCAGCTATAAACATTGTAAAATTATTTCTGCTTTATGAGTTTGTTTGAAAATGGTCAATGAGATATTTGAAGTTGCATGCCTGAAGAATTATTAGTTCTGAGCAACAAGTATATTGCTGAATTGATGTTGATCAATTTGCAGTGTGTGAGTTTTACTCGTAAAATCAGAGTCGGTGTTAGATATCGATGACAAAAGATCATAAATGTATTCGGAACAGTTAGCTGGTAAAATATACCGTGATTTTCGCACTTCATATATATACAGGCCCTTCTCAAAAAATTAGCATATTGTGATAAAGTTCATTATTTTCTGTAATGGACTGATAAACATTAGACTTTCATATATGTTAGATTCATTAGTAGTTCAAGCCTTTTATTGTTTTAATATTGATGATTTTGGCATACAGCTCATGAAAACCCAAAATTCCTATCTCAAAAAATTAGCATATCATGAAAAGGTTCTCTAAACGAGCTATTAACCTAATCATCTGAATCAACTAATTAACTCTAAACACCTGCAAAAGATTCCTGAGGCTTTTAAAAACTCCCAGCCTGGTTCATTACTCAAAACCGCAATCATGGGTAAGACTGCCGACCTGACTGCTGTCCAGAAGGCCATCATTGACACCGTCAAGCAAGAGGGTAAGACACACAAAGAAATTTCTGAACGAATAGGCTGTTCCCAGAGTGCTGTATCAAGGCACCTCAGTGGGAAGTCTGTGGGAAGGGAAAAGTGTGGCAGAAAACGCTGCACAACGAGAAGAGGTGACCGGACCCTGAGGAAGATTGTGGAGAAGGACCGATTCCAGACCTTGGGGGACCTGCGGAAGCAGTGGACTGAGTCTGGAGTAGAAACATCCAGAGCCACCGTGTACAGGCGTGTGCAGGAAATGGGCTACAGGTGCCGCATTCCCCAGGTCAAGCCACTTTTGAACCAGAAACAGCGGCAGAAGCGCCTGACCTGGGCTACAGAGAAGCAGCACTGGACTGTTGCTCAGTGGTCCAAAGTACTTTTTTCGGATGAAAGCAAATTTTGCATGTCATTCGGAAATCAAGGTGCCAGAGTCTGGAGGAAGACTGGGGAGAGGGAAATGGCAAAATGCCTGAAGTCCAGTGTCAAGTACCCACAGTCAGTGATGGTCTGGGGTGCCATGTCAGCTGCTGGTGTTGGTCCACTGTGTTTTATCAAGGGCAGGGTCAATGCAGCTAGCTATCAGAAGATTTTGGAGCACTTCATGCTTCCATCTGCTGAAAAGCTTTATGGAGATGAAGATTTCATTTTTCAGCATGACCTGGCACCTGCTCACAGTGCCAAAACCACTGGTAAATGGTTTACTGACCATGGTATTACTGTGCTCAATTGGCCTGCCAACTCTCCTGACCTGAACCCCATAGAGAATCTGTGGGATATTGTGAAGAGAAAGTTGAGAGACGCAAGACCCAACACTCTGGATGAGCTGAAGGCCGCTATCGAAGCATCCTGGGCCTCCGTAACACCTCAGCAGTGCCAGAGGCTGATTGCCTCTATGCCACGCCGCTTTGAAGCAGTCATTTCTGCAAAAGGATTCCCGACCAAGTATTGAGTGCATAACTGAACATAATTATTTGAAGGTTGACTTTTTTTGTATTAAAAACACTTTCCTTTTATTGGTCGGATGAAATATGCTAATTTTTTGAGATAGGAATTTTGGGTTTTCATGAGCTGTATGCCAAAATCATCAATATTAAAACAATAAAAGGCTTGAACTACTTCAGTTGTGTGTAATGAATCTAACATATATGAAAGTCTAATGTTTATCAGACCATTACAGAAAATAATGAACTTTATCACAATATGCTAATTTTTTTAGAAGGACCTGTACAGAAGCTGTACAATAGACCATAGGAAGTGTGAACTACGTGTTGTATATTGTGTTAACCTGGAAACGGGATATCATTCTTGTTAAAAAAAAAAAACAAAGAAAGAAACGAATATACATTGAATGTACACTCACCTAAAGGATTATTAGGAACACCATACTAATACGGTGTTTGACCCCCTTTCGCCTTCAGAACTGCCTTAATTCTACGTGGCATTGATTCAACAAGGTGCTGAAAGCATTCTTTAGAAACGTTGGCCCATATTGATAGGATAGCATCTTGCAGTTGATGGAAATTTGTGGGATGCACATCCAGGGCACGAAGCTCCCGTTCCACCACATCCCAAAGATGCTCTATTGGGTTGAGATCTGGTGACTGTGGGGGCCATTGTAGTACAGTGAACTCATTGTCATGTTCAAACCAATTTGAAATGATTCGAGCTTTGTGACATGGTGCATTATCCTGCTGGAAGTAGCCATCAGAGGATGGGTACATGGTGGTCATAAAGGGATGGACATGGTCAGAAACAATGCTCAGGTAGGCCATGGCATTTAAACGATGCCCAATTGGCCCTAAGGGGCCTAAGGTGTGCCAAGAAAACATCCCCCACACCATTACACCACCACCACCAGCCTACACAGTGGTAACAAGGCATGATGGATCCATGTTCTCATTCTGTTTACGCCAAATTCTGACTCTACCATTTGAATGTCTCCACAGAAATCGAGACTCATCAGACCAGGCAACATTTTTCCAGTCTTCAACTGTCCAATTTTGGTGAGCTCGTGCAAATTGTAGCCTCTTTTTCCTATTTGTAGTGGAGATGAGTGGTACCCGGTGGGGTCTTCTGCTGTTGTAGCCCATCCGCCTCAAGGTTGTGCGTGTTGTGGCTTTACAAATGCTTTGCTGCATACCTCGGTTGTAACGAGTGGTTATTTCAGTCAAAGTTGCTCTTCTATCAGCTTGAATCAGTCGGCCCATTCTCCTCTGACCTCTAGCATCAACAAGGCATTTTCACCCACAGGACTGCCGCATACTGGATGTTTTTCCCTTTGCACACCATTCTTTGTAAACCCTAGAAATGGTTGTGCGTGAAAATCCCAGTAACTGAGCAGATTGTGAAATACTCAGACCGGCCCGTCTGGCACCAACAACCATGCCACGCTCAAAATTGCTTAAATCACCTTTCTTTCCCATTCTGACATTCAGTTTGGAGTTCAGGAGATTGTCTTGACCAGGACCACACCCCTAAATGCATTGAAGCAACTGCCATGTGATTGGTTGATTAGATAATTGCATTAATGAGAAATTGAACAGGTGTTCCTAATAATCCTTTAGGTGAGTGTATATCTGACTCATAAGAAAGAGATGACATGCACTTGCTAAAAAGAATGTTGAATAAATAACTACAGAGAACTCAGAAGCATTGGCATGCTGTTGCCCTGCCTCATTATTTCTGTTGTTAATTTCAAGAACTTACCTGTCATCTTGGTGCCGCTGCGTGGTGCTAGTAACATGTGGCAGAGGAAAAGTGGAAAGCTGCCCCCCCCCCTTTGATGGTTCAAGTGCCCTTTTTAGATAACCAACAATCATGAATTCCGCATACTTATGCAGGGGGATCCCCCCCCCACGGCAGGGAAAAGGCATCGGTTGGCCGCGCATCCCTGTCTGAGCACCTGCCCCTGGAGAAGTTTGTGCATGCCACTGATCGTAACTACAGGGGCATATTTTACCAGTTTTATATCCATTCTCAGTTTTTCAGTAATCGCACATGATCAAGCTCTGTAGAAGTGAATGGTTTTGAGAAGCCTGCCAACTGATTTTGAAAATGTAAGTCCTTATTCCAGTCTCATCTGTTTCATGAAGCATAAATTCATAATTCAAATGAACATTTCTCAAAGCAAGAAATAGTAGGCCTACTGACTTAAAAATTGATTTGTGTCTCATCGGAGTTCGCAGTATTTTTTCTCATTATGTTGTTTTTGCATTTGGTTAAGTACTTTGAACATTGATGATGAACCCCAGGAATGTGGGTGGTGGGGGGAGCGGGGGGAGCCTGAGCACCTCCCTGTTTTGCCTATTTAATGGGAATGTGTGCATGAGCTTTAAAGAGTGACGGGGAAGAGACCCGACCATATCCACCCCCACTCCTTTGTCCCACAACATAATACAGTAGCGTTTCTTCTTTACATCTTGAATAAAGCTTCAATTTAATGGCATTTTACTGTTCATTATGCCATTAAGAAGACAACTGGATCACAACAGGATTGTTGAATTGATTCTGATTGTTTCAGGAATGCTGTCCATCCATTTTCCCCACCTGCTTGTCCTATTCAAAAAGTTACAGGCATAAGGCAGGGAATGACCCGAGATGGGGTGCCAACCCATCACAGGACCCACAGATTCATTCACTCACATATGCACACCCATGAGCAATTGGCCCTGAAGGTCAAAACACTCCACTCCAAGGGCACTGTCCAATCACAAACAAGAAGTGTGGTCCTACCCTTTCCGGTTTCTGAAATGCCGCTGTGTTTTTGAAATGTCGTGTTTTCTGTAATGTCGTTGTGTTTTTGAAATGTCGTGTTTTTTGAAATGTCGTGTGTTCTGAAGGACTCAGGAGCAGGCATGTTAATAAAACAAAAAGGGGGTTTTATTGAACTGAGGACTAATGCGAGAAACAAACGGGATCACAACAGATCCAAAAACAGGAGGACAGGAACAAGGGAAGGCCCCAGCAACACACTGGTCTGATGGCAATGAGAGGACTGGGGATCCCAGCACTGGGAAGGACTTATATACAAGACTGAGGAGGGAGCTGAGCAAGAGACAGCTGGAGTGAGTAACAGGAGGGCAGGAATGGGAGGCAAGACAAACGAGTAACAGGTGTGGCTCATTAGGGCCACACTAGGGAGGAGTCAGGAGGGTCACATGGGCAGGGTGTGACACGTCTCATCCTCTTTTCATTGCAGACACATTTCATTAGTTTCCACATTTTTGTAGAAGCTGTCATCTGAAATGTGGATCCTCAGAGACACTGGTTCTACAGTGATTTACATAATAACTAGAATTCACTAGGTGAAATCTATAGTGAATCTGAATTGAGGGAGGTAGAGTTAGACATGAACTATTGGGAATGAATAGTCGTCATACCTGCTCAGCTAGTTAAAATGACAGCTTTGCAAGGCTGTGAGGAGCTACTCACCTCTTGTAAAAATTTGTCATAAAAAGTGTTAACGTCATAAATTAACAAAAAAAGGATCAGCTAAATAGAACTAGTGAGGAGGCTAAACATGTTGATCTATAAGCATAATTCATGTGTAATACAAACATGTTTATAGCTTAAGTTAAAGGGTAGACCTATCCCTGTGTTTTCTTTTTCGGACTTTTGCGCGTCGGTGGCGGGTTCGATGAGCCGCCATGCGTGGGGGCTGCAGTTAGTCTGCGGGAGACTCCCAGAACTTCGCGGAGAGGTGGGATGCGTGCAGATACACGCTTAGAGCACCAGCATAGTGATGGTGCAGTTTCATCCATTTGTTTTGCATTAATTTGATTATGTAAGGTCACAGGGGTCACCAACATGGTGCCCGCGGGCACCAGGATGCCCCCAAGGACCACATGAGTCGCCCGCAGACCAGTTTTAAAAATAGCAGGTTGGTGACCCCTGTGTAAGGAAGTATAAACCCGACGAGTTGTCAGATATCTGAAAGAGGTCCATAAAGAAGTCTCCCACCTTTCCGTATTAGACAGAACTTCCTTTTCAGGCGCTTGTGTCAGGGCTGCCAAATTTGGTCAGCTGGCTGGAGTGAGATTTTCCAATTCGAGAAAAGTCTGCACACGCATTTACATGTATGTAGCCTAACAGTTTTATTACATTGTAAATGGTCTGTATGGTTTGCAAAATGCCCCAACGCATTTGATGTAGCTAATTTCAGGTTTTAATGGGATAAAATGAACTTGCCGTTTGATTCCTTGCGTGAGCGCCACGCCAGATGCGTGTGAGTTAGTAGTCCAGACGGCTTTAAAAAGGCTTAGGAGTTTGCGTTATTTGTCTGACTATCGTAGTCCTGCAAGCCCCTAGGACCTTACACTAGTGCACAGTTTACGTCATAGTAGGGACTTCCATATAACATTATGATTGCGATTCAGCAGTACTTGTCACTGAGGTTCATTTTACTGTATGTATATGCAGAGACGATTCTAGGGGCACTGGGGGCCCTAGGTGAAACCTGCATGGGGCTCTCCTACTCACCCTCTCCCGGCATGGTAAATGTATTACATTTATTTTACTGTGAAGTGTAAATCTATAATATCAACAAAGAGAATTAAAGAAACACAAGACTTTTATTTTCACTTTTTGTGAAAAACGGAATACACAAATAAAACAGATTTGTTGCAGTGGACTATGTGGTCGGCCCAACTTGGGGCCTCGTCCCAGCTCAGGGCCCCAAGCCGTCGCCTGCCCTGTCCCTGCGCCACTAACAATAGGGGTCTGGGGTCTGCCTCAGTGTGGGTCTGGCTCAACTCCCTTTTGTATTTTATACAATAAGCCTTTCATTGCAGTTGGCTTTAGAACCCAAAGACGTGTTTACCCTCCGGTCAGGTGCTGTCTGGGTGTGTTTGGCTGTAAGGGCGTTTCTTCCTTGAAACAAGAATGTCTCGCTGCTCTGACTGAACAGGTTTTTTACACCCACTGGAGCAGTTGGTGGATTCGGCAGGATTTTCATCTTAAGGTATAGATTTAATAAAATGTAATTTTTATTCAAATTTCTTTTACGCGGTTTTGTTAGGCTGACTAAAGCGAGTAAAGTGACTATATAAAATTAGCATATTTTTAAAAATTGCAATATAAATTTGTTTCTATTAGTTAATGCTGACTATATTATTTCATCAGATGCTACTGATGTCTTAGGATTACTGAATTGTGGTGTTTAACCTGTTCTGTATACGCAATTAAGTTGCCAAAAGTTTTCACAACGATACAGTTTTTGGAATTTGGACTGAGTTTAACTCAAGAATTAATTTGTATTTGCTTTAGGTCGATCATTTTTGACTGTAATTACGACTCGGAGCTCACTTCCTGTGTAGATACATGTAAATCACTTTTGTACTACAGAACATGCCACTGTATTACATTGTATGACTATTTGTTGTTTTCTTATGACTGAAGTATTGATATACGGTAATTCATTTGAGGTTGCATTTAAATTTTTAAAGTTATCTGACAATGATAGAGTATTTTAGAAGTATCATGCACTTATAATGTAAACGTGACTAAAAGGTAGACTAGTTTCTACAGGAGTGTTACATAAATGCGCATGTCTTACATATACAGAATGAATAATAAGGCTTTCGCAGTTACTAAAGTGTCATGTTATCCTTTTCCAAGCAACCCTCCAAATAAATTTGAAGATGACATTTTTACTCAAAAAAATGGTTGGTGGTCTTATCGACTACGCCGTAAGGTGAGTATTTCAAACATCCTCTGACACGATTTAGTCTAACATGAATATATGCACACACTTTAAAAACTTAGTAAAAAATGAACACATAGCAAACTGAGGTATATAGAGACTAAGAAAACTATGGAAACCCTTAGTTTAATTCTATCAACTGTACAGTTGACAATAGTTTAATTGCAGTGAATTGTATGACACGTCACCTCTTTCTTTGACAGTAACATCGATCACAGCCAGTTTGTACCTTCAGAACCTGTAAGTTGAGACACTATTTTTGATGTTTCTTTATTACTTGTATATTGTGCATAGTATGCCTGGGTCAAGGGAAGTAAATTATATTGATATTTATGTCTTATAGTAACTATACACCATTGGTGCACTAATATTGCTATTTCTTCATAAAGTGATGTGTAGATTTTGAGAAATGATTCAAAAGGATTGTAAGGCAGTTCAGCAATAGTGTTTAACCTAAGGGGGGGGGAAGCACATTTTTATATTTATTTTGTATCAGAAGTGTGATTGTTTAATGTGTTATGAGTGACTTGCCTGTGTTAGAGGATTACCTACAATGCAATCTTCTATATCATGGATGTTTTATTCTTTGTATTACGGTAATGTAGATATGTAGGGCTGTGGGTAATAGATGTGTCTCTGTGCATTAGCCTCCACCCCAAATGCATCAGACACATGCTGCGCTGAATGAGAGCGCTGAAGAGAAGCAGTTCCGCAGGGTCTTCGAGCAGCTGGCTGGGGAGGTGTGTACCACCTGTAAATGTAATGTCTTGTTCCTCCAAACGAAAATATTCAGTTATATTTGGTCACATCTAAGCTCATGGATTCTTCTTTATGATCCTGACATTTTGAGGCTGACATCATTGGGAATGTGTAAACCATCTGTGTTTGTGATGTTAGACTGTACTAGCTGAGAAATATCAAGTTATATCAGTGCTTCTGGATTTGTAAAACATGAACATATTTCCTTAAATGAAATAAAGATGTATTGTTCTGGGGTGTGACTATGTAACAATCCAGTGCTACAAATGGGTGTGTTTAGCATGCATGCAATTATCTTGTATTTTGGTTTTGTATGGGTTCCTTTGTTTAGATCCCCTTTTTAGAAAATCAAAAGGGTCAGTTTTAAAGAAAAAAAACAAGCCCACTAAAATTCAGTTTATGTATTCAGCGTGTCATTAAAATGTGTCTGGCGTCTTTAGCTTTTCAAAACTTGCCCATTCTCTGATAGAAAGCAAGACAGATTCCTGTCTGTTTCCTCATTCCTGGCATAACAGAATGCACCCAAAATATTTATGTGCCTGTGAATAATTTGTGGTGTAGAGCTTTATTCTTCACTTTGTATTGATACGCTTTATGTTGTATGATTTTTCTTCACTGTTTACCTATAACAAATCATCAGATAATTTGGTACATTTTTTAAAATTATATTCTTGTAAGTAATGCAGTGGCGTAGCAATTTAGTTGAAAGGATACAGAGGGTATTTTTAAGTGCCTCTTCTTTATAACTGATGAGCATGCAAAATCTAACCAGGGGCAGCATCCCTCCCCGGCCAGCCAGATGTACAGAGAACGACCCCCCCCCCCACCCCTGTTTGAGTGCCCACCTTTTGAAAAGTCTATGCATAGCACTGTCTGTTAGGGACAAAAACCTTCTACTCCTCTTTCCAGTTCACCGTCATATCAATGATGATCTGTTCATTAATATATTTTTCTTTGTCCCCAGGACATGGAGGTGAGCCCTAATGAACTGATGGGGATACTCAACAAAATCATCGGCAAGCGTAAGCTGTATTAGCAGATATACATGCCCATTGTATGTGTCTGTATTCTAATACATGTTGCATTAATGCATCTTTAATGCATCTTTTATTGACTTCCATTGCCAAGTTTGTAGGTGATAGAATTGGAAGTACAATGGTTGTTTAGTCACTTCTGTGTTCATTCTGCATTGTTCTATCGATTTTATTATGGATTTACATGTTTGTATTAACCAATCCATCCATCCATTTTCTATACCTGCTTCTGTATTTTATTAATTATGCTTCTTTTTTATGCTATTTGATTTTGCTTTTTCGTTTTGCTTTTTAACAGTATCTGCCCTCCTGTGGTCTCTCTTCCATTAGTTTTAGTAACCAGGATGGGGGGGGGTTTCTGCATTTCAGATTCCGATCTGAAAACTGACGGGTTCAGCCTTGAATCTTGCCGGGGCATGGTGGCGGTCATGGATGTATCCTTCCAGAAGATGAAAGTGATAAATGTTATTGGTTGTTGGTTATCAGCAGAGCATATTGGTTATTGGTTATCAGCAGAGCATATTGGTTATTGGTTATCAGCAGAGCATATTGATTGTTGGTTATCAGCAGAGCATATTGATTGTTGGTTATCAGCAGAGTATATTGGTTGTTGGTTATCAGCAGAGTATATTGGTTGTTGGTTATCAGCAGAGCATATTGGTTGTTGGTTATCAGCAGAGCATATTGGTTATTGGTTATCAGCAGAGCATATTGGTTGTTGGTTATCAGCAGAGCATATTGGTTATTGGTTATCAGCAGAGCATTTTGGTTATTGGTTATCAGCAGAGCATATTGGTTGTTGGTTATCAGCAGAGCATATTGGTTATTGGTTATCAGCAGAGCATATTGGTTGTTGGTTATCAGCAGAGCATTACCAAAGCTGTGATTAGGCTGCTAATGACAGATTTAAAAAATAAGCCACAGGTAAATTTCCTAAATATAAATTCAATTTCTTATTTATATTTATTATTTATATTTTGACCATTTACAACTGTGACGAATTGACAAATACGAAAGAAAGTAATTTATTTCCTGTTTTATTTTTTGACAAACTATTTTACTTGGCACACTATCAGTTGTCAAATTACTCCTTGCAGTTCCACACCTCTGCTTTTATTTCTGTTATCCTGTGAGAAGCAAGTTGTGTTTTTTTAAGAATGTAGTATCTTTATGAGCAGGATAAAACCCTACTCAAAGTTATATTAGTTAAGTTATTTATAAGGAGTGTAAATTTGTTACCGTGATAATGTGATAAGTGACAGTGGACAGAAACAACACTGTTGTCTTGTGTCTAGATGATTAATAACATATTAGTATATTAAAATATTCACTCTAATGTTATTGAATACATAGTTTAAAAAGCAGCATAGTTATGGATGACTTAAATATGTGCACGACAGTAAAAACACAAACACAAGTACTACAATATTATAATAATAGCAGTAGAGAAAACCTTTCAGTTGTGTTCAGATTTTTCATTCACTCCAACAACCAGGGTGACAGCACTGGCAAGTTGGGATTCCATGAGTTCAAGTATTTATGGAACAACATCAAGAGGTGGCAGGTATTGATGAGGGTTTTATTCTTTACTATAAACTTTATTTGTATACCAACATTATGTCATATTCAAACCAGCATGAGAAATTAAATTCCTAGACTTCTTTGAACTGTCCTGGTGCAACCATAAAAATAAACACAAGAATTTATATGATACACACACACACACACACACAGCTCTGGAACATATCAAGAAACCACAGATAATTTTTTTCACTCAATACTCAATTTATGGATGTGCTTCTGTTAATAATATATATTTGCAAACTGCAGCCTGCTTCTTCTCCTCATTAATGAAGGGCTTCTTCCTTGCTTTATGGGGCTTCAGTCCTGCTTCTAGAAGCCTGATACGAACTGTCCTAGCACTGGTCATTCCCAGTGTCTCCTGCTTCACCTTATTCTTGTGTTCTGCTGTCTTAGAAATGTTGAAGTGAAATATACAAAAATGTTGGTTTGAATTTCTCCTCAGGGTATATACAAGACGTATGATGCAGACCGTTCAGGTACCATTGATGCAAATGAGTTGCCCAAAGCTTTCAGAGCTGCAGGTGAGTACAGAAAACTACAGTGGTCACCTTGGGTAGCTGTGCGACTATTTGTGGTCAGGCAGGCTAAATGGTTAAAATTGTAACTAACTCGTTTGTAGAATTGTCACGAGGAAGCAGGTTTCAAATGCAACCTTAAAATTTTAAATATACTAGGATGTCCTTGAACTTTTTGGGACAGGTCCATATTACGAAACAAGTTATTTTTTCCTGATTGGTCTTCATGAAGTATTTGTGTAGCTATTCAGTATAATTATTTGTAAGTCGTGCCAAACCTTTTGGAATTATAAGGGTTTCTAGCCCACAAGCATATGGTTTTTGATGAGGATGCTTATTTTTTCATTGCTATCTCTTTAAATATTTAATTGCAGAATTCTTTATTGTCATTGTGTAGGTGTGGTTACACTAGTATGACATTGAGTAATAACTTCATTTGATGTACACATAGAACATGCAAAGGTGTAAGGAAATTTAAGAAAGTACATAATTTCAGTAGTTATGCAATGTAAATTAAATGTGGATTTAAAAAAAATATATATATATATATATATATATATATATATATATATATATATATATATATATATACACTGTATATATATAATTTGTGTTTTGGCAGTTGTTGCATCTGTTGTGATGGTTCCTTTTCAAGATTATTTAATATCAGCAGTTTACCTCTGTTGGTTTTGCATGAGCTCTGCATGTGCTCTCAGAGCCAATCATAATCATTTACCTCCGTTGGTTTTGCATGAACTTTGCATGCACTCTCTAAGCCAATCATAATCATTTTCATCTTTGCTGTGGACTCATAGTCAGTGTTGTGCATTTGTGAGAAATTTTAACAAACATGAGTGAGGGGGACGAAAGCAAACAAGATCTGGTCACCAAAAGACATTTACCCTCCCCTGTATGAAAATATTTTGGATTCCATAGAGATGATATTGAGCAAAATCAAGTGATTTGTTGGTGCATCTTAGTGTCGTCACCACTTCCAGCAACACCACCAACTTATGTGACGGACTTGATTGGTAGATGCGTTCTGTTTGGCTATAGTTTTACTTCCTTTTATTGTACTACTATAATTAGTGTTGATTTATGCCAAATGTAAAGTTAGTTATTATAATAAGTTGTTATTGTATGTCCAGAGCCTACAGGCGTGCCAACCCATCGCAGGGCACACTCACACATGCACGATTTGGTAACTCCAAGTAACCTCAGCATGTTATTTGACTCTGCGGAGGAAACTGGAGGAAACCCCATAATGACAGAAACTCCACTCCAAAAGTCACGGCAGATACTCGAATCCTGATCCTGGCTGCGTGAGGCAACAGTGCTAACCACTGCACCATGCTGCACCTTCATTGCAAACCCAAACCTTTAAATCAGTTGTAATCAGAAAACAGAGACCACCTCCAAAACCACTAGTTCGATTCAGGGTTCCAGGGGTCCGGAGCCTATTCCGGAGGCTAGAGAAGCCACCTATATCCAGCAATAGCAATTTTATGAAGGTCATTTAAACAGCGAGACCGTTATATTAGTTTCCACCCATATTGTCAAAAAGATCAATAGTACTTTTCTGCTTCTGAAGTAGACTATTAAGTCCAGTCTCCTTTACCGAATTCCCTCAATCTTCTAAACAGTTATCCTGGGCAGGGTTGTTGGGGGGGGGGGGGCTGTTCATGTAAATGATATGTAAATGTGCATGAGTATTAATCGTACTATAAATTTTTCTAACCCTCGCAAACAGGCTTCCCTCTTACCGATCAGCTGTTCCAGATGATCGCTCGCCGGTATTCTGATGAAAATGGGAACATGGACTTTGATAATTACATTGGCTGCCTGGTCAGGCTGGACGCCATGTGCCGTAAGTACGGATTTATCCTCTGAAGAACTTCAACTATTTCCTTCAAACTGGCAACATTTATTCAGTTTTTTTTCTATAAACTTTCAGGTGCATTCAAGACCCTTGACAAGGATAACAATGGAACTGTCAATGTCAACATTCAGGAGGTAAAAAATGTTGTATTCATAATAAGAAAGTAAAGTCTAACTGAGGATAGCAAATATAACAATTATTTAATTTTGCTTTTATGGAGAAATTGAGGAAACTGGAAATGTGCATATATACACGGTACTGTGCAAAAGTCTTGGGTCATTAGAGAAAATGGAAAAACTGTTTAAAGCTGTTTGTCTGGGTAATAAGTGTATATTTGAGCAGAAAAACACACAATTTAACATTAGAGCATATACAGATTAACAGTAACAGAATAACAACTTTTTTTCTCCCTTTTCAGTGGTTGCAGTTAACCATGTACTCCTGAAACACTGGACTGCCCCTTCATCCTTATCCCTGTTTCCACACTTGAATGCTTTGCTCCCGTCCTTTGTACTATGCTTGTCTCCTCTGAATGAGCATCTTCTAGTTTATAGTGCTGGGTAAACAATTTGTTGAAAGGAACTAAAACATTTTTATCGATATTTACATGGCAGTTATGTTATATTATTCACATGCACAAACTAAATAAAATTCCGGATTTTGATGCCTTGAAACTTCGTTTCTGTTCTATGTAAAAACACTGTTAGGTGCCTTACTCTGTGCACAGGCTGTTTTCAGTATACAACACGACCACTAGATGGCATACTAGTAATAATTCCAAATAAGACCTGGACAAAGATGTTTACTTTTTTGGCAACCTAAAAAAAGGAATTTGAATAAAAGAATGATTATCTGTCACTTATCAGTTATGTGTTTTTGTCAATAAATTTTCCATCAACATAATATACTTTATATAACACACTTAGATAAACAGCACGGATTTTTACATTGTTAAAATAAATAAAAAATCTGAACTACTATACTACATAGATTATTTAAAACATTGAATATAATATACATTTAGAAATATTTATATTAGAACAACAAATACATTTTACTTTGTATATCTGGCTGTTATAAAAATACAAGTACATTTGCTAACCATACAAGTACATTTGCTAACCATACCCATTCTTTAAAAGTGCATGATATGAAAATATAGACTAGGTTTAACTTGTATAATGAAACAATGTTTGTTTATGTAAAATATCTAATGTTGAATGTATGAACAGCCTGGATGTTTTAATTACCTCTGCCAGTGGCGGCTTGTGAGCCTGAACGCAATAAACTTTATTTACACGGACAGAGACGCACAGCCGATCATGACGTGCGCAGGTACCGGTTACCAAAGCAACTGGATCTCTGCGCTCCGCGGACTGGGATCGCACCGCGGACTGCCATTGGGCTGGGCAGTACAGCAAAAACCGGTTTGCCAGAATCAACAGCTGTCTGAGCGTGTCATCTTGTCTGCCAGGAGGCAGAACTTTCGGAAATAGCGCTCGGAAGATGAAACTGAAGGCTGAAAAATAAACCGGTATATTCATTATCGCAGATAATCGGGACCCAAGTTATCCTGCACAGAATTGGCTACACGCATCAGGTAAGTAGCAAAAAGGAGATTCTTAGAAGTTTGGTTGTGGGTATATAGTATGGTTATATTTTTAAAAGATTATTGGTTAGTTAATCTCACGTAGGCCTAAGTGAGAAATGAAATATCATATGAATACTCAAAGTTTTCCATAAGATCCACATTGCTGCCGCTTGTATGTTTGTAACTATTACTTACATTAAGAAAATGAAACCGTAGACTCCTGTAGTATTAAGTGTGCAAAAATGATTCTTATTTGCTTTCTTTCGATCTTTTCATATTATTTTTTTTCTGAACCTTAATTGAAATAAGCGCCTGCTGGGTTTTTTATGCAGTAAAAGTCCTTTTTTTCCACGGTAACATTACCCTGCGTTTTAAAAACCAAAAAAAGACCAGGGTCTAAGTCAGGTTCACATGGGACTTGACTTTTTTTGTTTTCTAAGGATGGGTGGCATCGGGACTGAAATACTCGGGGCTCGGCTTAAAATACTTCGGGCTTTAGCCCCGAATGATCTGACCTAACGACGCCCATCACAACACAAATAAACTGATAGCCAGGTACAGTTTGGGGGCGGGGGGCGGGGATTGGTGCCCATGACGTACTGAACGCTGGAAAAGCGGGGTAGTACAGTACCTGATATTTCTGCTGCGTGCTTCCTATCAACACTCCGGTCCATACTGTACCACTGCAAATGGGTACATTTTAACACTGCATTATTTATTTCTAAAATTAAATACTCGTAGTGATGAATAAATACATAAACAAAACAAACAACAGTTTATTACTAGATTAAGGTTCATAGCCCCTAATAACTCAAGCAATGTATTTATTATTGTATTTTACGATTTCTGAATTGGTTCTGAAATAAAGCCAATAGAAAGTATTTCCTTGTACCGCACTTTCCGCAGTTATAAAGACCTTTAAAGAAATCTTGCAAGAAACAGCATAGTGAGAAGCATCTTATCTAATATAGGCCTACTATGTGCATAGTATATAGTGTATTGTGAAGTGTGGAAATATATATTATTTATAAATGATAAAGCCAGAGGCTTTGCGGACTTGTGCCATCACATAGTATGGAAAAGCCTAACCTTGCCTTTCACACTGGATTCTATCTTAGTGGATTTCACTTAGGAATCTCTGAAGTGTCTTTAAATTGACATGGGCTAACAATTATAGGCTAGTTGCCGTTACTGCTCCTACTCTACCCTACTCAGCAAATAATGAATAACGACATGCAGAATGTACCACTAAGTCTAGCACATATTTTGTGATTCTTATTCTGGCCAATTCAGGAACAGACTCAAAGGAATCATAGACAATATACATCAGAACATCAGAGAATGGTTTGTAATCTTCCCCCAAAAATGTCAAGGCTTAGTTGTTGATGATTCTTCAGTTTTCAAAAGATGTGTAACAGTTTTCTGTCCAGCCTGGATTATTCTCATTAGGTAAAACATAGAGTGTTTCCTGCTGAAAGAAAACACACCTTCACATGAACAGCAACACCACAGTAAGTGGCCGGTGGGAGGATTTCAGACAAACAGGGACGGTCACCTGACTCATCCTCTACAGCAACCCTGGGGCCCCCAGGGATCACAAAACACAGGGGGGAGGATAACGAAAAGGAAGAGAACACTAACTTAACCAAATGATGAAAATATGGCTCTGGGAAATGCATCTTATGAAAATGAACCTGGGAAATGAATTTTATTTATAACTACAGCAACAGCAATAGTAATTTTATAATTATAGTCATCATTCAGTGCTTATAAAAATTTTATAGGTTTTCTTAAATAATAACTACATAGAAAATAAAATAAAATAGAACTGGCCAATAATAATAAAAATATGTAGATTTAGTTGATGGGAGTATATATTGAAAGTATGGTGAGAAGCTCAGTTGCTCCCCCCCCCCAAACCATATCACTGTTAACAGATTCTGCTAATACGCCATGTTAGGCCCCACTCTTACAACCCCCCATAAAAACAGTTATTATAACCCTTTGACCTCTGGAAGTTTAACAGATAAAGCACTATACGCAAGTAAAGATAATACAATTAAGAGTTTGGAAGAAACTGTCAACGTTGTGAAAGTATTGTCAGAAGTAGTACAGTCAAGAGCAGCGAACCGTTCCAGGAGTAATGATATATCACATATGACATGGAATGTGAGAAGTGCAGGCCTAACTTCCCTGGACCGCTGTTATATGGTGATCGACAGTGACTTTAAGGCACTGTTACATTAATTTACCCTGGTATCTATAGCATTACTTTATTCCATACAGGCAGAAAGGAGAAGAGGTGATTTCATGATGTCCATACATGACAGGTTCTCTTTTTCACTACTGGTAGCTTTTGTAGCACAAAAACACACCCATGGTCTCAAGTGCACCGTCATTGGGACCCCGTCAAACCTCAAAGCAAAGCAGTTAGCAGCTGTGAGCTCAGAAAAAGAGCAGTAACTAGTTGTTGAACAGACAAAAGCACAGAGATGCACGGACTTGACCTATAACCAGAGGTGGAGATTTCAGGCCCAGAGAGAACAAATCCAGACCAACCAACCAGCTGAGTATAAGAGTCACAGTCACATAATACTCATCTGGTTGGTTGAAACAAAATCTTGATCTGGATTTTTACTTTCTGGAACGGACTAGGAAAAAACGACGTCAAGGAATCAATCTGGGGTTCAAAGATAGCCTTCTAATAGATAATTATACATCTATGACTCCACTTAATCAGCCATTTTCAAAGCTTCAAAGCAAGAACTCCCTAAGGTGCCAATTTCCACAGCTGCTAAGCTGTGACTCACTCTGCTCTTATTTGAGTCCCGCTCTGTTTTCCTGCACATGAAATGGTCCGAATGCTACATGCACGTTCTTACAGGGCTTTTGAAAGGAAGTCATCTCCTGTTTTTTTTTCTTTTACCAAGACAGCTGCTCGAGTGACATTTATGATGCTTTACTTGACAGACTAAGCATGAATGAACTGGAGGGAAGCACATGAGAATGAGATGTTACAACGTCTAAGTTACTGGAATCCATTGCTGTGATCAACACTGCAGGTTGTTTAGTCGTTAACTTAGTTAATTCATAAGTAAACTGTATTTGTCATTGGGATTTCCTTATAACAATTATCAAAGACATTGGTGAGTTAAAAAGTTGCAGGTGCAATATATATTTATTTATGTGTACTTATTTTCTTATGTATATAAGTAATTGCACTTATCCAAAGATGTTGAGGCTCTAGTAATTCATTGTTGTGTTAGGTGGAACTATATTTGTCTGAAGTTCAAAGAAGGGAAGAAAAATGCAAAAAAGGGAAATAAATATATTTTTTTCTGATAAGATCTTTTACGGATATTCCCGTCTGTCGTCCCCAAAGTGCTGAGTACAAGTATGGGGCAGCAAGTCTCTTGAATACTAAACAAAATCAACCACCATTTTCCACTTAGTAATATAGCCAAAATCATCACATCACATTTTTATATATAATCTATAAACTATTGATGTTTTTCTTTTTTGTTTTTCTGTATTGACTTGGAAAAAAACATTGCTTACTTTGTGATTATAGCCCTGTTACAGTTACCTGTTACCAGAAGAGGAAAGCTCAGGTCCTGAGAGTTGAGTACTCTGTGAATGTGACTCTTTATACTCAACTGGTTGATTGAAACAAAATCCTGGTCTGGATTTGTACTTTCTGAACCTGAACTTTCCACCTCTGCCTGTTACCAAATATAGATCCTTCTCAACATCTAAGTCCATAGTAATTCAAGACAGAACTTTCTGGGTGGCAAGAAAGAATAGGAAAAGTTCAGGGAAATGTGACTGGTGATTCAGAAGTTATATTTTGGTCTAAATAAGTGCCAGTTTGTTACTCCCCATAACCTGTGGGGGCTCGGCCAGTAAGGGCTCCTATAGATCAGACCACAGGTACAATCAGAGCTTCCGCAGTGAAGGGAAAGACCCCTGCAGGGTACAGACATACACAGTCATGCAGTGTTGGGCAATTTAAAGACTCTGTATTACCTAGTAACATGTTTCTGGACGGCCAAAAGAAACCAGTAACCCCATAGGATATCAAATGGGTGGGGTGGGAAATTGTATCTGTGATTCTGCAGGAATGAATGTATGAAGCTATAGTGTCTGTCCCCATTCTGCTCTTCGATTATTGCACTACCAAATATCCACCCAGTAACTTATATGTGTTACATGTTATATGTGCTCTAAATCAGTTATTCTCTCCCACCGTTCGTGACAGTAGAGCTTATGTGACATGGCTGCTGACACGGCCATAAAGACAGAGATGGAAGAGCTGCAAAGACGGGCCAATCAGGCTACAGACGAGGTAATCAAAATTGTCATCTTGGGTTGCTATTAATTCATTATTACATTGTTGCACACACACTAATCATTAAAGCTACTTCAGTCTGCTTATTTAAACATTTAAATTTTAGTCACTTGTTATCAAATCTACTATTGTTTTTCATATCTCTTACTTTAAACTGTGAACTAGGCATTTATTTTGAGAGGTATATGGTACTTCTCCATTGCCCAGTTCTGGTTTGATAGCAGTGTGCTGTGCCAGAGATGACATCATCCCTGCCCTGTTCCCTGCTGTTTTCCCTGCTGTTATGAGTAACTGCAGGTCGCGCTTCCCGACAGCCACATCTCAGTTGGGAGCATGCTCAGTATCTTTTCCCACTGGCACAACAAACAGCTTGATAATTAAACTAAATGCTTATACTTCTAAATCATAATTCCAGAGCACATGCTTGGGGAAATGTATTGTTGCACCACATTGTATTTATAACTGAGCAAAGTATGAATCAAATATTATGTCATAAAAAGTAACATTTGCATGATGTTTATCTAACACCCTTTTCCAGGTTTAAAAAATATGCTGTATACAAACAATATATTTAACTCAGGATTTACTAAACTGAAGATAACTTAAGTGTGAAAGTCATAAATAAATGCTTAAGTATTTATACATAAATACCCAAGTAACATTACCAAGCCTTTTATATATGCTTAGCCATTCGTAACTGTGCTCACTCTTTTCATTTCTTTGCAGTCCCTGGAGAGTACGCGCCGGATGATTCAACTTGTTGAAGAGGTAAGGGTGCCTCTGCTATTTCCTTTTTATATTCCATCCATCCATCCTCCACCACTTATTAATATCCCATCGTATAAACGTTTTTAAAAAAATCACACAATACGTACAAGATAGAATGTTTTATTTTTATATTAGGAATCAACAAACAAATTTAACTCCAACTTTCACCTGGACAAGTGATCAGCAGATATGAAAGGAAAGGGTTAAAAATGAGTGTGAAAGGGGTATAGTATATAAACAATTTACAAGCCCACTAATTGCTCACATCTGGTCTAGAGCTATAATTCAGTGGATTAGAATTTTGAATATGAAACAATATGCATTTATTAGTCCGTAATTTATGGTCGATGGAAAATTTTGTTTACAGTAGTTAGAGTCTATGAAACAGAAATGAGCAACAGGAAGAAGATAATGTTCACAAACGGCGTATCTTTTATGGATTTTCATGTCATATGCATTTAGTTGGAATACATAGTACAATATCCTAAATAAAGGAACAGTGGATTTGTAATAATGTAACATCTGTGTTGTGAAGGGCGTCTGTCATTCATTAGAAAGACGTGCTGTCATACTACGAGTCTTTTTGCCCCTGGACACATGCATTGCCCAGCATTTCTAAAAAATGTGTTTTTCATCATCCCGTACAACTTAGTCAAATGACTTCAGATCAAGTTAACTGTACCATGAACACAACACTGTAAGGCATGTCAATCAGACATGCCTTACAGAATTCTTACAGGGAAGGGTCATATTGGCTCATAACAATTTTTAATCTTATAGCAGTTACAAAGTGGAATTGCTATTTTTAATAATTTATTGACTAAACAAAAAAATGACTGTGTACATCTTAACGGTGTAATTTTTGGTCTGTCTTTAACAGAGTAAAGATGCAGGGGTTCGAGCTTTGGTCATGCTGGATGAGCAAGGAGGTACTGAAATCAGAATGTATCTGTCGCCTGTATTTGTCTCCACTAAATTTTGATGTTTACAGAATAAAGTAGTAATGATGTCACGTGATCTTGTTTCACAGTAGCTTCCACAAGATTGTATTCAATTAATTATACAGTAAGCAAGGAAAATGTATCTAATTCAGAATGAATGGTAGTTTGTTATGTCAGATGAAATGGACTGAAGACATCGGGGTAACGTGGAAAAATACGGTATAACAAGGTTAATCATTTTGAAAAATGAAAAAAAAAAGATTTTCTTTCTCTCTGCAGTGCTGTGTGTTTTCAGTATATGATGGCTTTTCTTGAGTTTGTAGTGCTTGAAAAGGATTAGGGTAGAAATTCAGATTATGATAGATGAAGATATTTATCTGTGGAAGAGTATCCAAGTTCAAGTGTGGAGCCACATGAATTAATCCTACTGAGATCATTATAATGCTGCGCAGTAACCTATAATTATATAATACTATGGTCATTGAAATATTCGACTAGGGCAGAACCAGATGAAAAATATTATTTCATGAATACTTTATTTTCACATAATTTTCAGAGGTTGCTGTTATTACCCAAATTAGATTTCTGGCTCATAGTCTTTAATGAAAAAGTTAAAAAAAGCAAGTTGTGGAAAAGTGTTTAATATATGATTAATATATGATAAATAAATATATCATAAATATATCACATATCTAAATAAATAAGACTAAATATTAAATAATACATGTGTATGTCTATATAGTATAAAATATATTTCAATATACAAATATTAGCCTAAGACTTTTTGTTTGTATGGGAAATTATAAAATTGTCCTTTGTAAATACTCTGAGATATACAAGGCAATGTCTTGTAACCTTATATAAGCACATTATGACATCATCTAAGCTGTCATTATGACATCATCTAAGCTGTCATTATGACATCATCTAAGCCATCACACCAAGTGACCATGTAGCTTACTTTTGAGGTCATTTCCTCAGCCTGTAACCGACTCCTGTGTGTATCTAATATGTGGTTTGTGTGTGAATGTGCATGTGTGTTTGTAAATGCCTGCGTTTTGCATGTGAATGCATGTGGTCCCTCCTACATTGCTTCCTCCTGGCCTCGTGCCCACTTGCTGCATGCGGATAGGACAACTGGATCGCATCGAAGAGGGCATGGATCAGATCAACCAGGACATGAAGGAGGCTGAGAAAAACCTTACTGATATGGCCATGTGCTGTGGTCTGTGCATCTGTCCATGTGCCAAGTAGGTCTAAACCCCAAAGCATTCACAGGCATCGGGCACGATGAGCTTCCCACGAGTTGATCGGCTTGATGGTCATTCAACCGTTCATAACCATCCTCATAACCATGCTTTATGACTTTGTGATCGTGGCTTAGTGTGACAGTTGTGTGATTAGAAGTTATCTGGTTAAAGACATCATACATCTCCAGGGTATGTCGTCATGGAGACATGGGGATTTGCAGCTATCAGTAGCTATATCCAGATTTATGTTCATCCAACTTGCGTGTACAAGCTACTCATGCAGTGTAGGTAGACTGAGCGTGTAGTATTGCTTTATAGGGAATTCAAGAATTACATGACCATGAGCGAAAATAGGTGACCGTCATTGTGACGTGTCCTGGTTCATTTTGGCATTATGGTAAAACTTGTTTTTGCATGTACATAGAATATGGTGAAGATACAGAACATATACAGTACAACACATATACTTCATAATAGTAAAGAGGAGCTGGGGAAGATTTCCATGAATAATATCAAGATGGGAGTATGTTAATCTCTTCTACTCACACACAATGTTGCCTCTTATGTGGTTCATCTGTTGTTTTCTTTTGTTGTGTTGTTAATTTTTATTTGATTATACAGTGCTCACAGAAAGTCTTGGAACGCTTGCTTAATTCTGTAAAAATGTTGCACATTTATTGGTTTCGAACAAGCAATGTTTGACATATCCGCACGTATCTTCCACACAGACACTTTCTCATTCAGTTTTAATTGTAATTGTAGTCACTGGCTCCCAACAGGAGGCTAAACACAAATGTTTAGTGGTTTATATTATTGCAAAGGTGTTACTAACTAAAAAGCACCCAATGATGCTTGCCAATTAACTTTTTAACTGAGAACAGCCCTTTTAGAACTATAATGTGGGTTTCAATTTATTACTGGTTGAAAATAATGTTTTACTTAAAATTTCTGGTTGTTTCTAATGTCAGGTATATATTTTGGAAAAATAATAAAGTAATGATTTTTGTCAGAAAACCAATAATTTTGCTATATTTTTACTGTAATCAGGACGCATCCTGAGACTTCCTGGGAGCTCCTGTACGGCTATTTGCTTGTATCTTTTTGGAGCTTTACTGACAGGACTGTTGTTTTACTGACTCCAGCCTCCCCCACCTACCAGCCCCCGCACACTCAGTCTCTACCTACTTCATTTCCATCGACATTCCCTCCTTTGTCCCCACCCCCGTTGTCTAGAGCAACTGGAGCGAATTGAAGAATGCTTGGACCAGATAAATCAGGATATGGAGGATGCCAAAAATAACCTCACAGGCATGACCAAATGCTGTGATCTATTTTCCTGCAATAAGTAGGTGTGGGGGGTTAGGGATGATGACTTCCCTTTTCCGCACGTCTGTGTGCCAATCACAGTGCCTACATTTCATGCTGACTGGTGATCTGTATGCTTGTTTGCTTTCTGTAAGATGATCCAGAGTTCATCCAAGTTTAAACATAACATTATATGTTTTACTTAAAGCAGGTGCTTTACATTTATTATAGACAAATGCAGAAAGAGAAGGGCTCGGTGCTCATCACCAGGCCATACAAGTTAGAATACATGCCATGCTATGTAACAGTGTTTCCCAACCCGGTCCTCTGGGATCCACAGACGGTTCACATTTTTGCTCCCTCCCAGCTCCCTGCCAGGCAGTGCATATTTTTGCTCCCTCCCAGCTCTGTCTGGTGGGGTCCCTGAGTAGGGAGCTGGCAGGGAGCAAAAACATGAATACACTGCTATGTAAGACCAAAATATGTGACATAGTTACCCAAGCATGGTGGGTTAAATGAGAACCGAACACCTGGCATATTTCTTTAATTGATAGTTGATTGTTGGTCTATCCTAGCCTAATCTAATTTTCTTCTGCAAGCAGGATATACTACTATCTCAACAGAAACTAACAGTAATGAAAATATATCCGCTGGTTCAAATTTCTCAGCTCACAAATTTCCATAGTAATAAGCAATGCTATGATTGAAAAATATCGTCATGCAGGGTCCTGTCTGTATAAATTCAGATGAATCAAACAAGATTTAATCTATGAAGTGCAAAATAGCAGCAAGTTGTTTCCTGCTGTATTGCAGAACATTTGCACATTTAGAGACTTTGTAGGGATTCATGTTTCCTTATTAAATTATGAAAACATTGCAGAATTCACTTTACTAGCATAAAAACGTATAAAGTGCATAGCTGCACTAATACACTGCCGATGGCGGAAAGGTAGTGAAGAAGTTTATTCTGAGAAGTAATGTGTATGTTCCTTTCCTGTGATGATGGCAGACTGAAGGACTTTGAGATGAGTGGGGCCTACAGAAAGGTATGGGGGAGCAACCAGGATGGGGTTGTGTCCAGCCAGCCTTCCTCACGTGTGGTGGATGAGCGAGAGAAGATGACAATGAGCGGTTGCTATATTAACAGGTAACCTGCCTTCTGAAAGTCTGAAAAACCTTGAAACTGCTAAATGCAGCCAAAATCAAAATTGAGTGAAGACCCCATATGCACATGCAGTTACTTAAGGTTACTGGTTGTTTCCAATGTGATTTTTATTTTTTTGGAAGCAAATTAATAAAACAATGATTTTTGTCAGAACACCAATAAATTTATAGTATTCTTCTGTTCTGTGAGCACTGTACAAATATATTAAAGGTCAATTTATCCTTCAGACTGTAAGCAACTGTTATTTACAAAACAGAGATATCAAGGATAAGGAATGCATGATGAAAAATCCAACGTGCCTAAGATGACCACGTTAAATTTACACAAAAATTCTTTAATGCTCCGATAAGGTTTGGTACCACATTTTAATCAATGTATTGGCCTTCCCAATGAAGAGCTTAGCTCGTTTAAAATATGATGTCAGACAATTATGTGATATCACATTGTCTTAATTTAAAAGATCATATAGGTAGAAACATTCAAATCTGCAATGTCAGAATCAGGCTTTGTGGTTTTAGTGAACGGCAATTTTTTGTATATGTGTTTTTATGTGGGAATCACGTTTAATTAGCATTTAATCATATTATAGTTTTTGAAAGTCCATGGTATTTGAGGTACATTTCTGCTCTTGAGTGAAATCGGAAAAGTGTTGCTTGTCTGAATTTCACTATTCAATGTGTCCCAGGGTGACAAACGATGCGCGAGAGGATGAGATGGAGGAGAATCTGACGCAAGTGGGCAGCATCCTGGGCAATCTGCGGAGCATGGCCTTGGATATGGGAAACGAAATCGATACCCAAAACGTTCAGATTGACCGCATCCAAGGAAAGGTCAGGGCTACACTTCCACCCGGCAAGAATAACGAACACATTCAAAACATTCCTTCTCTATCAGGCAAAATCTGCATTAATATAAACATCACGATATAAGATATTTTCTCTTTAAACCATTATAGACATCAATGCACTAGACAGAATTGATGCAGACATTCAGAAATATACATACTGGGTATTAAACACTGAGGTCAGAGGCATTTTCAGTATATAGCAAAAACTTTATCTGTGAGGTAAATGAATCGCTTAACAGTGGTATTTTTACAGTGTCGTTTAAATGGCTTTTCATATTTTACACGTTATATTATATGGTCTCAGGAATAAATTAATATATTACGTTGTCACAAACATATAACTTGAAAAAATATGATAACTGCATATCTTTAAAGGTCACATGATATTTAGTCATAATACGTCATTACTGATTTTCTGCTGCACCACTAAAACCTTTAATGCCTAAATACTTTTTTGTTCTTTTTTGCAGGCTATTGTCAACCAATCCCGCATCAGTGAAGCCAACCAGAGGGCTCACAAGCTCATAGCTAGATAAATTGGGGAAAGAGAGTATTCATCTAATCGAAAACATACCGGTGTTCTGTCATAAAATCCTACCTATTGAGACATGCTATCGAGCTATTCAACCGTCTTGGGATTAGGGTTAGGTTTTAGGGATTAGGGTTAGGGTTAAGGTAAGGGTTTTAGGGGTTTTGGGGGGTTAGTGTTAGGGTTAGAGTTAGGGTTAGGGTTAGGGCTATCGATTAGCACTATGGTAGCATTTTTCGACAAGGCAGCATATATTGACAGAACACGAGCTCATACACTTTTCCTGTCATGCACACAAATATATAAATGACTGTACATTAACATTCAATATATCCATATTCATTTTCTTCCTGCTCGTTTCCTCACTCACACACATATGAGCTTGCTAGGGTTACACACAGGATAATAACACAGTCAAGAGACAATAAGTGGGAGTATGACGACAGAAAATAAAAATATAATTTTCTTTGGACTATGACAGTTTGCGAACAGCAACGGTTAAAGCTCCCTCTGGTGGTCAGATTTTATATCGTCTAACCCTTAATTCCCTATTCCTGGGGACTCTGTAATGTATGTATACTATTGCAAAGATGGTTCTGATCTTAGGTGATTCTAAGCCCTATTCAGGGCGTCCTCAGCCAACCCTTTTGGTCTCAACCTCCCTGAAAAATTCTTTTTCTATATCGATTTAGCGACTTTATTTATTTTCGTGCACATCTATGGGGAAGTCCCCCTTAAAGGTCACATTCTATCGCCCCTGGTTCCGATCATAATTTATGACATTAGAGACGGGATTTGCTTGCGCTGGTATTAGACATTATTATAGCCAATTAAGTTTAATAATTCATTAAGTTTCATGCTGATTTGTAACGATTTTATTGTTTTTCTTGAGTATAAATGCGCCACTTATTTTTTTTTAGTTAATTTGCATATATCGTTAAAAGTCGGTTTTAGATCAGTGTTTTCTAATAACCCGATAAAGACAGCCGATAAACCCGATAAAGTGGTTCAAGCAAAAGCTGCACAGAATCACTGATTTATCCAGATCTCTCTCTTGTATATAAGATCTATTACATTATCATAAAGGGGCAGCATTGATCAGCCGATACAAGCTTAACAATATTTTTTGGCTGTGTAATTAACCTATCTTTTATGTAGATTATAAAGCCATATTATATTTTATGAGAATTGCTGTTGAACCCAAAATGTTACATTTTAAAACACGCAAAGCTACGTTACAGCAGAATAAGCGTATTTGTAGGTGGTTAAAATGATAGCATTTGTGGCCAGAATGTGTGCTTTTCATGTGTAAATGGTCAATTTTAATGACTTTTAGATAGAGATGTTCTAAATATACCACACTTGTGCAGAATTTTAAATCATATTGGATATAATTATTATTATTATCTGTAACTAAAAGTAGAATGAACACAAAGTTTTTCTTGTTTTGGCAGAACGGGGGCCCATTAGCCCCATATTAGGCAAAATGGCTCCTCCTATTGAATGACCTGCGTCCTGTTCATTGCTCTGTAGTAACATCTCATGCTAGCCGGGACTCTATACAGTTGTAGGTGTATATATAATCTGAAAAGATTTACACGTCACACAAAGAAGCCCTGAAATTGATGAGAAATAATACTGTCTGTGAAATATATGCTGGTGAAATGTGTTTTCATCACGGCTTCTGCTTTGTGAATTTCCCTTTAAATGTAGAAAGTGTAGGATTTACCACTTTTATTGTATTGTTGTTCTCATTGTAACCATTGATTGACAACCTGTCAGATGGTTGGCTGTTCTGTTCTTGTGGTATAAGATTTAGCTAATAAAATGTTTTCTATTAAAGAAATGTCTGGTTATGATAACATGCATGCTAAATTACTGTCAAATTACGCTGTAATTAATGCACATTTTTACATTTACTAATATTGTAAATGGATGTAATGGATGCACTTTTTTACGTTCAGTAACAGTTGTTGTATGTTATGATCTTCGTCTATGTTTTCTAGCAGACTAGGCACGTGAAGGGGAGGGGGGGGGGGGGGTGACTGCATGAGCACCAGTCCCGTTTGCCCAAACGAGTAAACGTGACCAATTCGGAAAAACGACGATCCACATTACCGAGACGGACCCCGCCCCCTCCATCTCCAAAATGTACCCTAAGCCACGCCCCCACCCCCACCCCCCCCCCGTTCGAGCACCTGCGCCTCAAAAACTCCGTAGCAGACACATAAATATCTTACTATCAAATAATGAGTAATGTGACTTAAACAGAAAATATAATCCACTGCAACACTGCTTCAGCCCTATCGCTGTATGGAGGCAGCTTCCTGGTCACAGTACACCATGATGGGAGGGGGACAGTCACTGGTCTGGCGCTGTACCATCTACTCCGCTTGCTTATTTATTTGTTTGCTTATTAATTATTTAATTCAGTCTTTATTCAACCACGTACTGGCTACTGACCGTAGGTAGACATTTTAGTGTTAAAAGTATGTATAAAATGTCATGTGTACATACGAGTATATTGTCTTGAATTGTGTTGGATTTTTTATGTTAAAACAGCACATCCACCAAGACAAATTCCTCTTATGTTTAACATATTTGGCAAACAAAGAACATTCTGATTCTCGTTGTTTTCTTGCTTTGTTGTATTTGTCTGGCCTATTGAGTACTTGTAGTAAAGTCGGAAATTTTAATGGTTACTTGTGAGGGTAAAGTTTAAACACACCATTGGTGAGTGAGCTAGCAGATTATTAGAATTGTGCTGATTATATTCTTCTTTCAGTGCCATTGGCTTGGCGAATGTTACAATAGTAACAATTCCAATTTAATATAGCTTAAAACAGTGGCATAGCTAGTTAATACACTTAATTTTAACATGAACTAGTTCATAGAAGTGTTAGATATAATCTGCCCCGCAGCATGTTCCGCAGCGATAAAACCACCCAGTGGTTCAAAGAAGAATTACAGTTAAGTTACTGTATACGTTTGATGAGGTTTTAGCTAATTATCGGAATGCCTATAATAACATAACAATAAAAATATGACAGATAGAAATATTTAACATGTCATCTTACATTTTGTGTACCGTATTTAATTAAGAATTATGCAGATATTATTTATTCAAATATACTTTTTCTCACTTTAAACTATTTTTTTTAAACACAAAAGTACTGTACTGGGCTTAAAAAGTCGTTATTCTGTCCGGCTAAGCAAATAACGTAAGCAGGAAACCGGGCATTAAGCCAAAGGAGAGCTCTGATACGACTTCGTAGACAGGCGCCGTTGTTCTTGCGGACAGGGCTTATTATCTGAGTCTGCGCAACGCAGGGGTCCGCGACTGTACGAAGTTTCTGCGTTTGCTTCTGCAGTTCAAGAAAGAATAGCTCGACCTCTAACTGGTAATTTCAGATCATCTTAATACTAAAACTGTCACGGCGTGCATGTCGGAGCGGCTCTATGCTAGATGCGCGTGCATGGGAGGGGATTCGCCACATAGCTTAACGTGAAAATCAGTCGTAGCTAGCTGGCTCGCGAAGAATCGTCACCGAAATACGTCGTTGTCAAAATGGCAGCTGAACCCGAGCGCTGGATACAGTAGATATAGGATATTACCCACATTATTTTTCGTTTTTCGTTTAAGACATTGGCAGTTACCTTCATCAGATCGCAACCTGTGATGATGTGTAGCTGAAAGACCGTGTAACCTCATGACATTTATTTTTAACGTTAATAGGCGACGTAGCCTGACAGGCGCTAGCTAGCTTCCTAGCTAGCGCCTGTCAACAAAGAACAAGGAAGAAAAAGCGTATTGAAGGGGCATGTAAAGAAGCAGCGTACGTGGATTTTTAAAATGACCACAAATGCAACTGAGAATTTTATCAGAAATTCTGTGCGATGATTTTAAGGCAATTCTGCCCGAAACACTTGCGTCTATGGTTCCTAAAGAATGATACAGCAGCCAAAAGGATAAAGGTTATTCCTGCGGGGAAGCACTTAGCTACTGCAAACACCAGTGATTTGATAGCAAAATTAAACTTTGACCTGTCACCCGTTAATCGCCGTCTACGCACTAAACCCGAGCAAAATATTGTATAATAACAGGATTTTTAAATTGAAAAACAATGGATACTTCATAACCTTCGGGTCTAATGAGTTCCCATGTGTGAATTTTTAGTTATCTCTAATTTGTTTTATTTTTTTAAAATTTTATTTTGTTTTCATGTTTGTCTTTTTCATGTCTTAAAAGTATTGTTTTAAATCCTTGCCTGGTTATGAAAATCTTCACAAAAATTACATTTTTTTTTCTTGCTTGTTTTTGATTAGTAAAATTTATTTTTGCGTTGTTTTAATTAATTAGATGTAGAGCTGTAAGTAGTTCCACAAATTGGCAGAAAAAGAAAATGAGCATCACAATGAATAAAGCCATTAAACAATAAAAAATGGAATACTTTAAGATCAAAATCACAAGGGAATGTTATCTTCAATTGATGGTACATGCATATATTATAATTTGAGCTTATATTTGGTGTAAATATAAACATAAATCTGCAAACACAATGCTGCAGTTTTCTAAGGGTCTTTCAGAGGATGGATTAAAATGCAAATAAATGGGTGAATATGTTCATTGTCAGGTGTTCAGTGAAGAGGGCTGATTCTTCAAGAACTGGACAAGGCAGGACGCAGGTGGAGAGAGAGGAAACGGGGTGTCCAGCACCGGACAGATGTCCGGCTTCTATTATAACCCCGCCGGCCGCGGGGGCAACGCCATGCGCTTCAGGAAGAGGAAGTCGCGCTTCACTTTTGCTGAGGTGCAGCTCCTGTTGAACGAAGTGAAGAACAACCGCCACATTGTTATAGGCAAGAAACCTTCCACTCCTCTCTCTGGCCAAGTCTGCTAGTGTGAAACAGGAGTCATCTTTGGGCTGGGAGGTCTGGGGAACATACTAGATTTAGTAATGGTGGGGACGTATTACCATGGCGATGACATTAAGGCTTACATTAGGTGCCAGCCAATGAAAGTGTCTGTCCAATGAATTATTGCTTGTGTCCAATGATATTTTAGACAGTTTGTTAATACATTTTTAAGAGTGTGATACAAAATATTTCAGCTCTAACATCCATGTTCCAAGGATTTTCAGCCAGCATTCTGTTAATGATTTATAATGATTTGTATAGAAGATAATACCACTAAAATTCTGGATGTGAGAAACCTTACAATTATTTGTGGCTGAAGACTTTAAATTACATTTGTATTCAAATTGTAACATGGTTTATACACTGTTTATGCACTGTGCTGGGATACAGCATAAAACCTACAAAGCCTACTGCTCACATAAGAAGATCTTAAACAAACTTAAGTACAAGATCAAAGCATGGAGAATAATAGACACATTTACATTACAAATTATAAATTAATTGTTTTTACTAGGCAAATAGATTTAGCAGAATGATTAAGATTCTTATGAAGAGAATTTAATTTATTGCAAGGAGACTGGTAAGGACATTTTTTGCTGAGCCAGATGGACTGCTCATTGTGATGAAAAGGTTAGGGTTACTGAAAAATGTAATTATTTATTTAATGCATATTGCCCAAGGTTCTTATGAATTATGGTCATATATAGGTTATAGGTCAGTCTTCGTAAACTTTTATATTCAGCCTTTTCAAATATTTAAATACGTATATATTATTTGTGTGTTTGTGATTTATAGTCGTGTAACATTTTATTTGTGTAACCTGTAGGCAAGTTCAACAGGGGCGTCTCATCAGATGTGAAGAAGCGAACCTGGGCGGCGATCACAGCACGCATCAATGAGATCAGCGAGTGTCCACGTGAGGTCATCGAGATAATCAAGAAGTGGTCAGACCTCAAATGTGACACCAAACGCAAGGTCGCAGCCATGCGTGCTGGCGGGGACGGCTCACTGCGGACTGGCAACTCACGCATCGCACGGGACCTCTCACCAGTAGAAAACATGGTGTACCAGATCCTTCAGATGCCTCCCCCAGACAAGAGGGTCTTTCCTGGTGGCCGGGCCAATCTAGGGGGCATGAAGGGGGTTATGGGTAGTGGAGGCGGTGAGGATGACGAGGAGGAAGATGACATCGTGCTGGGAATGCACCAACCATCCGCTTCTACCAGTGATTCACCAAATAGCAGGCTGGCTGGTCCTTCAGTAATCCCCAATTCTCTGGGTTTAACTGTGTCCATGGCCTTACCCGCCTCCATGCCAATGTCAATGCCCATGTCCCAAAAAAGGGAGGCCAGTATGTCCGCGCCAATATACGTCACATCTCGTGAGTTAGCATTCTTCATTTTTTTCTGCCATAAATGATCTAGAGATCCCAGCGTTACAGCCTGCTGAATATTGTTCATTTATTGTTCATTTAGACGTGTCTTTCAGTCCTTTACGTGTGCTTATAAGAGACAAGAAGCTGAAAATTTCTGCACAGGGGAACCCAGGTCTAGAAGAGTGTAGCCAAATGTAACTGCATTTGACAATATTAATTCCTTATTTGTATTCATAGGTTTTTGACCATTTTTGATCCCAAATCACATTGTACTGTCACCATAATTGACATTTCTCTGACACCGTATTTACTAATTCTTTTCTCTTAATCTGTATTTCTATAGGAGACCCTCCACAGACAGCCTACGATTTTCAATATGAAATACCAGCAGCTGAAGGTAACACCCTCCTGCAGGTTTTATTTTTGTTCGTTTACTTGAAACTATGTATCATTAGTGTTTATGTAGTAAGATTAAGAGAATGATTGAATATACAGTTGACCCTTCCACATTGTGGGAGTTAAAGGAGCTGGACCCCCTGCAATTTGGAAAAACCACATAAAACGTTTTGGTCCCCTTGGCGAGCGAAGCAAAGCAAAATGGTACAAGAAACGCGAGATACAACGAAGATCACTGTGAGATATCATAACACGCTATACGTTTCAGTTACTAAACGTTTTGTGTCATCTGTGCCTTTCGCAAAATAAAACAAATTCTTTTTCTTATGCTGAAACAACAATGGGGAAAGTCGCGGCTCGGCATAAATGCAGGCAACCATGCATGCATGTGTGTAATCGTGTAAATGTGAGCAGTATGAACTTACATATTCCTATCTCTCATCCTTGCCCAAGACCAGGTTGTGGAGCTGGATAACTCTGATGAAGAGCATCAAGAGCGAGTGCGACCTGCTGTATTCAGAGCAACTCCTATTCCTGTTGAGGACGAACACCTCCTGAGCAGCTTGCGCCACGCCACCACCGTTGCATCTACCTCTTCATCGCTATCTGCCACAGCTGCCCCCTGCTCAGGACCAGGGCCTGTACTAGCACCTGTACCACCACCTCCAGCTGAGTCTTTCCCAGTGTCTTCTCCGGCTCCCATGAATGCTCGGGACAGACTGGCCCAGCACGCCTCCCTCAGTGTTCAGGAGCAGCGCAACACAAACATTTTGATGGAGACGGTGTCTCGCTCCTTGGAGATGCTCTCCGAGTCGGTGCAGCAGTTGGTGGAGACGCAGCAGGAGTTCGTCCGCGACTCCTTGCGGCTACAGCGTGAGACAGTGTATATCCTTAGGGATTTCTCCACCAGCATCTTGGCAGTCATGCGTGACAAGCTGAATGGTAGGCCAGCACCTTGATGAGCAACACCCTGCAATGAGTTTTTCAGAAGTTCATCTGCTCCACAAAGTTCAGGCAGTTTCTTATACACTAAAACTATTTGATCATTGAGGTGATCCGTCAAGGTGTAAAAGTGAGAACCAGTGATGACCAGTTCTGTTGAGAGCATGTTAAGTTGTTTGAGGAATTGGCTATAGGGTCACGAGTCAGGGTTTTATATATGAAAGATTACTTGAGTTGCTTCTCTTAGGCAGATTTGTTCTCTAATTAGTCAGTGTTACTGGATAACACAAGAGTAAATTTGATTTTTTTTTTTTTTACTTGCTGTCTGGCATTTGCACTAGACAAAATATCCAAAGCTTTGGAGAAACAACAGCCAATGGAACTTTAGTATGTTTTATTGTTGTAATAGTAGTAAACAATACTAGTAGTAAAATCACCACTTGCATTATATGTATGCACATATAGGTTAAATTATTTTGTAATTTCATTTACAGCCCTCAGAGAAGTAAAAATAATTGTAAGCCACATAACTTAATTGTCCAATTTTATTTAAAATATAATTGTATGTTATTTTGCAATATTGTACAGGTTCGACGTTTGGTGGCACTTTGGCTTTCCTATATGGTTGTAAAAAGATTACTGGTACGAGTGCAAAATAATGTTTTTTTTTCTGCAGAAATAAATGAAAATATTTTGCACAGAGAATGAAATGGGAAAACGCAGTTATTTTCCATTTAGTTTTAATCAGTATCGACATACTTCTGTTACTACCTCAAAGATCTTAATATGATACATAGACAAGCCAGCTGGTTCTTCTAGTCTGATATGGCTTGAATTGTTAATTGCATTACTTAAGGATTCACATGCATTAAAACCCAGACGTGGATGTGTTCATTCAAATACATGCAAGACTCAGTACAGATAACAAGCCTCTTTTTAACTTCCCATATTTAATGGTCCTTTGGTCTCACATCATCCTCTACAAAGAGGCCACGCCTTCTAATCCCCCATTGGCCAAACTTCCTTTAAAGTACAGGTAATGCAGGACATTGTAAGATAATCTTAGTCTTCAATAAATAATAGGCAAGGCATATTGACTTGCTGGTTTGCTTTGACAGAAGCAGGAGCACACAGGCCCTAAAAAGCAAAGGACAAGGAGAACTATTTCTTGGGACACAATCCCACCTATTTTCTTGTTTGCGGCTGTCTCATCTTCCTGAATATGAATCCTGAGTAGTAAGTATTCAACATCTGGCAATGCGACTGTCTTCGATTTTTGAAACAATAAAGTCAAGGTCTGTTTTATTTGACTATGGCTGTACAGAACAATAGTGCCTATTACTGTGGTAAACTCGTTTCTCTATTAGTGCTATAAACATTTTTGAATTTAGATAGATAAAATTATAGTATAAATTAAGTAACGACCAGTTTGATTTTGATAAAAATTTCAAGCATAACTGAATTTTATTTGTATGAAGTTATTTGAAATTTGCTTGATTTGTAAGGAAGTGGCACATTAAAATGAAGTTTTTGGACTAGATTGTACTTGAAATGGCAGGACTGAAATGACATCATATTGTCCCCAGTGACTACCTGTTCAAGTTGCTGTTGATCGGTGACTCTGGTGTGGGCAAATCTTGTCTGCTCTTGCGCTTTGCGGTAGGCTAGCCACTTATTCTTATCATTCAAACTATGGAATAAACCAAAAAAGTTTTCTAATGTCTGATTTTTCCTAATGTCTGGGCAGTAAATTGTGTCTGTCAATTATTTTAAAAATAATAGGTTTAAGAATGTATTCTGAAGAATTGTATTTCAATCACAATCATTACACATGGTAAAATCGATAAATAAAAATGTTTCGGATATCACTTGTTCTGGGGCATGGTCAAGGTTTTTTCCTCTTTTTTATGAGATATATATATATACACACACTTTAACTCTTAAATTTTTACAAAGCTGAAAGAATATAAAAGAAAAAAAATACTGTCTTTTTTAGAACCTTTAGTTTTAGCCCTATTATAGGTTATGCTAAGCAAAATGAGACACGTATGCCCAAAGACAGTGCTTCTCAACCCGGGCCACAAGGATCCCCTCCAGACAGAGCTGGGAGGGAGCAAAAATGTGGACTGTCTGATGGGAAGCTGGGAGGGAGCAAAAATGTGGACTGTCTGGGGGTCCCCAAAGACCGGGTTCAGAAACACTGCTCAAAGAAATATATCCTTTGTATGTTTTGTTTCAGGATGACACCTACACAGAAAGCTACATCAGCACTATTGGGGTGGACTTCAAAATCAGGACAATTGAACTGGAAGGAAAGACTGTCAAGTTACAGATAGTAAGGGCACAAGCGCATTGGAGTTATTCAGATGAGTTGATATTAACACTAATGTGCAGGAATGAGTATTAGGAATGAGAAATGTGTGTTAAAGCAAATATTTAATATCCTTTTGAATGTGATTTTCCGAATGTCTGCAAAGTCCATGAAACAACACAGGAGAAATTTTCTGTCTTTCTGTAGTGGGACACAGCTGGGCAAGAGAGATTTCGAACTATCACATCAAGCTATTACAGAGGTGCTCACGGGATCATCATCGTTTATGATGTCACAGACCAGGTTATATGCTTGCCTTGCTATACAGATGGAGACAATCAATGCATTGATGCACAGGAACATGTCAGGCTTTTCATAAGTACAATACAGTAGATTTGTTTTGCGAACTGTTATGTATATCCAAAAATGTTACTAATGAATACTTTTTTTGTAGGAGTCATTCAACAATATAAAGCAATGGTTGCAGGAAATTGATCGTTATGCCTGTGAAAATGTCTCCAAGTTGCTGGTGGGGAACAAATGTGACTTAGCTTCTAAAAAAGTGGTGGACTTCACCACTGGAAAGGTACTAAGACGATGTGTTATTGAATCTATGTCATTCTGTGGATTATGAGGTCACCTATTCCTTTTGCTCTCTCTCTCTCATGTTCATTTCAGGAGTTTGCCATGTCCCTTCAGATCCCATTCCTGGAAACCAGTGCAAAAACTGCAAACAATGTGGAAAAGGCCTTCCTTACCATGGCTGCTGAAATTCAGAAGCGCGTTGCCAGTGATACTGTCCAAAATGAAGCAAGCAAAGTTGGCACAAAAATAAACAGTGCCCCCTTGTGGAATGCAGGGGGAAAGACAAAAACCGAAGAATCCAGCTCTTGTTGCTAACGATAAAGTTAGAAAGCACTGTAATTCATCAGTCGGTCTTCTAAACTCTTATCCTGGCCAGTTTTGTGGGAAACAATATAATGATATTAGTAAAATTAATTCTATCCATGCAAGTATATAACAGTTACACTTTCTGTCCGTCTTCTACATTCAATGCCGCTTAAAAATAAATGTCTTATCAATGCCAATATTGTGCCCCATTCTGACTTTTCCTCTAGAATTTTATTTTTTAAACAGCTTATTAATGTAAGAACTCTATCATTTTTGTGTAAAGTGCATTTTGTGCATGCATTAAAATGTAATATATTGTATTCTTCTCTGGAAATAAAGCTTTCCTCTAATCAAATCGTAACTATTTTATTGATCTGTCATCACTTATCTGTTCCAGTTCCAATATTCCAGAAACATAACACATTATGGAAAAGACAAAATGGCCATAGAATACTGAAGGAAGTGTCTCATGTTCATTATTCTTTTCTTCTATTGCATCAACTGAATTTTTGCATTGGTGGATCAGCAGATAGTGGTGTAGATGCTCTATTAACCTCCATGCTGAAATTCTCTCTTTGCCTACCCCATCTTGCTCTCCATGAGACACAGGGACACAAATACAGGTGTGAGCAAGCTTTTTGGGGGTTACAGCACAGGTTCAGTCAGCATGCAGGGTCCCTGGAGAGCAGAGGTGGACATTTCAGGTCCAGAAAGTAAAAATCCAAACCAGGATTTTGTTTCAACCAACCAGTTGAGCATAAAGAGTCACAGTCACAGAGTACTCAGCTGGTTGGTTGAAACGAAATCCGGGTTTGGATTTGTACTTGCTGCACCTGAAATGTGCGCCTCTGCTGGAGAGTAGGGGGTTAAGGGCCTTAGTTAAGGGCCCACAGACACGTAACTATTTTGCTGAGGCTGGGGCTCGAACCGGTGACCGCTTACCCACACATCACCCCCGAGTATATAACTTAGTGGCCTGTTGATCTTGGGGGTACATATTAGCATATTAGTATAGTCTTGGAATTATTATTTTTTTCCTTATAGCTATATGACAAGTTCATCAAGGCCTTGTATTATCTGGGTTTGAAGGTTGCTGGGGGGCTGGAGCTGGAGGGGGGGGGGGGGGGAGAGAGAGAGTGGGAGCCGCTTTGTGCCCATACTTCCCAAGATAGTGATCCTGCACAGTACAAGAAGTACAGACAATAGGTGGATGGGTGGATGTTTAATATTGGCGCTCCCTGAGACCTCCCATTTCTTCATGATGGAAAACTACCTTTGGGTATGACTGTTCTGGAGAGAGATAAAGAGACAGAGAAACAGACGGACAGACAGAAATAGTGATGGAGAGAGACAGAGAGTGACAGAGAGACATTGTTTTGGAATGATTTAAACAGTGCTGTGCACATATGTGTTCCTGTGAGTTTTGCTTGAAAATTCAGTTTCCTTCTATGATGATGGTGAATTCAAGTCTCTAACAGAAATTTACATTAACCTGTTTCTTGTGTCAGCTGATTGAAAGCCATGAATACGTTTCTTACCTAGAAATCATCATATCTTGTATGCATGGTCAGCGTCTTCAGCAGCTACACGACATGCTAAATGTAAAGATGTACATTTAAGTCTGCAAATATAAATCCTTCGTCAACATATTGGGTTGAAACTGAAGATAATTCCTTCATGTTCAGGCTAATAGTTTTATAGTTGCTGAATTTATAAAATTAAGGAATGACAGGCAGCCCACATTGTGTCCTCTGAGTCCTACCTTGGTGTGTGTGGAGTTTAGATCTTCTCCCTCTTCTTCAATGACTCTGAATTCCTCCCGCAGTACGAAAAAATCTATATTTTGCTCAATTGAGGGGCGGATTAGAAACATAAAGCAGCCACTGACTTGGGGGGGGGTTATTCCCCATTGGTATATAATAAAGCATTACCCATCAATCCTCTCCTGCAGCTGACCTGCAAACACGCCAAGATAGACAGACAGAGAGGGCATTCCTGGTATATTGGCTTTATAATGCTGGGGCTGGGGAAGAAAGACTGGCCCTCATAAGACTGGCCCACCGGGAAAATTTCCAAACCTCCAGATGGCCAATCCTTGCCTGGGTTGATTGGTGTCTGCCATTGAATTCCATCCCGGATGTCCGGCCTTGTGCGTCCTGGGACCTGCTCCAGGCTCTCCGTCACGCTTTACTGAAATGGAGGCTATGGAAAATTGAATCTATAAAATTACTCGGGCAAATACTCACCATGAGTTTGGTTCTGTTTATTTGCCCGTGGTTTTTGACACTTAGCTTTTAATATAAACTGCTTTTCCATTTTACAAAAAGCTTATCAATAGAAAATATTTTATTGTAAAATGTTACTTTAATATGAATGTTTCACTTTCACCAAATTACAAAGGAATTAACACTTTTAGAATAGAATAGAATTAGAATTCAACTTTTGGTTATGTTTTATAATTTTCCTGTATATAACTATAAAGTACAAGGCCAGCAAAATCTGGCATGCTCTTGTCTTCCATATATAAGTTCTTGCAAACATATTTGTCACCGATTTAGGAAATAAAATTAAATATAAAAAAATGTAAAAAATAATGTAGGCCTACTGAGGAGGCCTGCATCAAGAGCACCTTAATCACCCTAGCAAAATGAGTTTCAATGTGGAAAAAGTTTTTATTAGTGAAAGCTCTTTAAATTGTAACGAATTAGGATTAAATTAGATTGTAGACTGTAACAGGATCCTAGTATCTAGCCGCAGCACATTTCAAATTATAAACAATGTAGTCTACCTGTAGGTTTCTATCTTATTATTTTAAATAGCTGTTGTATCTTTAAATATTTTAGACAATTGACCTTACATGCTATGGCAACTTCAGCATGCTTTCGAAGGTCGACGGTATCTTAGACGTTATTGGAGAGAAAAATGTAAATCCCGCCCCAAATGGCGTAATTGCTTCACCATAGGACGCTCATTCCTCACTTTAATAGTCTGTCAAAACGGCACTATCCAATCAGCGCCCTTTGTCCTTTTCACTCTCATTGCTGGTTCCGGCTCTAGTAGATTCAAGATGTCGGCGGTGTCAGTGTTTCCCATGTGTGTCCGAGCGACTCGCGGCCTCCTCAGGCTGAGGACCGAAATTAGAGCTGGTCGTAGTACCGCGGTGTCAGTCCTGACAAGAGCCTTATCCTCGGCCCCTTCGACTGGAGAACAGAACAATGCTGCTGAAGGACTGACGCAAGCCATATTACAGGATAGGCTTCTGCAACAGCAGAAAAGTCTGGTAAATGGCTAGCTAACAGCTATCGAACCTTCTGTTTCATATGCAGTCGTTTTGTCTGTTTCTATTATCTAGGGGAAACTTTTGTAGCAGTAAGTGGTCATTTTGTTACAAATAGTAACAATGTATCATATCAGGATGCCGCGTGCTGTTGGCAGTAACTACCCACTGACATAACATGACTGACATAACTGATAAATTCGCCGGTACGGCTGTTATGTCCATTGATTTGCGCGTTATCTATCGGCTGGCCTAGGAGCTGCCGTGTCGAATATCAAAATATACTTTATTTATGACAACAATGTTTTATGGAATTACCTGCGTGTAAATGTTTATTCACGCAATATTCTCGTTATAACTCAAAATCAGGGAGAATAATGATTCCTTAAAGCAGTAATACATGCTGAATGTATTTCTTGTAGTTTTTCTATAACAGTTGCGTAATATAGCAAAGTAGGACTGTTTGACATTATTGCTTATTTGAATAACGTGGGTTGAAATTGTTACTTAAGTTTAATTTGCAATAATTTCTTGCTCAGTCCTATGGCATACTGTACATATTAATAAATAAATACACATGTTAAATGTTTTCAGATATTCTTGACATGTTTTTGTCATGATACCTGATTAAGAATATCTAAAAATTAATATACATGCATCTAGAGTCTGTGTTTATTTCATGACACTAGACAAACACTGCTGCATTAATAGGTGAATGTAGCTCAATGGCAGGGAGCATAGGAAAAAGTGATTTACAGTCGGACTGGGCAATCAAGCAGATTTTAATTTCAAAGAAGATTATCGAATTATCAAACGATTATCAAAACAGAATAATCAAGACAAAACAATTGTTATGCCGCATTTCATTTCATAATGATGCTTCTGTTTTGTATGGTGTTATAAATCCAGAACACCCCTTTCCAGCACCGTTTTGTTTGTTTCTAAGTTGAATTCTCAGTTGTTTCTCAGTTTATACCCTGTTTAAAAGAGAAGTTTGTTTGTTTTTTAAAAATAAATAAAAGTTCATTAAGTCTAGTATGATATTTCCAAAGTCAGCGAGTAATTGTGTTAATTATGATCAGTGTTGACCAAAATAATCGTGATTATGATTTTTTCCCCATAATTGATCAGCCCTTATTTAGAGTACATCCAACAGTCTTCTTGTGTTGGTGGGAGGGGGCATGGAGTCTATAGGGCACAAGGCAGAGGTACAACTTGGCAGGATGTCAGGTCCCTCACAGGGCACAATGGGTAGAACAGGGATGTCAGGTAGCCTAACTGCATGTCTTAGGACTGCAGGCAGAAACCGGAGCACCCAGAGTACATCCCTGTGAAGTGGGAGAGCGTGCAAACTCCAATTTATGTACAGGGCTCAAATAAGAACATACGGTTTTCTGGATAATATTATAATATTAACATGAACTTGTTATTGCATCTGAAGTAATACAGATGTAAAAGTTTTACCGCAACAGTTTTGTGTTTGAATGGATTGCAGGGCCAGCCTTTGAAGGAGGCAGATGGAAACAGGGACTATAACCAGGACCAAGGCAACGAAAAGAAGCAAAAGGAACAGGCAGCCTATACCAAAAAGATTTTGCTGAGACTGGCTGGTATTATGGGACTGGGTGGCACGATGACTGTAGTGTACATATTCGGTACGTATCTCAATTCTCTTTCAGACTTTTTTTTTCTTCTCAAAGATACCATATTGTATATCTACACTATATATTCAATTGTGACTTCAGTTCTTGATTTCTTGATGCCGTAGAATATAGATTCTGCATGTTTAATCCTAGTGTAAAGAGAAGTAAATTCAAAGCCATATTTCATCTGTGTAATTTCTGGAGAAGTCTTGTGGGAGATTTAAAGGCTCTTACACAGCCTAGCCTCCATCTAAAAGTATTTGGGTTGGACATGATGGTTAATTCAGGTTGGGTTGGAGGCAATGAATATTATACTGAGCATTTAAAAGAACACAAAAAATAAGCTGTGTAATAGTTACGAGGATAAGGAACACTCAACATGCACTGTCTGGCTAAAATGAAGTCACCATTTCAATTTAAATCAGCAAGTACTTAAGAGCAAATGATTGGATCATTATTACAGCTCAGCAACGTTATGCAGTGATAAAGTGAATCTACTGAACGGCCAGGTTACACCTCCATCCATCAGCAATGGATTTTTTTCTTTCCTGATGGCATATTCCAGAACGAGAATGCCAAGATTAATCCGGCTTGAATTGTCAAAGAGTTTATTGAAAGTCTGAAGGAGACTTTACGGAGTGGTTCAACTCGCCTATCATCAGTACAAGATTTCAATAAGAAATTAATGCAAATCTGGATGGAAAAAATGTTGAGATGTCGCATAAGCTACGTGAAAGCAATGCATTGAAGAATGTGCGCCTTAATCAAAGCTAAAAGCGGTCCCGGCAGTGTAGATGGCTGCAAACGCATGTACAGCGAGCATTATAACTGAAGGGAAATACCTCCACTACCAGTCAAAGGTTTTTGCACACACTGACATTTTCTTCATTTGCATGTTACTTAACATTTACTAAAAATAGACTCAATAGTCTTTGCTAACAAATTTATAGTATGTTCACCGTTTGAGTACCTTTATTAGCAAGAAAATGTCATGTTTTTGATTAATCAAAGCAGTTACGTGGTGTGCAAAAACTTTTGACTGGTAGTGTATGTAGCTAATTTAAAGTTATGGAGTTTCATCTCTAGAATGTTTGCCACTAACTTTTTTTCCATCTTATTTTTTTTTTTTTTATAGGCAGCAATTCAGTCGACGAACAAGGAAACAAGGTACCTTTATCAGGAAATGTTTCTTTCAGATATACTAGGATCCTTTGTATTTGGCAGTTCAATTCACATATCATTAATGTGAAACTAAGAGTAAAATATACATAGTCCTCCATATGACATGGGTACAACCTAATCATCATTTTCCTGTTTGCCCCCCCCTAGTTTTACGGCCGGCACACTTCTGGGGCTCTCGGTCTGATCTTCACCACACTTCACACATTCATACCGGGTCTTTTGTAACCTAGGTGCGGAACACTCCACACTTCACGTTCCCTTGCTGAATACTTCCACGCTGCCACATCGCTCACTTTATTACCCGAGTCACTTTGTAGTGTGGATGGGCTGAGACATCAAAGGGCGCAGCCTGCGGGCCCTTGCGAGAGTGTGACCCGGTCGGGGGTGTGCAGGCGCACGGCTCATCCTTCGGATTGAGGATGCAGCCTAATTGGATGTCAGTAGGTGTCATTGTGAGAACAGACCCGGAGCGCTGCTCTCGTTTTTGTTCTGTGCTGCGTTTTGCTCTGAATTGTCGAGAGCAGAAAGTTCAACGGGAACAGAAAGGGACAAGCTGTACGTGAAAAGTTTATCGATACAGTGACTTTGTAAAAGTTTTTACCACCCTTGGTGTCGCAAGGAAGGATTAAAATATGTAAATTGAATTTGTGTAGCTAGTTTCTAAATGAAAGTATTTACGATTTTAGAATTTTATTAGAAATGAAAGCTAACTGTTCAGCCCCTTGTGAATACTTGCTCTCACCTGTATATGCGACTGGGTGTCTCATGGGGAGCAAGATTGCGTAGGCGAAAAGACGATTTTCCCGTGGGGGTCAATAAAGTATCATTATTCTGTATTGTGTAAGACTAAATTTTGGCTGGGCCTGTTCCATTTTTTGAGAGATCAAGAAATTGAACAAGGTCGATCTGTTTTGATTTCAAATTCACCTGTTTTAAGTAGCAGTGGAGAAATAAATAATATTGGCTTTGAAGTCTCACTGATCCAGGACATGATGTCAGTCACATTGTCAGGGCTAATGAGCTGCCTGTGGAACTTAGGCAGAATTTGTAGAGCATTATAAAAGGACTGGTGAAGACCCCTGAAGCACAACTAAGTTTCTACAAAATAAGGAAAAATGATACGAGTATGATACTGGCATGCTCCCGAATGAAGCAACTGGGTGAGATGGAAAGATGCTACTGGAATGGGAAGTACTGTCTAGAGGTCAGCAACTATACTGGTCTAGCCACGTGAAAAGTGGCGGGATAGAACCAGTTTTGAGAAAAGCCAGCATTTTAAAGGAGATCTTGGGATTGCCAAAAGCCACGTGAAACCTTGAAGAACCTCTTGTCCAGAAGTGTAGCGCTAAATCCAGCACAGAGGAAGCATAGCTTCACCCTCCTTCTCCTGAAAGCTTGTCATGCTAGATTGGTGTTTGTCAACAGGAAAGACTGAGAAGCTTCTTGCTGTCAAGAGCTGGATGTACATGAAGTTCATTTGAACATGCAGGACAATTTTTGGAAGAGAACCTGTCTTGTCAGCAGGAGTTTTGCATTAAGAACAGTGCTTCAGCAGGACATTGGTTTAAATGGCAACCACCAAAAAGGGATGACTTAAAACACGAGGTTGGTTTGATATCCCAGCCAAAGCTCGTGCATAAATTCTGTTATTTTTATTATACCTAAAAAATTGCTATATTCTGTGGTCTTCACTCTAGGTTTGCAGGGGATTTTTTATCGTAATTTTGTTGATTGTGTTGGTGATTCATTCCATGCATTCAGATGGTGAAATGTAATGGTTTAAGGTAGGTTCTCAAGGTACTATCGTATATTTAACTTGATCTGAGATAAGGAACCTTGTATTAGTCCATCAATTAGGTGCTGACAATTTCTGAGTTGTACTTCAAATACTACAGTCGGTATGTGACAGTGGTGGCCTAATGGTTAGGCAACTGCACTTGTAATTGAAAGATTGGTGGTTTGAATCGCCGACCGTCTCTAAGGTTCCCTGAGCAAGGTACCGCCCCCAAGCACTGCTCCCCGGGTGCTGAATTAGCTGCCCCCTGTTATGTCACGATGTCACATATGGGTTAAATACAGAGGACACATTTCGTTGTTGTGTACTGTGGTGTGTCAACAATGACCACTGATTGCCAAATTCTAATTCTAATCATCATCAGATACCTGATGCTTGGGTACCTTAGACCCAGCAGATTTGTTGGGGCATCACACAGGAACCAGAAACACCCACTCTATCCTCCTCTTAGCATTCATTTCTGGGTACATTGTTTTTTCATTGAGCGCTGACATGGCAAATGATGAAGGAAAAAAATTTGAAATTTTGCATTTCTTATGAATAGGATTTATTGGGTTAATTTATGTTGTATGATTATAGCTATATATATATTTTATATATTTCACTGTGTAGTGAATTTATATGTAAGTGGCACCCAAACCTTCCTATGGATGCTGACATAAATTCATTAACTATGATGTTATATTTGCTGCTCTATTTGATTTATAGTAATAATCTGTTTTTCCCCCTTAAATTTATGGGGCAGATGTAGTTACAAATCCTCCCCAGTAGATGGCATGAAAAACAAAAAAAAAAAGGTAATCTAACTTTTCTGAAAGAGTGGCTTTAGAATCATCATGATTCATGTGATTACAACATAACCATTACAAAATCTCATATTCTGATCCAAGTTTAGCATTTTGTAGGTGGCAGGAAGCCCCAAGCCAACAAGCATGATTGCAGGCAGGGTTTCCGTTCTCATCACTTGTTTGATGTACTTTTGAAGTTTGTCTCAGTGTTCCATAAGTTCATGTTGCATACACTGACCTGTTCCCCATCAGATCTTTATATTCTCTCAACTAGTCTTCAGCTTTGAACTTCACTACAATACTCTTCCTTCCTATTGCATTTAAAAAAAAAAAAAAAAAGCTAATACAAACATTGTATATCTAATTTTAATTAAAAAAAAATATAAGTGGCAATCTGGCGGTGTAGGTCCAGGTATAATACCTCTGCTGGGCTTATTTCACTGACATTAACAGGTATGAAGAATCTGCTCCTAGTTTGGCCGGATCTTGTAGTTTTGCTCTTTTGTGTGACGTGAAGAATCCTGCTGCCATTTAGTTCAGGATACAGTTTCTGCTTCCTGCCTGTTTTGAATTGGGGCAAAACTGTAAATTGCCTGCAAATGGCATGAATTTTAAATGGGGATTCTGCTTTGTGTGCTTATGACGCTCCACCTGAAAATACCTGTGACTGCTGCTGTTTACTTAGTCCTGTTGGCTTTAAACAGTGAAGTCAGTCATGTTCGGTTTACAGTAATGAGCTCTTTTTGCAGTGCACTGTGAAACGATCTCCTACACTCCTGTTAGCAAGCTAATATTCTGCTGACACATCTCGAGGTTCTCTGAATCGGAATTGCATAACTCCTACAGTTTGAACTAGAAACAGACTAATTCTCACTGTACTGTTGCGACATTAGTAAGTATGTGACTATGCCCTCCGCTGTTCTGTTATTTGCATGTTTACCTTGAATAATTACTTTTTAACTATCATAGTTTTCAATACATCTAATACAATTGCAATGAACTATAGCTGCACTTCTCATACATACAGAAGTAACATTGTTTTTCTTTTTAGTTATACTAGCCTATGCAAAATTGAGTATGATTGAATTGAATGACATTCAGATAGAAGTCACCTGAAAAAAAAGCCCTACATGAATTCAGTTCAGTAAGTGATCAGTTTATTTTTAAATGTGGTAGTACTAATGTTCTTCAGAAACTGATCGTTTCCCATAAATTCTCTGGTTGCTTAATGAGTGTTAAGGGAAGGAGAAGTAGACAGCAGGTCGTGTTTATGTTAGATTAGATGATCAATGTTGATCTCAGGGGAAATTCTTAAATACGGAATGCTTCACAAATTTGTATGTCATCTCTGAAGGGGTAATACTTATCTTCTCTTTACCATTCCAATTGAGCCAAAGTTGTTCCACATCTGCTTTGTTTCCAGTAATTTCATCTGCATTCCATATGTTTTTATTTTTTCTCTTCCAAATTGTTTCCAAACTCTCCAGTTTCATATTTGGAGACCAGGGCTAGCCTCCGATCTGCCAGCAGATGGCAGTGGGCTGTTTCACCCTTTATCACGTACCTTACATGAAGGCACATACCTGTAGACACGTGGCTTTGCAAAATATAATTGTGATAAAACTTGACTGGGTGCATTTACTTAAGAAAGGCTGAGAAATATCTTAAGTCTGACTTAATTCTTGATTTGTTATTACAGATGGAATTTCCTGCATGGGAATGCAAATTTAAGGACCAATTTTTGATTCCTTTATTTAGAAATCCCAAGCTCCATGCATTCCATTTTCAAAATTTTGTTTACTGAAACCCATTACTAAGTAGGAGTAATGTTTAACTCAGAAAAAAGTGATTATCACACACTTGGCACAAGCGCTCTTTTCTGTAGATTTTTTTTTTTTTTGGATTGTGCAAGAAGTTCTGTGTAAAATGTGTGTTTGGTCTAATGACTCAAGATCAGAAGTTGTATATACATGCACACACACACACACACACACAGACACTGTGTAAAACTATATACTGATAGTGTACACATGTAGTGTCTTAAGTGTATAAACTATGTTTGATCTGTATCATTCATTTCCAGTGTTGGTATTAACGTGTTACTGAAATTCCACTACTTTTGGCAGTAACGAGTAATGTAACTATCTTTTCAAATTAAATAACGTAATTAAAAGTACTGAAATTTTAAATGGGCTCGTTACTTATGTTTTGCGTGAAAATGTTAATGGACAAATGCAGCCTATTTTCCTGTTTATGATCTAACGTCATCCGACTATATGGGGGCACGCATTGAATGGCTGATATTAGGTACAGTGATGGATAAAACTTGACAGTTTTTTTTTATTATTATTATTGTCTCGCACTGCTACAGCAGCAACACTGAAATAATATAACTACCCAGATAGCACACATCGCTACCAGATATTGATGCAACATTCCCCAAATGCTGTTGTATTTCAACAGCAACACAATGTTAATGACATCACTATGTTTAGCCCACTGTTATTTTCCCATTAGGGTATATAGCCCACAATAGGGGTATACTGTATTTATTTATGTACTATACCCTGCATGTAGACAAATTGTTTTAAAACCATATAGCTTACCACACAAACAATATAGCTGATTAAAAGTTATAGGTTTATTTTAAATATTGGCAACGTGACAGAAATGTTTACAATAGGCCAAACATTTATGCTGAACTGATTGTTTTCAATCATTTTATTGTACCGTTCTGGTAAATTAAAACTTCACATTAACTTATTTTATAATTTAAATATGATTAATAGACCTAAATGTAAAGCGATCGAAGTTCTGATTTTAAACCAGTGTCCCTTCAATGTATGTGTGCTGTCTGGGAATTAATAAGAGAATTTAAGTAAATCAAATGTTACTTGTTAATTGCAACTAATTAGTTATATATGTAGTAATTGCCAAAGTAAGTAAAGTACTTTTGAATGAAATAAGTAATAGTTTTAAATTTTTGTTTAATTTCCCATTTCATTATTGTGTTTGGTCCTCTTAATTACATAATAGTGGAAAAATAGAATAAGTTTCTCAGTTTTAAGTACATTTTAAACCAAATATTATAGAACGAATCGTCCCCTTGTGTGTGTGAGCATGATTTAGAATGAGAACTCTTGTACTACAACAGAAGAGTGGCAGTTTTTTTTGTCTTTAAAAATAAGCGACTCCAGCCAGCATTACAGCATCTGTCTGACTCATCTGAAAGTCAAATCATGTTTTCAAGACATTTAAACTCATTCAGTATCTTAAATATGCTTTCCTGTTTAGGAATAAAAATTGCTGACTTTGCATATTCATTTGTAGATAGAAATAAAATTTTTATAATTTAAGTGTGTGTGTGTGTGTGTGTGTTTTGGGGTGGGTCCTGATCATGCTTCTCCCAAAAAAATGTCCCCCCTCCAGCATGTGGCATTCAGTGGGGGGGGGAGTACTGACCCCCCCCCCCCCCCCATCTTTCCAGCAGATCCCCAGGTGGGCCTGAGACCTGCTGGCAGATGTAGCTGAATATTCATCAGCTGAGAGATTAATTTGACTGGTAATTGGTGGGAGATCGCTGTGGATGGTGGAGACGTGTGAATGCGCAGACTGGAGGCGGAGCTGCAGAGGTCTGCACGCGAATGCATGAGAACATAAAGGGGCACCGTATGGCCTGTCCTCTCCCCCAACAATACAGGCAGTCCGCTCTGCCCTATAACCATCATGCACTCCAGCAATGTACTGCGTGCCAGAATCTCTGGTAGAAAATATCTTGACTGCTTAACTTTATTAGAAAAAGATTCTTACAGAGTTTCTGCTGGTGTGAATTGGGTTATGTATCCCAGTTTGCTTCCTTTTCTAGTCGAAATTCACACACACTAACAGCAGCATTTGTAAATAGATCTTTGTCTGGCATCTACAAATGAATTGTTTGAATTATGATGCCATTTTTCTGTCAACAGTTTGCATTAAGGTTTTGACATAAATGGATTTGGGTATTTTCCTTCAGTGGCCAGTTAAAACTATGTTTTAGCTAAATCTAATTTATAGTGCCAAAGTACAGTTTGCAAAGTTGGGAACATTAAAGCATAGGTTCAATTCTCACATTCTTTCTTTTTTTTTTTTTTTTTTTTGCAGATTCCAGATGAATTTGACAATGGTGAGTACAGTTTTTATAAATGCGATTTAAATGGTTTATACATAAAACTTTTGCATGATTTACCTGTTGTGAGTCCGTGTTAAATATCCAGGCTGCACAGATGAAATGATCTATGAAGTAGATGTCATGTTGATGTTTGGGAGCATGACTCTGCTCGTTTGTCACGGCCTGACAGTGCGGGTATTCAGAACATTAAAAAAAAAACAAAACATAAAGCAACTTCTGCCTCGTACTCAGCGCCTGTATGTTAATATTTTCTGGCAGTGTTCGACCAGTCCACCCGCCCCATTACCATGTCTATAGTACCCCGATATGCGCCCCCTTGACCGCAGATGAGCCACCTTCTGTCCTGCCTGTGTCCTTGTGGCCTTGTCAGTGGTGCTGAAGATACATTGAGCTGTTGAGTTGCCACCCTGTACCCTGTCCTCTGCCCGTACCAACAAGATGCCAACTACGGCATCAATGGCCAAAGCTCACCCTGTCCTCAAGTGTACCCTATCTGAACTCCACTGTCACCTGTCTTTTTTTTTGGGGGGGGCGGAATAGATAAGGTGGATGGAGGTAGATGAGATAATGTTATTTTTGGACAACACTGGTGTTTTGTCTACAGGTGAAAGACGATTATGATAGAATCTTGAGTGACTAAAGATACGGATGAAAGAAGTTTAACTATAGAAGTTAAAGAATATACTATATTCCAGATTGTTTGTTTACTTATGTAAGCTTTAAGTAGGTTTTGTGGATATCTATGTGTGGAAGTATTACATAAACAGCATACATAATATATGTTACTTACACATATTTTTTTGCATACTTGCACTCATGTTTTAACCAATCAGCCTTCCCTGAGTCTGCTTCCAGGTCGTGGGTCAGGACATTCTAGATACTTTTACTGAGTTTGGGTAATGTGCAGTCATTCTGTCTTTCCATACCTACAGCACATTGCTGTCGGGTGACGAACGCCAGCCCAGACGCCTTCCTGCTTCAGATGGTGTTATCAGTGCAGCATATAATCTGCTCAGCCAGACAAGCCTGTATTTCTGTACGTTAATGATAGGATGCATTCGCTTGAGCCGTAGGTGTCATTGACAACCGAGGATGAGCGACCAGTCTGTATAAGTGCCTTCTCTGTATAATAGGTGGAATTGCACTCCAAGACAAGTAGGAACCTCCTCTTGAAGGCCTCTTACAGTCATTATTTTATTCCCTTTGTGTGTGTGTGGGGGGGCATGTTTCCCTTTTGAAGATGGCCACCATGCCTTTTATTAAATATGAGCCAGATTGTGGAATGTTCTTAAGCACTTATAACTGCATTTTGTGAGTGGAGCTGATGAGAGTAGGAAGAGTGATGAAATGGGAGGGCAGTGGGAATAATGGTCGTGGGGGTGGGATACCAGTGTTAATCCCCTTCCCCTTTTGAAAGACAGCTGTATCAATTAATTACAGTTTATTTAAAATGAGAAGCAGTCTTCTAAATACTGAGCAGTCTGGCTGTTGTATGATAATCATAATTAATTCCACCCTTCCCTGATGCTCTAAGTAGATTTATTACCTTAGGGGCCAGAGTAATGCTGTCCAGCACTAATGGACTAACAATGTTTAATATTGTAATAAAGGATATGAATGACCTTAGGAACCGGGTTGAAATTTGCAGCCCTCATGGGAAAGGGGAGACGGGTTTAGGGCCTGGGCTGCCCCTCCTGTCTTTTACATTCGCTAGCAGACGGCTGGTGAGGCTGCCGTCCGAGCGTGATTGGGGTTTGTGGATCTCCTTAGGGAGCCCCATTAATGAGTGCAGTATGCAAACAGGAGATTGTCGTGTTCCCACACCAAGTAATGGCATTTAAAGTGATTTAGGGCGCCCGCACTGGCTCGAGCGTAGATGGCAGATGCTCCACCACGTCCCTTCTGTCGTTTGACCCCGAGAGTACGTTCCGCTACCTCTGCAGTTGTTTCAGAGCTGTGCGTCCCGCGGGTCAGACTTTTTGGTTCTGGTATAATCAATGGGATTGTGAGTGTGGATCATTTAGTTACCGATACCCATCTGGGATCTCCGACAGATCCAACACTTGTATACTTAAAGAACTAAAAAGTTTATTTCGCGCACAGGTTGTGAATAATTTGCCACTTCTTCATTGACTTATTCTGTGAAGATGGGAATCGGATCTGAGACACCTCAGAACAAACGAGCACTGTAAATCGCTTATTGTCCCTAAACGGTACTATAACGGAAGGATGAGGGTCCACCTACAAATCCACCGATTAAGGAGGTGATTGCTCGTTTTACTAAGAAGAGACAGGCTCACAACATGCAAAAAGACAAGAATCTAAAAGAACGGAGAATGAAAGGCAAGCAAGTAATAATGGCCTTTGGCAAACAACGCAAGCATATGTCTCCCCAGCAGAGGATGAAAGGGGCGCCTTTGTTTTGTCCAGAGGTCCTGCCTATCGATCTGCTTGCCCCCCTCCCATGTCCAAATATGCACACTCGAAATTTTAATGCACTGGATGGACATTACAAAGTATAGCATAGATTAAACAACGGAGACCAGCTTTTTCCGTACACTGACCTAAACAAGATTATGATGATATGCCAAAGAAAATGGAAGCAGATTTCTCTGCCCCTGATTCTCCATTCCTTCTTCATGTTTACTCTGATAGAATACTGCATAATGACTTCCTGTACTGCACTTTTAAAAACTATTTCATCTATTTTTCTAAAACCAAGCACTTAACCTTATGTTTACTTTACACTGACTTAGTCAGAGGCTGAGAGTTTACAGTGCAAGTTCCGGTTTCTAATGAGCTAGTTCCTATATCAGAAACCCTTATCCTAAATTATCTGGGAACATACAATCTGTTTATTATGGACAAAGCATGAAATCAAATGTTCCTGAAAAAATGTATTGAAAACGTAACTTTCAGGTACAAAACGCTTTGTTGTTCTTGCGTCCCATTTGATGTTTTGTCTCCGTGGGTATCATCCTGCACTAACGCTGTTAGCCTGCTCTTGGAACCCCCCCCCAGAAGGATCCCTACATACAGGGGGCTGCTTGTCGACGTGACCCGCAGCTGTGCTCGTGCTGCTAGCCTCCCCTCCTCGTGCTCTCGGCTCTCGTCTATTACCATAACAAACAAGAGGACAGCCTGCCACAAACTGTCCCAGCTTGACCTTTCCCCGAGTCTCCCGACGTCGTCCTTTCAGCTGAAGGCATCAATAGCTGCAGCCGGCCTGGACGCCGCGCTTCCTAATCTCGTGGGAGGCCGTATTTACCTCCCTGGTCACAGTCACACGCTCCCCAGCACGCTTAGCCGTGAAAGAAATAGATTACGAATAATCAAACTCTGGGACGGGGGTGTCTCTGGGGAGTTTAACCAGTGCACATTGTTCTGCAGCCTGCAGAGCCGGCTGGCAGGTTAAAACAACAGGAACTGAGGCAGGCTTAAGTGTAGCTACCCATCGATGGGAGTTGCCTGGATTTTATTATTTGATTTTTCCACAGTAAAATTAACCATTTTAAATTAAGTCGATTAGCTGTTGTCGGCTTTATTAAATAGTTGAGGATTGCGTGCTTTATGAAATCATCATTGCTTGGTGCTGTGTGGATGAAAATGCTATTATAATAGTTGTCTGTGTTAAACATTTTGTTTCATGATACTTTTTTGCTTTTCTGTAGATGTTGTAGTAATTCAGCAACTGAAAAGGACCTTCAAGTATTTCAAAGATTACAGACAGGTTAGTAATCTTAAATGTAGGGGTATGATCAGCTTGCACACATGCTACGAGAGATGCTATATAAAAACTCTGGGGAAAAAAAAATTGAGATCACTACATATTTTTTTTTTTTTAAATCTGCATTTTTGAATCCTGGTTTAATGCTGGTTCTGCTGGCAGAAGGCGACACTGAGCAGCAGGTTGTTTCCGTGGTAAAACTTTCTAAGATGGAAATACACAAGAACAAGGTGAGGCAGGAGACACCGGGAACAACCAGACACTAGCCAGGGAAAGGGCGGAAGCGACTTTCTAATGCCAGGGGTGACTGTCAACTTATCCAACAATGCCCCTTGAATCGGAGGATGACATCGTGACCTTCAATGGAAAAATGTAGTGGTGTGGACAGTTTGTAACAGCATCCTAGAAGCAGCACTGAAGTCCCATGAAGCATGGAAGAAGCCTTCATCAATGAGAAACCGAGAAGAATCAGGCTGCAGTTTGCAAAAAATGTGTATTTTACACAGAAACACACCCATAAATTGAAATAAGTGAAACTGAAAATGTTGCTTTGGTCTGTTAATTTTTTCCAGAGGTGTAGACATCTGTTTAGCGTGTGTGTTTTTTTTTCCATTTGTTTCTCATTACTGAATATTCCTGTAATAAATTTTGGTTGACATTCTGAAGCAGACTTGTCCAGACAGACAAGGTTTTGGGCAGGTGTGAGACGTGCATCACAGCCTCTTCAGATTAGACCAGCTGCCATTTAGCTGAAGTGCCCCACCCTGTTCAAACTCCCCACTACCCTCTCATTCAGCTTAAACAATTTCAAACTAATTTCAAAAATTAGCCTCTTGAGACTAGCGGTCTATTTTAACACTACAGTGATGTACCGCATAATGATATTTCGGTCAATGATGGGCCATATATACGACGGTGGTCCCTCGTGATGTCACGGCGCAACACATTATACGTGTTTGTGGTGATTCTTGTGTAAATAAACCTACTGTACTTACAAAAGTATAGCACATACAATTATTTACAGTACACCCACTGTCTAGGTTATATTGGGGTTACAATCTGATAAACTTATCGTAAGACGGAAATATCTTGAGGCGAAGATGCACTTTAATACAGTACACCTAACCTAACGAACATTATAGCCTAGCCGCCTTTAAACATGCTCAGGACACTTACCTTAGCCTTCAGTTGGGCAAAATCATTAACACAAAGCCTGTTTTATAATAACGTGTTGAATATCTCATGTAATTTACTGAATAATGTATTGAAAGTGAAAAACATTAACCCATCGTAAAGTCAAAATATCGTAACATGGACCGTCGTAACCCGGGCAGCGTCTGTACATAGTACTTGATGATATACAATCGTTACTGGTTTATGCGTTTACTATACTGTACTTTTTTTTTTTTAGTGTACTCTTTATGTGTAAAAAAAAGTTTGCTGTAGCCTAGCCGTGTAGCAAGCTATACCATCTAGGTTTGTGTAAGTATACCCTGTGATGTTCGCACAATAACGTTATTGTCTAAAGCCGCATTTCTCCAAACGTTCCTGTCATTAAGCAACACACGACTGTATTTTAGAAAACAGTCAGTCGTGTTTTATTTGACTTGTCCTATTTCACCTTTGCGCTGATTCTTCAGATGATCATTGAACCCACGAGCCCCAAACTCCTGCCTGACCCGCTGAAGGAGCCCTACTACCAGGCGCCGTACACCCTGGTTCTGGAACTGACAGATGTCCTGCTGCACCCAGAGTGGTCGGTATGTGCCGCCCGTCCTCTCTGAAGACGCATCCTAACACTGGCCAATTGACGAAGACCAGGGACCAGTGTGTTTTTTTTTGCAGAATACCCTATTTAAGCAGCTTGTACTGCATCCTACTTGACAATATACATATAATTGAATACAACTGGTAAGATAAAAAATGGTAACTGTGGTGTGTTTTTCTAATTAGGTTTGCATTGGTTTTAGGTTTTTAATTTGCTGTATTTATTTACCTGCATTGTGATTAGTATTTGATTACACTGAAATCAGATGCTCTCATTTTCAATAGGCCACGTACACACATGCATTTTTCATATGTAGTGACTACTGCTGACTTTTTAGTCCTGACTACTTACAATACTGGTGGCACTAAAGTATTCCGGGAGGATTTCATTCAGAAGGTCACTAAACCTATTCTCCTATAACTCCCTCCTCCTCCCCGCATCCCGTTTCCCACATGGATCCAGTAGCCATCTGGCGGACACAACTGCTGGCGAGCACAACCACCTGTACCCCTCCTGCCCCCACCCCCCTCCCTGGCCTGCTTGGCCCCGCCCCTTTCTGCACCTGGCCAGCTGTGCAGGCAGCCGTAGGTAACAGGTGGGCTCTGGCTGTAACTGGACACCTGCTGTCAGGAAGAACTGCGGCTCCTCAGCGTGGGCCAGAGCTTTGATTTCTCAAGTGCAGGGAGTTTCCTGGGTCTGGGTCCCCTGCACTCACTTCAAAAAGAGAAAACCACTATTCGCTACTTTTGACAGCTTATTTAACTTTCATTGTGGAAAGGCCTCTGAACTGGGAAATTAATGTAAATGTTTAATTACACTTGCATGAGATGAGTGCCAGTTATTTGCCGAAATAGAAAGTCCCTCACTTTTTTCTCTTTTTGTAACACATGGAGCAAACTGGGTATTTTACTGGAGCATTTTTGATTACGTACCCAGCTCAAGATGAAAGATCTTTGTTCCTATCAATCGTCTTCTAGGACTTGAACCAGTCTTCCATTATACTGCTTGAAACCTCCAAAGGATTAATAACAGCTTAACAAATTTAATTCCCTCTTTCTTTTACCTCCCAATTTCTTTTTCTGAGCCATGTACATTTTAACGGTTATCTGTCATACAGACTCTTTTTCTTCATTTGTGTAGCTGGAAACAGGTTGGCGTTTCAAGAAGAGGCCAGGCATCGACTACCTGCTTCAGCAGCTGTCACCTTTGTATGAGATCGTTATCTTCACCGCTGAGACCGGCATGGTGAGCGGCACACGAGCCGCCGTACATTACCGCCATAACACATTGCTCCTGCACTTCTGTATTAATTGCCGATTTCTTAATTCTCTTGCACCCAGATACTCAATTTTGAAATGTAACGGAATGGTATGAAACTTCCTGTTGCATTTCTAACTGAATTTCTGTAATGTATAGTAATTCGGAAGGTTTAGCGTTATTGAAATCTTTCACTCTTAAATGTTTATTTATGTCCCTATATAGCGTAAAGCTATATCAAATAATGATAATACAGATATTATATCAGCTATTTAGGCATATTTTATTTATTTAATATATCTCAAGAAACTATAGTAAAATGTGAAGCTTTATCATTTTATTTCAGCTCATATCCTGTCTCTACAAGTTTTAAAAGGCCAAAAAAAACCTAAATAGCCAAGTGGATATAATGAAGTAGTTTGACCAGTACTTTTCTAGGCATAATTTTCTTAAATGCTTTATAGATAAACAGGCATCTGTTTAAGCTTAAGCTTTATTGTCTTTTATTTATTGGGCCTGCATCTGTTTATAACATTGTGTGTAATGGGTAAAGTAAAATACTCTGTTATACATTCACATGCATATTACCTGGTCTATCAGTGTTGAAGGGCATATTTCCTTTGCATTTCTAATGCATGTTATTGTAGTGGAGCTATTTTAAGATCGCATTCCTTATTTAGATGGGTATGCCTAAGCGTGAAATTCGTTGGAAGTCGTCTGATACATATGCATAGCTGCTGAATGACCTGCCTGAATTTCACAAAAAGGAAAATTTAATTCCAGGAAGAACATCGTGAAATGTTTTAATAGCAAGCTAACGGTATGATAATGAGGCCGAAGGATTTATGCCGTCCATATGTTTTGTGCTCTCTTATGTATTTGAAGTCCACAGAGGTTGTCTGTCCTGTGTTTGCAGACTGCCTACCCCCTGATCGACAGCATAGACCCCCAGGGATTTGTTATGTATCGCCTCTTCAGAGATGCCACGCGTTACATGGACGGTCACCATGTTAAGGTACCAAAGAGATTCTCATACTGGTATGCGGAAAGCCAGCCACTATAGGGAGAACTCTTTTTACGAAGGCAATAAGGATTTTCTTTCCTCTAACTTTTTTATGGCCAGTTTTGTTCAAGTTGGATTAATTCAGCAAAGGTCAGAGTGTTTATAGACCAGCTAAGTTTATGATAAATTCGTAGTTATGAGATTTTTATTTATTTATTAATATTTGTAAGGAAGACCGTAAAATATCCTGTAACAGGTTGTCCGGATAAACTTACAAGTGAAAAGTGATTTATATCACCTGTGTGGGGCATACAAAAAATAAAAAGAAGAGATTTAGTTGTTTCCTGCTGAGAAACGGTCTTTCGCAGAGAGTAGAACTGAAATCTGACTTGGCAGCGTTTGTACATTTATCATTTTCCATAATATTGTCTTCTGTCTTATATGTATATACCTTTCTAAAAGAAAATACTTGATCTTACAACCTGTTGGTTGGCAAAATGTTTAATTTATTTTTATGCACAACCAGTTTATGTTTAAAAATAAAACACACACTTAAAAATCTAAAAAATCAGATATGTGGATTATGGGACTTAGAAAATGGATTTATTTGATGATGATAACTGAATAGAATATGTCAAAATATATGATGTGCACAAAGGGTTTGGGCCATTCCGGAATGCATTCATCAATCCCAGTCCAAATCAGGAAATGGAACTAGAGTTGGACTTTAAATCTCCCTGAAATTCAAATTCAATTCCAATTCAGTTCCGCATAGTTTTTTTTTCCAATCCCAACTCCAGTTCCATTTCCTGATTTTGAATTAGAATTGATGAATGCATTCTGGAATGGCCCCAACCCTGCTGCCACACATTTGATTCATCTGATTTGATTCAAATTACAGTTCTAGATTGAAAGAAACTGAAAGTGGAGATATTTAACACCACTACACTGATATTGGGAATTTTTTAGGTGGTTTGGGTTTGCAAGACCTTGGACCAAGTAGTTGTTCAGGTAGAGAGATATATTAACAAAAATGTCTTTTTAATAGTGGTGTTAATGTGACAGAACTCGAGTCTCCAGCTATTGCACATATCAAAGCAGATTTTTTAGCTTTTTTGATGAGTAAGAGATTCTGAGAATATGACGGTCAGGTGAAAAGATTTACTGGGGTGTAGGTTTGGTACTAAGACGCTGTGCTGCCTGAGAGACCGTTCATGCTAATGCCAGTATTTTGAATTTGGTATGACGCTTCATAAGTAATATGTGGAGGAAAAACAGGAAGGTGGGGGCTTGGCCAATGAAAGCAAGGCATATACATTAGGTACCTCCTGGAATGTGTTGTCACTGGATGTTGTAGGAATAATCTTCAGGATTACATCATAGATGCTTTGTTTTGGTTGGTATCTGTGTCAGATGAAAAATTCTGCTGACTGATGAGCGATTAAGAATGTTGAAAAAATTTACATTATCATCAATTTGGGGAGTGTTCTGAAAGGAAGCTTTCGTAGAGATTGAGCCATATAGTAACTCTCGACTTCCTGGATTTGAATTGTTTTCTTTTTGTCTTGCGCAACTTGATTGAGTCACACTGGATCCATGCATTGAGGCAAACCTAGGAAATGGTTGTGCTGGTTTAGTGTTGAAAAGAATATGATAGCATATATAGATAAAGCCCAATTGCTCTCCACATGTTACATGGGCTAGTGCTGCAGTTTGCTCCTGTGGCCCAGAGACATATGGGCAGTCCCCCAGTTACAAACAAGATCCGCTCCCTATGTCTGTCTTTTAGTTAAATCTGCGGTTTCCATATCTACAGTTTCAGTTACCTGTGGTTTACCACAGTTTGGGAAAAAAGAATTGTAAACATGTAACTGTGTTTCATTGTTCTTTCGTCCTTTTAGGGGTATGAAAAGCATGATTTTCGTTGCGGACTCATCCCTTGATAGATTTTTTTTCACTGCTCTATCATTTCTTGAGAATTAGGCTGAAACATTTGAATCCCTTTCATTTGAGAGAGTACAATACATAACAGTAGTGTGTAATAATGGACTTTATTATTAGTGTATTTAATGTTGGTAATATTTTACTGTGCATAATAGGTTGGAGGGTCTGCAGGTGGTTCACTATTCCGCGCAGTAGGTCTTGGAACGTATCACCCGTAGATATGGGGGGGGGCTACTGTAGCAGACTTTGCAGCAGTCCGTTTGTAAGTACGAGTTGTCCTCTAAGTCAGATGTTCTTAACCTGGCGACTGCCTGTACTGTTCAGCTAATTAGTTTCTTCCAATTGCATGTGTAAGTGTGTGTGCATGTTCTCTGTGATGAACTAGCATCCTGTCCAGGACATACCCTAGCCTAGTGCCCTCTGTCCTAACTCGACTCGACTCAACTCGTCTCTGGCCTCCGGTTGAATGATGGATGAACTTGGACTATAGGGAAGAAGTAGGAAACATTTTTAAAATGTAACAATAAATTGATTAATCAAATTAAAATTAAAAAGTAATCTCCATTGCAGAAAAAAAAATTACCAGATAACTTCCCTTCTATGACATTATTATATTGTGTACATAGAAGAATAATTTGTTCTTATTATTGAATTCTTAATTTCATAGTTGATATAAAACCACTCAAATTGTATGTGCTGTTTTTTTTGGCTATTCAATATATTCTTCATCATTTAAAATAATCAGTTTCTCACTGCTATCCAGTTATATCAATGTTCATAGCATACATAATGGCATTCAGTGACTTGCTAGTCATCCAGATGAAATAATTGATAAAATGAGGTTCATCAACAGTTAAATGAACATCTGTTGAGCATGGTCCTTTCTAAAACTGTAAAGCGATTGAAGGGTATAAAAATCTTTCATGCAGTCTGCATTTCTTGTTTGCCTTCCTGTTGTCCGATGATGGTTTCGCTAATAAAATCCTTCTGCAGTTATAATCCATTGTAAGAGTTTTTGAAGAAGTAGATGGACGTCACTCAGAGCCTCCACACGGCCCCTGCCGCCCTTCTGCTGTGTGCGTGCTCTGTCCCGTCCCAATTACAAGAGAGCGAGTGTGTCTAGGTCCCCACTCTTCCCGCTGACCTTCTGCTCAGCTCTTTCTTTCCTCCTCCTTGCATGAAAACCCTCCCTCACCCCCGCCCCCCACATTCACCTCCCATCTGGCCTTCTGAAGCAACAGGGGAGCGTGAGGGGGGAGAATGGGAGGGGTGCAAGAGAAAAGAGTCTGAAACGGTGATCCCTTAAGGGACTGCCTTTCTAGGCTGAATTTCGATGGTGTCAGATTAAGACAAATATACGTTTTCAGACCAAAAAAAAATAATGAATTTACTTTTGTTTATTGATCAGTGATGTCATGACTAAATATTTCCTTAAAGGTACTTTCCTCAATGTTTGATTTTTCTCCCAGATTTCAGTGTAAGCTATTAATGTCCTCTAGAGAATGAACAAATAAGTGTTCTCATATATATATATATATATATATATACATACACACACCACAAAGAGTCGTTCCTTTTGCCAGCGTTTTTTATTTTGCCGTAGTCATTTTTCTTTGTCTACCGAAATGTCCCTCACGTATTTTAACAACCATCAGTGTCATTAACTTTAAAATATTCACTGAAATTACCTTACAGTTGAACTTGGCCAAACATTTAACAGTAGAAACAGGAGCTGTTTTGCAGAAATATTTCATGAAGTAATGCTGAAGTGTAGATCAGAATCTAGTGTCAGAACCCTGTCACTCAGTGGTGTTCATAGTTATAATTGTTCCACGTTGTTCTTGTCATTAAAGAGAAATAGCTCACTGCCTACCTTAATACTTCAAAACCTACAAAGTCCTTACTTTTTCAACCAGCTGTGCTGGGCCTGGAGTCTAACCTGGAATTAGTCATCTAGTGGCTATAAAAATAGAGCACGCCTGTGATCCATCGGCATGTGCGCACTTGCGCACATACACACACATGCTGCCCCTATTTCAATAATCCCTCCAGAGACTGCCAGTAGCTGTGTCTGAAAGGTAAACGCAGATCCCATCCTGCGGGGATTGAAATAGATTACGCTGGTGAGGCAGATGCCGGTGAGTTAACGTGAGGGAGTGTGGCAGTGCGTCCCCCAAGGTTTCCCACACACAGACCCGTACCACGCTTGTGTCAACACCTCATGGGGATACAGATGACCCCGATGATTGAGCTGAAGAAAACACAGCGTCTCTGTCCATCTGTTCATGCCGAACATTGAGACAGCACAGAGGACAGCTGGTCTCTGAGAAAGTGCGTGTTTGTCTTTTGTAATATGAAAATTATGCTGTTTTTTTGTTCTCTGAACTGATCATTATTAGAGTCTAAATTGTTTTTTTTCTGTTCTTTTTTTTCTTTCTAACTTGACGCAGCTCTTTGAGGAGCTTGTATGTAGAGATACCCAAACGATATATGAAGATAAAAAACCAATGATATATAGGAAATGGAATTGATAACTATGAGTCTTGCCTCTCCACAGCATGTAACATCTTAGTTTGTGATTAATCCAGTTTAATGACTTTAATGCAAAACTGCTTAGAGTATTACTATTTCAGTGTTAACTTTTTCATAATACTTTAATAGAAATCTGATTTTAATATCTACTTTTCTCTGTAAGTGTCATTATTTTTGCTTTGAAGGTGTCTAACTGGAAATTTTCAAAGATTACTTTTACACATTTTGTATGTGCTAGGCTGTCATTTTAAATACGGAATTTTTTAAATTGCCTGTATCAGCATGTTTTTCCTCAAGTAAAAATAACACAAACCTCATAGTTAGCATTATTTTTCAACAAGAGTAAATTGTTTACGCATAAATGCAAAATACGTGCATGTTTTGAACACAGCGCTCGTGGAAACTGAGATCCCTCTGTACCCAGTTTATACCTGGATAAATTAAGAAAGTCCCCTTGTTTTTTGTCGGTGTTTATCTTAAATGTTATTTTATCTGTTTTCTGTGTGATTGTTTCCCCAAACAGGATGTGTCCTGTCTCAACAGAGATGCCACCAAAGTGATTGTGGTGGACTGTAAGCGAGAGGCCTTTGGGTTACAACCTTTCAATGGGATGGCATTGCGTAAGTGGGATGGAAACTCGGATGACCGGACCCTCTATGACCTGACTGCCTTCCTCAAAAGTAAGTACAGATACAGTAAAGTAGATACAGTTGTGTTTTCCTTGAACTCTAAATTAGAGAAAAGAACTTCAGTGCTTTATTGTTCTTCTGTATTTCCGGCAGCCATTGCCATTAATGGGGTGGAAGATGTCCGCACTGTGCTGGAGAACTATGCCCATGAAGAAGACCCCATTGAGGCTTTCAAGCGCAGACAGGCACAGCTAGCACAGGTACATACGGCTAGATCGATTTTTTTTTTTCCCCCAAGGAACTTTACTTTCAAGGAACTAATGCATGGCTGGCCACCCAAGCCTCAAAGATGTCTCACGTGCAAATGGTTTCTATCTTTTTGCAGGAAGAGGAGCAACGACTGTCTGAGCTCTCAAAGCATAAGAAACAAAGTGTGTCTTTGGGATCTTTAGCAGTGAGATTGTGGGCCCGTTCCAAGCAACAATGAGAAGCGTTTTCATTCAGACATCTCAGGCCGTTTGGTTGGGGCAGCGAGCCAGTGGAAACGGCTGAAATCACACCAGGAAGAGTTGCGAAGAAGGGAGGGTGTTAGGATTTGGGAATGGTAACTGAGGATAGTAACTGTCTAAATCCTCTTCCAGATGTCTAGGAGTGTGGCAGTATACTTTCGTGGAGGAGGGGAGATGCATGTAGCATACATGTAACATTCGGATCCTCCATGGCGTTAGTTACATTCCTGTATTGATTAAGGCTCTTATATTCATCGTTTGTTACTGAAGTTCTCATCAAGCTTGGGGTACAAGGGACAGTAATGTGGTCAAAACAAATTTGACCAAACTTAATGAAGATGCAGAAGAAAAGTGAACAAAAGTGAAGAAAAAATTATGATAATTGGTCTGAACATCCGGTAGTTGCCACAGACCTGTTGCCCCCCGCAACACGACTGAGACCAGGAGGCCAGGAGTTATTTAAAACAATGAAACTCCATCTTTTGAAGTCGGAGTCAGGCTTTGCTCCCTCAACAAGGAGAACCCACAGTGAATAAGTTATGCCTGTGATGCGAATGCAGGTTCATGGTAATACGCCTTTGTGAAAGGCACCTAACGTTAAATAAAGGGAGACCGGGTAGGTGCTGCTGTGTTTAGTTACTTTCAATGGCTTGGTTTGTGTATTTGTTGAATTCCTGTGAATTGCAAATGTCATAAATAAATGAAAACTGACTTCACACTTCCTGTTTTATTATGACATCACGCCTCGGTCGCTTTCAAATGTGCAGCTGCTCTTAACTCTAAGTTATATAACAATTGCATTGTACGAGTAAGTCGGACGTGTTCTTGAGCACTTTGCGCATATTTGCAAGTCCATAGCTGCAGAGATCGCATGGGCAGGGGGCCCCTCCCTATGTTGAGCCACTTTTTGTCCTGCACTGCAAAAACATTGCTAGGCTAACTGGTGACTGAAGCGCTTATAAAGTATGAGTGTTTTCATGTGTGCCCGATGGACTGGCATCCCATCCAGGGATACACCCTCATCCCCCATCGAACCCAACCCAACCCTGACCTGAATAGGTGATTGGAAGATTGATGGATGGAAAGCTACATAGTATTCATCCATTTTCTTAGAGCCACCTTACCAGCATAGGGTTAGGGTGAGTTTGTAGCTCTTCCCAGTATGCAAAGCGGCAGAGGCGGAGCCGGAGATTGTCTTCTGCGGTAGTGATGCGCGGGTCGGGTATTTTTCCAACCCGCGGGTCCCGCTTTTATGAAATTATTTGGCCCGCCCCGCAAATAAACTGACAATTTCTTTACCCGCCCCAACCCGACCCGCGGGTTACCCGCAGGGTCCACGGGTTACGAGACGACCCGCGCATCACTATTCTGCGGGCACTTTGGGACTGCTTGACTTTAGGGGAGGTGCTCTGAAATTTAGGGTTTCCCCTTAATGTGCCAGACCCCAGAGTTTCATTTCTACGGCAACACCCCCGACACAAACACATTTTATTAATGGATTTATTTTTCAAAGTATAAATTATAGTAGTCACACATTTAATGGGGCTGCCTAAGGAATGCTATGGATATCACTGGGGGTAGCTACAGCACCCCTACGTGCCCCTACCTGGTGCCACCCCTGGCAGGATGCCAATCCATCACAGGGCACACAGACTGATGCACTAAGAACAATTTAGAAGCCTTAATTCAATAATTAATTCAACCCATATGGATGCAGTTAGAACATACAAGCTTAACACAGAACTGAGGCCAAGAAGCAAAATGAGAATCCTGAAGGTGTCACAGGCCACACTGATTGGAATCCATCCATCCATCCACCCATCGTCGTCTCTTGAGTTTGCATGGTTGCCCTGGGTGACTTAGGATTCCTCCCGCAGTCTGAATACACAAAGATGGAGTCTCTAAACTGCCCATAGTGTGTGTATGTGTATGTATGTGAGTCAGATATGCATTATATTGTGGGAACTAAATGTCCCCACAATGCAATAAAAACCTGTTGTTTTTACATTGTGGGGACCATTTTTTCTGTCCCCACAAGGGGAAATTCAACTTTTGTTGCATCTGTGACTGCAATCAAAAAACTAAAAATGCTGAAAGTCTTGTATTTTGTTTGGTTACTTATGGTTAAGGTTTGGGCTGGGTACAGGGTAAGGTTGTCATTGGTTGGATTAGGGTTTTGCTCATAGAAATGAATGGACGGTCCCCACAAATTTAGCAATAAATAAACTGTGTGTGCATGTATGTGTTTAGTCTGTGATGGATTGGCATCCCATCCAGGGTGTACCCAGCTTTGTGCCCTGTGGTGGCAGAGGGAGGCTGCACCCCCCACCCAGAGAACCCTGACTGGGAAAAGCTTTTGGAAGATGGATGTATACTGGTAGTATTATGAAAATACTGCCAGACAATGCTAAATATTTCATGTAGAACTATTTTAATACAGCAAATATACAGTGAAGGTATGTCTTAGTCTTTCAGGGTATTTGTCAAGGGTTACTCATTTTAGAGAACATCTTCCCCGTGCTTGTCCAGTTAACTTGTCACATTTCTAGAAGAAAATATTTTGTTTGGTTAAACTTTCTCGACCCTTGTAACCCACACGAGGATTTTAACATGCAACAAGTTGCAAAGTGTCAACGGGAATGCGGACCAGAGACAGACGGTTTGAAAAATGTAAATATGTCGAGCATGTGGTCTGGCAATTCACGTAAATGCAGCCTGCAAATTGAGAGGTGTCAAATCGACTTCAACGAATAAACACCGGTACTCGGATAGTGGCACATGTGCACCTTTACAACTAGGCTACTCAAACAGAGAATACTAAAGTTTTGGGAGTACAATCGGGGTAATTTGCCTGATAATTAAAAAGCCTTATTCGGCACTTTAGGTTACAATAGTAGTGTTGGTATGTCTCAGAAACGGATAGTGTTTATACTAATTTAAATGCATTTTATTGGAAAGCTGTACACAAGATACTGGATCCTAAGAACACGACTAAAGATATTAATACGCATACACACCGTCATAAACTATAAAACTAAAAAAGTAACTCACATAAGGCAATTTGTCAACGTGTGTGCGAATGAAAAAGCGATTTTTCAAACGACGTGGGCACGTGAACAAATTGCATAGCAATTACGTTTCACTTGAAACATAACACGGGAGCCTGGGAATATTTTGTTTAAAGCTTGGGGTGGTACTTTTCACGCCTCAGACCAGGGACCAAATTTGCGTTTATTGGTGTCCTGTGCCTTGTGCCTCTAACACCTCAGCAAACTGCATTCCGCCTTACCCCCCCCCCAACTCTTTTGCCTCTACAATATTACACCGGAGGCAGACAACACGTCGCACCTTAGAATTAAAGGGGGGCTGCACCATTTGGATCTTCGGCACGTGGAGAGTTTAAGTGCCGGGTGCCTGCATACCCCGCTGACGATGCAAATGGCAGGCAGCAGTAACACTCCTTACAGCCGCTTTGCATGAATATCTGACGGTTCGCACGTGTCAGATACTGCATGTTATTCCTCCGGAACTCTATGACGCATTTTACTCATGTAGCATTTTTTACCTATTAGGCTGTCAGTTGCTGAATCTAACTGAACATTTAGCGGATAACAGGCCTTCATTACAGTTTGGTACGGAATTATTTCAGCATTCTTTAGCGCATTTCTTGTTCATTTTGATTTCTTCAAAACATGTTTCTTTGTTCCATTGCCTGTGCACCTGAGCCTCCAAAATAGCAAGTGATCTTGAACGAAACTCTAACTTTTGCATAACTACAGATGCCACCTAGAATAAATCTTTAATTTAAAGTTGATTTATCATGAATATAAAACTGATTTCCCTTTGACGAGTTTTTTGTATTATTAATGTTTGCTCACGCTAGTAGTCAAAATTGTGCCATATGCTTTTCCCAACAACAGACGCATGAACGCATAGATAATATTTGTAAAATCATACATTGGACGATTAAATAAGTAACCGTAGCAATAGTTGAATAAAGTTCTGCAGTCTCTAAAAACTTGAAGTGTTTCCAGTTTTGGCCATCAGTGTAAATAGCCAGCTTCGTCCTAATGGCATTCAATAGCTTTAGGATTACCATGCATACACTGTTCAGTCACATTGTTCAGAGCAAAGATTAATTTGCTTCTCTCTAGCTAAAAACCGCATCTTCGCTGCTGCTTGAAACTCAAGCCGTGAACGCTTCCAGTCTGGATAATGGTTCAACAAAATAATGACAATGGCGTTTCACCTATAGCCCTTTTCTCTTTTTTGTGCTGCGCTTCAGACGAAGCGTGCCTGGGATGAAGTCACTGCCAGCGGAGGCACGCGCTGCCTTCATTTGAATCATAAAAGAAAAGCGCCAAAGATGAGCAACAGTTTGTAAAGCTTCTTTTGTCTGTCCCTAAAATCCCCGCCCCCATCAAACATACACTTTAGGGACACATTCTCATAAGAAACGCAGACATGTGGCTAGCTTGGGAAAAAAAAAGCAGACGAAACTTTACCCGGGCACACGCCAGACGCCTGGATTAATTAATCAAATGTGATAGCAATAGTAATTAAACAAATTACTAGTTATTGTCACGAAATATGCCACTTCTGCATCTTTGCCAAGCAAGTATGGAACAATGGAAAACATTTCACATGACAAAATAAATGTTGATATATATTTTATCAAACTGAGTGACATATTTGACATTTTATCACAAGAAATGTTTCTTGTATAAACTTTGTATTGCAATGGATTAGTGATGTCATGGGATGTCATTTTTTTTGTCGCTCTTATCTATTGCTGTGTCCACTTCCCGATGAAATTGAGAATTGCGTGTAGGCCTATAGTTATGACATTTACCCGAATGCATTTTTCATAATTTCTCTTTTTTTATAACGTGCTGTTAGTTTTATGCAAAAGATAAAACGGATTCAGAAATACTAGTATTATTGATTCATGCGTCTGTTGTTGAGAAAAGCATATGGCATATACACTTCGCTTGACTACAACTCGGAGTATACCTCAGGCTACCCCGAGGCCAATCGAACCGCTATTGAGCTTTATAATAGAACCCGCAACCCTTCCCATACGCAAAACAATGGCACAGATTTCGGTGGACTGACCGTCTGCCATGTCTTGGATAACAAAAGAAGCTGGGGAACATATAGGCCTACTAGGCCTATACCACCGCAGCATTTCAGAAATATACTTTGTACGGTACTTATTTAATATAGTCTAGTTATCATATACCAGTAGTCCTATTCTCTCTTGTAGTTCTCCTTAAGGTTGTTTGTTTTGGGACGTGTATCTGACATTACGTTCACTTTTACTCTGATTTCGTATTTTCTGGATTCGTTATTCGCCTTAATTTAATGCTATAGAATTTTCAGATATGCTACCGATTGACGGACACACAGTAAGTTTTCAGAGGTATTTTAAGAACAATCCCATTTAAGTGGTTATTACGTGGTGAAGCGTGCGAGAGGGACGGGCCATAGTAAAGCCAGGTGCCGTTGATTACCATACAGCTGTAAGCATGGAGCCTCAACAAAAGTAATTACCCCAAAATATAGAGCTCCCGGTGCAACCCCCCACAACCGTTCCTTAGACTTCACAGACCTAAAACCAAAACCCCACATAACAAAAGACCCCTCCGGATCTCCCGATGGCACAATAAAGGATCGCAGTCCGAAGCCTGTCGGTTTAACGACTCGCACGCGTCAGGACAATTACAATTTCTGAACTGAATAAAGGTGGGATTGGAGGGGGGCGCAACACCCTCCCCCGTGGGCCGCCTTTGAGAAATATAAAACATTCTCCGAGAATAAAGCGGCACGCGGCGCATTAAATACTGCAATATAAAGAAGCAAAGCGTGGATCTCGCTCTGTAATACCCAAGTTGTCTTTTTTTCCTCTTTAATTTTCAAAGCCACAGCTGAAAACAAATGAGAATTACATTTTGGACCACAGTAACACAGTTATGTGTGTTTTCACAAGTAATATTACAAAACAACAAAATACTCCTTATAATACTCCTGCACTTACTACTGTTTTTGCCCTGAATATTTATACCTTGTAATATAACATAAGAGAACTATTCAAACAAATATCCACATATACTCGATAAACTTTTGACGAATTCAGATAATATTATTATAAACGTAATGAAGTTTGGAAAATATTAGCATGTTTCAGAAAATCATGGAAATCAAATACCGTGAAAGAAATCACAAAGCATCCCTGTCAAATACATCAATTGCCCCCCTCTTCCTGCCTCAACCCCCCTCAGCACCCCATCCCCCATCATGTAAGTGATGTAGGCGGGCGCACGGTCAGCTATAAATGGGGCAGCACTAGTGCTGCCGCACGAAAGTGAACGTCAAAGTCCAAGTGGCACGAACGGGAAGAGAGGCAGGATATATATTTACATTTGGTGTACTCTTGATAAACACTGTTCCAATAAAAGGACTGTGGTTTTTTTTCCTTTCGGCTTTTTTATATATACATATATATGTTACTTTAAGTTTCCGTCGGTTTTACACAAGTGGAGATACTTCATCTTTACTGGATATCGAACTCCGTCTGCTTTAATAGCGGACAAAAAACAAAACTAAAATGGCTTGTCTACTACTGGCTTGTTTTTTGACGTTTATATCAGCAAACCTGGTGAGTTGCAATTAATATATAAACGAAACCATATTATTGTTTTAGACGTTTTAAACACAGTAACCTACACCAAACTTATGTTTTTTTCTTGCAGGTGGAATCATCTGGCATTTTTGAACTGAAAGTGCACTCGTTCAACACCGCCCGGAATGTCTGCAGAAAGTCCAAAGAGTGTCAGATCTTTTTCCGAGTTTGTCTAAAGCATTCGCAAAATGTGATCTCCCCCGAACCGCCATGCACCTACGGGACGGGCATAACCGAGACCTTAAGCGCTGATCCCGGCGCCGTCTCCGCCAGCACACCTATCAGAGTTCCCTTTCATTTTAAATGGCCGGTGAGTATTGTTGTTGTTATTATTGTATAAGCAATTTCTATTGTCGCTTTAACTTTAACATAGTTTGTGAATATAAAGTTAACTCTCAGCTTTACCGAGTTTTATCGGTGTTTTCAGGGGACATTTTCGCTCATCATCGAAGCGTGGATAGCCGAATCCCCCGATCAGTCCACAGGTAAGCGTTTAATTCCTAGCCATTATTCACCAGTAGGGGGTGTACTTCTTAGTTTAACCCATGGGAAACGAAATCTTATGATAAATAACAAGGGGTGTTATATTTTATTAAGATTATCCGCAGATTGAAATATGTATCAAGGAAATACCGTGCGTATTGGATGAAGTGTAACGTTTCTCGCGTTTCTCCACAGATAACCAGAATAATTTGATAAGTCGCTTGGCGACTCGCAGGAGACATGATATTGCCCAGGACTGGTCTCAGGACGTGAGTAGTGAGGACCAAAGCGACCTGCGTTATTCATACCGTGTCGTCTGCGATGAGCATTACTACGGCAACAGCTGCTCTGATTACTGCCGGCCGCGTAACGACACGTTTGGACACTATACATGTGACGAGGCTGGAAATCGAATTTGTTTGGTAGGCTGGAAAGGCGAATATTGCTCAAAACGTAAGTGGTACTTAAAAGTTGTTGTTGTTGTTGTTGTTGTTTATGTTTATTATTATTATTATTATTATTATTATTATTATTATTAATTTCTTAATTCTTTACTTGATTCGCTTATATTAAGCTAGATGTATAGAGTTGCATTAACGTAAAATAGCCAATTCTTGGTTTATGCTTAAATAAAATGCATGAATTAAACATTGTACAAACACATGCGTAGCATGAAGTGCTTCAGTGATTAGCGTGATCGGTTGCTGGGGGCATTTCTGAAGAAAGCTTCTGGTAAATGTGGAGTTTGTCGGCACTCTTTTGTTCCCTATAACAATGGGCCTGAGCATGATTTAACGGCGACACGAGCTGAAACTTAACGCGCGCTGCCTTGCGTGAAAAGAGCCAGCATGTGTTCCGTTTGTGAGCGTACCAGCTGCTTACTTTAGTACTTAACAAATACTTTATGTGTTTGAGGTTCAGAAAGGGGGGTTGGGGGCGCAGTGAGAGGAGGCCACCAGCCTAATTTCCCCCTCTCTCTTTATTTCCCGTTCTCTGACAATAGCCATCTGCTCCTCTGGCTGCAGTGACAAGCATGGTTACTGTGATTCCCCGGGTGAGTGCAAGTGCCGTTTGGGCTGGAATGGCTCATTGTGCGACGAGTGTCTGCCCTATCCAGGCTGCCTGCATGGCACCTGCGGCCGGCCGTGGCAGTGCAACTGCAAAGAAGGCTGGGGGGGCCTCTTCTGCAACCAGGACCTGAACTTCTGCACAAACCACAAGCCCTGCAGGAATGACGCTACCTGCACTAATACCGGCCAAGGCAGTTACACCTGCACCTGCAGGCCAGGCTTCAGTGGCAAGAACTGTGACATAGAAATCAATGAGTGTGACAGCAACCCCTGCAAGAATGGAGGCAGTTGTAATGTACGTGTAAATATTTCAGTTGAATGGCTAACATAATCAAATCAAAAATATTTTTTTTGTTTGTGGCCTGCATGTATTGTAAGGGATATGCTTTTTCCTCCCCCCCCCCCCAGGATATGGAGAATGACTACACCTGCACATGCCCCCAGGGCTTTTATGGGAAGAACTGTGAGATTATTGCCATGACTTGTGCCGATGGGCCTTGCTTTAATGGGGGCACCTGCACGGAGAACACGAGCGGGGGGTACTCCTGCCGCTGCCCCCCCGGCTACATGGGATTCAATTGTGAGAAGAAAATTGACCGCTGCAGCAGCAACCCTTGTGCTAATGGTAAGTGTGACATCTCACGAGATGGACCGGTGGGGGGGGGGGGAGGAAACGGGACAGCCAGTGAACCTGAAAGAGTATCACGAAACCTGATCTGCTTCTTTGCAAATACCTCCTGAAACGGAATTTAACAAACGGTGTCTTTTGGCTGCGACTAGGAGTTGGACCATTTTGTCTTTGATATAATTGGACCGGACATCGAAACCAAAGCGGTATAAAATTAACCTTGATGCCGACATCCCACATCAGGTCTGCTGGAAAAAAAAACCCAAGAAAATAGAAAGCAGTCTTGTACTTGAATTATTGACCATTCAGAGCGATAAAATAGCAGAACTGAATTTGATATGGAGCAGCATTCTTTAGGTTAAATGTATAATTGTACTACACTCTTGTGTATAGGGTGACTGACTGCTGCATCATATAATTTTGTAGCTCAAGAGGTCAGATGGGTGAAGTGAAGACCTCTTACTAATGGCTTTGGTTAACAGTCTGCTTTGTCTTTTCTGCAGGTGGTCAGTGCCTTGATTTGGGCCACAGCGTACTGTGTCACTGTCGACCAGGCTTCACTGGTCAACGCTGCGAGACCAATATCGATGACTGTGCCCGTAACCCATGCCAGAATGCTGGCACATGTGTGGATGGCATCAATGATTACAGCTGCATGTGTACCTTGGGCTTTAAAGGGAAAGACTGCAGTGTGAGAGAGAATGCATGCAGTGCTTATCCTTGCCAGAACGGCGGCACGTGTTATACCCATTTTACCGGTCCTGTCTGCAAGTGCCGTCCGGGATTCATGGGCTCTCGTTGCGAATTCAGCTTCAAACCTACTCTGCCTCCCATCGACACACTGAGCAAGAGTTTTCCGTTGGCCCTTGCTGTCTCCTTCAGCCTCGGCCTCATTACCTTAACGCTAGTGGTGTGCGCCGCCGTTCTGATACTGCGGCAGATGAAGAAGAACCGCAGTAGCCCGGGTACATCTGTTCGCAACGATCTGGACAATATCAACAACAGAGGCCCGCCATTCTGTAGAGAGAAGGAGGCCTTCCTTATCCCTGGTGGCCCTTACAAGGTCTCCAACAAGGATGCTGAGCTCAGCTCCACAGACGGCACTAATGACCAGGCTGGTTTTAGGCATAAACGACTGGACCGCAACTTGGCCCGTGCGGAGAATCACGCCAAGAGCAAACTGGACCTGTAAGTAATGATGCTGGTTCATTTTTGAGACGTATTTTTGAAGGTGCTTGTTCCTCTAGTTTTAGCTTCTTGTTCAGGGCGTAATTGCTTTAGTCGCTTGCACATTTCCAGTTAATCTAGCATGAAAATATAGATGAAAAGGCAAAATACACGGGTTTGTGACCATGATAGAGTGTGAGATCCATAGCATAAGGCTGAGCCTTGGATCAGAAATGTGGGACAAAGGGATAATGTTGTGCAATAAAGCGAACGAGATAAATGACCTGTCATGCTACATTTCTTCCAGAAAGAAATCCGACTCCTCTAGCGTGTTGGTTCCCACAAAAAGCTTCCTAAAAGACTGCTTGTATCATCCAGTATATATAATTCCTGAACAGATGGAACAGTGCATTTTTGCTACTGAGGTAAGCTTCTTCCGGTTTTTACATTTTCTTTTTAAGCAGATTTTTTGAGCGACCAGTCATTGTCATGTTATACTGGTGTTTCTAGACCTCTAAGTGATGATTTTAACATATTCTTGTTTTCCGTAGGTGTAAGAGTTTCAAAATCGAGAGAACCTCAGCCTTAATGGAAATTCTCCTAGGATGTTTACATTTTTGGAAAGACATATAATTAAGAACTTAGAGTTTTGGCTATATCCATCAACTTTTTAATATTTATTAATTTATTTATGCTGCTCATTTTTAAAAGGACTACTTGCAGAGGACTAAATCTGTTCTGTAGCAAAAAAGAGGGGGTAGGAAGAGAGAAGGACCACAATATTTTGGCCGGAAATATTTGCACTACTTTTTCCCATTTTCCTAAACACCGAAAATAAAAAGAAGAAATAGGAAATGACATTTCACCCAAGATGCATAGAACCAAGGATTAAAGTTTTTACGTCTGCAACCTCAAAGATCAGAATCTCAGCATGGTGCCTTTCGCTCCAATTCTCTGAAAGAAAGGGGTCTGTGATCCCAGTTGTTGAAACCAAACATTTATTTATTGAAAAAAAAATTGTCGTGCTGGGGAAAAAAAAATGTCCATCCATAAGTAAGATTGTGGTGTACGAGGACTGATTTTTATAAAAAGTCAAAATACGGAGATTTTTGCCTAATCGTGATTATAATTCTGTAGGAGATGTATATGTAGAGACTAAATATTTTTGTATACAAACCAGCATTTGGGAGTATATATTTTTATACATACGGAGCACCAGCTAGCTGTGAATTAACGTCTCCTTCCATGTACAAATGTTTTGTACTTGACTTCAGCAGGTGCTGTTTTATTCTGTGTGGACATATTTTGTCCAGTATGGGTGAATTTGTACTAAGCTTATTATACTCGAGAGAAGCATTTAATTAACGACAGTATCACTGTTCATTTGTACTGTGTTTTGGTTTCTCAATATGGCCAGTATGATGCCTCGAGCCTTAAGTGATCCACGGAGGACTCAGTGGGGCATTTTTGTCTTGTTTCTTTTCATTTTAAAACCAAATAGACTATTTTAAAATTGTTTTCCTAATTTTTTATAATCTCTTTATTTAATTTAATAATGCAATGTGTATATAATATTCTTTCCATATAATTTAATTCTGTAAATATGGTGTATTTATGAAGAGAATTGTATATATGTCTATGTTATCAAACAAATTCAGAAACATCTATTTTTCCTAAAAATAAACTGAAGAATACAGAACTTTCGTTCGTGATTCTGTCTCTGGATGCACGCATGGCAGATTAGGGTTACTTCCACTGGAATGTTGACACTTCTGGACTTTCTCTGACACCATGGGAACTCGCATACTTTGGGGAAACCTACTGCAAAGAGAGAGCAGCAGCATTTTCCTGTGCTGATTGCACATGGCTTTTAGCTACCGTAAGGGCACCCAAACAAACTTCAGTGCTTAGTCAACCTATGACATCATCCCGGTAAGGCCCACCCTTGCTTGCAGGGCTGCTAATTCCTCCAGTTTGTGGCTATTATGTGAAAATCAAGCTGCCTTTTACACATTACTAATTTTTTAGACCCCCTGGTTTTGGTAGATTATATGCGGGGTGTAGAATTATTGCTGTGGTCCAGTACCATACAATATGAACAGCACCTACTGCTGATATTGCAGTCATTGTAACCTATATATCGAGGATCTGACATTGTCTTTACACAGTATTTTGGACTGATTTTATGGATCCATCATTGTTGGTGTGTTGTTCAAGTGCAAGGTAGGAAACCAGCCAAACCGTGAGACTCCCACTACCTTAACAGGTACCACAAATTTTAGTGGTTACCAATATTTAGTTTTTGCTAAAATGTACAAGATCCATCAGGTTGTTTTGGAGCAATCAGCAATGTTCTTTCTGAGAGCAACTTTTTTTCCCTTGTCTAACCCGTGAGTGCCGTAACTATTCATCTTGCTGAGTTTTATTTCGCAAACCTACGTGACGAAACTTAACTGACTGGTTTTACTACCCTTTTAAACTTTGTCCATATTAGCTCATTGATTGCGGTAACTTTAACTTGATTATTCCTAATTCTAATTAATTCAATTTTCATTGACATATGCATCATTTCCTTTGAACAATGCAATAGTTTTTTGTTTGTTTGTTTTAACATAACTCCCTTTAATAAACAGAACTTTGTGGTTTGATTGAACATGACTTTCGGTATTACGTTTACTGAATTACATGTATGGTTTCGAAATTCCATTCATAAGCAGACAGTGGCTGACACGTTCAGGTTGCTATGGTAACCCCCAATGAGGACTTAATTGCCTCTCTGCCTCAGCTGTACTTCTGACCGTCATACGATCCACCTGTGTGATTGGCTGTTCGATGATTTGATTATTAACTGCTTACAAAGTGCGCCGAATGTCAGATATTTAAGTTTTTTTTTTCACTGAGAAAAAGAAAATGTTTTGGAGACACTGACAGCTATACAGCTACTTATTCATTTGTTCCATGAAATTTAGTAATCAAATTAAATTCCATTGGCCTGTTTCTTCAGCAGTTCCATTGTAAATAATGCAGGATAAGAGCATTGCTGCTTTTATAATACTTCCATTAAGCTGACCACATAGAATAATGATTTGGATTTTGTTAAAATGTATTCTTTTTGCAGTTTAACTACTTCATTATTTGGCAGACACTCCCTTTTCCCACTTGCTGTGCTACAAAGGGCATTTAACTGGCTTTGGGCTCTGATTTCAATGGAACAATCCTTGCTTACTATACAGCTGTAGTATTTCATTGCATGTGTCTTAAATCCTTGCTCAGGGCTGCAAAGTCACCTCATACCACCAATCTTTCATACCGACCATCCCAACACTGTCTGTCTTGAATGACTTTGATACATGTTCTATATCTGGTGCCTTTATCTTCACTGTGGTTTTCTTTTACAGTGGTTGCTAAGCGACAATCTGGACTAGTGTCGAACTTTCTTAACGCAAAAGCCTTAAGTTAGAGATACAGGAATGCAGATTCTCTGGTAGGTGTCCAATTGTGTACTTTTTCCTGATTCTCTCGTCACTGTTCAAATAACTTGACATTTTAAATCATATGGATTTTTTGCCTCTTCTTCAGTCAATGTTTTTTTTTTTTCCTGGCCTGTTTTGAAGCTGTGTTGGAGTAATTAAGATTGGTTGGTGTATTAATGAGTTTGGGGTGAAATCAGTTCTTTCCTGCATAAGTAGCACTGAAACACAAAACGTCAAAGCACAGCGGGGGAGTGTTTCGTATGAATATGTGGTTCCCTAAGGAGGAGAGATGAGATACGAGCATGGGCACCTGCCAGTGTGGGAATGATACTGGTCAGTCATGCTCAGCTGGGCGATACATTTACTGGCCCCACAAACTGTACTGGGATGAGGCTTATAGTTCTGTATATATGAACCCATCCCAAATATAAATTGAGTGCTCACAGAAAGTCTTGGGACACTTGCTTAATTCTGGTAAAATGTTTCATAACATAAGGCCTTAGACAAGCAATGTTTAACATATCTTCACATATCTTTCACACAGACATTTTCTGTTTATTAAGTATCATTTTTTTGACTGGCTTGTTCAGCTCTGTCCTTGCCGTTTCGTTGTTAATTGCAATTGTCACTGGCTGAAGTGTCGCAAGATTTTCTGTGAGCACTGTATGCACGTGAATTAAATGTGGTATTCTTCTGAGATAACTTAGGATAAAGATGATCATAGTGTATCTTTGTATTTGTATATGGAAATCAATTTTAATCCAGTTGCTGTAGTTCTATAATGCTACAGAAAATCTTTAAAAAGACGCCCTCTTAAAAAATGAAAGTTATCCTTGATCCTTTTAGTCACAAACATATTCCAGAAAATCAGCAAAGTGTTTCTTTATGCCATGATATGATGTTATTTTAAAAGTATAAAGTTTTAATGTTGGTATTTATCGACAATGCTGTGTAGAATACATTTAAAATATTCAATCTTTAGATGTAGAATGGGTTTTCAAACATCTATATATTTTTGGAAGTGATAGCAGCTTACTCGAGCGTATCTCTTCCAATTCAGCGGAAAGCTGAGCGTTCTCATTCACATGTCTGTAAGTAAAGTCGTGCCGTGGCACTGGGGGTAACAGTGCTTGGTTAAGATAAGCCAGCACCTGCTGTTAAGCTTATTGGACATGCTAGTATGGCAGGGTGTCAGTTTTAGGGTGTTCTCAATGTCTGCTAAATTAGAAAAAAATCACAAGTGAAGTTAAATCTATTGGTCAATAAAAGAATCTTTTTGCTCATTTTCTTTTTTCCTCTCATGTGCCAAGTAAATGATATATTAAAACAAGTGACTATTCATGACATATACATAAAAATATTCAAAAACGTACATACTCCAAGTCCTCTTGTCACCCTCTCCTTACCGGAGTTTCGTGATATTTTAGGGACACAACAACATTTTTATACCTTCAGGTTAAAATTAATTTACTTTGAAAATGGCTCATATAAAATGATTCAATATAAAAGACCTAATCAATGTATAAAGGATTATACAAAGTTTATAAACCTATTCTCAGAGTAAACATTTATATTAGTATGTTATTTTAGGTAGGGTTAAGTGTGTTACGATACTCGTTGAAAACTCTATTGTCTATTATTGTCTGAGATGTCATCCCATATATAAATATATTTTGTAGAAGTCTCTAATAAATGTTATATAATCGAAAAAGTTTTAGCAAGGTTTCGTGTCACTAGCAGCAACCACACTTTGTATGTGTGTGTGTGTGTGTGTGTGTGTGTGCATACGTGTGTCTGTGTGTATATAATGTTAATCTTGTGTTTAAAACAACATTCTACTGCCAAATACTACCAATCATGCAAATACAATTCCTAAGATTCCTCTATAAATTTAGGCAGAACAATGGAATCATTCACTATTTTGATCACAAATATCGCCATATCAATATTTAACCACTTTTTTGTTTCATTTGTGTGAATGCCTGTAGTATACACAGAATGTGTCTGCTGGGGCATTGGCTGCACAGAAAGCAGCAGATGACTACAGAAAAACCACTCTGCTTGGATATTGATCTTCTGTTCGTTTAGTCTAGTTAAAACATGCTTGTTCACATAGAGACAAGATAAAGACAGGTGACTTGGCAGTTGGAGAAATATTATTGGAATGTAGGTCTACCTGTTGTTTTTGTTAAAAAATCAAATAAAAAGTGAACGCTGTTCTTGCACATGCTTATTACCGAAATTGCCAGTGTTCTTATATTTGCCCCGAAAAAACATTTATTCCTTTACCACAAATCATCATCCATTTTTTAATCTTAAAGTGTTTTCAGTAATATTAAAAAGAAGAACCTTTTAATGTCTCAATGCAAAATATACAGTTAATAAAACTTTGGTAACACTGTACTTGAGGGGACATAAATAATGCAGTAGTATACACTTACTTAACTGTTTGCTAAGCACTGATCTCATGTTCATTCATCATCAAAAAATCATGACAGTTCATGTATTTCATGGGGAAACCTATATTATTTCATGACTTGTTCTTAAATTGTAAATGATTTAAGTAATTTTGGTTCCCTAAGTGGTGTTACCATTATTAACTAATTGTTAACTAATATAATGTCTGGAATACATGAAGTATCATGATTAATTAATGATGGCAGGGGATCAATATGTAACTAATACTTAGTTACTGGTTAATTAATGCATTAAGTAAGCATATATTACTATGTTATTCATGGCCCCTCAAGTAAAGTTTAACCAATATGGGCATAGTATATAAGCAATATATAACATACATATTAGTTCTTGAAGTGTTGTCTTAAGATAATATGCTCCGCAGGTGATGGAGGATCAAGACATCTTAGATTTCAAGTTTGCCCACTATCGTCTTAGCTGGCTTCCTGTTTTGGCTGTATTTATAGGTGCTGACATGGGAAGGGAAGTGGATGCTTTTTTGAGGCACACTTTTCCTGACCTTAAAAACGCTTATAAAACTGACATCAGGAAAAAAAAGGTTCTGTGACATCCTCCAATGCCAGGTTTCCAAAAGATATCTGCATAGTATCTTTAATTAGAGGACATATATCTCAAAATATATGTCGTATTTTGAAATGAACAATTTGCAACATTTTGTGACCCAAGCAATGACTGACTCAGTCCAAGGAGGATTCTTAATTTTTAAAAGGTCACTATAAGGAAAAGGACATATGGGGACCATCTTCCTTAATTGCTTTATTAGTTATAAAAAATAAAGAATTTTATAAACAAACCTACATGCACAGTAGGCTAGTCGTGTAAGATATGATATATTTATGGCTCCTAATAGTGAACATTTTGAACAAAAACCAGGATCAGTTACGACCAGCATATTGTGCCCCGTGCAATATGGTAAGTGTAATATAAAGTTTAAATCCACTCTGATTGTGATGGTTGAGACAGAATTCTTACTAGTAAAAATAAATCACAAAAAGAATTTCTCATTTGCCGCTGTGTTTGTTAGGTTATGGTAAAGCAATCCAAATTTCCCCTTTGGAGTCCTGAGTTTTGTAAGGATTAAAAGTTTTGTTGCGTGGTTTTCAGAAGCAGCTCATTGTGAAAACCAAACCAAAATGCTCTATTTATAGAGGTTTCTGCCAGGCAGTAGCTGTGGTCCGAGAGGTGAAAGGTCGAGATAAATGTGGAAGTGGCTGAAACAGATAGAGGAAATGATTGGTTGTTTGTGGATAAGGGGATAGTCATTGAGGGACAGGCAGATTTAGCAAGCAAAACAATCTTCAAAAAAGTGGTGTCAATCAATAAAGGTATTTTAAATAAAACAAGAACAGCTAAATATTGTTTAAATAGTGTTTTGAAGATTTTTTCTTAAAAAAAGGGGGATGACTTTTAATTATGTCCGTTTTCTGTATTCATATGAACATCTGTGTGTATGATACTCATATAGTGTGACGTGTCACGTGATGTGAAGTGACTGGATAGATTTGTCTGAAAAATAACGGTATGGTACTTGAGATATAGTGGAAATATGTTGGTTGGGAGTGCAGAGGGCTTCCCTCCTGTTTTGGCTTCCCTCCGTGCAATACAGTTTCCTCCTACAGGCCATAAACATGTGGCTAGGTGACCTAATATCTGAAATTTTCCCACACTGTGAATGTATGCCCTGCAATGGATTGGCAGCCCATTCAGGAGGTTCTGTGGGTTTTATTTCCAGGTACATGTTTCAGGCGAATCCTTTGTGACCTTGTACTGGATAAGGGGTTATAAAAGAATGAAAAACGTTCTTACATCTCGTCAATGAAAAAGGTATTAGGTATTTTATATGAGAATACGATACTCCTCGTTTAGTGACCAAGTTGTGTTTCATTGAGCCGTTAAGCAAAATGGTCGCTAAATGACAATGATGTAGCTTAGGTGTGACCGCAACTGTACTTAAGACGTAATTACAGCCTTCCTTACTTAATGTTCCTTACTTAATTTCATTTATCTTTCATAAAGTGGAAGTTTTAACATTTTATACATTCTACTTCAAAAATCTCTCTCACTCCAGCATGCATTGTTGTCAGGCATACAACGTTTGATTGTAAACGCACGTTGTCCAGAAAGTGAACTATTACTGTTTTATTTGCAAATGGTCATTAGCTGAGGTAGTCACTAAATAGAAGGGTGGTTATACAAACTTTCTTTGAGCGTTCAACAAACTTCGCAGGAAACTATTTTGTCTAGGCTTTTGAACAATGTCAGAACGAAAGCAGCCCAAAACAAAACACAATAAATGATACGACAAAACACGATTAATTCCAGAATAGCTACTCTCTCTAAGTAAGTCAATCTAAAGGGAAATCATCTTCTTTTCTGTATCTTTGTCTTTGACTTAGTCTCTTCTCTTGTTCTTTTCCACTCTCTGTCTCTTACACACACACACAAAGCGACACACGGATATTTCACTTCACCACAGTGCAGAGGAAGGTGCGCAGGAGGGTTAAGCATACAAGCACAGGCTTTACATCCGTTGTGCTGATGCCCTATGACCCTGGCCACCGTGGGAAAGGCAGCAAGGAGAGAAGGCATGTCCAGGGACATTAGCATAGATGTATGTACCAGACCTACTTTACACCTGTCCACCACCTCACCGGTGCAGTACCCGGCCTGTCAGTCCAGTCTCTCTACGGCAAAAACGGCCTGAGTCTGGGTGGGTCTGGACTTAATGATTTGTGGTGACTTCCTGTCTTCAACCCATTTTCCTTGTGTAACGCGACATTTGATACTAAGGCAGAAAAAGATGAAGGGGAGGCTGAGAAGTGAATAGCAATGAATCACAATGTCTTTGGAAATTGAGTGGAGTTGTCTTCTGTCTTGGTTGTCATCTGTTTTTTTAATATTCTGCTGAAACTAAGCACTTGACTATAATCTACTTAAGCTCCAATAAGGCAAAAAACTGCTATTTAAGGATGTTTTCAGTAATACAGAAGTTCTGCGTTAGAAGAAGAGGGTAAATGAACAGTAGCCAAGAAGCTTACAGAAAGCTTTCAAAGTAAACTTTAAAATACCAATTAAATATAGATCATTAAAGGCCACACCTCCCTGTTGAATTCATGGATGAAATGCAATATTTCTGAACTTTTTATATATTTTTGGCATAATATAGCATAATGTCATCCCAAGAATAAATGTAACACTTTACATTAACTGTATGAAACTTCATAATGCAGTCATAATGCATTCATAGAACATTCATAAGTACAGGGGCAGATTAACGCACAGGCTAGATATGGCTTAAGCCTAGGGGCCCCACGTGTGCCAGCCTGCAAGGGGGCCCCCATTGGCGCGGAGGGGGGCGGGGTTGGGGGGCCCACAGACTACTGTAGCCTAGGGGCCTCTGTGCACCTTAATCCGCCCCTGCAAAAGTAGCATATAGGTATACCATAACATCCTTACATAACTTAACTTTAAAATACATCAACAGCAAACATTATACAATTATACAATTTTAATGTGTGTTATTATCATATAATATTTGTTATTATAATGTACATTAGAGCTGTTAAATAATGTTAGGATGCTAATGTATGGTTACATGCTGTTCTATGAATGCATTATGAAGGTGCACTAAATGTCGTATGAATGTATAATGAATGCATTATGAATGTGTCTTTAATGTAAAGCGTTCTATCTTATTCTTGAGAAGACACAAAGTAAGATGTGGGTAGAGCACTTCCTAGTAAAAAGTTGTTAATAAAAGGTTTTCTCATCCACGTTGCCTCAACGTTTTTTCACAATAGGACCAAATGTGGGAATATAGGAAGAGGAAGGATGCTGGTTTTCCAGCACTAAGGTGATAAAGATCTACTCAACAGAGATAAATGTTTTTTTCCCAGGAGGGTAAGCAACACAGTCTGATTTGCAGTAGTTTTTTTGATATAATATTTTATAAATGTTATGCTTTTGCTAGATATACTCTAGCAAATGCAATGTTATGGTGCAATTGCATTTCAGGAGGAACACATTTTAATTTTGGATGAAATCACTATGTAAAAATAGAACCCTGGCTCATTGGACGGATTCTGTTTAAGTGTAGCTGTACTAGTTGGAAAACTATGGCCAATAGTTTGCCGCCCCATCCTGGGTTGTTCCCTGCCATCTGCCCATAGCTTATGGGATGGACTCCAGGCCTGCATGACCCTGTATAGGATAAACGGCTATGTAAAATGGATGGATGGACATCTCATAACAAGGCAAGCTATGTTCAATCTGCCCTCTAACATGGTCACCTTGGTCCTCGACATCATTCACCATGAGAAAGTATTTCTACAATTTCGCATCAGAGTGGAACACCCATGCACAAACAGAGACCCAAAATTCCGTGATAATTGTCATACATGAACATAAATAATGTTTGGATTTAACTTATGAAAGATGCTGCATAATTTGTTTTTGCACTATGTCATTGTGTAGGATGTTAATACGGTCTTCTGTGAAATCAGGTGACAGATGCTCTTTATCCTGAGTGAGAATGTTCCCACACACAGATGTATTAGGGACAGTAATTCCCACGCACTCCAGTTTTGCGATTTGCAAGATGTCACCTTCAAAGCATCTCACTTCCTTTCATCAGAGGTGTGAGGGAAGTGTGCTGCACGAGTCACAAAAGCGGCAGCATCTTCCCTGCATTTCAAAGGCACCAAGGAGTCACTGGCTTCAGCTACTTTCTGCTCGGAGTTTTAACACTCCAGGTTGAAAGTGTGCCTGGCTTTCATTGTTGTCTGAGGTGTGCGGAGTCCATCAAACCTTAATGCAGAACCTTGAGGTTAAGAGTAACAGGTATGTTTCCTGCCACTTATTTCTAGGTACTGGCTGGTCTATTGCCCTCAAGTTCATGCACTCAATAAAGTCAACCTATTTTCTATTTAATGTCCAATGGAATTAATAGAAGATAAACTTAGTGCTTTATACATATATGAATAGTACAAGTCTCAGTTTCTTATGGGTTTCTTTGCTGGTATACTGACTGCGAATCATCTATTAATGTAATGGAATAACTGAAGTTAATTCCAGCTCAAGTTCTGAAAAGATGGCAGACTGTAGATTCACACCCCACCCCCATAATATGTGGCTTCATTGTCAAGTAGCACTGACTTGAAAGTGGGACCAACTTCGTATAGGAGCAAGAGACAGACCTCATAAATGACTGGGAAGCAGACTTGGGAGTGTGCTCAACGAAGCAGTGTGAATCCCAGAGAGAGGTGTGACAGCACTTCTGCCATTAGCATAGCCTTGCTAATATCTTGACGTAGCGGCACCAAGAACAATGCAGGCCAATTGAGCCTCTCCACGGCAAGGTGGCATTTCTCTTTTTTTCATGGGATCTGTTTAAAAAAAAAAAGCGTTGGCAGGAAAAGGGGGAAGTCGAATCGCCTCTTGTTCACATCAAAGAAAGACCAGAGTGATCTCTCTTTAACTACGATCATTTCCCCTCACATTTCTCCTCCCTTCCTTCAAACACAGAAATGCTCAATAAAGAACATAAAGAAGCAACAATAACCAATGGCATTATATACTAAAGATATTACATCATTCATTTAAAAAAGAAGAAACATGCTTACAAGTTTTACTCAGCTTTTTTTGACTTTGTAGGTTATGTTTTTGGATCTGTTGGCCTTGTTCTAATCATTTCCATCATACATATTCCTTCCATTGCGATTTCTACATATTCTGCATTTTTTGCTATATGTTGTGATTTTCATTACATTATAGATGTAGCTTAAAATGGAACCAAAAATTTAAATAACTGATATTGTATGTTGAGGGCCAGACTTCTTAATTTTTGTTATTATCTTTATATTAACAGCATATTATATATTTCTTACATCAGCAGCTTATCTGATGTCAGATGTCACAGGGGGGGGGGGGGAGGGGTATTGTTGGCCAATCAGAGCAAAGGTTGAAAAATTATAAAATTATTACATGCTCAGATAGGCCAGTAAGTGTGTGTGTGTGTGTGTGTGCGTGTGTGTGTGTGTGGATTATGTTTATATTACATTATGGGGACAAGTTTTTTCCACAATGTGATCAAAACCTGTTTTTTTTTGACGTTGTGGGGACCATTTTTCAGGTCCCCAAAAAGATCTGTGAATGCAATCAAAAAACTAAAAATGCCAGAAGTCTTGTATTTTGTTTGGTTACTTAAGGTTTAGGTTAGGGCTGGGTAGGGGTTAAGGGTTAGTCATGTTGGGATTAGAGTTTTCCCCATAGAAATGAATGGAGAGTCCCCACAAAGATATAATTACAAACCTATATGTGTGTGTGTGTGTGTGTGTGTGCTACATAGATAATATAACTTTTGTTGTTAGATTATTATAATTCATATGTTTTTCATTTTTACAACACTGTTCATCATAAGTGTCCCTGATCAGCATAAGAGGTTAGAGCTGAACATATGAGACATTAAACAAATTTTGTGGGTGATGCATCAAATGCACTTAACACTGCAATTGTGTTAATACATAATGATAATACTTTGACTTCAAAATTGATATGGAGCAGCTTACCTCCATGACAAGATGAGTTTTAAAAAGATGAGTTTAAAAGCAGAAAGTTTTAAAATCAGGGCAGTATTTTTCTCTGATCCATTTATCCTTTATGTCAGGGGTCATCAACTATATTTGTCAGAGGGCCAGAGTTTTACCAGACAGTCTCCTTGGGGGCCGGACCAATAAATGCTTAACGCCGCATAGTCTGTCTGAGTCTGTCCTCATTTCGGAGTGTAGCCTAAATATAGTCATAAATGGTAGTTATTCTGACAAGAGACTCAGTTGTTGTTATTTTTAGTTGGTGTGGACCACTATTTTCTTTTTGATCCTCACAATTTTGGAATCCAGTCGCGGGCCGCCAGTTGATGATCAGTGCTTTATGTTATAAACATCTGAAAAGTAGTTTTTGGAGGCCAAACCATTTATTCCAGTAATATTTCATCATAACATCTGTTGATACATTTCTTAAAGACAAAATAATCAAAAACATGCATTGATGACAGTCTACTACCAGAATGTCTGTACCACACTCATGGCGAATTACTAATAATGAAAAGAACCTAAAGCCATCCAAGTTCAGACATGGTCGTTATTAAAGCATCCTTTTCAACAACAAAATCATTCCTGGGTTTTGACATTGTAATTATCACAGGTCGCCTTACTCTGAAGTTCCTAAACAAACACTTACACCTGTATCACTTGAGCATAGAATTCAAACTCTGCTCATAGACTGGTGCTGTAATTCCTAGCATTAGACTCGCACACTCTGTCTAGTGGGATTAAATAACAGGAAAGCCCAGGTCAGATCCACCTCTGTCAAAGGCCGATTTAAAGAGGACCTTCCTTTGTGTGGCACTTCAGTAGGAACATAGCAGCTGGTCCTTTAGTCTGTGCTACAAATCGTCAGGCTGCCGACGACTGGGAGCTCTCTGACCTATAGCCTCTTGCAAGAGTGCTAAGCTGCCAACTGTCATCGGGAGTCAGAAGCGACGATTTATCCTTTTGGGGTCATGGACTCTGCGTGCCCTGAAGGGAAACAAAGACTTTGTATCTTAGCCGGCCACAATTAGTTGCCATGAAATGAAGCCACTTTTGTTACTATGCGTACATAAAGTATACTGCGCTATTTTTGAAAGTATTTAAGAAAATGTAAGTGTGGCAGCAGAGTATTTGTATCACTGGTCCTTGAGCAAAACCCTTAACCCCAAATGCTGCAGGGGTGCTGGGGGCTGGCTGACCCTCTGACCTCAAGCTTTCCTCACTTGTACATTACTTTCGGCAAAAGTGTCTCAATAAATGTCACCAATGTATATTTTTTCAGTATTATGGTTATTTGGCACATGGAACTACTGCCATTTTTGCCCCAAAACCCCCCAGCGGGACACTTATGAAATCCATTCCAACTATTCTCTCAATGTGAACTCAAGAACTTGCATCATACAGCATACTTCATCTTGATCCAGTAAAAATTTAGTTGGTTTCACTTATATTTTTAAGATTAACGTGACTCTCCACCTTGCAGAAGGCAAACAGGAAAAGGAAGGGGCTCTGATCAAAGAGCTAATTAACAATCATGGTATCATGCCGAAATTTGGTAGCAATCAGTGCAATTTAATCTTGCGTGACACAGCTTTCTTGAAAACCCCAGCCCTCCTGGCTGAATATCCCAACAAACCCCTTATTTCCTCTGTATTTCTTCACTTTGTTGTGTTTCACTCTTGATAATAAACCGGATGTCTTTGTTTTGATTGAACATGAGTGAAGTTTCTTTGGTATATCACATGAAATTCCATCAGTTTCGCTATGGATGGAGAGATAAAAGCCTTGTACAGAACTTTCCAAGGTCTTCTTGATGACTTCTGGAAAGACCCACAGAGCTTGTTAATCAACCATTTTGTCCATTTTGTGCACTTGTTTTTATATACAGGAAACTTTTTCTATTGACACTAGCAATATCTGTCATAATAATGCATCTTAGTTTCATTGCAATTTCAAAGCTGTATCTGGCGAGAAAGTTGAAATAGCACTTGTTGCATTTCAGTGCTTCTCTTTTCTGAGCGAACTTGGAGTCTCCAGTCGGTAAACTCAGAATTTACATTTGGATTTAAACATTTCAGATTATGAGTCAACTGTTATGACATCACACTGTGCATCATCATAATACTTTCTGGACATCTCTTGAAAATATCAGTGACATATTCCAGGTAATTGAAAAGAATTGTTTGCTGAGGAATTTTTGATGTTTTGGGTAAAATAAGATATTTCATATTTACTTTGGCAATATGCTTTGATTTGATTGATTATGAATGAATGATGTTACAACACTAAGAATTACACTTCAACGCGGAAAGCATTGCAATATTTGACTTTAGCTTTTTGATATATTGATGTTGTCCGGTGGTGCACTGACGTCCGAACCACAGGGCACTCCAACTGCGTCAGGCAAGGGGGCAACGGAGACGACGGGCAGGCAAATACCCCTGGGATCCAGAGTTATTTAAGGAACACAGGAAAATACACAAAAAGGTTGGTGGAAAAGGGATCTGGTCACCAGTTCAGGCTAAGAAGTACCTCTTCCCCCAACAGGTGGGCATAGGTTCAGCGGAACAAATGGGGTCAGTCAAGAGGCTGCAGTGCCTTCTGGGTGGTCACCCTTCTAGCTGTGTATTCGTGAGAGCAGAGAGAAACATAAGCGCCTCACTCACACTTGTCCATCACCAACCTTCTCCGCAGCACAGACCATAAACTGTACTGGGACAGACGATCGTGCCCTGTGTTTGGAGCAGTTGAGGAGGTGCATCCTGTTTGCACTCCTCTGGGCTGACAGTGAGGAAGCCAAGGTTACTCTCCCCATCCGTGGTACTCACCAGTTGTTGTTAGTGTGCAGTGAATTCTTGGTGGCCATCGTATAGCCCTGATGAGAGAACCTGATCATGGATGGATGGATGGATGGATGGATGGATGGATGGATAGATAGATAGATATTGAATATTGAATTTTGAATAATTGAATAACACAAGCCAGGAATGAAACCTAAGTATGTCAAAAATATGTTAAGTTTTCTACACTTTTAACTTGCATATGCTGCTACTACAATAAGAAAACACTACTACAATACTAAAACACTGCTACAATACAAATACTCCTCCCACTTATCATATTTCCCACAAGGCTCTTTTATTTATGTGCCCAGAAATTGCTGCCATATTATAAGGTATTCATACTCTATTAAATAGTCAATAATTAACACTTTACTAGCATAAATATCTGTGCTACTGAATTAAGATGCAAATGCAAATATTTACTAAATATCTTCCCAGGCTATGCAATAAACAGTCAAAAAACCTTTGCTTATAACATCCTTTGGTTTTGATTTGAGGGACAGTCAATAGCCAAGTGCTTAAAGACATGGTTTCTGGCAAATACAGAAAACAAGAAAATGCAAGGAATGCAACCCTGAGCAATGACCTGGAGGCTGTGACTCTGCTCTCCCATCATCATCCAAGCGCCTGTAGGCACCATGAGGAACAGTCTGCTTCCTGCACTGCTGTGGCCTCCCAGGTCATTGGCAAAACAGGATGCATGCTGGAAAACAAGACGTGGCAGACTGGAGCAGAGAAGGAGGCCTCTTTCATGGAAGGTAGCTGGAAGCAGTGACAGGGATGAAGGGAATCCAGGAGTGGTCCTGGCAGCGTAAACCTGCTGCTTATGCTTGCCATGTCCCTTGACTCTTTGAAACGTGTAACGTTTTAGGATTGACCACTGCGTGTCTGAGGTATAATGTTTTGTTACATCCTTCCATTACAGAACATTTTATGGCAAAAAATACCTAATTATTCTTGTGACCCTTCCTACCCACATCGCCTTCTTCCAGATTCCAGTTACATCCATCCATCCATCCATCCATTTTCTCTAACCGCTTGTCCTATTCATGGTTGTGGGGGGTCTGGAACCTATCCAGAGTCCAGAGGCACAAGGCGGGGAACGAAACCCAGACAAGGCAGCTTTCAGTTACATAATAATTAATTTCATAATTGCATACCAGAACTAATCAGCAACAAGAAAGCAATTCTGACAGTGTCATAATGTTTTTTTTTCACAGAACGTTTTGTGTTACATTGCAAACTATATGTGCATGCATATAAAAATGCATAAATTATATCTATCTATCTATCTATCTATCTATCTATCTATCTATTACTATGAAATGCTAGTGTCATGGTGTAATTAGTAATAATTATACTATCCACCTTTATTTCCAGTGGAGAATAAAATGGTGAAATAAAAGAGAAACACACAGGAAAAGCCACAAATTTGCATTTGTTTATTTAAGAGACACTTTTGCCTAAAGTAAGGATCAGAGAGCAGGATCAGTTAGCTTCCCTGGGGTTATGGGTCTTGCTCAAGGACCCAACAGTGATTGCTTTAGGGGCTTTGAACCCACAACCTTGGGCATGGGCACAGATCTGTAACCCAGAAGTTTTTGCTGAAGTAACACCAATTCCTGAGACAGGAATCTAGAAAGACGAGCAAGCAGACAGACAAGTACGTTTTAGTGAAGAGGATGCATTCTCTACCTTCCTGTAACTAAAAAGCAGACTATAAAAAGCCTGGACTTCCATTCCATGGTCAAATGTGGAAGCGAGGGCTTCCTGTTGACTTGTTCATGGCAGAAATAAAGTGCATCCTGTTGTCTCTGCCTCACTACCAGACACGCCATGTACGCCTCTGCAGATGTCTCATTCACAACAAGAAATGCATCGTTGGTGCTTGATGTCATACACACTTGATTTGAAGCAGAAAGCGCGCACATGGTGATTTTTTTTATTTAACAAAAAGTAGACACTGATTTCAGTTCAACTTCAACGATAATTGCAGTGGGCTTTCAACGATAAATGCAGCCTTTTAGATATCAGTGACAAAATTGTGAAAACCTAATTACTCCTTGTGAATGGTAAGAATAATCAGTGGTCATGTTACCGCAGGCAATATACACATAGCCGATAACTGTGATACATAATGAGTGGGCTGAGATAGCTGAACGATCAAATAAAAAAACAATTTAACATATTTAGTTTAAACAATTTAAAAGCAATTTTTAATGTTTTTAAGAACCATGAATAGATGCACAATTTTACAAATGATGCTTCAAAAATATTTATCAGTTCCCTATGTGATTAGAATCGCCTTGTCTGGCCTGTCACAATCACATTTTTAATAAAAGTATAATTTATAGTCTGTTGTCCATCATCGATTGTCATAACAGCTGCTGACTGTTTTCTGCAGCAACAAGGAGTTTTTAACTTTACATCTGAGTAAAAAAAACACTGGAGAGACACAAATTCCAAGCAAAGCCACTTTGACTCCAAAAGAATACAGGCCACATGACCACCACAGCACACTCTTAACATACTTCCTGGTTCATTCACCTGTCAATCAATCAGCACTATAACAAAGAAAACAATAATTTTCACATTCAACAACCTGGTAACTTGTTAAAATTAGTTTGAAGACTTCAAATAAAAATGTTATACTTACATTGGGGCCACATTATGTCTACGCATTAAAAATGCATTAAAAACATCTGGTGTAATATGATATTAGGCAGAGATAATGTTTTACGCTGATGCTAAAAATGTATATCTTGCTTTTTATCAAACCCCAAGACATTTTCTATTTGGCTCCAAAACTATTGTTTTGCATACCTGAAACAAGCCTTGTGTGTTCTTGCACTCTCCCATATCTGCTCAGATCTGCAGGATGATATCGCTGTAACGCAGAAACGGATTGTTCAAATTGCATCATTATTATCGTTGTTGTCGTTGCTCTCTTGTTGACCCTTCTGTTCAGCGTAGATTATACAGTATATTAGAGCCACATGCAGCATTTCTTTTCATCTTCCAGTGAATTGTGCATAACAGCAGATGGCTCTCACATCGACATTTCTGTAAAGTTCGCCAGAGTGTTTTGATCTCATTAGGCCACAGATGTAGAAAATTTGCTCTGAATTAACATGCTGAGGTGTTACAGTATGATGTACTTTATCAGCAATTCTGAGCTGAACTAACGAGGAATAAGGGTGTTTAACCATTATCATTTAAATATCTTATGGAGAATTTGGGAAACCAGTTAAGTTTCAAGCTATTTGCCTCTATCTCCTCAAACACTCTGTCCAGAGTAGTTTTTGTTTCAGGAGACTTCACAAAAGTCAGCGCCACGGTGGTGGATTTCATTCACATCCCATGCTCTACTGTATGTCTGTAGAGTACCTCGTGTTCCTCATATTTGTGAAGATTTTTTCTGGGCAATTTGGTATCCTCTTGCAGTAAAGAAAAATGGTCTGGTAGCCCTAAATTGCCCATTATGTGAGTGCATGCACTGAACTGGTATTTCACCCAGGCTGTGCCATGTGCTTCCTGGCATAGATGCAGGGCTTGCTGTACCCCTGTGTTGGAAAAATAGTTACTGAAAACGAATGGATGGATGTTGTTTAATTTAAAAATGGTAGAAACCTGACTGGAATCACAAAGACAGCATGCAGCGAAGGTAAGGGACTCCCAAGATTTTATTTCTGGCTAATTGCTTCTAGTGGTTTTGACTGGTTGCTATCAGATTCTGTTGAATGCACATGAATAATTCAGTATTTGCTATATTTAATATCAGTAGTAATAAAAATGAAATGGTAAGGTCTAACGTCATGCTAGAAAATCATTTAATCCTTACAGAAAAAGCACATTATTTCACTTTCTTCCAAAGTCTTTCATAAAACATCATTGAATATTTCACAATTTTCTTCCCATTTCCATTAAAGTTAACTATAAACATCACCAATCATAAATATCACAGAAAGGCATCATCCACTACATTACTCAAAACTGAATATTTAATTTCAGTGTTCAAATTGGGTAACTTGAGATACAGGAATTTTAACCTCTTTGTTAGTCTGTACACATACAGCAGCTAATACTGGACAGCTTATCAGACTGGGGATCAGTGGTACTTCATGTACTGTAGAAAATGGGAATCCCCACGAAAACAATTGAATTATGTCATCCTTAAATCCTGGAAAACTGTAATGGACATTATACATTATATAAGTCAATGTGATATTTCTGGAAGTAATGAATGTTACATGATATCTGAAGTCAGCATACTACAATGACATCTATTTGCATTTTAGGTTATTCTACATTTTATAAGTCAAATATAAAATCAAGTTTATAAATAATGTTCTTGTTTTTGAAATTCTACTTTTTGCATTGATATCACAGTTTTCCCAGGTTGTTCTCTCCTATGTAATTTTTGTCGTTCAAAACAGACTAAAAACACCATCAAAAGCTAAAGATCTATTTTTATAACTGTCCCCAAACATTCTGGAAAATGGAAATTTGTTTTTAAGAACAGTGCATGAAATCAAAAATTATTTGACAAGCTCAAGTCAAATTTTTTTAAGGGGTGCCGGTATGTTGTACTATCAACTAGTAGATTCTCCTATATGGGATGTGAAAGCCATTTGAGTTATAAAATTGTCCCCCACCTGTTTTGAAGTACCTCACACTGTTTTTGTAAAGTCCTGAAAATACTTATTGTGGGTCATCTTCAAATGCTGCCATCTGCTATCCTCATCTTCAGAGGTAGAACCAGACAGTGGAACCTCTGTAAGAGAAGGAGCTCAGTCATCCTCTTTAAGAACAGCTGTGTCTGTGTATGTATGTGTGTGTGTGTTTGTGTGTGTGTGTGTGCAATGTTGTGCTGCAGGACAGAGTTACCTGTTCAGGGGGTGGGGCTAATTAAAAGAAAACGTGCCCTGGAAATATAATAGCTTAACAAAATGTCCCGGGAAAAGTAACGGCCTAATGATGAAATGGATCACTTGCAACAAAATAAAATACAATGGTATAATAATAATAACCTGTGTTTCTAAGTTTAATCCAACAGTCCTGTACAGTAATTCTGCTTCTTGTGATCAGCCTAAGGGTTACATAACAGGTTTATCATTTTTGCATATTATTTTCATCTTTCCATACTTCTCTGTAGTGCAGGGCTGTTGTGAACTTACACCATACTTCAGAATGTGCAAAGCAGAACATTCCCCAGACATGACATCTTTCTATTAAGTTGTGTTCAAATGTGAAACTTTTTTTTTTTCTTTTTATCACAGTTGTTTTAAGTATTCATTGTGTGCTACTTGTGGTTGGGGGGGGGGGGGGGTCGCAGGCAGCGTAGGGCATAGGGCTGGCGTTCAGCCTGGCTTTGATGCTAGTTTGTCTCGGGTCACCTACTCTCACACACAGTTATGGGCAAATTAGATGTGACAGTTAGACGTGTGTTTGTGCTGCGGGAAGATACCCTCATGTTACAGGGAGAACATGTACACACGCACCAGGCGGAGGATTTCATCTCCGAATGTGGAGGTGTGAGGTAACAATGCACGCCACTGAGTCACCCCATTCCACTTATGAATAACACTAAAATTAATAATGCATGCATTAGACAAAATTTTCTGATCAAAGCTTGCTTGTTATTCAGCGGGTACTTTTCCCTATTATTCAAATCAAAACCAGCTATAACGACAGGAAGCTGAGGAAGACTATTGTCGCAAAAATCCAGGAAGTGATTGAGTCTGTTCCTATTAAATTGTCGCATGCCTACAGAGCCAAGCCATTTCAGACTGTATATGGTCAACATTCAAAAAAATCTCCATATTCAACCAGGCATTCTGATGATCAAAGTCACATAACAGTCTAAATATATAAAAAGGAACTTCATAGGAATTTAACTCTAAAAGCTCTAAAATGTTGTAATCCAAATAAACCACAGCTACGCACAAGTCATGACCTGTCCCCATTACTGCTGCCTTGGAAATTTCTCAAACCTTCCAGTAAAACTGCTTGCTATGATCTCCGTATCAGATAATATCTGATTTCAGATATGTGGAGCTGTTCTCCTTTCACTTTCCTGCACTAATATGACTGTCCTGTAATCCTCTCTCACAGTAGTGCGCCAGGGCTAAACAAATACAAGCTCTCCAGGTTATGGATCTCAACTCATCTCATTATGATTACTAAGAAAAGCAAGCCAAACCATCGCCATTGAGCTTGCATTATTTTCATTGTGTTTGAACATTATATGGCAATTACATGAAACATTGCATACCATTAAACAAAATGCATCCACTTTGATGGAATTCATGACTGGCATTAGAGTGTAAAATACAAAATGAGTGTGATAACTAGGCTCAGTGTTACATTGGGCTTCAGTTGGGTTGTTTACAGGAATGTTGGAAAGCGCATTCTGGGAACGCTGAGTTTGCTACAGTTGTCTATTAATATCATTATCGTTGTTTCCTACTCCTCTCGATTCCCTCCTCTGACCTCTAACACTAACCCCTTCAGTTCATGCTTTTCTGAACACAATGACTACATGCCGTTCATGCCTGAACCAGATCCGGATCCTTGGCAGCTGCGGCGTCTCAATGGGTGAGCTTTTTTACCGAAAATATTGCCCTCATCCACGTTGAATGTGAAATCTCCATCCAAAAAAACAACATGAGCAGCCAGAATAACTTAAGATAAGCAGTTTCATGCACACAGTAAACTGGCAAGAGAAATTAAAAAAAAACATGGAACCTGACATTTCATAAACAGAAGATCAGCCTAGAAAAACATAATAGCTATTGCGACATGACAGCTTTTTTTTTTTATAGACTATTAGCATTGCAGTCATAAAGTAATAAATGACAAAGATTGCCAGCTGGTCAGTATTACAATGCAAAAAAAATATTTTGTTCCTCTCCATTGCAGCAAGATGACTGCTTCCTAGCAGTAAACAAGAGAACATGAGAACCCGTATTTACATTTTTAATTAAAAAGTGTCTTTAAAAAGGCAAATTTGGCAAAAAGGCAAAACTGAAGTGACACCACATACTGATGGCAACAAAAAGGGTAGTATCGGACTTTTCATTGCATTATATCCTTATAACTCAACAATCATTTGAAGGATCTTTTTCAAACTCTGCAGACATATTGCATAGGTGGATGTCTGGAAATCAATCAAATTTTGAGACAAATTGCCACATAATTGCAGCATCGATGCTTAATGGCAGCAAAGGTAAAGGGTAACAGCAGAAGACAATTGACGTGAGTGTGATAAGTCACAATATATTTGATGCATCTTATTACCACTTCACAAAAAATTATATGGATGATGATCTACATCTGATTTCACTTTTTGAAAAATTAAGCATTAGTACTGTGTGGCAGCAAAGGAAGGAAATGGAAACTGTCAAAAACTCTTTGTCGTGTGAACAGAGTAAATACAACAGCACTGTGGACATCAAACAACAAACCCTTAATGAAATAACAATAATTTATATTTCGGTATTTTATATGACAAATGTAATTGAGGGGTGGCGCTGTGGTTAAGATTGTTGCCACACACCTCTGGGAGCAGGGTTCGAGTGTCCACTATTGTTCCATGTGTGTGTGGAGTTTACATGTTCTCATCTGGGTACTCTGGTTTCCCCCTACAGTCCAAAAATGTGCTGAGGCTAAAACATAAGAACATAACAAATTCACAAATGAGAGGAAGCCATTCGGCCCATCAAGCTCGTTTGGGGAAAACTTAATAGCTCAGAGTTGTTAAAATCTTATCTAGCTCTGATTTAAAGGAACCCAGCGTTTAAGCTAGCGCTACACTAACAGGAACACTACTCCATACTCTAACTAGATAGGTAGATAGATAGTACTTTATTAATCCCTCAGGAAGGTTCCTCCGGGAAATGTAGTTCCAGCAGCAGTACACAGACACATTACAGTTACAAGAAATTAAAATTTGGGGGGTGGTGGGGGAAATTAAATAAATAAATAAAATAAAAATAAATAAATAAATAAAAATAGAATGAGTACACATATATAATATAATATATACACATGCTGTGTAAAGAAGTGCTTTCTCAAATTTATTTTAAAATGTTCTCCCGCTAATTAAAAACTGGTTAAAAACTGGATGACCACTGCAAGAATAAAACGGGATGATTCGCCAGCTCAGACTGAAATAACATGCTATTATAAGCCTTGCACCTCATAAATATCATGTGGTTTGTATGTGTACACATATACGTTGTACTATACTGTTCATGTATTTCTAAGTTACGGGCACCCCTCGGTCCCACTCTGCCCGGATAAGGGAGGTTCGACTGTATAGGAGAAGGAAATACTTTTTCGCCTGACTCCCTTATTCGTCAGCTTCCCATCAAGGATTTATTTACTACTTTGGCTAATTTCCAGGAACAGGTTCCTGTGTTATTTGGGAAACAGCGAATGGCTACAGCATGTGAAAATGTGAAACCGACAGTATACTTCATTTCAAACTGTATGAACTACCGAATACTTAATACTTCTTTACTAGTTAACATATAGTTTTATTGTGAAGGTACACACATATAGGATTAATGTTAAGGGTTAAATCTAGTCTGTATACATTAGATATTAGATAATCATTTATGGCAATTGGCAAAGGCAAATACTTTTAAAATCATGAAATTCTATTATCCACTGTGATTGTCGGAGTCCCCCGATTCATGCTAATTATTCAGTGACTGGAAAGTAAAAGGTACCGTCAGTGCAATGTAAAAATAATTGAAACAATTGGATTTACCTTTTTACGTGATTCTGATAAAAGTACATAAAGGAAACAAAAGATTATTTCACTGTGGTGTCATATCAAAACATATCACATGTATATCAGATTGATCTGGAATGTTATCATGAATATATCATTTATAATTTATTTGAACTTTTCATCATTTAAATATCATATTCTCGAAGGAGAAGGAACATCACTCACTGGAAAAATCCCTACACTGCTTGCCAGATAATTCATTTCATCAGATAAAACCATGACACTGATAACTTCATCATAGGCATGTAAGGCAAAAACTACAGCTAAGCAGGAAGTGTGTATTTATTTTTAACTACTATGTAACTAAAGGAACTGACGTAACATCACAACAGTATTGCTTACTGTAAATCACGCATGTTCTTGAGTAGAATAATGCCGTAGTACCATAAGAGAAACAAGTTTTTTTGTTGGAAAACAAACACAACTGGAAAATCCCTTGATTTTATAGGCAGGAGTGTGGATGACTAAAGATACAGAAAATTGTGAGACATACATGTACTACCGTGGGAGTATCAAACAATCTAAAAAATACATGTGCTTGGATTTGTATGAGAAATGTCAAGAATTAGCCTAACAAAACTTCAAGTTTTAATTACTGATATGGTCCATCTCTAACATCATAACATTAGAAATTCCATCCATCCATACATCCATCCATAACATCAAAAATTCCATTCATGTATCCATCCATCCATCCATTTCCTATACCCACTTGACAAATGGTAAAATGGAAACTGCACCCCCTAAATTTTTGGGAATCCAGTGTCTCTGGGAAATGTCAGACTTTTCCGCATGACCGAGTTCTAGGAAGACTTAAAATGGAAACTCGAAGATGGTTAATGATTTTTAAAATGTTTTCGTGCACAAGTAAAGCTGTTTCTGTCATGACGTGAACCTCCTTCCACTGCTCTTAAGGAGATGTAGGGCGGCACAGTCGCCTCGGGCCTCCAGCGAGAGAATTCCTCCTGGGACTGGCCTGCATGCAGGAATGAGACCACGGTGTCAATGTTCCACCAATTTGTGCAATTAAAGTCCCGTGGAAGCCTTGTCAGCCACACTGTCGAGCTTCCAAGTTGGCTTGCCACCCTTAAAACCCCTGACTCACCCTGCTAATGAGTAGCCCCCCTCTGTTCAGAATAGAGTAATTAAAAGTTGGGTTCATTCCAAAAGACTTTCTCCCTACCATCTGTTAGCAAAGAAAGGAACCAGTAGCATTGTTCCCCTTCCTTTTCCTCTTTAATTCCAATATCTCACAAATTTCTTCCTGGCATTTGTTTGGCCGGCAACAAACTCTTGCGTCCACAGGGGTACTGCCTTGCCTAAGTCGATTTTCAATAATAAGAGACCCCTATGCCTTTCATTTTCACGACGTTACTTGGTTCTGTGGTACAAACCAGTTGTCTTAGAAAAGAAAGAAACGTTAATTAAAAAGAGATCATCTGAGCAAACACAGCTGAGGGCTGAGAGTAGCCATGTGCCAGATGAACCACTGCGCTGACTGAGATTTCAGTCATCACCACTGCACTGACCGAGATTTCAGTCATCACCACTGCGCTGACCGAGATTTCAGTCCTCACCACTGAGCTGACCGAGATTTCAGTCCTCACCACTGCACTGACCGAGATTTCAGTCCTCACCACTGCACTGACCGAGATTTCAGTCATCACCACTGAGCTGACCGAGATTTCAGTCATCACCACTGCGCTGACCGAGATTTCAGTCCTCACCACTGAGCTGACCGAGATTTCAGTCCTCACCACTGCACTGACTGAGATTTCAGTCCTCACCACTGCACTGACCGAGATTTCAGTCATCACCACTGCGCTTGACCGAGATTTCAGTCATCACCACTGCGCTGACTGAGATTTCAGTCCTCACCACTGCACTGACCGAGATTTCAGTCCTCACCACTGCACTGACCGAGATTTCAGTCCTCACCACTGCACTGACCGATATTTCAGTCCTCACCTTGGCATATTGATTTTCCACCCCATCCCTGATTTTCTCGACTTGTCTTGGGCTGTCTCGGGGGCTGCATAGCGACCGGTCAGCTCGGGGACTGCTAGCAGAGTCCAGTACAGACTAGCAGTTATTCTTCTCAAATCAAGATAATAAGGTGATAATGGCGATAATAATAATCTATTAGTGTCCACTCATACCTTTCAACTAAGTTATTGTAACTAAAAAAAGCCAGTGTGGAGCGATGGCTGACGTGGGCTGTTTTGCGACTCACTGCGCTTATCCAGCGCCTGTCACATTGTGTCTGGTCTCCCTTGCACTTCATTGGCCTGTAGTGTTCCCACTTCATTATCGGCTTGCCCCAGCCCAGCAGGCCATCTTGTACATCGCTTCCTTGTTGAGTTGCTTGGAAGAAAAAGTAAACTGCACCCTGTCCCAATTAATGTTAATTGACCCAGTTTGTCCCTTGACATACTTTAGAATCCGGGACGTCATCTCTGAAGGGTCAGCCAATGAGGTCACGCCTAGAGCAAAGCTGTGGCCAATGGGCTGCCAGAGGTGGAACTAGCCCAAGCACCTGACAGCAGGCACCAAAACAGAACACTAAATATGGAGAACTGCACATTTTTGTAACCTTTTTAGCTCAAGGCAGACATGTTATCAAACCATGATAAAGCTGATAATGTGATTTGGCATGTTGCCTTAGGATCATAATTCTGTTTTCCTTTTTCTATGCTTAAACACATTTTTTTATATAATGACTAGAAATTTTAAATACACAGTTTGCTCATTTTACTTTTTTACCCCTGTATAAAACATTTTATATTTGACTTACGGCTGCACTACACTAGTTGCAAGTAGTTCTGTCGATTGAAGTCGTTGAAGAATTTACCCTGGTGAGTATCTTTAAAAAGATACATTTTTCCCACATAAAACACCATATATCTTGAAAATATTTGCATAATTTTTGTGATTTGTAGTTGTTACACATAAGAAAAGTATGCCATTAAAAAGCACTAAGCTTTTTAACAGCCTAACTGCATGTTTCTCATGCCAGTCTTTTGCTGATTAAAGTTTATATGGGTTAAAGTGCAAGTAAACAGGAAATCTGACCTATTAAAGTCACTATTACTTTCATTTTCTTTACTGATGACAACAGGGAACACTATTGGGGATTTTTTATAAGAGTTATAATGTCTATGGACACCTGACTCATGGGAATCTACTTTTTGAATCCCCTTCGACACGTAAATACTCAGTAACCAAATCAATTTAAAATACAGCAAATTTCTGTTCAAATAAATTCCAAAATAGTTATTAGTTAAGAATTAATAAAATCCTTGGCAAAAATGAATGTGTTCATTTTCACATTGCTCACTTTGTAATTAATGGAGTGGGCCCTATTATAATCTTACGAATAAATTTTCTCCAAAACTTGACAAAATGTCACTATAAAAATTGTAGTTATAAACCTCAGCTGGTACATTTTTATTACGTCCTTTTCAAGCAACTAGCCCAGCATTAACAAATTGTATTTCCTGACTGTGTAGATGAGCAGTTCTTTGGCTCAGTGTCAAAATGAGAGCCACGTAATTGCATTATTCAGGGGAAGGCGTCCAGTTAATCAAACAGCTATGAGCTGAACCTACTAGCCCAGCTAAACCACACCAAAAGATAAGATCTGTCCTTCTTATATAAGATATTTAATGACTTCGCAACCTGTAAAGAGACACTGATATGTTATGAATGTATTCAAAATAAGGCCAATCACTTAAATCAGGAAGTGTTCTGGGTACAGATGTACTCTTTCAAACTGAAAGGTAATGGGTCCAAGGGCCAGGAGAGAAACTTGGCACTTTTGAGCTATAAACTTAAAGTGGTTTTCCCTCGTGAAAGAGCAGGCTCTATAAATGGGAATATATATATATATATATATATAGAGAGAGAGAGAGCACAGTCAGTAGAACACATCATTTTAAACACCTTGATTTGCAATGTCATTGCAAATTCAGATTTTTTAAAAGAAAATTCATTCAGAAAACAATTCAGATTTTGAAGTCACGTGAATTTATCGAACCATTTCCAATTTCCGTGTTACGTGCTGGTGGCATAAGGTACAAAGGGTTTACTTTCACCAGATAATAGAATATAGCTACAAACAATACAACTGACAAATTACAAAGGCACTGTGTGTCTTAGGACAGAAACAACCCCAACCCTTACACAACTAGACATTCCTCTCCAGCAACCTCTCTTCCAAGGCATGAAAAATAAACACCTTAAACAGTAGAGGCCCCTCCTACCAGGATTAAAAAAACAAGGAGAATAGGGAGGGAAATCACACATAAATAAGCGTTTCTATGGCAAAAATACAACAAATAAATTAAATATTCACATTTAAAATCAGATATGCGTGGGGGATTTCTCAAAAAAATTATACAATTAATGGCAGTTACCCAAACAACACAATGGAAAGTTCCTGTTTGGCCTATCGGCTTGAAAGCATAAAAGTAAAACTTTTTTCTTATCCTTAAATATGTATGTGTCCTTGAAAATATGCAGACGCTGTAGATAAAAATGAGTAAGGGCGAACGGAAGAGTGACATGACAAGCAGCCCTTAGCTGCCGCGACTGGGAAATTCAAGCGTATTAGTTCAGAAAGGCACTGGTGGTGCCGCCACCTTGTGTCAATAAGAGGGATTACAAGGTAAATGTGAGAAATGTCTGCTCATATTTTAAACTAAATAGCAAAATAGTTTTGTTACACCGTTTCATTGATTACAGCAGAGCACAACAGTTAGTAAGGACTTTTTAAATACAAATTTGTTAATCGAAACGCATTTGTTTAACGCAGATGATTAGATAGATAGATAGATAGATAGATAGATAGATAGATAGATAGATAGATAGATAGATAGATAGATAGATAGATAGATAGATAGATAGATAGAATCTGAACAGGACAGTGTATTTGTATTGTATGTCCTGTTTGCTGTTTAGGACTTCCAGTAACAGTATGACTTGTTTGACCCTCATGTTCTCCACATGCTTGGATAGACGTAAATCTCCAGGGATCCCGGGTACACTGGAAATCAACCACCGGGACCTTTATCTTGCTGATCTTCAGATGCAGGTTCTTCTGATACCTGAAGACAAGGTTCTCCAGAACAAATACACTCGTCGTCCACTGGCTGCATAAAAGATCAATAGATAGAAATAGTGTAATGATAACATAATGGGAATGATGGAAATAACGCGCCGTTGCTTTTATTGTAATGAGGCTGCGATGCCGCGTATCATTGGTGGTTGCGCTCGTCACAGCAATTGGAGGGTCCCGTGTCCATCATGCAGAATTCGCCGTGATTCCGAACAGCCGTGGCACAGCAATTGCGAAATTAATTTTTTGCACTGTTATGCTAAGATTTGTTGCTAAAATTGCTGAGATATAGAAAAACCGCAGTTACAAAAATTAGTATATATTTTCTTTTTTAAAATAAAACGGTTCGCAGAATAGTATGGGCTCTAGTAACTCCACCCTATCTAAAATTCCAAACTTGGGAAGATTAATTGAGGAAACTGGATGTAAGATTGTGTTAACTATAAATTCAGATTTACATCGACGCCATAGAACGATATTTTAAATATTTCCGAGTTTCAGATAGGAGCCAGTTCGTTGTTCGTGTGTTGTTTTGTCTCTTTACAGTAACTCGTGTTCCACGAAAGCCTGGTCATATCCGTATTATACGTACAAGACGGGAGAGGATTTTTAAAGCGCTCAACACGTTGAATTGTTCTGTCTACTTATAATACTGTCCCGTACTTTTCAGTTTTCTAATGTCATAACGAAAAATATTATATAACTACGGATGATTATGCAGTGTATTGTTATTCATATGAGATAGTGACCGAATACTGAGCGCTTTATAATTGTTTACACCATGCTTTAACAAACATACCTGTTTCAATATACTTTTGCAGTCACCCCTGCGCATATAAAACGACTGTACAAACGCTTCCAAGCATTAGACAAGGGCAACAAGGGTTATCTTAGGTGAGCCACTTTTATAACTTTGCTTCGGAGATATGGAATTGCACAATAGGCCCACCTGATTTAGGGTGGGATAGCGCTGTTACCTTAATTTTACCCCCACTCGTCGTATCAAAATGGTATTTGGACAGATTTAGTTCAATCAAAGGAAATATTGTAAAGTTAGATCTGAAAATGTGACTTGTGTTAGTCATATCAATGTGTAAATTTATTGTGAATGTATTTACTATTTGTATGTCTGGATGAATGACTGGTTGCCTATGCTTCTGTGTGTGTGTGTGTGTGTGTGTGTGTGTGTAATTTGCAGATTGTCCTCATGTCCATTTCCATTTAAGGATATGCAGTTAGGCTGACTGGTGTCCCTAAATTGCCCATAGTGTCTGTCGTTGGATAGACTAGGGTACCATTGAATGTGCTGTTCTGCTGGGGATTGGTGGACAAGTGACTTTCACCATGTTCATTGGTTTGAAGTTGGATGAAAGTATCTGATATGATGATTTTAAAAGATTTACCGTATTCTGATACTGTAATCAGTGTTGTTTATGGGATGTTCTAATATGCTCCTGTTTAGACTTGGTTTAAAAATGTGTCATGGGTGATTGCATCATAAGTAAATATCCAGGGCCGTCATCGTTTACACTGATGTCTGTCGTGGTCTCCAAGGTACCCAACTGACCACTTGTGTTCAGATTTCGTTACTGCCTGGGTCACTTCTGCTAGAAGGTCAGTTATTGTAACTTCCCTACGTGGCCAAATGCGTCCCAGACCACATCGGCAAGTGGTTTGGGTGATCGGATCACAGTACGTCTTGGTGGTCGTTTACACTTGTATTTATCTCGGTCCACTTCTGAGCCGATTGTCCATGATGCATTTTAGAACCAAGTGTAATCCTGGCCTATGATTCATTGACATGCTTTTGTTCTACTTTTTGAAAGTCCACAAGATTTTGGATCAGTTAAAGAGCTGGCAACGAACCCCATTGGCGATCGGATAATTGGAGCTTTCTTTTCACAAGGGTAAGATGATAAAATGTCTTAAGTGTTTTCAGTTTAGCGCAATAGAGTACTTTTCAGTAATGAAGAAACAAGATGACAGTAAATTAGTCAGATAACCATTATGTAATAATAATATATTACGAAACCAGTACAGGGTTCCCTGACCTTAACCACAAGTAACCAAACAAAATATGAGATTTTTACCAGCATTTTTTAGTTTTTTGATTGCATTCGCAGATCTTTGTGGGGACTCCCCACAGTGTCAAAATAGCAGGTTTTTATCACATTGTGGGGGACATTTGGTCTCCACAATGTAATTTATACACCTAATCCACACACAAACACATACACACACACACAGAAATGGGTAATTTAGAAACTCCAGTCCACATAATTGCAGGTTTTTGGATTGTAGGAGGAACGTACAGTTGCAAGAGAAAACTGGAGTGAACATGAGCAGTGGAGGCCAACTGCACATGGAGGAATTAAACCCTCAGCTTTATATTTTGATTTAGATTCTTTGTCACTCTTCCTGGAGCTGACAGTGAATCAAGGTTGTGCATGTGTTTGCATGCGGTGTTTTTCTGGCAGGCAGGAAACGGTAGACTTCCACTCTTTTGTGAGGATCCTGGCCCATTTCCGCCCTTTGGATAAGAACCGGGCAAAAAGGCCGGACAGCCCAGAGCCTATCAACAGCAGGATCAGCAAACTGAGATGTAAGCTCTTCTGCTGACGTCCAGCATCTACACTGAAAAGCATGGTGATAATCTAATTTCCTGTCCTTACATTTCTGCAGTTGCCTTCCAGCTGTACGACCAAGATAATGATGGCAAGATCTCTCGGGATGAGCTGTTACAGGTTAGTAACAGAGCCATGCAACAGTATTATTTTTTTCTATAGACCAGTGTTTCTCAACCCAGTCCGCGGCGTCCCCATGACAGTCCATGTTTTTGCTGCATCCCAGCTCCCTGCCAGACAGTTCGTGTTTTTGACCAGGAAGTAGGAGGAAGCATAAATGTGGTCTGTCTGGCAGGGAGCTGAGTGGGAGCAAAAATGTGGACTGTCTGGCAGGGAGCTGAGTGGGAGCAAAAATGTGGACTGTCTGGCAGGGAGCTGAGTGGGAGCAAAAATGTGGACTGTCTGGCAGGGAGCTGAGTGGGAGCAAAAATGTGGACTGTCGGGGGGTTCCCCAGGACCAGGTTGACAAACACTAGTATAGACGATACTGTAATCTGTATTAAATGTAATAAACACTCAGTGATCCAAGTGCCATTCCTGGGGCCAAACAGACTTTATACATTGATATTAATTCAGCAGAGCATGCAGATTTAAATTATTATAATTATAATAATTGTTATTATTGTTGTTGTTTAAATATTTTAATTATTCTAATTTTTCCCTACGTTATCACTTTTATTTAAGGAACTTGTGACTTGATGATGACAATTATGATGAAGTTTCTGATCATTTAAGCAGTAAGGTTGTATGCTTGGCAGGTGCTGCCTTGGGATTGGTTGTATCTTTGGTTGGTGCTGCGTAAGGATTGGTTGTATGTTTGGCAGGTGCTGCGTACCATGCTTGAAATGCAAGTGACAGAGGAGCAGCTGGAGAGCATCGCGGACCGCACCATTCAAGAGGCAGACTTAGATGGGGACAATGCCATCTCCTTTGATGAGTTCCGGAAGGTGAATGCCGACACCTTTCTGCGCATTCCTTCCCCTGTGACTCCATCTCAGATTACTGTATGGTTAATTGTTCTGTAGGGTGGCGTGAAACACTGCATTTTAATAATGTAATAATAATGTAATAACACCGCATTGTGTAATAACTTGACAAAGTGTGAATGAATCCATCCATTTTGGATATTACATAATACACCATATTGTTATATTTTCATCATAAAAAACTCCTGCATTTTGTAATACCCACTGCTATATGTAATAATTTATTACAAAATGCAGGGAAATTTATTGCATATTGCATTCATTACACAATGCGACAGATTATTACAAAATGCAAGTGCTGTTACATAATGAAGTGAAAATATGTTACATTTTGTTGGGTTATTACGTAATGCAGTGTGAAGCAGTGCATTATGTAATAACACCGCATTATGTAGTAAGTAGTCAATGTGAATGCAGACATCAGTTTCGGTTGTTTATTACATAATGTGCCGTATTATTGCATTTTCATCATAAAAAAGTGCAACTCCTGCATTTTGTAATAACCACCAGTATAAATAATAATTTATTAACAAACGTGGGGAAATTTATTACATACTGTGTTCAAGCTGCCTATTACAAAATGGCCAAAACTATTAAAAAATGCAGGTGCTATTACATAACAAAGTCAAAATTTGCTACATTTTGACAAATTTTCACATAATGTGCTGTTAAAATGGCGTAAATCTAATTTAAAGATTAAACAAGATTCCATGTATTTCAGTTGCATAAACATCTTCAGATTTTATGTGAATATATAAGCTTCCCCACACTTTCTACATTTTTAAATTTATTTAATAAATCTGATCATCTGTAATGCAGCTGGTGGGCTGCGGGTTGAGCAGCTAAAGCCATTTGGTGATTGACAGTTCCCAGTAATCCCTCTTACTCTTCGGCCATCGTTTCTGCTTTAATGATTGGCACATGAAATACATCCCTACCCCAAGTAGCAGGTCTAACAGCGAACTTTCTCTTGATTTCACAGTCATTGGAGAAGGTGAACATTGAACACAAGATGAGCAGTCGCTTTCTGCACTAATTAGGACAAAGCTGGATGAAACTATTTTACTATTTTATGGTTAGAGCTTTGACTGGGTGGAACTACTAGCCCAAATGACTGAGCTCTCTGAGTTCTGATCATGGTTTTCACTTATTCTCATTTATTTTGTAAAGATTTTCCAAGGTATTTTATACTAAAAGGAAACCTGAAAGAAAGAGAGATCCTTTTCAGTGGCATATGACAAATGAGGGAGACAGTATTTGTAAAGATGCTGTTGGACAGCTGTTATTGATAGAGCAAGGAGCAAAGAGTAATATAGTCAGCAGAGGAAGAGGAAACTAGCAGAGCAAGTCAGCAGACTTACCCTAACAAGGTCTACTTTCATAATAATATTACAATTATATTAGCACATTATATTCAATTTCTGTTTATATAATTTCTTAGATGTACATGTCAGTATTATGTGGCCAATATTTGTGGTTTATTTTTGTGATGTGAAACATTAATAGTGTTTTGCAAGCTCAGAGGCTTGGACATCTAACATCATAACCTATACTGTAATAAATTCTTGCTTTTCGGTGCGTGGGATTCCTCTTTTGCTCTGCTGTGACGCTGAAGTCTTTTGAAATGGAAAGGCGAAATGCAATTTCACTTTTTTATGTAGCATTTGAAATAAATATTATAATGATGTTTTAAAGAACATACTATTTTATTTCTTCTTGAATCATGGTTCAACATTATAACTAGTATCCTTTATGAATCAGAACTAATATGCAAAATTATGGAATCTGCAAACTGTGAAAAGGACATTGCAAATGTAAGACACCCAGCGTGTAAGTGAATTAGTTGCAGCTGTATGCAGTTTGTTTTTGGAAGGAAACATATTGACGTCAGTCTGCTGTTAAGGCATCAGTGTGAGTTGGTCCATTATCCGTAACGACGCCTTAGGATTCTATGCCAGAAAGTGCAGGATACATGCTTGATATGACCCTTGTCTATCAGACCTGCAACTGAGTCCCCGTTTACACTTGATCTAAAAAAATGTGTCTAGGGCGATCGGATCTGACGTAGGCAGGACTAAATATAAGTGTAAACAGCCAGCAAGACACACTGTTATCCGATCACCCAAATCACTAGCCAAACTGGTCTTGGACGCATTTGAACACGTATCTTTTGTAGTGTAAATGCTAACCCATCCTGATGTGTCTCTGACATGGACGTCATAATAACTCTGTGCGGGGCCATTTGACCTTTTAGCGGAAGTGACGCAGGCGGTAATGAACTCTGAACACAAGTGGTCAGCTGGACACCTTGGAAACCATAAGAGATACAGGTGTAAACGGCGATGTGTCTCAGCTGACTGCTTATGATCCAGCCGCCCAAGAGACATTTTAAAACCAAGTGTAAACAGGACCTGAGAGACACCAGTTCACTTCAAGAGCACATTTTTGGATGGTTGGAGGAAGCTTAGGCAAACACCAGTCACTAGGGGGCAGCAGTGAGCCACAGCTCTGGAGGTCTGAACCCACAATGACACCTGCTTACCCGCTATGCCACCCTTTATTGGAGCTTAACATTCAGCATCTGGCACAGAACCAGTTTTTGCAGATTTTATTTCATAAATAATATTATTATATTATAATAAGTAGATAGATGGTAATTTGCAGAACTGCCACAAGATGGCAGAAGAGGACAGCGCCTGGCAACCATTTACTTCCCTCCATCCATCCATTCATTATCCATAACCATTTCTCCTCTTCAGGGTCATGGGGGAGGGGGGGCAGTCTGAAGCCTGTGGGTGCAAGGCAGGGAACAACCCATGACAGGGCCACTGTGCCAGCTATTTACTTGTACATCATAAGGGTAACTTTTACTGAAGACAGTACTTTATCATTTATTTTTATTTTTTTTCCCCCATAGGAAATAGGAAAAATAGCTCCCTTAACATAACGTGTGCTGTGAAACAATTTATTTTGCATAAGTTTTCCAATATAATATCATTACAAGTTTGTGTTGTGTCACAACTTATTACATACACATACTCTTCTTTTATTTATTCCTGGGCTGACAGGCAACCAAAAGCCAGTAGAGGGAGAACCCACTTCCTAAATGAGAGTAAAGAAAGAACAGATGATGTTGTAATGTCACAGCGGTTGTCACTCAGATATGGCTCATGGGAGTTTTACTTACAGAAAAATGTTCTGAGGGCAGAAAGACACATGATTGGTTCAGAGAGATCACCAATCAGATTGTAGAAGAGGTAGCCCCCAAGCAACTGAAGGAGGCAGGACTGAGACATGATTGGTTGGTCCCGCCTCCTGCAGTTGCTTGGACCCTCGTCCTCTACAGATTGGTTATCTTTCTGAACCAGTATTTTTTGATCTGCCCTCAGATCATGTTTTGTGCAAGTAATATTCCCTGGAGCTCAGATATGACTGTGGTATGTCGTGTTATATTCTATTACAATGCCCACCTGCAATGGTGATTGTCATAGTGAAGCGATACAGTAGGACATCCAGAGTCCCTCCCTTGATGTGGACGGGTAGATTATTGTCCGCCTAGAATTAAGGGCCAAAGAGCAATGGGTAAATGCAATGTTTTCCAAACCGGGAATAAGAGTTCATGTTTTTGGTGTGATGAAGTGGTCCATTAAACCTGCCTTTCCCAACCTGGTTCTTGGGGACCCCCAGACTGTTGGGAGGGAGCAAAAACATGGACTGTCTGGGGGTCCCTGAGGACCTGGCGTAATGGACCACTTCTTCACATCAAAAACATGAACTCTTATTAAGTTGTTAAGGCATATTCATTTAATCGTACCCCAGTTTTGTGTCTCGTGCTGGCTGGGAATAGGACATGTTCTGTAGGGATTTTGCTTTGATGTTTTTTTGTTTTCCAACCAAATTTCATCGCTTAGTGGAAAGGGCACACAGGTCAGATAACAGATTTCAGTCTTTTTTCCCAAATATGGCTAATTTTCTTAGTAAGGGTGATCTGCGATAGTGTTACTTCTAAGGTACACAGTCAGATGGAAACTAAAGTTTTGTTTCCACCATTTTTTTTTATTTATATGTTAACATTGCCAAGACGTAAAAATCCTAACTAGCGTAGAGATAAACTTGGAATTTCAAACTCTTGTCCAATCAAATTAATCTACGTGCATGTTTTCATTCTTTTACATTTCATTGTTGGGGGGGGGGCTGTAAACCTTCATACACAAAGATCTGTCAGGAACAGGTCTGGGAACTCCTGGATGTTTATAAAAAATAAAATGCAGTTTCTCTCGTAACAGTGTAACTCACCTGGAATAACTTCTGATACTCCGGCACCTTGTTTCCCAAATGTCTAGAGGTCGTGTTAAAACTGCGACTCACCAACTTTTGCAAATTCTGCGAAGAGAAAGTGAGTATTTGTAAACACTTCCGATCTTTGTCGTCGTTTTTGGAGGAATGGGAATGAGCCATGTCAGTGGTGTTTTACTGGCTATTCCACTGGTTTAAGAGTTAAACAGGCTGCCTAAGGTTACATGAATAAAAAGTATGACATTCAGTCTGAAGGTGATAGGTAGGGAAACTGAAACAGAGCTGTTAATATTTTACAGAAGTAGTTCTACATCTGATACTTTCCCTTTCAGTGAGACCTGAAACTCTACTAAAAATATCCTGCTTTAAGAATGAGAGCAGAAGTGAAAATAGTGAACCATTTTTGCACGGGAGGTCTCCTATCCCTACATCTGTGCTAGAATTATGTGTTTTCACTGTTTTTAGTAACCATCTGTTGTTGATTTTGCAGCCTTTCAAATTGTCAGTTCTACATATAACATAAGGAATGTTTCAAAATTCAACATTGTCCGGGCTTAATATTTAGCCTTGAATGAACAAACACATACAGGGAAAGTAGGGCTCCACAAAATAAATAATTTTATTATATGCAGCGCATATCTATATCATATTGTATCATAGCAGTGCAAGTCTATACACCCTTGAATTGTCAGATGATTCTAAAGATGCAAATCGACAGTCACAGTAGGCCCCATTCCCACCTTTAATAATATGTTAGGGGGAAAAAATAAGAAAAAATAAAAATCAAACTCCTCAGTTGAATGCATGCACACCTTTTACAGCAGATGATATACTTGTTATCTGATACTTTTGGTGCAAAGCCAACACATCTCATCACCCATAGTATCTTGCTATGCATCAAGTGAGACAGTGGCATTGTTTAAGACAGAGAGGGACAAACAATACTGCCAATCACCAAGGTATTTTGCCTTCTGCTACAAAGCTGAAGTTAAGGAATTTCAACAGTCCAAGACACGGCCAGTTCACTTCAGGAATGGATTAGGAAAAGCAAGATCCATATCTGAGACATCAATTTCTTTAAAATATCTTTAAACTCAATTGCAGGGGATCATCTCCCAATTTAAGATTTAACTGCGCTCAAACTGCACTGCAAAACAGTAATGGGTAACTGGCAAATCCTGACGTGCCAAGTTGATGGTGACATTTCTAAACAGATTAATGGTTGCAATAAAAGGGGCTTCTGCAAAGTACTACTTAAATGGCACGTGCATATGCAGCCATGGTTTTGAAAGGTTTTTGAAGCATTTATTTCCCCCTAAAAGTCTTCTGTTTTCCACTTAAATACCGTAAGTATCAAGGTCTTATGAAAGGCAAAAAGGTCAAGCATAATTTGTCTTAATTTCTGTCTGTACAAAATCTGAAATTTCAATAAGCATGTGTTGACAAACTGCATAGAACAACAGTTTATGGTTTGATATAGAAAAACATATGCATCCTTTAACTTGCTACCACAGCTGAGAATATACATTGTATTGTCCGTATTATGGTATATTATATATTATACAGCATATAATTTATTTTGGAGATGGTAGGAGCTAGAGTTCCCGGTGTGGTATGGTTAGGGCTGTGTACTACAAATAGAGGGAGGGTTTGGGTCCCTTCTTTGTCGATGTCAACCAGGGCTGGCTCCCCCAAAATGGGCTTGAGACCTCCAGAGGACACTGGGTTGGGGACTCAGTGTGGCAGGGGTTCGTGTCCCCTTGCACGAGGACCAGAGAGGGTGGTCTAAAGTCCCTCACTGAGAACATGTGCTTTAAAGTCCCGTGTTTTTGGTGGTATTTTATTTTTATTAGTTAGTTTTTTTTTGTTTTTTTTTTTTTTAGAAAGAGATTCTATTTTTGTTTTCCTTATTTTCATGCTGTTGTTTAATTCCTTTCTCTTAAATGCCTGTAAAGCACTTTGTAAACCGTATGTTTAAATCAGTACTTGCAATGATTAAATAAATACTAATCAGAGTTTGACATATTTTCTGTCCGTGTGTTTGGTTATTTTCACCCTAACACTGTCTCTTTAAGACTGTTATGTTGAACATGTGCATTCCCATGTACCAAGGTCAAAATGGGTGCGTGATGTAATCAGAGGGACACAGTAAGAAGATCACCATCCAGTGGGTGCCTTCTCACTGCCTACTGAACTGACCAATCAGAAAACTTATTGTGAAGGGAGGCAATAAAATGTTTTTACTACCATCATCTGGATGACGTATGTATACTAGCTTAGAAACCCCATTTTCTGAAGATTTTGTGCTCCAGACATATGGGTTAGACATGCACATATTTACACAACTAGTTTGCTTCAGTCTGTAAGTCATTACAAGTCATTAGTATATATGATCCACTATTAAATAATGTTCCAATATATTCAAACTGTACATTTTTATAAGAAACCCTGTTCGCATCATCTTTTTAGTCATTTAGTAGCTTGCAAAAATACATAAATGACATTTTTTTAATAAGAAATTTCATAATGTAAACTATTCCAAGTTTTTCTTAAATTTATGCATGATATAAGCAATTCTTGTTCTTGTCAGTGGAGAAAAAGCAATACAGACCAATCAGAAAGGTAAGAGCATGTTTTATGTATAAAAGGACATACTAATTATTCAGTTCTGCACAATAGTAGAATGTATATAAATATTCATATACATTTCATACATTTGTTTGCAAATGTTTCAGTCGAACAAACATTTACCATATCCTCACAGACACTGTGGCATATAACTGAACTGCTGGAAAACCTGCTATGTTTTGTCATCTTATAAAACAAGGCCTTAGAAATGCAAAGGTTAAATAAACTTTGTTTTTTCCTAAGTAAATCAATCATTCCCTTCATCTCGATGTTATCTGTATAATTTTACTTGCAATTCTCACATCATTTTCAAGTGAAAACAAAAAGATTTACGATTGTTCCTCACCAGTAAGTGTCTCATGTTGAATCTTGTTCAGTGCAGAGCCTCCGTCTGTTTCTCGAGCCACGACCTGGATAAGGGCATGAGAGCATATTACAGTATTTCTGAACTACAGCCAAAGTATGGTCAGCCGGAGAGACCAAACTCTAAGTCCAGGAGTACAACTGGATTACTCAGGCTTAGGACCGCAATGTTAAGATTCATTTTTTTTCTCTTATTTTGCTTTTTTAACATTTTTAGATATATAACAAATATAGCACTATACCACTTCTAGTGTGAGTTAGTTTAGATGAGTACTGAGATAATAATGAATATGATAATAATAATGATAATAACTGTGAAATACCAATAGCTATCATTATGTTCCTATTGCGCAACTGTTGCTATTGATAAAAGTAACTATGAATTAAATGTGAAGAAACAAAACAGATAATTTCTCAAGACCCCAGTCAATTTAAAAAGAAATTAAATTCATTTTCAGATAAATTGCTTTGATATTACTGAATTAGGAGGTATGCATTAGGAGGGATATGCAGTCATGCGTGGCTGTGGCCTTATTGAATTTTTATTCTTATTGAGTTTCACTTCCTCTAGAAACAATATTTATTTGGTGAAAAGGGAACTGTGATTTTTTAATCTTTTAGTTACAGTGTGATTGCGATCATTATTTAATGACAGCTGCATGATATCCAGCATTGATAAACATATTCTCTGAGCCTGTGCAAATTTAAATGGTAAGTTTCAAGTCATTCATGTTCTTGTGCTCTGTCATTACTCTGAGGTGAGATTGGAGATAAGATTAGCGTGAGGATATACTTACTGACATGGCAAAAAATGTTTTTGTAAGCATCAAAGACAATTAAAGGGCTAATTTTATCTAATTGTCCTCATTGGATATCAATATAAGAATGGCATGCATCCACAAAGGTTGTACTTCTGTTTGTTAAACATTATCCTGTCATAATACTGAGTGGTTATATCTGTGTAAATGTTTATGTGCATAAATCTGGCTTCCTGATTTGAATGTTTGATTACTTCATAGTATCTTAAAGAAATGTCGTCATATAGTATTTTACCCAAAATCTTATGTATTTTTTTATATCTACAGTTCAGACATGACTACCAGTATACTTCTATTGATTCTCCTCAGTGTCCCTGCACTCAGTATTGAACATGCCAGCATGTTTATCTTAAAGGAGAAACCGTAAGAATATTTACTGTATTTGCTATAGAAAGACAATGAGAATAAAAATGTATCACTGAAGCAACAAATAAAGAGTATTATTTCTATGGCAATTACATGTTTGATCTCATAATAATATAAGTTGAAGGTGCATTCCGAGTAAATGAGTTTCAAGGCTACAACCAGATGCTAAAAATATGTAGTGGCTGTACTATGTGGAGACTTTGTGAGGTACTCGACTAGGAAGGAGTCCCCATCGGAGGCGGGGGAGGTTGAGGTATGCACACAAACACACAGGTTTGAAATTATATCTTTGTGGGGACTCATTGTGGGCACGTGTCCCCACAATGTAATATAAACACAATCCACACACACACACACCTGTTTAGTGTTACAATACACCAAGCAAAACTGCATTTGAGAAAGACTAAATTTAGCACATTGGTACTTTAGCCAGTCCAGTGTGTTGTCTTGCGTCGGCAAATCTATAGAACTTGATCTTGGATACTTATCTATGTGGGATAAAATAAGCTTAATGTCCCCCTCCCCGGCAACCTCGTACTCAATAAGCAATTGAAAGATAGATAAAATGTTATGCAAAGATGGCAGATGAAGGACTGTAGCTGTTGTGTCCTTATTTTCCATCGGAAGGTTGTGCAGGTGGGAGTGTATGAACTTCGCTCTCCAATGGCCGGGAGCTTTCTGTGTGGTGAGAGAAAGGTTTATTTCCCCTATCTGTGGCACAACACGAAAACACCACGATTAGTGAAAATATACTAATCTTATGGCTGCCTTAAGCAAAATGCATGCTGTGATATCAAGTGTTTGCTTCTGTAATCATGCAGTTTTCTACGTCTAAATGAAATTCTCGGTGAAACGTTTCCCTAGATTTCGAATTATGAGTGTTTTTTGAGGAAGTTTGCCTAGAAACAAAAGTATCACATAAACATAAAAACTGAGCAACAAACTAGCTTTCTGAATTTGACCTTATGGAACAACAGAAGCAGGCCTTCTATGTAAACGCTGGACCATTTCTAAAAATGACTGAAGAACCCTTTGCCTTTCAAGAGCTTGAAGAACATCTCAGGCTGTGTGGTACCACAACATGTTCAGAACTGGACCATTCATGGGTTATGGTAAAGGATTTCTACTCATCTTTTGGTCTTCAGAATTATGTATATTTAGATTTTTTTGGCTTCAAAAAAGTTACTTTAATATTCTTCATCTTAATTATTTAAGATAAAATATTTCCTCACTCTTTCATGTGTAACTTTCCTTCCTTTCTGATTGAGGCCTATGCACGTTGACAAATGTTGCGAATGCTGGCCCATTTTCAACTCCGATCTTGAGGTGAGAAATGCACCAAACATACTTGGCAATAAAGTCTATTCTGATTCTGATGTTTTCTGTATGGCAGCAGTTTTTAATTTATTTATATACTTGAATTTAGGAACTCGAACCTGAACTCACCCAGCTATGGCCGTCGTTGATCAAGGGAAGAAATTTCACATTTTGGTAAGATCTCGCATTTTAGCCACATGACCAGTCCAAGCAGGCAATGTCGAAGACTGAGACCAAAGATACAGGGATCCCACTGTAGGTGGTGTTTTTGGCGTCATTAGATCACTACCTTTGGCACTCATTTTATGCCGCGTGTGAAGCATTCAGGATGAGAACAAACACCATCAAATCTAAGAGGGTCTGCCCGTAATGAGGAAGCTTAACTACCTCAGGACCCTGTCTACCAGTGACAGCAAAAGTAAACATGAGATTAACGAGCGGATCAGTTCGGTGTCTACAGTCATCAGAATAAGGGTTACAGTTCACCGGAAAATCGAAATCCGTGATCTCACTTACGATCACGAGCTGTGGATAGTGATCAAAGTGGGTCATTCAGAAAGACGTTTGCTTCAGAAAGGCTTAAGCAGGTCCAAACTGCTTTACTTAACGTGAATGCATAAAGAAATACATATACAAATATAACACAATTTTATATACATGATTATGTACAGGAGAAACGAATGGATCAAACACGGTTCCTGCGCAGCCTGCAAGGAAGGCATGAACTCCCCGACGCGATACTTTCAGACATCACTCAAGCTGCGCAGACGTTTCAACATTGATGAGTAAGGCACCAATCTAAATATACGTCAACATTGTCATTTATATTTTTCTGCAAGAACTATGACGTTGCGCCACAACAAATGCCAGGGCATATAATAAAGTTATAATAAATGACAGACTACAAATGCATGCTGTGATAAGTCAAGTGTTTGCTTCTGTAATCATGCAGTTTTCTAAGTCTAAATGAAATTCTCTGTAAAACGTTTCCCTAGATTTTGAATTATGAGGAATTTTTTGAGGAAGTTTGCCTAGAAACAAAAGTATCACATAAACATAAAAACTGAGCAACAAACTACCTTTCTGAATTGAGAATATAAATATAAAATTTACTTATCTTCTCTCCAGAATCTTGAGGAATTCAGGTATTGAACCTTCCTGCATTAACTCTTACAAGGTAATTTTCCCATTTTGGAAAAAAAAATCATAGCAAACACAAAAAGGAGAATGGACTTGAGTAATCACCAGGTTTCAATTCTCCTTTAGAGTGATGACCTCCGTAAGGCACTGGCTCCGATTCTGAGCGACATGCATGAGATCCAGTGTGTGACAGACGACAAAGTAAGTGGGCAGTTCCTGTACAGATGTCTGTCATAATCCTCACAAAGGGTCATTAAAACAGCGGTCTTGACTGATTTTCCTGTCACCATTTTTATAGTGAGCGAGCAAGAGGGCTTGCAGTCATAAAAATAAAGCGTGCTTATTTGTGCTATGTAACCACCCGTGAATTTTCTGATTCAGGAGCGAGAAGTATTGGTCCAAGTGAAGATACCCCTTTATCTGAATTTCACACTGGGATGTCACCAGCACGACCAGGATTCCGTACTCTCTTCCCCACCCTTGACCAAATCTCCTTTACGTCCTTGTCCCACACACTCTCCCATATTCTATTTTCCCATCAAGCATGAAGATCCGTACCATCCATGTGCCTGAATGCACACCAAGCACAAAGTCCAGACATTCATTAATGCCGTTTTCAGTTCAAACATAAAAACTGTAATTCCCTACTGATAGTGTGTAGAAATAAATCCCACTGAAAACTGGTGCGTTTGACTATTTATTGACACGGAATTTCACACTGAAAATAGTCGGCTCTAAAAACAGAGGGCCTGGGGGTGCGTCATTTTACGGTTTAACACGATAAAAAAAAATTTTAACTATGTTCCAGGCTGTGCCGCTGTTATTCATACTGCAAACAAACAAACTAGAAAAATAAAATGACATGACAGCAGGACAAAGTTACACGATGCTGGTTGTGTCAGCAAGTGCTGTGGTGGGTTGCGGCTGCTCAGTGTGAAAAGTTTCACTTAAACTTCCATTTTCCCCAGGAAACGAAGATTCAAAATTTTGAGTTGCTCATCCAGTTCCATTCGTACGATGCCGTCCTCCCCATCAATACTCAGAAGCACGCCGGTTGCCTCTCGGTCCTCACCCAGTATTACCTTCACCTGCAAAACAAATTAATTCCAAACGTATTTCTGTTCTACCAAATCAAATTCAAAAACAAAAACGAAGCAAAAACAAACAGCAGAGACATCTGAAGCTTCCAGCACTCTGCTTGTTGTGGTGATGTATTAAACAGGACCGAACCACACACTTCACATACATGGACCAAGACTTACAGCGGAAAGATGGTCAAGAAAATTTGTGCCTAAGTCTGAAGTTCATGTGTTGGACACCAACTACCCCATTCAAATGTAGATATCTGAACATGAACAGTTTCCTACAGGTTCTCGGATTATTCTTCTTATAACGTGGGGTGTTTTAGTTCCACTTAAACATTTTAACCTTGGCATAGGAAACAAAACTTAGCAAGCACTGCAATTTAAATGACTGTTCCTTTTCAAGATTATCTAGTATACATTCTAAAAATCAGATTACCGTCCCTGCTTTTGCATGAGCCCTGCATGCACTCTCTGAGATCATCATCATTATTTCATCCAGGCTGCTTATATCATTCTTCAGAAATGTATTTTGAACTTGTTTTTCTGCTCTATAAATATCCCAATATTTATTACAACTAAACCACATTGCGATATTTATTTCCAATATCGTGCTGCCCTAGTATGTTATAGAAAATACTTTCTCTCTTGTAATGCCATCCAATTCTTCTTCTGAATCACAATAAAAGCTTAAATCATTTGTCCACGGATCCTTTTGTTTTTTTCTTTCCTCGTTTATCATTGTTTGTAACATTTTTCAAGATGTACTGTGTTTAGAGGCAGACTATTTGCATAAACAAATTGAAAATGAACATGTTTGCAATCCCACCCCAAAGTACCGAAAAAGTATCCCAGCTGGTTTGGTACTGGAACTTTTGGCACTAGTATTTGACAGAAAGTCAACGGAAAAGGGAAAATACTGAAAGTTTGGGAAAAATGGTGCAATGTAAGATGATCACTGAAACAGTCAAGCTAATTCAATTGCATAAGCTAATCAAATTTGTAGCATCTCTTTACAAAAATGTTGCTATACTGATAACTTGAAAAATGCATACCTTGTTGTTCTTGGTGGGCGTTACTGGCTCTAGATGTTCACTGGATATGCTAACTACTTTCTCTGTGTCTTGGAGGAAGACAGAGCACATCCCTCCCTATGAGTCAAAAACAAGCAAACAAACAACTGAAATTCAGGACAGGGGTAGTACTTAGTACAGCAACTTGCAAAGTGTTTACTAAGACACATTATGCATTAAAAAATAAAAAGAATATCAGCTAAGTGGGTAGAGTTTGAATCTTCAAGAAATGACTTGCAGCTACAGTTTATTAACAATTAAGCAATGTAGACATTCTCTGATAATGCGATCCTTTTAAATTTAAAATCTAAATATAAAACATTAGTTGTAAAACTGACCGTGACGCTTCGGATCACGCCCGTCTGGTTGATAACCTGTCCGTCGAGAAACGTATCCTTGACCCTAACCACGATGTCCGTAGTAACCCAGTCACATGAGGTCTGGTCAATGTTGGATCCTGGTGTGTGGGGATTATATCCACCAGGAGAAGGGGCACCTGGAGTCATGGGGCTGTAGCCTACCGGACTGGGGCTTGGACTAGCCTAAAGGAAGGAAAGGAATAAAAACATTCTTAGGTAATTCAGTTTAAAGTCTCACCCCCCATGAGGCTAAAATAACTCTTACCTGGTAGGCCATAGGTGAAGGAGTAGGGTGGTAGCTAGCAGGAGAATGTGTGTTTTGATAGCCCACAGGACTAGGGGCCACCTGGTGATAACTCTGGGGGCTGGGGCTGGGCTGGTAGGAACCTTGCGGTGAGGGAGCTGCATATGGAGAGTACTGGTCGGTATTGTACCTGAAATGCAAGCAGTGAGAAGCTTGATGGTTGAACAAAGTAGTTTACAAACAACTTTTCCGTTTGTTCCCTGTCCTTTAGTGTGTTTTATTGGTTTATGTGCATGTAAATGGCCTGCAAAGTCTTATGGCCCGAAGAACACACCAAAAGGAGTAATGGTCACCACAGAAACCACTCTTCTCTAGTCTGCCTGAAACACATAGTTGAAATCCCAGCCCTTACTTCCATGGCATGGTGAGGTCACCTCGTAACAAATTCCTTATTGGCCACCTATCTGCCAGGATTCGCCTGCAGACTGCAAGATGGGTGGAACTTGAAGGGCAAACTGGCCAATCAGGCAAGTTGACCAATCAGAGCACACTGGGCTCTTTGAGGGTGGGGCTTAAAGCTTGGAGTGTTTCAAGCAGTTATAGACAGAGGGGAGAGAGACGTACAGTGTGCTTCTGGAACACTGAAGCAATGAATCTATTCTAGTAGACCCCAAAAATAAAGTTATGAAGAGAGAAAATGAGCATAATAGGACCCTTTTAAGCACAAACAAGGGCTAAGAAGTTACTCACATGGCCGGAGTGCCAGGTGTTTGAGGGTTGTACTGTGGGTTGACCTGTGGGGACGGTACTTCAGGGTACCCGGGGGTTTGGGGGTTAGGTGTACCACCATAGCCTTGCGGAGATGTTGAAGGCTCATCATCATAACCGAACTCAAAATCATCATCGGGGCTGCAATCAGAGGATTTCAGGCAAGGAAAAACAAGGAAAGTTAAGGCAAATGACACAAATGTCAGACAAGTACAATGTCTTCACACAAGAGACAGATCAACAGGCCATCTGATTTGCTGATACCTAACCCTTTAAATATTTATTTAATGCCAAGATCCAAAATGTTAGGGCAATACGCATTGTGAAACGTCATGGGATTTTTCCTCAAAAACAATATGTCCCTATATAATTCTGCTGAATCTCATACCTTGAAACATTCCAGATAAATGCAATTATGGTGAATAGCAACTCGGGGTACTAAAACAATGCTTGCAGCTCTTTTCAGATTTGTTTAAAACACGACACTTTATTTAGCTACAAATTCACGAAAGGATTTGATTTACAAGGAAGGCACTAACCCATTATTCTTTACGATTAGAGAGGTCAATAATCAAGCGGAAATGTTTTATTCAGTCCACTCTTACCGTGAAGGGGTATTTGGGTTGTTGGGGTCCCAGGCTCCACTTTGTCCCGGTGTACGACTCCCATCATGCAATGGGGTCTGAGAGCCATAGTGAGGTGTTCGGCTTCCTGTTATGAAGGGAGGGGCTCATCAAAACAAATAACACTGCTGCCTACTTGCAAGAAAACAAATTAGCTTATTTATTAAGCTCAATGTTTTTAATGTGAACCACAGTCGACCCTTCCACATCATGGGGGTTTGGGAAACTGGCCCCTTCCCATCTGGAAAAACCTTGAGTGCAGTGGAGCGAAGCTTAAAGATACAAGAAAACTGAGATACAAAGCTGACTGCGAGATCACTGCGGGAGATCACTGCGGGAGATCACGAGAGGGGCGGCTGTGAACATGCTTGGCGTCCTCCAAACCAGCACTGCACATGTATTTTATGCATGTAGGAGTTACTAAACTTTTTCTGTCTGTGGCTTTCGCGAAATACCCAAAAAATCACTGATCCAATGAAACCGCAATGCGGAAAGTCGCGATGCACAAGCATCAAATGTACGTTTGACTGATGAATCTCTCACCATCATGAAGAGGCGTCTGTGACCCGTACATCGGAGTCCGGGAACCAGTCCCATACATGGGGGTTTGAGATCCATACATCGGTGTTCTTCCATGTGTAGAGGTCATTCCTCCGTGACGCTTGGCACCCCTATCAATAAAGAGCACATCCTGAATTTAAAGGCTCAAAGAAATCATCTGCTTGGCCCGCTGCCTTCTGCTAGATGTTTCAGGTCTATCATATCATGGACAAACAGTCTTAAAAACAGTGTTTATGCCAGAGCCGTGCGAGAACTGAACGCTGCAAAACAATGACACTGTCTGATTTGGGACCCATGTGACCGTCAACAAAACACTTACGGTTGTGTCTACAGAATACTGCACTGGCTTTCACTTTCATATTTATATCTGTTTATATCTCTTTTGGACTTTTGTACATATATTTCCTTTTATATTACATTTCCTTATTATACAACCATAAGCTAGGCCTCATTGTGCAATATCCCAGAGTGCAATATCTCAGCTGCTATTTAGATTACGGTATACATTCTATTTACAGTATACACATAAGCACAGAAACATACTTAAACATTTAATATTTGTATAATACATATTTTTTACTACTTTAATTTGCAGCTTTACTATTGTTCTATCATTTACTGATATTTATGTGTGGAGGCACTGTAGGGACTGCTACTCAATTTCATTGTACTCTGTGCAATGACAATAAAAGGCATCTTATCTTATCTGAACATAATTAAACATGCAGAATCTGAACACTTATGTTCAGAGATATTTAGTGTTGGAATGTCTGATCTTTGTCAGTTTTAAGTAACTTCATCAGTTAAACTTCTCCTTCAGCTTCCCACCACACGCACAGAACCGAGGAAACTGTTCTTATGCACCACATGAGTGGAATATATTACAAAATATGTTGAATTTAGACTCCTTGCCTTCTCTGGATGCGTTTAAAAATCTCTTTAACTCTGACCTTAAAGAACAGTGTCATTGTTTCATATAAATTAATTTTATTCTACTGGAGAGCGAGTATTTGTGTTTTAGTTTGTGTTCATATTAATCATCTCTGTATGTATGTATATGAAACGTGTATCTTATTTTCCCTATTTGTTGCCATTTTGGCCAGGACTTCCTGGAAGAAGAGATATCGTATCTCAGTGGAACCTTCCTGGTAAAATAAAGGATAAGCTTCATGCTCTACTTGTCACATCTGCAGATAGCAAGCATTAGCCAAACAAATGTAAAGGGCACAAATGCACTCAAGTCTACAGCCTAATCCTCAAATGAAAACTGCCGTCAAGACAGTCCAAGCTTACACTGTTGTAAGGCGCTGGCGGTCCACGGAGATTGTCTGGCAAGTAGAATGCAGCTCCACACGGGCAGTGGATTCAGTGGCATCCTTTACTACGCCAATGTAACCTGCGATATGAAGTATTAGGTCACAAGTATTAATTTAGTGAACATGACATGTCATTTATGATGGTTTCAAATAGAACAGATTGATAGTTCAAATCATCCCATCAGAACTGACTGCATTACCAACCTTTGTATGGTCCCTGTGAAATCCGGACCGTCTGTCCAATCAGGTCATTGTCCCTCCTTCCCCGCCCCCGGCCCATGCCTCCACCTCCACCTCTTTGCGGTTGGCCTGAAGCGAAAGACCATTACCAAAGCATCACGACCAATCACAGGGGCCGATATTCAAATCACACCCAGTGTGATTAACATCTTAAACACTAAACGTTATAACAGCTTTGGACGTAAACCCAACCACATTTTCTCTTACAATCCATGAAAAGAAAAATGGACAGCATGAAGAATAAGGGTTCGGCCCGTTGCACGTTATTCAGTGGTTTCAGGAAGCTGCTGTCAATTTGCAGACGACATCTGAGAGAGGTGTGATGTCTGCATTATTTCTCAGTGGTGAATGGAGTCAGAGAGAAAAAAAATACTAATGCAAACTCTGTATGCTAATAAAGTTAGCCAGCAACCTGACAAACACACTGAATCACGCTAATTCATGCAGTAGCGTTACAGTGACAGTTTGATTGTCACGAACAACTAGGGATGTCTGAAAGATCGACCAGTTGAGTGAAACTTACACCATTAGTTTTATGTACACACATAATGTATTTGTAAAGTATTCTGTGTGCAGTACACTTCACAATGTGTTACGCGGCATCTACTTACCGCCACCCCCCGGATGCATTGGGCTGCTGATTCGCGGGCTCATGGGTGCGAACCCGCCCACTGTGAAATTGGTAACATCTCTGGGCTGAAGAGACAAAGAATATCTTTTGCTTAAAGTAATGGCTGGTAGCTGTCTAGAGACGGTCCCCTTGAGAAACGCACAGGCTTGCAAAATTATTATGAAATTAAAGAGGGACAGAAGCGATTAAGCTTCAACACACCAGCATTTGCTAAAGGGGTTTGACTGTAAAATAAAACAATGCAGATGTGCAGGCATTTCTCCACGCACAACAAATTTATAATTTATAGGCTGTGTCTAAACACGTCTAGGGAAAAAAAAAAATGGAGGAAATTCAGAATTGTCTGACAATAATTAAAGGCATTCTCAGTTCTTGCCGTCATGCAATAACCATGTTTATTACAAGGCCAAATGCTGCATAGCAAAGAGATGAATACTCACCTTAGAACCACCAGCAAGGACCAAGTGACGAGTCTTGCAGACAAACATGCCGCCGTTTTCCACCAGCTTCTTACAGTGCAGGAAAGCAAACCCTCTGAACAAATGACGGATTTCTCCTTCCCGCCCCTATGAGACAAAACCTCACTTTCATTAGATTTTTTTTTTTTTTTGGTGCAACAGTCTGTAAAGCTATAAGGCAAAATATTCAATAACCAAAAATTACCTAAAATTCAGAACCAAAATAGTGTTAATCTTTATAACAGAAATGAATCCACAATTAGGGCTGAATATGGACAAAATGAATATGAAAGCAAGAAAAAAATTACACACCACTCTACTCAACCCTGTTCACAAAACATAAAAGAACAAAACAGGCTCAAGACTGGTGGAAGATGTAACCTCCTTCGATAAATTAATGACACCAGAAAACAAAGATGTTGAAGATGAAATGTTAAAGGATGAGTCTATGGCTAAATGTTAAAAAGTTTAACTGTAATGTTCAAATGTTTAAGAGCTAACTGTAATGCTGATGGTGAAGCCAGAGGCTTTTGAAACATTCAACAGAAGATCAAGAAGCCAGGAAACATGCTAAGTACTAAGATCAGAATTATTCAGAATAAGGTATTTCCTGGTACGTGAAAGCAAAACCAGAAGAGCACTGATGCCTTTTTACCATGATGAGATTAATACAAATACCACAAACTGCAAGGAAAAGAGGATTCTCGGCCAAATCCAGCTTGAAGCACACATGAAGAACAATCATTATTTTGGACATATAAAGGCACTGGAGAACACAATAATGTTTTGAAAAGTTGAAGGTAAATGAGGAAGAGGATGAACAGCAAGATGGACTCAATCATGGCACCAGTGAAGCATCAGACAGAAGATGGGGTATTCCAAAGCGATACGCCAACATTACTTACCTCAAATTACTGTCATTTATACTTTAATAATTTACTGAATGTTTCAGACTCTTTTAAACCCCTCAAAGAAACCCAAAATCAGTATATAAGAGAATATGGGTTTAGGCATCATAATCATAACATATTCAATCCCATGAATAGTAACTCATTTAAGTGTCTGTACCCATTGAATATATACATGTCAATATTTGTCCATGAAAGAGTTAACCTTACCGAGTGGGGCCCATCAATGACCTTAACAATGTCCTTCACATGGATGTTGTTCTGTTCCGAGTCAAGAGCCACAGCAAAGCGGTTGTCTTTTCGCCGGTTTACAGCCTGATGCCGAACCGTGAGCACCTTCCCATGCATGTTAAGGACCTGGAATGAGTATGCGCCTTAGCCAGTTCATACAGTCATTTGCGGTAATACTGCAAACACTACAGACATTTTGGCTCTACGATCATGCTCAACAGATCTGCTAAAACTACCTGAAATGTCTCCCTTTCCAGTCGTACAATGACTCCCACAGTTTGGGGGTCAAGTTGTACCAGCTCTCCCCACTCATGCTGGCCACCAGCATCCACCCCAGAAGCTGTTTCTGAGCAGAGCTGAAGGTCACGTGGAAGAACCTTCAACTGCAGAAGCACATTTACAAAAACGCTATTAGGCTATGGATTATTCCACACACAGGAATTTATTGCATATAACTGTAGGCAAACAATGCATTTTCCAAATTATAAATCAAAAAAATGTTAACATCTGATTAATTATAACACCTTTACAAGCCGTTTGGGAGCTTTGAAAAGAGCCCTCTTACCTCATGCATGGTCAGATCTGAAAAAAGTATGACAAAGTTCTCCTCCACACGTACGATGAGCCCTGTGTCACCTTCATAACGTCCAGCTATCACCTTCACGTGGTCACCCATCTTGAAATACTTCCTTAGCTCATGGGCTGGGAACTCCAAGGGGTCCTATGTAACAGATTATTCACACACACACACACACACACACACACACACACACACACAGACACACGTCAACCTTAAAAGGTATAAAATTATACAAACTATAAAAAACTCAAAAATTTGGCCAAAGATTACTTCACATTGTTCTGCATTTATAACCAGTCACAGACCACCCTGGCTAGTCTCCACGACCTCCCACCATTTGGAGCCATCCTTACAATTGCCTAAAAATTTCATCCAAATCTTATAATTCCCCCAACATTGTAAAATTTTCAGAAATAAATTCAGAACCACTTTCTTCTAACTCTCCATCTTTCAATTAAAGTTTATCCTGCTCAGTTCACTGTCACTGTATGCAGAAGATAATGACTGTACAAACCCATAAGAAAATCATATGGTTTAGGTCATATTGTGTGCCATAGGCACATGAAAAGAAAAAAAAAGGACAATAAAAAAAACATGATCTTTTGACCACCCATTTATATCCAGTGCCAACTTGCAATTAAGATCTCACAACCTTATCCTTAAAAATATTAACCAACCTGCTGAAAACAATCTACATTGCACCCCTTTACCAGGACGGCATATTATATAGCAAAACAAATTTCCAAATGTGAAAGATACAATGACTTGCAATCTTACAAAAGCAAACTTAATGTTTATTAAACTACAGACACTCCTCTACTTATGAACGTTCAACTTACGAACTTTCAGACATAGGAACAAAGAGGACTAAGTCCAAATTGTGTTCACTGGGCTCCCATTTCCTGTACGCAAAATAATTACTTTTTTCTGCGGTCCAGTTCGGCCTAGTACGCCTTCTGGCCGCTACTCCCACCACATAGCAGCGTAGCGTGCGTACTCCTAGCATCCTAGTACTTGTATATGCCCTTAAAATTATGTAGAATAACGACTTATGAACATTTGAAGTTGCGAACGGCCGTTTTGAACGTCTCTCGTTTGTTAGTAGAGGAGCGTCTGTATTCTATTTAAATGTCACGGACACTTCTGTTTATAGTCTACATTTTTGTTTTATGAGGTGTTACTGAGATTTTGATTCAGTATCCAGCAATTACAAGTTAAAATGTTTATAACTATTTAAAAATTCCATAACAGTAACTAAGGATTTACAATGTGACAGCATAAAAAAATCTGTCGTTCATTTGTTTGCCTTGTTTTTGAAGTCATTTGATCATGTTGCTACTAGCAGGGGATATGTTTGCATTACCCAAATAAAAATTGTTAAGCAAGATATGCAGATAATGCGGAAAAGACTGCCCACCCCTAATATACAGCAACCTCAGCCATAAACAACTGACACAACTAAACACTGCTGCTACAAAAACAAAATGCTATTTTCCAAAGTTAAATTAGCCTTTGTGTGGCAGGTCCACTTCTGCAACACTTTGCCCTACAACCTATTCTTCCAAATGAATGGGTTTGTATACCTTGAGGTCCTCATGCTTGGGCAAGAGGGTGATCTTGTTTCCATCTACGCTGAGGATCTTGCCTTGTAAATTAATCAGCTCCCCTTCGCACACCTCAACATTGTCTCCAGCCTGCAGATTGTGTTCCCGTTCCTTGCCTGTAGGCAGATGTCATACTATACACTTAGGTTACACAAGCGCAACAAGAACTGAATTTTGAGAGAAACTTTTGATAAAAATACCATCACAATTTTGTCCTTTAAAACTCCCAAATAAATCGCTTAATTATGAGGAACCCAAACACATCTCTGACCACATTTCAGTGTATTCAAGCTATACCAGAAGTTGGATTGTTGTGTGCTGTCATTTACTGCTTGGTTTAACCGAAGTGATCTAATTAACCAGTCAATGACTAAGCACATGACAATAAGGCTGGGCGATATAACATGGTCATATAACTTTTAAATCAGAAAATTAGAAAATTCAATAAACTTAACAAGACCCATTGCTTGACAGCACACAAGAGCCTATCACATCTCAGAAACAATTCCAACCAATCAAACGGTAGACTTAAGAATGGACAACCTATGCCCAACAAATGGACAGAAAAGTTGACCGGGTTAGCGGAGCATGCAACTTGCTACTGATTCGGTAATATCATGGGGAAAAGGGCCTCCTCAGAAAAACTTGTGCAGAAAGCCGGAGCTCAGCAGCCACATCATTCTGAGACAAAGATATTGTGGATAAACAAGAAAAAGGTGCCGGTGATGTTTTGCAGTTTGAAATCTGACACGCGACAGACTGATGCCATGAACAGCAAACACTGCCGAAAACCTGTGCCAAACAAATCGAAATACTGCAGGACTGATTTCAACAGCTGACGTATTACCGTCCAGGACAACCTACAGACTGCTAGTGCTTTTAGTTACAAACACTAGCAATTAGGGTTCCAATGTTCTATCTGAAGAAATACGGGACAGATATTCGTTAAAAAAAAGTGAAAAGTATTAATATAGAGTGATATGGAAAACAATTTGATAAAATATTTTTCCATAACGCCCGGCCATATATGACAACAAAAACATAAGTTCTGTACTAAACAGCTTTATTCAGCAGAAAATGGAGGTTTATAAAGTAACTACCTGGCTGAGACTGGTGTAGGGTACAAAAAAAATGAAAATGCCAAATTCCACAGGATGTTTCTAGTAAATCTATCAGTTATGTCCATTTTGGTACCTGTGGTTTCTGTGACAACCTCAAGGTCAATCCCTTCTGGTTGGTCTTCAAACTTTTCCAGCTCGGACAATGTAGGCTTCACACCCTCTATGATCTATAGAAGAAAAATGATTTGTCAAGAGATCTCCGTGAATCAGCTGAAACATTGAGAGATCTTCATTCAGAGTAACGGGTCAATCATGTTTTCAACCAGTCCTGTTATGTCTAGTTGAATGCATCTTCTCAGATTTAAATGGCTGCATAAAACGTTATGGAGAACATTACACCGAGCAAGGAGCTATTCCAGAGTACCCTATCAGTGATGTAGTGCTGATGACAATTAACTTACTACAGCGGACATGGCAAAGCTTTTAAAAAGAAATCCTTTTCGGCTGTATCTGTTGCCTTCAAATATCATGAAATCTCCGTCATGACTGACTTCACCTCCAAGTGACCTGCAAGTACCAGACATGAGAGAATACAAATAACAAAATAATTGGAAAATGATCTGGTTTGGAAATCATTGGTACCTTTACAACAAAAAGATATTTTCCCATACCTGATCTTCTCAGCATCAAAGAGTCTCTGTGGAGGTCTCTTGAACTTCTTCCTTTTGGCAAACCAGTCTTTCTGTTGAATTGATGGAGACCCAAGACTGATTTATGTTCACAATGGTGACTGTCAACCCATTTTCAGATTGGGAAAACATTTTCACTTACCAGGCTCATTCGGGCCTTGATTCGGTCCAGATCTATGCGTGGAATCAGTTTTAATGATATCGTATTTTGACTTGGTTCAACATAATCCACCTAATGGCAAGAAAGCTGATCAGACATTTTAAAGTCCAATGAATGTACCAGACCACAAACAGGAACAATAGATAAAATAACTTTCATTCATTCATATAAAACACCTTTTCTGAATGTTCAAACCCACATTTTCCCCATACGCATTTTGATTCCTCATATTTTAACGATAAAGTGAAAACGCTAATGATCTATCATTATATATACCTGAGCAATGTCATCCTTGTAGAGTCCTCGTTTCAGCCTCACCCAGGATTTAGGCTTAAGGTTAGTGACCTCTTTGACCACCTTCAGGACGTCGGTCATTTCCTTGATGGGCACCATCTGCTGGTTCCAGAAGCCCATGCGCAGGTTTCCCACGCCCTCGATTGCAGCCTTTACATGAGTCTGCTTATAGGCCTCGACGTAGATGTAGCCCTTTACATGCTCAGGGGCTACCACAGATTTTATCTGCAGTGGCTGTAAGAAACACATACATTGTTGAATATGGATTATAACACAAACTAGACTAAAATCACTGCATCTATTCACAAAAAAAGACTATGATTTTTAGTCTGACTCAAAAAACAAATGGAAAGTTTTAGTCATTTCCATTTCAGTATCAGCTTTCTACGAGGCTACGAATTTACGAGTATCACAAAATGCTCCAAACACTCAATTGTAGCTCAGTGACAGTATATGTATAAAAAGACCATGCCTTTTGAGTAGACTGTAAGTCAACCTTATAAGAGGCTACAAATGAAACGGTTAAAATCCCCCCTCTCTATCGCTTTCCAAGTTTATCATTCTAAGATTACAAACAGATGTACTGGAAAGTGTGATTTAAAATAAAAAGGAAAAAAAGGTTATATGGACATACCGTGTCTGTACACTGGTAGGCAATGAACTTCCTCATTAGAGCAATGGCAGTTGCCCTCTCTTCCCCGATCTATGAAGGACAACATATCAGTAAGAGCATTTAAGAAATATTACTATATCTAACCTTTAAAGATAATAAAATAAATAAAAATAATACTGATATTAAAACAAAAAATATGAAAATAAAATGGTACGGCATACCTTACACTTGACAGTCCATAGATTAGGATCTCTAAAGAAAAAACGATTTTCAAATTTAGCTGTCTAACATGCCCACAGAATACCTAATCTTTTGGACTTTTTTTAAATTTTGCATAAACTCATACATACTTGACTCCAGGGAGTAGCTGCTGCTGGGTGATGTCATCAGAAAGCTCCTCAGACCCCCCAGAGAAACTATAACAAAACAATTTTCACATGGTTCATGTGTGAAATCTCCACTCACATTAACAAAAGGCACCAAAGTCAGCAGTTCTTTTTGCTTGAATTCGACACATAAACAGCTTCAGACTTACTGTTCTCCTCCAGAGGACTTTGCATACTTTCTCATGTAGTACTCTCCCAGAGCCTCCTCTCGAGAGTCCCTGCAACAAGAAATGTGATGACATCAATACCTGAAACAGAAGGATCTAGCACATCAACTCAAAGTCAAGCATATTCGAACACCACTTATTTTTGCACAAATAATTTGAGGTTTAAGACAATAAAATACATGTATCTACACACCTCCACAGATTTTGGAGCCGGCGCGATCCAGAGTGGTCCTCATCCAGAACCGTGTGCTCAAGGTTTGACACTGTCACACAAGACAAAAGACAGATTCAGTCACAAGTGCTAGTGTGAACGGACGGTTTCTATTAACTTCAATGTGAACCTTGGGTAAAAAAGCAGAACTGAAGAATGTTTGAAAGAAACACCACAACACTACAATGCATCTTATTAATTTGTTGTTTGTTTGAAATAAAATAAAAATGAAATAAAATAAAATAAATGTTCTTATAATAATACAAACAATATTAGCAGTTAGGTGTAGTCAGGGCCTTGAGAAATTATGTTTTATAGTTTTAAGTGATTTTCACTAAAGTAGATCCTACCGATTTCACTAAATAATTTGATTCGATTGCATTCTTTCTCAATTTAATCTCCTTTGGAAACAATACCCCAAAAAAAACTCAAAGTAATTAATGGCTGGCTTACACAGCAGCGTTAAGGTGCAAGACCACAGCAACCAGCCATTCATCCTCATGAAAGATTATTTCAATAAGCATCGTAATATTTTACTGTCCTTTTCAAATACAACAACTGTATGGCAAACTAGCCACACAAAAATATTATGGAAACCCCCGGTTGTATAAAGCCAATTCACTAAATGAGAATGTGTCAAGTACTTCTATGTCAGGGCAAGCAAACAAGCTAAACGACAACAATATGAAACTCAGAGATGCATATCATCTGTTATCATTTTGGTATAGACTGATATTAGTTAAGACATCAATTTGATGTGTCAGTCCTAGTCGATATTGCTGGCCGACATTTAAATTTCACCAATATTCAAAGTTAGCAGGACCAGGGCAAAAGACATAACTACTACAATAATGGAGACGACTGCACTGAATGATCAGTCATTTTCTGTAGTGGAAATTGAGAGATTCTTTCGCTCATTTACCACTTAGAGAACATTTTTAAATCATTATTAAATCTGATGCACAGAGCAACCCTTTGTTTTCTACAGTATTAAAAAAAAATAAAACATGTAACGTCATTCCACTAATCTGCACCGACAAGCTTAGCGAGGTTCACCACCAGCGAGTGTCTCAGCGTTTAGCTGGATATCGGTATAGGCAAAACTAGAGAAAAATATATCGGTACTCGTCAAAATTTCCACATTAGTTGACCACTTATGGAACTATACAGCATTTTAACTACAATTAATGTTAAGATAAAGTAGTTCAATTAAAACATTAGTAGTTACAAAACTGATAAAGGTACTGGGTTAGGTCTGACACCTGTGAACTGTAAAAGTTCTAATATCCAGAGAGGATAACTATACACAATCACTTGTCAGAATTAACTCAGACTTACCTTCAACTTCCTCTGTTCAGCACCATGCAGGTGTGTTCAGGTGGCAAGGGAAGAGTACACAGCATGAAGCAAATTATATTGCCAGTGATATACAGAAAATGGAGGGAACAGGCAGATGCAAATAATAGACAAAACACGTTAATGAACAGAAAAAAAGACCAGATGCAAGATCAAAGCATGAAAAGCTAAGACTTCATATGTCATTCTGTGCTATATATAATAAACCAATTTCACAAAATAATAATCTGGGGGCTATTTCAGGCATATGGCCGCAAGTTATCGCCCCATGCCAAAACAAATGAGCAAAATGTCCTGAAGATTATTTGATAGTTTTACAGCTGCAACAAACTTTTACTGAAAAGGATGCAACAAGGAAAAAATGCAAACTAATTACTCTGTAACACACCATTTTCAGGATCTTAGCATTAAGCAGCTTATGTCCAATAGAAAATAATTTAAATTTAAGGTTACAAATCTGTTGCCTCCCAAATAAGGCTGGGCAGAACAGTATAGAATCATTCTGCCGTATACCCCATCAGTAAAGTGGCGTATATACCCACAGCCTAGGCTGCTTCCTAACACAGCAGTCTCCGTTAAATAAAGGCTCATTTTCACTACAAACCAGTTAAAAGAAATGCCCTGTAATGTATCTGCCATTCATGCTCTATCATTTTAAATGTAAAACATTTTAACAATCAAGCACAAACACAATGTACATATGTTTAATAATGTGCATTAGAGCATGATTGTAATTACACAGACTAAAAATAATTGGGGGAAAATAAAACAGCAGAATATTGGGAATTGTGTTACCGTTAACTGAAGGAGGCATGCACAAGAAATAAAGAGTTATAAGCATAGGAAAAAAACGTCAACTTCCATACAGTTTCACAGGAGAATGATTTTATGCAAATTTAAAAGTACAAAATGGCTTCACTTTGCCATAACTGATTTCAAAAACTTTTCAAAGCTTTAAAACTTTATTGCTGTATTCAACCACCAGCTGACTATATTGCAAGCTAAACTATTGCAATCACACAACCCCCCACAAATTAATGCTAATGTATGGGTTAAACATTGCATCCATATTAATCCTGTTATCTTTTTTTCTGAAACAAATTGACTGCTATGCCATTAAGGACTAACCTTTCTCCAATATATCTTCAGCACCATCCTCCCAAGGATCTTCATCTTCGTATTCATCATCCACATCTAAAAATAAGAGGAGAAATTAGTTTGTACTACATATTTCGGAGCAATGGACAGACCAATTTTCACAGAGCACAATCAACATCACACAAGCAATCTTACCAGCTTCATCTAAGATAAAGCCTCCATATTTTGGTTTCTTCCTGGGCCGATCATCATCCTCCTCCTCCTCCTCCTCTTCATCATACTCATCCTCATCTTCCTCTATGTCTTCTGCATCTTCCTCCCCTTTGTCGCTGCCTGCAATGCTGCCTTGCCCCTCTTCCTCCTGCCGTAAATACACAACTTGTTAAGTGATACAGTGCCACATAATGTTCATGTTTTGGTGTATTGTGCATTTGCTTCTCTCATCTTCATTTAATGTATTTCTATAATTTGTAACGAAAACACAGAAACCAAAGCTATATGTTATACATGCAAAATAATTCCAATTAGTTGCAATCTGACAATTACCTCATTTTCATCGACCTCTTCGGCTTCGCTGCTGCGTTCGCTCTGATTGTCAGAGAAATCACTGTCCTCGCTATCCGACATCCTCTTTAAAAAGAGCAAGCAAAACGTTCATGCGTTAACGGCTCCTGTTAATATTACTAATAATAATCATATGCACATTCAAAAACGACGTACAGTACTGGTCAAATGATCTGAAATACCTAGATTTACATTCCCACCTGTTAACCGCCACTGTGCAACGAGGATAGTAATTTTCTACATTTTACTTACACTCATATACACTAAACGAAAATGTTAAAACGAGAAGCTACAGAAGATACTTTAAATTAAGTTACACACGATCGAAAGCACACTATCGCCAAGCGGAGGGGAACTTGCTGACCCATGCCTGTATGCTACGGTTTCTACAGATCCTTAGGTCAAGGAACACATTAACTACACAAGTGTGTACTTCGTAAATTCATCAAAACAAAATTTTGTACATTAAGACGTATCGGTGCCGCTTGGAAGAAGCCAGTTCCTATATGCTAAGCGTGCGGCCTGCAATGCTAATGCCGTTACTTCTTAAATCAAATGCAAATATAATATGGTATATTTCAATGTTTTGTGAATTAATATGCTGATACTCAATATACCATGATGGTCTGAATGATAAAACATAATTACATACCTTTCGTAGCTTTCTATTTTTTGTAACAATACTCAGTATAGGCTAATCTGTTCGTCGCTCTTGTTTCCCAATGCGCAACGACAGACACAAACTATCGCGAGAACTCGAATACCTCAGTTCTCACGGGATTTCGTGTCAGTTTGAACAGGAAGTGAGGTAATTTTTTGGTAACAGACCGGGATATCAAACGTTTGTGAAACTAATCGGAGTAAAGTAAGTGATGGTTTCGATATTTGTCCGACGTTTGCGGAGATCCAGTTTACTCCATTAAAACATAGCAAAAACACTCAAAACCCGCGTTCACAAGGCACGTGTGCTGTGTTTTCCATAATGTATTGTTGTGGTTTTTTCCTTCCCCGCCAATCAGGAGTCAGGAGCCGCTTGTGTAGATATTCAGATTCAGCCTTTATTGCAAAAATGAAGTTACAACCAAGGTCGGACACTTACAAGTGTGTCCAATAATGTTTTACACCAATTTTTATACATTTTCTTGTTGTGTAACAATACCTCGTCATTTAAGCATCATCATTCCCTCAACCATTCACCATCGTTGTTTTCTCCCTTAATCCACACCCCTATATGATAAGTTTGTCAATCATCTCTTTTACTGCTTGGTGCCTCGGCTGAACATGACGGTGGCGTGACCATCTCTACTCAGTATTTCTGAATACCCAGCCGTGAACTTTTGGTGAACTCAGGCGAATCCCTTCCTTCAGTAGCAAACCTTGGCAGCTTCTGTTTGTTGCAGATTGTATGGCTAGGAGGTTAATAAGATATTTGTTCTTCAACATAAGCTGCAGCACTAATAAAGTACATATTCATACATTAAAGGCGAACAAAATAGCTAACAGATACAGAAACTTCTAATCCAACACAAGGTGCTAATTCATACTTGTTTTTCATCACATTGTGCACAGCAGTAATTGGTCTGCATTCTCTAAAGATTACAAGGTCAGTCTCTATACAGTTTACATCAGCTTCTTAATAGAGTCCTAATGATTACATTTTGTATGCGTTATGCAGTGCTAAATAATATTCCATATATTTTCCCCCTTTGGGACTCACATGAGTCCCACACACAATCCTGTCCATCCATCCCTTCGGGGTCCATGGCTGGCATGGCTCACAAACTACCAACGCTCAGATTCAGACACCCGCGATATAGTGGCTTCTCCAGTAAATAGTGGAGAGAACTGCCATGTAATAAACTCTCCAAGATATATTGCATACACTATCCACATAACCTACCAAGATTATGCCAGGCCACTGCTTCGCAGCAGTCTCTCCATTCCGTCTGCCTCCAGGACACGAGCCAGAACCGCCTTTATTGCCAGGAGCTTCCCCATAGTTTCCTCCTTAAATACTCTCATCCACTTTCCAGCCCCGTCTGCCAGGACTGGGAGTCTGAGAAGCAGAGCCTCCAGATCCTGTCCTGCCCACAGCACATACTGTGTCTGAGCTCCTTTCACCACCAGGGGGAGCATCGGCGTGTCCCTATCAGAGGCCTCACAGCCCTCCTGCTTCTCACTGGTCTATGATCTGCATTATCCTCCTCTACTCCTTCCTCACTCTGCTCCTCCTGAATCTGACTCCATCCTCTACATGGAGGGTTAGGGGTGTCCAGCAGGTGCACCAGCCCTCCTGCATCACTACCACTTGCTCCGTACTCTACCTTTATCTCACTCCCTTTTTTCTCAGACCCACATGCCTGTCCTTCTGTCATTGCCTCACAACTTAAAATAAACAAACAGACTCCCTCTCTCTAGGATGGAACTTCTGAATCACTTTCACTACACAGGCTCTGTCTGGCCTTTTTCTACCGCAACTATGTCTTTACCTCAAAAACACAATACTTCTGCTCCACAAAAATGAACGGACCCCTCTCTTTAGGGCGGAACAACAAATAGACCCCCTGTCTCTAGGGGAATACAACTTTTACTTCACAAAACAGACCCCCCTGTCTCTAGAGTAGTGTCTCTAAATAACTTAACACACGGGCCTCCCAGGCCTCACAACAGTAACTCAAAAACCTTTAGCTTAGACCGCTCCCTTTCTCAGGCAGTTACCTTTAAATCACTATTAACCCTCCAAGGCCTCTTTGCCTTGAGACAATATCCCAAACCCTCAGATTTCTCTGGGGCAATATCCACACGTGACCCTTCCTTTAGGGATTTCTCTCACACCACACACACACTGGGCCCACTGAATACTCCACAAGCGGTATTCTCCTCCCCCTAGTTCTTTTCTGGTCGCCGAGTCCCCTTACCGGGAAGTCCTGCCTGGTGGCTCCTCCGAGACACCCCCGTCTCCTTTTCCCTGTTCTATTTCCCTATCTTTTCACGCAATAATGAAACCCCTTTACCTATCCTTAGGGCGCCCCCTTCAGTGCAGACGGCTGTGCTCCGGATCCTCCGCCAGGTGATCGCCTCCCAGGGTCTCTTCTCCGATCCTGTTCGTGACGCCAAATTATATGTTGTGTTTTTTTCCTTCCCCACCAATCAGTAGTCAGTAGCCGCTTGTGTAGATATTCAGATTCAGCCTTTATTGCAACAATGAAGTTACAACCAAGGCCGGACACTTACAAGTGTGTCCAATACTGTCTTACACCAATTTTTATACATTTTCTTATTGTGTAACAATATCTCGTCACTTAAGCATCATCATTCCCTCAACCATTCACAATCGTTGTTTTCTCCCTTAATCCACACCCCTATATGATAAGTCACATTGTGCACAGCAGTAATTGGTCTGCATTCTCTAAAGATTACAAGGTCAGTCTCTATACAGTTTACGTCAGCTTCTTAATAGAGTCCTAATGATTACATTCTGTATGCGTTATGCAGTGCTAAATAATATTCAATAGTATCATTTTCTTCTAGAACTAAAGCAATAAGTAACTAAAATTTTTAAGTTCAGGTTGAAGATATGTACTTTGGTATGGTATGGTAAAAACATATGTACTTTGACATTTGTGAAACCTGCATCTTACACTTACCTTAGTCAGAACCACAGGGGGCTCAGGAACCTGGATTTATTAAGCTTATATAATTATTAATAAAGTTTAAATAATAGTTTTAGGATTAATGCAATGTTTCATATTGCAACCTTTATAACACTTACATTTGTGTCCTTAAAGACCGCATGTTCAAACCTAATGCGATGCCATTGTAACAGCTCTACAAATGTTTCTTTCAGGAATCGGTATTGCAGATAGAGGGACACTCTTTGTAATAGAGTCTCTCTTTGTAAGCAGAAAATTAGGTGAATTTTTCAAAGAAATGTGAAAACGATGTATTAGACTATAACTACACCTATTATCTTCATTGACTGTATATACTGTAGATTTTACAGAGCCCAGAAGTCCCATAAGATTTTTTTTTTATCTTGGGCGCACAAGTTATTTATCTTGTGGGAACAAGATGATTTACTATAAATTCACATGCATCTTCAAGGACTTCACTTTATTAATAATTATATAAGCTTAATCAGGCATCATATAATGGGCAGTTCAGCTAATCAAGTTTTATTTTCACATTGGAAAGGCGCTTTGCATGGATGTGTTGTGATTAAACATCATTAGAGAGAGCAATGCGAAACGGGAAAAAAGAAGGAAAGAAATTAAGTAAATAAAGCCAGATGGAGGAACCAAAAACTAACAAATAAGGAGAAAAAAAGGGGGGGTCCAAGGTTGACTGGCTGCCCGACCCCCCCTGGGCAGACTAACATTACTGAAAACAGAAAAGAGTGGACTTGTTTGCTAAAAGCTCAGTATAAGCTGTGACTAAGAATCAAGACAAAGTCCATCAATGAGTCTGTTATCTACACTGACCTGTGTAGGGTGGCCAAAGTCCATCAATGAGTCTGTTACCTATGCTGGGCTGTGTAGGGTGGCACTGAAGGCTGCACCCATGATGACACAGTCCGTAGGTCCCATTCACGATGGACCTGTGTCTCTTTGGGTGAAGTAGTGCTTCTTCCTGAGATGGTGACCACAGCCTTTTGTCATCATCAGTTCTTATTAAATATATTTTGGTAACACTGTACCAAAGGTGGGTGGCCTGGTGGTGCAGTGGTTAGTGCTGCTGCCTCACAGCAAGAAGGTCCTGGGTTCGGTCCCACGTCCTTTTCTGTTTGGAGTTCATGCGTTCTCTCCATGTTTACGTGGGTTTTCACCAGGGGCTCTGGTTTCCTCCCACAGTCCAAAAGCATGCAGGCAGGAAAGGTTGATTGGTGAGTCCTGTGGTGTGTTGGCCACTGCCCAGGGTTGTTTCCTGCCTGTGGCCATTGTTTCCAGGATAGGCTCTAGTCCCCCCCCCACAACCCCAGTTGAGATTAAGTGGTTTCAGAAAATGGATGTATGTACCAAAGGCCCATGTTTTTAGTGATTTATAAACACATTCATTCAAGCATTATAAACATGATTATAAATATTTATAAAAACGCATCACACTATAGCCATGTTCATTATGCATTACGACTACCTTATAAAGCTCTCATCTATGTTATGGTCGGTCAGCTTGATTCCGAGCTATAGTGACTTGATGGATAAATGATCTTGTGCAAGTTGATTGAGCCCAGCCAGTGTCCTCGTAGTTCGTGTTGCGATTATGTCGAGGCATCGCATTGCTGGCCTTCCTCATTGTTGATGCCTGTTTCTTTTTGTGTGTTGTTCTACTACTTTAACTTATGCTGTTATATAGAGCTGCTAAACTGCCTTTCACTGTTTTTGTAATAGTAACAATAAAGATATATCTTGTCATGTCTTGTTCCATCGATCTGTCCAATCAGGATATCCTTCTTCAGTGATTTTTCCCTCCTAATTATGTGTCCAAAGTAAGCGAAGTGCAATTTTATAATCCATGATTCAAGCAACGTTGTCGGCTTGGTCTGTTCCAATATCCATTTGTTTGTCCTTCTTGTTCTCTATGATATTGACACAATTTGTCTCCAGCGCCACATTTCGAACACATCAATCCGTCTCCTGTGCTGTCTCTTCATTGTCCAGCTTTCACATCCATATGTGGCTACCGGAAAGATCAAGCTATGTGTGAGTTGTATTTTTATCAACACGGAAATGTCATTTGATTTGAAGACCTCATCCAGTGACTTAATTGTCGCCAATCCCATGGCGATCGTTCATTTGATGTCGTGTCAATGATCACCAATGACCAAAACAGGCTAAAGTCCTTGACCACTTCTGTTTTGACATCATCCAGTTCAAACGTATCTCGATTGTATTTGTCAGTTGTCAGTATTTTAGTTTTATTTGTCTTGTGGAAGAGTCCCATAACGTAGCTTTCTCTCTTGACTTTCCTCAGTAAATCCTTCATACCTTCTGAGCTGCTTGCTATCAACGTGGCATCATTGGTATGTGGTAGAAAAATCCATGATTATGCAAATCCAATGCAAATCAGTAATTAATAAAGGAACTTATGATGACACTGTTGATTCAATTAAGATGATTGTAACAATTAACTTCTGCCTTGAAACATTTAATATACTAAACATATAATGCAAGCTTCCTTAAGTAATAGGTTTTCATTTTTAGGTAAGAGGAACTAACGCATTTTGGTATGATTCTGCAAAAAGATCAAGGTACAGACCTGACCTGAGAAGTACAGCTGCTGCAGAAAACATTTATAAGAAATGTATGTATATTAAGGTTCAAGATTACGTGAAAAGAGAACCAAGGAATAAGTGAGATGAACTTATTTGAACAGGGTAATGAAATCACAAGAGTGCTCATGAAAAGGTCAATCCTGCCTTTACCTGATAATCGGTCCAGTTTAACAGAAGTAACTGGTGTCTACAGATATTTCACCCCTCCCTGAACTGTCTGTAAACTGCTGCGTTTTGGCTTGTATTAGGAGGAACTTGCAGACGATTATGTCGCCACAAAGAGCAAGTTGAGGGAGGCGTAGAGACAATTTCCCCACAGGGATTAATAAAGTATCAATTTTATTAGATATTTTTAGAATTAATTATTGCCCTCCTGTTACTGTCATACATATGAGGTGATTGAGGTATTGATTGATTCTGATCGTGTTTGGACTAATCATCCTGAGATTCAAATACATCGTCCATGATTCACCCATAATATTACTGTGCCAAGGTCGAACTACATAAACATGTTTTTCACAAAATACATTGTTTCTCATGAAAGGAGCTAAGATGCTTATCTTGTCCTAAAAATCCTTGTTCTGGGATGCTTACCCTGTTCAAGGATGCTTGTCTTGTTAATTTATTTTATGAGATGTTTACCATGTTTTTCTGAGGGGTTTACCTCGTCCTCAGGAGGAAGAGAAGGTGTTGCTCAAGGGCACTTGTCTTATTATTTATGATTGAAATCTAGCGGTCGGGTTGTGGGACGCTTACCTCATCCTCAGGAAGAGGGGAATGTGTTGATTTTATAAATAAAAAACTTGTCTTATTATTTTTTATAGAAACTGCAAGCTGCATTACCTGGACAAAATTGGAAAATTGCGAATGCATTGCCTGAGGGGAGGGGTGAGCCTGGCCAGCTCGTCCCCTCCCTGCATGCTGTGCTAAAATTAGTATAAAGGAAGGGGGAGATCTCAGTGTTGACTGGAGCTCAGCCGTGGGATAGAGCGCGCATCGCCCAGCATTTCTCGGGACTCGCATGTTGGTCTCCTGCCAGGACTGAAACGGGCTCCCCAGTCTAAGAGTGAAGGTGGGTGATGATGCCACGTCCGAGTGTAAATAGCTTGCAGCATCTTATTGATTATTGAGATTACTTATCACAGTCTATAGCAGGGGTCACCAACCTTTTTGAAGCTAAGAGCTACTTCACGGGTACTGAGCCATACAAAGGGCAACCAGTTTGATACACTCTTCTTAAATAACAAATCTGTTGTTTACCTTTAGTTATATATTATTATTATTATTAATGATCTCATCTATGTGAAGACACTGATCACGTTTATGATTATTTTAGACGCTGCTTACTGGTGAGTTGTGCAAATTTTAGAACAGGTCCGCAGGCGACTCATGTGGTCCTTGAGGGCATCCTGGTGTTGCGATCAGATGGACTGGCATGTGTCTGTCTGAATTAACACTGAGTGCCCGTTGAAACATTGAAGGCAACGTGGGCTGTTTTGGTCTCACCTGCGCTTGAGCGTAAGTGACTTGTCATATTAGATGTATTGCCTTGAGCATACGGCACTCGCATCAAACAAATTTTACATACAGTGACTGTTTTGTCAACATTTTTTTTTTACCATCGCTGCTGTAGCATATTGGAAACCCAAAATGCTGCCAGACAGCAGACTTATATGAAGCTGGCGGTGGTTCTATTTGCACCTTGTCTCCTCCGCTTGCCATGTTGGACTGTCAGCACTAAAACACACCAGCACGTTTTGTCAGCAACATATTTGCATACTGAGAGTTGATTGGACAGGCCCTCTCACATGAAACGCATGTGAAGTGTATTCAACCAAACAAAAGCGTCATTTTTATGTATTGTTATTTTCACCACCAAACCACATAGCACTGCGGTGCACAAGTGTGCTGAACCGTGGGAGGAGAACGGTACGGTTCGATTTTTTACAGAGAACCGTTGCACCCCTATTAAATACATAGGACAAGTCGAAATAACAGGAGACAGCTGATAAGAATCAGGAATTCACACGAGGTTGATGGGGGGGCGTGGCACACAGGAGGATCGTACAAGCAGGTCATGACAGAACCCCCACCCCCTATTGTTGTCATTGTATCAGAAATACAACTAAATTTGTTTGGTAGCTCACGGCTCAGCAGCAAAGAGGTACATTAATGTACCACATTAATACAGAATACAGTCTCGTAGACATGGTATAAATATGAATAAAACCTAAGATAACTATTAATAACATACAATATTAAAAAAAATCCTAAAATTATTTACAGATTATAGGTATTTACAAGTCAATGTGATGTAAAGTGACCAAGTGCATATCAGCAGCAATACAGAGGTGTGGAAGTGATTTAATGGTCAGTGTTCTCTAGTGGGAAGGGTTGTGACGGAGGCCACTGCTCTCGGGAAAAAGCTGTTCCTCCGTCTGTTTGTTCGTGACTTGATGGTCCTGAATCTTTTGCCCGATTGGAGGTGGACAAACAGTTTGTAAGCCGGGTGGGTGGGGTCCTTGATGACGTTGCTAGCCTTCCTACATAGTCGGCTAGCATAAACATCGTTCAAATCTGGGAACTTGATACTCACAATCCGCTGCGCAATCTTAACTATCTGGTTCTCTGCAGTGCAGCTGGAGTACCACACTGTAGCCCCGTAGCAGAGAATGCTCTCTATTATGCTCCTGTAAAAGTTAACAAGGAGCTGAGTGGGAAGTCTGGCTTTTTTGAGTGTTCTTAAGAAGAAAAGTCTCTGTTGAGCTTTCTTCACCAGGTAAAAGGTGTTAACAGTCCATTTCAAGTCCTTTGAGATGTAGATCCCCAGGAATTTGATGTTGTTAACCCTCTCCACTTATGTGGAGGGGGGGTGTCGTTTTCCGGGATCTCCTAAAGTCCATAACAATCTCCTTTGTCTTGGATGCATTCAAGACAAGGTTGCTGTCTGAGCACCACTGTACCAGGTCTTGCACCTCCTCCCTGTAGTGGTTCTCATCGTCTCCTGTTATCAGTCTCACTACCGGGGATGTCATCTGCAAATCTCAGTATGGTGTTGGAGGTGCGGATGGGTGTGCAGTCGTGTGTGAACAGGGTGAAAAGGGCTGGGCTGAGGATACAGCGCTGTGGTGCTCCTGTGCTCAGTGTGAGAGTGGATGATATGCGGTTTCCCACCCTGACATTTTGTGGTCTGTTGGTGAGAAAGTTCAGAATCCATGAGCAGATACTGGTGGTTAGCCCCAGGTTGGTGAGCTTGGTAATCAGTTTGTGAGGGATTATTGAGTTAAAGGTGGAGCTGAAGTCAATAAATAACATTCTGGCGTGTGTGTCGGGATGCTCCAGATGAGACAGGGTAGCGTGAAGTGCGACTGAAATTGCATCTTCTGTTGACCTGTTTCCGTGGTAAGCAAACTGATGGCTGTCCAGATCAGTGGGAATGCTGGCCTTGATGTGCGCGAGAACAAGCCTCTCAAAGCACTTCACGGCAATCGGTGTTAGAGCAACAGGATGATAATCGTTGAGACATGTGACTGCTTGCCTTTTGGGCACTGGGATGATGGTAGTGGTTTTGAGGCATGTGGGAATTATAGCTTCCTGCAGAGACAGAATAAAGATATTTGTTAGCACCCCTGCTAGCTGATCAGCACATGACTTCAGTGTGCAGCCTTGTACCCTGTCTGGTCCTGCTGCTTTGGAGGCGTCGACCCTCCCCAGGGTTATTCTCACCTGTTGGGGCTGTAAAGATGTATTTGAGTGCCCTCATTGTTGTTGTGGGTGTCAAAGCGTGCAAAAAATCGGTTCAGGGCATCAGGAAGTGATTCATCGTGATTTGTCAGCGAATCACGCTTCTTGTAGTCCGTAATGGTCTGGATGCTTCTCCACATATCTCTCATATATAATCTATATCTTGCAGTTTCTCTCTGCTCTCTACTTAATTAGCTTAAATAATATCAACTGCCCATGTTGTACAAACAACAAATGCACTGACAAAAGTTGGGGTAAACCTAGACGGGACTCCCGGCCATTACCGAGTGCACACATGCATACTAGGCAGGGGTGGATTGACACGGGGGGCAAGAAGGGGCAGCTGCCCTCTCTACTGTGTGTCTTTTCAGTTGCTAAAACTGTAATCATAAAAACGGAATCGCCGCTGCGTCCATAAGCTGCTCAAACCACTTCAACAATTAGAGTCTGTTACTGTAATCTTAATCAAAGGCAGGTTGAAGTCGCTCGCTAAACGGAATTGAAAGACGTGATTTCTAGGAGCGTTTTAGTTTTAATCAGCAAAGCAGTAGTATGCTTGAATCCATGACGTTTAAGCTGTGAGTTGCTCCGGCAAGTTGCTTCTCAGCATGGCATAAATAAACTTGGGGAAGTGTGTTTTAATCTTTCATAGTTGCTCTGGCACATTTCTTGTAACATGCCTAACTTTCTCAAGACTATGTCTCATGTCAAAGTTATCAAACATTTCAAACACCAAAAAAAAAACTGTACAGGTAACCCCCCCCCCCCCCAAACAAAAAAAAAATCCAGAATGTTGAGTAAGCATTCAATTAGACAGATTCTGTAAAAATATTTAGATAATATATTTTATATATTGTACACACAAATATGATCTGGAAACACATGATTAACTTATATGTTATATTCTGGGCAACAGTTAAAGCAGATTTCTTGAGTGTAGAAATCTATTTAAAAAAAGAAAACATTTATTATAACCATTTATTATAAGTCAGATAGAGGCGTAATCGATATGTTCTGACAAAGCATTCTCAGCTGCGTGCACATGTTGTCCCATAGGATGATGCATAGTCTGCTGCGAAGGATGCATTCCATTTTTCTAAAGTGCCTTGGAGTGCTTCTGTTATTCATCTGGATAATATCCATCCATTCATCTTCCAGATGCTTGGGTAAAATCTCTAATGACATGAGAAGGGGACTAAAGTGTTACTGGTGCCCTGTAAGAGAGAATGGGTCCAATACAATTCTATAAAAAGACAGGGATTAGATTGATTATTAGACTGGATGAAAACAAAAAAGGAAATATATATATTTTTTGCCTAATATCACAATCATTATATTATGCATTTTCTTTAATGCTTGAAAATCAAATTATGGCAGATAGTGTAAAGGGAATTCTCTTTGTCTTCATGGGATGCACTCTAGGCGTTTCTATTGCTCCGTGAATTATTTATTATTATTATTTTTAGAAAGCAATAAAAACAACAAAACACTTGAACACAGGTAATCAGGGATGCTTTACAATATTCACTTTTCACATTCAATATTCACAGAAAAATAATGAAAGATTAAAGATAATGAACGTCAGTGAAGTCACCTTTATAAAACGCATCGATAAACTGTCAGTAAACATTTGTAAACTTTGGGCCTATCACTTTCAATCACGCATGTATGCATAATGGCATGATAAGACACTGCATAACAATGTGATGCATTAAAAGTTACGACAAAAATACAGAAATGTCTGCAAGGTAGATTTTATGGACGAAAGTATTGGGACACCTGGATATTACACCCACAGTAACTTTCATGGCATGCCGTTCTGAATCCATAGGCATCAATATGGAGTTGCCCCCCCCCCCTTTGCAGCTATAACAGCTGCCACTCTTCTGAGAAGGCTTTCCACAGGATTTTGGACTGTGTCTGTGGGAACTTTTGCCCATTCATCCAGAAGAGCATTCATGAGGTCAGGCACTGATGTTGGATGTGAAGGCCTGGCTCATAATCGCCGTTCTGGATCATTCCAAAGGTGTTCGATGGGGTTGAGGTCAGGGCTCAGTGAGGCCAGTCAAGTTCTTCCACACCAAACTCTCCCAACCATATTTTTATGGACCTTGCTTTGAGCAATGGGACACAGTCATGCTGGAACACCAAAGGGCCTTCCCCAAACTGTTCCCACAAATTTGGAAGCATAGAATTGTCCAACATGTCTTGATATATGGAAAGCCTTCTCAGAAGAGTGGCAGCTATTATAGTCGCAAAGGGGGGACCAACTCCATATCCAATTCCTATGGATTTAGAATGAGATGTCACAAAAATTCCTGTGGGTGTAATGGCCAGGTGTCCCGATTCTTTTGTCCATGTAGCACGGTTGGGGCCATTCCGGAATGTATTCATCAATTCCAGTCCAAATCAGGAAATGGAACTGGAGTTGGGATTGGAAAAAAAACTATGAAGAACAGAATTGGAATTGAATTCGAATTTCAGGGAGATTTAAATTCCAACTCCAGTTCTATTTTCTGATTTGGATTGGAATTCACGAATGCATTCCAGAATGGCCCCAACCCTGCCATGCAGTGTATATACAGAATTCAAATGAGGTATCTCATGCGTGACCATTACATTACTTATCAGTCAAGGAAATGGTGTCCATCCCTGATAAGCCCACACACTGTTTTAGAACAGTTATGCCATTTTCTTTTTGGATTTTAACTTGCACTGATGCCAAAATGTCTTTTTTTCCAATCCCCTCCCTAACTGGGTAAAACCCAACTTCATTCCTATCCCCAAAAAACAATTTGCTCCCTTCTCCCAACAGTGTGTGACATAGTGTATACATTAATCACCGCTAAGGAATTTAGGAATTCACTTCAACAAGCATTTTGACTACTTTTACATATTTTCTGTCTGGTACCACTGGTTGATTAAGCACTACTCACTGAAATGTATTATAGTCTGGAGTTGGAAATCCTCATTCAAAAAAATTTAAATACAAATATAAAATAGTTTTCCTTTTAAGCAGCTTATCATTTTTAATCAAAATACTGATGTGACATTTTATAATGGACATAAAGACACAATAATATTCAATATTTCATAATACGGATGGATATAGCAGTAACATAAATTGGTATCAATGCACATTATGTTTGACACGGTTAAGATCTTACTTTTCTAAATGTTTAAGATTAAGATCAAATGTTTGATATAGGGGTGGCCGCTGTTTCAGAAAGGGCCGCTGTGTGTGCAGGTTTTGGCTGCAACTCCCTAATCACATTATTAAACCCTGCTAGACTGGCTGAAGAGTCCTCACACCTGGGTTTGGACAGCTGACCTAAATGTTACCCCAAAAACCCGCGCACACACTGGCCCATTGCGGATACGATTGGCCACCCTTGATTTAAGATTCCCATAAGGTACCTCAATTCCCGGCCTGCATTTTCGATAATTAAATGGGCCAATATTCAGCTTCCATTAAATGACTTGTCCTCCCACGGAAGAATGACAGTTAGCCACATCCGCTGTTCATCATCTCGAGGACCGTTTTTAATTCAAGTAGAAACTCCTCTGCTGGTTTTGCATCATGGACCTCACACTGGAGACAATGTTCTCTATCCTTCTGTCACACAAAAAAAGTTAAAAATTAACATGGACGAAAGTATTGGGACACCTGCCCATTACACCCACAGGAACTTTTGTGACATCTCATTCTAAATCATTGGCATGGATATGGAGCTGGTTCCCCCTTTGTGGCTATAACAGCTGCCACTCTTCTGGGAAGGCTTCCCATAAGATTTTGGACTGTGCTACAGGAATTTTTTTTGTAAAAAAAAAACAAATTAAAGTGTTGCTCACACTGATCAATGGCTGCAGTCAGGGGCATAATAATAATAATTTTAATAATAATAATAATCATCATTATTACATGCAGCTCCCCTGTAGCTGGGGGTAAAGGGCCTTGCTCAAGGGCCCACAGACAAATGACTATTCTGATGAGGCTGAGGCTTGGAACTGGCAACCTTCTGGTCACAGCACAGAGACTTAGCCCACTGAACCCATTGGGTCATGGTTTGGGATCACAGAAACTGTGTATCGCATACTGTAAGTAGGTATGCAAAATGGTACGATAAAGGTTTATATTTCTAACTGAAAGACTCACTTCTTTGTTGACAGACATCAGTCTTTTGGGCAAGTCTTTGAAAAGTCCTGGGTCCTGAAAAGCTTGATCTTCCTCAAATTCATATATTAGCACTTTCACTTCTTCTGCAAAGCATGTCAATGTGGAATTGGGACATTTCTGCTGAATAAAAGAGAATCGGACAAAGGCACAATGAATTATTCCGTTTTCAAGCACAATACAAAAATGAATGCAGCAATAAAGAAATAAAGTGGAAAAAAGTAAATACAAGAAGTATTTTGACATCAGCAAATAGCTTTTGGTTGACTTGGTAGAATAAAATTCTAAAATTTATTTAGATGGGCAACAAATGTCATATGAAACAATTCAAAGATAAAAAAATGCGGACATTTCAGTCATGAAAAGCAATGAACACGACACATGCATACGACACATGCACACGACACATGTTTGTGGTTGTCACGTATGTGGCTATCGGTTGTGATATCCTTGGTGCGTTTAAATTGGCCCTGTGAGTGTGCACCCTGTGGTGTGTTTGTGACTGCCCAGGGTTGCTTTCTGCCTGTGCCCATTGTTCCTGCGATAAGCTCTGTGACCCCAGTTGGAAGTAAGCAGTTTCAGATAATGTACGGATGGAGAGTGACTCACCTCGTAGCTTGTCAAACTCGGGGTGTACAGTATGCATCCATAGGTGTCCTGATGGTAAGAAAATGCACAGACCCCTCTGCTTAGAGTTTAGCACTTACTGGTTGCGATGAATTTTACATTATAGCCCGTTATGGAAAAATTGGAAATGCATAGTGCAAAAAACAGAGATCTGAAAATCATATAATTTGTTACATATGAATAAATCACCACATTCTCTTACCACTCTGCGGATAGCATTCAAGTAATCTTCCACCACTTCAGTTATTTCTGTGCTGCACTGTGGGGTAACCTCAGCTATGCTTGTCCACATAGTAATCAAACCCAACAGAGCCAGTGTGTTGCAGAGGGAGCAGGTGAGCGGCTCTACCCTTCGTTCCTCTGGCATGGCACCGCCCTCGGTCATTTGGAGAAAAGTTTACATGGTCTTGTACGGCTCGTCAGACAAACGTTTACTGGAATCAAGAAACCAGTGCATACTGCCCAGGATAACTCTGAAAATGCTATATCTGAGATCCAGAAAGGTGTACCGTAATGGGTAGAGGTTCAATAACTTCAGCACCCCTCCATTTATATGTCAGGCCTTTTCTTCCTGCAGAGGAATAAAAAAAATTTTAAAGTTCAGACACTGCATCCTTTTGGGGTCACTTATAAATCTACTTCATCACACACTAAAAGAGGAAATCTGTTTACAAAATTCCTGTCTGGCTGTGGAAACTCCTTTAGCTTCCTCCCACAATTCGAATGCCTGAATGTCCAGGAAGTCAAGGGAACATCCTATAGGCAGGATGCCGAACCGGAATGTTCTACAAATGCATTATAAAGGCATTATGAAGGTGCAGTTAATGTAAAACCTCACAGAATATTCACTGTGAGTGAGAAAACTATTCCATAGATTTTAGAAATGCTGTTGGGGAAATAATAAAGTTCAATGTAATCTTGTATTATCTAATCATTACGGTAAAAGGGGAAATAATAAAGTTCAAGTAGTCTTGTATTATCTAGTCATTACGGTAAAAGTCGGCCTAAGCTATCTGCAGTCTCCCGGCTGTGCTGTTTAATACATGACTTCATATTTTATATTTCACTTTTTCAGTCTTTTTCAGTGTTCTTACTTTGTTTAATTTTTGCAAAATTCATAAAAAAAAATCAACAGTACCTGAGCTCTTAATTCTTAATCCGCAGGGGGTCATGCTTTGCCATCGTGGGGGGGTACCACTGCCGGAAACGAAAACATATCACATATGGCCAGACAAAATGGCACTAACATAAGAGTAAATAAAAAAAACAAAAAATAAACTGTAAGTAAAGCACCAGTATGTTTGAATCTTTAACATATCCAGTCATCGATCTTCCAGCCACTTACTCTGGAGAGGGGGAGGAGGGCTTGGAACCTATCCTAGGCATAATCCTCAAGGCAGGGAGACACATGTACACACTCACACACTGTGGGCGTGTTAGAAATACTAGGTAGCCCAGGAGTACAGATACAGAGTGCGGACGGGATGCGAACCTGCAATTCTGGGCACAGTGGAGGATCCTGTCAAGGCCTAGACCAAGGTGGCACCTTCTTAACATTCTGACTTACAAACTCCGGTCAACAACTTTTTCCACTGCCACCCCCCCCGCTCGACAACTTTTGTGTGTGAAGCACAAGGACTATCCAATACGCCACTGCGCCTCCCATCTTTAACAAATCCACTTCCTCTAACACGAAATTAATACATATCTATAAAACACTATTACAGCTCAATCTTTCGAAAAGTATCTTAGTGGTCTTTCCAGTCATCCTCCTCCTTCTTAGAATCAGCAAATCTTATTTATCATCATTTTCCAACCTCTTGGCAAGACTAAAAGTGTTATTTGTCTAAAGAACATCAATAAAGCTCAAAAGAGGTTTCCAGAATATAGTTCTTCTAATCTGATTCATGGTGGCGTTAACGATAATTCAGAATGTTAAAGGATACCTCAACCCTGTCCTGGATAAGAGCTACGACAGTGGATGGATAGAAAAAATATAAAAGAATGTAGGAAAAAGGTCAATGTTATTTAATGGATTAAGGTGTCCTATGAATTCAAAAGATAATTTGATGGCTACTGAATAAAGAAAAACTTATTTGATTACTTATTTCACAGGCAGATATTGTAAGCCTGTTAAGTGTAGGAGTTTATAATATGAAAATTCATAGGATGCATCCGGTCTCCTTCATAAGTACTTGCAGTATACTTGTGCCAAAACTGAACTGGAAGACAATTGTTAATAAACGACCCAGAGGACTGGAGGAATGCAGAAGATCAACAAACTATGCAGAACTGCCTGTTTCCTTCCTGCAAAGAGTAGCAGCTTGCCAGCAATCCACCACTCCATTCTATACATTTTCCTGTTTATTTCCAAATTGCTTGTTAAAATTATTCAGATTTCAGTGAAACGTCAATGATTTCTGCAAAAGACTAACTCACATGGTTTCAACTTTGAAATTTCACTTTTGGATTTTATGAAAGAAAAATATTTCTCAATTTAATGAACTGAATCACTTGTATTTTGAAAATGACTTTGGAGAGAAGGTCAATAAAAGACTGACAATATTTAATTTGATTCCAGTTTAACTGAAAACCGTTTTTGGACCCGCGGCCTTAAAAGTGCCTCTGTGTCCGCGGCAGTGTGCGCCTCTGTGTCTGCGGCAGTGTGTGGCCCTGTGTCCACGGCAGTGTGTGTGCCTCTGTGTCCGCGGCAGTGTGTGCGCCTCTGTGTCCGCGGCAGTGTGTGCGCCTCTGTGTCCGCGGCAGTGTGTGGCCCTGTGTAAGCCTGGGGCAGTGTGTGCGCCTCTGTGTCCGCGGCAGTGTGTGGCCCTGTGTCCGCGGCAGTGTGTGGCCCTGTGTCCGCGGCAGTGTGTGCGCCTCTGTGTCCGCGGCAGTGTGTGCCTCTGTGTCCGCGGCAGTGTGTGCGCCTCTGTGTCCGCGGCAGTGTGTGCGCCTCTGTGTCCGCGGCAGTGTGTGCGCCTCTGTGTCCGCGGCAGTGTGTGCGCCTCTGTGTCCGCGGCAGTGTGTGCCTCTGTGTCCGCGGCAGTGTGTGTGCCTCTGTGTCCGCGGCAGTGTGCGGCCCTGTGTCCGCGGCAGTGTGCGGCCCTGTGTCCGCGGCAGTGTGCGGCCCTGTGTCCGCGGCAGTGTGTGTGCCTCTGTGTCCGCGGCAGTGTGTGCGCCTCTGTGTCCGCGGCAGTGTGTGCGCCTCTGTGTCCGCGGCAGTGTGCGCCTCTGTGTCCGCGGCAGTGTGTGCGCCTCTGTGTCCGCGGCAGTGTGTGCGCCTCTGTGTCCGCGGCAGTGTGCGCCTCTGTGTCCGCGGCAGTGTGTGCGCCTCTGTGTCCGCGGCAGTGTGCGCCTCTGTGTCCGCGGCAGTGTGTGCCTCTGTGTCCGCGGCAGTGTGTGCCTCTGTGTCCGCGGCAGTGTGCGCCTCTGTGTCCGCGGCAGTGTGTGCCTCTGTGTCTGTGATCGGAATGTCAACAGTTTGAGCTCCAGCCTTGGCAGAATAATCACGTCTGTGGGCCCTGGTCCAAGGCCCTTAACCCCCAGCTCCTTGGGCGCTGCTACGTGTTGCTGCCCTTCGCTGCCAAGCTTGCTTTCAGCTACATATGTGCCCGTGTGTCATGGAGAGCAAGATGGGGCAAGTGAGAAGAGAATTTCAATAAAGTGTCATTATTATTAACACTCCCTAACCTCTCCACTGAATGTCTGTCCTGTCCTCACCTTTATTTTGATACGTCTTCATGAAAAAAAAAGAGTAAAGGGACAAAAGTTACAAATGCAATGCAAAGATAAGCGGCCTGATCTTGCGCCAGCAGAAAGCATGAGGCAAAATGTTTTTTCTAGTCAAAATAACAAATGACTTTGCAAGTGTTTCCCACTTGTAGGAGTGGTGTTTTTAAAACCAGGTGTGGCTGTGTGCATTGTTAGCACGCTGGTTTATTAAGGCACTGAAATTAGATTACACTTGACCAACAAAAACCACATCTAAAGTCAGTGGCGTATGATTAAACGTTATTTAAGCAGTGAATTTTGGAAACGTGCGGATGTGCTACGTTCGTTACTCAGGTATGCGCTTAAGGTTATTTTATTTTACTTAATTTTATTTTATTCCATTTAAACACGCTATTATACAGGCAATGTGCCACAGCCCAAGCACCCCTGCCTTCTAAAGGTGAGCTAACGTGCCATTCTAATTAGTTTAGGGCATGTTATGCCCAAAACACACCTCTGAATAATTAAGAGTTAGGACAACCATTTTGCACCTTTTCCTCTTTCATTGTAAAATCTGTCCTGTTTCCCACACCAATGATGATGGAAAAACAAATCAGTATGGAAGTTGCCTTACACCTTAAGGATTGTATCCTTTATTCCTAATTTCTGCTTGGCTGTGTGGAGTCTGAGTTGGTTGTTTTCCTTCTACAGTCCAAAAACTAGAATTTGGGTGAATTAGAATCTTTATGTTGCAGTGACGATGTTCCCTATGATTGACTGGCATCTTTTCCCTGAGCTTCTTGGGATGGGCTAAGAATGGATCACCGTATTCACTCTTTGCATCAATTTGATGTATTTGCCAATAAAAGCCTTTCAAACTTATGAAATGTTTATAATTGTTCTTCACTATACCATAGAAACGTAAAAAAAAAAAAAAATCTATGGTACATAATTCTGTTATTCTGTCTAAGTCCTGGGTGATTGTATCTTTATTTGCATGCAAAATTTGCATCCAAGAGATATATGTATTCAGTTGCAGCTATGTGATTCTCTGTTTTAGGTGCAAATAGGAAGATATCCTAGCCAATACTGGAGGCTACGGGTAAAAGGTGGCGAACGACCCAGGATGGGGCGCTACATCACAATAATCTAATGCCAAAATAGTGTGTCCTAGTTTTAGAATGGATGCTAATGTAAATCATCCAGTCTATTCATCATTCCAAGAAAATGGGATTCACAAAGAAGCCTATCTTTCATGCATTTTGTCAATGTTGAATGATCATGGACCACAATATCTAATTAAATAAAACTGCTGCAGTCAGACGGCGGCCTTTCACGCCTGGACTTCTTCATCCATAATTATTTGGAAAAACTTTGTACATATATATGGGAAAATAAGACATCCACTGAAAATGAGCCCTAACGTGTCTTTTGGAGCAAAAATTAATATATGACCCTGTGTTATTTTCAGGGAAACACGGTAAAAGGAAAATGAACTGTTGCAGGATTAATCATGCAAATCTTATATGAAATCTTACAATTTGCTGGGAAGCAAAGACAGCATATATATAATACCACTAAACAGCATTCATTGATTACTGTGCTGTAAACTTAATGAGTTTCCCTTTTTCTTTTTATAGGCGACCTCTGTCATGTGACCTTCCCACAGGGCATTTATTTTTAGTTCAGGACATTACGGGGGCTGCAATGCGTTAAATTAGGACAGTAGGCCCAGTACTTATATGCTGGGAAAAACAAGTGCATTTGTAACGAGCCTGCGCTTCAACAAGTATCCATAAAATCTATCACATTTTCCCTTTTTTGACAAAAAATAATAATAAAAAAATTAATTAAGTAGGTAAACACTAGCAAAAGGTGTCGATTTCTTATTTGGGTGGCATATAAAAAAAGACCTGGACCAGTATTACGAGAAATTCAGCTCCCCGATGTTCCCCCGGTCGCGCGCTGATTTCACCCCGTCCATAAACGTATATAGTAGATATCGCCCGGTATCGAGGTTTAGAACATCTTGGGAAAAATATAGAGGCAAAAACGTGTACATGACCGAAACATATTCTAATTATTTACGTTTGTTATCAGGTTACCACAGGTTTATTTAACTTGGCTCAATGATATTTTTAAATTTACGTCTATAAATTACTGCCCATTAAGCGCAAAGGCGTACTTCAAACATTACGCAATGATCTAGAAATTACATACTAGTCCTAAAAGTAGAATGGTTTCTTGTTACGACAGTATTAAAACATCGTAAATCTATATTTGCAGGAAATAAATTAATACTTACACGTTATTCGGGTAATGTGCAACAAGAAACTCGACATGAAACAAAAAAACTATTCCTGCTTTCAGTTCCGAGGTTATGAAAATGTAAGCTATTTTTTCCCTCTCCAGTAAGTGAAGTCCAGGCAACGTTCTCGTTTAATTAGTCTGAAATTACCATTGCTCTTCTGACAGCGTCCTCTGGGGCTGCTCCAACTTAATTACTGTGCAAGCAGTTTAGTAGAAATGGCAAAGAAGTCGGCATATCGAGTAGGTGTGACAAGCAGCCTGAGTACTATCCCGCCGCTGTTGAATGGGAAGCTTCTACAGTACTAGTTCATCACACCAGGCTGACCTTGGCTACTTATTCGACAGCTTCTTATATTTGAAAAATCGAAGAAAGCACACAAATCAGATTCCGAATTTAATTAATTTTATTTAAAAGAAAAGTTTAATTTCAGAGCTAATGGCCGTGTGACCAAAAACATTGAATTATTAAAATTTTCTTAGTAAAATGAAATGCTGAAAAGCTTTTGATATAGCGCACACAGTGCCCTCTACAGGAATTTGTCGAAACAGCATCCCCTACTCAAGGTAACGCGGATCCCGCGAATAAGAAACTGGTGAATAATGTGTCCGACTTCAGGCTCCTTTTCACTATATTGTGGGTTTTTTTTTAAATTTGGTTAATGTTAATATGCTACATAAACTTATCATTATGTACTGGTTGTTGCGTTGAGAATGTGATTAAGATACGGTTGAAACAAAGAAAACATTTTTTTTTTTTAAATCATGCAATATAGTAGCAACTTTACACAGACGTGCAAATAAATATGTTGTTGCACTTTTGGTTTCGTAAAGCTTAAAATTAAAAAAACAAAAATGGAAGGCGTTGGTAAGTACGATTAACTAGCCCAGGGTTATCAACTCCCACACTCATGCAAGAAATCTTATGGCAAATGTATATCATTCCATTATAGTTAGCTACAAACATCAAGAGCGCTGCGGTAGTTTGCAAACAGACTAATTACGCGGTTATAAAGCTGTTACATATATGTAAATGCGTGTGCATGTGTGTGCAGACTTGTCTCGAATTGAAAATGTCTCTCCAGGCAGCAGATCAGAGTTGGCAGCCCTGGCGCCTTTGTGGCCCTTTTCACATGACGTCTCGTCAGGCAACTTTCGTTCTGACAGGTTAATTTATTTACGGTTTAGCACCTAGCACTGGAATACAAGGAAACTCAACGCTAACCATCTGGCAACAGCTGTCCATGTAACAAGCATGGCAGACGCTACCGCAGCGTTCCTTGTTCTAACAATAAACAGAGAAATCCGTATTTCAGTTCCCACGATTTGCATGCATGTGCATGAAACATATTTGTCCATTGGGTGAGGACAATCAGAAGAAAGATAAGAGGGGCCAGTTTTCAAAGTCCTTCGTGGGAACAGGGAACACCAGTGGGTGTAGTCAGTAGTTTGCCTCAGAGGATATATATATATACACACACACACACACACACACACACACACACACACACACACACACACACACACATATATATATATATATATATATATATATATATATATATATATATACATACACTCACCTAAAGGATTATTAGGAACACCTGTTCAATTTCTCATTAATGCAATTATCTAATCAACCAATCACATGGCAGTTGCTTCAATGCATTTAGGGGTGTGGTCCTGGTCAAGACAATCTCCTGAACTCCAAACTGAATGTCAGAATGGGAAAGAAGGGTGATTTAAGCAATTTTGAGCGTGGCATGGTTGTTGGTGCCAGACGGGCCGGTCTGAGTATTTCACAATCTGCTCAGTTACTGGGACTTTCACGCACAACCATTTCTAGGGTTTACAAAGAATGGTGTGCAAAGGGAAAAACATCCAGTATGCGGCAGTCCTGTGGGCGAAAATGCCTTGTTGATGCTAGAGGTCAGAGGAGAATGGGCCGACTGAATCAAGCTGATAGAAGAGCAACTTTGACTGAAATAACCACTCGTTACAACCGAGGTATGCAGCAAAGCATTTGTGAAGCCACAACACGCACAACCTTGAGGCGGATGGGCTACAACAGCAGAAGACCCCACCGGGTACCACTCATCTCCACTACAAATAGGAAAAAGAGGCTACAATTTGCACGAGCTCACCAAAATTGGACAGTTGAAGACTGGAAAAATGTTGCCTGGTCTGATGAGTCTTGATTTCTGTTGAGACATTCAAATGGTAGAGTCAGAATTTGGCATAAACAGAATGAGAACATGGATCCATCATGCCTTGTTACCACTGTGCAGGCTGGTGGTGGTGGTGTAATGGTGTGGGGGATGTTTTCTTGGCACACTTTAGGCCCCTTAGTGCCAATTGGGCATCGTTTAAATGCCACGGCCTACCTGAGCATTGTTTCTGACCATGTCCATCCCTTTATGACCACCATGTACCCATCCTCTGATGGCTACTTCCAGCAGGATAATGCACCATGTCACAAAGCACGAATCATTTCAAATTGTTTTCTTGAACATGACAATGAGTTCACTGTACTAAAATGGCCCCCACAGTCACCAGATCTCAACCCAGTAGAGCATCTTTGGGATGTGGTGGAACGGGAGCTTCGTGCCCTGGATGTGCATCCCACAAATCTCCATCAACTGCAAGATGCTATCCTATCAATATGGGCCAACATTTCTAAAGAATGCTTTCAGTACCTTGTTGAATCAATGCCACGTAGAATTAAGGCAGTTCTGAAGGCGAAAGGGGGTCAAACACCGTATTAGTATGGTGTTCCTAATAATCCTTTAGGTGAGTGTATATACACACACACACACGCACACACACACACACACACACACACACACCAGCCAGTGGACGAAATCCTATACGTATTAAACAATTATGTCTAGGATAAAGTATTTAAGTTAGTTTGGTTTTATTTTGAATACTTGCGTGTCTATATTGCTTGTCGTTGTTAGTGTACTGACGGTGGGGTCTGAGAATAACGTAATTTCAATCCTCCGCGTGTCCTACACAAATGACAGAACTGACAATAAAGGATTTGGACTTTTTTGCCTTTGACAAGACTGCACTGATGTGACTGATTGATCGAGGTATACTAATTTTTGACAGCAATATATTGTCCTGTATAATATAAAACATTTAAGATATTTTTGGTAACTGTACATGTTTATCAACAATGCATCAACATATTTGACAGTTCTAGAAAGAGGCGCAAGTTCCGCATTCATCTTACCAGCGAGCTAGAAAGCGTCTTTGTATTGCTGTCATGGGGCACTAACTACCTGCTGGTGCAGTGGCAAAGGATACTGACTATATATGCTTGCCATCCTTGTCCAGGTAAGTATTACAGAACAAAATGTGTCACGTAATTACATTAAAATTATAATTTATTCGTATTCTGAGACTTGCTTGTCTAGTTTAGACCGTTTCGATAGGGGAAATACGTCTGCAGACTGTTTACCATCTTATAGCTGTACTCGTGACAGATGCACCAGAGACTGGGTGAAAGTATGAGAAAGTATTACTCTCAACTTTACCTTTTTTCACTTAGTTTTCTTGTATTCCAATACTCCGGTACTGCGCAAGGATAAACCGGAAATAAAGACAAACTGCTTCGAGTCAGAATGGAAGCTACCTGACATCATTGTGAAAAGAGCATATTCTACCAGGGTCCAAAAAAAGAAATAAATTATTATGAATACAGGTGGCTCCCAATGCTGAGTAATACAGAGTCGCTCGCAAACGAAAATGAGAGACTGGCACAAGGAACGCCAACTGTCCCGCATCTGGCGTGACACTCACGCTTTTAGACTCTCACGCAGTCAGTCTTACGGCAAATCTATATTATTCCATTATAAACCTAAAATTAGCTACATCGGAAGCGTTTGGTAATTTGCAAACGATACTGTTTACAAGGTAATACAACTGTTACATACATGTAAATGCGTGTGCAAACTTCTCTCAAATTGAAAATCTCACGCCAGCCAGCTGACATTAGTTGGCAGGCCGTGATACACGCACTGTCATTTTATAACAAATACCTTTCTTGTTTGTTGTTCAGTAAGTTACACAGACTTCTCTCTGAGCTGCTATTGCGACGCCGTCTGTAGGGAAAGGGCAGGGTATAGCGAGTTCTCCTGCGTAGAAGTTTTTCTTGAAAAAGTAGTTTCACGTTAATCACCGTAGAAAAAATGGTGAGAACTGCCTGACGAAATGGACATATTACTAATGAAAACGTATTGCAGGACTTAAAAAAGAAAGGCTGCACGCGAAATATTAATGCTTTTGATAGCTACTATCGTAGAAATTTAAGTTACAAACTTTAACCAGTAGATGTCCTCGTAAGTAAGTGAAAGGCACCATATTCACCGTAAGTTAGGCGTAATTATGATGTAATACTTCGGATATATCTACCTGGAAATTTCATGCAAGTACTTAGTGGAAAACCTAAGAGTCTATCTCCATGCGTCATATAACCAAATTAGTTTTCTTACAAAACATATTCTATATTCCTGCAGCACCTACATTTAGCATTATTTAGCTGCCGCTTTTTGTCCAAAGTGAAAAAAACAGGGTTAGATGGTACACCTGAAGAAAGAGCCTTAAGGTGAAATCGTTCTACCAACCATGGGATTAGAAGCAGCAGCCTTCAATTCATTTTACATGATACCTGTCACAACAGAGTTCCTCCAAGGCGCTTGAGATAGGTTTGCCGAAAACCATCATTCATCATTTATACAGATGAAACGAAAGAAAGCCAGAAGATAAAAGAGGAGTGGTACCACCAGGGATGCCACAATAGTAGAGAACAGAAACAAATTGGCCTGCTTTTAATAAAAGCAATGTTTCTACAGTACCCTGGTAGTACCTCTGGGGAGGCTGAAAAACGCCCCCCCCCCTATAACTGGAACATACCTTATGGTTGCCCCCCTTTATGAAAATAGGGAGCACCATCCTTGTTTACCAGTCCAGAAGTACTTTACCCTTGTTCCATGCAATGTTGAGGAGACGTGCCAGCCATGCCACTCCAACAACATCCGCTGTCCTTAACAGCCCAAGGTTCATACTCATACCCGACTTGGTTACCTTGCACCATGCCCAAGAACAATAGTCCCCGCTCTCCTGCTGGCCTGCGCTCACTCTGCGCTTAATGTTCCAGGCCCGAGCGTGCTTTCATCATCACCGTGCGCCTTTTTGTGTTTACGAAAGCACAGCACATTGCAGTTAATGATTAATGACCTTATTTTGTGGTTTATATGGAGTTGTTTTGGGCAGCACGGCCCTCATAGATTTATCGATTATGCAGTTCTGCAATTTTCATTCAATCTTGCTGCGCATAATAGATCATCCCATATTTTACCAAATATCTTGGAAATTTTGTGTGTTGCATCCAGTTGATCCTGGATATTCTCTTCAGGCCAGATTTCCAGCAAACACAGTACCTCTGCCATAGACTAATGTCACCCCTTAGTTTGTTAAATATTTGTGGCTACCTGATCTGTACAGGCTACCCGATCTGTACAGGCTACCCGATCTGTACAGGCTACCCGATTAGTTTCTTCTGGGGGCAGTTCATGTATAGCGTACATGTGCACATGCATGTATTAGTCGCATCGTTGATGTCATGTCCATGTTCCATGCTTGGGCACAGTTAGCGATCACACTAGATGCGTACCATGCCAGAGTCCAGCTGAACCATACTCGGGCCACCTCTCCAGGGTACGGAGCAATCATACTAGTCAAACGAACTAGACTTTGGGGGTCAAATGTGCTCAGGCACGGAACAGGTCACCTAGTGTGAGTACACCACAATCTTAATCTACCCCTGGAGGCTTTTCAGTATGGAGGCCTCTGATTACCATAACTTCAGCTGCATTGATAAGACACTGATCCACCAGAAGTTTCCAGTGCTGTCTCCTGGTAAGGGGGCATATCCTCTGAGTTGAGGAATTCCTCAGTATCAGCATTTCCCTACCCTAGCTGAATGTAGCCCTGAGCAAAACGCTGCTTTAAATGGTTTGCCAAAACACATTTGGGGCCACCCGTTAGTCGCTCTCCACGGCCTCTCTAAACTCCTCCCATGTGCAAGCTGTTGGCTCCGTGGCCACATTGGCTGCAGCTTTTCTAGTCTGTCAGCACCTTTCCGCTGTTACACAAGATCCCCGTACAAGCGGCAGCCTGAAAGCCTCTGTCTTCAGCTTCATAGCTTCCCTCACCACAGGTGTCCACCAGTGGGTCCTAAGGTCACCACCATTTCTGGCTCTGCCCCGGGTGTCTCCCGTGTGTTTGTTTATTTTCTTTGTTATTTACCACAGAGCCGACTCCCAGCTAGACAAAGCCGGCTCCACAGTCAGGATCATATTTTTGACTTTTCTAGTGCCATCCAGCCTCTGCAACTGGGGAATATCTCAGCACAAGGCAGCTTAATACCCCACATTCTCAGTCATCATGCACTGATCTGCCTGAGTGTGTGAGGTTCCAGGACCGTGTCAAAGATGGTGCTGAACACCACTGGGGCACCTCAGGGAACAGCCCTGTCTCCCTTCCTGTTTACTATCTGTAGGGACGGCTGGTGTCGCTGGTTTTCTTTTTGATCCGATGTCAATCTGATCCAAGGCTGGTTTACTGATACCGAGATTTGGTACGGATTTTCTCAAAATTAAATTTTAGACCAAAAGAATCGTTATTTCAGCATCGATCCTCATTTCCCAATCCTCCACACTTTGTACGTTCAGCACAATACCAGATGTTATATAGGATCTATCAGCAATGGAGATGAGTATAGAGGAAAAGCGACGTAGAGAGAACAACCTACGTCTCAACATCAGCCAGACAAAGCTGGTGGCAGCGTTGAGCAGTATTGGCACTACAAAGGGGTCATTCTCTGTATAGGGGGGCTTTTATTTAATTGTTTTGAAAGTTTATTGTATTACTTAGACCTTACATTGCCCAGAAAATGTGTGTCAAGCTTAGCCACCTTTTATTTTGCAACGTTAAGTAGACAATTTTAATTTAACCATAAAATGATGTCCAGCCCATTCTCAAAAATACTTTTTTTTTTTTGTTGTGCAGCCCCCCGAATATCCAGAGAAGAGGATGTTTGCAAAATTGAACAATATTATGAACAATTCTGGCCATTCACACCAGGGGGCGCTGTCCCACGTGGCGTGCTAAGAAGCGCTAGTGGGGATCCCTCCTTCCTGCTGCCATTAGACTTTTAAAAATGTATTTTTCAGTAGTTTTGTTCTGTTTCTTTAGGATATTGTAGCTGTGTACTTTTTAAAAATGTGTTTGCACTGTGACGCTGTCTTTGCACTCCGTCTGTTTGGCACTATATGTGTGTTTGTCTGTGCACCAGAATTCCCCCCTGGGGGTCAATAAAGTTAATCTTAATCTTAATAACAGGCACTGACTGTCTTCTGGCTGCAGCTTGCCCATAAGTCCAATAACGTTTCGCCACTTGGGTTTAGATTTGAGGGGGCCATTCTTCGCACTCACGCCACTCCGGGTATGTTAATACTTGGCCACATGTATACACTGAAGCTCTGTTTAGTACATAAACATAAACGTAGTCAGAGTTTTCCTCCATGCAACACACAGACACATTGAGATACCCCTACTGGGAAAAACTCCAGCTGCACTATCCACAGCCTGGGGTATGTGATTTTCTTCACATCCACTGAAGACCCTCTATCATAGGAAGCGTGATTCTACACCCGATTGAGTGGTTTAGTTCCCACACTATGCGTGGAGGTAAGGCTGACCACCAGAGAGCTAACATTCCATGTCAGTATCCTTTGCCAAAGTCTGATCTGCGTGGTCCTTCCTGCTCATGCTTGACGCTCAAACAGCACTACACCTGCACCCCCCCCCCCTTTTACCTTGCAGGTGGGGAGCCAATAGGATGGTAAATTGACTTTATATATTTAAGTTGAATTTTTTTTTTTCACTTTTATTACGCTGTCAGAAAAAAAAGGTACAGCCCTGGTACAATTTTGTTTCCCAATGGTACAAACAACATTAATGTACCCCAATGGTACAAAAATGTTCCTCAGAGTCCATTTCTGCACCTTAAATTAGACTAAAAGGTACATTTACCTACCGCTAACGTACAGTTGGCAGTCCCTTGAGGGAACAGCCTCAGTGACAATTGCATAATTGCACCCTTATAACTGCACCCTTAAGGGTACAAATTGGTACTTTTTTCTGATGGTGAAGTAGTTACATACCAGGCAAATGATTCAGAGATGCACTATTTAATTACGTATAACAGGAACTGTCACAGAGACAGGAGCAACCGGTTTATACTGACTTTGGATGGTTGTATCTTTGAAAATTTCTAAAGGGTAATGTGTCACCTCCTGCCGCCACATCTGCCTGACCCTCCTGCCGCCACATCTGCCTGACCCTCCTGCCGCCACATCTGCCTGACCCTCCTGCCGCCTCCCTCACATGGCCCTGATGGGTCGCCCCTGATGCTTGTTGCCCCGTATTAGTCTGTGTATTTAAATACCTGTTTGTCTCATCCTTGCTATTCCGGTCATTGACGTCGTGCCATGTTGTTGCCTGTTCCCAGTCCTCCTGTTTTGACCCATTGTGATCCTGTTTGTTTATAATCTGTGTTCCTTAAGTTCAATAAAACCTGTGTTGTTTCTCCACTATGTGATGCAATTTAAACATAATAATTCCTAATATGTTTGTATGTATTTGTTGTATGTTTTCCGCATCAAAATGTAAGGGGTCGCTTCTTATAATACCCCAAAACTATCAACAAGATTTAATTTATATTGTCGAGCCATGCAGTACTGAGATTAAGCAAAAACTTCTTCTTCAGACAGTATGCTTTTGAAGTTGAGTTTGTGGCGAGCCAGATGCTGTTTTTTGTGACTTTTGTGTCAAATAATGAATATAAGATTCGAGGCTCACATATGATCTAATTGTGATAAATGGTGTTAAACACTGGCAATCTAAATACTGCATTTTAAAGAGAACACAGTCACAATAGTGAACCATGTGCCATAAACCTGTAGCTGATACAAAAACATTGGATTATTTGGAGTTTAAATATTTGTATTGATTCACATTAAAGTTTCATTTAGTTAATATATGGGGAGGATTATTCTATTAAATTTAAACATCATTAAATTAGTAGCCTGTCCAAAGAATTTTAAGACATTATAGTCTTTCTGGGGAAATTGTTTCATACCTGCTGTATCACTTCTGCTGAACACATATTTCAAACACAAATGAATGCTTTAAATCCTCAATCCTGCTTGCAAATGCACTATTTAATATACTTTATTGTAGAGATTAGTCATTGATGCACACAGTAACGTCTTTAATTTTGGTTTATTACTGCAAGATCTAGAAAGCACAAAACACAATATAAAAAGATTTTTTTTTTTTTTAAATGTCCTGTCTGCCCTTCTGCTTCCTCTTCAATGGTTTTTGGCAACTGGAAGAAAAGTCACACTGCTAACTTTATTAACTGCGAATAACACACCCAGTCTAAAACCAGAACCTCTTCATTCCTGTGTGTATGTTACTAGTTTTCTTGCCACCTGGAACACATAAAGTTATTTTGAAATTGAAGGAGATATAATGTGTAATGAAGGATATACCAATTATTAAAGTTGAATTATCATGTTGTACCCAAAGGATTTGTATACTTGCTTATGAAATGTTTTTGAGTATGAACATTTGTGTTTGATTTAAACACATCCATAATGGTAAAATTCCCTTTGAAAAGTTTTTCAGCTACTTAGAAAAAATTTACATAGTTCTAGTCAGCAACACTGGCAGAGTGATGAGACATTTTACAGTTACACTAAAACACTGGTATTTGGTTGCCCTGAAATAAATGTCCATTTCACAGATACATCCACACACCGTATGACATTGTGCAATGTAAGCGACAGTGTTAAGTGCCAGACACACAAACAAAACAAAAGCAACCTCATAAATAAGAGCTATAGTATGATCTTGCTGTTTTTGGATGAAAATATCCACGCCTTAGATAAACGAAGCCCTGGAATTTCTTTAAGACGAAACAAAAATGAGGGCAAAAACGTATAAAATGTTATTAACAAAATAACAAAGACGAATAACTAATTTTTGGTAGGGGTTCCACCTGAATGTCTTCTTGAATGCAGTACCTGTTCTGACTGAATGCAAGGCACATTTGTAAAAATTTGTATGTATTCCAGCACGCCTTAGAGCCTCTTACAGGTCTGGGCAAGGCTGCAACCATTAATACTTTTGTGCCTGTGACCATTGTCAGATACAGGCACAAGTGTCTGGGTCAGGCTAACTTGAGCGTTGCTTAACGCAGTAATCCGGCCACTACCAGCAATCTGCAAGTTGACAGTAGTAGCATAGCTGGTCCTCAGTGATCCTCGACCCACCCTTGTCCAAGAAGCCCCCTCTGGCTCAGTCTCTGGATTGGAAGTAGACACATCCTGACCCACGGCAGGAGGAGAACAGGCCACAGTGGGGCTGACGAGGCTATCTTGGCTCCTGCCATTACAGTGGTCGCTGCTATGCGACTCAGCGTCTGAGGGACCAGGAGAGGGCGCAACATATTGATTGGGGGTTTCTGCACCGTCATACTTGGTCAGTAGTTCTCGTATGTCAGGCCAGGCAATGCTAGTGAAATGTCGCCCCCCTTGGATGATTTTGGTTGGTGCCAGTCTGACAGGAGATAAAACACCAGACGGTGGGTTGCTATGGGTTCCCTGGGATCTCTGTATACCTGGACTGTGTTCCACATTCTGAGAATAATGGTTGCTCTCCGCCCATGACCTGTGTCCATTTTGTGCTGGGACTGGAGCTCTATCTGCCAGGATGAGGAAAGGAATGCTGCCCGCGTGTGGTTGTCTTTGGGTCTGGGATAAGTTTGAGCCACTCACAGGGGAGACCCCCGCCACGTAGGAAGGGGTGACGATGGGGTTTTGTGGTTGGGGAGTAGCGGCACCCCACATGTGTTTGGGAACACCTATAGGGGGAGGGGAAGTGATGCGGGGACTTCCCGGTGTTGGTGAGGAAAAGCCAGAGGATGGTGTGGAACATTCCAAGGAGACACACAGTGGAGTGAATGTATGTGCCTCGGGAATTCGAAGTGACTTCAGATGAGGAGGCTTTTTCGATGGGATACAGGGATAGTCTTGGATAGGTTGGGTACAATAGATGGAAGAGCAAGGAGAAGGAGAATGCACTCGAGAGCTAGGCTCGGAAGCAGATGAAAAGGGTCGGGCCACCCTGTTATAGGAAGTATTTTGAAGGTGATCAGGAGAAAATAATGACCTTCCCATACTTGACAGAGATGTCTTCCTATTAATGCCAAAATCACTGCTCCAGCTATTTCTGTTGTTGTTGTTGTTGTTGTTGTTCCAGTTTGGTTGATTTAATTGCTCCGGGGTAGTAGATGATGGTGTCTGCTTATGGCAGGGGTGTGGGGATATTGTTGGAGATTGTCTGGCACTGGAAGGAGAGGAATGGACAGCGGCACACTTGGTTTGTTGGGTTGTTGTCAATGCACTGCCAAGACTTATATTTTGAGAGGCATCTGCTATCACACTCAGTTTTGGTGAGGGAGACCTTAGCCTCAGAGATACAGAGGACTGTGGCAATGTAGTAGAGATAGAACTTTTTGCATTCAAGCCGCTAGTCATGGCTAAAGATTGGGTGTTATTGCTCCTTTTTGCAAGGCTTTGGCTTATGCAGGAAGCAGCTTGTGACTTAGTCATCGGACTTGGACTAACGAAACACAAGGAGGGCTGAGGATTTTCTACTGGGGAAGTGCAGCACTTGGGACTACAGCATGGCTTTTTATTGCCAATGGTGGAAGGTAAGTTAGTTGGTCTATCATTGGAGAGATGAGAATGTAACTTTGGACGGGATTCTCCTGAACTTGCTTGTACCTGTTTCTTGACAGAGTCGTCATGCCTTGGAGAGACGGGAGGCAACCTAAAACCAACAAAGAAACATTGTGATATAAGATAATTATTCAACTTTGTTTCAAACCATATACAGTATTTAAACACATTAAGACAAGAAGACAAGTGTGGCTTTCCTGAGCTTTATAACCATTGAACTCATTTGATTTGATTGGAACGAAATCTCTCCCTTATCTAATAATTGACCCTGCTTAAAGGCCTGTGACTAGCATTTTAAGCGTAAGAAGTGTGACAGTTAAATAACATTATACTGTATTTATGCATTACTATAAATACAAACCTTTGACTGATGTATTGCTTGGCCTGTGCCTCCTGATTTGAAGGAATGCACTTTGTTTCATTGTCATCTGGCAAGTCTGGTCTTTTGCTTGTGAACTTTGGAAGATCTGAAAAAGGAGACCTTCTCTGAGTTGTAGCTTGCTCTTTGGTTATCTGGTCCTTCCTCAAAGAAGATTCCAGACTGTTAGAGATAGGCTGTTCTGGAGCTGATATGTCCTTTGTGATGCACGAAGAAGAAGAAACTTCTGTTGAGATGCCTTCCAGGGAAACCTTCTGAAGTTGGCTGGGAAAGGATATTCTATTCTGGCTCGGAAGCCCTCTCACCAAAACAGGATTTTCTGAATTTTTGTTAACTATTCCAGGTTCTAAGGGCAAAGTTGCATTATCCTCAGGGGCAGATAAGGGCAACACGGTGTGGGAATGTTCAGGATTCTTGTCACAATCACTTGAATCATCCGGCACACGTAGACTTTTCTCCGTCTCCTGTTCTAAAGTGATTGTCATATCTGTGCTATCCAGTATTTTGCCATCTAAATTCTCCATAGATAAGTCTTGTGAACATGTAAAGCTCTCCTGTTTAAAAGTACAGCTAACATTTTCCTCAGAATGGCAAGGCACATCTCTCGTTTCTTCCTGTAACTCTGTACATTCATTCAGTGTCAGGTTCTTCTGTGTTGCCTTTGCTACCTGTTGCACTTTTGATTCAGTAGCTCCATCTGGCAAGATGGAGGGCGTTTCCGTTACAGAAAGGTTTTCCATTTCGGAAAACACTGAATGGTCATCCCTCTGTTCTTCAGGTGATATGAAATGAGTATCTCTGTTGGAATCTGTTGGCGATTCATAGTCACATGGTTTATCCTGCACTGAAAGTGCATTTATTTGTACAGAGCTGTCCCGCTCTGGGTTTGTACTTTGTGTTTCTGGCTGGGTCGCCTTCAAGTGAGAACTGTCTGGACACAATTCACAATCTGTGGGTACTCCTCCAGAAGGGGGACAAATGACTCCTGTCTCAGTCGTTGCCGTCTCTGCATCTGTTCTGTCTTGGGATTTTTGATATTTTGGAGAGAGTGGAGAAGCAGGATGTAAGATGGAGGATCCTTCCAGGTCTGAAGTGCTCTCTCTGGGGCTGGTTACAATACAGCTGTTCTCCTGGACACACGTGGAAGACAGCTGCTCTCGAACAAGGATGTGGCCGTACATCCGAGGCTCTGTAAGCACTGGACAGTCTATGAGCAGAAAAGAAGACACAGTGAGGTTTGGTTTTGCTCAGCCTTCTTGTGAGACTGATGCATGTCATTTATGAAGGATGGGCTCAAATCTATGCAATTTATATAAATGAACAGAAATATTTATGTCGTGCAATAAAAAGTTAGCTACTGACAAGTATGGAATGAGATTTGTTCCTAGGCATTAAAACCTTCAGTAAAAATAAGAATGATTGAACAAACACCTTCATATAACATAATAATTCATTGCAACACCTATAAGATCATTAGATAAGTGTGTGAGCATTTTAAAAAGTAATAAAATGAATTCTAAATTTATATATTTTTTAAGGATTGTACCTTTTGGACCCTAGCAATCATTTCACATTGTTGCCCTTCAGTAATGATAATGCTGCTTAATGCTTTAAACATGCCAATTTGTAAAAATAAAAATACTTACCCAAAAACAACCTAAAATCACAACTGATATTACTGGCTCACCATTAACAATTTTGTATATAAGTATGCTGGATTGCGCTAAATACAGTTTTCTAAAATATAAGACCATTAGACCATTAAAAGAACTATCCTTTAAAAACTAAGGACTTTTCTAAAGGAGAAAATCTCAGTTTGAGGGCAAAAACTCACCTAGATGTGTTGGCGTCTTGTCCGCCTGCTCGGGTGTGTTCCCCTTGACCTCCGCTGACACCCGGCCCTCCCGGAGCCTCTTGTGCAGTGGCATCTTAATACTGGCTGCCTTGTCACTGTACATGCGGACCAGCATCTGTACCTTGCTAAGGATCTTCTCCGAATTCTCTGCCAGGCAGGGATTCACTCCTCCCTCAAACAGGCCCATTCCCATCACATCAGGGGTCCCCTTGTAGAGGTCATTGCTGAGAATTTCTTTGGTACATTTGGAGCTTTTGCTCACTTTGATCTGACTGGACAGTCCCTCCAGATTTGCACATGGCACAGTGCTCTCAGACTGGACAGTCTGGGAAGTATTTTTTTTTATCTCTTTGCGGTTCTGTTCAGAATCATCTCCCTCAGTTAGAACCTCAGGGTCCATTTTGTCATCCTTGGTTGAAACACTATTCCTACATTTTGCAAAAATGCCAACGGAGCATTCCTCCTCAGTGGAACCTTTTCTTTTAATATTTTGTTTATTCTGCATTTCTGTATGTGCGCTGCACTCTCTTTTCTCCTTTTCCTTCCAGATCTTCATCAGCTCAGAGCAAGTATGGATCTCAGTGTCAGAAACTTCACTACGTACCTCCGTACATGCATACGATTCAGTATGAGTATCAGCTAAATCTGTGCAATCAGCTGGCAGGTCGGCTGGGATAAGGATTTCTTCTCCTGCTTCAGGAAGAGGAGAAACATGATTAAGTTCAGAGTCATCAACATCTGAGTGTCCAGTCACTGACTCGCAGAGGTCTTCCTGTCGACTAACGACATTGAAGCGAGATACTGACTCCTTTACCATGCCACTGGGAATGTGAGAAATACTGTTTCTCCTGGGTATCTGGCTATCTGTGATATCTGCAGCCTCATAGTAATTACGAATTTTCTCAATGATCTGTCGGTTGCTCTTTGTCAGCAAAGATTCATTTTTGTCAGTAGTTAAAGGCTGGGGGAGGCAGATTTTGCCTGACTCAACGGTATGGGGTCCTTCGTCATCGTTAGAAAGACTGGAGACTTCAGCACCATGAAATCCATATGTGCAATCAGATTGTGATTCCTCCAAACTATCTTGACTAGGCACGTCATTCGTATCCTTTAATTCGGTAGAGTCTGTGGAGTTCTCTGTGAAGACCAGATTCCGGTTCTCTTGGCTAATCTCTTGCAGCATATTTGCTAGGGAGGAAATGCAACCTTCTTTTCTAGATTCCTCCTTGTCAGACGTTGTACCAGCCTGACATGGATGGGCTTGGCCTTTTGTGATGACAGTTTTATTGTCTTCCACTGACTTCTCATCTTGCATGCCAATATAATCACAGTCTTGCTGGCAGCTGCTAGTCCCAGGGGAAAGAGGCTGTCCCTCATCCTTCTTGGTGATACAAGTGTCCTGTTCTCGGGCGGTAGCCGAGTTTTCCAAGGTCTCAGGGACGGTGTGTTCCTGCAGAAAGAAGAGCAGCACTTTACATTAGAGAAAAGGAGTAAAGCTGCTTTTTCAGTGCCAAGTGCATAATAGCCTAGATGCCTGTAGCATTTTGGGGAGTCTTTGCCTGCAATTGCAGTACAAATGGAAGTTGAAACTGGATATTATTGAATATATGCTTTATATCCTAATGGAAGCAAAAATAATTGCAGATAATTACAGGATATGAAAATATATCATCATCGAATGTGCAATTTCATCATTTGATGATTTTGTACAACTTAACCTTGGGAAGAGTGCTTTCTGAATGGTATCTATATCCCATCTAACATTAAATAAGTAATGAATTCTTAAAATAAATCTTATTGGAAGTATTTTTCTGCCCTCGGAATGCAGATGCTCCTCACTTTATGATGATTCGCCTTACTACAGTTTGACTTTACGATGGTGCGATGGAGATGCACATTCAGTAATCAGCTTGGAATTTTGATCTGTTCCTGGGTTAGCAATGTGCCATATAATACTGTCTACTGATGCTGGACGACAGCAGCATCCACACAGCCACGCTTACAGTCTCTGTAGCGATCGCAAGCGTAAAAACCTCGTACACTGTTTAACAAAGTATCGTGTGGCGTTTTTTTTTTGTGTTTAACCGAATAAACTTGTATTCATTTATTTACTTCTTTCAATTACTGGTATTTGGTTAGTTACAGAAATGATTTACTTATTCAGTGACAGTAGCTTATTGTTGTATCATATTCATATTTGGCTTATAAAATATTTTCCATGTATGATGGGTTATCGGAACGTAACCCCATCGTAAATCGAGGAGCACCTGTATATTTGTATGACAAATATAACAATGTCCCCTGTGGTGGACTGATATCCCATTCGAGGTGTCCCACTGTCTTGTGCTTTACTCTGCCTGGGATATACCCTGTGTCCAGTGTAAGTGGTTGTAAGATGGATGGACAGTTGGTCATCAAGTTTGCCTTTGGCTATTGTGTAAATAAATACAGAATATTTGTCACTATTATTTTGCTTTAAATAAAAAAGGAGTTCACTAAAGTGCAAACATGAATATTTTGATCTGAAGCCGGCCTCACAGTATAAAGGTAGGTACCTTACTAAGCAGCTGAGCTAGCCTCCCTTCCCCTGTCTGGCTTTGGTTGATGAACTGCATGATCTCCTCAGCAATTGACAGTGTTGGAGGGGTCATGTCTTCATCTGGGCCAAGTCCAAGGTTGTCCGGTGCTGATCCCAGTTCAGAAACAGAGGAAGCTGGTGTGCTTGCAATGCCTGAGGAGTCCATGGTTTCCTCCTGAGGGCACAGCTCACACTTCTTACCTGCCTGCAAGCCGAGTAACCATCACACAATGGTATTTACGCAATGGTATAAAGCAGCGTTTCCCGATCCGGTCCATGGGAACCCACAGACAGTCCACGTTTTTGCTCCCTCCCAGCTCCCTAGCAAAAATGCGGACTGACTGGCAGGGAGCTGGGAGGGAGCAAAAACATGGACCATCTGTGGGTCCCCAAGGACCAGACTGGGAAACACTGGCATAAAGAATATTGGCAATATATGAAATCATTCACAAAAACAAACAAGATAGAATTATATATACATTTTTAAGCAAGACTCTTCAGACATACCTTTAATGCATCTGTCATTCAGAATTCCAATATCAATATGGTTTTGGGAACAGGGTATAAAAACAATAATCCCAGATTAGTAATACATTCAAAGTATTAACCATAATATTATCATTGTATTATGTCATACAATGAAGATAATTTTCTGTGATCTCTGCATTGACTCTACTGACATTCATTCAATAAATTCTTCATATTCATTTGGCATTAAGAATTTTTGAGGCATTCAGTTGTCAACATTGCACCCCACTTTGGCAAGAGAGATTTAATCGCAGTGACATCATATACCACCAAGATATATAAGGAGTGACAAACTCACCGCTCTGCTGACACACGGCCTCAATATCCTTGGCAGGGGCTGAGGAAACAAGCAGGAAACACAATCCATTGTTCCTGCTCCTTGTTTCATGACCTTTGATTTTATTATATTTATTGTGTTACTTTGTTAAGAAAACACTCCTCTACTTACAAACGAGATACTTCTGAACAGCCGTTCGTAACTTGAAATGTTCGTAAGTTGTTATTCGACATCATTTTAAGGGTGTATGCAAGTACTAAGAACGAGGATGCTGGAAGTACGCATGTTACGCTGCTGCGCGACGGGAGTAGCGGCCAGAAGTCATACCAGGCGGAATTGCCGCACAGAAAAAAAAACTGATGTTGCTGACAGGAAATGGGAGCCCAATGAACACAATTTGGACTTACAGTCCTCTTCGTTCGTATGTAGAGGAGCGTCTGTAGATTATATAGAGAAAATGTACTACTCCCTTATACCAGCTAATTTTACCCTGGTGAAAGTCAGGTGTGTATAAAACTCTCGTTAAAAATATAGGTCTAACCTGACTGCCTTCTTCCACGACGGTATGGAAGGTTGCCCTCCAACAAGAGTGGGAGACTCTTTTTTGCTTTCTCCGGTGTGTAGATGAACTCTGGAGGCTCTGCAGAATTCACATAAATTGTTTCGTCACCAACACCAAGAAGAAAACCTAAATCCTATCAATCATGTGTGTTACTGTAATATTGAATGCATTATTATTTCATTATTATGTTCAGGGCTTTCACCAACCTGACTGCCTCCGTCCTCGTTGGTGACCTCGTGAATCACTGGGTCTTGGTGAGGAGGATATTTTTTTAACAGACTCGTGATCAATCTGGAGAACTGGTAACCAAAAAGTTTTATGGTGTAAGGCACATGTTGTTGTTTTTTTCTTCGCCAGTATAGATGTAGGGATATAATCAGTTTATGGAAAGAATGTGAATACAAAATAATAATGCTTACCTTGACTGTAGTTGTCTCCAAGGACCTGCCTTGCCTAAAAATGTTTGAAGAAATGAATAATTTTGTTGGAATTCCAGGCTATATTCACAAAGCACAAAGCAGTGAGAGGCAGCCGTTAGGACACACCTTCTGAGGCAGCGAGGCTGGGTGGTTCTCAACAATCAGTCTCTTGAGGTAGTGCAGCCATAGTCGCTTCTCCTCCTGGTTCTTTGCCTAGGAAAGAGAAGAGACTCAGCCTCAATGTCTCAGGAAAAGTGAGGCAAAGAAACGACAAAGGTAGACACATCCAAACATATTCCATTAACGACGGCAAACAAAAATTCTTAAGATCATGAATGATACTGTTGGTAAAGCTTAATATAATGATAATATATCATTCTAATAACAAAAATGTGAGCAAATTGCTTAATATGTTATGCTCAGTTGCCTATATGACCACAGTAACTAGAGTAACTAGTAAATTTAACTACAACATTGACTGCAGCACGTCTTTGTTTCATAGCAAGTATCAAACACTTAGACTTCCTTGAAGGTATTCCTGTGTAAAATGAAAATTATATCAGGATATTTTTTCCAAGTGGATCATACTCATTTAACCAAAACACATCTCAGTTGTGACAGCCTAAGTAATGTACTGGTCATTATGCACAGCCCGGCCTCCCTCACCTGTACGATGTGTTGCTGTTTGGGGATGGTCTGGTCAGACACTTTGAAGCACAAAGGGTCTTTCAGGGATTCTACCAGAAGCAGATTACAGCACTAAAAGAATCAGGGAAAAGAATAAAACTGTGAAATGAAGGTAAAACACTGTTATAATGCATGTATATATGCATATATGCTGCTGTCCCAAAAACTAAAACCAGGTAGAATAAACATGAGACGTACATTAGAATTCTGATGATCAAATGACACTTTTAATCTGATTTTGAAGAACAAGGTTGTCTCAGTATGAATGACAGTTACTACTTAGTAATTTGTTATGTGGTGGGACAGTGGTTAGCACTGTTGCCCCAAATCAATGTCTCTGCCTCTGTTATGACTCTCACACTGCAATCCAGCTGCTTCCAGCTATCAGAAACTGTATAATATGAACTCATGTGGCCAAGATAATTGCAGTCAGCAATGTTGCAAACATTCAAAAAAGGTGTTAAATTTTGACAGTGTTGCTGTTGTCCCACTGTGTGCTACCTTACCCTCAGTTACACAGAGATCCTCCCCTGTTTATCTTTGATAATCTCTGGGATTACTAAAAGGTCACTGATTTAGCTGAGAGCTATGTTGCTTCAGCTAAAAGGTCTCCCTGCTTTTTACGTGCTTAACCTGCACAATACAGACTAACTAATGATCCTGAGCGCTGGCCTCTTCAGTCACTGTACTTACAAAGATGTGAGTGCTGTATATAAAATGTTCTGCCCTCTTCTTGGCAATAAGGAGCATCTTGTCGAACAGGAAGAAAGCTCTCTCTTTCTTGACCCTTTGTACCCGGAAGGAGCCCTCCAGGACCAGTTCTCCAAAGCCACTGAGATCTGGACCATCCCAGTTCAGAAGTAAGTTCTCGATTTCCTGTAGAGTAACATAGTGCAATGTATCATTATTAAACAAAGACTACCAACTATGAAAACCTAAATCCTATCAATCTACATGAGGTACACTTGCACCCTCATAATGCATTCATAAAACATTAATAAGCATCATGTAAGAATACCTTATAATGCATTCATAGAATATTCATGAGCAGCATGTTGGTATCTTAACATGTATTAACACATTGCATTCATAATTCCAATGAGCAAGACATGACAGCTTTAATATACATTAATAAGAAACATTATATGATTATGTGATTATAATGATTATTAATGTATATTAAAGCTGTCATGTCTTGCTCATTGAAAGTATTATGAATGCAAAGCTTTGAGCCATGTTAAGGGAAACTTACAAACTTATAAATGCATTATGAAGGTGCACTAAATGTTGTACTAATGAATAATTAATGCATTATGAAGGTGCAGTTAATGTAAAGCGTTACCTCAATATATAATTTGGGTTAAAGTTCACTTTGCATGATACCTAATTTCTGTTCTCGTAATAGATACTGGGTATACTGGGGATACTGGGATGTGCACCTGCAGTCTGACGGCATGTTCCTGTTTCCTCTTCATGTCGTTGATGTACCAGGCCACTGCTGTCATAGTGATGGTGGCATCTTCCACCGCCTCATACCCAGGGTCACTCTTGTCAAAATGTTTAGATAACTCCTGCAATACAAAAAAAATGGATGTTTACCTGGATGCATAAAGTCTACAAGAACCTTAGAATTGATTACTGATATTCCTTATCCAGTGTCCAGTAGAGTCAGCAGTGCATCATTCACAGACAGACAATTTCTACAAAATTTTCTTGAAATACTCCTCGTCATACGTCCATACTGGCTGGAATTTAACCGGAAGGTGTCGCTCGTGGACTGATGCCTGAGCTGAGTGGACCGACCTGCAGCAGTAGGTGATACTTCAGGATCCTCTGCACAGGCTTCAGCAGGTAGGTCTCCAGAGGTAAAGAGTGACACAAGGTTGCCTGCCGCTCCTGGAAGAAGCCCACCAGGCATTCGTTCTTCATGCACTCTCGCAAAACAGCCACTGAGCTGGGAGGAGAGAACATGGTCGCAAAAGTTATTAGTCGCCGACGTTAATTTTCTATGAAGGCTAATAATGTATTTACATAATTCCACAACCACCCATTTTCCATAACCACTTTTCCAGTAGAGGGTCTCAGTGAGAATGAAGCCAACTGAGGAAAGGGTAACTTTACTCATAAATACTTAGTAGTTACTCAGTTACTACTGAAGTACAAGTAATGAACAAATGTAGCACCTACTTTAGATTAGATACATCATGATTCATTAATGATGAACAAACATGAGATCAGTATTATACCTGTGTTATTCATTAATTGTTCCTTCAGTAGTTCATAAAGGTTTAACAGAATTAACAGATATAGTAACAAATATAAACTGCTTGAGATAAAACATAAGATTGATAAGTAACCAAGACTTATTCTGTGGTTAATTAATCCATAAGTAATAGCATATGCTAAAACTATATTATTTGTGCCCCCTCAAGTAAAGAGTTACCACAGAAAGCACAAGGCTCACACTAGGGGAAACTCTTGATCAAAAGATGCCCATTTATCCACTAGGGGCGAATTAAAGTCACTAATTCGCAAGACTGCATAAGGAAACCAGAGAACCCAGAGGAAACTCCAATCCTGGAGGTGTGAGGTTATAGTACTAACCATTAAGTCACACCGGATAACCTAACCATGAACTAAAAAACATTTCAATGTCAACATAATCCTAAATACTCAATACAGAATGATGGTAATCTATATTTGACTATGAGGTACAGATGGTCATTTAGACTTACTTGGGGTAGCTCATACAGTAGATCGTGTAAATGTCAAAGGCCTCACTCTGTTAAGTTGGCAAAAAGAGGTAGCATTAGCAATGTGGATAAAATGAACCGAACACAGTGCCCGTTAAACAATCGAAATGAAAAGCAGTACACCATTAAGAGGGTGCCACACAAAGAGCATTAATAGTTACATTTCTTATTGGCTATAACAATGACCTATTCATTGTCAATGGAACAGGCTAAAAATGATGCATGCAAATGGAAGTGTCACTCAAGAACTTATACAACTCAGGTCAATACCACGTCTAGCACTCCATAGAGTCCCTGCCTTTGACTCACCCTCTCTACAAAGCACTCCGCAATGCCTGCTGCATGGGAGCTTCGCTCGAGGTCTTCCAGCAGGTCACTGTTGAAAGAATAGAGGTTCTCATACTCATGACTGTGAACGTCGGCTGCAATCTTAGAGCTACCCAAAGCAATCATTAGGACAATGTGCAATACCGCAAATGGTATTTACATAGGTCAGACTCTTGTAAATGCAGAATGAGGATGTATTTGCTTGGTACTGGAGGACAGTTAGGCTAAGGATGAGTTGACAAAGTCTAAAAAACATTGTTTTAGTAATTTATTAGTTTTATGATGTAACAGACAATTCTGTCATAGTTAACTCAGAACCCTGTGTGGACAAGAAAGGCTGCCTGGTCTCCTGCTTCTAGCCAATGAGACGATCGTCCCTATCGTCAGAGATGAGGTCTTAATGACATCAGACCAATCAGAATGGTTTTGCTTTAATTAAAATCCCACAGGCAAAATTCTGGAGGTCAAAATTTGTGAAATTCCATTATGTTAAATGTTTATGTGTAAATAGTTATTTAATATGTTGAGTTCATATTAAATCACTTATAGTTCATAGAAATAAAGAGTGATAATTTTATGAAATCGAAAATAAGAAATTTTGTGGTATAAAATGTGTGATGATCACAAAATTTTGTTAAGTGTCGTACTTTTTCCAAAGTGAATATTTATGGTTATCCTCGCATTATTGTGTGAGTCTGTCAAACCTGAATGTCTTCTTTTACGATGTATTTGCATTGCAGTCGTGCTGTGGTGATATTTAAGTTCTGCTTTGCGATACTGACAGACGCCTGCATTTTCATTCACTTTAATGGTAAATGCTTCCACACAAATGATGCTTTCGCTGTTTATTTGGACTCTCATCCTCTATGCACCATCTTCCTTCCACTGTATTGGCAGACAATTGACAAGAAAAATTAGAATCAAAGCTTTTAAATAATTGAATAATCGAGTTTAATCAAGTAATCATGACAGCTCTAGCTGACATGTATTTCTATGCATCCATGCATCCATCTTCCCACTGCTAATTCTTGTCAGGGTCCTGGGGATGTATTTTGATTCATCTCAGATTTATGGCCCTCTTTTTCTTATTTTGTATATCACTGCACGTTTCTATTGGAAGGTGTTCGATTTTGACAGTGTTGCTGTTGTCCCACTGTGTGCTTCATTATTCAGCGCATGTGGACTGCCCTCAGTTACACAGAGATCCTCCCCTGTATATCACTGATAATTTCTGGAATTACTAATAGGGTTAGGGTTAGGGTGATGGAGCTGAGAGCTATGTAGCTTCAGCTAAAGGTCTCCCTGCTTTTTACATGCTTAGCCTGTACAAATACAGACCTCTTATTTTCTTTCTGATCCGCCATATGAAAATCGGGCCTTCAGTCACAAATATTACACAATCCAATTCTAAAAGCCAAATCACACAGATACATACAATAGGCAAAAAAGTCCCCCCTGTATTCAGTGATACTTTATATGTGGAGTATGACTGAAGCTGCAATCTTCACTACCAGTATTCTCATCATTTTGGAATTCGGTCACTACCCACAACAGCATGCAAGAGACTTTACACTGTTCCTTATGTGCAGAACAGCCTAAAGAGGGTGTTAATCTGTTACAGTTACTATTCAAAGTGTCAGGAACTCTACTTTGTTGCTGTGGCTGTAGTGAATTTTGACATACTGAATTTTGTCTTTATATTTTTATGTACACAATGTAGAACCGTTTGTTCACTGTGCCACAGCCAAGCTGAAATCCGCATTGTTCTTGCTGAATCCTAGGTTACATTAACGTACCCTGCTTGCAATAGGACCCACACATGGGGTGGTATTTATCAGAGAGCTGGGCAACCAGTGCAACTACGCTACATGAGATCGCTACATGGAGCCCACAAGATGAAAGGTGAGGGTCTGATGCAGTGTCATTTGGGTGGCAGGAATGAATGGGAAAGGTCAGACCATTGAGTAATTGCTAAAAGTATATGAGTATAGCTGTTGACTAAAACAACACATTTCACTGAGGAGGGGTAATTTCCCAACTTATATTATTCTAGTATAATAATACTATGTTATTTATGAAACTACTGTAAGCTAGATGGAAAATGCAAAAGATTGTAAGTCGTAGTATATTGTTTAATGTGGAATTAAATTAACCATATTAAAAGGGTAAAAAAAATTTAATCATCAGAAGATGTCATATAAACAGGAAAACTATTTCAACCACTGTGAAAAGAGGGTATTTACTTCATTAAAGGGTTTGTTTTTGATTTATCTTGGAATTGTCTGGACCCACTGGTTAAAACAAAATTCCCCTAATTCTTTTAGTTTCCCATGAATCATCGGCTCAGTAAAAAAGAATGAGTCGTGTACTGAAGAACTCCACACTGGAAACTGAATGACGTTACGTAACTATACAGCAGAGGTGGGAAGTTCAGGTTCAGAAAGTACAAATCCAGACCAAAATTTTCTTTCAATCAATCAGTTGAGTACTCTGTGAATGTGACTCTTTATACTCAACTGCTTGATTGAAACAAAATTTTGGTCTGGATTTGTACTTTCTGAACCTGAACTTTCCACCCCTGCTTTGGAGCTCAGTCAAAACTAAAGCAAATACATGCTACTTTTATTAGCTACTAAAACAAAATAAGAGAAATGTAGAGTTAACAGCAACTGTATAAATCATAATAAGAATATTATGTCAGCTTTCTGGCTTTTGGTGGGTTTATTTTCTAAGAAATTAAGGACAATAAGTATATATTCTGGAATTTTCATACAGATCTGGCAGGTGTCTTTCACCTGTGTTTTTCTCTACTATATTTGAGGCCCTGGGCTGAGAGGCACAATCTAATGATGTAAATGTACTCTATCTGAGGCCCTGGGCCGAAAGGCACACTCTAATGATGTAAATGTACTATATCTGAGGCCCTGGGCCATGAGGCACACTCTAATGATGTAAATGTACTATATCTGAGGCCCTTGGCCGAAAGGCACACTCTAATGATGTAAATGTACTATATCTGAGGCCCTTGGCCGAAAGGCACACTCTAATGATGTAAATGTACTATATCTGAGGCCCTGGGCCATGAGGCACACTCTAATGATGTAAATGTACTATATCTGAGGCCCTTGGCCGAAAGGCACACTCTAATGATGTAAATGTACTACTGTATATCTGAGGCCCTGGGCTGAGAGGCACACTCTAATGATGCAAATGAACAGCATTGAGTGAGAAATTCCACACAATAAATGTAAACAACCAGGAAGGACAATATCAATGTCACTGGACAAAATAGACAGAATTTAAAGGTCTTTGCAGTGTCAGTGCAGTGGTACATTAACCACGCAGTGGACTACGTGTAAATCTAGTATGTATGTACAGTATGCATCACAATGAATTAGCTACGTACAAACACTAAAAATGGTAAGCATATCTCTATGAGATTTTTGCATACAACTTAGCCAAATGGCTAGTGACATAGTCACAAAGAACTGGATTTGACTGGATGGAAATTCAAAGTCAAATTTTTTTCAACAGACGACTTTTATATTAAACTAAAATTTTATGACATCACGACTTCTATGGAGCTGGAGGGTAATATTGATAGCTTTGGTCATTCTAACCTGACATGTTTTGAGAAAGGGAGAGCTTTGCAGCTCCTTTTTACTTCTATAATGAGTTCATTACTCATAGTTGAGTGCCTCATGTCTTGGCAATGACCAAAAGCAAACGAGATCCGCATGTTGTCAGAAAAAGCAGCGTGTGCCAGAAAAGTAGACATAACAATACCAGAGTGAATTCTTGGGCCCCATTGTTTAATGGTGACTAAATGTTTTAGATATATACAATTTCATAAATTAGGTCAACTGAGTGTTCTAGAAAAATGCCAATCAATGAACTACGGGGAAAAGAGGAACCTCAGGAATGCGGAGCCACACTGGGGTAAGTCTGGGAATTTTTATTAAAGATATGGGGAAACCTCTTGTTTTCAGCTCCCTTATTTAATTAAAAATGAATACAAATCAAATTCAAAGCAGGTGGAACTACTGCCTCACACTGGACAAAGATCTTAACTGTAGAAGTATTTCCTATGCAAACCAGTGCAGTGAACCCTGCTTGACTGCAACCCAGCTGCAGTGTTTGGGTCACGTTAAACAGAAATGCACGTGAAAGCACTGCCTTGGCAGCAGAGCAAGAAACAAGACAACAAGGCTCTTTGTGGGTGGTGACACACCTACTGGTCGCTTTGGAGACATTGATTTACTGAACAGATTTAAAAAGCAAAAATGTACTGTAATTTACTATGGACAAGCATATTATGCTACATTTGTTGAACTTATTTTATGTGTTTAGGCCAAAAATATTTAGAACTGTCTCTCTCTCTCTATATATATATATATATATATATATATACACACACACACACTGCATTTTTACTTCTATAATGATTTCATTACTAATTATAGACACACAGCCTCCTTACGATGGAGTTAAGTTCCAATAAACCTATCATAAGGTAAAAATATTGAAAAGTATATGAAAAGTATTTTACAACAATGTACCTACCCTAACAAACACCACAGCCTTATTACATGCTTAGAATACTTACATTAGCCTACAATTGGGTAAAAATCATTAATACATATAACACCTGCCGTAACCTGGGGAGCCTCTGCATGTACATTTTTTTCAATGTTGTCCAATAGATTCATACTAACTAATTTCAGGCCTAGTTAAACTAGTATGAGATAAATACATCCCGTCGAGTAAAACCTCAGGCAAGCCTGGATGAGACAAGCTTCTCCTTGCAGACAATGTTTATAGGTAAGATACATCATAAGCAGAGCGTTTGATCTCACAAATGTAACGTGAAATATGTATGAAAGTGCAACATTATAATTACTCAGGACAGCAATATACGCTCTTGAAATGAAAGAATTTATCCGTCTTTCAGCACTGACTTTACTTCTCTGTAGTTATCTGCAGTGTAGAGTTATTCAAATGTGCATGACAAGGCACCTCTTACCTGTTAAATTCATAGATGTCCTCAATGTTGCAGAAGAGAGTGTTGACCTCCTCCGGCTTCAGCGGCAGGTCCCCACAATCAACAATGCAGCCCAGGTAGTCCTAGGGAGCAACCAGAGAAAAGGGGCATCGATTTTGGCCTGTGGATGGTGGTGCAGCCTCAGGCCTCCAAGGTGCATATCTGAGTTCTGTCCATAGCTCTGTGAGCATAGAAATGCATGTTCTGTGAGTTTGTTTGTGTTCAGTTTTCCTCCCGCTCTTCAAAACCATCCCGCTAGGCGGACATCTCCAAATTGCTCATCGTTCGTGTTCAGTGACGTTACTGTTTATCAAGCACCAAAACTTTTTGGGACCTTAAAACCTATTCTTGGTATGAAGTAATATTTTCCCAACATGCTTGTAGTTGGTAACTACGAGCTCTGTGTGTGTTATCCCTAAGTTCAGAGATGTTATGTTTTCTATAAGATTCCCCTAAAAAAGACAGCCACTATTTTACCAATGGTGGAAACATGGAGGGTTCATTAGCAAAGAAACCCATCACTAAAGAAAACATCTTTATTGCAAATAATAAAACCTACCAAAACAGGAAAGTTTTAGCAATTAACCCTTCATTAAAATCCTCACTGCTACAATGTTTGCCCTTTTTTCATCCTGACCTGGCATAAGAATTCACAAGAAAACTGATCCCTCAAGCTTCCTGCTCTGCACAGCCTTGCATCCTCCTAAGAAACTGCAAGACTTCCAACTTCTCCAAAGATCTCATTGGCTCAGTATGTTAGTTCTGATAAAGCAAGTTACTTTGCTGCTACAATAAATTAATCTTCACCAGTATTCACTTCAGTATTACCATCCATCCTTCCATACATCCTTTCCCATCCATTTGCTACACTGCCCGGGCATTTTGTATGTTATGTTAATGTGTTAATGTATGTTAATGTATGTTAATGTTATTTAATGCTATATTGCCAATTTGGAAACATCGACAAAGACAATAAAGTCTATTTATCAGTATGTATTATACTTTAATTAATAACTAATATTTGCATAGATTTGTTTATATTTTGGATAGATTTTTATTCTGACACTGGCTCCTGGCATTTTTTTTAACCAAAGGAACCTTTAGGATAAAAAGAAATTGGTTTGTTAATATGCATTATTTGGGTTCTTCAAATCAAAACATTTCAGCCATGTTAAATCCAAATTAACTGCCTTGTCAAGTGACCAACTAATTCATGAGATAAGCTCTTCACACAAAGACATACTTAAAGTGATCCGACATGCTCAAGAACAATAAAATGCTTGCAGCCAGTGGTTTTCGTAACCAGGAAATGACTTGTGGGCTGCAGTCCAAAAAGGGACCTCTAGGAAAAACAAACCAAAAAAAAACAATATAAACTGTGAAGACCTTTAAAAAAAATAAATGAATAAACAAAAAATTCAAAAGAGTTGACGTAAAGCAGGGAAGTGGCTTGTAACAGCAAAAGCCACTGCAAAAGCTTTTGGGTGCATTCTTAGGTCATACCATGTCTACCAGGTAAAGTGCATCGCCATGTCTGCGTCAGGTCAGTCCGGCCAAGAACGAAAGAATGAAAGAGAAATTGGTCTGAGAAATTCATCACCTTTAAAGGGATGAAATGAAACTGCAGCAGATGTAATTGCAGCTGAGATTTACAACCAGCCAGTGGCGGTAAGAATTCCCTCAGTGACCCGTGAAGTTTGCACTCCCTCTGAAAACTTATAACGAGAAAATGAAAACAAAGTTAAAGTAATAAGGAAGAAAAGAATAATGGAAGAAAACAAAGCTGAAGAAGGCACAGAAGACTCAGAAATTATTCAGGAACAAAAAACCTGCCAAACATACATGTTAACGTTTTACTTTTACTTTGATAGTTCCAATTCTGAAAGTAGGTCAGACATTTGAAGAAAAAAATTAGCCTCTTTCCAGTCCCCCGACCTTCCCCAATGCAAAGGCCTCTGCAGCCCCCCCCAGGTCCCGGAATCCCAGAGTTTTCCAGAGCAGGGTTACAGCCAAAAGACCCTCCCCCAATCTCCAGCCCTGATTGGCCGAGATACTGAATAGAAAACACAAGTTCTACCTCTATCAGTCATGCTCTCTTCTTTTCATCCAACCCACAACCACCTCAAAAACACAAATTTTAATTCTATTAAAAGTGGCTTTGACATCATCCCTCATTGGCATGCAATCAAACCATAGCTGTAAAACTCATCATTTGTACAGAGCTTTGTTGGTACCCAATCAGACAGATTTTGTATGTACTTTTAACAGGAAATATTTTATAAAGAAAACCTTTACATTTTACAAAACTTACAAACTGTATTTTTTACAGTTTTTTTCTACTGTAGACTCTATTGTTTCTTTTGGTCCACGTTTTTCCTCCCTCCCAGTTCCCAGTAAACTAGCAGGGAGCTCGGAGGGAGCAAAAATGTGGACTGTCTGGCAGGGAGCAAAAACGTGGACTGACTGTGGGTCCCCGAAGACCAGGTTGGGAAACACAGTTATACGCATCATTTAAAATGTTGTAAGGTCAACGATCCCTTGGCCACTGGGGCATTGTGCTCTTTCATTGTTTGGGTCCACACCTGCACTCTATGATCAGTCTCTAGATAAAACTGTCTGTCCAGTTATTAATATCACAAGCTATCCAGAGCCCAGTTAATGACAAGGATTTTATTTTTTCAGTCGTGAGATACTTTAGTTCTCTTCATGGCAGTTTGCATTGTAAGGGGCATAGCCTGCTCAGCACACTCCTTAACACTAACACCCACAGCTGAATCACCTATCTGCACTAAAAATCACTCTTTTTAGGAGTACTGATAAGCAGATGAAGTTATAACTGCTTCTTCACAGTCTATTGGGTGTTTTTATGGACCTGGCTGTAAGGTTAGTTAGGGGTTATTGCAATATATTTACATTCATTTCTTTAACAGACATTTTAATTTAAAGCTACTTGTTCAAATGGTGAAATTACTCTGCCAAACAGGGAATTTGAAATGGTGACCTTTCAATCAGCGTTACAGAATCCTAACCCACAGAGCAATACACTGCCCCTAACTACAAGTTACCAAGTTCTATTACGTCAACCTGTTGCACTGGATACACATTAAACTGAGACTCATGGATCTATACACTCTCGAGGTGCCATGTTGACCTGCACCACTCGGGTTCAGTACATCTACCTTCATCGGCCTAACAGCTGAGCGATAAGTCACAGGAGAAAGTATTTCGGACGGTGGGAGAAACTGGCATCAGGTCTTCCAGACAGATTTAGTATTGTACTAAACTGGTTCTTCTAGGCCAGTGTTCTCCACTGAATTTTGGAAGAGGGCCACACTTACGGGTGTGGAGCAGAGTTGGGGGTCACCATTTACTTTGTGAAAGTTGGCTAGCTGTTAGTAGTTTTGATACTGCTTCACTTGAATATTACCTTGCTACATAGCTGCACATGATTGGGGAAGTTGTATTGTGTCTAGATTTTAAAAAAAAAATGTAAAAATAACAGCATTTAAATCTGATGGTTAGGATAATTTGCTTATTTTTTAATTCGGTCACTGGCTACTCCCTCTCTGAGTGTTTTCATGGCCTTTTTACCCTCCATTCATTCCCTTTGGGCTACTCCATTGTTTGGGGTAATGTTTGCATCCTTGGACATGTAGCATTCTAGGCATTTCTGGGGGCAGAGCCAGGTTTGCTGGGCTTAAGACCCTTTACTGCTTATGGTGGAAGTGGAAGCTATTTTACCAAAGTAATCAAGAAAACAGGAGATATGTATGAGTTAGTAATGATCACCGTGTCAAATAAAATAAGACCACAGAGAAGTCTATGGAAATGGGTAAATATGACAAAGATGTTTTTTACATTAACAAAATGATTTTAGTTTCTGCATTAATTTTGAAATGACCCTGTAATGAAGAAGATGTTGGTAGGTGGATGGATTACTTCAGGAGAAATTATTTTTGCATTGTATAAAAATACCTTACTAAATGAATGCATATGTTTTGGTAAGAAATGCCCACTATTGCATGTTCTCGTGCAATAATATGCAGTAGATGCAATTTTTCACAGTAATTTAACATCACCAAAAAAATCAACTGTGTTCAGCAACATAAACAGGTGTCATCAAAACATAAGAATTAGTGAATATGTTCAGAAGCATGTTCATCGTGAGAGAAAAAAAAAGGAAGCTTACCTCCACAATGCTCTTGAGGTCTCGCACATAAGCTTGTTCTGTCTCCACAATCTCCAGCATCACTCTTTCTAAATGGGAAAGTTTTGGAGCGGGTGAGCACGGAACATTGCGCCCAGTCCCTTGACCACGGTCATCTAGTAGCTGAAAATAAGGTGTGAGGTCCAGGTTGATGTCGCAGTCATTGCGTTGGGACTGGGGATAGGATGGAGTCGCTCCATAAGGCAGGGAAGATGAGGAGGATGATTGGCCATCTTGTAGGGAGGCAGAGGATGCAGAGGAACTTAAGCTAGCTGCCCGGTCACTATCAGAGCAGACAGTGTTGACAGAGGTACAGCTGCCACCGGAGGCCTGCTCTATGGAGGCCATCCTTCCCACAATGCTGTTCAGAGAAGACACAGACGAGGGGCGCTGGACAGCTGCCGTGGAAAGAGGCAACAATTGCTATCAGTAAATCACATTTGATGCATGATTGCTTTATTGATGCTTTAGTACTAAAATGATTAACTGGTTTGTCTTAGCAATCATTACAATGAAGATGGATATAACTACGGATGCTGTGGCTAATAGGCCTAACGAATTGAATGGAACAGACAACATAACTAGAGGTAGAATAAGTTCATTCGCAAATACCCATCAACTATTTTGACAAATCAGGTAAATGCATGCTGAGATTACATTTTTGCACCCCCACCCTCAGATAAAAAGCCTCAAGTTATTTCTGCACCAGCTGATGAACTGCAAGTGCTATGCCTCTTGGGTTCACAGGAAATGTGCAGAAACAGTGAGGCTCACACTAATGCATAATAACATGTTTTTTTTCTGTTTGAAAAAAGGTTCGCTTGCTCTACTAAATTTCTGAAAACAAAGTCATAACAATATATAGGAGTCCCATGGTTCATTTTAGATGTCACTGCTGTATAATAAAATAATAATAATTTAGATAGATAGATAGATAGATAGATAGATAGATAGATAGATAGATCATTCTCATGCAATAATAGTTTGATTTATTCTCATAGCAACTCGATTAAGTCTCATCTAAGTATTGTTAGAAATAGACAAGAATGGAGCATTCAACTCGTTCATGGCAACAACAAAAAATACCAGGAAAGTGTTAGAAAGTAAAATATCTAAGACTTCCTGTGAGAATAAACAGGGTGGCATATTTTTTTTTTTACTCAACCAACCGTTTTGCACACTGCTTCGCACTACCAACACCTCCATATTTGGTTATCCTAGCTTTGGTATGCTTTCAATAAGTACCCTGGAGCAGATTTCAGCCAAAAATAAACTGTCCAGCATTCACCATTCCTTTTGACATTTACAGGAACTTAGAAGCAACGGCTTGCTACAATTACTATATATGTATCGCTTCTTTCAAATTGTGCCGTTTGCAGGAAAGTAAGTTCAATATAGCAAACCAGGAGCCAAGTTCACTTAGCTTTCACTAAATGAAAGTGAAAGCTAAGTGCATCCTCCACAGAACAGGAAGCATAAAATATATTTTTAAATTTTTTTACATTTATAAATCAATTGTTGGACATATAAATTGTGTTTAAAGTTCACTCCGGTTCCTCTGCATACGGCAGAAAAAAGCCACATCCATCAACATTTATTCAAATGCACACTTTAAATACTAAATATTAAAAATACTTGTAGTCAAATTATACTCACATTTTAGCATCTCGTTAATTAATGCATATCAAAGGTGCTGGTCAATATTTGAAGGCAAAAATCAATAAGAAGTTCTAATACATTGAGGATTCCCTCTTACCTTCTCAAATTTCACAATGCTCTGTGCCCTGACAGAACCAGGCAGTGAATAGTGAATGACCATCTACTTTCTTGTGTAAAGCCTAATATGCAAATACTCAGAACTCACCTACCTACATCACTATAACCTGAATTCCACACTCTGATATTCCGTACTGCTGTACTGCTGAGTTTAAGGTCGGCTCTGGCGATTAACCAGTCTTTCACACTACACCGGTAGAGACAGAGACACCCCAATATAACCAAAACCATTTCCTGTGTCAGTGTCACACGTCTTAAGAAGGCTTCCAGTTAAAATTGCTTTATGATTAATGAGCACTTTGTGGTTTACAAAAAGGTAAACTTAATAATAAATTAAGTACTGAAGAGTAAAAGACATAGAGTGTATTCCGTTCAAAAATCAGAGGCAACACTAATCCCCCAAACTTGCCAATTGCCAAAATTACTAACAAGATTGCAGAATAATAATACTGAGGTTACCCATAAGAATTTTTTTGACTGAACTGTTTTTTGGCTAAACAAATGTACAAATATTTAAATTTAATATTTATTTTAGATTAAATAAAGATATGATGTTTAAAATTCAGGGTCACGGGCGTCTGGACAAGCTAGTGTATAAAATGGATGGATGGATGGATGGATGGATGGATGGATTTTTAAAATGTGCCCAGCTCGCCATGCCTAACAAATACTGAGCAGAAGACAGCTTTAACACATAGAGGGATACGTTGCACCCTAAACAGAGGTGACTGCATGAGAACAGACATGCCACAAAAGAAAAACCAAGTACTCCTGATTAATTAAAGCCATTAAAGCAGATTGGGGGTTGGGGACCCTTAACCTGGACGGATCATCAGCCACTGAAGTACCAAACCATAAACTCCCAAAGACAAGAAACACAACTTATCTATGACAGTGTAGAGTGCATAAAATGCATTAAATAAGTATTCCTTTTTCACCTCACTGACTTGCCTTGTTTTCTATGAAAATAAGTAAATCTCTCAGTGACCTTACTGGAAATAATTCTACTTTAATGTCTCAAACCTTCAACGAAGAGCAATACAGCAAGTCAGGACAACAATTCATTTCATAATTACTCAACTTTAATAATATCAGGCATTTGATATTTGCACAATTCATAACCGTTAGGTCACATATTTTCTTATTCTACACTGGCAGCTGAGAATGGCTGCCGTTAACTTCCAAAGATAACTAGTTAGCCAGCTGGCTGCCAAATGTTAGACGAGTTCCATTCCTATAAACCAGAAATGATATACCATACTAGAATGTAAGATACATTGTTAAACACTGTATGAGGTGTTTACGCTCGCGATCGCCACAGTGACCGAAAGCATGGCTCTGTGGATGCACCCAATAGTGGGAAGTATAGTTCCCCATTAGGCTGGGAATAGATTAAAATTCAAAGTTTGATGACTATTAAATGTGCATTGCTATTGTACCATCGTAAGTCGAACGATCGTAAAAGCGATAAGGACTTATAGCTAGGAGTGTAACGGTACCTGTATTGGCACAAGAAAATTTTGGTGTGGGTCTTTCGGTTCGGTATGCATATGTAATGAACAAATGCAGCAAATGCAGAAGCTTTGTATGTTTGTGTGTTTCCCCCGAGCAACATTCGGAAAAGCCTGGATGAAGCAGCACTACTACGCATGCATGCGTACGTCCTAATGTGAAGCTGGAAGTTGTTAACGTGAATACAAGTACAGATATCTATTTTGTTATGCTTTGCCTTTTTGAGACAATATTTGTGTTGCACAGTTCTAATATGAAGCTGAAAGGTGCTAATGTGTATACAGTACTGATCAGGTACAGTTCATTTTCTAAATGTGCCCCTTAATGGATATGGAATGGTGTGAGGCAACATTAATAACCACATATGCATAATACAGTACATTCAGGTTCAAATCCACCTTGAGACCAAGCAAAAAGTCAGTTTTCAGTCCTGTATCTCACCTAAATAGATGCCCGTTTACCCCTAACACATGTTTACAATGAAATGCAAAATTAAATTCGATTAAAATTTGCAAAGTCAGCACCCCCTTAGAAAAAGGCGCCCCAGGTTGCCTCCTAGGTCACTAAAAGGGTTGACTGACATCCAAAGAAAGGGAGCAACCCAGGGAGACCCCACTGCTGACAGAGGAGAATAGGAAAGCCCAACTGCAAGGCATTTTGGAGCAAATTATGGAACCCAGTGTCTGAAAGCTCAGCTGAAAGTCCCCATCGAAGACCATGGATCTTCCATCAGGACAATAACATGAAACACAAAAAGCACCCAGGAATGATTAAGAAGAACATGCTAGAGAAACCATCAATGATTCCAGATCTAAGTCTCATTGAACATTGTCTGAGTGTAATAACAACATTCTAGTCCTAGTTATTTCAGCTCTAATATTTGCTAAATAATTTATCTCTAATGCAGCATGATTTGAAAAAACTGCACAGCTGACAACATGTTTAGCCATGACTGCAGTTCGAGGTATTGTTTCATTCAAATTCCTAAGCCTTTGCAAAATGCGAAACCAGGCCTTCGTAAAATAGTTAGACCTGACCTCAAGGGTTTATTTCAATTCCAAATGGACATTCCAAATGTCAGCAGTTCAGGAAGGAAGGCTGCAGTTCTCTAGATCAGTGTTTCCCAACCCGGACCTTGGGGACCCGCAGCCGCTCCATGTTTTTGCTCCCTCCCAGCTCCCTGCCAGACTGTCCACATTTTTGCTCCAGGTAGGGAGCTGGGAAGGAGCAAAAACGGGGACTGACTGTGGGTCCCGGGGACCATATTGGGAAACATTGCTCTAGAACATGCTGGCTCATTTCACAATGAAATAGATATAATGATGTATCTGATTAGATAAGGTTGATCTTTTTTTTGACTTCCATGTTTCCAACTTACCCCCCATTGTGAACATACTAAAAATGAAAGTTTCTTAAAACATTCATTTTTTATATGAGGTATCTAAATAACCATTCTCTGTTATCAACAGGAATTAACATATAACTGGTACGCAAATACGCATTCACCTTTAAAAGCGATTAATGTAACAGCGCAAATACGTACGTATTTACGTACGTGCATTTGCGCCTTTATGACAAGAAATTACCGTACATTTCAACCTCTATACCGCAAATGAAATACGAATTAGCATATAAAGGTTAAAATGCACGAGAATGTCTTGTCATATCGGCCCAAATGCACATAAAATGCGTACGTATTTGCACTGTTACATTAATCGATTGCCGCACGTACCGCTTTTAAATGTGAATGCGAATTATGTCAATCTCTGGTTATAAAAACAGTTGTCTAAAAATACGATGTTGCTTTCAGACATTCTAACTGATTATTATCATTTCCTTGATAAGCAGTCATCCGTACTGTATCTTTGGTGTACAGATGTTATTACGTTATAGGACACAGTAACAGTGTCATTGTTCTATTGTTATTATTTAACAATATAAGTGGCATAGGATCCCATCCAAACAACTTTGTAGAGATTGCCAGTCCACATCAGGGCACATACATGCATGCACTCAATGAGCATTTGACAAGCATCAAACACACACACACACACACACACACACACAATGCAGGGAGAACATGAACATATTTCACCCACGGAGCCACCAAACTTTCCCCCTTAACAGGACATGCACTGGTAAAATTGAGATTGAGATGTTATATAACAGGTAAACTAAGTCAAAGGTTTCATATAAAAGTCCTGTGAGACTCTTTGTTGTTTCTATGTTGAAAAATAATCTTAGCTCTTGTTATAGGTAAAATTCAAGCCTAACATACAGTTATGTAACATAATTATATTGACCATCCTGGAGTTTCTTTCATATAAACTTGTGCAATGTTTGCAGAGTGAAATACAGCCAACCCCTTGACCTCTGACCTTGGGCGCTGGGTTTTCTCTGGTCTCCACGACCCACCCCCTCAGGCATGGTGCAACGTTATCACTGGGAGCAGAAATCTGAAAGGAAGAATGAACAGAGCGGCATTTGTTTTTCAGTGGTTGTGAATTCGCAGTTGCAGAAAGTCAGAGAAGAACATCAGCCAGATCCCTGGACCAGTGAAAGTCTACAGAAAGATCAGCTGGATCCCTGGACCAGTGAAAGTCTACAGAAAGATCAGCCGGATCCCTGGACCAGTGAAAGTCTACAGAAAGATCAGCCAGATCTCTGGACCAGTGAAAGTCTACAGAAAGATCAGCCGGATCTCTGGACCAGTGAAAGTCTACAGAAAGATCAGCCGGATCTCTGGACCAGTGAAAGTCTACAGAAAGATCAGCCGGATCTCTGGACCAGTGAAAGTCTACAGAAAGATCAGCCAGATCTCTGGACCAGTGAAAGTCTACAGAAAGATCAGCCGGATCCCTGGACCAGTGAAAGTCTACAGAAAGATCAGCCAGATCTCTGGACCAGTGAAAGTCTACAGAAAGATGAGTTGCAGCACCAGGAGAAAAATCCCTGAAGAAGTCACTGATATTTGTAAAAATAATTTTACTTCTTTCATGCACGGCCAAGATGAAGTCTTATCATAGATTTAAGACGTGTCATATAATATGATGTATCACAGATATATGTTTTGGCACATATATGGACATGTTAAAGTATTTCAAATGAAAGAGTAACACAATTCACAGATGTGTATTATATTGCATTTACTTCAAAAATGTTTTTAAATATGGTATACTTCATGTTGTCTCATGCATTTAAACACATGTTTTTATTACAGAAAATTATATTAGATAATTATTGTTTGTTACAGACGGATATTCAGTATATCCTCTGCCTTGGGCTATCCCATATTTCCTTGGATAGGCTCTAGTATCTTTGCACTTAGAACACCAGGCAATCCTTAATTATATTTCAAAATAAAAACGTAATTGCACATGCCAGAATTTTATATTTTCTTTAGCTAGCATATGATTACATTAACCATGCTATATTTGTTGAAAATATATATTTTATATTGGTTCATCCACTTTCGTAACTTATCCTGGTGTATAAACACATTTCGTGTGTGTGCGTGCATTTCAACAAAATTCAAAATTCCATATGACCAGTGACAAAAAAACTTATTTTAATCACAAAATGTATGACTTTTTTTTGGTCGATTTTCTTTGTTTCTTAAATTATAGAGGACAAAGTGAGCCTGGAAAATGAACCACATTCAGTCCTTTACTGAATTCAATTATTCACATCATGAAACACTGCTAGTAGAACACAAACAATGAGAGAATGCAGCATTGTATTCTTCAAACCCATTGCTTCTCAGGAACATTTGAGGTTATTAAAAAGCTTTGCTATTGTAGAGGACTAGCTGAGACAAACCACAACACAAAGAGCGTCTCTGGGATTCGTGTAAAAAGCATTGCAAGAAAACTAATTCACTGACTGCACACTTATGAAAACAAAAACTGTTGTTAACGGTGAACTTAGTCCTGCTTTATCAGTGCCGGGGTGCCTTCCCTTCCTGTCAACGAAAGTGTAAGGCAAAAACCTCCTGAATTCAGGGGACTGACCCATGGTGAAATTCTTCTCACTGCAGGAGAATAGAAAACAAAACATATGTAGTGCTTGGCTGGAAGACAAGAATGCACTCTTCACTTGGTTTGCAGTGTGTTCTGCAACTGTCGCATTCACTCAACAGCTACCCTCCAGGGCTGAGCTATAGGAGAGAAAAAAATCGGATATATTGAAAAATAATCTTAGATTAAAATATTGAAATATAAAGACTGGCTTGTGAAATGAACTTCTTTTGTTTGGTTGGAGATTTTCAAAGTACATGTAACCACGTACCGTGTCTGTATGCGGACAAACAGGCCCTTGGCAAGGTACCTATTTTTTTATTGGAAAAAAAACTATATGGGCTATATATTTAAACACCATGTCCATGATAAAAGTTGCATTTCGATCATAATGTCCGTCAGAATTCGCCATGCTGTTGACCCCTGTATATAACTCTGCGTATAACTCTTAAATTTTTAATTCACAATTTGTGTTCCTTTTTGCAGAGGGTTCAGAATTCATTAGTATACATCTCATTTGAAACAGGGATACCATTGATGTCCATATGAATGCCATATTCACATAATGATTTCAATGAGATTCCATCAGAAAGCTGGTTTTCCAGTTTAGGAGACTCTGTGGTTCACACGTCGCATATAAGCAGCTGACTCAGGCATTTCTACCCACATCCTTCCACAAGCAGGCATTTTCTAATTAGGTTTCATAATTTGTTAATTTGCCTGTTGTCCAGACAATTCTGTGTGTATTGCTGAAATGCGTGCATGTCTCAGCCTCAAGCGCTCCCACTCCGTTTTTATGGTTCTTCCTTTAAGTGGAATGATTATCTTCATTAAACTTCATTAAAACTAATTATATATTCTCATAGTCAGGACGAAAAATATTTTGGATCTTTTCCTAAAAACCCTCAAAGGATTTTGCACCATTTAACAATATTTTTCTGTAGAAAATCACTTTTTCTAAAAGACATCATGAAGATTCCAGAACCCAAATGCATGATTCAACCCCATGTCTGCTCACTTGGCTCAGACCAACCTAGGCTGTAAAATTTCCAACATTCCACAAATGGTATTTGAAATGGGAATTGCCCCAAACTTTCCCCCGCAAGCATTGGGATGTGGCTTTAACAGGGATAGGAGGGTATGGGGGGGGGGAGACAACATGGAAGTTGTTCAACATCTGGTTAACAAACTATGAGGTTAAAGTGAGGTTACTCAATGTCCTCCAAATGGACCAATTTCTTTCCTGAGATCAGATAGCAATGGCATTGAAAACATGTTTAACTGGTTTTGTTTTCAACCTTTCCTCCCCTTGCCATTCAAATCTGATCTAGAAGCCAAAATCTAGGGATGTCATGCCATCAAAATAAATGCAGTAAGTAGAAGAGAGTGGGGTACAGCCCAGCACATTTGGTTTTAGCTAAATAATATTAATTTAATACAATACAACAGGTAGATATTGCTTATGGATTTATCTCTTTAAACGCATTCAAGAGCCACACAACATTGTTAGGGATTCAAAAGTCTAACAGCTCAATCTGAGGGGAAAAAACTCGAGCCTGAAAAACTGTACTTTGATGCTTTGGCTATATTATTCTTGAAATCTTCATGCCAATGAAGCCCTTTGAATTGAACTGAAAATATCTGTTTTTATTTGACTATCGTTGTACGCTGTGGGAGGTTTAGCTGTAACACTGTGTCACAACTGAACTTGCTGTCTGGAGTTCTTCCCAAGCCTGGTTCACAGCTTGTTTCAAAACAATTAAGGTAATATAAGATTGGATTGGTTGATTCAGCTCCAGTAATCAAAAAGCAAGCACAATAATGAAATTTACTTTCATGACATGAAAACACTCTTAGTATAACGTCTGCAGGCGATGTAGTAAACTGACCGGAGAGAAACTGCCCAACCGTGTTGTACCGTGTTGTCAGTGTTACATTTAACCCCATGTTAAGTGTTACCCCACACACCCCGAATACAACCAAGAACACCAAGATGGCTAACAACAAGCTGATTTGTTAGGAGGAATCAGCTGTAGAGCTACCTGAATGTAGCATCCTCTGTACTTGTTCATGTATATATACATCTTTATTTGTTTATATATATAACTGTCAGGGTCAGCGCCTGTCCATCCCTGTCCTTCATGTCTCTTCTTCGCTTGGCCAGCAGGTGTCGCTGGCCATCCTGTTCCCTCCTCTGTCTTCATGCTAGTCCCTAATGTATTCTCCCAAACCCTTAGAGCACTGCATAGCTCAGTGGGTTGAGTGTGCAGCTCAGACTATTGCCCCTAGGGTCAGGGGTTCAAGGCTGGTCAAATACCAGCCTTATCTGTTATTTTGTTTTTCCTGGGTTCCCTAGTATTTATTACTTTCCATTTGTTTCTCTGTCATTGGTTTGCCCTTCTTTTGTTCTGTTCTGATTTATGTTTCGCACCTTTTTGTTCCAGCTTGATTTGCTTTGCATTGTACTACGACTAGTGTCTGGTTTGTCTCCTAGTTTTGATGTCTGAAGCTTTCTAGTTCTGTTAATTAGACCCACCAGTTGCTCGCTGTCCTGTCCTTTCTTTGATTGGTTATTTGGGTATTGTTCTCACCTGTCCTGCATTGTCTTGTTATCCTTTTGTGTATTTAAGTACCTACTCCTGTGTCGCTGCGTCGCTGTGTCCTGCTTCCTTCTGGTGTTATTCTGTGGTGTTTTTAAATTAATTCTTGTTTTCCCCATTTGCCTTTTGACCTTGTGGTCCCATTTATTTTGTGCCTTCCGCAGCGTGTTCAGCTTGCTTAATAAACCCCTTTTTCTGGAGCCGTAAGTGGATCGCCACCTTCCTTTCCCGCCTGCACCATGCCCCGTGTCCATAACGTATAACTGGTCCTCCTGTAGTGTTACAAAAATTCTTGGGGAGCTAGCATAAAAGTTTGTCATATTCTTATATGTGGAAGTTTCCCAGAGAGAACCTGCATTTTTCAATCCTTAAGCATTACCATTATTCTGAAGGAATAAAAATATAAGGATGGCCAACAATGTAGGTCTATTTGGCACAAAAGCTGAACACTAGACAGAAGCCATTGCTCTCGTTGGAGTTAACCTTAGCACTCCAGACACAACATAGACAGCATAATCATTCACTAGGCAACACCAGTCCCATTTCTTCTGCTACCTCTGTGTTAAGTCAGACAATAAGAATAGCACTTGAAATGTAGGCAAACACAAGAGGAACCAAGAATTTTGGGGTGTGTGTATTTGTAGGAAGAGGCAGTTAATGGGGAAGACAAACTGTGAGAACCTAACATCTGGTTTTTAAGGTACACAATCACAATAAAAGTATTGAGCGTGGTCCTACATAGAATGGCACGCACCAAACAGTGCGTACCCACATGATTCTGTTTGTCTGTCCCTTCCTTTTCACCTGGGGTGCATCTGAGTACTCAGTGCTGAAAGGACTTGGACCACTAACTGCAATGTACATAGTTGAGTTGGCTTAGAATAAATCAGTAGTTACAATGGGTATCACTAATGACAGAGTCAAGAGACCAAACAAGGTCAGGTCATTAGTAACCAGGATTCAAGACACAGAGCTAAACAAAAAATCAGTAAACAAACTAAGAGTCGACCATAAACGATTCAAGAGATCCAAATCACAGTGCTGAGGTAGAAAGTCAGACTGAGAACAAATGAGTATGTAGAGGCGAACCTGAACAACGAGACATTAACCAGGCAGAATGTAAATTCATTGAGTTAATGTGACTGATTATGCACTGAAGTCAGGCTCTACTCCAAAAGTAAATTGTCTTTCAAGCTCAAGATCAGTTCTTCAATAAAACTGTTATAATAGAGATATTACGTATGTGGATATTGCATTAAAATGTGTCGTTAACCAATCTGTTCTCATATTGATGTGAAATAGAAACATGCAATGGATGCTACCCTCCAAAGGCAATAAGCTAAAGACATTACATTCATATGTATAAGAAACCATATGCAACAAAAGTTCAAACCATCTAAATGTGGCACAGCTCTTGGTATCCAAGCAAAACTCAATACCAAGATAATCCACAATATTATTGTCCCTTACAAGTACTGTAATGTGCATGGAGAAACATAAAATGTGGGCAATAATATATAAAACGCTATGAGATAGATGATGGTACGTCAAGCAGGATTTTTTGTCGTGCCATCTATATATATATAGGTATACAGTGGCATTAAACAACATTTCCCCAGGACCATGATGCAACATATAGCAGCAATGAGAGACGGAGTGTTTTCACAATACTTAAAGAGTAAAATACAGGAGAGCACAAAACTGGGATGTCAGACACAGGAGTTTGGTTATCAGAATTGGTCAGGACAAAGTCAATATGCAGAAGGGCAATGGGAACTGTCATGTAGGATGAGCGACAGAAAGTAAGCGAGGTAGGGAGTAGGGGAGTATGACTCATGAAGACCTGCGTGTAGACAGACATGATGTGCTTTTCAGTCATCAAACAGAGTGTTATTCATGCATGCAGACACTCCGATACAAACACCTGCATTTACTGAGACAGATTCTGCGTCAGAGAGAGCAGAGAGAGTTTTTTTTCCCACACTAGCAGACATTACCACACTAACAATGAAATCATCACCATCGTCAGTCTTTTCATGTGACAATTTCAAATAAGACATATATATTCTTATATTTAACTCTTAAAAGACTCACACAAATGACCCAAGGTCAGAAATGTTTAGGCACTTACAAAGAAAAGTATGGGGGCTTTGCTGCTGCCTCATGACCCTAGGAAATCTAAAGTCTAGATTTCCATCCTAGCCAACATAGTGTCTTATGAACATTCTGAGAGAATTCTGAATAATCAGCAGTATCTACAGGGTTCTAAATATCTGTTGAATAAGGTCTCAAAGTACACAATCTCATTATAGCTGTGCAGTTGAGTATTTTATGAAATTGGCAATTTAAGTTATTTTGTTTTCTGTGTATTTGCAGAGGCTAAAGTGTTGGTAATCACTATATTTGTCTTTTTAAATTATGAGTAATACTTTTTATTACTCTGTTCATGAGCCCATCTTGTTCCAAAATAATTCATCTTAAGCAACGGATTGATTAAATAATAGGTTTTTGTTCCTTTCCTGTCACACAAATGCTTATTTCCAGTTTTGCCTTAAATAGCTATTTCACTTACAAGCACTAATCTAATAAAACGAAACTCATTGGTATTTTCTGCAAATACAAATGGCAAGTAACCGAGGAAACCAGCCAGCGGAAATTTAGTCAGTGCTCTGCCCTCCGGATGTCATCAGCTGTGTCTTTCTATGTCGTTTTTTGCTTGACCATTTTATGACATCAGTAGTGCAGTAAAGACAGCAGCTGCTCAATGTAAATAAACTGTCAAATGGCTATTAGGCTTAAAATGCATTATTTCCATTTTCCAAGTCTTTCCAGCATAATAAAATACTAATTAATTTCAATGAAAGGGGAATTGAGACAGAAGAAATACAAATCATGTTCAAAGCATTGTTCCAAAACCGGATGCGTGAAGTGCTATTAAGGCGTTAAGCTTGCTATGGTAACTCATGGCGGGGACCTAAGATAGGATCATGTCAGTATGGAGTGGGGGGAAAGTTGAACAATGGAAAAAAAATGAAAATGTGAAATCTTAATTTTCAGCTGGCTTAAGTTCCGTTTCAAATTTTCACTCTGAAACACCAATGAGCTCCTCAGTATTGATCTAAAAAGTCTGTCATTAGCTAACAATCATTTTTGTTGCTGTCACACGAATATCTATCAATATTCATACATCCTTCCTGAGATACAGCAGAGGTGAAATTTCAACTTTGCACACCATTTTGTACAAAAATAGATTTATATCTGGCATGTTGTTGTTAACACTCATACAATATTTCATTGTGGGCCCCTGACTTTCATTTGCATAAACATATTTGACAGCAAATCAATGGAGGTTTTGAGGTCTAATGGACCCCACACATGCCAAAACAGCCACTATATTTGGAATTGTTAGTGGAATTTTGAGTTGAAAGAGATATGGAATCAGATGGATTTTTATGGTTCAGTTCTAAGGAAAACACCAAGAACAGTAAACACAAAGAACTGAACAAACAGTAAACAATTTTATTCCAAGCATTTGAGCTTGACTGAGCAGGTCATTGGAATTTCCATAAAAATGGCCTTGCATGTCAGTTTCAAGACAGGAGGCACAAAATGTATTTAAGCAGTGTTTGAGTCACTTCCTGCTTCTCAGTTTGAATTCCTTGACCACTCACCATTACATTTCTTCTCTTGATGCAGACGGAAAGCCCCAACAATAACCTTTTCCCAATGGCTCAAAAATCAACTTAGAATAACTCCCAAGGTACTATAAAAGACAAGGTACTACATATATAAAAAAACAAAAGTTATTGTGAAACACAATGACATTGAAAATTGAAGGGAAAGCACAAGGGCCTAGGATGTGGGAGGGGTTCATTTTTCAAGGATCAACTCTGCTGTTTTACTGGTTATTGCCCTACAAAACATGGCATGTGATCAAGCTTTATAGGATAACATAATGCAATATAACTTGAAAATGCAAAAAAAACACATAAACTACAGCATTTGCTGTTTGCAAAAAAGTGTTAATCCCTCAAATGAAATAATAAAAATATTTGCCGTATAACTGCATAATGACTTCACCCCCCCCCCCCCCACTATATACATGGTCACCCCTGTAGGAATATGGACTATTGGTTATTTTATTAATAATTCATATTTCTTAGAAGAGGCGCGACCTTTAACTGTCCCCAGATGGCCACCTAAATCAAAATTTACTGCGGGCACCACTGATCCAAATTGAGACACAACTATCAATTTCTAAAATACATTTTGGCTTTGCCAATAAGTAATAAGTAATATTACATCAGGATCTATCAAACCTGTTCTTCAAACAACAGAAAAGCTTTATGTCACTGTACTGGGCTTCAAATAAGCACTTTATTTATCACAGAATTAAAACATGTTGCTCTTATTCATCTTTTTTGCCAAAACCATGTATTATTTATTTGAAATCTAAAACTATAGTAAGGGTGGTGATTATTTGGCGGTACCTTTACTGAAAATACAGCTTCATAATTCTATGGTTCATTTTGTCATCAAATTGCAACCCTTTAGGCAGTAACATGACTAATCTGTTATTGTAGTCAAGACCTCTGAAGAATAAAGGAAGAGCTGTGAATAGAGAACATATGGAATTCATTGGGATTTTTTTGGATAGCAGGCATACCAGTTGATTTCCAGGAGAACATTGTTGTTTGTTGTGCAAGTGAAGTTTGGGTGCTATGAGTGAGCGATTCTGCAAGGAGAGGCCTGTTTCGGTGACCTTAGTGCACAGCCTTAAATCTTGCAAGCCGCACACAGTCACTGCAAACAGAAACACTGCAACATGGCTTAAGGCAGTGAATTATTACATTCCTGTTTTTTATAGTACATAATTGTAGATGAACCTAGCCCGAAAAACATAAGGCACATACTTAAAAGAGAATTCCTGAGAAAATTGAGGATTTCACCTGCAGTTTGTCATATTTATTGTGACAGGGACTTTTGTACAGTTACGTTATGATCTGGAATTTTTCCAAAAGTGAAACTCACCACTGAATCTGTACAAATTTGGTAAGATATTTGTGAACAACTTATTTTGTACGACTAATGGAAAATAAACGAGTATCTTATTTGTCAGTGATGCTGCTCTTCCCTAAAAATGTATGTCCTTAAACAACACATTTATTTTTTGCATGTTTCTTCAGCATCTGACAGCCTTTGTTCAAAATATCCCATTTCAAAATGATAACAGTATCTCAGTAAGTGACAGTGTTGTTTCACAGTCAATTCTTTGCTTGGTGCATTGAGGCAACCATTTTGGGAGATATACTATATAAAAATCAAATTAATTTAATATAATTGAAGTTGCATAGCTGTTATTTACAGAGTTAAACAGGTTATATTTTACAGGGTACCTTTCACTGTATTTCTGCATTTGTACCAAATTCTGGTTCTTTGTCAGCTGATGCCTCACTTGTACATCCTTTTTAAAAAGCATGTCCCAATTTAATACATGTAAATGCCCTAATCCTGTTCTTTTCAGTTCTGTTGAGATATAAATGTTGCATGATGAGAGACTGAAATGGTTGGATACTTAGGACATCGTCTTTAACCAAATCAACTTAATGTCATTCATGTTTGCGAATAAAAAAAAACTGATAAAATGAAGAAGAGATCAAAAATGCTGCCAGTGCACTTGGTTCACTAGGAGGGCAGTGTTTAAATCTCAGTATAAGCTCGAGATTCTGTCAACAGTCCAAGACGTAAGAAAATCACTTATACCAACGTCAGTTGCCTCCGCTCTTTGTCAAAGGCTACATTCCAGAGTTGCAGAAGATTATAATTGCGAAAGCAAGATCCTAAAGTTTACTATGCATCCATTATGGGTTAACCGCATTAAAGCAACAAAATGTTATAATAAACGACAGTAATCCTAATGGTATTATATAATGTACTTTAACAACGAAAGGACCAATTATACTATTACTAACATACAGTACAAAACATCCACTAAATAAATGAGAAGACATTAAAAATTGCCATTTGAGGCTATACGATTCCATAGCTAATGTTTAAGAACTTAGCTACAGTATACGTTTACATTTCCATATTATAAAAAGTTAACTGCGCCCAATCTGATAATATTGTAATATGTGTTTTCAAATATTTATAATTATATAAATATTTAATTTTGTTGTGGTTTCTCTTACCTTTACAGGTGTAGACACACAAAATACTGCGGCTTGGCGTGTCCCATGCAAATGAATAAAAATCCTGTAACTGAAACTGTACTCCCAGACTTCAATCTAATGGATTTCTTTCCACCAAAAGCGCAGTCCGAGTAATGAGCATTTTCCCCCGAGTCGATATGCTTTTTTCGGTTTTATGTCCCAAACAATAACACTCACGGCGACAGACGAGACCTGTTTTCAACCTTCAGCCTCGTACACTCTTAGAAAAAATGGTTCTTGCGGGTGCTATATAGAACCATAGGGGTTCTAACCCTAGGAAATAGAACCGTTGCCTTCAAAAAGGTGCTATTTCACGCACGCGAGGATATATTTGAATTTCAACTGCCGTTTATGGAACCTTTCTGAAGACACTCATTTTAATGGTAAGTGGCACAAAACTTTCCTCTCCTTTTTCATTCATAATCATTACCAGTATTTTCTGGAGACCAAAACGTGAATAAAGGAATACAAGGTGCGTTCCCCGTGAATGTCAATGGGCACGTTACCGATAATTAGGTCAGCTGATACAAAGTTTATTGTTCGTTCGGGCTATATAGTCGCAGCTATCCTTGCCTGTCACCTTACAGGATTCTTCATTAAGATAAGTTTTCTACTTCCCATGGAAACCCGTTTCCGCCACCGTGGAAAAAAAATATATATAGATATAATTTAAGTCTACTTAATATCTCGGAAATAACGAGATAACTAAGTCGAAATTTCAAGATAATATCTCGAAATAACGAGATAACAAAGTCGAAATTTCGACTTAAAATTTACACATATATATATTGAAAATATATATATTTTTTATTTTATTTTATTTTATTTTTTTTCTTCCCCCGGTGGCGTAAACGGGCTTCCATAACTTCTTTCTCAGTCTGACAGTTAAATGAATTGTAGCGTCTGTCGGATCGAGACGTCGCAGAAGCTGAGGAAGACACGAAGACTCTTCGGCAAGAATACGCTCTTTATTAGTAATCCTTAAAAGAACTACCTCAAGCACTTAAAGAGCACCGAATCAATTAAACATCCGAAACACATAGTTGTCAGACGCTGAACTGTAAGATGCACACACGGTGGGAGATTTACGTAAGCTAAATACACGCGAGGATTGTTCAGGGTACACAACAAGACACGGGCAAACACATGCACGACAATAAGGAAACACAACCATTAACAACAACAATACAACAAGGACTATTTACAACTGCACGCGGGGCATGCTGGGACATGCGCCCCGCCGGTGCTACAAAATTATCACATATAATTTTGAGCTTGTATCCATTTTTGTTGTTCAATGACATTTCTGATCATTTAAGACGATGCTTAGCTAACTTAGCGCCATGCAATTGCTAGCTTGGGGAGTTGTCATTTTCGCTAGCATCAGACAACGCAGAGTGATTTGACAGTAACTAGTCTTCTTCATTGGCATGCTGTTTAGATAAATTGTAGAATAAACAGCATTCAAATGGTTTTGAGGTATGTGGTTGTCAGCAAGTTGTCGTACAACCTTCCCTCCTAATAAGCTTATTTATTGCTAACTAACTAGCGTTATTAATGTCAAAGAGTACAGAAGCCTGATATATTGTTCGCGGTTCTATACTCATTGTTTCGAGTTGCTGTCATTAGTTCTGTGTATTTAAGTCTCCGTTTAAGTAGCCTATATTTCCCCAGTCCTGTTGTTAACGTCGCTACCAGTTGTGCCTTGCTGTTCCGTGTTGTTTGTCCCAATAAATCCCTCGTTACCTGACTCTTTGTCTCCCTGCCCCTGCTTCCCCGGTTCGGAACGTGATAGCAATCAATAGAGTAAAAAATAAATATAGAAAAATGCGTTATGAAATATTTTTTCTGTAGGCCTAATACTTTTATCTTTCATTTCATTTTAGATGACAGAGTACTGGACTGTTGAAGATGTCTGCAAATGGCTTCAATCCATAAACTTAATTGATGCAAAAGAAATCTTCATCGGTAATGGAAACAATCTTCAGATGTCCATTTTGTGACGTTGTTAAGTTTCACCTAGCAAAATATTTGCAACATCTACAGCTACAGCATCACCATCTACCCGATTTCCACATTGTTTGCAACATAGAGGGATGCACAAGAAGTTACACAACTATACCTGGCTTCAGAACACATATTTACAGAAAACATAGGGCTGCCATTACAAGGAATGCAGATTTTGACAGTGTAACACCCTCTGCTGAAAATGAAATTGACCAGGTGGACAGCTTAGAAGATGTGCAGTCAATTAATGAAAATAGTCTGCCTGACTTAAATACTTTACTGTCAGGTCTTCAGAAGCATGTGGCACTTTTTATATTAAACCTCCAAGAGAAACACCTTCTCCCCAAAGTTACTCAGGACACAATTGTTGAAAATCTTCAATTTGTACTACAATTTTTTCAACAGCATTATGCTGACATAATTAAGTTTCACTTGGATCAGTCAGGATTCAGACTGAGAGACCATGAGGAATTGGACAATCTCCTTTCAAATGAAACTCTTTTTGACTGTGCATTTGAGTATGTTAAATCTGAATATAGATTAATACAATTTAGCAGGAAGAATTTGAATTTTGTAGAGCCAGTTCAATATGTTCTTGGTGTTAATAGCAAGGGGAAGGAAGACACTTTACAGTATGTGCCACTGAATGATGTTTTGAAGTTTTTTTTGGAGAAACAGGACATTTTTGATTCTTTTCAAAGAGGCTGTGAGAAGGTTTCAAATGATCTTTTGGAAGACTTCACAGATGGCAGTATTTTCCAAGCTCCGCCATTTTTTGGTGATCCAAGTATTCTTCGTATCCACTTGTACACAGATGAATTTGAAGTTGTGAATCCATTAGGCGCCAAAAAAGCAATACACAAAGTAACTGCCTTTTATTTTACAATCGGAAATCTAGAACAGAAATACAAATCCCAATTACGGCACATACACCTGTGTCTTCTGATACGATATCAGCTCTTTCAGAGGTACCCCCTTAAGGACATTCTCTGTCCTCTCCTACTTGACCTCAAAGAACTACACACAAAAGGAATTGAGATTTGTGTGAATGACAGACGGCATTTTTTGAAGGGGGCCCTAGCAACCATTTCAGCAGACAATTTATCTGCCCACAATTTAGCCGGATTTACATGCTGTTTTAACAGTGGCCGGGTGTGCAGGTTTTGTATGACTGCATATAGCGACTTAAAGGCCCATTTAAATGAAGACAGTGTGCAAATTAGATCTTCCGATGTTCATAATTACCACCTTAATGCACTTCAGGAGAACAATCAACTGTCAAAACAGACCTATGGAGTAGTGAAAGTGTGTCCATTCACTGAGCTTCATTACTTTGATGTCACCAGAGCATTTCCACCAGACCTAATGCATGATTTCTTAGAGGGTATCATACCAATTGTTGTTTGTAAAGTTATCACTACACTTCATCATCAGAAAATTGTGACACTGAATGACATAAACTCAGAGCTGGAAGCATTCACATTCGGAAAAAATGATCGAAGAAATATCCCACAGACACTACCACAGAGTGTACTGAAACAAAATAAGTTAACTGGATCAGCAGCACAAAACTTGTGCTTATTTAGGATTTTACCACTCCTTATTGGACATTACATTCCAGAAGGTGAGATACACTGGGATATTTATCTCAGGTGCAGAGAAATAGGTGATATGATCCTCGCTCCCTGCATCAGGAGGAGCATCATTCCTGTCCCCAGCTTACAAATTGGTGAATTTCTCGCATCTTTCAAGACTGTGTTCCCAGAGACCTTCACACCTGAATTGCACTATCTCATTCACTATCCTCGTCTGATTTTAGAATTTGGCCCCCTGAAACTGCTGTGGTGCATGCGATTTGAGGGTAAACACCAGTACTTTAAGAGACTGTCTCACAACACTAGCAACTTCAAAAATCTTTGTTACACCCTTTCCAAAAGACACCAGTTGCGGCAGTGTTGGGAATTAACATCCCTGGATATCCTCCGCCAGCACTCATACACTGAAGGTGAACGTCAAATCCCATTTCGATCTCTTCCCCTTGACATTCAGGAAGGCATTGTGCTAAAGAGTGGGGTTGAAGACATACCAGAGGGCGAGAGAGTAGGAGTTGTTAGCTCTCTACTGACCAATAACTGTACATACAAAGAAGGTGACACCATCATAATTGATGTGGTAGAGGAGGACATTCCCATCTTTATGAAAATAGTTAAGATTATCCAGTTCAGAGCTCTCTGGCTTATCTTTGGAAAACTACTGACACCCAAGGCATTCAGTAGGCACTACCATGCCTTCTCTTTGGAGGACCATAAAGAATGGATTGTTGTCCATCCAGGGGATGAAAAAGACTACCATGCTTTGGACACCTATGTTCATGATGAGAATATGTTCCTTACACTTCACCACTGTGTCCACAGGTAAAACCCTGCTGCAAACAACTGACTTAAAGGAAACAAAAATAGACTTCTGAAATACTGGTATATAATTAAGCTCTTGTTTAAATTGATAATTTAATGTAATGGAAATTTACTGTGATTCTTACATCAACAGAACAGCAAATTGATGGGGAAACACTACTGGGGTTGACTGAAAGGATGACTGAAAAACTTTTTCCTCTGATGAAGCAGCAAGTGATATTTTTAAAAGAGTTGGAGAAATTGCGCAACACATCATCATTGGCTCAGTGAGTATGGAATTTCATTATATACATAAAATGGGGAATTTCTTGACATGAATGTTTTGTAGGACCAAATGTTATCTTTTCTGTCCACAGACAAACAAGTCCAATGCTGTGTGATGGATTACCTGCAGAGCCCAGTAGTCAGTAAGTATATAGCAGTTCAGTGTCATCTCACTTAAGTCTTTAATGCTTCAGCCCCTCTGAGAAAAGGATTTTTGACAAATGACAAAGGAGTAATGGTGTCTGTCTGTATGTGTCCATCTTTATTTCTGTACATAGTCAAGGAGCCCAGGAGTCATGGCCAGCATTATACACCCTGCCTGTCCTGCCCCCAGAGCTACAGGAAGCTCTACAAAGAAAAGATCCATCTTTCAAAAAAAAAGACAAGTCCCACGTGCGATCTTTACTGATCCAAGTGTTGTTTGACAACATCACAAAGTACACATGGTATTGTCATACCCTTGACATATACTCTAGTTTGTTGTCAGGAACATACATTGAGGTTGTTGTGTTGTATATTTTAATATTTAAATTTGAGTAGGAAAGTTTTAACTCTAAGCATGATCTTTCAGGTACCCAAACCATAAAAAATACACAGATGTCCTGGGATGTCTGATCACCAGGTTTCCATTTTTGAGAGACCATAGCTCCTCTGGATATGTATGTTATTTCTTAACTGTTATTTCTTAATGCAAAACATTATTTTTCAGTTGAATTTCTGTACTACTTTTATGCCGTGTGAGCCTTATAACTTATGTAAACACCCACAGGAAACTCTATTGGAGTGTTTGCGAAATAAGTTCAAGAAGGAAAGGTCACCTTTAGTGAACTTGGCAACAGTCCAGGAGATGAAAAAAAAGTTTGGTGCCAAAAGACGGAGAGTTATGGACCATGTGCCTCTGGAGGACCCACTTGGACATCAGGTACCATTTTTAAGATTCATGCTTGTCTTTAGCCCATCTGTGTGCCTGTCTGTATGTCTGTCAGCTTGCTAGCCTGTATTGTCATGGTTTACCAGTATATACTATACAGAAACTTTACAAATATCTTATGGCTAATTCCAGAGGGCAAAGAGGCACAGAAGTGAATATACAATCCAGACTTCTTGGGGGGATTGTAATCCAACACAAAAGGTTTGCAATAAATTAATGATTCAAATTCTGTATTGTATTTCTGTCTTGGAACATTTATTGCTCATTGCTCACATGCTTAATTCCTGTATTCTCTGTATATTTTTTTTCTAGATTGTACTGGACCATGACGGTGTTGGGGAGGATGACCTGAGTTTTCGAGAGCACATAAATGCCATGAATAATGAGCTGTGCCGGCGACAGCCAGACTTCCCCAATATAATGGACCGAATGAAGCGCACGCTGTATAAGAGGGTTGAATATATGGCCAAGCCAACTGAGGAGGTGATGGAGATGTTCCCCTTTCTTCAGGTGCCAGAGCTGGTGAGAAGCTAATAGTAATATTGCTATAATGAGATTTCAGCACTGTTAGGAAGCAAGTGTATTAATTTATTAATGACAACTTTCCCTTTCACTTTTTTTCTCTTTTTTGTTTTTGTAGATGCATCATGAAATGAGGTTGCGTTTTGGTCAGGACATGGAGCTAAGCCTTCAAAATGCCCTCAGTCTGTTGACATCCAACATCATCAGGGCAGCTCAACATGGTAGTCAGAAGGAGCTGCTGTCCAGCCTGCTAAGGACCGAGGCTAACACAGATAGTATGTCACCAGCTGACATCTTTTCTTTTTGCTTCGCACCCTTCAATTGTCTCTATAAAACTACTGTATGCTTTTATGAAAACATTGTTTGTTTCTTTTGAAATTTCAGACCTTCAAAAGAGTGTTGCCATCCTTATCCTGCCAGCACTTTTCAAGGAGAACTCAAAGTTTCTTTATTGTTTAAATGAGGTATGTGATGTGTCTATGATTGTAATTTGCATGTCTTTGTTTTGTCAACTGCATCATAAATTCAATCAGGAGGTCACTAAAACATTTCTCATTCATATAGGAACCACCCAGCTCATTTCCAACCATCATCCTTCATGATTCAGAGACTCCCCTCCTTGCCAGCAGAGCATCTATAAAGATGGATGAAGTCACCATCACAAGTGGAAAGATGGACATACCACATGCTCTCCAATGCCTGCTGGAAGTTTACTTCATCTTTGGTGTGCAGTACCCCAAGCAGATAAAGCACACCTTGAGTTTTGCAGAGCGTTATTTATTTCAAATGGCAAATGGACAAAAACCTGTGTCTATTCCTGTACTAAAATTGTACAATCAGATTTGCTCATAACTGAAAGGTGAATTGTTTTGGTTTTCTAATGGATTTTATTTCTAATTTATTTGATTGTAGATAATTTTATTAAATGAACAATACAGGCCATTTTTGAAACTACATCTCGTCTCTTTCTTCCATAGCTGCTTTTGGGCTTATATAGCTTGTAAAAAAGGTTTGCCTAGTTATTGCCTATTTTATTTAGAATAATAGCTGCAGCTAATTAATTTAATTAAATTATTCATTTATCATATCATATAATTGCTGAAGTATTATTTATTACTATTACAGTATCACCCATTATCATTCTTCATCATTATTAATGATTAAGTATTAATAAAAATATGAGTACAAATGAACCTTTTAAAGGTGCTGTTTAGAACCCTCTTTTTTAAATCAAAGAACCTTTAGGGTTCTTTTAATTGAACCCTCTATAATGGTTCTATATAGAACCTTTTGAGGGTGCCATATATGTACCAAGCTATAGAACCCTTAAAGGTTCAATATGGAACCTTTTGTTTTAAGAGTGTAGTCCATCATTTCTATTGTTGCATCTGAGACACCTTTCCTTTCTCTTTGTTTGCATACACTGAATATTATCTCTTTTATCTAACGGCAATATGTAGTTGTCAAATTCAAGTTCTCTACCGCATCGTTTCTATCTGTAAATCAATAAGAAAGTACCTCAAATAGTATGACGAGACACGTTTTGCTCATCTTATTAAGATAATATTTAGATTTAAGTTTTCTTGACGAAGATGCCCAAAAGTTGATCTTTGTCATATTAATGGTCAATTATTAAGATAATTACGAGGTTCTTTGTTTTCGTTGAAAAAGCAGCACCTAAAAAATTGTCCAAAATCCCCTGTTAGGCAGCTATCACCCCTTTGAGGAGGACAATCGCTCCGCAGTGCGCCGCCCCTACAACTACCAGAGAGCCGATCATGACGTGACCCAGAGATGGAAATAAAATCCCCGAAAGTCAGAAGCCCTGTCCCCCTCTGGCCAAGGCTCATCGAAACTTCCTCCAAAGTTAACTCTTCTCATTCTGCGTTTCAGTCACTACAATCAAGTAATGGTGGCAGTTTGCGTGCAAATGCTTTTTCAGTTTGGTGAAAAAGTATAAATTTCCGTAGAGTTGCATGCGGTTTCAAACTTATATTATATAGTGCGTTATTGGCTGTATTCGTAACGGAATATGCTGAAAAGCTTTCAGATACAGTTTACGAGAACTTAGGGTATCCGCGTTCATTCGAAATATAACCGTAATATTTTTTAAATTTAGGGTACATGCAACATTAAATTATAGGCTATTATGACCAATGCAGACATTTGTTGCAATGATGATGATTTTGAGCTTCAGTGTGTTTCAGATGGAGGGGAATACGGTACGAAATCGCGGTAAAATGTGTAATGTGTGGTCATAGATGAAAATCCTCTTGAAACATAGCACTTACATTAATGCTCAAGAATAATATAGAAATACAATGGATTGTTAACGAACATAGTGACAGAACAGCTGTTTAGAAAGATACGAATCGCTCTCTTGTCTGGCAAGGGGGCGTATGATCTTATGTGGTAGTGAACCGCACTTTATATAAAGTAATGGTTTTTGCATATAATGACATTTCTGCCTGTTAGGTTACACATTTTACATTAAATTCACTGAGGTCTGCTTAAAAAATGTCTGCTATTTTTAGCAATAGATGTAAAAACGAGAGTATGAAATATCAATGAAACTGGCACGAGTGGAGTCTGATCTGCAGTTGAGTGTCGGGTTTTGGTTAACCCCAGGCAAAAGAAAAGGTTTTAAGCAAAATATATATATATTTTCCAATCACTTGACTTCTCTAAACATGATAAAATCAAATCACTCAAAACCTTTGTTTTCCAAAAAGCTTAAAAAAGGGATTCCGTTTTTTGTTATTGTTTTGTTTTTAAGCCATTTTCCAGTCTGATTAAGTACAAACTAATAACATCATTTATCATAAATAATTAGCCCAGTTTCCATTTTAGAAATATAGCATTACTGAAGTTAACTGGACACAGTTAACACATAGCAAAATAATGATATTTTCACTATTAGTAGGCCTTATCGATTGTAGATACTGAAAAGAAACTTATATACATATCCTCCTTGGAAATAACACATATGTGTTTATAAATATTGTGTAGTGCTTGTTCCTGAGCAAATTTTCTATGCTTGTATTGAATCTGTGATGAAATGTGTGCCTCGCTTCTGCGAAAGTCATCTTTCATGCATGCTGCAAATATGGAAGTTCTACAGTAATGCTTTGCAGCAGACAATGAGCCAGCAAACAATAAGCTTTACAATTTTGTGCAATTTAACTTAAAAATTATTTTGGTTCAGCCAATGGGATGATCACTGTCAAAATATGTTGTTTTATTAGGTTTTAAATTAAATGAACGAAAATAACACATTACTAAGCACAATGCATTTATATTTTAAAAACACAATTATTGACACATTTGTTTTCACTACTGTTCACTTTAATCTTGCAAGGAAAATGATGCTGAACATTTTTGATGATATTCCATGTCATTCATTTATATGGTATATTTCCATACTGCTGAGAATGTATAATATAAATGTGACAGTCATTCACTCATTCACTCACTCATAATGCTCTTAACTGGCAAAATCAAAGCAAACTTATCAACCTGAATGGACACAATGCCTATGAAGTCTAAGCTATACTATTTACCATGGAAGCTCTGTGGGACCCAGAAACTGAACCCAACACTGCTACTGAATCTCAGTGAAAGTGCATTTGGAGTGCAGATTGGTAACAGCTATGTAATTCAAAAATGCTGAGATGACTATACAGTGTTTTTCCTTACATTCCCTACCTACTTTCCTTACTTTCTGATTGGCTGAGAGAGATAACAAGCAACTAGAGGAGGTGGGACCAAGACATCTGATTGGTCGGTCCAAGTTCCTCTAGTTGTTTGGCTTTGGACCCACTTCCTGTACAATCTGATTGGTTATCTCTCTGAACCAATCATTTCTCCTTCTGCCCTCAGAACATTTTGCAAAACTTCCACGAACTGATAGGAAGGGATATGTTCAGATATTTAGTTTTTTTCCCCATTAATACGACTTAATGTTTTGTGTTTTTCCTGGAGCATTGATTTTTAAATATGACCAAAACATGTTACTCGGAGGTTGGAGAATACTCCAGTAGTACCTGTGTGAAAGAAAGACCTACATCCCATCTCCAGTAAGACATTGTTCTCAACTGGTGTTAGCTTGTCAATTTCAGTTCTGGAGCAGGGCCCAACCATTAAATCATCAAGATTCCTGAGAACCAGGAATCAACAACTTTTGTCACTACCTACTGGATTATGCTGGATTATGGCTGAATTTGTTCGAAGTTTAGGTTCTAAGAAATTGCAAAACCAATAATGTGAAGCTCACACCACAAAATTCAAGCCATCAGAGTGGAAGTTTCTATTCTTGAGAATATTGTATGTGGAAACAGTTATACTATATCGGAGAAAGTCATTTCCCCAGTCCAAGAACTGGTCAGACAGGGAAAGTAAAGGGGCACAAATGAAGGACTTTACATATTCCAGATTTTTAAAAAGTAGCTAAGCAATTGTACATCTTGCTGCACCTTCAGCTCTAAATGGCAACAACACAGCTGTAGCTTCAGAAAGAAAAATAAGAAAGAGTCCAAACCAAAGCATAACAAACTGATTTTGGACCATAAAGACCTGACATAACCATTTATCCTGAACTGCGATATTTTGTGCTGTGGATTAGAAAACATATTGTTCTGGAGACTAAGGATAAGCAGACCATGAAAGCTTAAAACCTCCATTTAGAAGAACCTACAGATATATACTGTAGTATAATCCTGTTTAACATGTAGATGAAACAATTTATTTATAGACTAACAGCTTCTTTAGAGCCCTGTTAAATTTGTATTCATATTTAAGACTTCCTATATTGCTACTTTAATTCTTATATTTTTACCATCCATCCATTAACACATCCTGCACACTGATACGGTCCAGAGTCCAAGTGAGACTGCAGCATTTCCCAGGAAACACAGGACATGAATCAGGAGTAACTCTGGTCAGTCCATAAGAGGATATACATACCAAACTGCAAAGTTATGCATTGACATCTTTTAAAAATCAGGAGAATGAATAATAAAAAACAAGAGCTATAATGTTTTAGAAGTTTTCATAAATGGTGCATAACCTAAATGTGTATAGTGCCAACATTTTTATGCTGTGAGCAATTTCAGTGTTGCAAGTGATACCATAAAATTATGTTTTTAAAGCTTTTGATTTAAATGACATTACTGTCATGCATAGAGAGGACATGAATGATTCAGAAGAATGTGATTGTAAATATTGAAGGATTGTGTCTGTCCCTGTACTATACCTTGCAGGCCCATCCATCAGTTGTACTATACCTTGCAGGCCCATCCATCAGATGTACTATACCTTGCAGGCCCATCCATCAGATGTAGTATACCTTGCAGGCCCAGCCATCAGTTGTACTATACCTTGCAGGCCCATCCATCAGATGTACTATACCTTGCAGGCCCATCCATCAGATGTACTATACCTTGCGGGCCCATCCATCAGATGTACTATACCTTGCGGGCCCATCCATCAGATGTACTATACCTTGCGGGCCCATCCATCAGATGTACTATACCTTGCAGGCCCATGTATCAGATGTACTATACCTTGCAGGGGCATTCATCAGATGTACTATACCTTGCTTGCCCATCCATCAGATGTACTATACCTTGCTTGCCCATCCATCAGTTGTACTATACCTTGCTTGCCCATCCATCAGATGTACTATACCTTGCGGGCCCATCCATCAGATGTACTATACCTTGCGGGCCCATCCATCAGATGTACTATACCTTGCAGGCCCATCCATCAGTTGTACTATACCTTGCGGGCCCATCCATCAGATGTACTATACCTTGCGGGCCCATCCATCAGATGTACTATACCTTGCAGGCCCATCCATCAGATGTACTATACCTTGCAGGTCTATCCATCAGATGTACTATACCTTGCGGGCCCATCCATCAGTTGTACTATACCTTGCGGGCCCATCCATCAGGTATACTATACCTTGCGGGTCCATCCATCAGTTGCACTATACCATGCGGGCCCATTCATCAGATATACTATACCTTGCAGGCCCATCCATCAGATGTACTGTACCTTGCGGGCCCATCCATCAGTTGTACTATACCTTGTGGGCCCATCCATCAGATGTACTATACCTTGCGGGCCCATCCATCAGATGTACTATACCTTGCGTGCCCATCCATCAGATGTACTATACCTTGCGGGCCCATCCATCAGATGTACTATACCTTGCAGGCCCATGTATCAGATGTACTATACCTTGCAGGGGCATTCATCAGATGTACTATACCTTGCTTGCCCATCCATCAGATGTACTATACCTTGCTTGCCCATCCATCAGTTGTACTATACCTTGCTTGCCCATCCATCAGATGTACTATACCTTGCGGGCCCATCCATCAGATGTACTATACCTTGCGGGCCCATCCATCAGATGTACTATACCTTGCAGGCCCATCCATCAGTTGTACTATACCTTGCGGGCCCATCCATCAGATGTACTATACCTTGCGGGCCCATCCATCAGATGTACTATACCTTGCAGGCCCATCCATCAGATGTACTATACCTTGCGGGCCCATCCATCAGATGTACTATACCTTGCTTGCCCATCCATCAGATGTACTATACCTTGCTTGCCCATCCATCAGATGTACTATACCTTGCAGGTCTATCCATCAGATGTACTATACCTTGCGGGCCCATCCATCAGTTGTACTATACCTTGCGGGCCCATCCATCAGGTATACTATACCTTGCGGGTCCATCCATCAGTTGCACTATACCATGCGGGCCCATCCATCAGATATACTATACCTTGCAGGCCCATCCATCAGATGTACTGTACCTTGCGGGCCCATCCATCAGTTGTACTATACCTTGTGGGCCCATCCATCAGATGTACTATACCTTGTGGGCCCATCCATCAGATGTACTATACCTTGTGGGCCCATCCATCAGTTGTACTATACCTTGTGGGTCCATCCATCAGATGTATTATACCTTGCGGGCCCATCCATCAGATGTACTGTATCTTGTGGGCCCATCCATCAGGTTACAGTTTATCATTTGATGCTAACATAGCACGGCAATTTTTACAGACTTGCTAGAGGAAATTAGCACACAGTAAATCATACTGTACACCAAGTGAACAGTAAATAATTGTCTCTTCGGTTTTTCGTCACTGTTGCTCTCCAATTCTGGCCAACGCCTTTTACAAGTCGATCCTTCTGCATTGGAAACCGAAGTGAGCTGGAACCGCCCTGTAACTAGTCTTTCTTTGCATTACGCTCTCAGTTACACCTCGGTTCCTGTATGCCAGTGGAAAAGCATCATTAATAACCCAAATGTGAACATGTAGCTCAGAATGGGAGAAGGATTCAAACCTTGGAATAATTTCTGACATTTTATTTAACTTCCTGCTTATAGTTATCTGTTAGATTCCATCCATCCATCCATTTTCTCCCGCTTATCCGAGGTCGGGTCACGGGGGCAGCAGTCTCAGCAGGGAAACCCAGACTTCCCTCTCCCCGGCCACTTCCTCCAGCTCCTCTGGGGGAATCCCGAGGCGTTCCCAGGCCAGCCGAGAGACATAGTCCCTCCAGCGTGTCCTGGGTCTTCCCCGGGGCCTCCTCCCAGTGGGACATGCCCGGAACACCTCACCAGGGAGGCGCCCAGGAGGCATCCTAATCAGATGCCCGAGCCACCTCATCTGACTCCTCTCAATGCGGAGGAGCAGCGGCTCTACTCTGAGTCCCTCCCGAATGACCGAGCTCCTCACCCTATCTCTAAGGGAGAGCCCAGCCACCCTGCGGAGGAAACTCATTTCGGCCGCTTGCACTCGCGATCTCGTTCTTTCGGTCACTACCCACAGCTCGTGACCATAGGTGAGGGTAGGAACGTAGATCGACTGGTAAATCGAGAGCTTCGCCTTTTGGCTCAGCTCCTTCTTCACCATGACAGACCGATGCAGCGCCCGCATCACTGCGGACGCCGCACCGATCCGCCTGTCGACCTCCCGCTCCATCGTCCCCCCACTCGTGAACAAGACCCCGAGATACTTAAACTCCTCCACTTGGGGAAGGATCCCATCCCCGACCCGGAGAGAGCATTCTACCCTTTTCCGGCTGAGGACCATGGTCTCGGATTTGGAGGTGCTGATTCTCATCCCAGCCGCTTCACACTCGGCTGCGAACTGTCCCAGCGAGAGCCGAAGGTCACGGTCTGATGAGGCCAACAGGACCACATCATCTGCAAAAAGCAGAGACCTAATCCTGAGGTCACCAAACCGGACACCCTCAACGCCCTGGCTGCGCCTAGAAATTCTGTCCATAAAAGTTATGAACAGAATCGGTGACAAAGGACAGCCCTGACGGAGTCCAACCCTCACCGGAAACAAGTCCGACTTATTGCCGCTCATGCGGACCAGACTCTGGCACCGGTCATACAGGGACCGAACAGCCCTTAAAAGGAAGCCCGGCACCCCATACTCCCGGAGCACCCCCCACAGGACTGCCCGAGGGACACGGTCGAATGCCTTCTCCAAGTCCACAAAACACATGTAGACTGGTTGGGCAAACTCCCATGAACCCTCCAGAACCCTGCGGAGAGTATAGAGCTGGTCCACTGTTCCACGGCCGGGGCGAAAACCACACTGCTCCTCCTGAATCCGAGGTTCGACAATCCGGCGGACCCTCCTCTCCAGAACCCCCGAATAGACATATCTGTTAGATTGTGTTTCAAATATCTTGAACATTACAAATGTGAATCATTTTCTGTTTCAGTCTTGAATATCACTTCCCAGTGAATTTTTGTATGTAGACTCATTATGGTTATGCTGCCTGATTGGAAAGCAACAACAAAAAAAAGATTTCTGCACTGCCATCCATTACATTTACCTATTTAGTAGATGCTTTTATCTAAAGCAACATACAATTGAAAAAGTAGGGCCAGCCCATCCCTGAAGCAATTGGGGTTAAGGGCCTTGCTCAAAGGTCTTGCAGTGAAATCCTTCTACCAGCCAAGGTAGATCACAGGCACAGTCCTAACTCACAGAGCCACACATCATCCTAGGCTTCATAACCACTTACCCAGTTTTAGTCTCAGAGCAAGTCAGTCCCAGGAAGTTCTGGGCACACAATGGAGAGGAAGACAGGGAGCAGAGCGCAAATAATCCAGTGAAGCCAGGCATCTTCGAACTGTAAGAGTTAATGCAAACAAACACAGCAGGAACATACCATTTGCACATAGAGACGGAAAATCAAGGATCCGAACCTGGAGGTGTAAGGACACCATGCTGGCCACTGTGTGGCCCACAATCTGAAAATTATATGTGATTTATATAAATAAAAATGGATGCTACTCTGTGGTACAATAATATTTCAAATGTTTACACTTTACTTGATAGGGAACAAATAATATAGTATTATACTTATATGTACTAACCACAAACTACTACTCAGTTACATACTGATCTCATGTTAATTCATTACTGAATTGTGACACATTTTATCTCAGGTAGTTAATATATTTATTACCATATTTGTTAATTCTGTAAACCTTTGTGAACTACTGAAAGGACTATTGAGGGAGCAAGTCATAAACAAGACAAGTTAAATAATGATCTCATATTTGTTCAGAATTAAAGAATCATGATGAAACTTTTATCCTAAGCAGTTACTATATTTGTTACCGTATCTGTTAATTCTGTAAACCTTTGTGAACTACTGAAAGAACAAGTCATGGATAACACAACAAATACTGATCTCATGTTTGTTCAGCATTAATGAATCGTGACGCATCTTTTATCTCATGTAGCAACTACAGTACATTTGTTCATGATTTGTTCATAATTTGTACTTCAGTAATAACTGAGCTATTATTAAGTATTTGTGCCCTGTCAAGTAAAGTGTTACCAAATGTTTTTTTGATAGGACAAGCAGGTATGGAAAATGGATAGATAGATGTCATTATTGCTTTAAAATACATAATTTCATATTATATTGTGTATACTTATATGTAATAAGACCAATAATTCATGCGTGTTTAATATTTACATGCCATAAAAAAGCTCTTTAGATTTATTTTTCAGTTATTATTTTTTCATTTTTGCAAAGCATATCATGTTCTGCTGAGGTTGCTACATAAGACAGCTCATAATTTCTTCCGAAACACTTTGAATAGCTGCGAAATAAGCACAACGTGATCCTCTGCGTCTCAAACCACTTCTGCTCAGTGAGTAGGGCCAGACACCTTTAGATTTATAACACTGTGGAGGATAGGGGGAGGAGGGGATGTTGGGGGGAGACATTCCAAACACACAGCTAAGCGCAACATAAGCAAACAGACAGCGCTACCCTACCTGAGCCTTCTAACACTGCCTTACACTTATGTCCGACTGTGTCAGACATGTAAATGCACAAAACCATAAGCTGGCAAAGAGAAATCGCAACATCCTAGGATAATGACAGTGTGTCAAGTAGCAAACCTCAATTTTTTTTGGAAAAGTCAATAATTTTACCCACACAGAAAATAAATTATAGGAACATGAGGTCTGTAAATGGAGTAAAATGGGATCTATCACAGCTGTTGACATACAGTACTGTGCAAAGGTCTTTGGCAGTCAAAAAAATTTATGTTTAAATGACCTTCATGTTGGTGTGGAACTATGATGTCTGTCAAAGTGGGTCAGCTGAGTCATTCCAAAACCTCTCCTAAAGTCTCCTCAGTATTTGCAGCCACCGTCCAACACACCTGTGTGTTTTTTGACTCAGCCACTAACTCACCTTGCTTGGCTAATCAATACCTCGCTGACTAATTTAATTAATTGAGCTGGTGGTGAAATTTAATGGGTATATAAAATGGTTGGGATGCCGCTGAGAAGAGGTTTGAGAGCCATCCAACAAGATATCAGTATTTTGGAGAACAGATGAAATTCCTGTTAGTTTTAATTGTTACTCTTATTTTGCGTATGTTGAAATGTTAAATTGTGTTTTTCCAGAGCAAATATTCTCCTAATACTCAGCTTTCAAAAAAATTCTTTGACTGCCTAAGACTCTCGCACAGTGCTGCACTTCTTTGGCCAGCCTTGAGTTTAAAGTGCATATAAAGCCAAGTCTCTTTTCCAGATGACCTAGATTATATGAAGTGACTTCCATAAAAGCACTAAGCAAAATTCATGCCACAAGTAAAACTACACAGTGGGGGCATAGATTTTGATAGACAAGTGGTTGCCAGCAATGACCTAAAGCTGTCAAAGACCATTGTAAGTATGGTTGGGAACTATGTACAGATGCCAATCAATAGCTGTTGAAGCATCACCATGGAAACCATTGGGGGTTCTGTCTCGGTTACTAATGACAGTAACTTATTCAATACACTGTGATAATAATTATTAATTTTCCCAAATGTACAAGTCGGTGCAGGAGCCGGCTAATGATTTTGCGCCCCATAATATCATATCATATTATAAATATCATAAAATATCATATCATATTGAGCCCCCAACCCAGGTCAATTCAATTATCTTCCAAATGTTTTAGGGGCCTGTCACTCAGGGACTGTTGGAAACATCCTGACTTTCCCTCCCTCTACGCCCCCCCTGCCAGACTATCCCGGCCTTTTGTCCTATGCTGTTTGGGATGGTGCTTCTTAAGACCCTGCGCATAATAAGTACAGTGGAACCTCGGGTTACGAGTAACGCGGTTTACGAGTGTTCTGCAAGACGAGCAAAGATTTTTAATAAATTTTGACTTGGAAACCAAGCAAGTTCTGGTTTACAAGCGCCAAGTATCATCAAAAATCATATGGCACACATGCACTCTTTGTTTTTCTTGTTTTAACGTGCACTCCGCTTCAAAACAGGAAGCGCATGCCACGCCCCCTCGTTAACCCCGTGTGGAATCCCTGTGTGATCAGCTGTTTCTGCTTGTTGTCATTAGTCCTCTGTATTTAGTTCGCGTTTCAGTTTGTTTCCCCAGTCCGGTCATTGTATTGTCCGTCTGCGTTTTGCCTGCCTTACCTGTAATTAAACCCCGTATTCCCCGATACCCTGACGTCTGCGCCTTTGTCTCCGTTCCGTCCCTGCTCGGCAGGACAATATTATTATTGTCTAAATGTATTTTTACTGACTAAATATATGTATTCAGCTAGTGTAAACATGCACGATGCTATCACAGCACATGCGAGGCTGAGACTGAAGCATTACCCTTTGTTTCCGCTGAGAGACGTGCCACGTGACTCATTTCCCCGCGCGTACAAGTTAACTGAGGTCTGCGTTCGCAGTTCGACTTATGAGATTCAGATCGAGTTCTAGGTCATTTTTTTTTTCAAACTGGTTGGTTCGGCTTTTAAGAAATTCGAGTTCTAATGGTACCACTGTACTTGAATACTCATTTTACATCATCTTCCTTTGCCAATATACAGTTTGAGTACTCAAGAACAGAAGTATGGAGTACAGTAAAAAAAACTCTGGATGTCATTCTTGCTCTGCCCCAGATATGGAGGATGCATTGGTTGCATACTTGCCAAACAAGACCAATCCTATGATCCATTGCACCCCAAGTTCGTTCTGGGAAGCCAAGTTAGCAAGAATGCTCTTGCCAAGAACACAAGTACATTCTTTGCGTTCTTGGTATTGATGAACACCCATCCTTTCGGTTAAATGCGTGAAGAATGTTAGAGGGCCATTATAGAAATGGAAAACTGCATACAGTAAAAATGGATCTACTAAGCTGCACGCATCAATCTTACCTTATTTGTGTGTAATAGAGCAAAACACAGGAGCTGATGCACATTATTTCACAGCAGTAAAACAAGAATCAGCATGTTCATTTTAGAGTATGAATGACCTGGTGTCACGCAACAAGGTGACTGAGACGTGCGGTTTGGTCAAATCAAATGTGCGCATATGGGAATTAAAATATCTCTGTCGTCATGAATAGCTGATATGGGGACATAAGGTGGTTAACCCCACAATTTTTACCCTGAAACCTAATAGTTCAAAATAGATGTAGGAGGAAATGCACAGATTCCCCAGAGTAAACAGAGAGTTGACATCCTGCTATTTGCTTCTGCATCTTGCTAACTCAGGGCAATGTTCTGGTGTCTAGTGACCAGGCTCAGTCAATAGTGGCTTCCCAAAGAAGCCAGAGGATCATTGACCTTAGTTCCTGGCCTCCATTCTCATCCTCTCTCCATTCTCAAACTGCAGAGGGCATTAACAGTGTTACAAGAAATACATCAAGTGAAACTGTAAAGCAATTTGCTACAAAGGCACTCATTGTCTATTCAATTCAGCATGTGAAATATTTCAGGACTCCTTCCAAAATGTGTCCATATAAAGGCATCAAACTCAAATGTTTTATCTATTCATCTGTCTACAGATAATGAAAATCATCTTATAAGAAAAACCTATTTCAGAATAATAATTGTACACATGAAGAAGGCCAACAATCATGATTCACCTTGTAAGTATAACTATGCCACCTTTGAAGATCCTTTACTGTTATAACACTTTATTACACGGCTCTCTGGAATGCTTGATTCTGATTGGTCAGTTGAGACATTTGCAGGTTCATTATTTTCAAATAATAACCGCTCCAAAGTAATAACGCATAGTCACGTGGTACTATATCGTTTCGCGGAAAGATAAAAATGTTATTTTAAAACAAATATGCCAATAAAATGTTTCAAATTCATATTCATGTCCATGTCATTTTCCTTATGTGGCAAGTAGCCGTGTAATAAGCGGGATAATGTACAGGCAGCCGGTAGTTATCGCGAAATAAGCCCCTTCAGTGTGATACAAGACCCTCCGCTTCGCGTTGGGTCCTGATCACACTGTCGGGGCTTATTTCTGCGATAACTACCGGCTGCCTGTACATTATCCCTTACGTATGCCACACTTTTATTTCAGTGTCTCTTTACTAATTTATGTTCTTTCTTTTCATCTGTCCGTTACTCACGTAGCTTCAGAGATTCAGTAGTACGATGCACCATAAGTAATGACTCATACATTAATACATCTCCTTTCATGGGAAACCAATGACTCCTTTCTTTATGCACATAGACAAGACGATTCTCTTTAGCAATTCGATTCTCTTCTTTTTTAGGTGGCCCGTTAGAGTAGATGTGTTAAATATTTTTCTTTTTCTTATTTTTCTTTTTAATCTTCCCCTTGCCAACATCCTCTGATGTCATGTGGGGTTAGTAAGTCATTGAAAAGCAGATGTTGGTCGGCTTTCCATCCAGTGCTTCTGGCACAGGACCTGCTGGATCTGGCTGTACTGGATCAGTGACGGGCCAGTTCTCAGAACACTATGAAGCCACAGACAGGACCACAAGCAGTCAAGGTTCGGCCAACATTCCACACTGAGGTACAGCTGAATAATTGGGTCAGGGAAGCTTGGTCTAACACGTCAGACTCTCAAACTCACCACATTGACAGTAAAGCTGTTTATGTTCCCTTTTGCTGTGTAGTTAAACTCAGCAAGACGTAGTATAGAATACAGATGCAAGATTCACCAAAAGCCTTCCACTAAAAACAATTCAGAAGTTAGGCATTGGAAACTTGCCCTAAATTCCTTCTGAGAATGTGCGTGTGTTTTTGAACTTACACGTCCTACTTTCTTTGTTTTCTTGCATGACTGAATGTACAGACTGTGTTGAAGTAAATGGAAGTATATGCGACAAGAAAGGGATGTGTGGAATATTTCAAAGTGAGATCAAACACTTAATTTTGTTTTCTTTTGTTACTTACAAACTAAAATTCATTTTTGGACACTCACATCAACCCACCTTCAGGCCTTTTGTCTTATCACATTTTTTTTACCGCTAAATCAGCAGAGACCATTTCACTGGGGAAGGAATCATCTGGTTTCACTGGCAATTTATACATTTACATGATAAATTATGTGATAACCCATGCAAGTTGGTTTTGATGAAATACTTGTGAAAATGAATCCAGGGGTTTTTTTTCCCTTTCCTTGTTTGGCGAAACTTTTTTTTTTTTTTTTTTTTAATAGTTTCTCATGTAATCTGTGTCTATTGCGTCTTTATACATGCTGAATAAGGAACAAGCGACTTTTTGCACATTGTCTCAGATCTTGGCTATGATTCACCATCCATGACTAACATCTGTTTTGAGTCAGGTCACTGATGAGGTAACATGGCTGACAAAGGGAGCAGAGAAGATTTTAACGCCTCCAGAAGAGTAAAACGGGGGGGGGGGAAACCTGAACGTTTTGCTGGAAAGGGAAACGGGCTGATACAACAGCAAAGCTGGCTGGCATTACAGAGAAGGTATATGCTGCATACCAAACCATCTTTCTCTATCTTATGAAGCTGACTCACAAAAACAAAGGACAAAAACAATAGGAAACTTGCACCATTGATGCTTGGACCCCTAAAAATTCCAGCCATATACTTTTAATATTCCCTGTACGTGTCTGTACTACTAAGTTGAAATGGGCAAACATGTATTCTTCTTCAAACACCTCATTATATGAAATATTTCTTCCAAATGCAAATAGAAATTGAAGCCTGGTATTATCTTATTATATCATGAAAGTTAGTATCAAGTCAGACTTAAAAAACTGATGGTAAGATATAGAACTGAATAGCAAACACTGAAGAAAAAAGAGGAAAAATATTATTATTAATTATTATTATTGTTGTTGTTATAAGGGGAAAGTGATTATATATGTACCGACATCATATATGTATTTGTTTTCACAATAAATAAATGTAGTGTATTCATGTCCTGATACACACGACCAAGTGCTGCATTAGTGTATACACTAGTATATGCTTTAACCTATTCAGGACTTGGTTTTTCAGTTTAAAAAAAAAATTCTGCAGACATCTAATTATCAGAGCAAATGAAAATCGCAAAGGAAATGGAGAAGTCAAAGGAAGGTAAGGAGAGAATTAAAATTAATGTAAAGGGTATAGCATGAAGAGTGTGTAAGTCTGTACCATATCCACTCAACACACTTAAATTGTCTGTCTAAACTATTTTCCATTTCATAAACATTTTATGATTCTCAAGGTTGCTTTTTATAAAGAATGACTCAGAGGCACCCCTTTGCCTTTTTAAGCATGATTATCTGGCTTTGTTTCTTTAAGCTGCCACCAGATTTCCCATTTATAGACACATGGACTAGCTATGCAGACAAAAGAAAAAAGCAGGAGACAGAAATGATACTTGGGGGGGGGGGGGAGGCAGAGGTGGAGGTTGGTTGGTGTCGTGGGAACTGCAAGCTGAGCCCAGGCTGTAGAAGTTAAACCTCCAGAGGATTCGCAACTGCTTTCAATTTTAGATGGGGATACTCAAATTACAGCCCCCTTTCCCCGCTTAAAACACCCCCACCCCCTACTAGTCAACCCCTCCTATTTCAGAGGTCCAAAGACATGACATCATGTTCTGCAGTTTATATATATATATATATATATATATATATATACACACACACACACACACACACACGTCACACAGACCATCTTATTAATTTTTCCCTTCGTTTCCTCCCTTTTTCTTTCACTGTTAGCAGCCACAGTGTCACTAACACTTTGGTCAGTGACAGTCAGCTGTCGTCACGCTGTTATGGTCGTTAAAACCATCAAGAGGTGCAGACACCACTTTCAAAGATACATTTCTGTTTTTCTGTTCCGTAGCGGTTTGTGATGTTAGAACACGTCCGAGTAAGCTTTTCGGCAGAGTCGTGTCACTTTCAGTAGAATGCAGTTCCCCTAATATACTATCGTAAACACGATAGAGGAGGGGCTACTGAGACACAGCACTTACCCGGAAAGAATGTGGAGAATCCTTCAAAATCCGTCAAGAAGCTGGTTTGGGGTCACACTAAACAACCACAATTACACTGGCCTGGGATGGAAACCAGATGCCTCTATCGCTGCAGCAGTCATTCGGCTAACTGGCCAATGAGAACTAAAAAGGTGACTTTAAATTTTCAGGACCCAGATGGGGATGGAACTGGCTGCACTATGGGCAGCATGTTTTCTGTTCAGGCACTAATGGCCTTTTTCTCTTTTTTCCCCCCTCTTACACAACCTCCCTGTAATTCTCTGGGTAAAGGTTCTGTAGCATCATGAAAGTCTCTCTAATCACTGTGTATATCATGTCATTCTTTATTAAAAGCATCATATTAGGATCTCGGACAAAAAGGATAAGCAGGCTGTAGTAGGGATATTGTGGACCTGGGAGGAGTGACTTCTCATGTCTGAGAAGTGAGCTGAGGTCCTTGATTTCAGAATTCAATGTGCCAAATCCGGAGAGTTCTTATATGCAAAAGACGGAAGACTTGCCAGTGCTGTTGTTTGCCTTATTTTGCAAAGGAGCATGGGATATTCCGTCGGCTCATTTTCCATACCTGCTTGTCTGATGCAGGGTTGCAGGGGTCCATAGCCTGTCCTGGAAGCTACCGGCACAAGGCCGAAAATAACCCAGGATGGGGCAATTTGGAGATATTTATGGCAATAACTGTAAGGACTCAAAACAAGACATGGCTGGCAAAGCAAGGGAACTGTCTCTTTTCTGAAGGTATCACAAAATTCTGAGGGAGTTATGCTGCGTTATGTTGAAACTGAAGAAATGAAAAATGCAAAAACACTGCAGCATTTATGAACTCCACGTCGGCTTGTACGGTACCTATACAAATGACTACTCCAGCAGAAGTAAAACCTCAGATATATTCCAAGCATTCCAAATCACGTACAAAATTTTTTTCCGAGAAAAAGAAACGCATTATGTATTTTTGTAACACTAGCAATCGTCATGATCCATAGCACAAAGAAGTCAGCTAGCTTGTTTTATTTTAAACTGAAATACATTACAATCAACAAAAAAAGGTACGAGAATGCCATTTAAAGATACAGCAGCGTTTGATGGGGGGGACACAAAAATTCTCCCAAGCTCAGAAATAGCGTTTTCAACATATAAGCTGCAACAAGTTTCTGTAGTTATTTTTGTGAGAAAGTAACAATGCCTTAACATTTGGTTGTATACTCTAGGTTTTTTTGCACATTAGCTGTTGCCCTCTAGAGGTGAAACAGTTATGTGATTGATTTCTAAAGAATTCTTGTCCGACTGCAATTTTTAAACAATCAAACCCAAGGCAATTACTGCATATTTCGGTTACTTCATTGAAAATGACTCGAGTAATGACAGTCAAAAAAAGCTATTTCGGGTGTCTTTTCTGTTGTCTCAGTGTATGGTGTGACCGCGGCGACTAATGTCTCATGAGGGAGACATTTTACTCGCGATTTCACTCGGTGGTTGATGGGTGCCTACGAGGTAAGACTCCTCTGGTCATGGGTGACTTCAATGGGACCACTGGCACTGACAGGGCTGACTATGAGGATTGTGTCAGTCCCCGTGGGTCTGGAGACCAGGTTGAGAGTGGCTCCATGTTGCTTGACTGCAAAAAAAGTCAGGGGCTGCTGGTCGCTGGATCCTTATGTTTGTAGCTGATTATGAGAAAGACCTCGGTGTGTATGTTGATGCTTCCATGTTCCACTCTCTCCAGTGTGGGGAAGCAATAAAAAAGGCCAATAGGATGTTGCGTTAAACTCCATACACCTAGAGATGTAAGTCAAGGGAGGTGATGCTACGATTATACAATTCCTTGGTAAGACCCCACCTAGAATATTGTGTGCAGGTTTGGTCAGCATACTTTAAGAAGGACATTGCTGACTTGGAAAAGGTTCAACGTAGGGCTACAAGAATGATTCCTGGTTTTAGAGGAATGTCTTATGATGAGAGGTTGGCTGAGCTGAATCTGTTCAGCCTCGTGCAAAGGAGATTAAGGAGGGACATGATCCAGGAATATAAGATTCTAACAGGTCTGGGTGCTGTTCAGCCAAATGGTTACTTTAATATTAGTTTAAATATTAGAACTTGTGGTCATAGGTGGAAATTAGCAGGAGAACATTTTAAACTGAATTTGAGAAAGCACTTCTTTACACAGCGTGTAGTTAGAGCATGGAATAGTCTTCCTACTAGCGTAGTGCAAGTTAAAACCCTGGGTTCCTTTAAAATCTTATCTAGCTCTGATTTAACAACTCTGAGCTATTAGTTAAGTTCTCCCCAAACGAGCTTGATGGGCCAAAAGGCCTCCTCTCGTTTGTAAACTTACGTTCTTATGTTCTTAAGGAGTGCCTTAGCTCCAATAATACGCTCATTAAAAGTAGTGACATCACACACCATCAGGAGAAGCCGATCCACTACAGCAACAGCTACTCACTGAGTATGGCAGCCATTGGACTGACCAGACCAAAAGTAAGTATACCTACCTACAGAGATCTAGCCACAACCCCAGTCTGTGTACCTCAGACAGTGCCACCAGCGAAATGCATAGTTTATGAAGTTCCCCCGGTAGCAGGGGAAGATGGTCATCTTACCGAAGAGAATATGTACAAAGCTAATCACAGAAGTGTGACGTTTTCCCCATGAAGAACAATATACCTGATATGATTTACATCACTTCCATGTTTAAATTTGGCAGATACTTTTGCCCAAAGTAACAAATAACAGAGGATCATCAGGCGGGGTTAGACAATGCAGGGCTTAAGGGCCTTGCTGAATTCAAGCAAGCAACTAACAAGATTATGGATTCTTTAAAATGTCTGTGGCAAAGTTCTTACAAAACAGTGTGTTAGAGAAGTAAAAACAATGTAATCAAACCTCAAAATACGTTCCTTAATGTCTCCTGTCAGCTCACAATAGCTTCCAAGTTAACGAGGTGTGCAGTTACATTGGATACTCAAAAAATAGACATACATCACATTCACGGTTAAGGAACAAAGCCTCTGTTCACCTAAGGGGTTTAGACATAAGGGACTTTTGCAGCTTTGTTTGAGAGCATTGGACAGGACTAGAGACACCAATGTAAAGTAATGCTTCTGACTTGTGTATCATAGACACATCATTTAAAGATAATGGCTGAGATTTTTTTACATGATAATGTGAAAATGTCAAAGCATTTCCTTAAAAAAAACACAAAAAAAGGATTTGTACATATGTATAAAATGTTCAATGTTTGCTTTTATGCCATGTGGCAGCAAAGGTTAATCATCTCACTCATGCGTGTGTGCACTCTCTCTCTCACTCTCACTCTCTGACACACGTGTTAATTCATAGCACCAAGTGTTTGGAGGCTCACAATTCAACAAGCAATACTAACAGTAACACTGCTGTTAAATTAAACAGAAGAGTGTGAAGGACAAAAGAGGTTATACTCACATGATTTGTTTTAAAAGGTTTTCTGGCAACTACTTATGTTCAAAATAATCGGAAGGCAAACAGTTTCTTTTGCCTGCATCAAAGGTTTTTAGTTCATTCAAGCCATCACTGTTTGCTGACTGCCCACAGCAGTCTCCATTATTAAACTAAAATGTTTGACATTGTCAATTTAATACAGGTTTCTAAATGAATATGAAATATGAAGTGAACAGCTCTGTTAAAGATTTTATTAGTCCATTACTGAGGTTGTCATATAGACTTTTTGATTATGCTCTGTATTGCCTGTAGGCTGGGTAGCGCAGCACCACAAAAGCAAGCTCAACAGGCCATCTGTAGACAAAGGCCGGTGTTCCGTCGAGTTGAGCTACTTTGTCGAGGTAGGCTGCCGTAGTGCTAAATCGATATCCCTAACCCTAACCCCCCCCCAAAAACACCCGAAACCCCTGAAACCTAACCTCAAAACGGTGGAACTGCACATGCGCAGAAAGCCCCGATAGGTAGCTGAACTTGTCTGAACACCGGCACATTTAAAGGAACGGCAGGGTACTACACCATGGTTTCATTCAGAGGTTTTTAAAACTGATGTATGCATATACTTACAAAAAACAGAGATGAAACTAAAATTTGTCAATTCCCAATGATACTATAATTATGGATTTGGCCGCCAAGTCCAGCACTAATGACTTCCACAAATGCGGGCGTCCACATCATGTGCTTTATTTAAGGGATTTGGGAGATTTAGTAATTTTCCAAAACAGAAATGGTTTAACAATTCAACTCGTAAAAATGAACTAAAGCCACATAACATGAATGCCAACATTGCGTATGAATAGGTTGTAAGTTCTGTAAACATCAGCATTATTCTTATGTCATTTAATAAGCATTATTCTTGGTGGGATACCGCAGGTTTTTTTTGCACGTTAACTGTTGCCCTCTAGTGGTGAGAGTTATGCGACTGATTTCTAAAGAATTTTGACTTTTAAAAACAACCAAACCCAAAGCATATTTCGGTTACTTTATTGAAAACGACTCGAGTAATGAGCCAAAATAAGCAATTTTACAAGCAATTTAAAAACATTTCAGTGTATATTTCTTTGATAATTAAACCAGTGCACGTTACCTATTGATCAGTTCCATATTTTAAAAGTAACTGCATCTCTTCTAGAGCTCTTTGGTAAAAGAAAATCCCACTGGACCATTTTAAAGCAACCATAAATATGAAGGCACTAAATATACCAAAAGTTTAAAATTTGAATCTAAAAAACATTTCCCTTCAATAAAACGTATAAACATCCGAGGAACATAGAAATCAGCCCTAAGTTACCTATAAGAAAATATACCATAATTTCCAAAATGGTGCTGAAAGTAACATGAATAATATTCATTATTAAGAGTACAATAATTCCATTAATACACTGTGCAGAGCTTGCTTATACACAAATGTATTGTCTTGATAAATGTTGAGGTCAGATAGAAGAAGCATGAATAACATGATAAAGGTCTACCCCAGCCAAGAAGTTGAGAAATTTAGAAATCACGTGCACATTTCTCTAAAGCATTTCAATGGGGATAACCTTTTCGGTCATACTTAATTCAGTGAATTTGTAAAATCGATCAGGAAATGTCTCATGGTCTCCTTTCCTAAACTTTAGGGTTTCTTTCGGAATTAGAACAGGCTTAAAAAAAATTGCTAGCAGACTGGATCAACGTGTATCAATCAACGTGTATCAATCAACGTGTAAATATTAACGGCACTACAAACTTTTCTTTGAAGAGCTACACCTAGCAGGACTCAATTCAGCAGCACCAGCATTCTCTCTTTTCCACTGTTGCAACTCCATTGACTGTTACTGACAAGCCACAAAGCAGGGATGTAATGACTAGCATAATGTACCAATGTTTGGATTCGATGTGCCTCTAGACGAAAAACGATGTGCAAAAGGAATCACAGGTAGATATAATTTTGAAATCATTTACTTTACTAAATGTTTTAAGGAAATTCAGTATTTTGCTTTCTGCATCAGTGAAACAGGACAGGTTATACTATTTAACACTCCTAAGCAAAAGTATTACACTCCATAATTTGTTTCAAAGGAGCTAATGCACTGTAATATAATGTGCTAATGTAAATTTGTTGCTGATTTTAGTGTTAATGTCAAGAAATGCACTGAAGGGTTTGCTTCCCATGAAATAATTGTATCAGAAATACATTTATTTCATTTCAACGATGGGTTCTGACACCTCAGCCAGCAACTCCTCCTTGTCATCATGTACAGAGCGGCGAGTCCTGGCCCTCCGCACTAAGAGCAGGACCAGGCCCACCAAGAGCACAATGGAGATGACAGCCAGGGTGGCCACCAGGAAAAAAGCTAAGGAAAGAAAAAAGAAAAGAAAAAAAGAAGTTAACTTTACTGCTGGACACTACAGCAACTTGGCATTCAAGAAGTGTTTTCCTTAGATTTCAACATGTTCTAATAAATACTTGCAACTAGTGATGGGCAAATTGATATTTCATGAACCATTTGCTGTATTTGGTGCTAGATGGTGCTCTTGGTTTGCTGTGGGTCATGCTTTGTGCCCTTTTTTGAACAGAGAGCACCATCTAGTGGAGTAAAAAGATATAGCAAATGGTTCATGAAGCACCACTGTCCATGACTGCTTGCAATGAACAGGAAAGTAACCAATCCTCACAAAATCTGTTTGGTAAAATTGCAAACACTCCCACCCCCCCACCCCCCACACGCCCTACCAATGCCCATTTTCTTAGGTGTCGCATAAGACCCTTCACAAAATAACTACCTAATCCCTACTTACCTGCACTTGGTGGAGCAACATGGTGGAAAAATTGATCAAGTTTCCCTGCAAGGTAAATTACACTACTAAATTCCTTTGTAAACAGCAAAGTGAACTTCTGTTAAAGTGAAAAATGTTACTAGAATTAATGACTTTCTAATTTAAAACAGAATAGTATTCATCAGTCTCTTCTTCTGATAATTCATTTGGCAGAAGGAAACCCGTTACCCAAATACTATATCAATTATATAAAACTCTCCCTTATCCGGTCTTACCTTCCTGTCCAGTACATCTGGACATGCAGTCTTCCAGGGTGTTGTACCTGTTATCGTTGCCTAAACAACCTCCATAGATAAACGGAAGGCACCTTCCAGCACTGGGGTCAAAGTAAAACTTGGGGAAGGCAGCGCGACAGGGACCAGACTCAAAGGGTGCTGAACAAGCATCCAAGCCTGGGAGTGTCACAAGGAGAGAGAGAGACAGACTGCCTTTGTACAGGTAACAACATGTAAAAAAAAAATTCTTTGTGATCCTGAAGTCAGCAAGGCAATCAAACTGCTACAATAATCAAGGAATCTTTCCTACCTTTTGGTTTAGAGGACGGCGTTTGTGCAACATTTGAGGGACCAGTAATCACAGTTACTGAAAAGAATGGAGAACAAGGAAGAGTTTTTTTTTTTTTTTTTTTTTTTTAAGCGGTCTTGTGAAACAGAGCACTGAGTTTGAGATTAGCGGTAGGTTTTCTCTACGTGTTCCTTGGATCTGTATAGGGTTCTTCCCATAGCAAAAGAAAAAGAAAAAAAAAAAACACTTATTTGAAGTGGACTCCCCATATGGCCACTCGTGTCCTACAATGCCCTGGGCTCCCGAGTCTCGTGACCTGTGCTACTAGGCTTCATTCGTTTGTATTTAATGTTGCTGATCAGACGGATAAGCTCGGGAGGGTAACGGCAGGACCAGGTACCTGTGCAGGTTGCCTTGCATTGCTCCACGCTGGCGTAGTTGTTTTTGTTACCCCCGCATCCGCCATAGATAAAGGGTTGGCATGTGCTGGTAGAACTAACGTAGTGATAACGCGGCAGGGCAGCACGGCACATGCCAGTCAATGGTGGGGCCTCACACTTTTCTAGAAAATTGCAGGAAAACAAAGAACATAAAGATGTGGAAGTAACAGACACAAGAAAAAGCAAGTGAAACAGTGGGAATCTGAAATCACTATCACAAGAGGTGATATCCAGAAAGACAACCATACATTAAAATTAAAAAGGAGCGACTTAAAGGGACAGTTGGAAATATTTCTACCATTCTATACCAAATACCATTCTATACCAAATACAGACACAACAGTAAACTTGCCTGCAAATTCACTTGTTGACATCACAGGCAGAGTAGATCCCACAGTGGTAGCTGGGGAAACATCGAAAGGGAAACTTTGACATGAAGGTTTCACAACGCAAGATTTAAAAGCTCTACAAAGTAAATGTAGAAGAGGTGAGCTGTCATTTTCACAGATGAACAGCAAAATGAACTGGCGAGAGAGTCCGCCTGCAAAAATGTCTAAATATTTCAAATTAAAAGAATGACAAATTCACGTCACTGAAACGAGATGAGATTAGACTGGATAAGCTCTGAACTGGCAAGACAGGGAGGGGGGGAAAAAAACAGCAGCAGGATGTTTGCATTTGTTTGGAAGAGAAAGACATTTGAGAAAAACAAAAATGTGAGGCAATATCATCTCTTGGAATGTACAAGAGGTATTAGGTGTGCAACATTTTGTTTTAAAATACCCCTAAATCTTTTTTAGATATATAAAACTAAGCAGGGTTAAATGCCACATCAGTAAAAATGAGCAACATATGATTAATTATAAAAGAAAAATCTCATATAAAAAGGAAGCAATGCATTACTGAAAGGTCATAGAAAAGGGTGTTGCTTGCTGAAAGAATGGAGGAAAAACAGGTTTATCCACTAAACCAATTACACCAGTCTGCTTAAACCACAACAAACTACTCTGAAGAAACATAGCACTCCCAGGTTTTTATGCTGTACTGTATGAAGCTATGTACTGTCTAAACAATCAAAATGTCTGAAGTTTCTCACGGCAATAAGTACATTTTTAATGCCAGCTGTCATTTTCAATTTGGGAATTTTCAGAAATTTTATAAAATTTGACTAAAATGTATATATACACCAAACTTCTCTCTCTTAACCTGGCTTCCTTACTAAAACTAGGCTTTACCATTATCAAAAAAAAAAAAAAAAAAAAATCAAGCACCCATCAAGCACTAAGAAAATATTAAAAACCAAAGCGGTTTCTCCCCCATGGTGACATACATCTTCTCCTTCATCTTTAAATGTGAAGCTATACAGTCCTCAGTCACTACTGCCTATTAATGGTTAACCAAGTCTATTGACCTGTAGTTATAAGATTTAACCACCATTTCAAAGGCAGTTCAAAATCATCTTATAATAAGATGAAGTTTCTGGAAAGATTCATAGTCAGCCGGTTAAGACCTGTAGCTTAACACCTTGATGACAAGTAGTTTTCTACATATAACGCATGAGATTACAAAACTGCTAATATTAAAAATTCCTTCATTAAACACACACAGTATTAGATTGCACTGTCACCTGCCAATGGTTTCCCTGGTAATGTAATTAATGCATAATGATGCAACTTCAGACATGGAAAGAATGGATAAAGTGCATTAAAATGCTTAGACTAGCTGTGTGTGTCAAAGAGGAAGCAGACCAGCAAGTCACAAGCATTCACAGAACACAGCTAAGAAGCCAGTATCCTTCTTCCAACAACAAACGAACATGCTGCTTCTAAAGGCACTTTAACTAAAAAGTTCGTAATGGCCAAGGGCAAAAAAGTACCACATTATGGTACCACATTATGGTACCACATTATGGTACCACATTATGGTACCACATTATGGTACCACATTATGGTACCACATGTAGGACTCTGGGTTCTGATGGGATATGAACAATCAAGGCTAATCACGGAAGTGTGACGTTTTCCCCATGAAGAACAATCTACTTGATATGATTTACATCACTTCCATGTTTAAATTTGCCAGATACCTTTGTCCAAAGTAACGCATAACAGAGGATCATCAGGCGGGGTTAGACAATGCAGGGCTTAAGGGCCTTGCTGAATTCAAGCAAGCAACTAACAAGATTATGGATTCTTTAAAATGTCTGTGGCAAAGTTCTTACAAAACAGTGTGTTAGAGAAGTAAAACCAATGTAATCAAACCTCAACATAAGTTCCTTAATGTCTCCTGTCAGCTCACAATAGCTTCCAAGTTAACGAGGTGTGCAGTTACATTGGATACTCAAAAAATAGACATACATCACATTCACGGTTAAGGAACAAAGCCTCTGTTCACCTAAGGGGTTTAGACATAAGGGACTTTTGCAGCTTTGTTTGAGAGCGTTGGACATGACTAGAGACACCAATGTAAAGTATTGCTTTTGACCTATGTATCATATGCACAGCATTTAAAGAGGAAGTCTGACTTTTTTTTACATGAATGTGAAAAAGCATTTCTTTTGAAAGATACAAAGGATTTGTACATATGTATAAAATGTTCAATGTTTGCTTTTATGCCATGTGGCAGCCAAGTAATCATCTCACTCACACGTGTGTGCACTCCCTCTCTCACTCCAATACACACGTTAATTCATAGCACCAAGTGTTTGGAGGCTCACAATTCTCCTGACCGTCATGTGGGACAATCATACATTAATTTCATTTACAAGGTTATTTGAAACCTGAATGGTTGAAAGCTGGCAATATTGTGTATTTTCAACTGCTTATTAGTTTGCAAAAAAAAAGACAGCAATTCAACACCCAATACTAACAGTAACACTGCTGTTAAATTAAACAGAAGAGTGTGAAGGACAAAAGAGGTTATACTCGCATGATTTTTTTTTTTTAAAGGTTCCTTTCTGGCAACTACTTATGTTCAAAATAATCGGAAGGCAAACAGTTTCTTTTTCCTGCATCAAAGGTTTTTAGTTCATTCAAGCCATCACTGTTTGCTGACTACCCACAGCAGTCTCCATTATTAAACTAAAATGTTTGACATTGTCAGACAATTTAATAATACAGGTTTCTAAATGAATATGAAGTGAACAGCTCTGTTAAAGCACATGTTAAAGATTTTATTAGTCCATTGCGGGGGTTTTCATGCAGACTTTTTGATTATGCTCTGTATCGTCTGTAGGCTGGGTAGCGCAGCACCACAAAAGCAAGCTCAACAGGCCATCTGTAGACAAAGGCCGGTGTTCCGTCGAGTTGAGCTACTTTGTCGAGGTAGGCTGCCGTAGTGCTAAATCGATATCCCTAACCCCCCCAAAAACACCCGAAACCCCTGAAACCTAACCTCAAAACGGTGGAACTGCACATGCGCAGAAAGCCTCGATAGGTAGCTGAACTTGTCTGAACACCGGCACATTTAAAGGAACGGCAGGGTACTACACCATGGTATCTGCCACAATTTTCATTTCAGGTTTTTAAAACGGATGTATGCATATACTTACTAAAACAGACATGAAATTAAAACTTGTCAATTCCCAATGATACTATACAATGGACTTGACCGCAAAATTTAGCACTAATGGACTTCCAGAAATGCGGGCGTCCACAAAGTACACATCATGTGCTTTATTTAAGGGATTTGGGAGATTTAGTCATTCTCCAAAACAGAAATGGTTAAACAATTCAACTAGTAAAACGAGAACTAAAGCCACATAACATGAATAGCAGCACTGCGCATGAATAAGTTTTAAGCTCACTTATTAAAACAACTGTAAGCACTAGTATCCCTGCGTCCACAATGCTGCGGGACTCCCTGGCAAGAAAGCTTTAAAAAATAAAGACACGGGTACATATCATTTCCAGTGACGCACATTGTTAGTTTGGATCAAATCTAACTTTTGAAATGTTAAGTCTAGCTAAAACTTCAAAACCACCCAAAATGGTAAAGAACCGTGTAGATATCCGGGAGGAAACATCAATGAGCCCCCCCACTCCACCCCACTTTTTAAAAGTAATGCGTTACTAAATGCAACTGGGACTGGGGGCGGTATTTCAGTTCCTGGTCCGAATTATTAATCAAATAACTGATGTTACAATACACTTTGAACCCTGTTAATTGAAAAAGGTAAAAATTGAGGTGAGTTTCACCCGAAAACCTGGTTTTCTGACCCCACGTTTGCTCCTGGGTAGATTGTGATGCGGCTATTGTACTATTGAGCCATTTCCGTGTGTTTAGGAAACACTGAGTCACTCGTTACCTTTACCTGCGTCGGAGCCGGCTTTCGGCATGGCGTCCCCCCTCTTGTACATCTTGGACCCCTCGCGGTCCGTTAACCGGCACTTATTCTCCCCGTCTTTGAAGCAGTTCACCAGGAAACACTCGACCAGCCCGTCCTGCAGGTCCCCCTCCAGCGCCAGGTGACAGTCCTCCGAGTCGCAGCACGCCTTCCCGCAAGCGTCGATGTCCGAAGCGTTTTCCAGTCGCTTCGTGAAGTTCGCCCCGTTTTCGTACGACTGCGGATCGAGTCCTTGATCGAATACGATGTCGATGGAATCCGAACATGATTCGCTGCGAACATTTCCGCGAGCGCTCAGGGCTGCCGCGAGCAGCAGGCACCACAAACACACCTGTAACGCCATCTCTCAGTCTAGTGTAATCGGCGTCGGGGAAGCCTGTCCTTATTCAAGCGAGAATCACTTCTGCGTTACCTATTAGCTCCGAGACTCGTTTTCCTTTCTTGTAGAATGTCGCCTAACAACCCTGACGTTTATGTGGGGTTATTTCCGCGTCTTGACGCTCGCACCTCCCAGATACCGTCCGCGCTGGTGGCGACGCCGCCCAGAAAGAACCAGTTTACCCTGTTTACCCCGTTGTGCGTCGTCACATTGGACACTTAGCTTTTGTTAGATTCCTCATTTCCTGTGTCTCCATGTCACATTAAACAATTTGGTGGTTTCAAACGTAATTCAGGTAGATGATTATCGTAATCAATAATATAAAACGCAAATTATGTAATTAAAATATAGACGTGCGGCACAAATCGACAGAGGGGCACAGATACTTTGGCAGATTGGGGGGGTTGGGATTAATCGTAGTATAATCGTATAATCGTATAATCATACTTAACTGGAGCGATAGGCCGAAGGTGACAAGAGAGCATAACTACATTGTTTATTAATAGGCAACAGCTAGATGAGAAGAAATAGCCTACCTTCGCGGTGGTTTACACGTTACCCGAAATAACAATGCAACAAGCTCATTAATTTTTAAATGTAGGCATTGAGACTGTTTTAGAACCTATAAGATGAAAGGGTAAGATGTTTGTAAAAGTTTTTCGTGTGATACATTTGTAAAATATCCTATCATTTGACAAGTAATTAGACATTCAGGAAATATTGTAGGAATTCCACTAGAGGCAGTCTAAGTTCAGTACAGCACTGGTGTCCCAGGCGGAAGAAATTTCGTTCAGCATTACCAATAGGTCATTATGTTTTTATGTGGCTACACGGACCGCTACAATATGAAAAGATGTAAAGCTTCATTCTTTATTAAAGCAAGACCCGCTTACGTTGCAGGTAGATGCTATACACTATAATATACTATATTCCAGGAGACAAACTACCATTAATAATAATTATTATTATTGTTATTATTATTGTTTATTTATTTATTGTCGCAATTCAGCACACTCGAGGTCACCTTGCATTAATTAAACGACATAATACAATTTATAAAAAACAGTAAACTCCATACACAAGATAGATTACACTAGAGTAACAGAAAAATAACAATAAAACCAAGCGTGAACAAGAGTTTTGTTAATCTCCTCAGTTCTGATTCTTAAAACACACCTGTTATACTGATAATTGTTCCAGTATGGCAACATAATTATTGCTGCTACTGTATTGTAAAACTGAACACCCCCCCCCCCCCCCCCCCCCACCACCACAGACACACACACACACACACACACACACACGCACGCATGCAAACACACATACACAGTAGTCCTCTGGTCAATATGTGCATTTTTTCTACAAAGTTTAACAAATATTCATTCATTTCAAAGGCTCATATAGTTAAAGAGAACTACCCCACCATCGGTGGGCAAAAAGAACAACACAAAATCCCAAGAATTATTAAAACACCATCTGCTGTTGGGCCTCATTAACGTAATTATGGATGATGAGATAGCAGAAATGGGTGGCCAGTCAGCAAGTAATGGTACGGCAGACAGCTCACTGCCAAACTTACCGATGGCTATGGGCTATACCCAAATTATACGTCTTATAATAACGCTGCCATAATGAACAAGAATGAACATATTCAAGGTGCAGTGAGCCTAAACCAGGCATATCTTTAAGTTATTTAGAGGAAAAATTATAGTTTGACTCAAATGTATAGGGGATCCCAGACCTATGTAGTTTTAAGAGAATTAATCTCTTTTTGCTTTTGCTTATTTTCCATTCAAGGAGATCCAGTAAGAAGAATTAGAGGTATAATGCCAAACATGAGTGGGGTTGTTGTAGTTCAAACTAAGCAAGAACAGAGACAATGGACAGATCCCCAAACCCTTCTTTGTTCACCTACTGTACATAAAAACAAAATGAAAACATGGACCTCATTCACTTACATCAACCTTATTTTGCGAATGGTTAATCTCAATGCATATGTATTCTCTTCTTGGCAAATAAGCAAACGTTACAGACCTTCTGAGGCTTTTTAAAATTCTTGCCGTGACAGTACTTAACGGTATTGTCAACTGTTAAAATATTTTTTAATGATTTTTTTTTTTCCTGTGTGAGAGCGGGGTTTCCCTATGGTGATGGCTATTGTTGGAATTTTACACATATGCCACTTGAAATTTGCACCTCAGGCACACCGGAATAGGCGAAAGTCAGTCATACATTTCCTGGCACGTGCGGCGGGGGGGGGGGGGGGGGGGGTGAGCCTTCATGAGCATCTGCTACCCGAAGCAGTACGGCTGTGCTGGACACTGAACCAACTGAAAAGAACAGAATTTCATAACGAAATGCACTTTGTCTGTTCTTGTTTGTGATATTATTTAGGGGAATCAATACTTTTGAAACTCATGTTCAGCCCTTTTAATATCTCTTACACTTATCGTGGTTCGCAGGTCCCCTATTTTTTGACCGTATTAAGATTTTGTCTCAGGTGTTGTGTCCGGTGAAATGCCGTTTTATCCAAATGCGATTTTGTTTTACTTTTATTCGTTCAAACGCAAGCGAAGTTGTGATCTATCTTTCATTAAATGCGCCGCAGAAACCGGACTGGGAAGTGCAATGATGTACAAAACATATTTTCTTTTTGATGAGGTCATTAATATCTGTATTAGTTTTCAAATTTCTTTGGAGATAAATGATGTCGCTTTTTATTTGTAAAATGTTCTGCATGAGTTTTTCATGTAATAGTCGAAAATGTATAAATGCTATTAATTAACATCAACACGCTATACTTCTAAATAAATCACATTTAATTACCTCTGTTATGCATAATAAGATATCATTATTGCTACCTCTGTTTCTCCCCACTATTGACATGGGCGTAAATTTCATTTAACAGTAGGGGGGGGGGACAATAAATATAAAATTTCTCATGAGCAATTTTTGAAGGGGACACAAATAATGCAGTCAAATTGTACTTATAAAGATATGTCCCCACAATGAAAAACTTTGCTTCTATCATTATTACTGTAGCATGGAGACTGCGTCATTATCCATCCATTGTCCAATCCGCTTATCCTACTGGGTCGCGGGGGGTCCGGAGCCTATCCCGGAAGCAGTGGGCACGAGGCAGGGAACAACCCTTGATGGGGGGCCAGCCCATCGCAGACTGCGTCATTATGGTTATTTTCAAAGTTTTTCTCAGGTTCAATGACAAAGCAGATTTTTCTTCAAAACTATTTATTGCATTGTTTGTTATGTTGTTTACAGTCAAGCCATCAACATACAATAAAATTTAAACATGACTTTAAATGCATAATAGAAATTGATTATACAAAAAATACAGTGGGGTCAGTTCGGACGTAGCGCAGTGCTCATTTAGTAAATGCACAGCTAAACAATATGCTAATTGTGGCCGTTAATGTTACGTTAACATTATGCCAAGTCGTCACAAATAAAACAATGCATGGGAAACGGCTTTGGCGTGTTAGTTGCAGTGCACTATGCAACAAGCTATTGTAAACAAGCTAACGTTAACTAGAAAAGTAATATTTTAATCGCTAATATAGCAGATTCATGGAAAATTACACCGGTAATCAGCATTTTTGCCGCAACTAATTTATGAATGAGTCTGCATCAACTAAATTAAAGAGAATCTCTTTATTTAAAGTGAATAAAATACCCTACTTACTGGAGTTCAACATTAATTGAGCCGCAGCCACACACCTGATTCGTGTGTGTAGAGTAGGTGAGATGAACAGGGAAAGCAGGCAGTTGGCCAAACCACTGTGAGGAAAGGGAGGGGGAACTCAACTGTTTCTAAATGCATTTTTTGCGTTTGTTTTTTTTCTACTTACAGAATTATTTTAGGTATACATACATATATTTTTCACAATAGATAGTGCGATTTTTTAAATAATATTTTTTTGGGGGATACAACCCTCGGATAGGGGGGGACATTTACGCCCATGACTATTGATAATGTATTTATTATAATAGTTTATTATGAAGTCGCGATCTGCATGAATAGCCGTATATACTCGGGGCACTAAGACCCATGAGAGAAGCACTTCGTTGCGATTGTCACGCCGTTTAAACCGTCTGATCGCCGCTGTTTCCAGCACTGCTTCGCTAAAGCACTTGTGGTATCTTGAATGTGCGTGTGTGTGTCTAACTAAAGGTGGCAATGGCAGCGAACCGAGTCGGTAGACGGTGTAACAATAAAGTCCACTCTCCGAACCGGGGGGCAACTAGGGAATCCGGACTCAGTATTCAGAAAAGGCAAGCTCGTGTGACTGTAAAATACAACAGAAAGGAGCTGCAAAGACGACTGGACGTGGAAAAATGGATTGATTCTAGTTTGGACCAGCTGTATTTGGGCAGGGTGAGTGCAAACTGTTGTTATCTGAACATGTATTTAATGCAATCAAAGGTCTGTCTGTCACACATTATACCCAGCAGTGTTCTTTAATTATTCTCTCCTTCATTGAATTTTCTTCAAGAGTATGGGGTAGGTTTTAGAACAAGAGAACAGCAGCTGCCCGGTGTGTTGGATTATATTATAATTATGATCACTGTTAGTTTTTACAGTTTGACATGCCAGTAGAATGAAACGTAGAACCACACATTTAATAACCATCAGTAAATACAATCTTTCCACACCCGGCCAACGTGACGCGCAAAGGGATAGAATTACGGGAATTCATCCTGTGGTTATAGATGAGTTGACATACTGTTTTACAATTTGCTGATAATGAAGCGTATGACAAAAAATATTACTCAAGAGCGATGTTCGCGAGGCACAGGACAGAAAATGGGTGTGATTCAGCTGCTGTCCTTATACTCCAAAACGACAATTGTAGCACCGTGTATATGGGTAACCTTCGGGTTAAGATACGATGAAAGTGAACTAGCATAAACTATACAAATGTGATCAGTACACTTTCTGTATTTATTCTGTATTTATTTATTAACCAATGTGCCACATATCTGAATATAAAATTAGATCAGGGGCTGGTTCAGCAACAAAGAACCTATAGTTTCAGGATTTTGCATGTGCTGTAGATGTTTGGTATTTTATTTTTGCACATCCATTTGTATTGCCTTTTTTGGAACATTACTTAAATCACTTAATTAATCATTTCCAACAACTTCAGTTTATTGTAAATATGAGTAGCAATGTCTTGTATTAATGATACACAGATGCTAGAGAGGACAACTGATGTGAAAGGGATCTTGATAATGCAAAATCTGTAGTTCTGGCCCAGACCCTGGTCACTGGAATCTGGAGGAAAAAGTGGTGGTAGATGTTGGCACATGGGCCATGACTCTGGATCACAGTGGGAGACGAGGCTCCGATTTGGGGGGAGGCCATGAAAGGAAATGGGTATATCAGCCCCTTGGGGACTGCTGAAAAAGCCTGAGCCAAGCCACACCAGGGCTGTTACGGCCATATATGGAAAGCACAGCTGGCCCCTGCATGGTAGCTGAGAGAGACAGTGCAATAATCAATCTGGAAGATTGTGTTGTTTGGCAGGGGAGTGGGGGAGGGCTGTATCCTACTCCCAGACAATTGAATGCAGGCCCATTACACCTGGTTGGCTTTGCCCCCGGTCGACCACACCATGAGTCGTTAATTTCTCTCTTAGAAGAGGGAAAGTGCTTTGGTTAAATTTTGTCACTTATAAGTGATGTCGTTAATTAAGCATTCTTTTTCAATGCCAGTATTCTCACAATAAAAGATTTTTTTCCCCTCTGTTGATTGAGGGTAGTTTGTATGCAGTGGCAGATACAAGAATATCAGCCTCCCTGTCAATAGCTATGAAATTAACAAGGAAGATAGACAAATGAAAGGTGTTGTCCCCTAGGAAAAGGTCTCCAACAAACAGATGCTCTCTAAGAGCATGTCAAATGCGAAAATCTATTCTGTAGCCAGTTAGGAGTACAATATAGAAAGTTTCATTGCAGTAAAATAAACCGAATAGGATGGCAGTTAATAAAGAGTGACCGTGGAATCAACCAATCAACTCAAAGATAAGTGAGGCATCAGCTGAGATGGTTTTGTTGTTATCCTGGGCTAACAATGGGCTATTGTTCCTTGTCAATTTGTTTGTGGTACAGTTTGTGCTACAATTGCATGGGCTTGTAGAGAAAATACAATGGATATGCAATTATTGCTGTAATAATTGTAGAAATTAATTCACATTGTGCTTATTCGTTTTAGTTGTAGCAAATGGCACTTTAATATTTCTGTTGGTGTTGCTCTAGAAACCACAAATAGTCAAAAATAACTTTTCACATGAATAGTAACCAGCATTAATACCAAGGACTCTTGTTTTTTTCACATTTCCTGCAGCATACTGTCATCTGTAGACACACACACACAAAAACACACACACTGATTAGGCACCTGTATCTTTGTGGGGACTCTCCATTCATTTCTATGGGCATAACCATAATCCCAACTATGACAACCCTAACCCCTACCCAGCCTTAACCTTAACGATAAGTAACTAAACAAAATACAAGAGTTTGGCCATTTTTATTTTTTTTTATTGCATTCACAGATTTTTATAATCTCCCCTGTGTGGGGAATGGAGAAATGTCCCCACAAGGTCAAAATAATAGGTTTTTTATCAAATTGGAGGCATTTTTGGTCCCCACAGTGTAATATATACTTGACCACACACACACATACACATACATACACACACAGACAGTTTGTGATTATATCTTTTTAGGAACTCCATTCTTTTCTATGGGGAAAACTGTAATCACAACATGACGACCTTAACCCCTTCCCAGCACTAACCATAAGTAACCAAACAAAATATGAGACTTTTGGCATTTTTAGTTTTTTGATTGCATTCACAAATCTTTGTGGGGACCTGAAAAATGGTTTCCCACAACATCAAAATAAAAGGTTTTTATCACATTGTGGGGCACATTTGGTCCCCACAATGTAATATAAACGTGATCTACACAGACACACACACACACACAGGTCATTACTAGGATTTTAGTGTGTGTTTGCATATGTTTGCATTTACTTCTGAACAGAGCCCGGTTGTTGACAGGGTACCATACGTAGCAGGTTGGTGGACTCGCTGAAGGTGACCCAATCAGGCAATAAAGACGTAAAACAGAGGTCCTGACTCTCTGAGGTGATAAAAGATCCCTGGGCGTCTTTCAAAAGAGTAGGGGCGGTACCCCAATATCCTGGCTAAAATTGGCCACTGTAACTCTCTCAAATCTGGCCTCCTAACCATCCCCTATATCTAACTGATGAATTCTGTCCTGCCCCTTCTCCACCTTAGCTGGTGTGTGTACTGTGGTGCAGGTACTGGTGCAGGATGGCTGCCGTCACATCACCCAGGTAGATGGTGGTTCAAGAGGCTCCCCACTGGTTCTATAAAGCACTTTAAGTGTCTTGAAAAGCACTACATAAATGTAACATTCATCTTTCTTAAGGTTACAAGAGTCTAGTGAGGTGAAAGAGAGTGTAGCAGAATTACACTCTTCACAGATAATAACTGCAGAACCACATGCATGATTCGGCGAAGAAGTTTAATTAAGGCCCATGTGGTATGTAGTGTTTAAGAGTGCAGAGCGGGTGGTCCTTTCGTTAGTTGGTTTTTTCCATCACAACATAATGGGCGTTGCTACACAGCAGATGGTCAGGTCACATCTCGGAGCAGCATGACAACACGAACATGGAATGAAACAGAAATGGCAGAGTTGGACAAATCCTGGACTTCAAGATGGTCTTTACACGCGCGTGCCGGTGAAACTCCTGGAGAGCTTTATGGTCCAAGTCTAGCATGCAGAATCAGTAGCACCATCAAAGGAGGTAGCAGTTTTTTTTGGTTATTATTTTTGTCTAAGGTGACGTACAAGAGAAGGTCAGAGAGCACAGCTGAACAGGATGTCGGGAGCAGATGTGGTTAAGGCCTTGCTCATGGACGCACTGGTGGTGTGATTACTCTGCTAACCACGCGTACATGGGTTTAGATGAATGACATACTGCAATTTCTGATTTCATATCCGCCACATTTAAAAAATATGTAACCCAGTGAATTTACTGTCCGTCTCCTTTGCAATCAAATGTTCAGGCTCTGTTGGGTATATTGCTAGTGAAAACAGAGCCAAGTGTATCCATAAACTAAATTGTTTACTTCACCTTTTAAGTTGCTTCACCTTTAAGAAAACAGTTTTTTAAAAAGCGTTTTGCTTCAGGGTGGTATGATAGTTCAGTGAATAACATTGTTGTCTCACGCATCCAGGGTTCGGGGTTCAAATACCAGCAGCTGGACGAGAGATGGGCTTTCTGCTTTTAACATTTCTATCTTAAAATCTGTGGCCTGCAAGAATACCATATTTCTGTAAAAATCCAAAACATATAACCATGAGCACTATGTGTCAAGAAAAACTTTTCTTCTACAACACAGAATTCATATTCATTGTTCAAATGTCATTACACTTAGTTTATATCTCGATTAAATGAGTTGGGTTTTTTTCCCCCAAATGAAGTGATTATGTAAAAATATTTTGATACAAACATTGAAAAAATATATAATATGCTCATTTAAGTTGTTGTAGTTACAACTATAGTCCTTTTAATGAAGCAGTGGGTGTTATGAAACTTGAAGGTGTCAAGTCATTAATATTTGTGTCTATTAAGTGAACTTGAATTTTCTGTGTTTAGTGGCTTCTGCTATTAATTTTTCCCTTTTCTTGAAATGAGGTCAGTTAAATTCTGGAGTAAGACGAGTTTTTTGGCTTATTACATGCAGTTAGATGAAGGTGTGGTGTATTTCAGCTGGACAAATTCATTCATCCATCCATACAGGGGTGTTGCTAGAGATTTTGGGTCCCCAGACCAATCCAATCACCTTCAGTCAGTCAGGGACCCTTAGAATCACCCTAACTTTCTCCACTTTATGGCCTCCTGCGTCCATATCCCAACAGGTTATCCTGTACAAGTATGTAGAAGCTGAAGCCTAACCAGGCAGCAAAAAGCACACATCGGGGTAACACCCTGAATGGGATGGTGCATTACCTATTCAGGAAACAAGTTCCACAGATTATTTAACCGGAAAATCTCTCATTGATTTCCTTGAGAAACAAAACCCCGAATTATGTAATGCATAGGTATGAAGAAATTTTTCCCTTAATCTATGCATTGTCTAAGTCACTGTGTCCCAAGAACTAAGAATTTGCGGTATCCTACTAGGCAGCTATACAATTCATGTTATGCTGTCTGGTTTTGTGTAATGCTCACCTTGCACATATTTTAATTTAAATATTAACCAAGCTAATGTGCTGTGTTTTGGTTTCGGCATTAAAGTGAACGTCTGTAAAAGCAGTTTTTTGTGTTTGTGTGCTGCACATGATGCTGGTGATGTTTGTTTTCTAACATTCGTTGATTGCCAGCATGCTGCTTCCATTGTTAACAGTATACATGAAAGTTTAATTACACCTTAGTGTTTTCAAGGAGTTTGTGCTTATACCAGAGTGAAACAGACACCATTCATTTGAACTGAAAAGACATTTCCAAATGTGTTCCAGAATTTTGGAGAACCAATAATAATTCTACACTTACTGAATAATCGTGCTGAGCAACATAATTGCGAAACAAGTCACAGTCAGAAACCCATGAATTCACATTATGCCCTGGGGCATGAACTCATGTTATTGTTCAAAAGCTAGTAGATCTTCAATCAATTCGCTGCAGCAGCAGCAAGTGTGGGGTGCAGAATTTTGCTGTTTGATATGCAGTTCATCAGTGCATGATAAGGTTATTAGAGCGGCATAAAGAAAACCTCTAATCATTGAGATTCAATTTAGAAAATGTTGTCATGGTTTCTTTTTTCATAGAGGATTGCTTCCAGAAAAGCATTGACGCAGTAAGTGTAACGAATTATTGTGGTATCAATTTCAAAGGTTGGGCTAAGTTGACGTGGATGATTAGAACATTGTAGGTTAGTGCTGCAGGTTGGAGCCTTCCTGAGTCACCGTATAAATGGTTCACAGTTAGGTTGCTAAAACCAACAACTAAAAACAGAAACAAGTGGTGTAACCAACAAACGTTTTTCTATCATCTGAAAATATAGCTGAAAAGAGTGATCTTTCTCTAGCTAGTCTGACTTTTCAGAGAAAAGGGTAAGGTGAGCTTCGGCCTGGTGCCATTAAATCAAAATAATGGAGTAATATGCAGAACTGCATGAGGCATTGCTTACGCATAAGATTTCTCCCCAATAGCCGATACATCCATGCATTATTGTCCTCGATGTCACAGGCTCAGGCTCGATGTCACAGTGGGCCTGCGTTCATAGTGGGGTACCGCAGGGTTCAATTTTAGGACCACTTTTGTTCCTAATTTACATAAATGATATAGACACCAATATATACAGTAAACTGGTGAAATTTGCAGATGACACCAAGGTGGGTGGTGTAGCAGATACTGAACTAGCAGCTCAGCAGCTACAGCGGGATCTTAATTTAATTAGTGACTGGGCTGACACCTGGCAGATGAAATTTAACATAGACAAATGTAAGGTACTCCATGTAGGGAGCAGAAATATAAAGTCCAGGTATTTTATGGGACCTACTGAAATAAAGCTAGCTGATTATGAGAAAGACCTTGGTGTGTATGTTGATGCTTCCATGTCTCATTCTCGCCAGTGCGGGGAAGCAATAAAAAAGGCCAATAGGATGTTGGGGTATATCTCCAGGTGTGTGGAGTTTAAGTCAAGGGAGGTAATGCTAAGATTATACAATTCCTTGGTGAGACCTCACCTAGAATATTGTGTACAGGTTTGGTCACCATATCTTAAAAAGGACATAGCGGCCTTAGAAAAGGTGCAGCGTAGGGCCACAAGAATGATTCCTGGTCTTAGAGGAATGTCATACAAGGAAAGGTTATTTGAGCTAAATCTGTTCAGCCTCAAGCAAAGGAGACTGAGGGGGCACATGATCCAGGTCTATAAGATTCTAACAGGTCTGGATGCTGTTCAACCGAATAGTTACTTCAGCATTAGTTCAAATACAATAACTCGTGGCCATAGGTGGAAATTAGCGGGAGAACATTTCAAACTGGATTTAAGGAAGCACTTCTTTACACAGCGTGTAGTCAGAGTATGGAATAGTCTTCCTGATAACGTAGTGCAAGCTGAATCCTTGGGTTCCTTTAAATCAGAGCTAGATAAGATTTTAACCTCTCTGAGCTATTAAAGTTCTCCCCAAGCGAGCTCGATGGGCCGAATGGCCTCCTCTCGTTTGTATAGTTCTTATGTTCTTATGTTCTTATGTTCAACCTCCTGCATTTTGACCATTGAACAACGTACACTGCCTCCCTCATCACATAAACTAATGCCCAGAGGTGGAGATTTCAGGTCCAGAGAGTACAAATCCAGACCAAGATTTTGTTTCAGCCAACCAGTTGAGTGTAAAGAGTAACAGTCACAGAGTACTCAGCTGTTTGGCTGAAACAAAATCTTGGTCTGGATTTGTACTCTCTGAACTTCAAATCTCCACCTCTGCTAATGCCTGATGGCATGGGTTGTGCCCCCCACCCACGAGGAACACAGGCTTCTATTTTATTTGAGTTTTATTTATTAATAAAGGTTTCATCCTAACACAAATAAGATGATCTGCCATTTTCTCCCAGTGGCATATTATTGTCCTTGCATGGCACCAGCTTCAGGGAACAATGTTTGAACCACTGGGTGAACATGGTCCTCCAGAATGGTTTGATAGTCCTTGGCAGTGACACACCCATCTTGACCATCATTGCACCACAAAGACTTGCTGTCATGGTCACAGATGCACCAGCACGATGTGCACGCATTTGTCCTCTTCTGAACCGTGATATGGCTCTCATTATGTTGTGTGAATTGCAATATTTTATGTACAGCTGTGCTATTGCTCTGCTACTTCAACCTTCACACTCTGCTCTTACTGATGGAGTGTACAATCACTGAAGATTGGCCACCGGGCCGTGCGTATGAAGGCTTGAAACCTCAAACCCTATTTTGGCCAGTGTTTCAGTTTCATTGTCCAACCCTTGTATACATAGTAATCTCATGTACTGCTATTCTGCCTAAAAATATGGTTTTTGGTCCATATCTCCCCCCTCTGCCTTGCCGCCCCATGAAAATCTTGGCCCCGTCCCTCAGGTTTGTTATGATGCCTGCACTGGTTCTGCTTCCTCTAAACAAGGCTCTCTCTGTTATTTATTATTATGAGAAGTTTTTAAACCAGTGACAGGAATATGTCTTTCACACTTGCAAATCCTTGAAACATTGCAAGTGACTTGAATGGTCACATTAGTTTTTCTTGATCTTCCCAGGACATTAAAGTCAGACAAACAATATGAAGGAACATTGTCAATTTAGTGATTTGAACTCATTTACTGTGTATCTCACACACTAATGGCTGTATAAACTTCAACCTTAAAGCTTATTTGTGACATTTAAAGTTGAAAGAAAGGTCGTTGAGGCCCCGCAGGAGAATGCCATGTGAATCTTCGCTGGTTGACCTTTACGCCGTGCTGATATGAGAATGCAGAGCGTTTCGACAGATACATTCCCAGAGGTTTGGTGGGCTTTTCTTGAGGAAACCATGTTTGTTTTTGTAGAGATGAAACAGCATAGAAATCTAAAATCATGATTATGGTGACCAAAATTATCATCAATATTATCTCAGTATTGTTAAAATTTTCTGAAAATGTTAAAAAATGAAAACTTGTGATACACAAACAGATCATTTCAAGTTTTATATTGAAAACCATAAATAACATTGGCAGCTTTTTTTTTGTTTAAGCATTAAAATAACGACATAGCCAGTACCTTCTGAAGCACATGAAAACCATATGAAATATGGATTAGCATTAAAAACCTCTGGAGAGCTGTCACTACCTTCCACATGTTTTCACTAATGCAAAACAAGCCCACTTGGCATGCTGTGTCCGAGCTCCTGCGTCTGAGAGACTGTTGCTAACTTTGGTTGATGTTGGACAGTATTTAACGTGAGTTTTTCGATGCGTGATAATCAGCCACGGTTTTAATGTTAACTAAAATTTGAAAAAGTAATACTAATTGTCTGGAATTTTTCTGTGGTTTACCATGAAACCGATAAGCCCTACACAGCTGAAAGGTTGCAATATATTATTATCACATATGTCCGCAGGCTTCAACATCCATTTTCATATTTCTTTTTCTGCATGTTTTGCATGCTCTTCCTGCATTAGTGTGAGTTTCCTGCACTACACTGGTTTCCTACAGCACAGAGGTTGGCAAGGTGTATACAGCATAAATCAGCATAGCTAGCATTTTCCCCTGACATCAAAATTGTTCTCGATAATTTGATTAAATAAAGACTCCCCCTCCGCAGGAGGAACAGATGCCCGAGGAAGTGAATATTGATGAGCTGCTGGATCTGCAGAGTGATGAAGAGCGAAAACACAGGCTGCAGGTAGGTGGCTAATGAGTCCAGAAAGAGAGCCTAGAATACCATACTGTAAATCTCCGAGTGAAAGGTATAACCTGGATTCCTGAGCAATGTAATGCAATGCTTTATGTTCAGATAATAGTGAGGATAATATTTGGGACTGTATATTCAGTTGTATCTTTCATAAAAAGCGGATCGTCTTACATACTTATCAGTGTGTAATTTAAAATGCTCTGGTGAAAACTTGGATATAATTAAGGTGTCGGTGTAAATAAGCTGAGCATAGTCAGCCACTTCGAATTCACACAAAATGTCTCTTACCCCAGGAGATTCTTCATGCCTGCAGTAACAACACAGACGTATGTATTAATTTTATATTAAAATATTTCAAATATGACACAATTTGGAAGATGATACTTTGTATGCAGTTTGTATATATTAAATTGTATCTCATCCCAAATGTGACCTATATATTCTCGCTTTTATGGTCGTCATCAATTTCTTTGTTTCATGAAAGCTGTGTTAAATATTTATTAGTATGATATCACCATATGAGACCTTCATTGTCATGTGACAAGCATCTGCTGACGGTGCACGCTGCTGATAAAGCCATTAATCTAATTAAAGCTCGTGTTTTAGAAGTTCCTTTGAATTTGCCCATTTTTGCTGTGGTACTTTTTGCACATTCTACTATTATCCTGACTTCCAAGTAAATGCTGTATTGTTTTCCAAGTATAGCTGTTTAAACAATAGTGAATAAAAGATCAGGATTTTTTTTAGTGCTCAGAATCAGTATTAGGTCATTATTATTGCTCATTAACAGTAATTTTTAGCATATTTTTGTGTCTTATGGCCCGTTTTTGTTAGGATTATTTAGTTTGTTCACAGTTATAAGAAGGATATTTTGCTTATATATCCTGAGACTGGTTTGAATTGTCTGTTAACACTCTAAGCAGACAGGTCTCTGTCCATCTTCCTATCCTGCCCCACACAAGGTATCTCCAGGCATTTTGATCATTTTATTTTTCTGGAATGAAAATATCGCTGTTTCAGATTTTAACTGACTGTACACCACAGTAGGTTAAATGGACTGCAAATCCAAACTTTGAATTAAAAATAATGAGAATATTGTAGGAAAGAAGGACTGGGTCACCACCATGGCATCAATTTCAATCCATCGTTTCCTGTACAAGAGGATTCTTCTGTAAAGTCATTAAAGGTCACAAATTCATACCAAATATGGATTTCTAAGTAAAAGACATGGTGTTAATTGTGGGATTCTGTGTTTGAACGTTCGTAAACTGCGCATGTACACAAACACAGTGTCATATATTTTTACTATGTTATATGCAAACATGCAGAACAACAAATCGTCTTATGCACTAATTCTGTCACACACAGATGTTCACAGCTATATAGCTGTCTCAGACTGCCAGGAGAATGCAACTGACACTCGTCTCCACAGCGATTCCACATGAATAACAGTGCCAGCCTGTCCTGGCCCCATACAGGCCCCTCCTCACCCTTGATTTCATTACAACCGTTAAAAAAAAGACATTGCAGACTGAGCTGCATTGTCACCTCGAGCTCGCAAACTGGTGGTTTGCTGGGCTTTATGACTTACAAGGCTTTAAGACTATCCTTGGTGTAACCAAACTACTGTTCTCCACAGATGTTCATCAAAGAGCTGGTGGTGAAGCTGCACGGGTTGCAGAAGCAGGAGGAGCTGCAGAACGACGGCATGGAGCACACCCACATGCGCTGAGCCCAAACGGGGCCTTCAGCAGCTGGGGAACAGGTCACCTTCATTTCAAGTCACTCCCACTTAAACTTACTGTTCCCTGCATGAAGCCCTTTAACTCCTCAGTCCTGTGACTGAGTACCACTTCTAAGAAGAGACCCTGTCGCTGTCAATGATGTCATTGTCCCTCTCATGTCCTCCATGTACATGAAAGATTTGATACCTCATTGATGATGGGTGACAGACTGACCCAGGATCTGAGCTCTGGTGGGGGCCAGTTCCTGATTTTGCTTTAATGGGTATTGTTCAAGCAGTCAGACTGTACCTCTTTGATTAAGCCTATTAAGATTGATTTCTCTAAAGAAGGACCTTGGAAACCATTTTGTTTGGTTCATGTGCCAGAGTGGTACATTGCTTGCTAAGCGTAAGCCTTTGAATGATGACAGAAGAAGAATAGAGCCACAACCTTTCCCACGTATTGCTTTTTATAGGCTTTAAAATGCACTTGGCACAATAAAAATAATTTTAAAAATCTGTTATATTTCTGTAACTCTTTCAGGTCATATATCCAAATGCAGTGTGTTTTAATTGGAAAATAATACTGAAAATGTTAAAGTCTGCATATCATGGTTCCTTTCGGTATATTTGCTTTCTACTTTCTAGAGCTTCTTGACAAGAGCTGTACCTTTGAATAGACGAATCAATGTAGTGGTGTCTTGATACATCCATTGTATGTTTGGTCAACTTTCCTTTCCAATTAAACTTGTCATTTACTGAAAACAAAGAAATTAAATTCTCATAAAAAAAACATCGTTTCTATAATTAACTTTGGTGAGTATGTTTAGTCAATGTCACAAACACATTATAATGTCATGCTAATGACTTGTCCAGGATAAGTGGATAGAGAAAGAATGGATAGATGACATACTCACCATTGTGTAAAGCCTGCATCAGATAATTGCTTTTATTTGTCCCAGTTCCACTTACATTTGCGTTCCATCTGGGCCCCCGTCTGGTCATCTGCTTCATTATTAGCATTACTTAAATGGTTATTCTGAAAGCTAAATTTGGGAAAATGGCACCTTGAAAAACAATCCTGCTTTCTGTTCTCCCAAATCCTGAATATTATAGATTAGTCCAAAACTGAAAGGTTTAAGTAATATAAACAAACATTTAGATAAAAGAAAGCAATAAATGGCAAAGTATTTTCTTCTGTCAATGAAATTCTGCACAAGACATTTTTTTTAAAGTCCAGTAGTTGTATTAGTGGGTACTGTATGCAGTACTAATGAGTCTCTACTTTTTATTTTCTAAAATTTGTAACGTTCACTTTAGCTCCATTTTGAGATTGACTACCAATTCAGGGTTTTATACAACGTATAACCTGAGTCATTTTAATTGATAGTTTTATTTTATATCAGTTTTTCCCAATGGATGTTTTAATATTGTTTGAAATGGTTATTATTTGTATATTTTTTGAAATGAAGAAAATGTACCTTTGAAATGTTATTACTGATTGTGTTAGTTTATTAAGACTTTTTAAATTTCAATTGAATTCATTTGAATTAATTTTGTGTCACTATGATAAATCTCCATGAAATCCCATCTTAACCATCTTTTATTATGCTTGCCATAATAAGTTTCCCATGTTTATCGCTTTTTATTTATTAAAGTCACTGCTTCAAAACACAGCATCTTATTGACTTTATGCTGCTTTGTTTTCACCTTGGTTCTTTTTAAATAAATTGGAGGTGAAATGTCAAAATATCTTTTGAAATACCAAAGAACTCTGGGCACATGTATTTCTGGCTTTATCTTACACTTGAGACACCAGCCAGACCGCATTCCTAAGCAGCTCACAATTCATGAACTGACTCATACTTTTACGTTCGGTTGAGATCTGGTGACTGGATAATTCACCGCTTTAAGGTAACTTCACTGTCATGTTCAGGCAACTATTCCTGCAGTCGTGGCCTTCTGCCAAAAAAAAACAGTCAGTGGGTACCTTCTTATCATGAATGGATCAGCTTGATTGGCAGAAACATTCACATTTGACGTGGCATTCTTACAGAGTAGCTGAAAGTGTACCACGAATACACTCTATGCTATTTCATTGCCACCACCAGCTTGCAATTCTGGCATGAATAAATGGATGTCTTTCTCCTCTCTATTTCATAGATGGATATCTCATGTTTTGTTAATTCAATATAATATCAATTTAACATGAAATACTGATTAAACATTATAATAAAAATATGTACAGACATATCATTTTTGTATTGGCAGTATGATGTAATTTACATTGAGAATTCTGTAATTGGCCGCTAGATGTCAGTAAAGGACATGGATCTAGGTTGTCCGGACTGCACTGCTGCTTGCTGTCCTTCTGACACAGTAACCGTCATCAGTTGAGGTTTGCACACCCAACAGTAGAAATGCCTATTTATTTTATACAAATGAAAAGAAAACACTTGCGTAGGTCATCAAACTCTTCGCCTTGTATCATTTATTTCCTCAGATACAATTTAGTTTTCTTATTATTCAAATTTATTTGATTTAGATTTTTATGTAGTGTGTGAGACAATTTACCAACTCACGAAGCACTGTTTTCTGACTGCATACACTGATATCCAGAAATGTAAATATTCTCTTTAAATAAATACGCAGGAGTATGCTCTGTGACATCATATGAGCAAAGGGAGGCTCAGCATTCCAAGACATTACCTCTCTGCCTTCCTTCCCAAAACTTTAGAGAAAAGGTTGCGCCTGCCAAGTAATGCCGTGGATCTCACAGTAGGAGAACTACCTGTAGAAACAAAAGGAGCCACATCAACAAACACCCTGACAAAGGAAGTCGGAGAAAGAAATGACCAAACAAATCCAAATCTGTCCCCTTTCACCCCAGCTACCCTCCAGCGTCCATCTAGAGTATTCTGGGTAAGATGACGTCAGGCACTATTTAAAAGTAAGTAAACAAATAAATAAATAAAAGGCGCAGAAGAATAGTTACGGCAATTAGTATAATTGGAGGCCCCCCCCGTCGAGCCCCGAGTGAGGAGGAAAGGGGATGGTCTGTTTCCTCAGGAAAAAGCACCATCTTGTACTATAATACAGTGCTGCCAGGAAGCAGAGAAGCCCTAGAGTTTGGTTGAACCTCAGAGGAGACACACGCAAAGCGTATTCAGAGAAGGTGGCACACAAATCAGTTATGCCACTGCATTGAAGCTGAGAGACCCCTTCTGGACTATACAGGGTAAGAGCATTATTTACCGGCAGGTGAGAGTGCAGTAAATGCATAGTCCTTGCTTTTGAGCATACTTTGCTGTATCTTCCGTAATACACTCTCCTTGCATTTGCGTCTGTCTTGTTCTCTTTGACAGGATTTTACGTGTATGTAAAATTGGTTTTATGTATGTTTCAGACTGTCTTCTTTGTTGGCTTAAGCAATTAGCATAAATAACGGTTCTACGTGACGTTATGGCTTTCTGATACATTTACTGAACATCTATAAACAAGATCTTCATAATGAGAACTCCAAAACACTGTTGATTTTGTGGTTATGCTAGTTCTTTTATATTATTTCAGCACAGTAAGTAGTGTTTCAAAAATCAACAGTTATAGAGTTCCCTTTATGAAAATCTTGTTTTTATGGCATGTTCACCCAGATTATTTTTACATTCTGGGATTTTAATTATCGAATGTTCATTATTGACCAAACATCCAATACGTAACATTAAAAATCTCACACTATACTAATGATCATTCATTACCGGAAAAACTGCCTGGTCATTGAAGAGTAGTCTTATCAATTTTGTCAGTGTTTGGAGGTTTGCATATAATACATAGAGCCAATTTGCAATTTCAATATATATATATATCATTTTCATAATACATGAGGGATGTACAGAGCGTACATTATTCTGTACACGACATCATTGTGAGAATATTGTGAGAAGCCAGTATTGTGCTTTGTGCCATGTGCAACGACATTAACTATTTAACAAATGGGTAAACGATATATATCCTTATATTCATTCATCCAAGCGTCTTAGTTGAAGACAAAATGAACCTCTCAACTCTGTCCGCTCGCTGTATGTGTTCATTTGCAGCCACATGATGGGCTGTTTGGAGGAGCAGTTTGGTTGCACTAATGAGCCACTGAGATTATATATCACTTATATATATGTTTTATACATTCCATTTAAGTTTTTCACTGTGAACACTAAAATATGGAAGTTCCTTGTTTTCTAATACATCAGACTAGTTCAACTTGAGATGTGCCTCTTCAGTGATTGGACAGCTTGCTAAAAAACATTGCCTTTATGTTTATCGCTGTTTTTCATATTGCCGTTCCAATATAGGGTCATGGAGCGCAGACGGTCCACGTTTTTGCTCCCAGGGAATTGAGAGAGAGCAAAAACATGGACCGTCTCGGGGCCCCGGAGGATTGGCTTGAGAAACACTGCTGTAGATGGTGTAATACACCAAACTTGTTGAACTTTCTTGGTTTTAATGTTATCATCTCCAGTACAACAGTGTTTTTTGAGCTTTCCAACAGCTTACTGTATGCTGGAGATTACCCATGTATGGACATCTTGTGGTTTAGAAACCCAATAGTTTCTCGAAAGGTAGTGTGCCGCTCAGCAATTTAAGGATCTGTGTCCACGTTCGGATGGTGTTGGGCTTGAATTCTGCATTGGTTTAGTTATCATATCTCTGCTTGGTACTACTGGGGGAGGCTTTTAACCCCAAATACTCCAGGGCTGCAGGGTCAGAGTGCTGATAGCTCTGTGCTCTGACCCCAAATACTATGTCTTTCATGCAGTGCAAGATGGGGAATGTAAACACCCAAGAATTCCTACGTACGTTGCACAAATGGCAAATAAATTGAATGGTACAAAGGCCCATCTTTTTTTTCTTGGACCAGATAAACGTGTTTAAATAAAAAGAGTCCAGGATGCTACTGCATCCTGGGAAAACCCGCCAACGTTGAAAAATCTCTATCGCTCTGTGTATCCCTCTGCCAAAGTCCACGCTTATCCCAGCAGGTGAGTGAGATGCAGAGACCCATGAGCACCGGCGGAAGTGTAGGGGGCATTTAATAGAGGAGCTCAATGGCATTTCAGTCAGCGGGAGGCTGGCAGGGCGTTGGGGGCACGTCCTGTGATCCCTATTGGCTTAGCAAGTCCAGGATGCAGGCAGCTCAGTGCTGACAGCGCCTCCTATCAGCCCCCTTATGCAGCTGCAGTTTCTGCTTCTGGAGAGACATTAGTACTCATGGTAAATGAAAAGGACTCCATTTGTATACCTGTGTAAAAATGCATGCTTTGCTGATAGCATAATTGAGCTTTTTTGGCTTTTGTGACTTTTTTTCCACATTTACTTGCTTGCATAATTATTCTTTATAGGTCATTTAGACAGGATGAGGAACTCTGCATGGACTCCAATCCAAAGATGTCACACAAACAATCATATCATTGGTATCCCATCCATATTAAAATACTGCTTCTGTACTTGCAGTTAAAAATCAACAGTTTTATCAGTTGTTGGTTAAACATTGGTTCTCATTGATTCAAAATTGAATAGATTCCGCAATTCCTGCTAGCTGCATAACACCTATATTGCTGGGCAATTTGGCTGGACATGGATACTTTGCTGATGAATGCTACTAGAACACAAAAACATAAAAATACACCATTGTGCTCACTGCTCTAATTCCATAGCACAACTTATTCATGTAATTATGAAACCAACAATATGCAGTTAACTTAAGTGACAGTGCAGGAAAGAAAGTAAAGACAAGATATGGAGAAACTTGTCCAATACCACCATAGACGTAAACCACAGAAACTGCTGCTTGTTGATATACACGCTAAACCAAACACTGAAATGCGTTTGTAAATTGCTGATGCATGTGAATCCTGTTGTCAAGTTTCCTGTCCCCCTCTCTTCTCTCTGACAATCAACAGGAACAAGACAGTAACTTTCTCGCATTGTTTCCAGCGAGATACGTATAGTTCATTTACAATTGTCAAGGGCCGCATAAACCGAAAATAGTAGCCCCGTCCCCACACGGCTACAGCAGACATGACAAAAAATCACACTGTTAGTCTTTCATATTTGGCAAAGTAAGCATTAACATGCTTAGACATCTGATGTTTCTGTTACCCATAGACAGAAACTGAATAAATTAACTTTTGATACTAAAAAGATTTCTCTTGTCAACCAAAGGTGAATCAGTCAAACTGGTGTTGTTTTGTCACACCTAACCTCATGGCCTTTGTGTACATATTTTGGCACTTTGTGTAGTACAATCCCAGGTCTTAAACTTTGGCTGCTACCAGTAACACTGAAATTTCCTTTTGTGGGATTAATAAAGTTAATGTTGCTACAGTCAGGTGGAATAGGTTAATTAGAAGACAAGCTTTACACTTCTGCAATCAGTATGAGCTCTGTGCTCTTACACAATGAAATATATCCAGATTGCTTACTATCTAAATGCCCCTTGCTTCAGAGGATATTTAATGACAGAAGATCATAGTTCCTTGTGGAGCATTCTTTAAGCATGCATGTTGCTTCACCTCTTCTGAGACATCTTATCATAGGTTGACCTCACCTTCCATATAATTCCTTGTAACACATTAGCTGCTATGGCTTCTTCTGTCTCTGAACACAAGCACACACCCAGTCGGAAGTCACCATGTTCCAATTTTGCTTCTGTGTCAACTCTTGGTACTGGATCAAAGACTCACTCAACCGTAAAACTGTACTTCACAAATGAGACAATCATAGGAACATAGGTTCTGTTACTGTTACACTGGGCTGTAGTATTTTGCCTGTTCTAGGATTCTCAAGATATATAATGACTCTGAATGAGAGAAATTCCTACTCCATATATTCCAAGAATTAATGGCTATAGCCTCTGTGTTTCTTGGTGAAATAGTGACCTCTGCTAGTCCTTAACTAGAACGCTCTAAGTCAGTAATATCCAGCAGAACATACCCATACCCAAACATTTCAGGGCAATCCAGTTGAAAGGATAAACACCTATGACTATGGTATCTTTGTGTGTTTATATATCAGCAGCATTGCTTGTTTTTGCTCAACTGTTTACTAAAACTCTTTCTAGGGGACATAGACAGATTTGTTATGGTTTTGACTCACTGAGATGTTAAACGAAATAATCTGTCTGACCAGATATTCAACCGTGTAAAAATGTAATCTTTTTCATGAAAGCTGGCAATGTTAAAAGAAAGTCTTAGCCGGCATACTTGGGTGGAGACACCATTGTGTTAGCAAAGGAACTGATGCGTAGTTAACTGACTTCCTTTTAGCACGTGTGAAGAGCTTTGTGCTGCAAAAGGAAATTGGACGAGGAATGAAGAAGTGAGAGGAGTGGTTTGAACCATGAACTCCAAGTCTGATGAGTGTTGCACAAAATGGTTGAAAGTAAACAGGAACTCTGCTATTTTTTGAGCAGGATTTGGGTCTGCAGAGCTAGGGATCATTGAGAATATTCAAGTTATAGAGAGGAAGGAATTGGTCAGTGGAGACTTACACAAAGAAGGTCAGTATGCTGTGAAGGTAAAACAAAGGCCTGTACTTTTGTGATGCACAAGCACAAATCGCAGAAGAGTGCTTAAAAGAGTACTCAACGTTTAACCCTTTGTGGCATGTCTTTACGTTACATTTCTGCTCCAATATAGGCACTGATACGGTGTGAAAACAGAACAAAATAATCTGTGAGGTCTCCAACAGTCAGCTGACGCATCCATAAAGAGTAGTTCACCAAACAGTCTTATAATAATCCCAAATATCAGAATTGCCAACTCTCACACACCTGGCGTGACACTCATGCTTTCAGACTCAGACGTTCACGCAGATATCTTATGGCAAATCTATATTATTCCATTATAAACCTAAAAATTAGCTACATCAAAAGTGCCGGGGTAGTTTGCGAACCCTACAGAATATTTACAAGGTAACAAAACTGTTACATACATGTAAATGCATGTGTGCACAGACTTGTCGCGAATTTAAAATTTCACTTCAGTCAACTGAAGTTGGCAACCCTGAATACATAAATGAAAAAATGTGCAATGTTTGCATTTGTGAGCTAAGTATCCTGCATTCAGTCAAACGCTCATTTAGTCTGTTCAGATGTTGTCTAAAACTTTTGAACTGTTATTTTAGTTTCAGTTATACAATTATCGCTAATGTTCATTTGCCAAGAAAAATCACACTTCACAATTTACGTTAACTGTGTTGCCAGACTGGGCGTGTTTATGCGTTGGGCTAAATTTGATTAGACTGTGTGGTTAAAAATGTGGTTGGTTATGTTTTAGTATCCAACTAATTCCAGCGGCTGCCACTACAGGATAATGTTAGACTATTACAGTATTAAACTATTCAAGTAATAAAACACTTTAGACCAGCTGTCAAACCTGCACCCTTATCAGTTATAGAAAGTTAAGGCCCATCTCACGTTATTTCCATAGATTTTCATAAAATTGCAGATTACCTTTTATTGTCTTTATTGACACTGGCAAAGTCTCTAACAGGAACTGGACATACACATGTTATATATATATATATATATATATATATATATATATATATATATATTTGGCTAGCTTTTAGTTTTCAGTTTTAATTATTTTTTAGTTATGTTGCTTTGTAGCTTTTGTATTTGGCTTTCAACACTGGCATATCCGTAACTCACATCCACGGTTGACTCAGATCCTGTAATGACAATCCGGTTGTTCACCGTTTCTTCCCAGCTTTACAACAGCCATAAAAAATTGTATCGTTTTTTTACAATCGTCACTACGGAAGCCGAGAAAGGCCATGTAATATCACTTCTTTCACCGTTTTCTCGTGATAGTAATTATCTCAAGATCTCGAGAACATGGACGCCATTTTCTCCTGATTAGGGGCACTGTAAGGAGGGGGGCGGAGTTAGGATGAATCCAAGGGGCCCTGAGTGACAGGGGGCCCTAAAAGATTTTGAAAATACCTGGATTGGTCTGGACTGGGGGGCCCAATATGATATGCTTTCTGCTTTCATAGGACCCAAAATCTTTAGCAACGGCCCTGCTCATGGTAACGGAAAAATTATCTCGATAAACAGTCGTGACACTTCACTTTCTTCTTTGCTCTCATCCTGGAAAAGGTTGGAGACCTCTGACCTATATGTAATTCAACATCTTGCGCTGTAGTAAAGGACCCCATCATGTGGAACCTCAGAGAAATCCCTAGCACTGCAAGATGTGGTTTGAAGCCAGTTATCTAGAATAAAATGGATCCAGAGTTAACGTTGGCCAATCTGTTTTTCTTCCAAACAGTCACCCAGGGTGTACTCATCATCAATTAAGGGTGAAGATTCCCAGTTCCACTTCCACTCACAAAAGTTTAGTCCATAAACCGTTTATGTGAGAAAGCACACTGCCTTCATTAAGCTGTTGGAATCCTTTTTACAATCATGACGCCATGGAGTGCGGTATTCCTGTTACCCAGCTGCACGGGGCCGTCTAATGACTGCGTCTGCATTTCCATTTGATATAATTTCCTTTATGATAAATGATCACCCAAATTACATAAAATTGTCATGTGATTAGCTTGGAGGTGCAAAACTCAAGTTAAACTTTAATTACAATTTCTTAAATACTGAAATAATAATTGTATTATCTGTGTATCCCGGGGGAACGTGCACCCCCAGATATTTTATTTGGCTACATTTGTCCTCACAAAACAATTAAATTATTATAGTTATGCCTTGTATACGCTGAATTCTACAATGAATAGGTTGAGCACATGAGACAATTTGTGAAACATTAAAGAACCTTGAATAACCTTGAATACATTCCGCTGGTTATACATTGAAAGCGATTTCTCTTACCTTTCAGGAAATAACGCGCTTTGTGGAACAGGCAGCAATTCTTCTGTACTTCGATAAGAGGTACCAACGTAATGTGAATAACTGTAATCAAAGAAATATTAGAAATTGCGAATATAAAACTGACAGTTCATAAAAACTATATTGTTATTATGTTAGTGATATAATGTATTTTATATATATTAAATATATCTCAGCACGTTACTTAAACAGAGATTACCTTTAGTTGACCGCAGAGTTAAATGAAAAAAAAAAACGTCTTCTTTTATTGTGCATCGAGCGTCACGTGTGCGCTTCAAGATTCCCAGTCAGCATAAATAAAAAGAAAAGCTGCCTGACTTTTCTCAGTCTGATCAATAGCAGAGTAAAGGACTACTTTCACTGTGGTGTGGATTCTTGCGCTTCTCAGCATTATTTTTTCTCACCAGTTATAAAAGTTATAAAGAAATATCATCATGTGGTCGGTAAGTAAAGTGCGTCTATTCGTATGACCTTATCTGCGTGGAAAACTCAGGTGCTTTGTTTTTGGATGCATGTAGTTATTGTATTTAAAAGCAGTCGGTTGGCATTTTAAACTGCAAACAAAAACCGTGTCTTTAAACCGTTGCAAACTGTCTTGCATTATTTTGTATTGCTTGGAGTACCAAAATAATAGTTTTTTGTTATATACAGTACACTTTCATTACTTTCATGAAGTATAAGGGGAAAAGCTTCCACAAGCTTTGTAAACTTTCAGTTTACTGCGAAACCCAATTCCTTGATTTTCCTGAGAAAAGAGGAACCGTATCTGAGATTTGATTGTTCTAGCTTTTTGTCCGAATTCTCTTGCGTTAAGGAATCTAATCCCTGCATATTTTCATAAATGAGTTAAAAGAGCTGGTTTGTCCTGGACGAATTTGCATGCGTGTAACCTTCTCAGTCTGTTCTGTTTACAAGGACAATATCCTATCCCTTCAGACTTTTGTGGGAATCCTGCTGACGGGGCTATTTATTTTTTCTTTTAAAAAATCAGTACTGCTACCTTTCCCCAAATCACCTTCCCAGATTTGTGTCATAATTTTTATTATTTGTATTTTAATTTTATTTTATGTGGTACTACTGTATTTTTTATTTATGGAGCTCATCGTTGGAACAATTAAAGATTTACAGCTGCAAGGCATTAAACGGCGCAATGGAAAAAATGTGAGCTTTATGGCTGGGTCTAACGACAGAGTACGATAGGAAGGTGACTTTATGTCACGTCCACCTCAGCCTCCTGTCTCCTCCCTATAGTGTCACCCTAACAAGCCACACCTGATACTCGTTTGTGTTACCTCTCGTTCCTATCCTGATGTTAATTGCTCCCAGCTGCCTCTCTTTAGCTCCCTCATTAATCTCGTATATACATGCTTCCCAGTCCTGTGTTCCCCAGTCCAGTAATTGTTGCTTGTGCCCTACCCTGTTCCAGTCCTCCCATTTTTATCCCATATAATCCTGTTTCTTTCTTGCCATGGTTCACTGAGTTCAATGAAACCTCTTTTGTTTCGCCGCCACACCTGTCCTTGAGTTCTTTATCCCGTCTGTCGTGACATTTTACCTTTACAAACTGTGTAATTATAGGACAGCACCAACATTTAGTTTATTAGCGGTCCGAGCACCAACAGTGATGGACCATTATTGTTTTCTCCTGTTAGTTTGATTTCATTTATGTCATTAAAATGGTAAATCTTATTTTTTTCACTTTCAAGTCCTTTGATCAGTAAAATATTTGAAAGAAAAACAGTATAACTGTGAGGATGGAGTTTTTGGAGTAACTGTTTTATTACCTTGCAAATAGTCTGTAGGGGTTGCAAACTACCCCATTGCTTTTGATGTAGCTAATTTGAGGTTTTTAATTGAATAATATAGATTTACCATAAGATTTTTGACGTGTGTGAGAGTCTGAAAGCATGACTGTCAAGCCAGATGCATGAGAGCTGGCAACCCTGAGAAAATCCGCCTAAGTGAATACAAACAACTAATTTGACAATTTTCAGTTAAATGTATGTAGAAGTAATCAGGGAGTGAATCAGACTATGATACCTTGTTTCCAGGCTTGTGTGCTGGATCCCTGAGCCCAGCTCTGTGCTTGTGCTCCCTGTGGCTGTAAATTGCCTTTAGTTTAATGAACTGACATACCTTTGACATACTTTAGGCTTCCTGTTTGCAAACTCAGTGTGACCTTGCATTAGATAGGCTGTCATGGGCAATGGATAGATGGATGAATGGATGGATGGATAAATAAGGCATTTCACTTTGTCAGTGTAGTAGCATAAATCATTGTCAGTTTAGTAAATGTATGTGATGATGTCCATATTCTTCTTCATTAGCATTTATTATTGAGGTCATCATCATCATCATCATCATCATCATCATCATCTAGCTAATCCCTAACTACTTAATTTAATATGGTTAAGGAGAAATTATTTTTGAAAAGATGGGATTGATATTTAAGGTGTATGAACAAAAACTGGCCGTACAATTGTCTTACATTAGTTGTTAAACTGTTACTCAGAGTACCTCCATTAGTTTTTGAATGGTTCATTTAGTCATTTATTCTGAAGAAAAACACAAGGTTTGAATTTTGAGTGGTGATCTCTCAAAAAGATGGAATCCCATTCATATCAATAACAGATAAGTCTTACTCAATCTGTCCTTGATCTGAACAAATTTTGTGCATTGAATACATTGCACTATGCGTGTATTCAAAGTGCAATTGCACTCACAGAAGATAACCCGACATATTTGGATTAGTATTTTTTTTTGGGGAATTAATGGTGGAAAATTGCATGTATTGGAGTCCAGCTGATAGGTATAATACTCAAATATCATATAAATTTCGAAAATATAAGTCCAAGCAAGCTGGAATAGCAGTTTTGGTAGACTGACTAAGCATAGGAAATCCCCATGCTATTCTGTTCTACCTGGCTGAGACACAGGAAGTCGTATCAATCTGGGGAAGTGCCCTTTCAGTTTTCTTATCTTCCCTAATTATCTAACATCCCAGTTTATAATTTGGAGACCCCTCAGGAATTTCTGAGGTCACTGAGGAGAAAAGGAGAAAGATGAGTTGGATGCAGGGTAAGATGGATGACTAGAGGATCGTCATGCAGATGGACGCAATATAAATCTCTTAAATTTGGTTCAAAAATTAGCATCATGCATGTGCAAGGATTATTTTCTGGTTTATTTGATGCGACATACAAAGGACATACAGAGCATTTACGTTAACATTTACAGTTAAAAGCAAAGACGGCTACACAGAAGAGGTGAGGGGACGTAAGGACAACAAGATGTGGGGGGGTGTTCGCAGTGAAATGTTCCTCTGTATGAATAAGACTGGTGAATAGACCAATGGTTCCCACCAAAGTGTGGGTGGGGGGGAGGGGTCTCAAGATGATTTTCAGAATATATGCATAAAATTTGTGACGCGTGTCCCTGAGGGGGATCCAGTTCGCTGGATCCTCGTTGATGAAGACCTGAGCAGCTGGACCAGGCTGAGGGGACGCCCACGTAACACCCGGCTGCGGCAGATAGACGGCCATTTCCAGGGGGGGGTGGGGGGGACTGGACCACATGTCAGCCTAGGGGGGGTCACCAACCGGGATCCCAAGGTGCTCCATCGGGTAGTGGGTGGGGCAATGTGCTGTACCAGTGCACATGCTCCCCAGCCTGACCTGAAACAATGATTGATTGTGATTGAATGCATTATGATGCGTTATATCTTTCTGATATCCTAACCTTTTTCTTCAGTCAATATACGTGTCTTGTCCCAGACAGTTCATCTTCACGACTTTAGAAATCGTTCCTCTCAAATCCCATGTTACTAGCTCTCTGTGTTCCTTTCAGTCTGTGAACATCAATGGAAATCCTGAATGTTTAGCAACCCATATGGAAAAACAATTTACTTCCAGTCATTAAAAAAAAACAAAACTTAGGAAGCTGAAAAACAATGGGCCCTCTTTAAAAAATATCATCTCTTAGAAATCATTTGAGTTTTTGGCTGAAATATGAAAGTGTGAATCTTTAGTATTTGTTCAATACTTACAAAAAAATGTCTAACGTCTCACTTTTTGTACAAAGTAAACTCACAGAGTACTGGAACTTAAATATATTTATTAAATCATTATAAACCCAGAATCAGATTCATTTTTAACTATTTCAGTTCTTCAAACTGGGACTGAATATACTGGAAATATACTGTATCACTCTCAATAGCTCCTCCCCTGTATTCATACGGCCCTGGTGTTTTAATGACCTCTGCCGAACTATTTTGGTCTTCTTTCTTACAGTTTACAATGCCCATAGAGCATCAGCATACCTAAAGCATGGAGATACAAATGGACAGAAATGGGTGCACACAGGCACACATGTACAAGAAGGAAGTGATTCCCTGCGGGTCCCGCAGCACTGTCACCAGCTCTAAATATCTGAGCGTGCTCTGTGGGGACAGGAAGTCCATGAACAGCGACAAACATGTTTTCTTAAAGAGGGTCAAAGGCCACAAAACACTACACTCATAAACAAGCCGAAGTAAGACCCTCAAAGGACCCCACCCTCTTTCATTAATGCTCTAAAAATCTGTCTTCATAATCATACTGTATCATTAAAATGCCAAGCAGCATTGATTATTTGAAGAGGTTATGTAAAACAGGTAAAAGGTACTGCACACAAGTCTTTATTTCAGCTTGACAGATTTAATCTAATAACACAGATAACTTCTCATATTTTCAGAAATACAGTTTCTAAAGGACCCTAAAAACCCAAAAAAGATTGAACCTGTTTTGCAGACAGACACTCCAGGAATGACAGCTAGCTATTTGTTTGAAAGGAACTGTTGTTTCCTTTCTAACATGAGAACCACACAAATTAATTGATGAAACTATTTTTCATTTACATACTTACTTCTTCAGATTCTTAACCCTAAAAACATTCAGGTTTTTTTTTTTCGGGTTCAGTTCTCTAGTTAGCATTCTAAACAAATCTGCAGTGTTGACAGCATGATGAAATAAACAATGCATTCTTCCATAGCTTCTGGGCTGTCTCGGCTCATCATATTGTGCAAGGCCATTCAGACTGAGGTCAATGGTCTACCTCTGCATGCAGATTGCTAAAAATTCTAGACTTTCTGTTAACATAGCTATCTCATCTAATGGAAGCAGAATTTATTTAATTGAACTTAGATGAATTGCATGCGGCAGGCAAGCATTGCCATATCATTTGTTGAAATAACAAATAAAGTGGCCTTTTCCTTCTGATTACGTCATATGGCTATGTAGGTTATTTATTAGAAAATACTCATATTGGACTTTGCTCTCAAGCAGCAACATCCTTTTTTTGTGCTACGATTTGTTGCATACAGAATTCTTGGCATGAACTATGGAACCACAACATTGAGTACCATGTTTTATAGAACCAGGTGCAATGGGAGTAGTAATTGTTTTTTCTTTCCTTCTGTAGAATTCCACATCTTGGAGGCAGAATGCCTATTCTCAAGAATCTGCCTGGTAGGCTGAAAGGGAGCAGGTTGAACGGAGAGCTGGAGAACTCGCGTGGGGAGCTGATCTTGCGCAAAATGAGCCTGAACCTCAACCCGTTCCATGAGTCGGGTAGTGAGGAGGCATGGGGCGAGGGGAATAATTCCTTCCTGGAGGGGGGCAGCCCCGGGGACCGTAACCCCTTTGGAGATGAGGAGGATGAGAACGAGGCCAACGAAGGCCGGCGCAGTGGTACAGTGAAGAGCGGGTCCCTGAAAGGCACGCTAGACCGCATCCGCGGCTCCTCTCCGCTCAAGACCCTCGGCAAGCTGGGCAAAGGGCTACGGATGTCGGGTCGCAGCAAAGGATTTGGGACTCCATCCCCGCAGGGGTCCGTGGGGACCCCGTCACCTCTGGAGAAAAAGAAGAAATGCAGACGCAGCTCCGAGGGAAGCTTGCTCAGGTACATGGCAAGACGGAGCAAGGGCGGGCACGCCTATCAAGGTCGCAATGACCTATAAGGGGGCGGCAACATTTAAAAATTGCAAATCTAGTGACTGACACTGGACAGAGTCATTTATTCGAAAAGAAATTTCTCTTGATGACATAAGAGGTTAGCAAAAAAAAAAGAGGATTGGTTTTCCTTATTAAGGTCATTTGTAATGCTGGAAATTAAATAGTGATGACAAAGCAGACTTTGAATGTCAACTTCAAGGGGAAACTTTAATGTTGTATGATGTAATCTGAAGAGAAGGTTCCTGGCTTTTGTTAGTCCCAATAACTCTGCCAGCACACGGTTCTGACCAGGTATTTTAAGTTGCGGCAAATATACCTAAATGATGCCCAATATGTTATGCCTTCGAGAAAGAGGTCACAAAGAGGTCAGTGTGGAGGCAGCTAATCACCTTTTTTAATCCCTGGAATCTTCCAAGATCACTTGATTAGAATATCAAGAGAAAAAAATCTCAACTAAGTTAATCAAATTGTATACATTTCTCCACCGTTTATTGATGTAACCCACATTCTGTAGTTGTATCGTGCAGCCACACTTGACATGACGGTGGGAGGGGGTGATTATAGTCTTGTGTAAAATGTCATCATACCATTCCTGGTACAGTAGCTATTGTTGACTTACGTACTACAAATACTTTTGACAGTTCACTGACTTTGGTAGGTAACAGTCTCCAACACCAACCTCCGTACTTCTCTTTTTGAATAAAAACTCTGCATACAGTAAATAGCCTTAACTTATTAATTTATGTGCTGCCCAGTAACAATTCTAACAATTATGTGTTGATTATGTTATAGAAGATAAATATGAGATGTACTGATCTATACTGATGCTATTGTATTTAGTAAATATATACCAGGGTTGGTATAATCGTTTTGTTAATTATTTGACCTTCATGTTCAACTAACAGGAAAATAGGCCATTGTAATAGTACAAAAATACTTTTAATACTTTAAGATTTCAGAAATGAATTGCCGATTAACTTCTTTTGAGGGACGCTATTAATTAATACATAATTTTGGAATTAGTGGACAGCCATTTCTTGGTTGAGTTTATTGTTGTTTGAACTATGCAGTTACACAAGCTACGTATGTTAGCTGACCTCATGGAAAAAATCTGACACAATGACCTATCAAGGCAGAAACTGATATACCGTGGCTCAGTGGAACTTGGTAAAGCTTTTAATCTTACTTTTAACTTAAGTTAAAATAACACTTAGCCATTAACAAATTTTGCTCAGCACCTTGCCAAGGTCCATAAAACCATCATATCTCATCCTCTTCCTGGGAACAGGCAGCCTGGGTAGCTCATTAACCACAACCCACAGCTTGCAGATTGTAGTTTAAGATTATTGAGTTCAATAAATCCTGAAATTTATCAAGAGGGCGTTTAGTTTCTTTTCCCATCTGCTGGCTGACCATTGGCCCAGTTTGTCTGTCTGCTTGTGGAATGACAGTTTGGTGCTGCACCATGTGTGGTCAAAGTCTTTATTGCCACATGACCAGGGTAACTAGGAATTTGTGCTGGGGCATCTTGCTACACCTGGAGACACCATGGCAATGCACAATTAACAGGGCATAAGCAGACTGCGAATAAATGTGAGACACATGATACGTGCAGAGAGGCATAAACCGAAGGTATACTGTCAGGAAAAAAGGGTTCAGCCCTGGTATAGGTTTGTTCCCCAAGGTACAAACAACATTAATGTACCCCCAATGGTACAAAAATGTTCCTCAGAGTCCATTTCTGCACCTTGAAAAGTACATTTACCTACAGCTACAGTACAATTGGCACAGCTCCACTGATAAGTACTTGTACCTTCAAAGGTACAAATTGGTACTTTTTTCTGACAGTGTAGGTGATAAATATGCAAATCTAGTGTAATGCTGAAAACTTACACAGGTATAATACAGACAACGTGCTGCATACATATGGTGCATAACATACATCATAGGCAATGTTGTAATTTTCTGCAGGATGGTTGGTCGATGTAGAGAGAGCCTTCGCAAAGAGAGCCTGCCCAACGGGGACCTGAACGCCGACAGCGATGCCGATTCCAGCCGGCGCCTGTCCTTCATGAAGATGATGTGCCAGGGAAAGCTGAAGAGAGAATCGCTGGCCGACTCGGCATCCAGAGGAGCTGAGGAGGAGGTGGTGGAGGAGGTGCCGGAGGTCAAGCCTAGGGAGCCGCTCTCAGGTGAGTAGCACTGCAACAGCAGATCTTTCTCATGTTCTCACCTCTTTTGTACACTCTAAGTATTAGCATGCTTAAATCTGGGCCTCCTCTGCGAAATATGCGCTTAAGGCGTCGCTGAAAGTGCAGGACATATTTCATTACTATGTGTCAGTCAGAAATAAAGCTGACGGATCACTCATGCAGCTGGGTCAGCTGTATAGACTACATCAAGTCGTTTGACTGCTGTTTTTATTCCAAGTTAAGCATCTTGTGATGCTGTTTTCTTACGCAAACATCTTGACCATTAGTATTTCCTCTGACCTGTCTGTTGCTACAGAATTACAAACAATTGTTCTCTCCCTATATGAAATTTTCTTTCTGTGGCTCACAGTGTCTTTATCTATTATCAGCTCATTTATGAAAGCCAGAAAATCGAAAACCAACACGAAAATGTTTCCCAAACGTTTAGCAGTACCCTGGCAAAGATATATGAAACAGACTATGCAAGATAACAACATTTCTTTGTATGTTAAATAGTCAATAACAAAAGCTGCAGGTGGGGCTTTTGCTGCTGTTGTGGAACAATGGCACATATACCTTCCCTTAAAAAGTTATTAGGTTTTAAAAGTTATTAGTAGATGAAAAGAGAAAATAGGATTTAGGATGTTATTAATGGGTCATGTGTTGTGGCTATTTATGGATGTTCTGAAAACAATAGTGGTTACTTCCATGCAGTCTCCTCAGAGATCTCACTATGCTAATTAAAGCCAGGATTATGAGAATCTGACTGGCCAAGTTTAGGGGGTGCGTGCAAGTGAAAATAGATTATGTGCAAGAAGACGGTCGATAAATATGGGGGGGGGGGATGGCCGCAAACAAACTGTTCATCTGAAGGATAATGTACACTTTTCAAGTAACACTATTGTCTGAGCTAGAGCAATTGCTAATTGCTAATGACCATGAGTTCCGTTGTGAAAGAATTCTATCAAAAGCAACTTTGCATGTCATGCATAGTACTGCACAGTTTTCCGTGTTCTCCATCGCTTTACCTGGCTTTCTTCTTGCAGTCCAAAAACATAATTAGCTAAGCAAACATAGCTAAGCAAACATTTGATTTGCAGACACGGAGAGGTACTAAGAAATATTTCTTCCCGGAGGATTAGAGTACTTACATTCTGAGGTGACCTGAGCATATTAGCTGGTGTACTGTTTCAGTTTCCGCTATTTTGCCATTTCAGCTTGTGCTGGTTTATTCAGATTTCAAAGATATTGCCTTTTCAATATACATGGTGACGCACATGATGGCTGCAGTGAATTTAAAGAAAAATCTTCAGTTAAAATGGTACTAGATGCATATTAGCAGTTCATCTAAGAAATGGTAAGAAATGATATTCAGGTCTGTAGAAAACGTCTTTTAGTCATTTCAAATGTATCTTTGAATATACCAGGTCAAAAAGTACTGAGAAAAAAAAGATTTAGTTGGTTTAATTCATGTATGTGCTGTTTCTCTTCTCCTAGCAGTTTTTTATTGTATTTCATAATATGTATGTGTCAACAACTTTAGAAATATTTTGCCTAATAGTCGACTAAGGCAAACATTTTATTGTTGTATCAGCTGAGTTTAGTTTTTTTGCGCAACCACTGTATGCTTTCAATACGCTAGTAAGCAGATTTTTTTCTTTATACGCAAGAAAGGCAAAGCCGATTGGCTAGTTTGGAAACGAGAGACCTGCCACATGGAACTGAAAGCCATTACCTTGCAGGTCTGGAGTGCTGCTGACAGCGGAAATGCGATAGTTATCCACAGGCCCTGCATCCTGCCTCCTTCTTGGAACAACACCTCCTGTGTCAGATATTCCACTTCAGGCATATTGATTTCAGTCAGGCGGATGAGGGACAGCTGGGGGGCGGGGGGATACTGCCTAGGTTTGGCCAGTATTTTGGTAATACCATATGAATTTTCCCCACCCCCCAGCAAATTTTATCGGGAAATACTGGAATGTTGTTTTTTTTTTTTTAATACTGCCAAAATGCTATATACCGAGGTATAATGTCTGGAGAGTATTAAACCTTACATGCCACCCAATTCTAGTGTTGGTGTTGTGGTGGCAAAGGGGGCTGGAAAGGGTGGTAAAATTTGTGACAGAGAGGTCCGGGTTTACGGTAAAACTTCTTGGCGGCTAGTTGACCTGCCACTGAATAGCGAAACGACAGATTTTCAGAATGCTACACATCGTTAGCGGGTGTCAGGGAACTGTTGTCGGCAACAGTATGACTGAAATGTAAGTATGTTAGATGTAATAATAGTAATAATAGAGTAGATAGTAAAGTCATGATAATGATAACAGTATTATCTCTTGGTTGTACCTGGTTTAGTCTGGTTTATGTTGTTCTTCAGTCTAGAAGAATAGGCATAAATAGTCCCACAGCATCTGCCCGTTAGTTATGAGAGGTGATGGATCCCTTGTGATGCCATTGGTCCGCCGCAGGCAAAGGGTGTTGTATATGCCCTCCAGGAAGGGTAACTGGTTCCTTATGACTTTCTTGGTCACCAGCAACAGTTTAGACAGATCGACTTTCTTAAGTGTCCTTAGGAAATGCCTTCTTGAGCAGGATAGTGGAGTTTATTGTTGTCTGAGATTTGAAAATGGAAACCCTCCTTACCGAGTCACTACAAAACAAGCTCATTCATCATCATCATCATCATCATCATAATCATGAGGTCCCTTAATGCTGTTGAATGCCAGGTTATTCTCTGAGCACCACAATCGATATGTTTTTTACCTCCTCCCTGTAAGTTTACTTTATCGTCAGCGATTGGCACTATCGCTGTCATGTCACCTCAAGGATGGTGTTTGTGGTATGGGTGGGTACACACATATGGGGGAAGAGTGCATGAAGAAGATGGCTCAGCACACAGTACTCTTAGGGTACAGCAGTGTTACGCATTGGGGCATAGGATAGATGGGATTCTAATCTAAGTATTGGAGGCCGGTTATTCAGGAACTCAAGAATCCAGGTGCGGAGCAGCTAGTTGAGGCCCCGGTCGAGTAATTTGGAGACAGTGCTTTTTGGGTTGATTATGTTGAGATACCGTAATTGATGATTAGTATCCTAGTTTATGTCCCCTGGCATCTGAGGTAGGTTAGAGCTGTGTAAAGGGAGGTGGGATGGTGTCCTCTGAGGATCTGTTTCCTCAGCAGGCATATCAGTCTTGGTCCAGAGTAGCTGGATTTTGATTTGCATTGCACTGTCAGAAAAAGGGCACCAATATATACCTTTGCTTGTCAATGGGGTTGTATCTTCAGGGGTCTGCCAATTGTAGCAGTGGGTACTTGTACCATTTAAGGCAGTGTTTCTCAACCCAGTCCTCGGGGAAACCCCTGACAGTCCATGTTTTTGCTCCTTCCCAGCTCCCAGCCAATCAGAAACACTGAATACCTGGTACAGGTGCGTTGGGAGCTGAGAGAAAGCAAAAACGTGGACTGTCTGGGGTTCCCCGAGGACTGGGTTGGGAAACAGTGTTTTAAGGTACAGAAATGGAGTCATTTGGAATATTTTTGTATCATTAGGGGCACATTAATGTTGTTTGTTCCTTGGGGATGTTCCTCAGAGTTCATTTACAGGTGGAGTCAAGGTGAGCTTTTTATCCACTTTTGACAGTCATATAAACATGATCATGATCAAATGATCAAGTTTGGACATTGTAAGTCTTAATTAAATTTAATTTTGAATAATTTTATTTAACTCTGCAACTAGGAAATGTGCATCCCAAGGCCACATATTTCTGTTGAGTGCAATTTGTTTTATTTTGGAAAAATAGTTTTAGTTTTTTGAGACTTTAAAGGGAATGTTCTCCTATATTCTTGTTGACCGACAGTGAACAGAAAGAAATTTAACTCTTTCTCCAGTTATCCATTATCCAATCTCCAGCTAGAGCTTCTCGTAACTCTTAAAAGTTGAATGTTAGTGGTTCTGGAAATCATTTGATTTTCCAGCATTGATCTGCTTTGGCAGTATACCACCAGGGGAAAAAAAGACTTATCAACCACAGATAAAATGGGTTAGGAAAACGAGAAGACTGTATTGATTTGCCTTCCATCAATATTGACAAGCAACACAAAGAAACAATTTAAATCAGTGCTTGTTTTGACAGCTGTGTATCTGTACAGTAAACTCATCCTTGGGGCCTGGATTGCAGAAGAGCTCACGAATAAATGCAACACATGATGTAGCTGTTAAGCATCAAAACACAGTTCACTTCAGAAGACTTAGATGCAAAACTAATGGATTATGCGTCCCAAGGGACGGGAGGATTTACCAGGATGCTTTGTAACCTATCCAATGCTAAATCTCCGCTTGTGAAGGGGGGAACCTTCAGAAACAGATAGCATCCAGCTGTGTCTGCAGGGAGAAATTGAATCCGCCGCTGTTTACTTGATACTGTGCTTTGCAGAAAAATATTTTTCTGCCCCGAGCGTGGTGGCTGTGTCCCCTCTCCGGTGAGCCTGAGCGCGAATAGCCAGCTTCAATACTCAGTGTCTGCAGGAAATTCAGAAAGTCACAATTTAACACATCACCTCTGGCCCCTGAGTTCAATAAACTGCTCTGCAATCCAGATTTCGGTAATAAATAGGTACAGTGTGCATCATGCAGGATACAAAGCTGTGTGATGCATCAAAGAATGTGCAGGGGTTAATTCTTCAGGTACGGTCAACTTGTCATTCAGATGTTATGAGGAAATTTCGTTATGAGAATGGTTTGTTCCATGAAGATACTTTTTGTGCAGAAAGGGTGTAATTCCCATGGGTCTATTCTACTGCAGGAATAAAGTACTACTTGCATTTCTTTAGTTATGTGTAATTTTTCTACATTTTTGAGGCACGCAACTGTTCAAGTTCTGCAGAAGAAAAACTGACAATATTCTATATTGTTAATTAAGCTAAATGCAACTTTCCTTTCAAGGTCAATCGTCTGTATATTGATGGTTGTGGTATAAATTCTCATATACACATGACACTCACATCATTTTAAACCCATGTGCCGTCTCTGCCGTCTTTTCATGAATTTGAAAATATTTGTAAGAGAACTTGAAAAACACTGTGGCACTGATCAGGAGAATTTATTGGAAGGTGGATTGATGGATGGATGGATGGATGGTGGAGGGGTGACTAGATGGATGGAGAAGAGAGATGAGTTTAAAAAAACATGGTGGATATGATTCTGTGGCCTCCACTATATGGCCTCCAGAACAAACTTAAATCAAGTGAAGATTGCCAGAAGGACAAGCCTTTATTTTCCACTCCTTGTCACTCCCTGTCCCTCCCAAAGAGTCAGTTTAAGCCTGTCACCGGGACAGACTTTCCACTTCCCACTCTCTGTCACTCCCTGTCCCTCCCAAAGAGTCAGTTTAAGCCTGTCACCGGGACAGACTTTCCACTTCCCACTCCCTGTCTCTGTCAGTGGGACGACAGTCATTTTTCCATCTCTCTCAAATACAGATAATGCAGTAAGGGGGCATTGTGTTCTATGTTTAGATGTCCTTCCGCCGGGTGGCAGAACAGTGGCAGACAAGGTGAGGAGCCTGATCAGACTGGGGCACTGTGGCTTCACTGGACACTGGAATCTTTTATGGGGCTGATGTGCGACTCAGCACAAGACAGTGACAGGACTTCCATGGATGACAGATTTAGGGGAAAATGAAACTGATGAAAATGATCGACTGCCAATAAGTAAGCAGTACACCCCCAACAGGGTCTTAAAATCCCATTGTTCTTCCCGCCATGCCTTCTGCATTCCTGTCCCTTTTAGATTACAATGTGCAACTTGAGTATCATGGAAAGAGGAGGAAATTACATTTCCTGAAGTTCCAAGTGCTTTGAGAGAGTACTCAGTTAAATTCCTTAGTTTTTTTACAGGCCTTTGCTTAAGTTTTTTTTCCTCTTTTAAAACGAGGAAGTAACTTTTGTATACAAAATATTTAAAAACCTCAGATTCCTAGTTTTCCTTGGTGAGTGTGGGTTAGCACTGTTGCCTCACACCTCTGGGACTGAGGTTCGAGTCTCCGCCACGGCTCCATGTGTGTGGAGTTTGCATGTTTGCCCTGTGTCATTCTAGTGTTTCCTGGGGGTACTCTGGTTGCCCCCATAGTCCAAAAACATGAACATGAAAAGGTGAATTGGAGTTATCAATTGCCCATAGATGTGAATGGTGTGAGTGTGCCCTGCGATGGGTTGATGGCAAATCCTGGGTTATTCCCTGCTTTGTGCCCATAGTTTCCGGGATAGGCTTCATGACCCTGAATAGGACAAGTGACTACAGAAAATGGATAGATTGTTAAATGTCAAAGACATTGGTGAATATTATGAATTTGATACATTGATACAATGTACAACAGCTGTGCTCAATGTGGGATTGTAACCAGTGACCCGGATCTACTGGGATATTATAGTCACTGCCCTTGTCCAGTTGCTATTCCCTTCACCAACATTCTCTTCAGAACCAATGTTAAGTAAAAAAAAAAAACAAAACAAAACAAACTACTATTCATTTCATTACATGGCAGGGGACACCCTGGACAGGATGCCTGGCCAGTGCTGATCAATATATTTTATCTTTAGTTACACATTTTTTCATTCGTCCTTGAACCACTTGGGGTCATCCAGACACCCATAATGTAAAACAAAAACAGATATCATGAGTAATCTACATAAATCCCACACCGTCACTGTTCCTCAGCAACAGCTTCACAAATGGGACATGTTTAACCATAATGTTTAATGAATTACTAAAATAAATGATCCGAGAGACTGTCATTAGTTGCCGTGGCAACACTCTATGCAACAGGCAATTGTTTAACACAGTTCAAAATGACTGGCCCCTGCAATCACACTGAGGAAGTGGTGCTTCACAGTTACCTGTGGGATATTGTTTGCTGGAGGTCTTGAATATCTAAGTATGATTTTCGTCCAAGTTAAAGAAGTACTTTGTCCTGTGATAAACGCCTATTGAACTTCGTGCCATGTTTCAGCACAACATGCAAGACATCAGTGATCAAAGCCAGTGTGATTTTTTTTTTGTCTCCCTAATGAGGACTAAAAATCTTGCCAACATATTATCAACAAAAACATATTCTGAAAACTATTTTAAATTCTGTGTTATACATAAAATATGCTATGAAAAGTCAAGGGAAGCTGGAACTGTAATGAAGCCTCTTTATTCCAGTAATGAGTTCACTGTGAAAATGACAAATTTTATGTGTTGTGTAATACATTTTAGTCCATTCCTTCCGCAAAGCATTAGCAAGTAACAGTTTGCAGTTGCAGCTTGTATTTCCTCCCAGCTTCTGTGTGTGTGTGTGTGTGGATTAGGTTTATATTACATTGTGGGGACTAAATGTTCCCCACAATGTAATTAAAAACCTGTTTTTTTTTTTTGGACGTTGTGGGGACCATTTTTCAAAAAACTTATTTGATGATTTTGATTACTTGTGGTTAAGGTTAGGGCTGGGTAGGGGTTAAAGCTATCATGGTTGTGATTAGAGTCACGCCCTTAGAAATGAATGGAGAGTCTCCGCAAAGCTATAGATACCTAATCTGTAGTGTGTGTGTGTGTGTGCGTGCGAGCGGGTATACCTATCCTTATGGGGACACGATGTCCCCATAACGTGATAAATATCCATTTTTTTCCCCATAAGGGAAAACTCTATTTTATAAAGATCGGAAACTGCTATGAAAAAACTAAAAATGCAAAAACTCTTGTATTTTACTTGATTACTTATGGTTATGGTTAGGGCTGGGTGGGGCTTAAGGTTGTCAGTTAGCGTTAGCATTTTTCCCATAGAAGTGAATGAGCGGTCCCCATAAGGATAGGTATACACGACATGTGTGTGTGTGTGTGTGTGTGCATATTATATGTGTGTTCCTGTTTTTCTGTTACAGTGACTCAGTTATTTTAATAGCTATTACAGACAAATTAACCCCCACAGTAGAAAATTCTAGAAAGTCAGTAGTAGCTGTACAGATGCATATTCATATATAATTATGTACTGCATATACACAACCAAACAATGCACTCCAGTCCAAAACCAAATCACTAGTAAGAAATATTAGATTCTCTGAGTTTCTTCCCTGTGATTTTTTCCCGGAACTATTCATAAATGATTAACCTGCTAGTTAACAGGTTATGAGTAAGCAGATTTTGGAAGTGTGCAGTTTTAAAGATTAAAGCAAACTCATAATTTATCTCTGACATTCTTTTAACCAAGGGTATGACAATGGCCTTGAATCACTATGTGTCAGAATTAGGCATTTTCTTATGTGTTTGTGTGAGGTTCATCTGGGTGCTCCTTGTTTTATAAATGTTTTATAGTTAGTGAATGTGTGTCTGTGATGAACTGGCATCCTGCTGTGTTCCTTGGGATAGATTCCAGGCTCACTGCCGCCATCCACTGGAAGGGCAGGTATGGAAAATGGGTGGATAGTTTCTTTGATCCTGAAATAGCAGCTTTGATGTATACTGTTCAATGACAGGCTAAAGCACCTTTTTCCCAGGCTATCTAAAAGATTCAACTGAAACGAATCCGAGGCGCTCAGGTGAAAGGCTCAGTGGGTACCACTGTCACCCTGTGCTTTAGACCAGTGTATGCAGAATTCGCATTGGATGTTTCAGTGATGTATGCTTAGCTTAGACTTTAGTGTTCTGGTTTAAACCCACAGTTGTACAGTTAGGGCCAACTGGTGATTCTACAAACATACACATGCATGAATGATTTAGCTGTACAGTTTGTCACCAAAAGGGGCATAGGAACTGGGGGTGAGGAGGTGTAGCCCTCAGTATTTAATTTGGCTTAATTTGTCGTCGTCCCCCCGCCCAATAAACAGACCTTCCTATTTAAATTATTAAGTTGTGCCTCCACCAATATCAAACTTGCTCCTTCGACTGCCTTGCCATATGCTCTGTGATGGGACTGGATGTCTCATTTACGAAAATAAACTGGTAATGAATACTTTGGAAATATTTACTATTTCCAAGAGCATACATGGAATGGCATATTACGCTCTACATTATTAGCACTTTTACAATTTATTTTAAAATTCCATCTCTGGTCCCTCCACCTCGATTTGCAGTTCTGGAAATCCTGCAGCTGGTGAATAAGCGGGACCTCTTTCTGGCTGACACCCACATCTTGGAACTGGAGCAGGAGTGCGAGGAGGTGGTGTCTGTAGGCTCCCCAGGAACAGCCGCTGAGGAGGTCACCAGCCCCGGCAGCAAGGACGGAGGCAGGCGCAAGGCCAAGGATGTGGAGCTGCTGTATGAGGCTCTCCAGAAGGAGCTGTGGGATGTGGTGCGTGAATCGCTGCGCTCACCCACAGCCGGGCCCAATCTGGGTTTGGTGGTGCAGGTTCTGGAACAGGAGGAGCAGGCAGACCACAACTGGGCCCAGAGAGACAGTGCACCGACGGGCCCGAGGCCCCGACAAATCAAGAAACGATGGAAAGAAGCAGTTGCAGAAGCCGCTGACGGGAGCTTACCCCAGCAGATAGAAGCACAGACTGGGCAGCTGGCCTCGTTTCTGGACCAGCTGCGCTCCCGTGTGGTGGAGGACCTGGGTGCAGCATGTCGGAATGTAGTGTCTATCTACCCCGAGGAGTATGGTGCTTTCCACGTGTACGTGCAAAGCTATCACCAGGCTGTGGCACAACGGCTTCAGGAGATAACTTCCAGGTCACTGCAGATCACTGACACCTACTCTCTCCTGGACTGGATATACAATATATACAACAGGTGAGTCCCGTCTTTTGTAATAGTTCTATAAAATGCTTATAACTGAAGATAGCATATGCTGGAGAGAAAAAGCTGATAGATTTGAGCCAGGTATTTCAGGTCCAGAGAGCTCAACTAGTTGGTTGAAACAAAATCCCGGTCTGGACTTTTACTTTCTGGATCTGAATTACCCAACTCTGTTCAGGTTCATATAAATTCATTATGAATTATTTAGCTCTGCTAAGCAAGCATGTTCTGTGTCTTTCAGAGATGTTCTTGGGGTGGTCAGTATAACTCACCCTATTAACCGCAACCAGCTTGGGCCACTGCTGCCTTCAGAGACCGTGGATAAACTGGAACTGGATTGTCTGAACTCTGTCCGGGTAGGGTCTCCATCACTGACACTGCAGTCTCCCTTGATACAGTTGAGGTGGGGGGTGTGAATGGGGCACATAATGAGCAAAGCAGCGTGGATGTACTGTAAGTGACCACTGGCAATCAGAACAGAATAAAGCTCCTTACAGCTTCCTTGTTGTAAACGTCTAAAATATAACAGCCTCCCCTTGAAAAAAAAACAGTTTAATTGTATTAGATCAAAAACTCCATTCTCCGGTGAATGTTTATATATCATGTCTTAAAATCATGAAGTTGGATAACAAACAACTCAGAATTATGCTTTTGATTAAATACCTTGTAGTCAATATTTTAAGAAAATTGCAATTTAAAAAGCCTGATTTATTACCTTTCTTTGTATTTCTGTTGATTGTATACAAATCAAATGTACACTCTTTAACTTACACCCAGAAAACTGTGATTTAGGATTGACATTTTCATGAACTGGATGTAATGCAAGTGTTGCTTCATAGGCTAAGGTGACCACAGAACTGTCTCACGTCTTGGATGAAGAGGAGAAAAGGTGGACAGAGACACTGAACATTGAGGAATTCCAGTCACCTTTGGCGCGCATTGTCATTCAGGTAATGTCTGACTGACTTCTAACACTCATTTAGTCTGTCATTCTGTCCATCATTTTTTCATAGTGGCTTATCGAGTAAAAGGGTTTGGTTAATGTGGTGCCTGATCCAGGAAGCACGGGACATGAGGACTAGAATGTAGAATGTCAGTCTATTCCAAGGAATAGATTTTAGAACTTCGTAAAATTAGCAAGTACTATGAAACAATTGACATTTAATGCAAAAAGTGTGTGCATAACTATAATCCTTTGTCAGCAATCGGTTGCCAATTCCACTAATTAATAGGGGTGCCCAAATAGTTTTTGGCCGTTGATTTATTTCTGTCAATATTTTACTTGTTTTCATGCATTTGTAGAATGATTGACAATAATTCATGATCAAATACTGTTTTATATTTTCTGTAAATTTCAGCATTTAAAAATGCAAACCTTGAGAAAGAGGCAAAAAATAACACTTTCATCAAATGTCAGAATAACAAAAAAGGTCATGAAGTTCTATAGGTCACTTTATTTTCACTGCAGCACACTCTAGTGGACACTGCAAGTAATAACTATCCCATCCACTCCTCAGAAAGCAAGCTGGTTAAGACTGAAGTTCCTTTTGTTGTTGTTGTCAATGTTGTTGGTGGCGGTGATGATGATGAGGATGTTCTACCTGTGGGTAAAGGACATGTGGACCAGGGTTGTTCCACGAAGCAGGGTTTCTCAGTTAGCTGGGTTAACTTAAGCTAGAAGTCATTATCGTCCAATAAGAGTTTAGGTAAAGAACATTCCTATTGGGCAATCATGACTTCTAGCTTAAGTTAACCCAGCTAATCGAGACATCCTGCTTTGTGAAACACCCCCAGTATCTGAAAAATCGCACAGCCAGTGTGTAAATGGCTTTCTGTACAGAGGTTGCAGGTGGACCTAGACAGATCTGCAGCTATTAACAGAGACCTGGGGGCTAGGGTGGCACAGTGCAGTCTTAACGGACTGGCCGATTTCCTGTACAGGTGAGAAAACTGTACACAAATATACACTGATATACACTGCTTCACTGCTACACTGCTTCACTGCTTTGGGTCAGAAACCTCCGCTCAGGGGCACCCTAGCCATTCCATGCATGTTAAATTTCACAACAAGCTACCTTAAGTATTTAACTCAATTACTTAAATAACTCAATGAGATGTTGATTAGCCAAACAAGATGTGCTAATCAAAATAACGCAAATACTGGCGTGACTTTAGGAGAGGCTTTGAAATGACTAAGCTGACACACTTTGATAGAGATAATATCATAGCTATATATAAACATCAAGATTATTTAAACATCTTTTTCTTTGACTGCTTAAGACTTTTATACAGTACCGAGTATTTACTGTATACTGTATATACAAATAGTCTTCGACTTACATTCATATGTTATTTTATTGTTTTATCTGTCTTTTAGCTTCCAAAGAAAAGTAGAGATGTTTCATGAACGCTTTATGAGGTATGTCCTTCCCTACTGACTGGAATCAGCTTTGTTCTTACCCTGTTGGTTGTGAGCTGCTGTATTTTTGATGATTGTGAGGTTCTCCATGTACTTTGGAGCTTGCTGCCATGTCACCTCAGAGATTTCCTCCTGTTGATCTATTTTCAAATCTGAACTAAAGATTTACTTCCTCCACAAAGCAAATAATGGTTTTAAACCAGTCCCAATCAAAATTCTGTTTTTTGTCAGAACATTTTATTTGATTCCTCTTTATTGGTTATCTGGTTACATTGTTTTGCTTTGTAGTTCACTGTATGGTTTTCGCTGTTTATTTTTTGCGGGGTTTTTAGGGTACAAATAAAAGTCTGATATATATACACAATTGTTGCTGTTGTTGTTTTAGTGAGAGTGGCGAGTGGAGCGATGGGTATGTCTCCAAGACTATCGCCCTGGTTAACTGCTGCCCCCCTTTCAGGTATTCAGGCGTTTCTGTCAAGCATTTGTCTATGGATAAGAAAAGAATAGACTTTTAGACAATATAATCAAACTGTTCTTCTCAAAACTGTTTTGTCAGAAAGTATGTTGCACAAAACAACTTTTCCACTTAAATTTTGAAAAACATTGGTTCATAGGAAAATGATCATTTGTTAAATGGCAATTATTAAGGAAATGCAATTGTATAAATGGTCTACGTTAATTACAGCAAATCACATCTGGAAAAAAAGCTTGTTAACAGTGACGCAACATTACTACTGCTACTGTTAATTTTGTAAAAATTATTATTATTATTATTATATTAGTTATGTGAAACATAAGTGATACTGTGTATCAGCTATTAATGTGGGCCAGCAGACGCTCAGTAGTCTGTTTTTGTAGGAACTTCATCCAGCGCTGCAGGCAGTGCGAGCCTGCCGTAAGTGAAGATTCAGCACGGAGAGCTAATATGTCACTGGACAAAATTGTGAACCAAGGACTGAAGGTGCTGAGTGACAGGTTGTACGAGAACATTAGGGTAAGATGAATGCTCTCGTTCGCCACTTATATACAGCACTTACAGCTAAATGCTAATGCTTTCATCCAAAACCACTGTAAGGTGTTTACAGAGCTTGACATTTCCATTGCAGCAGTTAGGGTTAAGAGCAGATCTGAGGGGCTGTAACAGAGACCCTTCTGTGACTTTTTCCTTTACCAGTCTTGTCTTTTTGTATTTATGCGTATTATTTACATTATCAGTTATATTCATGAGCAGAAATTAATTCCAGTTATGGCAGTCATGAAAGATAATTGATTTCTGTCAAAAATATACACTCCTGGCCAAAAAATGGGCCAAACCCAAATTGCACAATTGGCCCATTTTTTTCCAGAAGCGTATCACTATCTTATCGGCCCGAATAGGGTCTCACTTTGATGGTTTAATTCATCCCCAATATAAAGATGATTTTCCATTCTCTCAACACAAGCCCTTCTTCGACAAGCTGGTGAAAAGGAAATGGCTGAATAACACAGATCACTATGAAGCAATTGAATCTATCATCAAGGAACATTTTAAGAAATTCCGTCGAATGGATTGTCCTCCCTATCAGGTATGCCATTTCATCCTCATATCAACTCAGCTACCAAGACTAATAGCAGGCAGCATCTTTGCCTTGAAATATAATATCGTCACAGTATATTTACAAGTTTCCTAACAATAGTATTTTGATAACACTTTCCATGAATGCCACGTCTATAAAGATCTATGAACACATTTATAATACATTAAAATGCATTCATAAAGCAACTGTAATCATGGCTATAAATATTTATAAAAAGGCATAACACATTATAGCCATGTTTATTATGCAATATGAACGCTTTATGAAGTTCAAATCTGTAATGCACTATTGACACCTTCATAATGCAGTACAAAGCATCCTTAATTCTTATACTGACCATAATAATGCATTATGAACGCATCTACGGTGCATTATAGATGAGAGCTTTATTGGAGCTTATGTATTGTAATCAACACTGTAATGCCGTATGGCTGTCAACAGAAGATGCTGTAATGGTTTATTAATTCTTATACCGACCATTATAAGGCTTTATAGATGACAGCTTTAAGTAAAGTGAAATTGCGACATGACTATTACCGACAGACTTTGGTGACTGAGGTGCACAGGAGGGTCCTGACTGAATATTTGCGTGCTATAATGAGAGGAAGGATCATCTGCACATCGCTCAAAATGAGGAAGAAGATGGCCAGCAGACTGCGTGATGAAGGCAGACAGCTCAAAGGGCTCTTTAAAGACCTGGTCAGTAATATTATTACAATTGACAAATCAAATGTTTTGCAAGACCTGGCCCATCAGTTCATTTGTCATGGTCTGTGAGGACTGAAAAAAAACACAAGAAGAAGAGGATTGATGGTTCAGGGGGTCAGGCTGTGTGCAAAAGACAGCAGACAATTGTACCCCCCACTCCCCTCCCCTTGAACATAGCGTCCGTTCTGCGTTCCAGTTAAAACATCCGTTTGTCACCTCTGCGGACAACAGGAAGGCTTTGTTTACTGAGGAACATCCCGTCCTGGGGCTTTGAAGCACCAGTTGGACACTGAAACTAAGTAAGAGACGTGGATCAATCCACTGTAGACGGGGGTTAGGATTCTGACATTTTATACCTGCATTTAGAGGAAGTAAAATAGAACTACAGAGTAACTGGGTAATGTTTTCTCAGTAAAAGATGGTTTTTAACCCTCACACTATAGGCTCACAGTGACCCAGTAACATCAGGGTTCCCAACTTGAGGATCAGATTTACAAAAATGTCACAGATTAGTAAAACAGACGGGGGGAGGGGTGTTTGGCGGTGGATCGAGCTGCAGGCCAGATTTTGTAAGATTAGTTTTTTTTTTTTCCCCAGATATGATCAGAATGCACGGGTTGTAGTAAAACTAGTTAGGCTTGAAAATTTATTCTTAGGAAATTAGCTAACCCCTCCCCCAAACCACAGCTGTCATGGATACACAGATATGGAATATGGATGTATAATATGGTTTATAAAAATACAAACACTGGACATCCAGTGACACTAAACAAAAGCACCAGTCATACTTTACAGGTGAGATGAGGGGAAAAAAATGGTCATCTTTTTTTTTTGCCTTGTGCCCCAAATTCACAAGTAATTCACACTGTAGGAGTGCCATAACAGAGCTTCTGGACTCAAATATTCATTTTTAACAAGTGCTTATTCAGCAGGGAGGTGCACGGGGCATGTAGACTATCCGTGGAAGCACAAGGCAGAAGCATGCCGGAGCGAGGCTACACTCTAAAAAATGCGGGGTTATTTTTTTCTACCCAAATGCTGGGTTATCGTGCTTTCCAGTAGCCAGCCCTGACCCAGCATTTGGGGTAATGGCCTGACCAAGCTGTGGGGTTATGGATCACATTCAAAAATGTCTTCGTTGGAACCACTGGAGAACAAGCACCCAAACATCCTACAAAATGGCTGATATGGCATAGATGTGACAAGGCGAACTTTTAATCCATTGTGTTATAATAACAATTATAGTAAAATATTATTTACAATAATATTGCTAGTTTTAAGTTTCCAAAGTTAGAATGTCTTTTGTCTGTTGTCAACTAGCTTACATTAGTTAATATTGGCTAGTTAGCTAGTTATATGTGAGTTAAAGGAGTTATGTAGTTAAATGAGGTGATAGTTGAGGAATAAACCCTGACAGCTTGACACTGAAGTAGCCAAGTTTGCTGGTTTGCTAGATATTCACATTCTGTGAATAGCAATAAATATTTACAACATTTAGTATTTGTAAAATGATTATGTTTCATAATGATATATATCAAAGATGGTGTTAGTGTGTATTTAATAATTACAGAAGACATAAATGAACAACTGAGTACCAGTGATTAATTTAATCCAGCCTTGGGTATTTGTTACACCCTGGCATCCATCCATCCATTTTCTGCACCCACTTGTCCTAAGCAGGGTTGTGGGGGCCTGCAGCCTTTCCCTGATGATATGGGTGCAAGGCAGGGAACAACCCAGGGTAGGACACCAACCCAACACAGGGCACACTCACACACCTGTGGGCAATTTGATAACTCCAGTTCACCTTCGCATGTTTTTTGACTGTGGTGGAAACTGAAGGATGCAGAGAAAAACCCATGAAGACACCGGTGAGAACATGCAAACTCCACACACATGGAGCCGCAAACCCTGGTCCCAGAGGTGTGAGACAACAGTGCTAATCACTGGGCACCACCACGCTGCCCCACAACCCAGCATCGTGGCTGAACTGCATAACCCAAGAGGCTGGATCAAAATAACCCATCATGTGTTCCAAGTTTTATATTGAAAAGCACTAGTAAAATTAGCAGCACTATGGAGTTTTTGTTTGCATAAAAATATTAACACAGCCAACACCTGATTTAAACATATGAAAACTGTATCAAATGTGCATCAAAATTAAAAACCTCTGGAGAGCTGTCACTGCCTTCCGCCATGTTTTCAGTGATGCAAAACAAACCCATGCTGCAAGCTATACCTGTGGCTGGGAGACTGTTGCTAACTTTGGTTGATGTTGTACAGTATTTAGCGCGTGCTTTTCAAAGTGTAGTAATCAACTATGGTTTTAATAGTAATACAAATTTTTAATGATAATACTAACTGTCGGAATTTTACCGTGGTTTACTGTGAATCCGGTAACTGTTTCATCCCTGTATTGGGGATGAAACGGTTATTTCATCCCAATATTCAGCTCTTCTGTTTTGGCTTCTCAGGAGTCTGGTGCTTCGTGGCTGGACACCGCAGTCCCACACCTATCAGAGATCATTCTTCTGGAGGACACACCCTCAATCCAGATGGAAGTGGGAGTCTTGGTGAGGGAGTTCCCAGACATACGGTAAGCTGACCTCTCCCAGGCTTGTAGACCATTAAACAGATTCCACTTCAATAAACCAAATGAACAAATGAACACTCGGTACCAAAAAAGCAAGCCTTTAAAATACAGTCATCCCTTGTCCATAAACAGGGAGGGAATTTTAGAAAGCAAACAACTTCTTGGCATTTCCTGGTATTAATGGAAACCCTTTTACCCACTGTCGACACACATGAAAGAGGGGGAGTTCTCCATCTCAAGGCTTGACTCAAGAAGAAGCAAAAACATTGGCTTCCTGTTCAGCTCTGACACATTGGGGGTGTTTTTAACCAGAGGATGCCAGTCACTTACTTGAGTGTCCCTTTGTGGCAATATTAACCCAAGGAAGCAGCCTGTGGTGGAAATTATTAGCAGTAAAGCCATGCATAACTCTGTCCTTTTCCATGCGTAAGCATTGCCCAAATCCAGCTCAGTATTACCCACAACTCTGACCAGGATTGACAGTTGGATAGGATGGATGGATGATTATTTGTGAACTGAAACACTTTAGGATCCTCTGGTTGATTTAATCTTATTCCATCCACCTGTCTTCCAACTGCTGACCTGGGTCACTGTAGTTTCGTAAAAATTACACCCTATTTCGTACGTATTTTAATCTATATTCACTAAAAAAAAATTCAGTTCATCCTTAAATTTTGTCTTAGCATGACTGATTTTAATTGTGAATAACTACTTAGTTCCAAAGTAGTGTAGAAATCACGAGAGTTTGAGAAAGGAAAGGAATCATGAAACAATGCCTGAAATCATAGCCTGGGTAGGCAGAGGATGGGCAGGCAGTACTTTGAGAGTATGGCTCTTGGGTGTTTGTTTATTTTTCCAAGACAAGCTTACTGGCTAAGAGCCACTCGCAGACGCAGCCCCGTCGGAACAGACGGGAAGCTGCTCCAGAATCATTCCTGCTGGCCCACAGGAGACTACCTGGTGCCAAGATGCAGAATCAAAGGCTGACCAGACCAGTCTAACTCAGACAGATGTTTAAGCAATTTTCCGAGACAAATAGAGCTCCCTGATAATTCTTTCTAGTTGTGTACTTGTTGTCTGAGTCTACTGTTGAACAGTGTTTGTTACTTGATTCCCCCACCACAATGTGTGCCCACACTGGCCAGTTGGTGCTTGTCTCATTGTGCAAACATTACTCTCATTAATGCAGGCAGCTGCTCTATGAAGTTTTATGCTCATATATTTTATAATAAGCTTATATGGAACTGAAAAGATTGACAAATGCTTTTTTCATTTGGTTGGCTCTCTTCAATTTTGGTTGAACAAAATACATTGGAACAGATATTTGATCTATTCAAAGGTTTCAGGCACCTCTTCTTTCCTTTTCCAGAAAGAAACACATATCTGCAATTTTGAACATCCGCGGAATGACACGGCAGGCGGAGCGACAAGAAATTTTGAACATTGTGAAGGATATCGAGAACAGTGATAGCCTGACGCAGCTGTCCCGTGATCGAGCCCTCTTTTCTGAGGTTCCTGTGACGTCCGAGGTGCACTGTGTCAATGTGGGTCTGAGCCGGATTGCCCTTACTGCTTCCTCTTGCTTTTCTCGTCTTCGAGCACAACGTAAGAGGGTCCCCAGGAGAGACATACACGATGGAATGCTGTAGCAGAAATCACTAGAGCAGCAACTCAATTTTTTCTGGGATGCAACACATCACATATAAACTGAACTGAAGACCAGCTGAAGATTATATTAACCTCAGAATATTCTAAGGTATTTCACCAAAGATAAACACTTTCATTGACATAATAACAGATATGTATTGTTTTCTTCTCGCACATCAATGGATGTGGCCTGTCATGTTTTCTGTCATGAGGCCATTTAGACTTGACAATCTTCTGCCACCTTTCAGTTACCAAAAACCAAAGGCAATAAGTCAGGCATAACTAAGACAATATATTTAAATTGTGTTTGAGTTCTTGCATGGAATAAGGTGCTGCCTTCAATTAGTAGAAATGTCCATTTTTATCAGGGATTCAAAATGCTATTTTCCATTCACTGAAAAATATTTGCCTAAATACATAATGAATTGTGTAATCACAGCAATGATTTATGTGCTGCTGCAAAATGATACTTTTTTTGGTAATGGCTTGATTTAAGGTACTATTTAGTGTGATGTATCTTTTAATTACTTTTAAATGATTAGATGCATTGCTACATACTGGTTTTCCCTTTTGTTATAATAGTAAATATGAACTTTTGAAAACCAGAAATTATTCTTATACTCATGGGTGGATGGGAACAAGAGAACAACTATTTATATGCAAACTGGAAGTCTTTATTGTCATATTTATTGCTTTTCAGTCTGACTTTTTAAATTATAGTCAGACTCTAAGAAATGATTTATTAAAATGTACATCTGAATTACAACGCATTATAAAATCAAAACTAAGTTGTAACAGTATCGGAAAACCATATTAAAAGTTGTACTGAAAACAACTTTTAGCTGTGTATGACTTACAAATGTTTTATTTCAGGTTATTCATGTAAGGACAAATAATTAAAATGTCAAATGATACCTAAACTCATTGCATACTTTTTGGAAGAGGGACATTTGTCGTTTTATGTTCAAGATGTCATTAAGTAGTATGTTCATTGAGAGGTGCATAAAATGGAATTACTTTGTTTATTCCAAAAATGAGATGATTTCTTATAAACCAAATATTTGTATATAATGAAAAATACAATTTAAAGACTTGATTCTTCTATAAACTTTATTTCTAAACACAATATCCTTTCTCTTTTTTGGGGGGCATGGTGGGTAAAAAGAGTCTTTGTATACACTTCAGAATATAACTTTGATCTGTAGCCATTGTATAAAAATTGTACAATGAAAGTGGAGCCGAATGTGTGAAAGAATGTGAAATTCCTTTGTCCTGGTTTAAAATGACTGGTGTAATAAATGAGACAGGAATTTGCTTCTTGGTTTTACTCTGAAAGTAAATACAAGAAACGCCATTGCCTTGGGGGAGAAACAGTTAAAGTGTGGAGTTCAGGGGGCATTGTGGCGGGCGGGAGGCAGGTAATGTGAAAAACACGAGAAGATGGAAAGCCCACTCACAACCGTGGACAATTCTGGGCTGTAAAATATTCTAGCTGAGGATGGAAGGTTAAACTGTCAGTTCCTGAGTGTCGGGCATTCCTGGAGGAATGGCAGACACTAAGAACAATGTCCAAAAACAACTTAACAATGCAGGCTAAAAACTCGCCAGGGAGCCAAGTCCAGCCCTTGTTATGGAGTCAAACAAAGGGCGGTGTATTAGCATCTTTCTGTTTCTGTTATTTTTCTTGCTGCCCGGGCAAATTCATACAGGACAAGTCTCCCGAATGACTGCTTTTGGAAGGGAGATTAACTAAACAGTATTTCAACTCCCCTTCTAGTTTGCTAAAGGAGCGTGTTTCAGTAAACATGTTTTTCCTGTTGTACACTGAGGTGGCAAACGGATAACTTCTATTGGAGCCAAATTTACACTGTGCAACGGGAGGGAACTTCCTTTTTGTTTGTTGTGTGGGGAGAAGTACAGTCACTGTTTAACATTCTGTATACACTCACAATATCAATACAATTTTCTTAACAATGTTTTTTTTCCGGCACTACGCTATGAATAATTGGGACAGAACTGCATAAAATCACATGACAATCAGTTTAAATTATAATTTAAAAATATAAATATGTAGACAGATATTTTATATATTTATATATATATACACACACCAAAAAGGATACTACATGTTAACAGAATGTTTTACATAAAGGCATCTATACAAAAAAAAAATCACCTGAATCTGCTAAATGTGTAAAGCATAATAATTACTACATAGCACTGTTTATTGACTTGTCTTATCTGCAACACTACTTGTTCAGATTTATTACTATATATGTGGGGGAAAAGTATGTACAAAATTTGCATAGTTTAGCCAGCTGAAGCAAATATGGAAAAAACAATGGTCTAACAAGATGTACCTGAGTTCTGAAGAAGCTTAGAGAGTTCTGAGAGTTCACAATCCCAGTGCAGGAACACACACACAATTATAACATGCAATGTTGAGAGTTTGAGACACTGGTCTATATCATTAGTCTGTGAGAGGGAACCAGTCCACCAAGAGTACACCCACATGAGCACAGGGTGATCGCGCAAATTCAACTATGTATATATTTTTTGGTAATCACTAATCAGTAGGAATTAAATTTTCCCATTTATCGCCATTTCTCCTTTGCTTATAGGACAAAATTACTATTCAGCATCTCCCTTCTACTGTTTTCTAGGCTGAAGCAGACACCCCTAAAAGCAAATCATGATGGTGTCTGGATGTGAAGAGTGTTGCCATTTTTCCTGATCAGCTAGGCAAGGAAAAAAGCTGACTAATGGTTTTTATCATTGTGGGTAGTACAACTGACACCCAGCTATACACAAAGACAACAAAACTCTGTTTGAGAAATGCTGTTAACTTGTTTCCTGTTTCCTGTAAGCATATATCTTTATTTTATGCTGAATAATATCCTCTTAACAAAGCCTTTCACAGGGATAACCTGCTGCCTATGTAATAGTATCTGCATTGAATACTTTGATCTTCGTACCCCAAAAATGTAGGCACTTATCTACTTCAAGTTGGATGGAAGATTTTCCCAAACGAATAAACTAGTTCTATGCAATAATAATGATTAAGTATATATATATATATATATATATATATATATATATATATATATATATATATATATATATATATATATATATATATATATATATATATATATATATATATATATATATATATGTGTGTGTGTTTGTGTTAATTTTGTAAACCTAAACTACTGAAGGAATAAGTAATGAATGACACAAATGAGATACTGATCTCACGTTTGTTCGCCATTAATAAATGGTGGCGCATCTCACGTAGCGACTATATCTGATTATGATTTGTACTTCAGTCGTTACTGAGTTATTTGTGCCCCTCAATTAAACTGTTACCCCCATTAAGTAGTGTATGCATACTTCAGAGTGTGAATAAATGACCTGCAACGGATTGGCATCTCATTCAACCTATCCTCTGCCTTCCCAGGCTCTTATAGTAACCATGTACTAGAATTGTTTGACAAATGGATGAAGATTTTTCAATTCAAAGCGAAGACTAATCGGTATTGTTTTCACATTCGAATAAAATTTGCAAAAATGTAAGATCATTCTTCACAATGAGAATATACTCATATGCCATTACTTGTACCGAACAGCAGATACTGAAAAGATGACAAGATGAATTTCAATTTCAAAGGACTAATGTCAAATAACCCGACATCATCCGAAAGAAGTCGCAGATCTGCAATATAAACGGATGGACCGTGAAACTGTCTGTTCGGCCATTGTCAAAAGGCATATTGTATCCTTCAAAAGCGAAGGGACTTTAGCCACAAATTAAATAAACTAAATATCGCTGAAAGGCTGAGCAAGAAGGCAAGACGCTGCACGCGCAGTTAAAATGAAAGAAGAAAGTTCCATCTTTTACTCCATCGTCTTAAAATCTTCCACGTCCAACGTTAAAAGCTCTTATAAAATATGATTGCCATAACAACTGCAGCAACAGCAACTGCTACTACGGTCAACAAAAGACACGTCCTCCCTATTTGCCCTCACCACCATACAGGTGAACAGGTGACTGTATTTTGATTTCCGCCCAGATGCTCCCGTGACAATTACCGTATAGCACCAAAAAGACGTGACACATACAATCGAGAATACGATGAAAACATACACACACATATATGACTGTAACAGGAACTTTAAAACATTCCCGCTATCGCTGACATTACAGCCTGATTGTAGGCTGCATCAGTCCAGAGGCGGAACAGACGCAGCACCGGAAGTAAAACACAGTGCAGACACAGGAACATGCTCCTGCCTAAACATAAAAATAACAGTTGTCATTTACCTGTTATCACTGTGCCTCTTACAAACTGGTTACTTTTACTAGTTATGTCTCCAGCTTTTTAAACTGACGTCCATGTAACAATAATTGTGGGGAACATTTTAGCTTCCACAATGTCGAGGTGCGACGTTTTTCAGAATCAGATAGCCTCCATTATAGAGGTACTGGTAAGAGCCGCGGTGTCCGAAATGAGGAAAGTTATGGGAGAAGTTTCCAGTAAATTAGCGCTGGCGTCTCTCGCGGCTGGAGCGACGGGCAAAGAGTCCCAGCTGCTCGCGGCGCCGCGTGAAAGTGAAATTAACGCGGTGAGTCAGCGCGAGCCTGCTAGCTAGCCAGCTAACTGGCTAATGGCTTCCTTAATATGTTTTAGAATGAGTAGTTTCGTGTCATCGGGATTAGTTAGTTATAATCAATAATATGAGAAAAGTAACACACAAATAGTTCAATACGTCATACCTCTAGACTTAACACATAGGAACGGTATAATTAAGCGATGGTGGAAACTAAGTAAAGTTTATCAAAAGTAGACCAGTGTTTTCTCTACGTTTGATGTATGCATTGATTTATTCAGTATCACTTTTCTGAAATGTCCTGTCAACTATATTTAGATTTTTTTTTTACAGAAATAACAAGCCTGAATATAGAATAGTTTAAACGGCCAGTTCATCTATTGATCTTAGAGTTAAAATTAAGTGAAATTTAAACTGGAGGTTAATGCTTAAAAAATGAAATCTTATTTAAAACATTCAACTTTGTACACCGAGTCGTTCTCTTTTGAGTCTCTCTGTTTTGTCAAGAAACAGTTTATTGTTGAAGGAATATTGATGCCCAGTACGTTTTAGTAGCATAATGATTCTGGGCCTTTCCTTTTTAAAATTAATTATGTGCCTTCGGTGTTTCCTAACTCTGCAGTGCTCAGCAGCAGGTGATCGGTGTGCTTAATTGCTTTATTTTCAGGCAGAATTATTGCCAGTCATGGAGAGGCTGGCTAAAGAAGCAGTGAAGAAAATTTGCTGCCTTGTGAATGAGGACTCTGCTGTGTTACGTTTGGAAGTGACGCAAAGCCAGAATGAAAACGAAGCCTTGAAGAGAAAATTGTATTTGATGGAGGAGGAGCTGAAGGCTGTGCAGAGATGTGTAGATGGACAACCAGGAAAGCAAGAAGGTCTTGTAAGCAGCCCCTGTCTGAGAGCTGAGCTTGGTGCTCAGTTAAAACGGTCTGAAGGAGGTTAGAAACTACAGTTTCCCACTATTATTGGTGTTGCTTGTTTGATTATTAGGTATTAATTAAAATATTTTAATCCCTTACATCCCTAAGGTTGTGGGTTCAGTTCTTGCCCCCTGTTCCATGTATGTGGTTTTTGCTTGGTTATCTTATGGTTGCACAGTCCAAAAATGTAAAGTGAGATTGTCCATACCCATGTTAGTGTCAGTTTTCTTTTAGGTTCTTTGATTTCCAACCACAATCAAAATATGTGAGTCAGTTGGTGATTCTAAATTGACATTTTGTGTGAATTTACATAGTTATTCCCTCCAAGTGATTGGCAGTCTTAATAAATTTGTCATGGAGTAGAATCCAAATCATGGCGCTGTGCTGAAAATGATACTTAAAACTCATGGAGTAGATAAATGTTGAACTTGTTTATTGGCCTTTTTCAGAAAACTGTTTTTCTACCATCAGTGAAGGAAGAGAAACTGCGTCTTCCAATTTGGAGAGGAGAAATGCATCATCTTTCATGATGGATGAGGTCTGTTCAAGTTGCTTTCCTCTAGATTTAGATGGTGCCACACGTGTTACCACCAAGTCAGACGCCATATAATTAGTTGGCTGGAGTTCTTGAATTGTTTGTTAGAGATTTAGTGTAAATTACGTTGTCTAAAGTCCAAGAAATGTATGATTTGCCATTACTCAGGATGAAATTAAAATGTTCTTAAGTGTGCCATTATATGAGCATTTCAAATAACAGTGGAATGACTGGTTGTGTATTTTTGCACTGCTATTTAGAAACCAGTAAAATATTGCGTTAATCTTTAGTGTTGGGTTTCTTGATACATAAACATTTTCAATAATGGACCATGAGAATAAGAAAGATTTCATTGGTCTTTTTGCAAGAATAACATAAAGTACAGTCAGTTGTAAAGAAACCTTGTAGCACATTAGAACAAAAATATCTTTTGAAAAATACCTGAAGCTGATACAAAATCACACTAAGCATTCTATAAAATACTTACTTTTCCAACAGTTGAAACTGAATTCATTACATGGGTTTGGTTATTACACCTTGTGATCATGTGGATTTTTTACATTTAAAGTTACTGTTGTATTACGTCTTAACTCTACAGTCTGCAGCTGTTGAATTAGATGGGATGGAATCTGTGATAATCAAAGATGAAATATTTGAAGAGGACTTTGGAAACACCACTTTGCACAAAGGACAGAGGATCAATGGAAGTGGTAAGATTCCAATAACCTCTAATAAAAATGAAGTTGAACAATGAACAGCTTTAAATCCCTTTTCAAGCCACTATGTTTGTTTTTTATCATCTCTGTAGGACCAGAAGATTTCAACTCTGATCCTACAGAACTTCTCCTTGAACCTCAGGAATGTGCTCAGAATGGTGAAAATCCTAGGAAATACACAGAGCAACAAAGTGCACAATGCATACGAGAGGAGTTAATAGAGAACCCTGAACTTAAAGATGGAAATAAATTTGGAGAGTATTCAAAAAAGGTAAACAATGTTACAGCCAGCAGAAAATGCAGCAAAGGAGAGAGACTGTTGAAACGCACACGCTATGCAAAAAGACATTCCCAGAAGATACAGCAGTCTGCTCCTTCAGTGGACAAACCTTTTAGCTGCACGCAGTGTGATAAGGCTTTTGCAGTGATGCGCAGCCTTAAAATACATCAGGCGGTTCATAAAGGTCAGAAAGCACTGAAATACACCTGTCTTAACTGTGGAAAGGGTTTCAGGAAAAAAATGCTGCATGAAGAACACCAGAAACTTTGTACAAGCGAGAGAAATGGTTCTGGTCATAGTAATCCTAGTAGCGAAGAGGTGATGCCCAAATCAGTGAATTCATTTGTCTGCACTGGATGTGGGAAGAGTTTCAGCCAAATACATAGTCTCAAAGCTCACCAAGTTGTTCATTCAGTTGAGAAACCATTCAGCTGTACATACTGTGGAAAAGGCTTTGCCGTAAAACACAGTCTTACAGTTCACCAGAGGATACACACGGGTGAAAAGCCATACAGTTGTGTTACATGTGGTAAAACATTTTCTCAAGCTAGTCATAGAAAAATGCATAGCAGAGTTCATACAGGAGAGAAACCATTCACCTGTGATATATGTGGGAAAAGCTTTGGTGATACCAGAGGTCTTAAAGAACACCAAGTCGTTCATACAGGTGAGAAAGCTTACAAATGTGAGAAATGTGGGAAATGTTTTAGTCTTGCAGTTAATCTGCGAAGACATCATCGGATTCACACCGGAGAGAAACCATACAGCTGTGATATATGTGGCAAATGTTTCAGCCAAGCGAGCAATGTTAAAGCACATAAACGGATTCATTCTGATCAGAAGTCATATACAGGAGAGAAATCATATTATGAAGACAAACCTTATAGTTGTAGTAAATGCGAGAAGAGTTTCAGTCATCCAAACGGTCTTAAAACACATCAGTTAACTCATACAGGAGAAAAACCATTCAGTTGCACTGTCTGTGAAAAGAGTTTCAGATGTCTCTATTCTCTTAAGACACACCAACGATTTCACACGGGAGAGAAACCATATAGTTGCGTTAAGTGTGGAAAATGTTTTGGTCAGACAAGTGCCCTTTTGTCACACCAAAGGGTTCACACAGGAGAGAAACCCTTTAGTTGTGACACATGTGGGAAGTGTTTTAGTTTTACAAGCAGTTTTAAAGCACATCAGCGAAGTCATACAGGCGAGAAACCGTTCAGTTGTGTTATTTGTGGAAAAAACTTCAGTTTTTTAAGCAATCTTAAGAGGCATAAACGTATTCACACTGGAGAAAAGCCATTTAGCTGTCATATATGTGAGAAAAGTTTTAGTCAAGCGAACAATCTGAAAGCTCACCAGCAAATTCACACAGGTGAGAAACCGTATATGTGCGACAAATGTGGCAAAAGTTTTGCATATTTAAGAAATTTGAAGGAACACAAGTGTGTTTATGGCTGATAAAATTTAGAGGGAGAGCATCAGTAATGTGCTATTGTTGCACTTTTGTCATTTAAATTGTTGCACTATTTCATATGTGAAAACAGCCATTTGCAATCACTGGTTTTAATTACAAAACTTAAAATACTATTAAACTTTGCAGTTTTCAGCAATTTTTGGATTGTCTTTTTCAGGTAATATGTCTGACATGTTACAAGCAACAGGTGTTAAAAGCAATAAGTAATTGATCCATTTTTTGTGTATTACTGCAAATAAATGAGGAATGAGGAGCTTACTTTTATATATTCTAGAATGCCTATACTGGATCAGAGGACCCCGAATCTGTCCAAAAAGACCCCTGAATTAGAACTTTCTGGCAAAAATTTTTTTTATGACATACAAAAATAACCACAAATGTCTACAAACATATCAATGGTATGATCTATATGATTTTCCACATTGCTTAAGTCAATATTAAATTTGGATATTTTTCTGCAGTTTGAATCTTGCTAAAATTATTGAGCAGGGGTGGTCAATCTTATCCGCAAAGGGCCGGTGTGTATACGGGTTTTCGCTGCAACTCCCTAATTAGATTACTAATTAGAGGACTGATTGGCTGAGGAGTCCTCACACCTGGGTTTGAACAGCTGACCTACAGGTTATCCCAAAAACCTGCATACACACCGGCCGTTTGTGGATAAGATTGGCCACCCTTGTTATTGAGTATGATTGTTAAGAAGGAGTATAAAGGAAGTTAACCAGCCTTTAATATATTGCTTGGCACTATGCAGTGGTTGTGTTTGACTTTCACCCAGTACCAATTCATTGCTGGTAAGAAAGTGTAGGTTGTTTGTTAAAGCCTAGCTGTTTAAATATAAATTATCAACATATTACAATTAATTCTATGTGACTTCTGCATGCCTAGCCTTTTGGTAAGTGGTCTTGCATGTGTTCAGCTCGGTCATCTGGTGAATATTATGTTTTCATAGGGAATATACCTTCTTGACCAGCATGAGAGCCCCTTCAATTGGATTTCCGAATAGCTTATCCTGGTCCCAGTTTAGCCAGTGGGGTAACGTACAATGGATGTTGAGTAATACCAGTAATACCAAACCACTCTACTGGTTCCTCACTCATTGGGTAGAAGGATTATGTACCCTCAGTTTACATCCCCAGTTCACTGAACATATTAGTCTTAAACCATATTATGAAGCCATACATGTATGTCAGGGTTCAGTAGCTCCCCCTATTGTACACATGAAATGGCACAAGCATATCCAATCAGAATGAAAGATTGCAAACTACTTGTCTTAGATTTACACTTATGCAAAATGTTATGGCCATTGACTGCAGTGCGTCCTGAAATGACAGAAAAAATTATCAGATAGTGATGATAGTTGTCTATAGAGCAAAATCTACAGATTTTTGTAATCCATAAAAAACTAAATATTATATACATATCATATACAGTATATGAAATGTATGTGTGTGTGTAAATTTAACATTTAATCTCAAATTTTGGGCCTTAAAAGGAGCTTTTATTTTGAAACATGGAGACTTTATTATTACCGGAAGTGCACTTTGTATGTACTTGTATTTCTATCCTGGAAGTGTAAATGTAACATATCCGGCTTACTTGCGGCCGTACGTTTAAATTCCCGGTCCTTTGTAGTTTTAAACTTTGAGAACAAATTCTAAAGTGAGTGTAGAAGCGTACTTTGTAAACTGACCCGGAGAGAGAGCATGTCGTCTTTTCAGACGCAAATAGCTTCCATCATGGAGATCTTGGTCAATGCGGCCTTGGCTGAAATGAGGAAAGTTGTGAATGAAGGGTTTGGCGTGTTACATCTCGAAAGGTGTCAGCATCACAATGAAAACAAAACGCAGAAAGGGGAATTGCCATTGATGGAAAACGAAGTTAGAGATTCTTTAGAAACCGTAAGCGAATTAAGAATGGTAAGTTTCCGTTAGCAGAAGAGCAAAAAAGCGAGGTAAATACTATACGGTTGGGATGATGATGATTATAGTCCTTATTCTGATGGCTACATGCTATTACTAGATTAATTAGGACTGGGCGATTATCGGCATGACTATTCCACGTTATAAACAGGGTTACTAATAAAATGTCATTGTAGAGATAAGTTAAAGAACCAAATCGAGACATTAATTCCCTTGCCTTTATTTCCCTAGTATCTTTTAATTTAAGATTCATTAAATCCTCTTATTGCCTGTGTACCAGGTTTATTCTTAATATTGTCGTTAATAATCCAACATCGGCGATTGCGGCGTTTCCCTGAAAAACTGAATCACGTGGCCGTGTTGTAACGAAAGTGCCTGTGAAACGACGTTATAATAGTAGTCCCAGATACACATGTAATCAAAAACTAACAGTTAATGCACATTCTGCAGGTTTAAGCACCTACATCCCACAATGGACATCCCCAAAATACCCTTTTTTTTATAACAAAATAGATGCATTGATTATGCTAATTTAAACCCGTTCCGCTTAGAAACTTCACCTCCACTGAGCACTAATCTAAGTAATTTTCTATTATGTAATGAGATTTACGTTCTTGCGCGGATGTCCAAGCAATAAACTGTGCAGCTTTACAAAGCATTTATTTTATTCGTTCTGTAAACCCAATTTCTCTTACTTTGTGTCTGAACCAGTCATCTAGTTTATAAATAATATGCTCATCTTTGGTATTCCACACATCCTGACAATAATATAGGATACAATTTGTGTCTGTAATAATTAAGCACACCCTGAAGTGTGAGGTCCTGTACTGATAAAAGTATGACTAAAGTAATTTCAGTTATTTGTACTTTTTTTTTAAAAAAAAAAAACCTTTTTCGTTCAGAAGGCAGATTACTCTTCCAAAGTACTCAGAAAGAGGCTTGTTGATGTGAAATGCAATTCAAATTGAGTTTTGTTGTGGCTTTGTATACCAGATCTAAAAGCTTAAAAATATATTGTGTTAAGTTTTATATGTTAAAATGTGTGCTTAAGGTCATATTACATTCTCTTATTTTTTTTAGACCCAGTTAGCCTCTATAATGGGTATTCTGGCTCAGGAGGCAGTAAACAAAATTTGCAGTCTTTTCAGCAAAGACTCTGCCATGGTACTTTTCGAAGTGACAGAGACACAAAATGAAAATGAAATGGTGAAGACGAAAGTACAGACGATGGATCAGGGGTTGAGGATTGTGCAAGGAAGTGCGGAGGAAGTCGAAAAATGTGTAAACAGCCTTTCTGTCGGAATTCAAGTTGGCAGTGAATTAAGACCAGCAATAACAGGTTAGTGGCTGAGGTTTCCTCTTGTGTTCAGATTTATTCTGACTTTCAAAATGTTACCTACACAAATTCTTTAACTTGTACTCTGCATATATAATTACATGATAGTTTTTGTTTAATTGTAAATTTCTACATTCCTTTCCACATTGTCTCAGAGAGGGAAGGTTCTCCCATCATCAGTGGGAACAAAGACACTGAGTCTTTACAGGTGGAGGAAGAAAATAGTACTTTTCAGACTGTTGTCATGATGGATGAGGTTGGTTTGAGCATGTATCCCTTAAACTAATTTTTTTAAATGAAAAATATATATTGTCACCAACAGGGGTACATACAGTATATAGTACCTCCAGCTCATCTTTAAACCAGTCCATTGCAAAGAAAGAGATTAGGGTGATATGATTGTTCTATCTTGTGTAACTGCTCTGTTTCAGTTTGGGGAGGTGAAGGACAGGATTGAGTCCATTATCATCAAAGAGGAGGGGCTTGAGGAATGTTTGGAAAGTGGTGTTCCAGATGAAGGTTTGAATATCAGTGTGGAGGGTAAGCAGATGGTAAAATACTAAATTGTCATCCCACTTTTGTGCTTGAATTGACCTCTGTTGATATCTTGTTCTGCTTCTAGATCCAGTGAGCATGTACTTAAGTACAGTCAGCCTATGAATCAAGGGTTATATTTACATGTAGAGAGAAGTTACAGTATCTCTTTAGACTTTTCTTATTTGCTTGATAGTATGTAGAGTGTTTAACTTTTAGGTTTTGCATGAGGTATAAATGTGTGCAAACTGTAATCAGACTGGATTGGCCATCTGGCGTACTGGGCATTTTCCTGGCTGTCTGACGGGTTTGTTGGCCAGCAGAATTAACGGTGGGGGGGGGCCCCAGGGACGATTTTTAATCCCAGTCCAGCTCCGGGCTGCTGATATTCAAAGTTCTTGTTTTTTGGGAAGAAGTATGTCACGAATTAACTTGAGTAAAGTTAAAATTTGATTTGGTTTTAATTTGATCATATTTGTATATTTTGGGGAGGGGAATTCTTGTAATTGGAGATTTTTATGACAAGCAAGGTGTTGGTTTCACTTTTAATATGTTGAGCCTTGATTACTCATCTTTTAAGTTTGTTTAAAAGTATGTTTTGACATCAGCAGCATTTCTCTAGTTATTTGATTGTAAATGACTTTGAAAAATTAGTTGCATATACTGCTTCTGCAATAGGCATTGACTTTTATAAGAAAGATTTTAAATTCGTAATTATTTAACTGTATTTCACAAAATATAAATGCACAATTAAACAAAGATATTAACATATATTACAAAATATAATAATAAATAACCATATGTATTTCTTGGAACATTGGGGTCTCAATTCATTTTTATTCATTTAATTCGATGAGGTAATAAGGTAAAACTATATGTTTTAGGTTGCTTTTAATGGTATCTGATGGTGACTGATGACTCCTTGATTCCTAGACTGTAAAGCATTTATATATGGCAGGGGTAGGTAATCCTGATCCTGGAATGCCAGCATCCAGCATCCAGCAGGTTTTCTGTCCTACCGGATGAGTTACTGTCTGCCTGAGATCAGCAGAGGTTCATCAGAGACCAGGCAGGATAGAAAACCTGCTGGATGCTGGCACTCCTGTATCAGGGTCGCCTACCCCTGATATAAGGTGTGTTGTGGTTGGTGTTATAACTTGTAACTTTGCTCTCAACACGTATTTCTGTAGTCTGTTTAAAGGAAGTCGAGACTAATGGTAGTTTTTGTGTTTTTTTTTCCCCCCAGGAGTTGTTGAACTTTGTACTGAGGAGAGACATCCGATTGATCATCAAGAGGGCGAGGAGGGTTCCAGTGTTAGCCCAAGCCTAGCCGAGGGAGAGCATGTAGAGTTTTTATCTACGCACTCATATTTCAGTATTAGAAAACCCCTTGGTGGTAAGGATACCCAGAAATCAAAGAACAGCCTAAAAATGGGAGCCAGAGCTGAAAGGGGAAAGAAACAGTACAACTGCACACACTGTAGGAAGAGCTTCGGGAGGCTAATTGATCTTAAAGCGCATCGGATTATTCATGCGGCAGAGAAGCCATTCACCTGCACCCAGTGTGGGAAGAGTTTTGCCCTGAAACGGAGCCTTAAAATGCATTTCTTAATTCACACAGGAGAGAAACCGTTCAGTTGTATCGAATGTGGAAAGTGCTTCAATCAGAAAAGCCTGCTGAAACAACACCAGAGTATTCACAAAGGTGAGAGATTGTTTAGTTGTGATATCTGTGGTAAGCGTTTCAATCGTGCTTATGGGCTGAAAAAACACCAAATAGTCCACACAGGAGAAAGAGCGTTCCGGTGTGAGATATGTGGGAAGAGTTTCAGTATCGCAGGTAATCTGCATAGACACAAGCGCATTCACACAGGTGACAAACCATTTACCTGTCCTACGTGCGGGAAGAGCTTCAACCAGAGTAATACTCTTAAAGCCCACCAGCGAATTCACACAGGAGAGAAACCGTACAGTTGTATAACATGCGGGCAAAGTTTCAATCAGAAAAGTAGAGTTAAAATACATCAGCGAATTCATGCAGAGCAGGTGTCTGGCAGTTGTAGTTGTGTTGTTTGTGGAGTTAGTTTTGGTTCCATGCGATCTCTTAAAGCACATCAGCAGGTTCATGCAGGTGAGAAGCCATACAAGTGTGCTGTGTGTGGAAAGTCTCTAATATCTACAAACTCCCTTAAAATGCATCAGCAGATTCATACTGGGGAAAAGCCATACAGTTGTACTGTATGTGGAAAGGGGTTTAGGGTTGCCAGTTATCTAAAAATACATGAACAAATCCACTCTGGGCAGAAATCTTTTAGCTGCAATCAGTGTGGCAAGAGTTTTACTCAACAAAGTAGTCTAAAGACACATCAAAATGTTCACACGGGAGAGAAGCCATTTAGCTGTGATATCTGTGGGAAGAGTTTTAGCATTCTAGGCAATCTAACTAGACACCAACGAATTCATACAGGGGAAAAACCATTTAGTTGTACTCTTTGTGGCAAGAGTTTTAATCAGGGCAACAGTCTAAAAGCCCATCAGCAAATTCACACAGGAGAGAAACCATATATGTGTGACAAATGTGGAAAGAGTTTTTCCTACTTAAGAAACCTTAAGGAACACAAGTGCCTTTATAGTTAACTTTTGTACATTACATGGGAGATGTTTGTTGGCCAGTTGGTTCATTTGAAAGGCACCACCGAGCTTAAACACGGAATTGCTTTGTGTGCTAAATAGATGGGTTCTGTATGTTTGAAATGAAGCATTTTTGTTGTGCAGAATCACATTAATATTAATCCACAGCAACCAAAGTAGTGTGACATTCCCAGAGTGTCAGATTTGAGTGGAGGGTTCTGTAAGTGACGACCCATGAATTGTACTGAGCACGTCATTTTCAAGACAGGCTTTCAGCTGATATTCCATTGATCATCTGCAATGGAAGTTTCTGTTCATTGATGTAATAAAGCATTTTCATACATTTGGTAGAAATTCTTGCACGTGTGTATTGTTTCCTACTTTTCTTACATCTGACCAGTAACTGAGCTACCCTGATTCTGCTGTAATGTTCCATATAAACAGATAATTCCAGTAACACCACTGTAGACCAAAAAACTTTCATTTCAGGTTGCGGTAACATGACCTTAGTTGTGGCATTTTCTACAATTCTCAATTTTTTCTTTCTTTATATAAAAATGTGTAATCCTCAAAGACCTAATGAACTAATACGTTGATTGCAATCCAAATTCTGCAGTTTCTAGCATAATGTCTGTAAGTCCATAACTTTATCACTTTGGAACATCTAAATCCCAAATTGTATGTGTACTTTCAATTTAAAGTTTCAGGTAACAGTTCACCTCAAATGCAAATTAAATGCATATCACATAGCAAAATTTATTTTTGTTTAATAGATGTGTTAAATTCACCTTTACTATCAATAAAAATAAGTAATTATTTTGTAAAAATATGGGAAATTGCTCACTCCTTAGTAGAATGAACAGTTGTTCAAAAATAGATGTTGAAAAAAACAACTGGTACCCCCTCTCTCATATTTTGCATATTTATTATGGGGTTGAAGTCAGCCTTGAGCCTGTCCCAGAAAAGGCGGGGAATATCCTGGATGAGATACCAGTCTATCGTTGGGAAACATACACAATCACACATATGAGCAATTTAGAGGTGCCAGTTACTGTAACTGCATTTTTTTGGAGCACAGAATTAGTACCTGGAAGAAATGCTATGCACTGAGTTACTATGGCACATAAGCTAAAATACATTTCTCTTTTAAATGGCATAACATTAGCAAAATAAATGTCCATCCACCCATTATCTCCCGCTTATCCGAGGTCGAGTCGCGGGGGCAGCAGTCTCAGCAGGGAAACCCAGACTTCCCTCTCCCCAGCCACTTCATCCAGCTCCTCTGGGGGAATCTCGAGGCGTTCCCAGGCCAGCCAAGGGACGTAGTCCCTCCAGTGTGTCCTGGATCTTCCCCGGGGCCTCCTCCCAGTGGGACATGCCCGGAACACCTCACCAGGGAGGCGTCCAGGAGGCATCCTAATCAGATGCCCGAGCCACCTCATCTGGCTCCTCTCGATGTGGAGGAGCAGCAGCTCTACTCTGAGTCCCTCCCGAATGACCGAGCTCCTCACCCAATCTCTAAGGGAGAGCCCAGCCACCCTGCGGAGGAAACTCATTTCGGCTGCTTGCGCTCGCGATCTCATAAGACGAGGGGTGTTTTTCAATATGCATATTTCACCATACTTGTGTACTCGGTACATCATCATCTTTTGCCAAAGTACAGTTCCAGTACTCAAGAACAGAAGTACAGAAGGCAGTAAAAATCCACAGATGTTGTTCTTGCATCTGTCGCCTCCTTGCTACTGAGAACAGTCCCATGATTCATCGCATTCCAAGTTCATTCTTGGGAGGCAGGTTAGCAAGACGACTCTCGCAAAGAACACAAATATGATCTTTGCATTCTTGGTATTGTGAAACACCACAGGTTTTCATGGCCACGACAAGAATGCATAGTACCTCAAAATTTGAGAAATTACAGACGATGTTTGGTGACATAGGTGGAGACGTCCATAAGATGGATTAGTATCAAAGGAAACTTGATTGTTTGAGAGGAAGGAAAGGTTATGTCATTTTAATAGCAATGATATGAGAAGCCAGGAAACCAGTTGGTGAAGCCCAGGTTTTTAACATGTTTAAAAAACATATTGACCAGAAATTTTATCAGAATCTGTCGTCACTTCAAGTTAATGCAACAATGAGATTTCCTTTAGCAGGATGGGCACCAAAAGGCTGGGTATATTTCTTGTCACATACTTGAAATTACTTCAACGTAGTGTTCTCAGTGTGAAAGTCCCTGTGCCTCTGATCGGAAGGTTGCTGGTTCAAGCCCGGCTTCAACAGAATGGCCACATCTGTGGGCCCTTGAGCAGGGCCCTTAACCCCCAGCTCTAGGGGCCCCGCTGCAGGTGGCTGCCCTTCACTGCCAAGCTTGCTCGCACCTACATGTGTGTCACGGAGAGCAAGATGGGGTAGGTGAAAAGAGAACCAATGAAGTGCTGTTGTGTTGGGGGTATGTGAAGTGGTGTCATGGGGTGTGCACTCTGCATTTCATCCAGAGTACGTCCTGGCATTGGCTCCGGGTTTGCCATGCATTACTGCATTGCATAAATGGTTATGGAAGATAGCTGAATATATATTTTGTGAAAAGTCAGCATTTAGTCTATTTGTTTAATTATTGCAACTGTCAACATGGTTGATAATATAGGATCAAAATAGGTCAAAATGCAGAAGCCATACAAGAACAGGTTAGTCAAAGGTTAGTTGGGGGCAGCGTGTGGCTCAGTGGGTGACGCCTGTGATCGGAAAGCCACTAGTTCAGGCCCAGCCTCAGCACATCTGCGGGTCCTCGAGCAAGGCCCTTACCCCCCCCCCCCCAGCTCCCTGGGCGCCCCAACAGGCAGCTGCCCTTCACAGCCAGCTTGTTCTCACCTAGAAAGAGCAAGTTGGGGGGGGGGGTGTAAAGAGAATTTCCCCACGAGGATCAGTAAAGTATCAATTATTATTAGCTTAGTTAGAAAACCAGTATATACAAGTTCAAATTCCCAGCATACTAAATATGTGTTATAGAATAACCTTTTGGTGACAGTCATTTCTCAGTAAATGCAATCCACACAAGTCCAGCAATATGATGAGAATCACAATGTAAGGCCGAGTGGCATAGATGGGATGAGGAGCTTTTCAAGTCTGTTCATCAACCCATTAATACCGTCCACCACAATGACATTTATATTTAGCACTGTGATTTTATTTTGGGATTACTTTATTTGCTTATTTGACTCATTTTATTCTAATTTGTTCTCATGTGAATCAGAATTTAGTCTTGAGTACAAAGCTTGCCTATGTTAGTCATGTCCCGTCTATTGAAGGTCGTTTATCGTAAAGGCTGTGACTAAAAAACACGTAACTAGGTGTGGCTACAGCTACAATCCATAGACTGGTGAGTCACTGTAGTCTAATGTAGCTAAACTGTGAGTTGTCACTGATTTATAAATATGCAGCACTGTTCTAAAGTCTTAGACCACCAAAGAAAATTAAATTTAAATGATTTTTATTTTGGTGTAAAACTATGATTTATGCCTGTCGGAGCATGTCGTCTTAACCATCTCAATCTTCTCCTCAACTCATCCCAGTATTTGCAGTTACCACCCAACATACCCTCAGCATTTGTTCGACTCAACCAATCGCGCGCCTTGTCTAGCTAATCAATATTCCTTTGCTTTCCCTGGAGTTCTGCAAAAAGCTTAAACTTTTAACCGACGTCCATCCATTTATTGAGCTAAACATTTCACTCAAGAAATTTAGGTAGTATTTTCCTATTTCCCACTTCGGAATTTCAGGTTATAACCATGATACCTGTGAATTACTTAAATAAAAGGCGATTTTCATATTGCAGATGTAACTACTCTCTACTCTGTGGGCTGACCACTCTCAGACCAAACAATACATTTTCCCATAATGAAAAAACACATCAATAGGAGCCTAGCTGTAAATATTTGTGGTGGAGCCTTGCAACAACGGTGCGGAGGGGGGTGCTGCTTACGTACTGTACTGCCATCGACACTGTAAACATAGACTTGTCCAAGGATATCTCTTGCCATTTGTTTAAATCTGTTTGACATCCAAATAATAGGAAGAAAAAAACTGTGATGTTTAATTCCAACCATCTGCGTATGCGGGACACTTTATTTATCTGACTGTCTCGCTGAGAGGGGAAATCTAGCTGGCACGCATTGGGCTGTATTCTTAGGGTTTGCTTATCTCGCCAGTCATCTCCGCTCTTCCTCTTCTATTTGGGGAGGCCTGTTTTTCTCACAGGGAAACACATTCACTGGATTGATTCAAATTATTTTTAAAAGCCTACACAACAATTTTCACCTTTTCTTAAGTCTAACCAACTCTGAGATAAAAGTTTAATCCGTAATCTTACTGAGGCACGCATGTTGAATTACTCTCAAGTGAGAATATTATATGCTGAGTCCCTCTCTTTTGTTGTTTGTTAGATATTAAATATTGTAAAATTTTGTTTGCAAATTTTTTTTGTCTTCATGTTTATCAATGAAATATTTTGTGTTCAAAATATTTTCTTGTTTAAAAATAAACAGATAATAGAGTTAATAGTTAATAGATGCACTATAGGCGATGCATAAATACACTTGAAAATCAGTTTTATATGGGCTATTATGCGAAATCATTCCGAACAGAAGATGTTATGCTGAAGACTGACTTTCAATAGCTAGCCTGCAGTAGTGTTATGAAATAGAATTGTTTTATTTTTTTAGTAAGACTGCACTCTTTCTAAGAGCAATAAGATGCAATAAACAAATCATAGAAATATTAACCAAAATATGTATTGAATACAAAATTACTCTCTGGTACTAATTGTACAAATGTGTTTGGGCAGAAAAATTACAATTGACGTTATCACAGGAAACGAAAACAAAGAGCCATATATATATATATATATATATATATATATATATATATATATATATATATATATATACACACACACACACACACACACACACTCTAGGATGTTATGTAAAGATAAGAGGAACAACAGGAATGCAGAGCTGATATATTTTTTGTCCTCAAGAAACACTGCTTGTGTCTTTAATATGCATGCATGCTCTCAGAAGGAGTTTAAATGCGAAATTACGGATTATGTTAGCAAACAGATTTAATGTCGGAGGTCATTCTGGTGATCAAAGCTGACATGATGCATGGATACACAAAGAAAAATGTGTATGTTGCAGGGATACAAACTAGACACTGTGAGCAACATTATGTCTTTTAACCAGGTAGAGTTGGACTGGGATTATAAATCGACCCTGGACTTTGGGGCACCCCACAGCCCCATGGTAAATTTTGGCGACCAGGGTGGAGGGCTGGGGGGAGTACATGATAAATTTCGCCAGCCCACAAACCCAGCAATGCGCAGGGAAAATGCCTGGTATGCCAGATGGTCAGTCCAGTGGCTGTACAGTGCCTGCCAATGAGCACAATCACCATTTTAGCAGTGCGCTAAAAAATAACACTGTGCCATCCATCTCAGTGAAGGCAGGCAGGAGGGCTGTCTCCGGACGTGAACACAACAGCATCAAAAAACGGTGCTATAAATACCAGTGAGACAAAAGTGCACAAGCTTCAGTGTAGCACCGGGTGGGCAAACGGACTTCCTCTGAAATGATGTGTTTACTATGAAAAAAGAAGGAATACTGAATGAACTTTCTAAGATTGTGTAATTCATATCTCCTTTTATGTATTACAGGACTGCAATAAAGTAGCATTTTAGCTCATTTTTTGAAATTTGAAATAATGAATAACTGTATTTGCCTTAAGGCTGGTTCTGTACATGCATTATGTCTAAGATGCTATTACAGTGTTACAGAAATGTCTCTTAATACTGTATAAGTGTGTGTGTTTTGTATACATATATGTATAATAATAATAATTTAAAGATATACAATTTATAATAGCATGTAATATATTATTGCCTGTATAGTGCCCTGTGATGGATTGGCACCCCATCCTGGGTTGTACCCTGCCATGTGCCCGTAATTTCTGGGATAGGCTCCAGACCCCCCACAACCCTGCATAGGACAAGTGGGTGTAGAAAATGGATGGATGGATTATATTGCATAATAACATATTGTATAACTTTGTCGAAATATACGGTAAGTGAAAATATCTGCAAGGTATCATTGTCAGATTTCACTAAGAATATTCCAAATTCATATTCAAATAAATTCAAATGATGAATGGAACCAATGGATCACTCTGACAAGAAATACTAGGAAGTTGTCTTTAAATGTGATTTATTAGCCGAGCTAGAGCCAACTCTCAAACTATTTTGCAGTTCAAGAGTTAAGTTTAGGGAAAACACTGTTACATTTGACTCTGAGATATGCCGATGGTCGCTCACCTCCAGCTCTTCGTGACCTTCTGCTCCATTGTTTGTCTGAGTTGGTTGTGTTCTTCACTCTCCTGTAGACTCAGGAAGAGGTGTTACCTCAGGTTTGAGTTTCCTGTAAATATCTGGGTTCACTGAGTAACATCATACCTCTCTTATCAAACAAAGCATATTGCCTCCTTCATTTGCGTCTCTACACTGAACTCCTGAACTGGTTATTCAAAGACCGTCTGTCAGTCAGAGGGACTGCTGCTATGACACCTAATTTCTCAGTGTCCAGAAGGACACAATATTTCAAAAGTCAATGTTTAAAACACTAACAGCACAATTAAGTTTAATATATATTCTTTTCATAGTTATAATTTCTTAAGTGCTACAATATAAATGTATCTATAGTGCATTACAAATGAGAGCTTCATAGAGCATTCATAATGCATAATAAACATGGCTATAATGTGTTATGCCTTTTTATAAATTTTTTACTCATGTTTATAATACTTCATGAATACATTATAATGTGTTATGAATGTGTTCATTGATTCTTGTAGACATGACATACATAGAAGGTGTTACCAAACTTTATTCTAACATAAATGGAAATAGAAGCATCCTTAGATAGCTTCTGGTTAATAATTGTCCACACTGGAGAATTAGTGATAATAATTAAACGTGTCATCATTTCTAAAATTGTTTTTTATAATTTGTTTAAAGTTGCAAAGATGTAAACATAGATATAAAAGATGTAAAGTTGTAAACATCTTGAAGCATTATAAATGGCAATAAATAACACTCCCATCTGGAAAACAGGTGTACTTTAGTAGAATTCTTCCTGCTTTGTTATGATGAAATATCTAGTAATTAAAGGTGTCAGAAATAAGTTTGAATGAGTTCAAGATATCTGCCATCGCTGCCCTTTTGCTTATCCGTACGCTCTCGAGGGACCCGTGGGCCATCTTGTGTTTATAAGAAAAATTCCTTCCTTTGTTTACCTTCTCCAAGACCTTCTGACGTTCTCCAGCAGCAGAAATAGCAAAAGACATGTCACTTAGATTAAAACAGCTTTCCTTTACTTGACAGCAGTGCATCCTGAATACCACCTTCCCCAAAGAAGGTCAGGAAGCAGTGATAGTTCTCTCCCCCTGCATGTCCTCTGCTCAGTAGATACAGGGCCTGTCCTCAGAATTTGCTGTTACATACTCAACCTTGACCTAGAAAATCTATCATGTAAACTGTTGCCATTACTTCTAAGTACAAAACTTTTTTTTTTCAGAACATCAACATTATCAATCAAGTAGACTTTTGTTCCATTTGTTCAGAATCGGGCGACTTTATTTTCTTATATGATTATCCTTATCTGACCTCCAAGCCACAAGTCTGGTCAAAAAGTATATTTTGATAAGCTGGAAGTACTAACTTAATTAAATGAATAATAAACCACCTATTGTTTGATGAGAACAAAAACACATAAAATATGTAAACCATCTTTTTGACCTGACAGTAATTCTTTAATAAAAATGACACAAGTCAGCATATTGTTTATGTACTTATTTCAATGTTATCATTTTGGCCTCTGTATGGTGGGTTTTTTAATGATCCACAGAGCTGTGCTGTCTGTAATTTGAGCTCTGGGTAGGGCTTACCTTGGCGAACAGGTCTGTGCGAAGAGACCAGACCAGCTACCATTCAACAAAGACCCCCAATGAAAGATGCTATCAGGTTTACCCTGCCTGGAACTGGTTTAGAAACACCCATCCCTGGAGCCAAGTCCTGGGGGGACTTTCATTGGTGAATAGGGCTGCCCATGTAACCCAGCCAGACATAGCCGATAATGGCTATTATGGGGCTACATATATAAACCCTTATATCTGCTGCCCTTCCCCTTCACTTTATCGTGAAACCCTCCCTCTGTTATTGCAGTCCTACTGTACGTTGCACTGTAGTCCTGGGAGAATGCTATTCTGTGCCAGTTTATACCTGTGCATGGATGGTATGACTATAAAGCCCATTTGACTTGACTTGAGCCATCTTGTGGGCTCACCACCTGCAAAATGGAAGGTGGGGTTTAGTGCAGTGCCATCTGAGTGGCAGGCCAGTGTGGGTGGATGGATGGATGGATGGATTGAGACAAGCACAGAAAATTATGGTAGAAAAAATCTGAATCCCAGCCCCAGCTTCTCCTCTTAATATTCAGTTTTTCTCCAGGTAAAGTTCTCCTTTGGTGTGAGGTACTTTTTTGTATGTTCATTTTTGAATATATAAGTAAACTCATATGAGGTGAAATTCAGTCATTTTTAAATTGTCAACCAGCTACAAAAACGCACACCTTCTGCGTCTATATATGGTGCTGAATGACAGCATGATTAAAATGTGAATAATTTAATTATGTTTCTGATTTGTTACGTATTTGCAAATATAGCTTGATGAATGCTGAGAAACACTGGATGGAAATCGAGGCCTTTTTCATGATCTGCAAACAGTCTTTCCATCACGCACACATCTATCTTTTAGCCGCTTACCTAGCACAGGGTCACAGGGGGCTGATCCCAGGAAAGACGGGGCACAGAACAGGGGAACACGCAGAACAGGGGAACATGTAGAACAGGATGCCCTTCCCACATTTTTTGTTAAATTACATTTTTGTGTTTTTTTTGTTTTTTTTTTTGTAAATGTTTATATAATTATTATGTTTTTGAACAATGTTTTCAGCTGAAAAATAGCTAAAACATATTCCCTCAAAGACTGATTTCTTACAGAAAATTATGTGTTTTATTGTAATTTCAATAGTGATAATCAAGGAGCGACAAAATGAACAGGATGTCATTCGTCTGCGCATTCATGTGCAGATATCCGCTGGTGTTCTGAACACTTTGGTCCTGTGGTTTTTGAAGATGTGCTGAACAACACCACAATGTCTGCAGATCTGTGAATCTGCAATAAACCACACTGGCATCCGCATTTAGGCTCTAAAAATGCGATCTCACCCATTATATTCTTGGTTTTCTATTGAAATCGACTTAACTACCAAAGGACCAGCGGACTTTAACAGGGAATTAAAAGTAACATAGAAAAAGCATGCATTTTAAAAGCTTAGGTTTTACAGTTAGCAACGCAGTTTTGTTTTCTCAACTTACAGGTTACATGAGTAATGATCTACAGTATGTCATGAACTTAAAAGTCAGAAGCCCAGTATAGTGCCATGAGGAACGCCATCGTCTGCGATGATGTCACAGCTGTAATGCGCCATGCAGCTCCACTGCAATGCCTTGAGAACGATGAAGGGAAAAGGCCTGCCTGCGACAGGGATGTATTGACAACAGAGCATTTTGGATGGTCTTGCAGCTTTAGGGAATATTTCTTGACCCAACTGCTAATGTACACTATTGAGCTGCAGTTGCAGTCCCAATGGTTCCCATCCAGATGAATGGCCCTGAGTTTCTTTAGAGGCTCCAGTGTCCCATTTGCCAGGATCTTGAGGTGGTTGTTTTTAAGGAATAGCTCGTGAAGGTGGTTAAGGTTCTGAAAGAGCTCAGACGGAAGCCACCTAAGCTGATTATTATCCAAGTCGAGGTCGCGAAGCCTTGCTAGAGGAGCAAATATACGTTTTGGCAGCGATGTCAACTGATTGTTATTGAGGAACAGCTTTTGAAGATTTACCAGTGAGTAGAAGGTACCAGGCTGGAGCTCCTTAAGGTGGTTAAAACTCAGTTGCAGCTCCTTGAGTTTTACCATGTTCTTGAAATTGTCTGAGCTCAGTGTGGTTAGGAAGTTGTTGTCTAAATCAAGGATTTTAAGACTCTGAAGGTCTTCGAGTAAACCCATTGGGAGCTCCCTTATTGAATTCATGTTAAGTGTAAGCTCTTTTAAGCTTCTGAGGTCAGTGAACATTGTGGGTTGGAGGAATGTCAATAAATTGTTATTCAGTTGCAGTTTCCTGAGTTTCTTCAAATTATTAAAGACATTACTAGGGAGAGATGTGATGCTGTTATGATCTAGCTGCAGTGCTTTGAGATGACAGGTTTTCTGAAAGATTTTGCTGGGAATGGTTGACAAGTTATTGTTATCCAAGTAAAGACGCTTGAGTATTTTGAGTCCAAAGAACAGAGACGGAGGAAGGTTTGAAAGTTTATTGTTATTCAGCTGCAGTTCACTGAGCATATTTGTGTTTTGGAAAATTTCAGGAGGTATCTGAGAAATGTTGTTGCTGTCCAGGTTCAGTTCCTTAAGCATTGTTAAGTTATCAAACAAACCTACTGGAAGAATGCAGAGCTCATTATGGTAAAGGTCTAATATTTCCAGTTTGTCCTGTGCTTGGAATAACTCTGAAGGAAGGGACTGAATCTTATTGTAACTCAGATCCAGCTTACCTAGCTGGAATAAACCTGTTAGGGCACTTTCAGCTATGCTTATGAGGTTATTGTTGCTCAGATCTAGGGTCTGTAGTGACCTCAGACTTGCAAAGGCACTTTCTGGGATGCTGTTGAGAAGGTTCTTTTGCAGATACAGGCTTTGCAGTTGGGCGAGATCCTTGACAGCAGCCACTGGCACAGACACAAGCATGTTGCTGCTAAGATCCAGATGTCGTAACTTCACTGCACCCTTCAGTGTTCCATTTCTCAAACTACTAAGCCTATTTCTGGCTAAAATTAAATGTGTTAGATTTGTGTTGTTTTCAAATATGCTCTCCTCCATATTCTCTGTTGTTGTGATGTTATGTGGACTTAAAGTGATAAGGAGGTTATCTTCCAGATGGAGTACCTGAAGATTTTGAAGATTTTTAAGCAAACCAGCTGGGAGCCTTTCTACCTTGTTCATATTGAGTGAAAGCTCTTTCAGACCCTGGAGGCTGAGGAATAAGGTGCGTTGGAGGATGTTTAAGAGATTGTTGTTGAGTTTAAGCGTCCTGAGATTGCTCAAGTCTTGAAAGATGAAGGCGGGAAGACTGCTAAAGTAATTATGCTCTAACCGCAGCTCCAAGAGGTTAACGGTTTTATTGAAAATATTAGGGGGCAATTTGGAGATTTTGTTAAATTGCAACTGAAGATCCTTTAGCATTGTCAGGTTGTCCAACAAAGTGTCTGGCAGAATGCTTAGCTCATTATGGTTAAGCTTCAACATTTCTAGTTTGTTCTGGTCTTGGAATGAATCAGGAGGAACTAACTTAATCTGATTAAAACTGAGATCCAATCTGCCCAATTGAAACAGTCCTTCTAGGGCTCTCCCCGCTATGCTTATGAGGTTATTATTGCTTACATCCAGGGTCTGTAGTGACCTCAGACTTGCAAAGGCACTTTCTGGGATGCTAGTGAGAAGGTTGTTTTGGAGATACAGGTTCTGTAGATGGGGGACATCCTCGAGAGCAGCAGTCGGAACAGATGTTAACTTATTCTTGCTAAGGTCCAGATGACGCAAGCTTACACAACCCTTCAGTGTTCCATTGCTCAAGTTATTGAGCTTGTTTCTGGACAAAATTAATTTGGTCAGAGCTGTCGTTTTGTCAAACATGGCATTTTCCAGTTCCTCTAAACTGATTACTACTTGACCAGTGTCGACTGGGATTAGAGCGGTCAAAACATTTTTGTCCAAATCAAGTAACTTAAGATTGTGCAGGTCTTTAAGTAACCCTGCTGGGAACCTCTTTATCTTATTTGTATTTAGGTAAAGCTCTTTCAGGCTCCTGAGGCCAGTGAATAGAGAGGGGTGAAGGATAGATAAGAGATTGTTGTTGAGTTTCAGGATTCTGAGTTTTCTCAGGTTTTGGAATATGGTGGCAGGTAGAGAGCTAATATTGTTGTGGTTCAGCTGCAACTCCTTTAGGTGTTTTGTTTTCCAAAAAATGTCAGGGGGAATGTTAGAGATTTTGTTATGCTCCAGCTGAAGTTCCTTTAACATTGTCAGCTGGTCAAACAAACCATTGGGCAGAATTTTCAATTCGTTGTGAAAAAGTTCTAATACCTCCAACCTTCCTTGATCCTTGAATGTGCCAAAATGAAGAAACTGAAGTTTATTGAAACTGAGTTCCAGAATACCCAGTTTAAACAATCCTCTAAAGGCTCTGTCAGCTATATTACCCAGAAGATTATTACTTAGATCCAAGGTCTGCAGTGACCCAAGGCTTGCAAAGGCATTCTTTGGAATACTGGTGATACGGTTCTTATGGAGATAGAGACTCTCAAGTTGCGGGGTATCCTGGAGAGCAGCCACTGGTATAGACGTAAACTGATTGCTGCTAAGGTCCAGGTGACATAGACTCACAGCACCCCTCAGTGATCCATTTGTCATGGTCCTGAGTTTGTTCATGGACAAAATTAATTTTCTCAAATTAGTGGCATTCTCAAACACGCCCTCCTGCAGCTCTTCTATGACATTGCCACTGAGATGAAGTACAGAAAGTTGAGAAGCTCCCTCCAGTGCCCCAGGGTACAGACTGTGGATCTGGTTCAGGCTAAGAATGAGTGTTGACAGGTTCTGCAATCCCTGAAGCGAACCAGGCGGCAGAGTCTGAATGTCATTATCACTGAGATCCAGTAGAGTAAGCTGAGAAATATTGAAATATTGCTGCCGGACTGGGAAAAATGCTTTCAAACCATTAGTCTTAAGAAAAAGCTTTGTGAGAGCCCTCATCTCTGGAAAGACAAAGCTGGAAAATACCGAAGTGTTGAGTTTGTTCTTCGTAAGATCCAAAACCTGCACTTCTTCCAGTCCATGGTTTGGAAGAGAATGGATTATGTTGTTAGAAAGGTAAAGATGTTTGGTTTCAGGTGGTAGGGGTGGGATCTCTGTGAGCCCTTGGTCTTGACAGATGACAGTGAAGTTTTCTACACATTTACACTGATCGGGGCAAACTGCTACCACTGGGACTAGAGCCAGAATAACACTCAGGATTTCCAGCATGATCAAGCACTGCAAAGAAAGAACATGGTCATTTTAGAAAAGAACAGAACAATATAGTTAATCCCTACATCTTCCAACCTCTTAGCCAGTATAAGGAGGCCATGGAGTCTATCTTAGAGTACATAAGGCACAAGGAAAGCCTAAACACTGGTTGGGATGGAAATATAATTAAATTAACTCAATTTAATTTCCATTCATTTTACACAGTTGTCCCATTTTCTTTATTAATATACAATGTTTTACTTGGGTAAAGCTAAAGCAATAATTCTGTTTATATGGATAATCATCTTAAAACACTGGTTACTCAGCTCAGAAGACAACTGCTATATGAGTTTTGAAAGTATTATTTTTATACCAATAAATAATGTCCTATCAGTAATGCAGATTCAGTTGCCGTTTTTTTTTAATAGAGCGCAGTACATATCAATGTACTAAATGCAAATTCTGTTTGCATTGCAGAATTGCCCAGCCTAGACAATAAGGATGCATCAGTTACATTTTCGGCAACAAAAACAATCCCATGGCTTAGAAATTGCTCTGTAAATGCCATTATATGACAGAAAAATAGGGCAATAAGCAAACAGCAGTGCTGCGCTCTAGACCTTGTGTATTAGCTTGCTAGCCTACTTGTGGCGTTCTAGTTCATTTCAGCAGGCAGCTCAGGCGGCGGCATCTTGGGGTTGGTCATGTATGGAAGCCTTCATTAGCGACACATCAGGCTGGCTACTCCTGTTCCTAAGGGCAATTTTAATTTCTATCAGCTAAATGTAGCTGTTTTACAGCCACTGAGCCTGTAAAAGGGAGAACCGACTGGTGAACTAGACGTTGAATATTATATGCATCACAGCCGCTGGTTCTGCTTTTGTTTTTTTAGCATTGGGCGTGCACACACACACACACACACACACACACGCTGTCACCCCTGTCAGCTACCATCACTAATTCTGTGGGGGATCACTGTTCATAAATTAAGGGTGGAACGGTTCTGAAACCGAGAGCGAAACCGTGATACAAATGTTTACAATGTCGTATTGTAGTTCCAAAAGACAGAACCGCAATATTCCCCCAAACTCACCCTGCTACTGCAGGTGTAGCTTATTGAGCTGTCATTATGTTACTAAAATTCATTTCATTTCACAGTTAACACTATAACACATGTAAATGACAAAAATATTATTCTATTTAAATTAACTGCAACCTGTAAATTTGTAAATATTACGCACTACTAGGGCTGTGACGGTACACGTATTCGTCATGTATTGTTACTATTTCAGGTTTTTTTGTATTTTCAAATTACAAATTACTTGTATTTTAATTAAATAAATTTTGTCACACCAGTGTTTTGAATTTCTTGTGTTGCATTTAATGAGCAAGTATTTGTAATTCGTGAGAAGATACTTTTTGATGCATTTGTACCCATCTCCGGCCGATATAAACAAAAATATAGGATCAAACCTTACATCTTCACGTCTTGTAAAAATCAGTATAAAATGGAAATGGGCTCATAATCTTGAACTTTCGAAGGAACCACCTTGGTCAGTCAAAACACAATCGACCATGAGGTAAAGCTATGTAATCTTTAAGGCATCCTTTCCCTTATTACAGCTAAACAATACAATAAAATAAAATAAAAGAGATACTGAACATAATGGTTTATCATGTGTCTTTAAAAGAAAATGCAAGATCCATCTGAGGCCCAAGCTGCTATCTGTAATAAAAACAGTTTCCAATATAGCTCTCAATTACTTGCCTATTTAAATTTTAAGTACTATTAAGCACATCTGGTAAATACAAGCTGACATTGCTACAACACTCTGTGCTATTGGAAAAAACATTCACATAATAAATGAATTATAATTTAACAACAAATATATTACATTAAGCAGTCCAGAAAAGAGAAATAGTCAAATACAGTATGTATACATGAATGCCGACCACTACCATGCTAGGTATTACCAAGTGACACAACTTTGTACTAGATACACAGTTATGGAATATAAATAGGTAGATATTACCCACTCACCGAGGCTGATGTCAGGCAAGGTCTGAACAAAGTTAAAATGCATTGTACACTGCATAAGTTGGTCAAAAACCACTTTTTGCACGACAGGAAATAATGTTGACGGTGGAGGTTTTCTTAGAATGCTGGACGAAAACCCCTAAGTCTGCAAAACACCTGCGGATGTGAAGCATTCAACCTATTAAATTCTTAATCTGTGTCAAATCCATGCTTTCGTTCTACTCATTAATGAAAACCTTGCAGGACTCTCATAGTAGAAAACATAACTGATGAGTGCTTAGAAACCAAAAAGATGGGGAATTTCATGTAAATTTGCTTTTCAAAATATCTATATAATTGTTTTGTAGGCCTAGCTCACCGCACCATTGTGTTTGTGGGACAGGAAGAATAAGCTTTGTAGCATGAGGTTTTCATAAGGTATGTAGAACAGCTAGCTGATCTAGAGTGACTAGTTATATTCATGATCTTTACATTTGCTGTTTGGTTTGAGGTTTCTCAAGATGACTGTGTTGCTCTCTGAGTCTCTAAGACGAGCCTCGGTCCAAACAAACAGCTGCACGTTTGCAGGTTTAATGGGTCACTGACAGTGAACTGTCAGAAAACTCTTACATTAATGTTGTTTGTAGCTTGGGGATGTTCCTCGGGGTCCATTTCTGTACCTTAAAAGGTACATTTACCTACAGCTAAAGGTACAACTGGCAGACCCTAGAGGGTACAGCCCCAGTGACAAGTAATTATATCATCAAAAGTACAATTTGGTACTTTTCTTCTGACAGTGAGGAAGCTCTGTTGTATGAGATTACATCAGAGTTCTCCAGTTCTAGTCCTGGAAGGCCAGTCTGCAGATCTCTCTGTTTAAACTGTGCTGCAGACTGGGTCTCCAGGACCGCAACTGGGAACTGTGACTCACACACACTCACGTGTTTGTGTGGGTTTGAGTAACTGATTTTAAACTGTGGTTTATTTTCTTAATTTCATTTTGCATGTATTTTCTTTAGCTGGCACTTTTGTCCAAAGTGATGCACAAGGCAAATACATTTTTACCACCAGATTAATTTGCCAGTTTAACTCAGAGATGCTGTTTGTGAATATTTGTGCAGGAAAGCCACAAAACACAAGCAAAACATGCAAACCCAACACACAGAGCAGAGGAAGGATTTGAACCTCCAACACAGGAAGTGTGAGAGAGTGGGGGTACCCACTAAGCCAGGGGTGGGCAATCTTATCCACAAAGGGCCGGTGTGTATGCAGGTTTCTGGGATAACCTGTAGGTCAGCTGTTCAAACCCAGGTGTGAGGACTCCTCAGCCAATCAGTCTTCTAATCAGTAATCTAACGAGGGAGTTGCAGCAAAAACCTGCATATATAGCAGCCCTTTCTGGGTACGATTACCCATCCCTGCACTAAGCCATGGTACTTCCAGCTTTAAGCTACTTTTACCCAAGCAATTTAAAATTATGACCATGCCCTGCCAAAGCCCCCCTCCGTCCATCTTATATCCGGGGGGGGGGGGAGCTTATCCCAAGCATCACAGAGCACAGCTACACGCTGAACAGTCACAAGCCTTTCCTGTGTTATTAGATATTTATGTTTGTAGGTGATCAGCACGTGTCACTCTTGGAATTTGGCCCCCAAATAAATGGGGAACCCGGCAATAGATCTTATATGACATTTATAATAAAACATAAGATGTATAACAAATAAATCTGAAGCTTTTAAATATGCAATTACAATCTGAAATTCCCTGCTGTATTCCCTATTGATTTTGTGTATATAGTAAAATGCTCACTGTCATGCTTTCAGCTTGTGAAGTCAAACAGGGCCAAATCGGAATTGTCCATTTCGTCAAAGAAGGCAGCTGGGAACTCCCATCAAGGACATAGTGTATGCTGGTTCTTTCCTCATTACTCTGCCATTTGTTATCCTTATTTGTTTATTCTTGCTGGCATTTGATTTGCGGTATTTCGGGATGTAGGAATACTTATTTAGCTAGGGCCAAGTCTGGGATAGGCATCCGTGCTCTTGTGTTGTTGTTCCTGGCGTCGTGTCCAAGGTGCCTCCCTGGCATAGGCCCTGGGTTCCCCAAGATTGTTCCCAGACTCACTGCAACAATGCATGAAAATAAGCTTATATGAATGATGGATGGATGCATGGCCATTAATTATGGGGGGTGGGGAGTTCTAACTCCCCCAATAATCATAACCAGGCAATACAACCCCCCCCCCTCCCAAATAATCATATTGTCATGATCAATGGGTGTGGACCTCAATCCCCTAGTGTTCAATCCAAAGTCACACCCTTGGCTGAATGTATTCTATTTGACAGCAGTATCGTTTGTTACTGTCATATATAAAAGCTCAGTACTGGGCTAAGGAAAAGAACTTGCAAGGTCCCCACTATGTTGGGGGAGGGGGGGCATTTCAGTGACAAACCAAAGTCAGTTAAGTTGTGTTATGGAGTCTCTTCATATACCCAACAATAAGGTTACTGGGGATGCGGAAAAAGCATGTACTGTACACCTACTCATACTCATCTATCCATCCATCCATCAAGCCCATCCCAGTCATCACAGGACACAGGGCTGGGGTACACCCTGGATAGGATGTTATTCCATCACAGGGCACACTCATACACAAACATATTCTATGAGCAATTAAGAGAGACTTCAATTAGCCGAACTGAGGAAATCTGTGTAACCTGGGGAGAACATGCAAGCTCTTCACATGGAGCAGGGGTGGTAATGAGGCAAAGCTACCAGTTTGCATTTCCCAAATGCTTGATGACCGTATCTCCTTTCTTTGTCACAACTTGTCTTCTATACCAGAACTAATCTTAAAAGTTACAGGTGCTGTAAAGTTATTAAATCTTTCACTCGGACCATAGTATGGACATTAAGTTGTGCTGTGGGACATTGATCCACCCCCTGTTCAGGGCAATTACTGGCCATTAGCTGTGCCTGGTTAGCGGAGTTCATTTTCAGGCCTACCCTGAGGAAGCTGAGTGGTGATGATCGCCCCCTGCTGGTGCACGGTGGATTTTCAGCGGGCTTTTGCTTCACAATACTATTATGATGTATCTAGTCGTGAAATGGAGAAGGTCTATGTAACCTTACCCTGAAACAGAAGTAGCTGCCTCCAAGTCTTAGTTATATTTATTTTTAGTAGTAGTACTATTATCATAATATTTCATTATTATTACTAATACTTTTATTACAATTACTATTGTTATTAATTATTATTATTATTACTGCTGTGTGTGATGTCTCCTCACACTGAACCACCTGTGTGAACATATTGTATTTTTTAATGCCCCTTCTTACTCTGCTCTTACGTTGTGTGTATTGTCTGATCCTGGGTATAATCTGTCACTGTTTTCTTTCCAGGTGTCAGTCATGGTTGCCAATCTCTCATCACATGTGGTTTCTATGCATCTTGTTTCCAAGTTTGCCCTTTTCTTAGATGGCGTATTGCATCTTGTTTTGTGGTTTTGGTTAAGCCTCGCTTCACTTCTGTGTCTGTGGTCTTGGTTAGCCGGAATTCCACAGCTAGTGTGCCGTGCAGCCAGCGTCTTATCTAGGGTTTGAGGTGTTTGTACTTCAGTCATATCACCTGGTCCCTGTGCCCTACTTTCTCTTATGCTCCATGCTTGAGTTTGCTTCTCATACACCTCATCCTGGAGCAGCTCATCCTGGAGCAGCTCATCCTGGAGCAGCTCATCCAGCCGGCGGCCCCAAGTCCCACTGGTTACCGGTGTGCTGTGGTCTCAGGGATCATAGGGCGGAAAACCAGAATTTCTAAACGGACAGCCAGGTTCAGAATACTTTATTTTGGACTCTCTTTGTTGGTGACGTTAATGCATGTGCTGTACCTAAACTTTCTGAATTTTAATAATGAGGGATATAAAAGAATTTTAAGCCACTACATACAGCATAAAATGCTGTGAAAACCGCCTATAAGAAGAAGGAAATATGGTACCACCGGGACATTGTAAAAATCAGGATGTTCCTCCAGAATTAACGACCAGGAAGGAGAAAGCTTATCAGAGGGGCTACCAAGAGCCAAACAGCTATCTTAAAGGAGTTGCAGAATTTTATGGAAGTAACTGGCCACTCCTATCAGTTCACACAATTTCTTAGCTGTGGGGAAGCATGTCTTTCCTTCATAAATCAAAACCTTACATAATAACCTTGTTCCCGTACCTTGGCCTTCCCTCCAGACACTCACGCCCTCCCTACATCCCACAAACAGGTAAACCGTGGGAAAATGTCATGCTCAGATGAGACCAAGGAAGAAATTTTTTACCTTAATTTCAAAAATTATGCTAGTTACAAACCCACAACAGCACATTACAACATAAACACGGTAACTAATATCAAAGCTGTGGGAGCATTATACCGTGGGAATGTCTGTGGATACTGGGGTTCTGGATAGAAGGGATATTTAATAGCTCAAAATACTGTATCTAAATATTTTGGTGCAAAACTTGCAGCCCTCTGCAAAGAAGCTAAAACGAAAGAACAATTTCAATCTTCAGCTTGACAATAACTGAAGAGTAATGTCAGCTGAACAAAGGAAAGCTTAATAAAGGAAGATCAATGTCCTGGAATGTCCCAGGCAGAAGCCAGAATTCACTCCTACTCCTACAGAACAACAGTGGACTGATGGCTGTCCACATACAAAGAAAAATGGACTACAATAGCAAAGATGAATACCTACCCAAACAATCTTACTGCTGGAATCAAACCAAAAAATGTTAAATGGCATGGACACTTAAATACATTTTCAATGTGTTTTTTCCTTAAAATGATCCATTGGTACACCGACCACTGGCAGTGTGATGTCATCATTGCTGCAGGAACTGGTTAACCTGCTTCTGTAGCTGAGCTGTGAAATCCTGTTTTTTTTAAATTGCTTCGTTTTGTTTTATTTCAGTTCAGTTTATTTAACTGGTCTTAAAGTCTCAAAAAGCCTAAGATTTACAGTATATGTGTGTAATATATTTGTTTATGTTTCAGATGTTAAAAGTCAATTTGCTACTTACTTTTAACATTGGAATTCTGATCACGGGTAGAATGAGCGATTGTGGGTCAGCGAGTGCAGCAGGAGGGAGAGCGACAGAAGGGGGAGGGAAAGAGATAGAGGTTAGCAAATTCTATCTATAAGTTAATATCTGTCCTTGATGTTATTCATAACAAAAAAAAATGGTCAAATGATGGATAACGGAGATACAGGGATACAGAAGCGATTACAAAAGACGAAGACTTACATGTGTGATTTTCAGAATGTGCAGTACAGTATGTACTATGTCAGACGTGGTCTCATTCTGAGGTACGAGCATCACCACTGTCGGCATCTTAGGGGCCCACAGTCAGTTCTAAAAAAAGGCGGTATGCATAGTATTGGGGAAATGATGAGATTGAAACTGCATGACTAACTGCAAAAAAGGATGCATTGAGTATAGATATGTAATTTCTTTATTATACCACAGGAGGGAGCCAAAACATTTTTTCTTACAAAATTTCATGTCTTTCAAAACCATCTGTCCATCTATCTTCCAACTGCTTATGCTGAGCAGGGTCATAGGGGGCCCTGGAGCACATCCCAGGCAGGATATGAAACCAGGCTGTTGTATACCCTGGATGGGGTTCCAGTTCATCACAGGGTACATACACACAGGCATATACTCACAATCAGGGTATACATATACACAGCCATTTACTCACAATCAGGGTATACATATACGCAGCCATTTACTCACAATCAGGGTATACATATACACAGCCATTTACTCACAATCAAGGTATACATATACACAGCCATTTACTCACAATCAGGGTATACATATACACAGCCATTTACTCACAATCAAGGTATACATATACACAGCCATTTACTCACAATCAGGGTATACATATACACAGCCATTTACTCACAATCAGGGTATACATATACACAGCCATTTACTTACAATCAAGGTATACATATACACAGCCATTTACTCACAATCAGGGTATACATATACACAGCCATTTACTCACAATCAGGGTATACATATACACAGCCATTTACTCACAATCAGGGTATACATATACACAGCCATTTATTTACAATCAAGGTATACATATACACAGCCATTTACTCACAATCAGGGTATACATATACACAGCCATTTACTCACAATCAGGGTATACATATACACAGCCATTTACTCACAATCAGGGTATACATATACACAGCCATTTACTCACAATCAGGGTATACATATACACAGCCATTTATTTACAATCAAGGTATACATATACACAGCCATTTACTCACAATCAGGGTATACATATACACAGCCATTTACTCACAATCAGGGTATACATATACACAGCCATTTACTTACAATCAGGGTATACATATACACAGCCATTTACTTACAATCAGGGTATACATATACACAGCCATTTACTCACAATCAAGGTATACATATACACAGCCATTTACTCACAATCAGGGTATACATGTACGCAGGCATATACTCATAATCAGGGTCACTGCTAGAGATTTTGGGCCCCATGAAAGTGTATCATATTGGGGCCCTAGCTCAGACCAATCTAATTATGTTCCAAATACAGTCATGGGCCCCTGGAATCATCCTAACTGTCCTCCCCTTTATGGAGCCCCTGCTTACAATCATGGTTAAACTATGGGCAATTTAGAGATACATATTAGCCTATTCCATGTCTGACTTATACTTACTTGTGTTACTAATTAATACATTTTCCTGTTATCCACCATATTGTAATTTCTTGTTATAAATACCACCATAATTTCTACACAGGAAATTGGCTTTTGTTTTACCAGATGATATGAGTTGAATACCAGTTCTCATTAGCTAATGATAGCGATTTACATGAATATCTTTGAATTCAGAAGAGTCACACAAGGATGCGGCCTGGTTGACTACCGGGAGACCTGTTGCAGTTATATCCCACTAGGGGGAGACAGCAAGCCGAAGATGGAAACACCCGACAGTCCCCCAGTAGGAGTAAGGGTTCGTGGCCTTGGAGAGAGAGGTCTGATCTGACCTGCTAAGCATACTGTAACCCTCACCAGCTGAAGCTGTTTAAAGATGAATCAATGGATCCTTAATTGTAGGTGGAACTCCATAAAACTGCAACCTGAGCTGGTATCAGAATGAAGCATTTAACTCTGGAACAGTGAGGTAATAATGCTACTATATTAATATAATCAGTGTCAAATATTGTGGGTTTTTTTAGATCATGCACGTGTATAATAATGATCGTGCTGAGAGTAAAACCAATAAAACTACTTAAAACCGCAAGAAATGCTCTGGGGCATATGTGCGGCTCCGAATTCCATCGCAGGGGGGAGCCAAAAAACAATTTTTTATCAAGCTTTCTCTGAAAACTATTTTAAGCTAAAACAGTTTTCTGAATTTAATTTTTTAAATGATTGTCATAAAAAATTTCAGTTCACCAGCAGAAACGGGGGAATATATCTATCCTAATGTTTTTATAGTAAAGGAAATTTACAGTGAACTAAAATGATTTATATTCACACATATTGTGCAAAATGCTATTAAAAGGAAAAAGTACAATCAGTACGGCAAAGAATAATATGGTGTTGATATTTTAAACAGGTACATACAGAAAGTGGGTGAGCACCTGCCTGCTTTGACCAAACTATTTAATTAATGTAAACTTGTGCGTGAGCTTTAAAGGTTCTGAGCGCCTCCCTTTTAACCTTTAGACAACCTGCGCTTCCAGAAGTCACCGCACAGCCCTGATTATAAATATATAATAAAGGAAAACATGATGGCTCAGTGCTTAGCACCATAGCATCACACCCCCAGAGCTGTGGGTTGGGTTCTCACTCACGGACTGTGTGTACCTGTGTGCCCTGAAATGGTCTGGCATCCCCTCCATGCTGTTCTCTACATTATGCCCAGTGTTCCCAGTTACTGAAAATGGATAGATGGACGGATGGATAACATACACAATAGTAATAAAGTATTGTTAAACATCATAATAAAACTGAAACGAGCAGGGTGCAGAAATTAATGTCTGACCATAAAACTTCCTTAACAGCATCATCATATCAAAGGATCTTTATGCGATTGTTTGTATTGTGATACAATAAGATATATCCATATCGGTGCTAAATTCTGATAACTTGGATCACACACCACAAGTTTTTTTTAATGCATTAGTTTCTAAATGAACCACATATTAGGCTGTTTAAAAATCAATAAAAAGGACCATATGACATCATACACATTCATAGTTGGTTATTGTTATACTGTACTATCTGCAATAATAAACACCTAGCCAAAGGCATTGAGGGACTTTAAATCATAATAAAAGCAACACATCAATGTCCATCCAAAAGGTATCTGTTAGCAATAGCTGTTTTTTTTTGCTAATTTATTTTTTTTATATGTGTAAGTCTACAGTGCATGTATTTTAATTTATACTTTGTTATAGTTATTAATGTTAATATGTGATCAGCTTTACACATTGCATGATTGTACGGCAACACTTGCTGTTTTTAAACGTGCTTTATAAATAAGTCTGAATTTGAATCTGAGTAGTATTTTTGTGCCAGAGTTTCCTGATTTCAGATCAGTAACACATTTTCTGAAAATGTCTCACTTCATCGGTTGTACAGAGAATACTTTGTGAATGACCATTTCCATCCATTCGTTTTCTGTAACTGCTTATCCAGTACAGCATACTGGTGAGCCTGAAGTCCAAATCATGATGCACAAGACAATGACCCCCCAACTGGAATGCCAGTGAATGTAATACTGTAAAATGGGAAACTATAGCGTGGTAACACTTCCTGTGAAGCTGTCTTCTATAATAAGAACATAAGAACATTATATATATATATATATATATATATATATAGAACATAATAATGCATTATAAACACCTTCATAATGTATTACAAAGCATTTATAATGCATTATTACAGTCAGCATGACAGCATCTTCTGTTTACAGTCATAAGGCATTATAATGTTGAGTATAATACTTCATAAGCGCCAATGAATGTCATTTATAAGGCACTATAGATACCTTCATAATGCATTATAATGGTCGGTATAAGAATTAATAAAGCATTATAGCAACTTCTATTGACAGTCATAAGGCATTACAGTGTTGATTATAATACTTCATAAGCGCCAATGAAACTGTCATTTATAAGGCACTATAGATACCTTCATAATGCATTATAATGGTCGGTATAAGAATTAATAAAGCATTATAGCAATTTCTATTGACAGTCATAAGGCATTATAGTGTTGATTATAATACTTCATAAGCTCCATCATCACAAGTACTGATAATCATTCTACCAATTCTACACAAAATGTATAAAATATATAATACCTTGCCTCCTTTTGTGCATATCATGGTGATGGTTTTCTACATATACTTTTCAGCATGGTCACGTGAGGAAGATAATTCTTTTTGTGAAACAGATTATCTTCAGTATCAGCGTTTTTATTGGTTTGTAATTGAATAAAAGACCTGAATTTGTGTCACCATTAGACTGGACAGATGCATGTAGGGACTGCATTAAGGAGCTGAGGTGTTACACCTGTTTGGATTAGAATATCCTTGACGGTCTGTATTTGTTTATATAACCAATGAAGAAAGATCTGGGAACAAATGTAACCTAGTATGAAGTATATATATTACCAGGGGATTATATACTGTTTTTAGCTGTGTTTAAATTATTCAGTAGAATGACAGTTATTTGTGTTTTTTTCATGTTTATTTAAGAAATGTGGTTATTTACAGTAATTTAGCCCACTGCGTTTTATAATAAAATGATGATGATAAGGCTTAAAATCAGCGGATGTGTGCTTATCCTGCCTAGCACGTTGACTGCTGTATTTACAGTACACAGGTCACAGGTCACAGGTCACAAACACAGTCACAAGGGGTAGATAGAATCCTTCAGATTCACAATGTGCAAAAATACACCCTTTGCTGGGAATGAGCCATTCATTAAATATCACTCAGGAAGACTCAGATAGCATGAATGAAATATTACCGGAGGGATTTTGATGAACTCCACCAATCTTCTGTATTCAGGAACATAGGGGTCCAGAGCCTTTTCCAGAGGATACGGGTGCAAGGCAGGGGCACCAAGCCATCGCAGGGTGTACATACCATACACACACACCATACACATACACCATACACACACCATACACACACACCATACACATACACCATACACACACCATACACACACCATACACATACACCATACACACACCATACACACACACCATACACATACACCATACACACACCATACACACACCATACACACACACCATACACATACACCATACACACACACCATACACATACACCATACACACACCATACACACACACCATACACACACACCATACACACACACACATATACACCATTCACACACACCATACACATACACCATACACACACCATACACACACACCATACACACACACCATACACACACACCATACACATACACCATACACACACCATACACACACACCATACACACACACCATACACACACACCATACACATACACCATACACACACACCATACACACACACCATACACATACACCATACACACACACCATACACATACACCATACACACACCATACACACACACCATACACACACACCATACACATACACCATACACACACACCATACACATACACCATACACACACCATACACACACACCATACACACACACACATATACACCATTCACACACACACACACCATACACACACACCATACACATACACCATACACACACACCATACACTATTCACACACACACCATACAATACACACACACACACACACAGGTTTCTAATTATATCTTGTTGAGGACTCTCCATTCATTTCTATGGGGAAAACTCTAATCCCAACATAACAACCTTACCCCCTACCCAGCCCTAACCTTAACCATAAGTAACCAAACAAAATACAAGTCTTTTGGCATTTTTAGCTTTTTTGATTGCATTCACAGATGTTTATAAAATGTAATGTACACTTGGACCACACACGCACACACACACCTACAACTCCAGTTCACCTCAGTATGTTGTTGGGCTGTGTGTGGAAAACATGGAGAACACAAAGGAATCTCCATGACACCAACATGCAAACTCCACACACATGGAGCCATGACCGAGACAAAGGCGACGCTGCCGACCACTGGGCCACCTTCTGACAATCACACAAATTCCAAATTTCAATTTAATCTTAAAAACGGACAAAAGAAATGAAGTGTAGCCTTCTTTCCATTTGTATTCCTGTACATACTGTCCTGGTTGGAATGGAATGATCCTAACCCGATGCTTTCTGTCCTTCACTGCACCCAGTGTGGAAAATAAATAAGTGATGAAACCCAAATAACTATTACTTTCCTAGCAGCGCTACAGTGGGTAGCATTTTTTCCGCCCTTCTCCACAGTTGTGCGGCTGATTCGTGCCCTGGCTTTTGTGCATGGAGCTGCCGCGTTCTCTTTCCTTCTTTGAGAGCTTCTTCCCTTCTTCAAAGACGTGCAGTTTACATGAACTGGAGTCTGCTTATTGTCCTATTTGACGTATATCCTGTGTGTACCCAGGGCAGGATGCAGGACTGCCATAAACCTAGATGTTATGAAAAAACGAATGAATGAAAGACCAGTGTCAGGCAAAACAAACACATTTTTCGTTGCGCACATGTGTCTGTGTGCCATACGGAGAGCAAAATGGAACAGACAAAAAGACTATTTCCCCATAAATTATTCTATTACTAGTATTAATGTGTGAATAATAATAATAATAAACAAAAAGCATGGTGGCTTAGTGGATAGCAGTATTGCCCCACACCTCCAGTTTTGGGAGTTTGAATCCCTCCCTGTTCTGTGTGTGTGAAGTTTGCATATTTTGTCACATGGGGATTCCACCCTGCATCCCAAAGATATGTCCTTAGGTTACATGGCATCCCTAAATAGCTCTTAGGATATGTAGGTGTGTATGTCCTATGACAGACTGGCATCCAACTGAGGGTGTTCCCTTAGCCCTGGATGGGCTCCAGTACTTCCTGTGAGCCTGACCAAGACAGGGACTTGTAAGATGGATTGATGGTTAATTATTAAAAATGGACCAACTAATGGTGGATGTTTACAAACAATGCAATCGATTTGCTAAATGAAGATTTTTTAAAGCAAAAAGTGAAAAATAAAATTACAATGTTTCAGTATCATATGCAGAAGGATAAGTAGCTTCATGTTTACAAGAGTATTTTTACTGGCTACTGTTTCAAATGAAAACATATGAGTAGCTGACATAAAACATTAACAGGATTGTACATGATTTGATGGTATTTGTTTTCCAATGTTCTTTCGATTATTCTACGATGAAATGCATAACAATAACAAAGTATACCTTCACGTAATAAAAGAAGCTATTCCGAAAACTTGGATTTTGTGAGTTTTGTGTAACGCAAATTGCAATACGAAATAAAAAAGTTTGCACAATAATTCATTAGGTTTATGAAACTTCTTCATGCCGTGCCGCATAAAATGAAATGTTGAAACATCCTACGGATTCTTTGCCACTTGCAAGGTGCATTACCTGCAGCAGGCAAGCGATGCAGGAGGGTTTGTCTGGATGCAGATGCTGGCCGTACGTGCGGCCAGCTCCGGTACTGGCGCAGATTGATGAATGGAGGGATTGTCTCTTTAAGAAAATGGGGGCAGGGTGTGTGAGCCTCTGCTGCAGCCGAGCCTATTCTTTCTCCTGACGTCCTTCCTTCTCCAAAGTGTCATACGGTTTTGGGGATGTAGACTTTTTAGCTTAAAACTGAAGTGTTGATATTGCGTCTATCTTGGGGGTTAGGCTTGCTGTTTTACTAACTGGTGGGTTCTCTTTATGGGGTGTATTTTTTAGGAGGGGGGGACGTTTGTTTACCCCCCCCAAACCTGAGTCTGGCTTCTGGTACAGTGTAGAAAACCGTTCTCGGTGATGTAGTTACCATGTTTTTCAACATAGGTAGTGATATTTATTTATTTATTTATTCATTCGCCGGCGCGACATTAATAGTGAGACGCGTATTATATTCGCCTGTGTCTTTTTGGAAAGGATGTTAGCAGATTGAGTAGCTTAGCCCTTGTCACTGTTTTTTTTCGTTCGTCTTGCTGGGTTGGCGATTGCTGTTCCTTAATTTGTTTTTAGTCGTCATTTTTGTCCGTATTTTTTTTTTCTTAGGTACCATTTTTAATGGAGACAGCGAAGTCTATTAACTGTTCGTAGGATAACGAAGAAATAATTTATTTTTGCTATTATGACAGCAGTTTAAAAGCAATAGCCACCTTGGGCTTCGTGCTTGCTTTTTTTTTCTCTCCCCCTTTTCAAAATGAAGCACAATATCAATATTCGCCATAGTACTTTACCTTTCAGGCAAACATGAGACGTTTTCAGCTGGCTGCCCGGCTATCGTAAATCTACATTTTTCTCTCATTTTTGTCACGGTTGTTGCTGGGTTTCCTCGGTGAAAATGCGGATGGTTTGAGGATACCGGTCCCTCCTGCGACGGGCACAGGACGCGGCTTCCCCGGGCGCCGACGGGATAAAGGCATTGACTGCCTTACAGAACTGGCTTGGCTGCTGAGCGGCCAATGTCGACTGTTATTTTCAGCAGAATATAATCTTGTAAATATATATATATATATAATATAAGTATAGATCGTATATAGCTGTAAAAGTAGGAAAACTCAGGGAAAAATGTCTTCTCGCTCAGCACTCCCGTCTGGAAACGAAAGGAATTCCGACCATGTAAGTAATATTTTACATAAATATACACACCTTTTAGCCAAGTAGATATTAAAATAACAAACAGCAGTAGCTGACCCTATCTGATCGTGTGATGTACGAACGACAGCGGGGTGTATTGGTAGCTGGCTAAGTTACGTACGTTGTATTGTTACGTATTAGCTGGATAATTGCAGATAATAGGAAATGGACAAACTATAGCCTATATGGGGCATCGGTTGTATGTAGCTGTGATTTAAAAACGTTGGAAAATACACTTTGATGTGTATGTGTAGCGAATTGGCAAATATATAGCCAACGCAGGGGGAGCACAAATCCGCAAAGATCGCGCAGACCTTCCAGGGAGAGCCGACCTGAAACCTGCGATTTTTTAAATGATGACTTGTGCATTTTCCCCCCTAGCTAATCCATTTACAGTCTTTAGACATCACTTGGCACAGGACAGAGGCTGCCAGGATGTCCAGTCGGTTTTCAAGGTGCTGTCAATGCCACAGTGTATCGGGGCGACGTTTGATTTTTGACTCGATGCTGGATGAGCGATTCATGACCCGAATCTTTCCTGGCATGTTTTTAACCGCAAGGCTCCAAGTGCATATAGTCTCTGTCTTATTATAGTGTTATATTATCGGGGACTGTCTTGTGCTGTATATACATGCAAAGGGGACACACTGGGATACATGTCATATTGTGTGTCGGCTGTCTTGAATATTTAGAAATCAAACGCGGATAGGTATAGTCATCGATCGCCCCCCCCCCCCCCCCCCTTCTCTATGGGATTATACTGCGAAAACGGACAATAAGGGAAAATAATGAAAAGAAGAATAAAAATAATCAGTGGGCTAGCTACATTAACACAGAACCACTGTTAATTTGTTGGAATATTTTCCTATAATTGCTATTATACGTATACATAAGAACATAATAACATAAGTCGATGTCGATGTGAATTAATTGTATTCAAGGCCAAACAAAGCAAAGCAGTAATCGCATTTGTTTACTCGTATTTAACGTTTTTGTTTATTTTTTTCTGTTTACGGTTTTTATATGAAACGCCATTAGCTGTATTTTTGAGAAATATGCCGGTCATCTATTACATTACTGTAAAACTAGAAGCAATACTCGAAGGCCACTCCCCTACCACCAGCTTTCGTATGACGGCCTGTGCTTGGTATGCTGGCTTATGGCGGGGTAAAGGGGCTTTCACGTGCAGCCAGGTTTTCATTTTGTAAGAATCATGAATATAGATACGTTGTGGTGTTGTTTACGTAATATCACTTATTGCATCAAAGAGATTAGTACATCGGTAAAAGAACATAACGAACTTCACAGATGTGCCAGCTGTGGGGGACTTGTGCGGAAAACAACACTGTTAGAATGTGAATCGATTGGAAATGCAAAAATGTATTGATTACATACTACACAAATCTTAAAACTAAACAACGGTTTTTAATTTTAAAACCAAAATCGAGAGGGCAATGCTGTCATTACCATAAATACTAGAACATTGTAGCAGGATTTTAATTACTTGGATTTTGAATATCTGCAGCTTTTGATCAAATGAGTGAATGTAGTGTAGTAATTATTCCAGATATGTAATTAAGGATCTAGATGAAAGCCAGTAGAGTATATACGAAACTCATTGGGCAGGTTAACGCTTATATACGATGATACTTGAGTGCTTATTATTATTATTGCACCTTCTGTTTTCCTCACTGGTGAATTTTGGTCTTGGTATTTATTTGGTATCATTATGAAAATGATACCAAATAAAAATCCTAAAAGCTGACAGAAGATGCTTCATGGTTACAGCTGACTCTATAAAGCATTTAAAATACCATGTAGCCTACATATCACAGGTAATTGTTTTACCCAGCCAGAGGAGAATTAATTGGCTACTTTTGGCTAGCATACAATGTTTATGAATTCTTAAGTGATTGTAAAAGTTCAAAAGAAAACATGCTTTCTCTTCAGGCTGTTTTGTTTTGGTGTTAAAAAAACATACAGAAGCAGAACTATAGTGTGTTAGCTCATATTTCCTTCATTTTGAAATTGGTGCATCAGACACTTTGCAGTGAAAGTGTTACATGAAATAAAAACTGAAAATCTGCTGTCTGAGTTAAATCTCAGAATTACTTTTTTCCAGTTCCATCTCCATGAATATGGTTTCTTTCTCTTAGTCTGTGATCAGCATGATTTTAAGGCAGATACCTAATTTATTCATTTGTGTTGTGTAGAATGAAGCCATCCTTATTTACATTAACTGTTGTAAGTGATTTGTTCTCTGAATGTTTTGAATCTTCCATATCCTTATGTCTGCTAGTAATACAGCATATGATTGTGAAAGCCAATTCAAATCCAGGTGATGCATATTTGACTGCCTGTTACTGAAATCCACATGGAACCCTTTCATCAGTTTGAAATGATAGTAGTACTGAAATCATGTCTGCTCTTTATCTCTGCTGGTCTTTTAATAGAGCCCTTTTAAAGTAGCCATGCTCAGTTTTTTTACTCTACTAGAGGTGCACACTTTATTTTAAATGCTAAACTTGTTCAGATGTGAGTTGTCTGGGATTTTTCTGACACTTTCTCAGTTATGGTCGACAAATATGCCATATCATAGCAATACATTATTGCATCTGTGTGTTACCACTCTGCTCTCTGCACCTGGATGCAAGATCATAAGAAATATTTTGTAACAAAACCTCAACACTTTAATATAGGATTCCTTTACCAGAGATTTAGTCGTCCTTGTATTTTTCCTTTTTATTTCTGGGGGTCATTCCACAAACCAGGATTTCTCAGATAACTGGGTTAACTTAAGCTAGAAGTCATGATTGTCCAATAAGAGTTTAGGTAAGGAGCATTCCTATTGGACATTCTTGACTAGCTTAAGTTAACCCAGCTAACTGAGACATCCTGCTTTGTGGGAACACCCCCCTAGTCTTACAGGTGTAGCAGGGGGCTGAGGGGGGGTGACACCATTATGTCATCAATACATAATCTGTTAGTTTTTAGTCAACCTGAATATCACACACAGCTGAGACAAGTTAGACAGGGACATCTTGTTTTTTGCAATATATGTCAGTTCTAGAGGAAGAAACGTGCTGTCGTACTTGTGGCAAAACTAGCATCCAGATTATGGCATTAGCCTGACTTAAGCCTTAAGATATTTCTGTATCACTTTACAATAAGGCTTCCTTTTTCCACTTGTAAATGGTAGTAACTCATTAATAAAAAGAGACCTGTGTTATAACTTGCTTATAATTGTCTGTTAAAAATTTACAAAGTGTTACAACCTAATTAATAACCAGATTATAAACCATTCATAAACCCTTTATATGGGTATCCTTATTGTAAAGTGGCACCGATGTTTTTATGTATTTATCCTGAGGAAGGTCCACTAAATGTTCTCTGGTTTTTGGTTGTATTTTATATCTACCTTTTACATAACAATCTCTTATATTTCAGCACTTCTCTGCCCCAGGATTGCCATCAGGACGATAGCCCAACTTTAACAAAGCAGCTTTGACACCACATTTAGTGTTTGTTCAAATTAAAGAAGGTGATGTCACACCGTCCACAAGGATCTTATAGTAGAATGTTTTGCACGGTGCTATTTGTGAATGTTCCCCTTCAAAGCAGTGGTTTTAAGAAAATATTGTAAAAATGAGTTAAGGTAAATCCAAGGGTTAGGCTAGTATAAATACTTGTACTTTGCTTTATTTGGAATACTCAAAAAATAATAATTTGTGCATTTTCTTGTTGGGATATATAGTGCCTTTTCTAAGCTATGGTATTTTGATGCTTCAGTGTAAGAATATCTAGTGCTGCCTGCTTAAGCTTAATTAAGTTTTCCTTGGTATCACTGTCTTCTAGTAGTTAATGTTTCTGACTATAAAAAAAGTGAATCAGTCTGGTTCAACCTCGCCCTTGCTCTGACTTAAAGTTGTAAAAGGTACTATTAACTGTTTTCTGTGTCCCTGAGAAAAAAAGAGCATATTGAAAGGCTGCCTCTCTCTGTGTTGCACTTTGGTTGGACAGTAGTTTGCTGTGCGGGGCAGTTATGATCCGTCTTTTTTTTTTTTTTATCTCTTTCCTTCTCATCCAATCCACTCAGCAGCACTTACGTGAGCGGTCTTACAAATCATTCCAGTGCTGTAGGTGGATATACAAGTTAGAGCTACACCTAGATGGCCTCATTTACATGTATACAATCGGCGCATTTGCCACAAGAAGTGCGTTATATACTGTATTATTATTACTGTAATTGGCTAATAATACTACATTGGTCTTAAATAAATGCCATCCAACTATAGATGGCTTTTAACCTTAATAAGGTCACAGCAACCTCTCTTATGACCTGAGCATCTTTTTCTGTTTTTTATATGTCTAAAATTTTAGCTTTGTTAGACGTTGATGATCTAGAAATGTATTTAATTTAAATCTATACACATATGTCATATGTTTCGAAACAGTAAAGCAGCACAATTACCTGAGATTCTGGATAATGTAGGTTACCTAATGCATGATACCTTGAATCTACTTGTCATTTTTAGTTATTTCGCAGACACATTATGAGCAGGAATGATAAAGCTTATGATTTTATTGTTTAATGTGTAATCTTTGCGACATGTTGCAGACATTAAATGTTCTCGTAAGCAGTTTGATGTATTTTCCAGTTGAGCTGGTATTGCAAAAATAGACATGTTGCCTGCCGATATTCTCTCCTTTGTATCCGCTGTTCTTCGCTAATCCGGGTAGTGCAGGGAATCAAAATTGGCAAGGACTGTCCAGGGATGCGTGGTCCCGTCAGCATGTCCATGCTAAGTGGTCAGGCTTTCTGGTCCTGGCTCAGATTCTGTCCTCCCAGCAGTGAGGGAGGAGGCAATGGCACAAGAGCAGTGGAGGCTGGGCTTACATCACATAATGCAAGAAAAGTAGGAAGTGCGTCAAATCAGGCAGACCAGTCCATAGATTACATAAACCATCTGTCTCGTTCAGTCAAATCAAAGATGGAAAATTTTGCAGATGTGATCCAGGTCACCCGGATTTAGTGATAAAAGTATCTCCCAGTTCATACACAATCCATCTTTCCTTTACTCAACAACGCTGGAGTATCAGTGCTGATTTGCAGTTATCTGTTTCAGCTTGCAATACAAGCTTGTGGCTTGGGAAATACTTTAGGATTAGTGATCATTATTGTCTCGTGTCTGATATTACTATTTGGTCATATATTTTACAACTCGTTCATTTAGGGAAATGTATAGAGCATAGTAGGAGTGGGCAATTTCATCAAAATGTTACAATGTTTTTGGTTGGAATCATGGGCTACGATATAGATCATTATATTTTTGTTAGTTTATAAACCAACCAAATTGGAATGTAAGTAGTTAACTATTTAACTACTTAACCAGCAATTCTGTCCTTTCAAGAAACAGTTTGTAGCATCATAATAATCAATTATTAATGTATGTAAAATACTGTACAGTTTGCAAAGTCCGTTAATTACAGTATATTGGTTCACGTTGGATTTGGAAATCCAAACCTTTTCCACACAATCGAAGTAGAACATTTTGTTTTTTGGAACCAAGTCTTCCTCATCAGCCACATGCCATGCACTTTATTTGACAGCATAGCCAACCTGTATATGGACAATGTGTCGTTTACCACATTTTAGCATTAGCATTTTATATTTGAAAATTTTTAGCTGTTTTCTCACATTGATTTGTTTTTGTTGTAGTACCATTACAGCTCCTGAACACAAAGGTATTGCGTGATCAGTACTTGCCAGATGGTTCTGTCGCTGTAATAAAAGTGTTAAGTAGTGCTGAAGCACAATTTTTGCGATAACTCTGAAATTGCAACTGATCATGATAAAATGTCATATTGTCCACCACTACAGCATAGTTGGTCTCACGTTCACTGGCTACCAGTTCAGTGTGGTTTTTGTTCTGTGCAGTACAGTGTCATTTCATGACCAGCATGTGTGATGATTTGGCCAGTTTGAATGCCTTTCACGTTCCCAGTACCTGAAGGGCTATAGTAGGTTTTAATATTTAAGTAGTGGTGCTGGCTAGCATCAAGGTCAGGAATACTGTGAGCTCTGGATTTTTTTCTAATGCTTATTCTCAAGATCTAGTATTTGGTCACTAGACTGGATCTTCTTAATAATAAAAATAGTTCATGATATTAATAATGATTTTAGAAATTTCAGTTATAATACGACAATATCCGGTGAATTTGTTTAAACCACTTTCAGATATTATGTTTTTAATGATTTATGCAGCTCTCCTCTTAACATCAAGTTTTCAACATGAGTACTTATGTTTTAATCCAACATTGTTAGCTGCTAAGTAGTGTTTCAACATTTTACTTAATGATTTAATTACCAATAAAACTTGATTGCCCAGACATAAACACTGGCAATCTGTGTCCTTTTGTCTTTTATTCTTGTCCAGTGACACTTATTATTACAAGTTGGATTTGTGTTAATGTCTTTTATAGAGAATGTTGATTGCTGTAAAATTAAAACTGTTAGAAGAAAAGGTGCATAATTAAAAGTGTCAGAAAAGGAAAAAGTACTTTGTTTTTCATGTTAAATTTAATAAGTGTCATGGTTTGGGTGTCTATCATTGGTCAAAGAATACAAAGATATGCTTATCTTTGCTTTAACAGAATGGCAAGTAGTTTGTAGCCTTCTAAACTCAGAAATATGTTTTATAATTTATAGAACTGATTCAAATGTATTGTGCAATTTTTCTTGTGCTGTTTGTACTTGTTAGGCTGGAGGTGTCAGTGTTCATCAGTCTGGAACTCACTCAAAAGCGTAGGTCTAAGTAGAGTGGCAACTGTACAGAAAAAGTGTTTTGATTTTTTATTTTATTTTGTATGTTTTAGTATATTGTTCTTTATAAGTTGTGATCCTTCTATAGTGATGTTTTTTTATTGATGACGTACTGGACTCTCGAAGATTTGTGAATTATAGCTTTTCAGTTTAAATTATTAAATTAAAGCTCATGTTGAATTGTGCATTCACTTTTTTAATGGACAAAGTTTCAACAGCATTAAGTTTTTTTTTTTACCTTAGAATAATTGTTTACCCTTATATTACTTGTATACACACGCCACTAAGGATTTTGCTGCTACGGACTGTTAAGCACTGACCTTGTGTCAGACCCTACTATAAAATACTCTGAAAAATTGACTGACTCTCTGCCACAATACTCTCTGCCACCAACAAGCAGGTCTAGGTCATGAACTATCTGCTCCGATGACTCTGAAATGAAATTAAACGTATTGAAAAATAGAGCAATGTCTGATCATGATTTTTTTTATAAAATAGCCATTTTGAGAATGATGTGGTGGGCCACCCAAGCACATTGTTATATTAAATATGCCACGGTGGCACTGGGACCCCAATGCAGTTCATGATTTTGCTCCCTCCTGGCTCTCTACCAGGAGTTGGTTTGGAGCAAAAACATGAACTGCTGGGGGTCCCTAAGACCGGGTTGGGAAACACTGACTCAGAGGGCAGCACTGTTCCCTCACACCTTCATGGTTGGGGGGGTTCAAATCCTGCCTCACAGGTTCTCCCTGTGTCGCATGGGTTTTTTTTCTGGGTACTGGGTGGTTTTCTGCCACAGTACACAGTGCAGTTCAGTTGCCCACTGTGTGTGTAGGCCATGATGAAGAGGCATCCCGTCTAGATTGTACCCCTGTCCTCTGGTGTCTCGGATAAGCTTCTCACTCCCTACTCTGTGATTTTTGGGTATGTCTTTGGAAAATGGATGACATTTATGTATTCTGTTAAAATAGTCTGATTCTGGAATGGTTTGTGATGACTTGCTTTGAGCATAGGTAATTCTAAATGCCATTGTTAATCAATTTCCTGAGACTAATAGCAATAAGAAAACTTTTAAGCCATTTATTGTGTTGTGCATATGATTTATCGTTCCAGGAATCCAAATGGCCTTTCTGGTAAGGAAAAGATAACCTCCGTTCCTAGCCTGAGATGCAGTAGTCGTATCGTGACCACTTATCGTAAATCCAACATCTCACCTGAAAGTAGGAGCCAAAAGAATGGTTTTATAATTTTTGTTTTTTCTGTTAACTGTTTTTAGGAGATGCGTTGTGTTCAAAATTCTCAAAGTAAAAATGTTTAGCACCTACATGGAAAAAAGACTAATAACTAATTAAACGTATTACTGCTGTAGCTTTTCCAAGTAAGTTTTGCGTTTCTTTGAGCCATTTGTTAGCAGGTTTTTCTACATGTATATGGGATATAAACCAAATTGCCACAATTACGGCAGATCTTTTAAATCTTCAGTTGTGAATTGAATCTGAATTTCACATTTTACTGAAAAACATTGTTTAGAGGGAAAATGTACTGAGTTACGTTGCGTACACTTAACTAATTGGAGCAATTGCTTTTATTGCCTGAGGGAGCTATTGGGCATTGAGGGTATATTCACTAGCTTTGATTTAGCGCAGCCAAATAGGCATGAGCCTTTAGGTAACGTCTATGTGCTGGTTATCCTGAAGTGACACAGGTACTGTAACAATCCGATTGAGTGTGAAGCAGCTTTTCATTAGGAAAAGAGTATGATTTTTGTGGTAAGAAGGAGACAGAGTACTACGCCAGCATGCATATCAGGGAACAAAGAACAGTCAGCACTGACAGATAAAGCGATCTAAATAAGCAATGGTGCAAACTGGCTTCCACTGGGAAGCCGTTAAATAATGCAGTGCTGATTGGGATGATGCAATCGCCTCATGATATGAACTTAGCCAGACATTGGAAATACAAATAAAATTTAACAATTATACCAAATGGCATTGCAATTCTTTATATAAGCACACATTGAGCATACTTTTCATGTTATTTCAGTTGCATGCTTAATTCTTTGAAATCTCTAGTTTTAATGACTAAGGACCAAGTCTGTCTGCAAAAGTACTGGTATATTAAAAGTGAGTTAATGTCATTTCATATGATATGCTTAATTTAATTGACAATAATCACAAAATAATCAAATGGAGTTGTGTACATGTGAAGTTCTTCTTTATAAAAAAATAACATAAGGGATGGGTTTTTCCAAAAATCTCAAGTTTAAGAAAGCCTGCAATACCTTGATAGTATGTAGAAATAAATTCCAGTATTAACCAATTCATGGTGATTCCAATAGTCAGCTGAGTTTTGGAAATTAGTACATACAGTAATTTCAAATAGTTGTTTTGTACATCTTGGTTAAAAAACGTTCGGCAAGGCCGAGTTTCTCAGTTTACTACCAATAATGTAAACTTGATATAAAATCAATGATTTTGTTTTTGACATTTTATGCAAATTAAAATAATTGGAAGCTATCAAAGTGTATATATCCTGCTAAGAAAGATAAATTGAAAAGGTCTTGCAACATCAAAGCATGTAGTTAAAATTCAGGAACTTGGAATTCTGACAATTCATTAAAGTATCAGCTTTGCATATGTTGCCATAGTAAATGCCATCTTGTCAATGCAAAACAAAGTTTTAGGATAATTAGTGAAAAGAATATCGGTAAAGAGACCAGTCCTGTGTTGCCTTGTGAAATAATAGGTAAGACTGGGAAACTACAAAGAAATAAAACAAAGCAATTGTTGAAAAGGGTTAAGTTTCAGATTAACTTCATATGTTCTCAAACCCACATGTAAACAGATTGCAGAAGAATAACTAATGAATGCTCATTTGTCACAAAAGGTTAAGATGCCACTTTCCAAATATGACTGTATGACCATGAAATATAAAAATAACCACTACTGACTGTGTAAGTCCATGTTTTACTTCATTTGTAATTAAATTAATTCCATGTACTGCAGTTGAAACACTGTATTATTAATCAGGTTTCTGATTACAAGATATTCTGTATCTTTGAGGGTGAGCATTCAGGCCGACAAAATGTTTAACAATGTAGCTGCTTTAATTCAAGCAACATCCACTCTTGTCTACCTGGGTGTCATGTTTTTGTGAGAAACATCTTATATTGGTAATCTCGTATGTATTATATAATGAATGCTTAGAGTGTTTCAAATATCAGACCAGTGCTGTAGCTGATAATACTGCTCTTTTGCTATATTCAAAATCTAGTAAAGTATAACTGGTGATCTGGAAAAATATTTGTATTTATTGGTGTCAATCATATATAAAAATATATAATATCTTTTAGACTTACTGTATGCTTGATATATTACTTTTTAATGTATTGTTTTGACCTTTTACAGACATGATTACTGTTTTTCTGAGCTCTGTTACTACGCTTATTCACTGACGTCAAAGCTGCAGCAAAATTAAGACCTGTGTGGTTTGTGATGACGTGTTTCAGTTAGGCCTCAGCTTAAGATCAACTGAGCACTGCTGTTGATTTTACAGGCCTGCTTTTATTTTCGTAATGATAATCCTTGAAAATGTCAACAGTTCTGAGTTTTGGCTGAGTATTTGGAATAATATTCAATAATTATTATTTGTAGGTTTTATATGTCCTGAAAAAAAAATTAGTCTGCTGTTCAATATATATTTTCAATAGAACAAATCATGTATCTTTTTTCTGTCATTTTATTCGCCTACAAAAAAAAAAAACACTAAATACGTCCAATGGCGCCAGCTGTCTAATGTTGCAAAATGGGGGAAATCAAATTGTGTCAATAATTATTTTTATTATGCTAAATCTAGATTAACTGAATTGTTTGGAGACACGAGGCCTTGGAGCGTGCCTGGTTTGGTCAGTTATCATCAGTTTCATCCCATTTCCCAGTGTTGTCCCATTGGGTTAAACCAGGTGCTGACTGACTGGTAGTTATTCGTCTGTCACTATATTCCTGGGTACAGCTTGTCTAATATAAGTAACACTTTACTTGAGGGGGCACAAATAATGTGGTAGTACACTCTTACTTAATGCATTAGTTAACCATTAACTAAGTGTTAGTTACAAACCAATCCCATGATTGTTCTTCATTAATCAATCATAACTGTTTATATATTTCCTGCAGTTACTATATTTGTTCATGATTTGTACTTGAGTAATAAATGAGTTACTAAGTTACTTGTGGCACTTAAAGTCAAGTGTTACCAGGGCTTTTTTTTTTAAATGTATGTAGCATTATAAGCATTCAGTTTTAGCAGAAATCCATCATCCTTGTCCTGTGCAGGGGTCCGGAGCCTTTCCCGGAAGTGAATTTGGCCTTTTTTTGCCGAGAAATATTGGAATATATATTTATAATATTGTGATTTATAAAACAAAAAAATTGAGATTGAACCCAATATTACCCAAGCAACTTTATGATCTACCAATAAATTGGTGGTTTTGGCTCCAGTTGTTCTGACGAATCCCTTGCTATTGCTCTATGGAATCCAAAATATTTCTGTATCCAGAAGCTACCGTTTCATGTTTGCTTTTCTGCTCCTCACTCATTTTAGTTAAATTTCTCACTAATGCACCGCAGTGTCTATGAATGAATCCAATGGCAAGGGCAAAAATGATGATGCCTGGCTTGGAGAGTGCATGGAAAAGCCGTGGTGGAAAATTTCACACTGATTTTTTAACATATGCTAGATAATCATGAAAAGGAACAGTCAGTAAAATTGCAAAGCTTGCAATTTTGCAAAGTTTTGTTTCCTGTGACAGAGGAAAAATGTTTTAGCAAAACTTATTGAAACTAACAATCATTTAGTGAAATCTATCCCATCATGAAGACCCTCCTACTGCTCTGTGAATTTTACCTGCAAGATTTCAAAATATTGGAACTGTATTGCCAAAAAATGTTGCATTTGAAAATACCAAATATCACGTTATGAAGTCTGGAAAATTAGAGGAATTAGATATCGCCCAAGCGTAATCTCAACCCAGCTGACTATCGCGGTCCTTGCGATGTGACAGTTGCATCTGCATAACATGCAATGTGGATATTAATATTGCGAATTGTCCAGCCTGACATCTGACTCCATTTTATGGTTGGACTTATGATGTTATTGTGGCTTGTTCTGTAGACTGCTGTAACCCGGTGACATGAATAAAATGGAACGCTAACATGCTTTTATCCAAAAAAAAAAAAAAATCCATGATTGTGAAATTCTGGATCTCTTAACAGTTTAGGATGCTAAGACGTTTCGACATGTTTATGCTGGTGGGATCACCTGTGTTTTTAAATCAAACTGTTTTCAAGCTTGTTTTCCTTGGATTTTGGTGTTTGGATGGTATGGATATTGACAGCAACAGGAACAATCGACATTGTCGAGAACTTTGAGAAGGGGAAGTCTGAGGACTTGTGGCCTGTTGGGCAATGTACTTCCCTCCTAAACTTCTTGCTGAAGCCCCTGCCTCCCCTCTGCTTATCTCACAGACTGATACATACACATATGAAAACCGTCCTTCACAGGATGAATGCAGCCCAGTAGATTTATTGTTTCTGGTGGGAACTATATATATATATATATATATATATATATTTTTTTTTTTGTCAGAAATGCATTTCAGGGGGAAGCCCTGCACACATGCCCAGGGAAATATCTATACAGCCTTGAAATCCCCAAGTTTGCATGCCAGTGCCCCCTAAGTGGCAGCCTGACCCAGCACAATTAGAGCGCTGTGTAAACCTAGCTTTCGGAAGGCTTGTGTGGGCAACTGTGTAGAGGGACTCTTACCCTCTGCGACATCCAGGAAACTGACTTAGCACACTTTGCAGTCATGTGACACTATTGCATTATCTCTGGTGTTTTTCTACATCGCTGGGCTGTAGCAAAAGCTGATTTGGCAGTGTTTTTCTTAACTTTTGGATATATAAATATGGTCAGAATTGTGGCAAAATGGTATTTGTAACTTGTTTTTCTTTTTGTTGTTTGTTACTGTATGAAAGCGATCGATATAGTTATAGAAAGTCGTGAGGGACAGCCAACAACCCGCGAGTGGATGTGTTTGGGCTAGAATAATGGATAATTAGATATTAGCATTTCTCATGTCTGACTTCACACCCTGCTGTGATCTTCATGGTGTCCCCTGGTTATGTAGGCTCTTCATATCTGCCTACCAAATTTATGGGGTTTCCATAGTGGAACTATCCCACCTCTTTCATGACTTGTGCAGCTGTGTATGACTTGTTCATTTTGCAGTCCTTGGTCCCCACAATTAAAGCTCTCCGCAATTACTGTCCACTTATCTGCTAATCCAATAAATGCCACCTTGTTTCAATGTTATTTTCATGTGTGCTTCTGTGATGCAGGTCCTGAGGCTCACAACAGTAATACTTATTAACAGCAGCTAGCTGAAAATGACACTAAAAGACCTAATGTGCATAGAGCAGTGTTTCCCTATTCAGTCCTCTGGGAGCCACAGACAGTCCATGTTTTTGCTCCCTCCCAGCTTTCAGTAGGGAGCAAAAATGTGGACTGTCTGGTAGGGAGCTGGGAGGGAGCAAAAACATGGACCGTCGGTGGGTCCCCGAGGACCGGATCAGGAAACATTGCTCTAGAGTAAATAGAGTATGTTTCCAAAAAGAATGCAGTAACAAAGGCATTGCATATGTAAACATAGAGAACAAACGTTGTGTCATAGACTAGGCCAGTTTTTCCCAGTCTGGTCCTCGAGGACCTACAGCTGGTCCATGTTTTTGCTCCTTCAGAGCTCCCTGCCAGACTGTCCACATTTTTGGAGGAGCTAGGAGGGAGCAAAAACTTGGACTGTCTGTGTGTCCCTGTGGACTGGATTGGGAATCACTGGACTAGGCTATACTCAACATAACAGAAAGGGAATGTTCTTTTCCAGAAGTACCAGCCAAATATTTTCAAATCTCTTATTGCTGGAATTGGTGTAATGAAGAATTTTTCTGATATCCAGCAAGATATATTATTATGAAACTGGTAATAAAAATATACCAAATATGTTCTGTATATTTAGTGTAGTAAATGTCGTATGTGCATCATTTTTTAAAAGTAAAACTACGGTGGTAAATTAAATTAACAGTTGCAGCAGTCGACAACCAGGTGCAAGATCTGCAGTTTTGTAAATAGTGTTGAACATTGTACTGTTAACATTAGTCACATTATGTTTGTAGAAACTGAGTGACTGAAAGAGATTTAATGGGAGGTGGTATTTGAATTAAAGTGGAATTGTTAAACATTCTATTTGTCTTTATGTGCAAACAGAGCATTGAACAAATGTAAGGTGAGGTTTTTTTAATTTGTACTTAGTTTGCATAGTTAATATGTTTCAATCGTGTGTAATTTCCTATTTGTATTCCTATCTGTATTTACTTTCATTACCATCGATAAACATTGAATCTAACAAGTACTGCTTTCTGTTTCATATTTTCCCATAAGAATTTTTTTTTATGCTCTTTAGCTTCGTCAACCTCAGTGCTTTGGAGTTGTTGATGAAGTCCAGAACATGTCGTTTGGGATTAATGATCAGTAAATCAGAGCATTTTTTCCAGTGTACATTGGAAGTGTGCCGAGTTGAAAATGGATAGGATAAATAATCAGTATTTTTATTATCTCTATCAATATTGACTTATGAGTGTGTGTGTGTGTGTGTGTGTGTGTGTGTATGTATGTATGTGTGTATAGCCTATGTGTGTGTGTGTGTGTGTGTGTGTGTGTGTGTGTGTGTGTGTATATATATATATATATATATATATGCGCCTCCATGTCTTGGATGTTTCCTTTCTCTGTGCCTTTTGCTACTTGTAATTAGTGTCTGGTGTCCTAGTGACCCTGACCAGATTAGATGGATAGAAGAATGATCGATGGTCATAATTCACGCCTGGAAAAAGAAAAGAAAACTTAACTTTCTACCAGAATGAATATGAGGTACCTTATTATATACTTGCAAATTTCCTGTTTTCCAGCCTCTCATCTTGGACCAGGCCAATCCTGTTTCAGGCAGAGTAGGGGGCGTGGCTACTGTGAATGACGGCTAGTCAGACAGAGCGCACATGCATGCAGGCCAGGAAATTTAAAGATGCCAGTTAACCGGGTGATGCAGAGGAAATCCGCATGACCCGGGGAGCTCGTGAAAATTTCCCACATACTGAGCAGAGACGGGATTTGAACCCCAACCCTGAAGGTGTGCATAGGCAGCACAGAGCTACGTTCTCAAAGAACGATGCAGTAGGTCCTCAGTAGGCCTTCAAGCAGCATCTGCTTATTTAGGAAATATGTGTGTATATATATCATTTATATTATAGAGCTGTGGCCCATTGTCTGTAAGGTTGAAACATGTGACAACTCATATGATGTGAAAAAATAGCCAATAATTTAAAACGTCCAGCTGTGCTAGTAACGAGATTTTATTTTACAGAGTGAATCTATACATCATACAGTCCATGCTGTAAAAAGATCAAAAACTAGTATTTGTAATATTATCAGTTTAATATCAATTTGCTATCCATCCTTGTTTTTTCTCCTTTTTTGTTTAGCTGGTCAGTTTGAAACTTTGACATTTATTTGGGCAGAATAACTCTGAACTTCTGAAATTGGAAGGCTACACGTCAAGAACACTTTAAAGAACCATTAGTATGATGCAGGTTTTTAAAGTCACTACATTCATATTTTAATCATCATAAAATATGAAACCATGCCAGCTCATCTCTGTGTAAGCTTACTAATTGGGTAGATGGCTATTTTAGTAGCTATATTAAGAGAGGGCAGGGTCAGGATCTGAACTGAAAATGGTGAAGTGACAGTGAGCTGGCAAGTCACCTTTACCACTAATCCGTACATTTTTTTTGGTTATTTTTAGCAGTCTTTACACAAAATTGTTTTCCTGTGTGTGTATCCTCAGGCTTTAGATTCCTGCCCTTAATAAGATGTTGGATCCTCTGGTATTAGATTTTGCCAGAGCGAATTGTAATTCTTTGCAGAAAATTTGTATTGCTCTAATGCAGGAGCGCCCAACTCCAGTCCTGGGGGGCCAGAGCCCTGCACATTTTTGGGTTTCCCCTCATTTAACACACCTGATTCAACTCCTTGTGCTAATTACCACACAGCTCTTGAGCTAAATCATTTATGGTGGAACAGGGAAAGAACTAAGCTACACAGGGCTCCGGCCCCCCAGGACTGGAGTGGGGCACCCCTGCTGTAATGTTTTTGGATTTAACATTCTTTTCTCACAAAATTACAGATGTATTATAAAGAACAGATATATTAAAAATGTATCATTTTATACATCTGTAGGACGACTTTATTTTATATGTATCTCCTGATTTTCCTCCGGGAATCGATAAAGTACCATATCTCGCTCTTATAATGTCTAACTGCTAATTCTTTTTTTCATTTTCACTTTTCCTATCAAAGTAAGTCTCACTGTTTGCTGCTTCAGACCAGATTCAGGTGGACCTGGAAAGAGGATCATGCAGCCTGAATGTAAAAAATGCAGGATGATTACACATTTATTAATGTATAATAATTAGGCTGTAGTCTTCATTCTATAGCCTGGGATGCTTTTACAATGGTCTGAATCAGTCAACACGGTGGTCCCTCTGTCACCCCCTCCCCCATAGTTTTTCTCAGAACCCCACGCATCTTTAGTGACGGTCGCTCATTAGGCGACCCCCCCCCCCCCAAACCCGACCCCCCCCCCCCCAAACCCAACCCCCCCTGAATAAATTGTCCTGGCAATCAGACTGAGAAAGCTGGAGAGGGAATCGATGGCATCTTCTTGAAAGGGAGAAAATGGAAAAAAATGTAGAGGGGGAGGGGGCGTGATGCTGTGAAGCAGATTGGGGGGCTGGTTTGTAGTGGAGGAAAAAGATACCAGTATGTGGGGGTTGCTGGTGGTGTATTGATTTAAGTGGGAGCTGAGTAAGGGTCTTACTGGCAGGGTTTCCTCACAGTGTACTGGGGGGGTGGGGGTGCCCAGAACTGAATGTGCCAGTGGTATATGAGCGATAGAAAATGCTTCAGCAGTAGGTTGAATAATAATCGTGAATTTGGGGTGGGGGGGGGGGGGGGACTGGGAGGCATTGCAGAAACAGTAGAGTGACGCAATCTCAGATGGTGCATAGATACCACGTAATTCTTAAGATCTGCCCCCATCTGTGCGTGCGTGCGTGTGGGTTGCAGGGAGGGGGGGGATGGGTGGGATCGCAGCATGGCGACAGCCTGATATGTGTGACTTGTACATGTAGTTCCTCTTTCTGCGTTGTTGAAAGCGTGTGGCCAGCCTGAGGCCTGGATGCAGCTCTGCTGCTGCCGAGGGCTGCAGGGCACCTAGGGGCTGCGCAGGGCAGCAACTGCTGTGTCTGCATCTGCTTCCCTTTCTGTCCCTCTCGCTTTGCTCTCATCCTCCCTCCCTCATCACCCCCCGCCTTTCCGGTTGTCATTTCAGCACTCTTCCTTGTTCTAAGCTATGCTTTATTGTAGGTGTGTCTGGATTCACGACTGATTCGTTGAAAAATCTAGCCGTACTCTTTATTTTATTTTTTTTTCCCCCCTCTAAAAATGTTTGATGGCCTTTAATGTAGGCCCTAGGCATAGTGAATAAGGAGCATAGCCTTACTGGACCTTGAGTTATACTCAGAACATTGTCCAGCTGAAAGATTTATGTTTTATTAGTCATTAAATATCCACCATATCAGGCCAGATTGAACGGTTCAATGTGTGTGGTGCTAATTCAATAAATGTGATTTTGCGTCATAATGCTGTCAGAAGATTCAGATGAGGATTGTTGCAGTTTCTCGTCGACTTAGCATGCAAATACAGCGTGCTGCATACCAAGACAGATTTGTTAATAGATACAAGGAGAGGGCCCATACCAAAAATATCCCCCATATGTTATGACGTAATGTGTACCACAGAGGAATGAATGCAATGCAGAATGCTGGTAGAATAGCACTTTGCTCTTTCCCATAGGCCTACATTGTACCAGGGTGCATTTTTTAAGATTTGAATATCTTTGTATTTACTAAAGGTTATAAATGAATTGTCCTTTCGCTCCTTTCTTTATTGTTAGGTAAACTTTTGGGTTATTCTGTGTCAAAGCCCTGCTTTGAAATAACTGAATATAGCAGCATGTTGTCAGTTCAACTGAAATAAGTTTAAATGCAGAAATTGGTTGGTTTGGTTGGTTGTGTTTCATACTTGCAGACTTTAAAGCTAAGCTCTGATATGTATGAATGTATGTATGAATAAAGTCCATATATAGCAGTACGTAATATCACTATGTGGAAAAATCCTTTTAAATGAAGTGGACTCGGAGAATTCAGTGGACTGTGACCAAATGATAAGGATTACACTCTGGTAAATGTGTGTCAGCCTTTGTTGTCAGTTGTGCCTATTCATGTTTACGTGGAAAATATTTGTAGTTGTCACCTGCATGCTGTCTGTTACGTCGTTGTGCTTTAACACACAGCCATGATGCTGTAATGCTGTAGTACTTTTAAGGTAATGTGATAATGCTGTGCAGTAGTAATGTAGCCTTAGAGTTTGTGTGAATCCACTAATCTAATAAAGGTCCATTTCCCACTGAGATTATTTTTCAGAGTCAACTAATGACACAGGTGATACCTGAAATAGCTTTTAGGCAGTAGCATGCAATCTACCTTCAGAGGGAATTTGTTTATGGACTAAGCCTCACTAGAGACCCTCTGCGCAATGTTTTGGGTTCTTAAACCTTTGCTTTAGTAATGGTTCATTAAAATAAATGCCAAATATAGCAGAATAAGTAAAGGCTTCATGGTGGTAGAGTGTGTGCTTTTGAGATTCCAGCTTGTATATATGGGGCATGTTAATTAGTTGACAGTATACATACTGTAAGTGATTATTTAATCTGGGTGTTTTTGTCCAAGGCAGCGATTGCATTTCAGCATTTTTCCTCAAGGTGGCCCAGTAGGCACCCAGTGACCATGTGATTTCCAGCACAGATGCGACTACTTAAGCTGTTCAACTGTATTTGTGCTGGAGTCTTTCGTGAAGGCATGGTTAGAGTAGACTTAAAAATTCAGCACGCTTTCATCTGCGAGAGACTACAAGTATCAATATCATTAATTTTTCACTGTTGTAATTTGTTTCCCTCGACTAGAGATTTATCTTTTGATCAAGATGCCAGTAGAGTGACACTTAGAACGACTGAGACAGGGAAAAATAGCGGTCTGACACTCCAGTGGACACCAATGCAAAAAAACCCCAAAAACTTTAAAGTACGAGAAATCAGTGTGTTACGGTGATCTGAAAGAATGGATCATCTAGAATTACATTCTTTCGACAAGTAGGAGTTTGGATGAATTCCTACCGTGGGCATATGCTTTGTATTTGAAGACAACATTTGTGGGATCGTCATCCCTAGGGATCAGCGTACTTACAAAATACAATTCTCATGAGCAGCTTTTGAGTTTTGTAGTAAGATAAGTAAGATACCATTACGGTAATGTAAGGAATCTGGTTTGTCACTTAAGTGTGTTCATTTTTTGTTCCTCCCTGTTTTCCCAGCATGCCTCTCTCACAGGCAGCCGGTCAGAAAAGGGCTCTGGCTGGTCGAGTCGCTCGGTGGGGGCGCGGTGCCGAAACTCCATCGCCTCCTGCACTGATGAACAGCCTCACATTGGCAATTACCGGCTGCTCAAGACCATCGGCAAGGGAAACTTTGCCAAGGTTAAGCTGGCACGCCACATTCTGACAGGAAGGGAGGTAAGGCCATCCCTGTTGTTTAGAATATAAAAAATAACGGATATCAAATTTTCCCCTTACCTCGCTGCACCTTGATTGGTCAGTGACTTCTCAAATACTCAAGGTTAAGAATAGGGCACGTCTTGCATTTATGTTTTTTATTATAATTATTTAGAAGATGCTTTTGTCTGAAGCGAAACTTAAGTGAAGCATACAGCACATAAACAAACAGCAGTCAACTAGACATAAGCGCAGCTAGTTTGAGCTTCCAGTGAATGCCCAGTTACAAGTTTGTTTTCCTCTTTAATGACACAGTTGTTAGATGTTAGGCGTGTCATCATATCACAGAAACACGTGCTCATGTGGGTGTATGTCACATGTCTGTGTGGTGTATGTTTGTGAGTACTTGACAAGTGTTTTTCTTTACAGGAAAGCACAAGTTAGTGCAAACAATACTTGCAGCAACAGATAAAAAAAAGCATATAATCAGTAAAGGCAGTGAATTGTACAGTGTTGTTACTCATATGAAAAACATAAAATATCTCTAAATGAGTTTACAGCAAAATAATACATGTAAAACTCAATTTAAGATTTAGGACCTGGTTCCCTTGTACTACACAGAAAACTTAATACTATAGGTAATATCCGAAGCTGAGCGTACATAAGCCATATAAGGAGAAGATTACAGGTAGCCATTTGAATGTAATCGGGTTTGCAGTCAGGATTCGAGACTGAACAAGTCGCACAGTCTGAAAAGATGAATTTTGCGTCTTTTCATGAAGAGCAGAAACGAGTCTGCTGGTCTCAAGGGAGACATTTCACTGCACAGGACCAAGGTCCAAAACAGGCAGGATTCCAATACTTGACTTTTAAAACATGGACCTGACACAGGGGAACGTATCGAGCCTTAAGCGGCATAGCGTTTGATGAGACCTTGTGGATGAGGCCGTGAGGTTCCCGTCACAGGTTGGTAAGGCTGTTCCAAGGTCTTGAACTTGATATGAGCTGAAGCATGTATCGGTTGAGAAAGACTAAGGAAGGAGAGAGAGGAGAGCATCTGTGGAGGTCAAGTACAGCTCAGCCAGCCGTGTTAGTGGTCGGCAGCAGAGCTTTGGTGTTGCAGGCCAGTAGCATATAATAAAATGCTGTGTCCTGCTTTGAATCAATACAGGGCCAGATCTGTCCCCTATTTTCGAACTGGTTGATTGGCTGGCAATATCAGCCAAGATTGACACATCGGACTGATATCAGTATTTAGATTTTTAGCTGATATTGACCGATTCCAATTTGTTGACCTGTTGTCCATCTCTAGTAAAACTGTGTAATATTTACTTTTTGGTATTCTGTTGTTAGATTTTCATAAAACGAATTAGTGGTTAGATTAGTCAACGAGTCAAAAAAAAAAATTGCACGATTAGTACATACAAAAATAATTATTAGATGCAGCCTTATACATTTGTAATGTTTTAACATTTTTATATTGTTACTCTCTCATGTTTTTCCTTTCAGGTTGCAATAAAAATTATTGATAAAACACAGCTGAATCCAACCAGCCTACAAAAGGTGAGTGACTGTTCAGTTATTTGGTATTGGTGCGGTTGAGAATAAGCAGATAGATTCCGAGAGCAGACACATTCAAACTGAGAATTATTTTGTTAGATAGAAGCACGGTAATAATGGAGCTCAGTGCAGTGTGTTTTGAAGGTAGGTGTCCACATACTAACTGGAATGTAAGAAAATCGGCGTAAAAATCAGAAAGGTTGTAGCCAGGTCATCTGACACTAGGGGAAGGTTTCACATCATTGCCTTTCTGAGGATTATAAAGACCCTCGTTTTTTGTGCAACTGATAAAGTAATGCTGATGCCTATCATTGGAATATTTCAAAAGCTTGTGGACTAGATCATTAACTTACTTGACAAAAGAAGTTTTTGACCTGTTTGCCAGCCAGACCTTGCCCTCCTACCTGTGAATCTTTGGGTGTATTGCTTTTGTTTTGTCAATGTTAGTTGCTGTTGAAGGTTTAGCTGACTGAGTGTGTACACAAACTAGTATAGTGTCTGGTACATTTTTTTTCCCACCCCTTTGTGTGCAATTTGAGGTAAGAAGACAGTTTCACATTTATCTGTAAAATGATAAGCTAAATCAAAATGAGAATTTTATGAGTCCAGTAAAATTATAAAGGGCTTGTAAAGTTTTCCTTGCAGTGTAACATTGTCACCTGCTTTAACTTTTGATTATGTAGCACTTCTGTCTAGATTGACTTCATATCCTGTCATGGTGGAAAAAAGTACTGCAAGCCATACTAATGTTCTGCTCTTTTTAGCATGGAGTTTTCATGTGTACAACAGGACCTGACCAATATGAAAATTCTGTCTCAGATTTTGAGCCAGTTTTTAAGGAGCTAAAAAGTCCGTTAATTCAGTTAATTTATCAGGCAATGTCATTTTAAATGGTTAACAATTTAGGCACCAGTATTTCCATACTTGTTTCTTGGTTATTTAGAGAGTTAAATTTAGTTACTTGTGGGTTGTTTTTCTTGGTACAGTCCACATTGAACGCTGGTTATCCATCTGTAACATTGTGTATGTCTCACCGTTGTAAATATAACTCACAGCCAAAAGAATTTCCCTTGGCCTTTACCAAACAAAATTACACTCATCATACCCACTCTGTTACAGCTCAAACCTGAACCGTAACACTTACTAATAATGCAGGCAGAATAGTGTCTCAGTGTCTGGTCCAGTTTGAGGGCACCTTTTCTCATCATTGATGTTGAAATAAACATCTGCTGTGCTTTCATTCAATGCATTCGATGTATAAAGTTAATATCCGATTTTACTAGAAAACCAATATATCACTCGATCCGTGTTTCTGTTCTTTGCAGCATTCACATCATTGATGTGAGAACTGTAGAGAACAAGCAATGCTTAATCCTGATTTTCAAGCTTACGCGTCAAAACCGTACTGTTTTGCGTGTTTGATAAATGTTTAACGTTTACGGCAAAAACACGGACAATAAAGCTGGGCTGTCCTCATGTTTCGTCAGCGGGGGAGGTTGTACGGATGGGTGTGGCCCATGCAGAGGTACAGCGGAGGACTCAGTGTTGCTGCATTGGCCCTATTGTCCTGTCAGCATTTATTTTTTCGCCTGCCTGCTCGCTCTCATCATGGCCTCTCAGACACTAAATACTGCAGTCCGCTCGAACCGCAGCGCCATTGCCCAAAGGGCCGACGCCCCTAATCCGGCCCCGTTCCCTCCTCTTGTTTTCCCAAGTCCCCCCTCTTCAAGACAACAGGCTTGTCTAGACAAGGCCTGCCAGAAGCGCTCGGATACTGGGTGGGTCCTCAGGCACACGCCTGGAATTTTGAATAACAGAGGCGATGGGCCCAGGGAGCTGAGTCTCAGCCTCTAGGGCTTTGGCATTATGCAGAAGTGAGGTGTTTGTGTTTTTGCCCTCTGCAGTTCACCACTGTAATATGCAGTGTTTCTCAGGCCTGTTATTAATACCAGCTGGCCTTTAACATAACCTCTTATTTAGGATTACGTCTAATCATTATTACTAATTTGAGAGACACACACTAACAAGAAGTGAATGTTTGTTTTGTGACCTTTATTAACCCTAAAACTCCTCTGTATAATTAGTTTTTGAATGAAAGTATAGCATCTAAAATACAAAAAAAATCATGTTTACCCCTAACCCATTCTTAGATGGGTGTAATCTGATTGTCAGAAATTCTGGAATATTTAGGAGCCATATAGTGAGTGCAGAAGCCTAATATAAGAGGCCTGGCATTGACTCTGCACTGGCCAGTGGGTACAGTCATTCACACCAGCCTCTTAATCTCATTACGCTACTTTGCTGATCTCCATCAGCTGATGCTGACACCAGTGCCTGCTATACTCTGTTTTACTCTCTGGAGTTGCTGCTGCCATCCTACTGCATGTATAAGAGCAGTATTTCAGACAGTTCCCATTTAATAATGGGTATTGTCTTTCTAATCAGAGCCTCGGTAGCGTTGAGGGCGCAAAGAGTGGGTGATCTTGGACTACACAGAGGCCGGTCAGAAAGTGCTGGCTCTTTTAAAGCAGAGACAGCTTTGGGACTGAGCCAGAATATAACACAGGCGGGGGGGTTGGGGGGGGGGGGTGGACTGTGCATCCCCCATCCAAGCCCCCATGACCAGGGCCAACATTCCAGACAGGCAAACAAAGGAGATGGCCAACACAGGGAGGGCGAGCGCCTCACGGGGGGGGGGGGGGGCACCACACCGCACCGCACCGCCTCTCTGGAATAGGGTTCCTGTGAAATGATCTGCCTGTGTGATGAGGTACAGACACATAGGAAACACAGGGAGATTTGTTTGTGTTACCACGTTAGCCGGGGAGAATTGGCAGCCATTAAGGGAGGGGTTGTCTTCAAACAGATATGCAAAAGAAAAAGCGTGACTAGGGGCTGGATGCTGGGTACTAGGAGTGATGAAAAGCCAAAAATATCCTTTGGGGGTGTCTGCTTTGGAGCCCGTAGTAGCTACTCCCCTGCCGTTTAGAAATGCCCTAGATGATGATGTTACCTGCCAGTTAAGACACCGAAGGAGCCGATCCTGCAGCAGGCTAAAAGGTCTTATGCTGGGACTCTTCAGATCTGGCCCTCCATTCCAAATCCAGGCCTTGTTTTCAGTTCTCCCGGGTAGTTAGTTTAATAATTCCTGATCCTGATTGGTTAGAGGCTTCACACCTGGCTGATGGGTAAAAGGAGGCTGGAAAATCTTGACCATGAGGGCCGTGATTTGAATAACCCTGATCTAGGCAGTCAAAGAAAATTATGTTTCAGGTGCAGAAGACGGACGGACGGATGGATGGATGGATGGATGGATGGATATTAATGTTGGTATAAAGCTATTACTTTGTGTCCCTCAAAGTGTGTCTATCTCAAAACCACTCTTAAAGTCACCCCAGAATTTACAGTAACTATCCAATACACTCATGTGTTTGATGAGTCGACCGCTGGCAGACCATGTGTGGGTGATCAATACCTCATCCAATTATTGAACTAATTAAGTTAAGTAAGCTGATGGTGAAACTTGCCGGATACATGGAAAGGCTTGGATGCCCCTGAGGAGTTAAGGAACTAAAGCAGTGTTCATCTAGCAGTCCAACAGGATGTCAGTGATATTTTGGAGAGCAGATGAAATTATAATTTTTTTTATGTGTTTTTTTATGTGTTTATTTGTATATATTTTGGTTTTTTTTTGTTTTTTTTTTTTTGAGGAAATACACTTACTACCGAAAGAGTTTTAAACAGAATACTGTATATATTGTATTTTAACAAATGGCATTTTTACTCTTGAGCATTGGACAGCAGAGTACCACACCTCCAGACCTCATGCACATATGCCCATAACATCATATAATCATTTCCTCCATAGGTGTACAGCATTCGCAGTAATGAACCTGCAGGCACATCTTGGACACCTCTTCTTTCCTATTAGTAACAGTTAGCTGTGCTCTTGACGCCCGCCCTGACATTTCCTCCTTGGTAATGGAAGCCGGCCAGGCCTGGATGAGGCATTGTCTCTGTAATGCTGCGCAGGTGGGGGTGCAGGGGCACGACGGTGCACGGGCACACCCAGTGCGGCGAGACAGAGGCAGGTTCGGGGCCTTGCCGGGAATCGTCAAATCCTGCATCCCATCCCAAGTCCTTTTAACCTCGGCTTTTAGCTGCCCCCACTGTGGCCATCTGCCTGGGCTGTGTCCCTGGGGTGTGCCGCTCTCATGCGTCCGCTGCAGGACCCTGCGCGCATTCGCTCTCTCCTGGCCGCTCTCTCCGTTTCAGCACAGTAAAGCTGACTGTTTTGCTGTGTGTGGAATACCCCAACTGTTTCGGGCCTTTGTATGTAGATAGCATATGGTCAGCGAAATGACTAAGCACACAAGCCAGTGTAAACCGCATTCATTTCGTAGGACTGGTAGTGGTGCTTCTCTGTGTTAGCGAATGTGAAATTGTGACCCTGAAATTATGTGCAAGTCATCTGTCTTTTATCAAAATGGTGTGGTTTGTTGTAACTGTTTATAAAGCAGTTATAAAATACATATTATCACCTAATGTTGTGTTACATTAGAGTCTTTATCATAAGTTTTGTATTTGTTATATAAAATGGTATGTGATCCTCATTCACTTGGTTATAATATTCAATTTTCAGTAAAATAAATGTAATCTGTGTTGCTTTGATTGCGATTAAGACTGTAGAAAAAATGTTTAACCTGAATATTTGTTTTGTACTGGTGCCACAAAATTACATCTGTTATGTTATTTTGTTGAAATGACCGTATATTTGGCACACATCAAAAATTCAACTAGGCTATAAGATTAAATCAAAGTACAGTATGTGTGTACCTGTGTGTGTTTATATGTGTGTGTGTGAGAGAGAGAGTTTGTATTTGTCACAGATTGGATTGTGACATGGAAGGTGACCACATGCTATGTTTATAAAATGTCGGCATTCCTAACTGTACTTAGCACAATATGGGGACCAAATGTCCCCACAATGTGGTAAAACCAGTTACTTTTCAAGCTTGCATGAACATTTTTCAGGTCCCCACAATATAAATCTCAATTTTAGAAAAATCTGTGACTGCAGTAAAAAAACTAAAAATGCCAAAAGTCTTGTATTTTGTTTGGATATTTGTGGTTAGGTTAGGGCTGGGTAGGGGGTAAGCTTTTCATAGTTGGGAACAGGGTTCTGCTCATAGAAATTAATGGAGAGTCCCCATAAAGATATGAATACATGGACTGTGCTTCTGTGTGCTGGTTCGGCACTTTACATTCGCGTTCATTTCCCATGGCACTCCTAGATCTGACCAGGAGCCTTACAGATGTACACAATTTGAGAAAAAAAATACATAAAATTTTAATTAAGCTGGTTATCGCTGGATGCCGGTTCAAGCCCAGTCTCAGCAGAATAGTCTGACATGTCTGTGGGCCCTTGAGCGAGGCCCTTAACCCCCAGCTCCAGGGGCCCCTCTGCAGGTGGCTGCCCTTCACTGCCAAACTTCCTCTCACCAAGATGGGGTAGGCAAAAAGAGAATTTCCCCTCAGATCAATGAAGTATCATTATTGTTATTAATATATATTATTATTAGTTTTCTGTGTTCAAAGTCCTGACAAAATCATAAAGTGTTATAGTAATCAGAAGAAAGATACCATATTTATGGCAGTATTCAGTTTAGTATATTGGTCTGATTTGACGAAAATATATAAAAGGTTAAATTAATTAGTTCTGGTGCAGATCAAAAAGTCTTTTCAGAAACGGCTTGGTAGCAGTAATTGAGAAGTTGATATTTCCCCTTTGCTTACTTTTTCAGGGGTTACATTACTGCCCTTTTTTGTGTCGCCTGCTTGACGTCCCAGTCATTGTCATCTTCCACCATTTGGGAAGCCACATGCTTATTGTTCCATTCACAGAATACTGAAATAATTTGATTTGATAGTTGCTCAAGGAATGGCAATTTATTTTTGATTAGCTAGAAAATAGACTTCCTAAAGTTTGGCTGGAAGCCGCAGTCATTGAAAGGAGAGAGAGCGCATCGTATTCATTCAGAACACTTTAATCTGTTATTCTAGAATGTGATCTGTCATACTGGGATTCATTAGGCAGACATTGTTACAGTCAACTCAGGTGGGTTTGAAATATTGAGTATACATGTTTTCCCGTGCATGCATGGCTCTTCCCAAGCTGCTTTGTTTTTTATTTCCCAAACACATCCTTCTCACATGTCCAAGCTTGTGACTTCATTGGTCTCCAGGCTTCAAACCACATTTACTTGAATGTTTGGTGCTACAAAAACATGCTGCAGCCAGACTGCTCTCAGAGGGTTCTACCAAACTCCTAAATACCTGCTGTGATTCTACTTATGTGTTACTCACAAAATTAGAAAAGCTTAAAATATAGTAGATATCCACTCTGATAAAATCTGTGGACAGCATAGTATGTGTGGTGTGACAGTGAAATAATGCAAAATAACTATTCTCATAAAAGCCATATTATGTTAAGAATTAATGGTATGAGAGATATTTGATTTACATTTAACATTAGGTTTTGCAACTTCAGGAGAATGAAATTTAAATGCACTTTGTAAGCCTTGGAGTACAGTTTGACAAACTTAACTTTGTTTTAATATTGCGCCATAACATTTGGGCTTAACATTTGTTCTTGTGTTAAACTGTGTTTCTGTTTGTCTATTTATGCCAGTCTACCCAGACAGTTATACGAGTGACTCACTGTTCAGTGCTATGTAAAACCTCACAGCACGCTGAGCTCTGAAATGTGGATAATCTTCAGTGCGGCCAAAGTGCGAAAGTTCTGAAGCTCTGCTGTGTGCAGGTTAAAAAAAACTCAAGTGATTAAAAATAGTGTTGGAACAGCAAGAGTTTCTACAAGAAAGTGTCCGTGCTGTGCTTGTTTGCACTCTGATTAGCTTATTTGATATGCAGAAACCTGTTCTGGGAGTCATTGCTTGTGATGGAGAGGACTCCTCTGCACATAGTTACAACCAAGAAAATCATAATTTTGCATGTCTCTGTTAACTGCCCAACCTCTCAGTTATGTATATGCAGATAATGCCTTAGAACAATGTTTCCTAAGCTTTTCCTGCCACAGCACACTTCTCAGCCAGTATGCCTTGTGAATGACCTCTGTGGAAGTGACATTATGACAGATGCACTGAGATGGGACTTCGGGATTCTAACAATATTTTCTTTTTTTTCTCTCTTCTTTTTTTTTGGGGGGGGGTGGTTAAATTGTATTGCCTGAGTAAATTTGGGTTTTTGAAGAATATTCAGAATGTTTTATGGTGGAAGTTAATCGGTAAGGTTCTGTTGTTCGGAGACTGACACCTTTTCCTTTTAACCTTACTAAACAAAAATACTGTATAGGCTTGATACGCACATTGGTTAGGGATAGTCTAGTACATTTTTCTGTAAATACCTTCACACAGTCTACTTCTTTGAGTGTTCCCACAGTCACGTTCTTTACAGCGATATTGACAGGCTTTTGCATTATTAAAGCAGTATCAGGGACTGTGCAGAAAATAATTTTGTATATTATTCCAATTATGATGTCAAATACACAATACTGAGGCAGTTTAATTCCGCTTGGGACATTCTGTGTTTGTTGGGGAGAGAAAATACAGACAGATGTCTTGGTGTCACTTGTTTAATCTTCAGATTGTGGATCCTTTAGAGATGGGTCTTTGCAAACATTAAACCTTATTCCTTTGTTTTTCTTCAGGGAGTTAATGTCAAGTTTAAATAAGGATAAAGAATTTCAATATGCCTTTAAAATGACTTTTAATATTTGTATAGTTGCATTATTTCCGATAGCTGCAGGAGAGAATGACAGTAGCTCTCAGTCTAAATGTCAGCGCCACCCTGCCAGCTCTCGGCACATTACATATTTGGTCCTTCCTTCTTTCCGGACTGTTTGCTCCACCGATGGTCTGTCGTGGACAACGGTCACCCCGGGAACTGTGACCATGACTCACCATTCCTGTTATCTGTACATACCGCTGGCTGCTCCCCAACCATCCCTGCACCAAACCCACCCCGAAAGTGTCGCACATGCTCAGTCTGCACCGCAATTACGAATCATCTTCGCTCAGTATTTCTGGCTTCCCCGAAGAGAGGAGGAAATTTCTATTGTGCAGAATAATTTTTTATTTTTTTTTTTTTGTCTGTGGCATATGGCCGCAATCTGCCACTTTGTTTTATTCTGTTGTTTTGCGGCTGAGGTGGCGCAGTGAGTAGCACTGTGGTCTAACTCCTACAGCATTAGGGAACCGAATTCCACCTCCTCTCTGTCTGTATGGAGTTTGAATGTTTTCCCCATGTTTTATGGGTTTCCTCTTAATAATTCTTGTCCCCTAAACTGCCTGGGATACACTTCAGGCCCCCCCACAGCCCAGAACCCAGACAGTGATACGTTTTTAGACAATAGACGGATGTTTTGTTACTCACTTTATCATAGTTAGAGGCGGACATTTCAGGTCCAGAAAGTAAAAAATCCAAACCAGGATTTTGTTTCAACCAACAAGTTGATTACACTGTGACTGTGACTCTGCTCAACTGGTTGGTTGAAACAAAATCCTGGTTTGGATTTTTACTTTCTGGACCTGAAATGTCCGCCGCTAATCATAGTTCAGTTGATATACATTCTAATACCTCATTTATGAATGGGTAGACATGCAAGTAGGCCAGTTGAGTCTGGATGCAATAGGTCTTTGCTAATGTAATTTTTATGTTACTGTGCTTTTGTTTGCATTGCAGATGACCTGATCAAGTGTGTTATGTCTATCCAAGACATCATATATATGGACTGTTAGCTCAGTCTTGATGTCATATTTCGATTGGAACTTTTACCTCTGTGGCCTGGAAGGTCAGCCTGAGATGATAGCATTGCATAGTTGATGGTAGGTGTTGTGTGCTGCATAAGGTCATCCTGCGGAGACAGGTGGCTTTAAGGCCGGGGTCAGATTTCAAGGCAAACCATAGTGCTAGGAGATAGTTTCATTTGCATTTCAGGCTTGAAAGGACTCTGATTAGCATAATCCTCCCTTTTTTGTGCAGGGTAAAATGTCTTTGCAAAGGTTGTTGTGGTTGGTGTTTATGATTCAGTTAATTCAGAAACCAGTTACTTGGCCACGTGTCTATGGAGGTGAATTATGCCAGGTTGATTAGTTCAGGCTTGGAGTTTGCATTTGAGAGTGAAGGCCAACACTTGGCGATGCCTGACTTTATTGATGTCTTTGTTCGGCACTGCAGTCAGAAATATTTTTTGTCACGGATCATTTGTGTTTATGCTTCACAGACCGAGACAGACAGTGAGAAGGAATGCCGCGAATGCGATGTACAGGTTGTTTTTCCGGCCGCATCTGACCAGCCGTACATATGCAGGGATTTCAGGGTGGGAGAAACTGCTTTCCAGTGGCGCCGCAGTGAAAAGCGTGACACTGTCTGGTTGTGGTTAATGCCTCCGTTGACATGGTAACAGTGACGTTGGGTATTGTATGGGAAATTAACCAGGAAGTTCAGTATTGTGGCGTATGGGAGGGAAGTCGTCGGATCTGAGATTGCAGGCTTATCTGATTACCTTCAGAGCTTAGGTAGACAGATAATACATTGTCCTCCCGATTTGATTTGGAATTTAGAATCAGATCCATTTGGGGGATGCTGTTGTTCTGTGTGCTTATGCGTGCAGGTCATTTCCATTTAAACGTGAATGACGAATGACATGAGAATGCATGAGAAAGTCTTCAAGCATGCTGTTTATATCCTATATATAAGTGTGTAGTTATATAGATATCCTCCTGAGACCCAAGGAAAAAAGTGTCCTTCAATTTTAGGTTGTCTTTGGGGGAAATAAGACATCTTACAATTTAGATTTTTTTCAAATTTATTTTTATTTTTAATTTCACAACATGTCCTCTTTAGTGTACAACAGGAATAAATACGTTTCCTTACATCAGTGAAAAGATAGATGCAAAAACAAAATGTCCACTACAATGGACATAAATGAATGGGTGGGGTCTCAGGAGGATATAGATATATAGATGTACATACAGTATATAGGAAAAGTATGAAAAATTGCTCAAAAACAGCTATGGTATACAAATGCTGTTTTAAAACTTGTATCAGTGGTTTACTAAAAAGAAAGATATATATTTCTATATACATATAATATTTTTTTTTCTAAACATTGTGAGTTTAGATAAATGTTATGGGAGTTACTCAACTTTGTATTTGTTGTGTAAAATGTGACCTGCTATGTTTATATTTTGTAAGAACAACCAGCCCAATGTGTGTGTGTGTGTGTGTGTGAGTGTGTGTGTATTTGCATAGATTACATTTCAGGACCAAATTGTCCTCAAAGTGTAGTAAAACCTGAAATTTCCCTACTTTCGGGGACATCATTTCAGGTCCCCATTTGGAAATTCTCAGTTTTATACACTGCAATGCAATAAAAAAAGTAAAAATGCCAAAAGTCTTCTATTTGTATTAGTTACTTATGGTTAAGGTTAAGGATGGGTAGAGGTTAAGGGTGTCGTGATTGGGATTAGGGTGTTTCCCATAGAAATGAATGGATGGTCCCCATTTAGATAGGTAGACTAAGTTGTGTGTGTGTGTGCGCACATGCGCTCCCACCAGTGGACTGAAGCCTGGTCTAGCGCATAATCCTGCCCATTGTGCCTCACCCAGGCACTTTGTGACCCCGTACAGAATAAGCAGTTGGTAGGTAGAACCCAATCAGTGTCTGTCACAAAGTCTGCGGGGTGTGTTGCTTATGAAACAAGTTGGAACAGATGCTGCTGTTAAAAGGTGACACTATGACATCAAGAAGGGAGAATTCAGCTTGACTTGATGCGGCATTACTTTTCTGTGTTGGGGATTTCCATTTTTAGAGGAAGGGATCGATGCTGAGCAAGGTGCTATAAAAACACCAGGCATCCAAACTATTTATTTGTCGTATTTTTTTTCATTTCACTGTACCACTTTGTGAATGCTGCATCACCAAAAGAGGACACAGATGTACAGCATTACAGACCGAGAACCAGAATAGACAGTCACCTACGCAATAAGTTCTTGTGCACAATTATTGGACGAAAGCCCGGAAGTTGTTTTTGTCTTAGAAGTGTTCTAGGATGTCGTCCCCTAGGTCTGCTGATTCATGATCAATATGCTGTGTGCTTTTGTGTCTCTGCATTTGACACTAGCAACAGGAAAAATATGAAGACCATCTTGTATGTGCTGGTCCTCTGTTGGCGGTACTGTTTCTATTTCCAAAAACAAATGATAAAAACAATGAATTTTCTCCATCTAGTTTGGATGGGGGGTGGTGCTGGTAATTTTAAAATAACTATAATAGTTTTTAAGAATGCGTCCAATTATCCATCCTCCGGAGCTTCGCAGCACGTATATTATTCGTTGGGCCATATGTAGCATGGAGCTTCTCTCCGAAGCATCGCGAACTTTCAGATTCTCGTTGAGAGCTGTGTAGTGGCTCGAAATTTAGCTTTGGTCTGCAGCTGTGTCGTCTAGTCAACCGGAGCCCTTTCGCCATGCACAGAAAATGCAAGGGAGGATGACTGGCTCACCTAAATTTCACCAGAGCGATAGATCACAGAACTGACAGGAAAGCAGATTCCCTGCCTGTTATGATCATTGCGCCTCACTCTGTTTATGGTCCCAGAGCAGTCCCACTATTTAATTTAGTGAAGGTTTAATTTATTGTCATGACTTAAATTCAGCCCACTGTGAATATGTAGGATCTGTAATTAACTCTTCTTGGTAGTACATGTTGGTGCATGTTGATTTTTAAAAAAAATAATTTTCACCCTGTCTTTGAAAAAAAAAAAAAACAGTATTTTGTTGGTAAACAGAGTTGTTTTCCCTTCAGTGACCAGGAATTAGCTGGTCAGAATGAGCCACCCTGACTGTGGTATACAGCATTATACAATCTCTCTCTCTTCTTTCTCTTTGTACTTTCACAGCTCTTTCGAGAGGTACGGATAATGAAAGGCTTGAAGCACCCAAACATAGGTGAGTGCGGACCTTGCATCCCTTTGTCTGTCTTTGTCTGTCTGGGAAAGGTGACAAGGCATGATATTACTCCTACGTACATTCCCTGCAGTTTGGTACAGTTATTGCTAAAATGAAGGGCGAGTGAGAAATAGGATTACAGTGTGTAAAACTGCACCTATGGGGTTGATATGTGATATGTGACAATTCCGTGAAGCTCTTGAGTCTTTGCATGTTTCCTGCAGCTCCTCTGACGTGCATTTTTGCATTTTAGTCCACCCCGAACAAAAGCTACCACCTTCATGTTACCTAGATGCACCCTCTTATTACTTAGATGCTTGATTTCTAGTGATTTGTTAAGCTGCACCAGACATGCCTGCGGCTCCAAGCTTCTGAATTTTTAAGCAAATGGAGCACTAGCAAAGAAGCAGTTAGATTTTGTCGGATTTTGCATTCAACAGAATACACATAATGAAATACTGCTGGTGCTGAGATGTTTTAAATCTGACCTGTTGGTAACCAGCCACTGTAGATGTTTATTTTCAAGAGCCAGTCGCTTTCCTTCCTTTACTCATTCTTGTATACACTGCGAGACCATTGAAATATTGACCAGGAGCTGCCCTTTTATTAAATACTCTTCACTGTAGATGCTAGCATGGTGCTCATTTAAACAGTGCTCCTATATCTCAATAGTATACAAGTAGTGTTTACCTGCCTGTTTCCCGGACAAGGTAAACGACTGACCTGTACTGTGTTGAGAATTTCTTCTTACATCAAGCAGTAGTGAAAACCCTATGGTCAGGAAGTTTACTGTCAATGATAATAAGCCATTTCAAAAATGTGTATAACTCAGTAATAGTGTTTTTTCAGTTCCTGTCGCGGAAGAGCTATCTAGCTCGTCTTATTCTGTGGTCATTTTTTAAATTTCTGTCACATTTGAAAGAACGGATGCTAAAAAAGCTTTGTACGTGTGTGTCTGACTTACAGTGCAGCTGTTCGAGGTCATCGAGACGGATAAAACGCTATACCTGATCATGGAGTACGCCAGTGGGGGTAGGTGCCTCTGTTTTCTTTATTTTTCAACAGCCCGCTTTGGCATCTTTGCTAAACAGATCTCAATACTAATACAGTAAAATCCCGTTATAGTGGACTCTTTTATAACGGAATATCGGCTATAACGTATGAGGTCCGCTGGTCCTGGCCGTGCGCCTTTACGAACATGCAGAAAAAGCATCGGAAACAGCGGACTCGCATATAATGGAATTTCGCTTATAACGGACAGACAATTTGGTCCCCAGGGCTGCTTTTAGCTGTAGTTTTGTTCGTCTAAAACGGACATGCCGGTGATATCCAGCGCAGATGTGTACGTAGTCGGGATTATTAATAGTCACGCATCTGGTCAGGTAAAGTTGGATTACTACATGTAAAATATATTAATCTATACCAGAAGTGTGTCTGCTGGGTTGTGGCATGAGTAAATGGTGTCCTGTAGTTGTGTTCTGGCCATACAGCAACTCTGGATATAACGGACTTTGGATATAATGGACTGTTTTGCCAGGTCCCTTGAAGTCCGTTATAAGGGGATTTTACTGTATGTCCAAAACCTGTTTAATGGGACCCTGCCGCCGTCCTTCTTATTAATTCCATTTAATAACTAAAAAACTCATTTTGGAAGTTAAAATAATATTTAAAAATTTGAGGTGAGACAATTATTTTAGCTTTTTTTTTTAAAAAAAAAATATGTAACTGACTTTTATTATACTGCTTACTTTCAACCATTGAAAGGTCCTGCTTAGAGTTTATAAATTTTGTGCTATTAAAACTTTTGAAAAGTCTCTTATTTATAAATACGTCTGAAATGGATAGGTAAACTTAATCCCCCAAAGGGAAATTATCCATCCATCCACTGATTTTCAGAAACTCTTTGTCCTCTTCTGGGTCGCGGGAGGTTCAGAACCTTTCCCATAGGCTACAGGCATAAAGCAGGGTACAACCCAAGATGGGGTTACAAGAAATGTAAAGTAATTGAGTGTAAATTTATAGAATGCAAATATCATAACAAAAATCTAGCCATTCTCAAATATGCTGGGATGAAACCAAATTTGAACTCTGCATGTTGGACTCCAAAAGACCACTGAATACAAGGAGAAGCACAGTAAATTGTGATGGTGGATCAGATTTGCCGCTGTTTTGTTGCTTGTTGTTCAGGGCTCCTGATAAAATTTATGGTATGTTGAATTAAAAAGTGCCAGGATATCTTAACCCAAAACCTGGTTGCCTCTGCCCAGAGGTTAAGATGTGGACTGTAGATAGACCTTCCACCACGACAATGACCCTAAGCATAAGTCGAGACAAAAATGGTTGTGGTGAAACAAAATATGCCACCCTTTGTAATGGCCATTTCAGCCTGAAATCATATGTAAATCTGTGGTCTGATATGAAGACGGCATTTCACAAGCACAAAGGTAAGACCACCATGGATCTTGAAACGTTCTGCATGTAGGAATGGTGCAGTGTCCCTCCAACTGTCATAGCTGACTGGGGAAGCACTGGTGTCTTTATACCCCCTGGGAGATGCCTCACAAAATATTTAAAAAGGGGGTGCCAGTAATTTTGGAGCCTGTGTTTTTCAGTAAAAAGTACTACTCAAAATCTCCTGCTTTTAAAAAATTGTTTTTAAAGTTAACATTGGCATATCAAGCTAAGATCAGAGTAACGAACGATTTGTGAACATAAAGGGTTGCCATAGCAGTACAGAGTAGAAATACTAAATCTTGTAAGTGGAAGAAAAATCCCAGAAAACATGGTTTCGATATAGATGGAATAGTGCAGACTCTTGAGCCGTTGAGATGAGAACATCCAGACACAGAGAAATGGATATTCGGAATAACGGGTTAGGTGGGTCTTAATATACGTTACAGGATCAAATTTTATCAACACCTAAATACCGAAACCAGCAAGATATTTAAGGAATCAGCCAATCAGATATAGGTCCCTCCCCCATATCAGTTTTTCTTTTATATTTTTAGCCTTTTGTTTCAGTTCAGCTCAATTTAAAGAATCACGCTTCCAAAAAATAGGCTGATTGGACACATACATTGTTGTGATATATACAAAATGTATGTGTGGTTTGTAGTGGCAAGGATGACGGCACACACTGTACAAAAAGACCACATGGATTTGGAAGTAGATGACCATATAACAGGATGGTTGCTTGTGTTTGTTTGAATTTCATACTTCTGCCATTTTTGCTTGTACATTTCTCTGTCACCTCGGCTCCTCTTTAAACTGATGATTAGAACAAGTCAAAGATCTAAAACTTTTCCACGATGAACTTTGCATAAATCATATCCAACAAACCAGTGTGAATGCTCTGTATGCAGTGAATACATTTTTTAATGTAGTCAGTCCTCAAAGATACATGAAGCGAGAATCATTAAGAAACCATACATGATCTCTGAGACCTCTGAGACTCCGAAGTCTTTCTGTAAGTAAAAAAAACTTTCCCCTTGATATATGCTGGTATCTGGCCACACATAATGGGCACAAACTGGCATGCTAGATTGAGAATATCTTGCTCCTTCAAACAAGCACCATATGCAGGTATGCTAAGTTATTGCTGATCTTGAGCACATCTGCCAAGTATCTGCCTTGCAAATTGACAGTCTCCAACATTCAGTCAAACTCGAGAATAATTGTTCAAATCTTTCAGTATTCCCGAGTGATACCAGGGATTTCTGCAACCGTTGCTTGACTGCATTCTGGCTTAGCTCAGACATGCCTGATGAAGTCTTATGGTTGGACCGGTTTAGTTTGTTTTAGATTGATGAACGATCACAATGGAGGTTAACTGAGGGAATGCTTGTTTCTTGGTACCTTCCGGTGAACAATGACAGGTATAGGGCAGAACTGACCTAGAAGGTATATATTTTACTATAGTCCTTTTGTTTATCCCCAAGATTTGTCTTCCTTCAGTTCACTTTATTTTTCCACTAAAATATATAGTTACCTTCTGCCTCACACCAGCGGTACAGCACTCCTGGATATTGCTTGGGTTATGAAAATTTCAACCTTTTACGTCTGTAGTTATGACTGTAATTTGGAAAACACGTCCTGTTATGACAAGTAAGGAATAGTCTCCTTTATTCCAATAGAGGTCTGATAATAATCCTTTTGCTATAACTCAGAATGTAAGAATACATTGTTTATGAGAAGTGTTTGGCAAGTGCAAAGACTTTCCACTTTTTTCAACTTCTTTTACAGGAACCATTTGGTTCTATACTTTATATAAATAAAACATTGTCATTCATTGTGCCTTGTACATTTTGTACTGTACAAGTAGCTTGGGATGGTTTAGGATATTCTAACATACAAACATTTGCTAATGTTAGAATGCAAAAGGATGCCCTGTGAGATTGTATATATTTTTGTCACAGATGGAGTTTAATACCAATTTAAAACCAGTTTAAACCATACATGGTATTGCACTATTAGTGTACTTTGTCATTTTTGTACTTCTAATTTTCGCTAAAAGGAAAAACATAATTGTTGCACACTGATAAAAGATGCATACTCCTACATATCTTGATCACAGTTCTAGTTATGACTCATTTGGCCTCCTGTTTGTGTAACAGTAATTTGCATGTGCAAAAGTGGCATTTTATATATACACTGACCTTTTTATGGACCAGTCTTCAAAAAACAATCTTCCTGATTAAGACAAAAACACATAAGCCATAAAATTACGTATATGTATTTACATAAGGTCGATCATAAATTTTGTTCAACATTTGCAATAATTTTCCGAAGCCCTTTAAATCTGACGATGGTATTTCTAGAGGACATGCAGTGCTGCCAAATATTTCCCATTTTATTTATTCGATGCTTGCAGTTCTCAACTCACGACACTTGTGTTAAACCCAGATAACCAATGTGCTGTTTCTGCATCTTGTACGTGACAAGGACTCTCACAAGACTGAATGTGTTTAAATCATTAGGGCCGGACAGTTGGTCAGTGGGTTGGAGTTGGGATAAGGTTAGGTGATATGAACGAGATATTGACTTATTGTAATATAAAAATTAAACGATAAGAAAACTAGATACTTTGATAAACTGTTGATAAAGAGCATTGCTTGATAGCACATGTCACAACACGGTTGACAAACAATATTTCCAGCCAAACGTATGGTTGTCTTTTAAGAATGGGCAACCTATGCCCAAATAAATGCGCAGAAAACGTGATTGAGTTAGCCAAGCATGGTACTGATTTGGTAATATTATGAAAGTGTCAAGTGTGCTCACAGAGGAAACTTCGATGTTGGTGAAGAAAAGGAAAGCTCAGTGGCCACAACCTCTTTTTAAAAAGGAGATATTGTGGATAAACAATATAAAAAGACATTGGTGGTGTGGTGGTACAATTTATAGTCCAACACACAACAGCCTGGTGCTGTGCATTGTAAACTGCCGGAAACTTGCGCCAACTGGAACTGCAAAATACTGCAGCCATAGACTATATGAGCAAAAGTACTGGGACCCCTGGCTATTACACCCAGAGGAAATTGTATAGCATCACATTCTAAGTCTTTAGGCATCAGTATGGAGTTGGTCCCCCTTTGCAGCTATAACAGCTGCCACTCTTCTGGGAAGGCTTTCCACAAGATTTTGGAGTGTGTCTATGGGAATATGCGCATCAAGATATTTTGGACAATTCCATGCATAAAAGATTGTGGGAACAGTTTGGGGAAGGCCCTTTTCTGTTCCAGCGTGACTGTGCCCCAGTGTACAAAGCAAGGTCCATGAAGACATGGTTGGGTGAGTTTGGTGTGGAAGAACTTGACTGGCCTCACTGAGCCTTGACACCTTTGAGATGAACTAGAATGGCGATTGCGAGCCAGGCCTTCAGATCCAACATCAGTGCCTGACCTCACGAATGCTCTTCTGGATGAATGGGCAAAAATTCCCACAGACACAGTCCAAAATCTTGGGGAAAATTTTCCCAGAAGAGTGGCAGCTTTTAAAGCTGCAACGGTGGGACCAACTCCATACTGATGCCTGAGGATTTAGAATAGGATGTCATGAAAGTTCCGTTAGATGTACTGGCCAGATGTCTCAATACTTTTATCCATATAGTGTATTTCACCACTCAAAGCACTGCCATTCAGTAGAACATACAGAGTGTATGTGCCCACAGTCACAGGCATTAATTAGCAATTAGGGTTTCCACATTCAATTTGAAGAAATACTGGAGGAATCGCGTCCTGTATCGGTTCAAAATAGAACACAGAGTTATATATTTCAATACGGGATAACACCACAATGGATATTGAGATCAGAGTTGAATTTTTATCATTTTTACATTTTTATTTGTCCGTTGTACAAACAGGTTAACTATCCAGCATGGTCAAATCCTTTTCCTGTAACGAGCAGTGAGACAGTAAGAGAAAACCCCAGCAACAATCCGTACTCTTGGCGTTTTCTACTGTTACACCCTACCACAAAAAGTTGTTTTTTTGTGTAATTTACAGAAACACCTGTTTACTTTGTGTGAACATCTGCACTGCTCAATTATTCCATATGTGTTGTGATTTGGTGTGCAGTTCGACATGGGGGTAGTCACAGGTACATCAAATGGATTAGATCTTAGTCAGTTTGCGTACCTGTTAGATGACATCTTGCCTTCTGTCTCTCTCAGGCTGTCTGGATAGACATTTTTGTATAAGTGGATTGTTGTATTGAATATAATTGTGCTTCTGCATTCAACACTTCATTGTAGCACTGCTGGGGAACTGCTGTTAGAATTATTAGCTGAAAATATTTAACGCATGGCTGTTCACATTTAAACTCCTCCTTTACTTACAATTGTATTTCCTGGCAGGAGGACAATTACAGTATAGTAAAATAACAAATGATGCAAGTGTATTTCAGCTGGTGACTAACAGATCTTAATCTTTAAACATCAAGTTATACCTGGTTACAAGTGTCCAGGAAATAGGCTGGTTTTAATTACTAGAACTCAATACTGCACTTTGGTTTCCCACTTGGCCTTTAAGAATCATATTAGAGATTTTTTACTAATATATTGAAAAATGTTGCTATTTGTTAATTAATGTACATGCTAAGAAAATACATAATGAAACAAAGACACAAAACACCACTAAGATCATATTAGTTTCCAAATTACTGGTTACCTGTTTTTCTCAATGAGTGTCTTGATTGGTGGATTTCTTCTTGTTGCCAATCAAATCATATAACTCTCACTGTATAAATAATAAACAAAGCAGTACAATTTTTTATTTTTTTCCAAATCTATGTCGAATATCTCATTCTCAGTGCAAACCTAATATGCCCTGTTTGGTTTAATATGCTCATATTGAATAATGCAGAGAGTCCCCAGTTTACAAATGAGATCCATTCCCTAACTCAGCCTTTAAGTCAAATTTGTAGGTAAGTCAAAATAATAATACATTACATAATACAGTAATAAAATAACTACAAATGTTACGGTACTGTACTGTACCTACAGCCGACAAACTGCTGAAGCCTTGCAATGTTTTCACGAGTGTCAGAAAGTAGCGTGTTCGTTCATTATTACAAACCATTATATTAAACCCAAATCTTTAGTATAATGGTCTCTATGGCAGTCTGTTTGTAAGTCCGAGTTGTCGGTAAGCTGGGTGTTCTTAACCCAGGACCTGCCTGTAAATGTCTAAAAATGGTGTGGTACCAGGTTGACACACCATCAGTAATTGTTCTTCTAACTATATTTGGTTTATCTATAATAGTTGTTTGCATTTTGCTTCCTCTTCCTTTCATCCATTTTTTAGTCATTAGTGCCAAAAATATCCAGTGTAGGTATTTGGTACATGCACTCCAGTAAACATTTTAATGTGCACTGAACCATTGCCAACTTTATTAATATTCTTTCATCTGTTCCTTCTCTTAAGTGCCCCTCCCATTTGCTCATAAGATACTCTTCAAAAGATCTGCGTGTGACGGAATCCGACTTCTGTCTTTGTATCTGATGCTGTTGTTTACAGCCTGAGGCATAGACAAGCACTCTTGTGCTCTCTCTCTCTCTCTCTCTCTCTCTTTCTCTCTCTCTCGCTCATTCACTCACTCACTCACTCACTTTGGCTCCCACACACACATACACATTTGAGAACACACAGTAACACACCACTGGGCTTTCACTGACACACACACGCCTGTCTCATTGATCAGGCATCGAGCTTTGAGGCCTGTTCCACACCAGCTAGACTGGGGGTTTTTTTTCTCCTGGCACATTTCTGTCCTTCATTTAACTCATGGATCGTCATTAGTCTAAGGTCAAACTGCAGGGTCTATCCCTAGCATCACCTACCAGAGCCGAGAAAATGCCCCACTGATTACTCTTTTAAAATGCTCCATAACATGTACATTGATGGACAGCTAACCAGATCACTCTCTCAGAGCCTGAAAAATGCACTTCCAGGTCAGCCTCTATTCCATATGATTTTGTGTTATTAGTGTTCCACATTATTACGGAGGGTTCATATGTAAGAAGACAGGTATGCACATAAACAAACTCGATACTCTTCTGTCTCATGCCCACTCTAATGCACATTCTCATATTGCCATACCATGTCTGTGTCTCATTCAGAAGACTTTTCTTTCACTCTTTTCCCTGTCTGTCTCCTGTCAGCCTAAACCCTTCCCTCAATTTTTTTAATGAAGCCCCTTTTTCTCTCTCTCTCCCCCTTACACACACACACACAAACACACACACATACACCATCATACTGTAGAAAAAAAAGAACTCCTGAGAAATTAATTCTATTTCAATTCAAGGACATAAGCAAACACACTTTGCCATTGGTGCTGGAATCGGAAATTGTGCAATATTGGAATATTGCAGTTGCACCTCAAAGATGGGGATTTCGACATGCGAGGTCTAAAGTGTTGCATACATACAGTGGGACCACCATAGTCTCAGTTTCATTAGCCTCGGTTTCAGTTATTCCCAGTTAAACGCAGCCTAAAAAAAGGAAATTCCAGAAATAAATAGTTCATAAGTTCCAAACCACTCGCCAGATGAGCGCAGGCTGTAAGATTGCCAAATCTGCCAGCCTAGTCACACTCAGTACATGTCGCCCCTCCCTTTGTCCCCCATACCCACCCTTGTATAAAAAATGTATAAAAAGCATGATTTTTATTGCTCTGTCATCCCTTGATATATTTCTTTCTCATTACTCTATCATCTCTTGAGAATTAGGCTACAATGTCAGAATCCCTTTCATTCAAGAGAAAGTACAGTACTGTGCAATTATGTATAATGTACTGTATAATTACTATATTTCATGTTGGTAATGTTACTGTGCGTAATTTATCAATTAAACTTTAACATAAGTATGTTTACAAAAATCATGTTATATACGAGGTCTGCGGGTGTTTCACTTTTATTATGGTAGGTTTTGGAACACATCACCCGCAGATACAGGGGACTACGGTATTTGTTTTGAAAACAGTCTTCTTGGCTTCCGATTTAATGTGCACCCTGTCTCATACACTCTTTCCTGAGATGTTGGCGTGTAACAGTTCACCCAAAAAAATGGAAACCGTGGTACACAGGTCACAGATGGGTACACTGAATTTATTTATGACAAATCAATTATCGTGCTGAAAATACACAACTCTTTTTGTAGGAACTTCGGAATTTCCTAGAGTCACAGATAGATGTAATCTCACACACTATAGGTCAAAATATTAAAAAGTTAGGGAAATAAATAAAGCCATAAATAAAGACACAGGACCGTGGTCTCATCTCTCAAGTAATCTCTTGTGTGATTGCTTAGTGACGATTCAACCAGTCAGTGGTTGCTTTTCAATACCAAGAATGCGAAGATCGTACTTGTGGTCTTGGCAAGACCAGTCTTGCTAACTTGAATGAGTCGTGGGATTGGTGTCATTTGGTGAGGATGCCTCCGATGTACCCCTGATATTTGGGGCGGGGCAAGAACAACATCCAGGGATTTTTACCGTACCTTCTGTTCTTAGTATAGGAACTGGTCTTCAGCAATGGGAGATGATGTAAAACAGGTACACAAGAACACAAGTACGGTCAAGTACACATATTGAGAAAACCCCTTAATACTTGCTCCCATGATACCTTGCATAAATTATGGCCATGACTTCCGCTTTGTTGCACCACTGAACTGCATTGGCGTTTTTGATCAATAGTGATAAAATAACAAATCGATATGTGGGCACAAAGCCTGTCAACTCTGAAACGCATCAATGTTGTCATACCTCTGCCTTCTATGGTTGATGGATGGGGAAGAATGGCATGAAGAAGTGGCCACATACAGTAAAAAATGTAGTACCGGTGTAACGGACTGTAACTGATCCGTAATTTGCGCGGATACCCCTCATGGTTCGACATCTGTGAACTACAGATTAATTGCAAAGTTTAAGCATGAAATACAGTTTTACTGCTGCTGTTACTGTTTAAAGGAATAATTCCCTAAATCTCGATGTTAGTCCATAGAGGACTTGCATTCAGGGCTTGAAATTCATTTCTCTCAATGTAGCACATGGGGGGAGGTTAAGTTTTTGGTGGGAACGCAATAAAAAAACAAACTGCATGGATTCAATAGCAGTAGCTATGACATTATTAGTGGAATCCGCTTCCCTCATTCTCTTGACAAATGCTGTTTGCGTGCATTCTCAAAACAAATCATGATCTTAAAAAAACAGCTTTGGTTACGTTGAGATCAGGAGAAAAATAAAGTCGGGATCTCCCCATAACATGTCAGAAAAATATAACGATGGATGTCCTCTGTGAACTTCCGTACAAAGCAGAGTTGCACTGAAAAGATACAGACAAAGCAGGAAAGCAAAGTTATATTTGTGTATCTTTTTTGATCCAAAAAAGAATCAGATTCGTAACCGTGATACGATCAGAACGTGAGTTTTCTGATCCGTCACACCCCTATTATTTAGTTACTTCATCGACTGACAGTGAGGCGATAAAAAATGTTAAAAGCTACGAGACGTGTCAGTGTCTCCGCAGCAACAAGGATGGAAGCATTTTGTTAAAGGGAGTGGGAATTAATCTTGCTTCCGTTGGTTTCTTGTCAACAAAATGACATGAACATATGTAGAGGGTTTTCAATGGTCTCTTTAAGTTTAGGTGCTTCAACCAGTTTCATCTCAATTCTTCATCTTCTGGCAGGCGATGGAAGGTGTGCCAAGATCGACAGCTACAGTCCATCTTTGTTTGTGGCGCATGATTGTCGCATTGCTGTTTCAGCCACACGTTCAGCTTAGCCTGGTCATTAGTGAGCTCCATAGTGCCACTGCAGGCAACGCTAAAGCCACAGAGAGAAGAAAAAATCCACCAAAAAGCAATATATGTAACACTATATATGTTAGATGCGTTTGAAGGGACCGCTGCGGGTGGCTAGCACTCAAAAGCATGACAAGTTCTTGCCAGTTTACGCATACTTCCGCTGCTTCACCAGAAGTTACTCATAATTATTTCCACAGTAGTGCCCCCAGAAATAAGGTGGAAAGAATTAGGCAGGGATGGGAATTTGGGTCAGAGTAAAATGCACGCCGAGCTTAAAAGTTACTTAAAAGCATAGACGGGCGGGCGGATGGACAGACTAGCGCCTTAGTAGTGTTTGCACAGATGGAATGATTGATTTTTGCTGTTCCTCTCCCAACTCTTTTGTTTCTTCAGGTGAGGTCTTTGACTACCTTGTGTCACATGGGAGAATGAAGGAGAAAGAAGCACGAGCCAAATTCCGGCAGGTGAGACTTGAGGATCGCAGCTGCAGCCTTCTAATGTGTTACACTAATCCAGTGTTAAGAGCACGAGTGTTATTTTATGACACTTAACTAAGCTGCTGCTGCTTCTATGTTTGTCCTCTACAGATTGTGTCTGCTGTTCACTACTGTCACCAGAAAAACATTGTTCACAGGGACCTCAAGGTCAGTACATTGCCATGGTGAAAACGAGTATATTTGTGATTTCTTTAGTACACCGTCACCCTGAAAAAGATAAGCAGAACAAATATATGGGATTATTTTGAATCCTTGAACGTAACAGAAACCATGAGCTCTGTTTAAAGAGGATTTCAGAGAAATAAATGTTGTCTTTCATAGAAGTGAAGGACCCAAGAAGCTTTTCAGTAGTGGCTTGGTATGTGTGGACACACATGATCCTTTTGAGAAGAAACCAGTATTGTTTTTTTTAGTGACGCTTACATTAACTGGACCTTCATAATGTCTTTATAATGCATTCATAGAACATTCATAAGCAGCATGTAAGTATACCATAACATCCTAACATACCGTAACAGCTTTAATATACATTAATAACAAACATTATACAATTATACAAGTTTAATGTTTATTATTATCATATTATCATTATTATATAATGCATTTTAAAGCTGTTATAGTGTGCTAGAATGTTAGGTATACTTCTATGCTGCTTATGAATATGCAATCATATAAAAAGGATAGCTATATTTTAGTATTTGGCTATGATGCACAACTTTTGCTGCAACATTTATGCCACATGCTGGGATATCTAAAATAAGAGTATAATAAGATTATAAACTTTCTAATTCATGTTTGTGCCACTGTTATTGGCACAGGTCTATAAACATAACAACTGTAAGTTGGCGTCTCGCTCAGACATTTCAGTTTGTTGTGCTGCTGGGAGCTAGTTGTGACTTTATGCTTAAGAAATTGCTTAGGATATAGCAAACAGCATCCAGTCCTGGACACGGAAAACCGAAAGTGGTGCAGCTCCTATAACTCCGCCCACACACCTCTAATCATTCTCTCTATTGGCTGATGCAGGCGGAGAACCTCCTGCTGGACGCCGACTCCAACATAAAGATTGCAGACTTTGGCTTCAGCAACGAGTTCACACTGGGTAACAAGCTCGACACTTTCTGCGGCAGCCCCCCCTACGCTGCCCCCGAGCTCTTCCAGGGCAAGAAGTACGACGGGCCCGAGGTGGACATCTGGAGCCTGGGGGTCATCCTCTACACGCTGGTCAGCGGCTCGCTGCCGTTCGACGGGCAGAATCTCAAGGCAAGGCTGTTTCTCCTGTTGCTGTCCCCCCGTATTCCTGCTTTGTGACATTTGTAGATTGGAAAATATTGTAACTTAATTCCTGAAACTGTATGCTGGCATTTTCAAATATCTACAACTGGAAGTGAAAACGGCACCGTAGTGTCATAATTCACCGTAAAGAATCGAAGGCTTCGAATTTGTCTGGAGTTCCCATGTGCTGTGGAATATAGCTTTTTGTGTACCTGAAGATTTAATTATTCTAACAGTGCTGTTTGTGACTAGTGATAGTGCCAGCCGTTTTCCAAGTCTGGAAATCAGTCAGTTAGGATCCATCGATTAATCAATCTTTATTTATAATCACAGGGTTTACAGAGTGCTTTACAGATGGTTAAAAGAAAGGAATTAACATAAGCATAGAAGAAATAACAATAAGCACAGAAAAAAATAGAAATACAATCCATTTTTGATAAATATAACAAAAATAATAATAATAATAATACTAATAATAATACTTAATAATAAAATACCACAAAAAAACGCCAGACTTTGGCCATCCACTTTCTTGGTAGGGGACTCTAGTCCTGACCACACCGGAGACTCTAGCTCCTACCTCACAGGGGACTCTAGCTCCTGCCTCACAGGGGACTCTAGCCCCAACGACCCCGGGGACTCTAGCTCCTACCTCACAGGGGACTCTAGCCCCAACGACCCCGGGGGCTCTAGCTCCTACCTCACAGGGGACTCTAGCCCCTGCCTCACAGGGGACTCTAGCCCCAATGACCCCGGGGACTCTAGCCCCTGCCTCACAGGGGACTCTAGCCCCAACGACCCCGGGGACTCTAGCTCCTACCTCACATGGGACTCTAGCCCCTAGGATGACTGAGAACCAGGTTCATTTAGCACAGATTCACTTTGGACAGAAAGTAAGAACTGTCTAGTAGAAGGAAGCTAGACTTACCCAATATCATGCTCGTATTGTTTTCAGTGTGTCAGACTTAGAAGCGGTTGAAACCCCAGCCGTTTGTCATCATGGCGTAGCTGAGGAAAGGCCGGAGGGCCATGCCAGTTGTTCACATATGCAGACACATGTCGTACCACAGGAGCTACGGGAGCGGGTGCTGAGGGGGAAGTACCGAGTGCCCTTCTACATGTCGACGGACTGTGAGGGCATCCTGCGCAGGTTCCTGGTGCTTAACCCCACCAAGCGCTGCACACTGGAGGTGAGTGAAAACCTTCCAGTGTTCTCACAGGCACAGCAAGCGGGCATAGGGTAGACTGCGGGCACAGTGTGGGGAACTTCATGCCGGGATCAAGAGCTGACAGGAATCCAGGCCTCTTGGTGGAGATGACCGTTTCTGATGTTCTGATGTGTAGGTAGTTACTGAAAAGCAGACCACTGAGGAAATCCGTTTGAGATATCCCTCAAATTTAGGTTGGCTAATCCCGGTTTGACTTCATCACGGAAACTTCCCAGAAATAATCTGGATCCAACTCCTGAAATATAAAGCACTGTTACCCTCATCATAGTGGTAGTCTTAAATCAAGCCCAGGCGTGTGTCATTTGCTCTCAAAGTGCCAACTTGCTGATGTTTAGTTAAATCTTTATAAAGCCGTATTTGTCGTCATTTCTGAGTCATTTGTCATATAATTAGAAATGGGAGAGAGATCCTGCTGCAAACCCAAATTAATAAACGACTCCGCTCTCTGGGTCTGAGGCCGTCTTGATTATCAAGGCTCTGTGTGCTGAAAACCTTGCACAGGTTAGAATTGCTCTCAGCTGTTCCTGTGTGATAATTGTCACCAAACCCAGCAAATCATGAAAGACAAGTGGATGAATGTTGGGTACGAGGGTGAGGAGTTGAAGCCCCATGTGGAGCCAGTAGAAGACTACAACGACGCCAGCCGAATAGGTGAGCGCCCAGATCCCGCCCTTCCCATTCATTTTCGATCATCATCGAATTTTCTCATGCACCCAGTTAGTTCATTCTAGCCTTTAATTTTGTAGCTATAGCCCTGATGTGCCCCAGCAATTCCTATATCCAACTATCTAACCATTCTTGGATTCTCCCTACATCTCTTCTTGGCTTTTTCATGTTAACTTCCTCACGTCTTTTACTTTGAACAGGCTTTATGTCATTTGTACCCCCCCGTTATCAAACTGTATTGATATATTCAGCTTTTGGTGGTATAATATTCAGAAAGAGGGGACAAAACAATTCATCTCCTTGTTACTGTTCTTCAGAGGTGATGGTGGGAATGGGCTACTCCCGTGAGGAGATCAAGGACGCTTTGACCAATCAGAAGTACAACGATGTCACCGCCACTTACCTGCTGCTGGGCCGCAAGAACGAGGTGAGTCTGTTCAAGACATGTGACCAGTAAAGAGCCTTGAGTAAGTCAGTCACTTTTTTACACATTTGCCATTTCGGTCCTGTTTATTACTTTATTGCTTGTATATCCGGGACACTAGCTGCCCCCACTGAAGCAGTCTGCTCAGTATGGTCATCGTATGTTTCCCCGGCCGATTTCAGCAGGATAGCAGCGAGTCCCGGACAGGCAGCAGTCTCTCGCTAGCTCGGGTCAGACCTAGCACCATCACCAACGGCACCAGCAAGCACTCCTCCTCAGCCACCTCTACTTCTACCTCCACCTCTTCGCACGGCAAAACGCAGCGCAGCGCCTCCACCTACCACAGGCAGCGGAGGCACAGCGACTTCTGTGAGTACCAGCAGATACACAGACGTGAGCATGTCTACAGACATGGCAGGCGTGATGTCAGCATGGTGCCTCTTTCTGATTGGTCGTCAGTGACTGTTACACGGTGCCCTGCTTTGTTGTATTTACTTTTACTAGAGCATTAATTAATTGTGCACATGATTGAAACTGCAAATATGAATTTATGGCTTGGTAACATGCTTTATTTTGAAAAAGATACAAACAAAAATTGTTTTTATTAAATTTGATACATAGTGTTACAATGTTGCAGTTACTCATATTTATTTTATGAAATCCATTGAAAAATATCATTTTTAATTATTGTCGTTTTAAAGAATAGGGGTAATTAGGATTTCATTTGAGAACTCCGGCAATATGTAGGCTCTTCTTGCTAAACATACTTTTATGTGTTTACATCATTGTGCACATGACATACTCAATAAAATAAAACAACAATAAAAATGGATGAAAGGATTTATTACAGAACCATCCTGCCATGTAGATTGGGTTAGAAAATTTCTTCTGGTTCTTTATGACCAATAATTCTCTTAATCACGTTCTCCCTCATTTCCCAAGGTATACCTAACTACTTTTTGCAAATATTTTGTTTATGGAAGCATCAGACAATGTCTCTCAAGTTATCTTGAGCATATTCTTTTCTTCCATCGTTTATTTATTCTGCATTGTTCAAAACATCATTTTATGTTTAGTAATCATTAATGTTCACTTATTGCTTTTATTGTCTCCTGAATATTAGTTGCAATAACCCATTGGCCTTGAAATGTTAATATGCAGGTGTTTTATTCAGAATGAACACTGACTTATAAATCAGGGTGCATGCAGTCTTTGTTGGAGTCCTAAATATTAAGACTGAGCACCATTGCTGTCCTGATTAGGATCCATTTGAATTGTTTATGTACTTTAGAGGAATGTTTTCCATAATGGATATTTAACATGGTGTAGAAGCTCTGTTGATCACTTTGGTGAACACTTTATGTTGATCAGTGTTTCCCAATCTGGTCCCAATCAGGACCCCCCCCCAGACAGTCCATGTTTTTGCTCTACTGGGAGCTGGGAGGGAGCAGAATCGTGGACTGTCTGGGGGTCCCAAATGACCAGATTATATCAGAATAAACAAAAAAGTAACAAGCAACAATAATAGGACACACCATGTCGGAGACGTTGTTTAGCATCCATTAGTGTGGCGGACAGGGCAGCTTCCCGGCAGTAAGTCTGTGGTACGGTGTGGCATGCAGGCGGACCCTCCCTGCCGGTGACACAGCCGAAGCGCAGTCCGACGAGCACGGGGGACGGCGAGCTGAAGGAGGAGCGCCTGCCGTCGCGGAAGGCCAGCTGTAGCGTGGTGGGCAGCCGCAGCATCCCGCCGTCTAGCCCGATGGTCAGCAGCGCCAACAACCCCAACAAGTCCGAGATCCCCGACCGCCGCAAAGAGATTAACGCCACCACGGTGAGGAGGGCCGGGTGCGGCTTGGGCTAAATGTCAGAATGAGACGAGGGATATGGCCGCCTTGCAATTAGACTGCAGAGTTTACCTTTGAAGGGAGGTGGCAAGATGGTGGTGCCGCAGTGGCCTCACTCCCCTGGGACCAGGGTTCGAGTCTCCCCCATGGCTCTATGTGTGGAGTTTGCATGCTCTCCCCGTGTCTTCCTGGGGTTCCCTCTATGTCCCCTGTTTCACCCCCACAGCCGAAAAACATGCTGCGGTTAACTGGAGTAACCAAATTGCCCTTCGGTGTTTATGAGTGAATGTGCCCTGCAATGGGTTAGCCCCCCACCCCAGGCTACTCCCTGCCTTGCACCCATAGGCTCCAGACCCCCCACAACAATAGGATAAGCAGCTACAGAAAATGGATGGTTGGGGGAGTGGTTGATGCACTTTTATGTCATAGTTACCATTCAGCTACTAATTTGCTGGTGGTCCTGTTTTTAAACAGACCCAGCTGTAATCACAAAAAGGATTTTGCATTGAAAATCAATATGTTACTGTCCCGAATCCCAATACCACTCTCCGTTGTTTTTGGCTCCACCCCTGCGCTCCAGAATAACATCCCAGCCAGTGCGATGACCCGGCGTAACACCTACGTGTGCACAGATCGTTCCAGCACTGACAGACACTCCCTGTTACAAAACGGCAAAGAGAACAGGTAAGAAAATCACGTGTTAGCTTTATGTTTGGTAAGTGGGACAGAGGTATATGGCTCAGGTTTGCGTAGTTGTGTTTTCTCAGTGCTATACCGCTCCTTCTCGCTTTCCCTGATGCTGCACCTCAGCTCCCTGGCCCACCGCCTGCCGCCTGCGTCTCCCTCCACCCAAAGCATCGCCGGGGCAGGAGCGTCAGGGTCCTCCTCGGGGGAGCGATCCCGACTGACCCGCGGATCCACCATCCGCAGCACTTTCCACGGGGGTCAGTTGAGGGACCGCCGGCCCCCAGCCCACGCCGCGCCGCCCACCTCGCCCACCCTGTCTCACGACGCGAGCCCTTTGCCCCACGCTAGGAGCCGGGCCACCTCCAATCTCTTTAGTAAACTAACCTCCAAGCTCACGCGCAGGTAAGTGAGGAGCAAAGCCGGGAACCACGAACTAACCGACATGCCGGTTTCCACAGGGGTCAGATGATACACAGATTACATTAGATTACATGTCTGTAAAGCATTTTAATATGGATTATATTGTTCATTCTACTGTGCCAGTAAAGGTAAGCATTTAGATTGTATTAAAAAACAATGGTGAGTGCAAAAGTTAATTGGATTTTATTTTCATTTTCTCAAATTGATTAATAGTGGCCGCACTGAAACATTCTAAGCACTGGTAACTGTGTAATCAGAAAAGGTTCCTGGTACCTATAGGATGCATTCACCCTGAAATGTAGCTGCATTTGTCAAACTTCTGTTATTCTAAGGTACTAGATTTGTTCCAAAAGCAGCCAAAAAGATCAGAGGCAAATGCTGGAAAGCACAGAGAGAAATGATCTATTAGTACATTATTGGGGTACTGTGCAAATTTGCCATTTCTGAAATTCCGAACTGCGGTGGAATTATCAAATTCTCTGGTTCAGTTTCACAAAATATAAAATGTTTAATATGAATACAAAAACAGCACATGACTCAGATTAAAGTCAATCCTGGCCGTAGTGGTTCCTATATCATATTTTGTATCATATGCATCATATTTTGTGGATGCTGTTTATCAACAGTGAGCTGGATGCTTCTCAGAATAGAGTGAAATAAATGTGATTAAATAAATCCTTCAGTAAGCACATGACCTCAGAATGAGACCTAGGTTCATCTTCCAGCACACTGTGATGCCAAGAATGGCTTAAAAAAAAATAACAAATGACTGTCCTAGAATGAACCAGATAAAGACTGCAACCTGATTGAAACTGAATGTGAGGATTAGTGTTCAATACTGAGGTCCATCTGGTGTCCTATTGGCTCTGTAATTGCTCAATTGAAATATATGTGTACCAAGTAACCATTAGGTGCTCTTTAATGACCAGTAGATGCTGTAGATCTGATGTATCTTATTAATATTTATTAATATAAATTATTTCTTAGGAATTTTATAAGCTGTATTTAACCACACTCTTCTGAGGCCCTCCTTGAAGGAAAGTTTAAAGCCTATATGTAAAATAAAATCATAACATGAGGAACAATTTACAAAGGAACACATCAGTGCATGGAAGGAGCCCTACGAAGGGTGGACCTAGAAATATGTGTTCCTTATGTATAGAGCCCAGCAGGGGTCCTCTCTGCAGCTCTAGAATCCATCCATTCCTACGGACAACTAGAATGACATATCTCCCCCTTTGGGCATAGACGTAGGCAAGCAGAGAGCTGGTTACGTTGTATGAATGAGCGGATGCAAGGTGGACGCCGCCCTTATTCAGCATTGACTGTCCTCAGGCTGCTTTCTAGATTAACTTCCGGCCTCAAACCCAAGGCAGCATCTCCCCCTTCCTCAGTCTTGGTGACTGAGTGCTGTGTTTTTGTTTTTTTTTCCTATTCTTATATTTGTTTGCCCTTTTTTCCTTGCCAATCAGCCACAACCTCTCTCCCCTCTCTGTCTCCTCTGCACTTTCTCTTCTCTGTTTCTTCCTTTCTTTTGACTCCAGGGTCAATCTTGACCCTTCTAAGCGCCAGAGCTCAAACAAGTCTGTCTCGGGCTGTACTCTTCCACAGGGATCAAAAACAGTTAGTAAGTTTTCTTCCCGTGTTTCCAACTATTTCTCTCTGTCTGTCTGCCTGCTCTATTGCCTGCCTGCTTGTGTGGCTGCCTGTCACTCAGATTCCCCATTTTCATTGCTACCAGTCTGCTACCTGCTTTTCGAAAGGATCATGGCTCAGAGAGTCCCCTGGAGGTCACCGCTGGCATTACACATACTTGACTGGGTACAAAGGCTTCATTCTTTCAGTTAATTCCCAGAATCTTGCAGTTAATTCCCATCAGCACGTGAGGGTTAGCGCACACATTCAAAACCTTGATGCTTTACATAAAAAACATCCCAGAAGACTTGGCCATGCGTGTTTACAGGATTACTTGCAGTGCTATTGAGTCTTTAAGGGAAGTGAAGCTTCCGTCTTGAGTCCAGTTCTGTTGAAATATGTGAGACAGTGTCATAAAATGGCTACTCTCTGATTAGGCCTTGAACTCCAATGGACATTCTGATTTTTTTTTTCCTGCTTTTTCGATGTATTGTGACTGCCTCAGGATTTAATGTAATGTTTTTCTGTCTCTGGACACCTCATAACTAACTCCATAAAAATAGAGGAACCCGTTTGTCTCCACACAAGTCTTTTAGCTGATTTTTCATACAGGATTGTCCATTGTAATCTACATGATGTCCATGTTAAGTTCTCTGGACCTGGTATTGCAGTGTGAAGCCCCAGATCCACCAGTCTTACTTGGTTTCAGACACGTAGCCAAGGTTTCCAGACACGTAGCCAAGTAGCCTCCCCCATGCTGTCACGAGGGAGATAAGTTCGCAAAAGGCTACTGGGCCGTGGCTTCAATACAAGCAGCTAGTTGTCAGCGTGGATTATTGACGCAGTAAACCTACTTAAGCACCTCATTCTTGGTCAGAGAGAATTGCACAACCAGCGATCAACACGATGTGCCCTCCTGCAGTGACCTTTGGTGACTCAGAACTTTTATCTAGTTGGACTTTGCTGTTCCTCACGAAAGGTTCTTCATTGTGAACATTTTTTTAATACTGGGTTTGGTCTACATGACCACTTTAACATAAAGGTATGACTTAGTGCTGTTGTCCAGAGGTAGAAAACCTCATGATCTTTTTATCTTCCTTTTTGTCCCCTATTTATTTTCTGGTCATTTTTTATGTTTTTCTTTTTTTGTGAATGCTCATATGGTTTATGTCATTGCGCTGAATTGATGTTTTTGTGCACTTGCCAAGTTTCTTGGGGATGCTGGTTATGGATATTTTCTCCATTCCCTTCCTCCATTCGTTCCTAACACTAGGCTTTGTCTTCCTCTGAAGGGTCACAGACGAACCTGAGAGAGTCTCCAGATCTCCGGTCACAAGGTAAGGCTCTGCTGCAGCACCTCCTGGTGGTTGGAGGCTGAATTTACGTTTGCATTTCAGATCTGCTAGAACTATAAATGCCATAGTTTGCTTTCCCCACCCTTCCTAGTTTATAGGACATGTTTTTGATCCCAGGACCCTTATTAAAAAGCAAGCAAACTACTTACTGAAAGCAAGCAAAGCAATTTCTTTAGTATTTAATTTTTAACTTATTTAAAGGTGACTTTAAAACAGTACATGTAGCGAAAAATTATGTTTTGTCATGGAAGGCTCAGTGAGCATTGCTGTCACCTCTCCAGGTGTCCGAATCTCACTTTTACTCCTCTGGTTTGACCGTCTCTAAATTGTCCATAATATGTGCGCCCTGTGTCCTACAATCACCTCACCAGAGATGTGCATGCTTTTAAGCGGAATGCAATTAAATGTAATTATCAATAAGACGGACAATGGTTAGACCTGCGTAGTCATCAATCCTAAAAAAGCAGACAGTTAATGGAGTCGCATCTGGTTTTATTGCAGCTGAGATTGGAACAACATTTAAAATGTAGATTGGTCTCGCCCCAAAGGCAGTGGTTCCTGTTATAAGCAGAACTATATGCTGGTGTTGAGACGCTGGTCCCTCCTGTTTTTAGCCTCCATTGTGCTCCACATCTAACTCTTCATTTCTGTAAACGTTGTCAGTTAAACTGACCGTAGTGTCGGCTTCTCATCTACGGTGGAAAAGCGAATGGGGAAATTAAATGGCGTTCAAGTCATGGTGACTGTCGGTCTGAAAAACATCATGCGTTAAAAAAAAAAAAATTTAATACTGAAACTTTTCCCGCCCCCTGCAGTCGCCATCTACCTGGGCATCAAAAAGCGTCAGAGCCCCGGACCCCCCGATGCGGCTGGGATGTAAAGGTGCGCAGCCCCCGGGACCCGGCGGAGGTGGTCCTGGCATTGCGCGAGGCGGCCCAGGAATGCGGCTGCCAGGTCCATCTGGCTGGACCCTTCCTGCTATCCTGCACTCACGGGGTGGCCGGTTCGCGAGTGGCCTTCGAGGCCGAGGTGTGCCAGCTGCCGACGGGGCCGTCCGAGACCAGCGGCGTGCGCTTCAAGCGCCTCTGGGGGGCGCCTCTCGCCTTCCGGGACATTGCCACCAAAGTCTCCAAGGAATTGGAACTCTGAGGGTGATGGGGGTGGGGAGGGAGTGGGGGGGGGCAGAGGACAGACAGACTGGGACAAAAAAAAGGATGTTGAGGCAAACCTCTGTCTTGACTGCCATTGCTGCACCAATCCCATTGCTGCCCCCCCCCCCTGCTTTTCTGCCACATGGACACGCCGACTGACAGCTTGCTAATCACCCCCCTCCCACCCCCGCTGAAAGACATCAATACCCCTGGACCAAACCACCATCTGAATTATTTTTTGTTCTTCTCGATGAAATTGTCATCAAATTGATTATATACGTCATTCCTTTTCTCTACAGCTGCTATATATTCCCCCCCGCTCCCCCAGTCATGGAATCTTTTTTTTTTCCCCCCAGATTAATGCAGCTGAGCTTAGAGGATAAAGTATTTTAAAAGGGTAACGTCGACCAGAGCGATGTCATTCAGGACTTCTTTGTGAGGGTGGGATACACAGGAACACGTAGATTAATTGCATGAGCAGGAAAGATGCCCGATTTTCTCCCCCCCCCCCCTGTTATCGGTCCATTGGGTTCACACTTTGCTCTCTGATTATTTGGCCAGTTATGGCCGGAGCTTTAGCCTTCCGATACCAACAGTGTGCAAAGCAACTGGTAAGACGGCTCCTCTTCTGAGCCACTGTACTTCTTCTTCCCTACACACTAGCAGTACATATAGAGGAGCACTTTGTTCTGACAGTAAATACCCTTTCTGAAAGTTGTAGCCCCCTCTTATTTACCAAGTCGATTTTCTTGTTTACAGTTCGTCTTACATAAGTATTATGGTGAATCATCCGCCACAGCTTTGTCTTTTAGTTATAGTCTGATAGACAGATGGATACATGTTAGGACATTCAGTCATGGCAGTGAGGTGTTCCAACCTTCCCTCTAGCGTCTTAATACTCTGCTGAGCAGGTCAGTGTTGTTAAATAAAGAGGGCAACGATATCCACCCTCAAAACGACCCTAGAACAGGATAGAACAGCCAAAGGTTCTTAGATCTTAAACAAAGAACTGGTGTCTCACTCTTGTGTAGCTGAATCGGGATGGACTGAAATGTACCAACTGTTAGCACAAACCTTGCTTTCGTGAATTTTCAGTTACCTAATAACATTTTGGGTAGACATGTACAGGAATGGTGCTAAACCGTGACTGCCAAATCATCTGGTAAAGTGATCCAGTTTTTTTTTTTTCCCTTCTCTTCTAAGTGAGGCAGCCAGTCACACCTCGTAGCATGGGCCTGAGCCAGTCATTCTAGTTCAGGTCTGGAGATCATGGGTTCGAATGTGGACTGTGCCTCAGGTAGCAGCCAGCTTTTCATTAGTGTCTAAGTTGCCAAGGTGCCGTGCGTCGAATTAAAATCCCAGTGAGTTTGGTGTGACGGGATCAGGCCTGGGGAGACTGAGGCGGTGTTTCCGGCTGGGGTGTGGATTCACTTACGCGTTGGTCCGGTTCCTACCTGCGGTGGCTGTTCCACGCGCTGCTCGTTCCAACTCGCCTGTGAAGATGGAGGGAGTAACGGATCGCTCGTTTCACTTTTGCAAACCATTTGCTTGTTTTTTTTTTTCCATCTTTCGTCAGATCCCCATCCTTCCTTCCTCTAATGCCTGTGCATTACACCCACACATTTCCTCATGCACGCACGCACGCACACACACACACACACACACACACTCACGTACATACACAGACTGCCGCAGATCGGATTTCGCTACTATTCAACCCCCCCTTTTTGGCATTTTTGTTATTCTTATAAGGAAAGTGCACTGGAGTTTGTACAAATTTGAGCTGTGGTTTATCCAGACACTAAGTATATCTAACCTGTGCCGCATATACATGAATGCCAGAAACACGTTTCTCAAAGTGTGAAAGTCTTAAATGTAAAAGCTGTGATTTTGGTCACTCCCTTAGCTAGAAGATTTTCTAAACAAAACTTAAGAGGGCTTCTCTTCTTCAGCCGGTTGCATATATACTGTTAGAGCTTAGGGCTGTGTTTAGAGACTAGGAAGTAGTAATAGGTTTTAAACAGTTAATAATAAAGGGGATGCCCAGTAAGTATTTTTTGACTTGCAGTCCTGCATGTCTCCAGAAAAAGCAAAACAAAATAAAATTTCTTCCGTCACGTCTTTGGACATTTGCTTTTTTTTTTTCCCACATCACAGCATTTTAGTCATTCTGAGTAAATATCAGCAATTCATTAGGTCTCAAGGAGCAAAGAGCAGGTTTCACAAGGGGTATTTAAGGCTATTCCAGTAAGTGATAATGATGTTGGCCTTTTTTGGAGACTAGAGTTGTGGAAGAGTGTAATGTGTGGAAAGTGCCACTGTGAAGCCGATTAATCTGTTTGGCTTCCTTTGTTAGTCATTTAACGGGTCTTCAGGGAATTCACAGGACTGTAATAAATGCAACACGTTCTCAACTAGTCATGATCAACGTAAACCCATGTTCATATATAAATGCAATGTCTTTATTTTTTCTGCTGGTTTTCAAGCGCGACATTACATCAGATATGAACAAAGTTACAGCGGGCAGTGAAAACACACAGCAGGAAACTTGTGATAGGGAGTGTGGATTTCTGTGCTGCTGAGTTCGTGACCTGAGTGGATGTTTTTTTCCTATGTTACGGGAAGATATTCTCACACAGCTGTCATGGTGTTTGCGGGCAGTCTACAGATGACCGTTATTTTATGCTACCGATAGCCACGTGTCTTTGTGACCTTGTCAGTGTAAATTTTGATTTTGCACCAATGAGATTGACTATGGTCTGACCTGCATAATCGTCAGTCCTAAAAGATAGACAGCTAATGGAGTCACATCTGGTCTTATTGCAGCTGAGATTGGAACAACCTTTAAAATGTAGATTGGTCTCGCCTCAAAAGCAATTGTTCCTGTTATAAGCAGAACTATTTCCTGGAGCTAAGATGGGTATGGTTTTTCCCTCCTTTCACGACCTCCATTTTGGTCCGCATCTAACTGTATTCTACACACTCAGACATTCACACAACACAAACATGGTCCCTCTTGTTAAAACCCAGCAGAGTGCTTGTATTTGTACCATTGTGTAGAAACCAGATGAAAAATGAAACTATTGCTCATTATTTTTTTTCTTTACAATTTTTAAATTATTATTTTTTTTTCAGGTACTGACTGTGGTACCTTTAGATGTAAAGAAAAAATGGGAGTTAAGAAAAAAAATGAGAAATAAAAATCACTCATACTCACTTTTCTCTTTTTTTTTGTTCTTAATTGTTCAGGTCACTTTCGCTTTTATACTATATAAATGCACAAAAGGTTTATGCTTCAAAACTAATCCCTTTGGTTAATATCACTGGCTTCGTTCTCATTTATTGAGTCTAATGTATTAAATTAAGTTTGTTTGGAAAATATGAAATCAAAGGACAAGATGACACCATATCCTGATTGTTACATGGGGCTCAATTTATTGAATCAAATAATTTGTACAGCCAAAGGTCATGATTAAGGTGAAACCACAAGCAACTAGCAATGTGGCGGTTTGATCCCAGGATGTTACAATTGAGTTGGCGAAAACAGTGGAAAATGAAAAGTGGGAGAAAGGATAGGTAAATGAAAGAATGATGGAAAGAAAACCTGATGAAGAAGGTAAGCAGAGTCAAGAGTCTCTGGACAAGTCAGAGCAACGCAGCATTTTTTTTTTTTTTTACTCGTCCACACGTTGGTTGGCATGGTTACTTGTTCAATAATGTATTAAAAAAACCACGATTCTCACTTTACTTCTGGGCAGGGATCATATCGTCAATGGTGCCTCCTTTCTCCAGCTTCTTCTCCATCTCGACCATCAGCTTCACACCATCGACCACCAACTGGACTTGATAGACCTCAGAGGAGCCCAGGCGGTCAGCATTAGAGATATCAAAGATGCCGCCCACGGAAGCCGTGTCCACACCACCTGTGTGTAGCAGGTCAAAATTAACGTCAACGCCTGACTGATAAGCAGCCATCAGCTCTGCTGTATGGTGAATTTGTAGCGTCACATGATTGGCATTGTTGTATGGTCTGTGTAAGCCATAGTTTTTGTTGTTCGACATTCTTAATGTTTCTTTCAAATCACTAATATTAATTCAGAATACAAAGAACAAGGCTAATCTAAATGGTTGGATACTGTATTCAATAAGTAATTCATGTACTTTTTAATTAATTTTATAAACTCTTTATTTTTGTCATTACAGACTGTAGCTTTTATACCCTAGTGGCCGAAATTGTGGAAACACTTCCAGTTTTTAGAGATTGCAGAACTTTATTCAGCTGTTACTCCAGTTATTTATTTAATGATCGAATGTATGATATGATATGTAAACATTCTTAAATTGTTTGTAAACATTACCACCAATATTCATGTAGTAATTTTTAAAGCATTATGCCAAAAATGCTAAGTGTTAATTTTGGCCTTATTTATTGGCAGTTTGGTTTTTAATGCTGAAATGTATTGGGTTGCTTCAGGCTGGCGTGTAAATGCACCTGTGCCACGCTTCTGCAGACGCAGCCTGGTGAGGATCTCCTCGAACTTGGCGTGTGTGCTCAGCTTGGGCAGCTTGACGTGCACGCCGCCACGCAGCCCGGTGCCCAAGTTGGAGGGGCAGGTCAGCACGTAGCCAATGTGCTCGTTCCACATGAAGCCATGGTTGTGCTTCTTGAAGATCTCCTCAATCTGTGCACGTGAAACGACAGCCAGCAATTATCCCTAGAGGTGATGTTCCTGACAATGGGTGTTTCTCAATGTACGTACTTGACCATTCTTGTGTTCTCCTGTACCCGTTTGACTGTTATCTCCCATTGCCAAAGACCAGTTTCAATACCCAACAACAGAAATACGGAGGATGGCAAAAATCCCCGGATGTCGTTCTTGCCCCGCCCCAAATATCAAAGTTACATCGGTTGCATCCTCACCAATGAAAACAATCCCATGATTCACTGCGTCCTAAATTCGTTCTTGGGAGGAAAGTCAGCGAGAACACAAGTACGTTTTGTTGAGTTCTTGGTATTGAGCAGCACCCAACGTGCACCTACTTTTAAGTTGATATAGAGATAAGGATGGTGTGTTATGCAGGTATTTCTAGTGGGTATTACTGACAGTTAGCCAAATGGTTGTGAAATAGTAACCCTGTCACACTGTTAAACATTGCTGTGTAAAAACTTGTAAGATATGCATGACACATCAAGCAAATTTGCCTCTACAGGAGTCTAACATTAAACCCATATGATTACTACTAATAGTCTAAGAATAAAGTGTTAACGTATGGGTCATTAAAGGCTGCTGTCTGTCACGGCTTCCAATCATTATGGACTATGATTCTTTTGAGAATAAATTCATGAAATTCACAACTGTCCAAAAATAATAAGATGGTAGGAGGGTGACTCCTACCCTCTGGAGCCCGACGCAGAAGCGCCTGAAGACCTCTTTCATGTTGCCTCCTTTCTGCATGGAAATGACACGCAGGTGGTCTTCCTCGTTCACCCAGACCAGGAAGGTCTTTCCATCATTGTGCCTTTCAGGAGGGAAGAACCACATCATACAATAGACCCGGCAGTATCTAACAGCTGTTGGAATTCCTTAAAATGCTAAAGAAAGATGCTTCACTGTGTCCAGTTTTATCTCCTTTAGCACAGGATACATTGGACCATCCTTTATGGAGATAATGTCGTCCCACAATTCCTTGCAGCAGCAACATTTCGCACAAAGCTTTTCGTGGTTCATCCTTAGAACCTTGTAGTATCACGTGGCAGACCCACTTTGAAAACATCTGCCGTTATATAACTGCGCAGCCAAGTGTAAGTGCGCTCGGATTCTCTTAGCAGCATGGTTGTCTGCTCCTAGGTCCTCATGACTTTTCCTTCACACCTTTCCTTCACCTCATGACATTTTCCATTGGAGTCAAGGAAAAGTGATTAGGAAAATGACATGCTATTCAATGCACTTTTTAACAGAAACTACATGGACTGAAAAGACAAACTCACCAGATGCCTCTTGCGTCTGGCCAGTCACGTGCCATACCAGCGGCCAACAACAGGGGAGAGACCGGCTTGTCAAACAGGAAGTGGTCTGCAATGAGCTGCTCCTGCTCCTTATCAGACATGTCCTTCAGGGGGTAGTATTTGCCTTTGAACTCTCCATCCAAGCTGTTCAGGGCTATAGGATACGCAAGACATAATGTTCTGTGTGTTCCCATTTAGACTTCTAATCATTCAATGTAAAGCACTCTGTAACTGATGGCGCATTACCAGGGTGATTGTATTTATGTGTTCGCTACAATGTTTCAAAGATAACTGACAGCTGGAGAGACAACAGGGAGAAGGTTAATGCTTACCCTCGATAGATAGCTTCTCAATAGCCCTGCGCTCGCCGCGGCTGTTGTGGGGGGGGAGGGTAAACCCCTTGATGCTGCGGCCAGTGCGCACACGACTGCTGAGAACGTAGTTGGGGTCCAGGTCATCACCGCCCTGTATGGGTCAATTTCTTGGTTAGTTTCATAATATACTACTTAAACTAACCAAATCTGCCATTTAATTCAAATAAATTTTATTTATATAGCATAATTTCACATTACATTGTCTCAAAGGGCTTTACGTTATCACTGCCCAAAGACCTCAGTGAGCGAGCCAGAGGCAACAGTGGCGAGGAAAAACTCCCTAGAAGGAAGAAACCTTGGGAGGAACCAGACAAGCTACTATTTCTGTTGCACTGTCCACTTTGCTGCTGTAAAATGCAAATTTCCTACCTGTGGGACTAATAAATCTTACCTTAGCTACATCTAAGTCCTAATCTGAAAATCCTTGTGTCAAAAGTATTTTTAGGGGCATTTTATATAATATTATGAATTATATTAAATTTCATTCAAAACTAAAGCATAACCTTACCATAATGGAGAACTGGTACTTTCCCCAAAATATGTAAATATTTAGTAAATGTATTTTATGGGTAGCAAGTAAAATTGTAAAACACTTAGAAAACATGTTTAATGAAAAATGATGTTCGGGATCCATCACCTTTAGGTTCTCAAAGTTCAGGTCAGTCTTGTGCTTGTCTGTGGGCTTGTAGCCACCATGACGGTCGGAGATGATTGGGTCAAACAAATCCTTAAAGACGTCATAAGACTCCTCATCACCAGCAATGCAGCCCACGGTCATAATGAACGGGTGACCTGCGAGTTGGAATTAAGCATCACCGTAAAAACAGACACCCAAGAGCAATCTGGGTTGCTTGCTTCAATGCTTTTGCAAATCAGACAATACAGCCGTTTCAGTTCGATTACAATAGGCTGGTTGTGCTGCTAATCATAAAATAATTGAATATCTCAAATTATGATTTGTGCAATGTTTTAATGGCTGTCTGAGCACTGCACAGATGAGCCTTAATCCTCACTAACAATTTTATGATTTTCGTTATAATTATGGTGTGGAAACTGTAGTCTCCAGTTTTCCAGATGCTCCCAGAACGTTATCCCACTACTACAACTAAGATTAATAATATAACTAACAAAGGGTATGAGAGAGCAGTGGGTTACATTGTCGCTTTACACCACAAAGACCATGGGTCCAAGGCTGGATGATGAGTTTGCAGTACACATATAGCACATCCATAAAATAATATCTTATTACGAAAAATATTTTTCACCATTCATTGCATTAAAAGGAAATTAAGGTAATAATGTTATCATGACACTGACAGAACCTTTGTTAAAATGTAAAATATGGAAATTAACATTTTTGTAAGAATGTTCCCTGCTAACTTTGAGAGGACCTTTACAGAACTTTAACTTAAGTTCTGGAGAACTTTCCCTGAGCTGAGACAAAGCTAAACATCATAAAGACAATGGTGTCAGCACTGGGACTGTGAGCATCAAGGGGAATCCGCACCTGGGTTGTCCACACCAGTCTGGATGCAGTCATCCAGGGTGAATCCGCTGGGTGTTGACTTGCTCCTCAGCTTGTCATATATTTCCCTGGTTATGGCCTTGGACATGTGGTTGTTGTGCACTGTCAAGTCAGGGAACTCCTCGTCCGTGGTGAACTGCAATTTGTAGTCGTTGTGCTTGTTCTTAGTCATCGTTGCGTTTTTGACTTGATCTGCAAAAAAAAAAAAAACGTTATGCAAAGCGGATGAATATAAAGAGAACAAAACCCATATTTGATTTGTGATTTCGCTTTTGTGTGTGGTAAATCAGCCTACTCTGTCCCGGAATCTTTTCCAAAATGAGAGTTGATGGGCGGCTGATGCCCGCGTCATTATCGAATGTTGTCAATCCCTTGGTACCCTTACAGAACCTCTTCTGGCAGCTTCTATCCATTGACTCATGTTTCAGCTAAGAGTGCTGTCAGACTATCCTGTGTGCATATATGTACATGGAGCAGGTGGGATTTTTAATGTCTCCACCGTGCATATGCCCCAAATACGGACTAAGGCTCGAACTCCAGAGGACCAAAGAAAGAAAGTAAAATAGCCAATCACTCCACCCTTGTGTTTTTTCCCTGTTAAAGAACTGCACTATACATCATTATGACAAACAAGACCAGGATGGAACTCAGATTTAAAAATTCTGATCTATAACAGAGAATATTGCAGGCCAAACATGGTATTACTTGTTGATTTCTCATCTCCATAATGGATTTATAAAATACACAGCCACACAAAAATAACAGTGTCAAGTATTTCTTTACGTGCATGTCTGAGCTTTAGCATATTTCATATTAAACTTCTGCAGTATCTTATCTTACATTTAAAATCTGGTATCGAGCATTAATCTATAAAATATATGTGGCAGGATAAAGAGAATTATCTATTTCAGAGCCGTAAGCCTGTGCTCTTCTTACCATGACCACAGGGGGTGAAATCAACCCCCTGCTGTGATTTGATGCAGGCCAACACTTTTAGATCACCTGACACCACTCATAAAATATGCATGTCTATAGAAGGTGCACCCTGGGTGTTCACCCAGTCTCAAGTCTTAGCAAAATAGGTAAAAAAAAATGCATCCAAAGCAGACATGTCCGGCACTTCAGGCTGACACTAATATAATAATTAGCTGACGGTATTTCCATTTTCGCCCTTCAAAAGCACCTGCAGCAAGAAGCCAAAGAAGGTGCTCTCCAAAAATAAAATTAAAAAAAAGATTTCAGGAGTCCAGATGAATTGGTAATGGTAAGTTTCAGTGCATGTTAAAACTGCTGTTATCCCTAATCCTGAATTATTTAAGAAGAACCCAAATTAATTAGCCTACTCTCGTCTCTACATTTCTCACTCATCCCAGTAAGCTAGGTTTACCTTCGAGGGAGAAAAGAAAGCTGTAACAGTCCTTGGGATCAGATCCTGTTCACCAAAGCCAATGTAGGGGTCGCCCAACTATGAAGGAGTTCAACTCGGGTTTATATACCCAGATAACTTGTATCTATTGGCCAAAGAGCTTCTGCTTGCTTATTCTTCATTGGTCAGAGCCAGTATATGATAACCAGCTAAGGTAAGAACTTGCATAACACTGCCGAAGATAGGTAACATGCTAAGCCGCCCCCATTCATTGCCCCTACCCCAAACATAGCAACAGCAACTTCAAGGAGAGAGGAGCTTAGGAGTAAATAATGCCAGATTTATACCACTAATTTAAGTGCATTATTTTTATCGTTCCACAAACGAATGTTTTCTTTCTTGCACTTATACTGGGTTATGCATTAATTCTGCAAGAAGTTTTCATTTCCACTTTGCCTGTTCCCCTTCTTTCCTTATAACTTTAAATCCACCATGGAGGCAGAACAGTGCAACTGAAATTGTATTTGCATTTTATTCGCATTCTTTTATATGTTGAAAACAACAGTCTTGATTCAATGAAGGTCTTTAATATGCTGATTTACATCTCGGTAACACACTGGCAACATGCCAATCTGTCAGTATAGATTAGAATGCACAAGAAAGACTGCATAGACAACACGGGGACATATATTACATGGTCAAAAATAATATGCAATACATTATATACAATACACTGCATACTTATATTTTAGTAAAATTTATTTTTTTAATCTAACTTCATTTTCTTGAGTAATGCAAATAATTTTCAAAAATGTATCAAAATTCCTAAAGATTATGAACACAACCATTAACTGCACTATGGTCTTCCAATCCTTCCTTATTTATCCTGGTTTTAGAAATAAGCAACAACCATATGAAAAATTCATTGTCATCCATCACAATAGGAAATGACAAAGAACAGCTACGTCAAGAGAAGGAGCCTCATTGACACATTGTCGTGAACCCGCTACCAGCCACTGTTAAGACAAAACGACTTAAAAGTTTCAAATATCTGGACCAGTTGTTAATGTGCTGGAAACTGGACTCAAATTGTCTCCATACACTGTGGGGAAGGTATAGAAGAACCTAAAAGCTTCATATTTTAAGGAGCCAACAAAGGCTCAAATCAAGCGTGAGTATTTTCTACTCATATACTGTCTAATGGACATATCATATGTCTTTAACTGCTGTTACTGATTTGCAGCTTGAGTGTACATTGTATATTCACCAGGATCATTCACACCCCACCGCACCCCCACACTTGTGTACATATCTCTGTACATTTTGTACATACCTCTGTACATATCTCTGTACATATCTCTGACCTACCTGCTCTTGTTGTTCTACATAACTTTTTGTATAAGAGCTCAGTAACACCTAAATTTCTCATTCGTGGGATAATAAAGGTTTATTGTAAGCCCTTACTAAGGACAGCCAACACAATCATGCATGATGTGTGCAGTACATCTGCAGAAATGTAGGTAGAACTAAGAGATATAACCAAGCAAGGTCTATTTGTTTATGTACAGCATCTGCAGTACAAAAAAAAGGTTTTCATACAAGAGAAGTTATGCCTACAGCAAATCATTGGTGTCTAAGGGGATTTCGTCTGATCAGTAGTAGGGGGGCTGCAGCCTATGCCAGGCAGCACAGAGCAGATGTACAGCTTGAATGGAATACCCGTGGGCAGGTGTACACCTCGAATGGAATACCCGTGGGCAGGTGTACACCTCGAATGGAATACCCGTGGGCAGGTGTACACCTCGAATGGAATACCCGTGGGCAGGTGTATACCTCGAATGGAATACCCGTGGGCAGGTGTATACCTCGAATGGAATACCCGTGGGCAGGTGTACACCTCGAATGGAATACCCGTGGGCAGGTGTATACCTCGAATGGAATACCCGTGGGCAGGTGTACACCTCGAATGGAATACCCGTGGGCAGGTGTACACCTCGAATGGAATACCCGTGGGCAGGTGTACACCTCGAATGGAATACCCGTGGGCAGGTGTACAGCTCGAATGGAATACCCGTGGGCAGGTGTACAGCTCGAATGGAATACCCGTGGGCAGGTGTACACCTCGAATGGAATACCCGTGGGCAGGTGTACAGCTTGAATGGAATACCCGTGGGCAGGTGTACAGCTCGAATGGAATACCCGTGGGCAGGTGTACAGCTCGAATGGAATACCCGTGGGCAGGTGTATACCTCGAATGGAATACCCGTGGGCAGGTGTACACCTCGAATGGAATACCCATGGGCAGGTGTACAGCTCGAATGGAATACCCGTGGGCAGGTGTACACCTCGAATGGAATACCCGTGGGCAGGTGTACAGCTTGAATGGAATACCCGTGGGCAGGTGTACACCTCGAATGGAATACCCATGGGCAGGTGTACAGCTTGAATGGAATACCCGTGGGCAGGTGTATACCTCGAATGGAATACCCGTGGGCAGGTGTACACCTCGAATGGAATACCCGTGGGCAGGTGTACACCTCGAATGGAATACCCGTGGGCAGGTGTACACCTCGAATGGAATACCCGTGGGCAGGTGTACACCTTGAATGGAATACCCGTGGGCGTGTAATCACTTTGAATGTAATACCTGTTCATTGCAGGGCATGCAGTCATACACTAAAGGTAATGTAAGGATGTCTCTCACTCCATGTCCTTGGACTGTAGCAGGAAACCTCTGTGACAAGCTCTACACAAACATGCAGAGAGGAAGCAAGATCAGTATCCTGAACCTTGGAGTGTGATGCAGCAGTACTAGCGATAGAGTAACGTACCTATAGTCATTTTTGGCTTTTGTTTAAGTATTGAAAAAATCCGGTACCATATGTGGCAAATTCTCTTGTTATTCTGTTGTCTTAGGAAATTTGCTCCATACACATACAGGGCGATAGTTCAGGTCCAGAAAGTAAAAGTCCAGACCAAGATTTTGTTTGAACCAACCAGTTGTATACTCTGTGACTGTGACTCTTTAAATGCCTTTTGTATTTACATATCATGCAAAAGAATAACCTAGGGAAGGAATATGGGGAAGACGACTGTCCCAGTAACACCGCTTGTAGCTTGGAGTAGTTTGAGCGGTTTAGCATTAAGGAATACTGTCACTGTGGGGCATTTTTCATTACTTGTAGTGTCACTAAAAAAGGGAACTTTACTTCCTTTAAATGGCCCACTATAACTCTGGGAACTGCTGGATGGTTTGGGGTGTGGCGGGTGGGGGCGGGGTTAGCCGAAACCTGTCACGGTGCCCTTTTCCTAAATCAATACCCAGTGTCAAATTTCACAGCTGTCCCTTGCTTGTTCAGCCTCAACATGACTTACCAAATTTGTCTCTGTCTATATTCTTGCACCAACCCTCTCTCCCCGGTCTGTGACGGCATCCCCTGCATCCCCCCCCCCTCCCAAACACACCCTGCAAACATAAGAGCCTGCTACTTGTTTCTAGGGTGACTGCATTTGAAAACTGCTATGCACTGCAAAATGCCATGTAATGCATGGAACAACCTGTTCCTCAGCATGCTGGCAGTAAAAATAAGGAAATATATGACTTCTCATCAATTGGCCCATCTGAGGTATAAATTTGCATGCATAACTACTTGATTAAGAGTAATAAAATGTGTTTTTCATACGTGAACTATTTATTCCTGACCTTTAGTGCTATCTGTTAGCATCTAGGGCTACAGCAGAAGCGTCCTTCAGGGCTGGGGTCGTCCTGTCCCCGGGCCGTTGCCGCATGTTTTTGCAAAGGTGTGAAGTTAGTCTTCCTGGGGAGAGGCTGGTCTGGTGTATGAGAGAGAAGCGCGGCCTGAGCTGGTCCGGTGCTCCCAAATTAGCCTGCTGTGATGTCCTTCAGCCTCTGGCTGCTATGCATGGAGCGGGACAGTTATGTAACCTGTGCAACAGACACCCAGGCGTGGATCTGGGGGATGAACGCGTGAACTGAGGTTACCCTGACCTGCTTGCACACAGAGCTCAGCGGACATCCTGGGAATCATGCAGCTTGGGATTTTCCGTCACGCAGCTGCTGCATAGTGACCTTAAATGACAAAGCTAAGAATCCTTGGGTGTCTTGACATCATACGGCTGCCCATGTCGCTGGCAGAGGGAACCCCGGAGATTCTCTAGATTCCTGTCTTCTTTTATCACTCTCGGCGCAAAAGATAAACATTTAGACAACTCATCCGATGCGAAGTCATAGAATAATGACTGGGTACTAAAACGTTTAGTGTTGTGAGCCAAAATATTGATTTTGAAAGTCAGAAATAGGGGATGGTATTTATACAAATGAAAGGAAGTCTTATGAGTGTCCGTGTCTGCTTTTTAAGAGATTGAATAAAAATATAGGTCAGTGAATAGCAATGCTTGTGCACGCTAGTGGAAACACGGACTCCAAGGGAGTGCCAAGTGCGAGGCTGTTGTGTGCTCAAGACTCTCGGCCGGCTGAGCGAGGTCCCAGCAGCTGCTATGCCGACCTTGACACTGACACGCCGTACCTCCTAAAGGCATCCTTCACTTATATAATGTTCTTATTGGATTTGTCTTTAATATATATTTTTCCATAATAACAAATTTAGTTATTTGCTTTATACATGATTCTGAGTTAGTATGAGCACTAATATTAGTATGTATTCATATTTTTTGGTATTTTAATTTGCCTTTACCTAATATCATATGAAAATTTCCTTGGCTGTGATGTCACATACAGAGTGCACAGCATTTGCACTGTGTCATTGTTATGTATTGTTATGTAGTTTTTAATTCAATTTTCAATTTAATTAATTGATTGATTAATCTATCTATCTATCTATCTATTTTATTCTCTATTCTTTACTTATTCTCCTACCGGTATTTATTGTTTGGTGTTTATTTTCAGCTGCTCCTTGTCCTGGTTTTTTGGTTCATGTGTGAATTGACAATAAAGTGACTCGTCTTGACTACAGAGTGAAAATAGAGGTATTTACTGTTCCTGTAACAGAGTCGCAGTTTCACTGGAGAGACGGTAAGGGAGTACTGGGGAGTGCTGGGGAGATGGTAAGGGAGTACTGGGGAGTGCTGGGGAGATGGTAAGGGAGTACTGGGGAGTGCTGGGGAGATGGTAAGGGAGTAATGGGGAGTGCTGGGGAGATGGTAAGGGAGTACTGGGGAGTGCTGGGGAGATGGTAAGGGAGTACTGGGGAGTGCTGGGGAGATGGTAAGGGAGTACTGGGGAGTGCTGGGGAGATGGTAAGGGAGTACTGGGGAGTGCTGGGGAGATGGTAAGGGAGTAATGGGGAGTGCTGGGGAGATGGTAAGGGAGTATTGGGGAGTACTGGGGAGATGGTAAGGGAGTAATGGAGAGTGCTGGGGAGATGGTAAGGGAGTACTGGGGAGTGCTGGGGAGATAGTAAGGGAGTACTGGGGAGTACTGGGGAGATGAATGCTGTGCCTTTTAAAATGAAAAGAACTGAAAATATACTGTAGTTATAGTGCAAAAGACAAAGGAAAAACTTGCTGCCTTCTTTTGTAACATCACAAAAGTTATGGAATATATGGAGATCAATAATGCAGTACAGTAGGTGTTATTTAATCAAAATTCTGAATAATTCTACATATTTAGAAACTAAATACAGGAGATGGACAACATAATAGAATCACAACAAAAAAATACCTTTGAATGAAAATTAGCAGCATGGTTTGGTTTTAAAGGTGGTCTGACCATGACTACTTGGCAACGGTGTAAATTATGGGGGGACAGCCAATACAACCAACTAGACCCCCTTAAATGGATGGAGACCTCAACCTCCCCCCCCCCAAAAAAAAAAAAACCCAAAGTTATGCCCTTGGCACTTTAATATGTGAGTTTTCAAAGCAACATGAGGTAACAAGTAGAGTTCCGAAGGGGCCAAATCGACAGCATCTGAATTGTGTAACTATTTAACAAGTCAAGTAGAACAGTCACTAAAATAATAATAGCATGTGCCAAACATGGACAAACTGTACCAGCAAAGAGGAGCAGTTTTCGCAAGTTGGGATTGATGAAAACTCAGCAGGATAGCTGCTAAACACTACAAAAATATGCTGTCAAAAAATATCCATTTGACCCAGTCTCAACAAAAACTGCATGTTGCATGTTGCATGCTTCAGAAAGCTGGAATTGAAGCCATTTGCAAATGGTTTGTACTCAAGGCCAATGTTTGAGATGTACAACTTAATTACCAAAAACCTGGAACCATGAGTAATGAAGAAATGGTAATGCTTAACATTGACTGTGACTGTGACTGTGACGTCATAATAATAGAACATTCAGTGCACTGTCCTTCATAATGCATTTATAATGCATTCATAGAACATTCAGTGCACTGACCTTCATAATGCATTTATAATGCATTCATAGAACATTCAGTGCACTGACCTTCATAATGCATTTATAATGCATTCATAGAACATTCAGTGCACTGACCTTCATAATGCATTTATAATGCATTCATAGAACATTCAGTGCACTGACCTTTATAATGCATTTATAATGCATTCATAGAACATAGACATAAGCAGCATGTAACCATACATTAACATCCTAACATACCTTAATAGCTTTAATATGCATTCATAACAAGCATCATAAATTACATTATGTTTGCTATTATCATATAATGTTTGTTAATAATGTATATTAAGATAGATAGATAGATAGATAGATAGATAGATAGATAGATAGATAGATAGATAGATAGATAGATAGATAGATATCGAAGACTTTTGTTCCCCTCATGGGGTAGATTTCTGGTATTTATATGTGTGCATCAATGCCATGTGTTTCCAACTGGTTTCCATCAAAATAGAAGTGCTATACTCAGATATAGTAAACAATTTAGAAGCAGGTTAAATGTCTAGGTATATATATAACTTGCTATGACAGGCTAGCGCGTAAGCATACGTAATATGTTGAGTAGCATTCTTATTAAAATTCTTGTGATATCTTGTGATAATCTGTGTGTGCATGTGACGAGCCTTTTATCCCATTGACTCTGCAGCCTGTGCTGCTGTTTCTGGGCCAGGGGCTATGTTTAGTACTGTGGCAGGGGCTGTTGGTGTGTCGATGCCAATTCTGCTGATTGAATTGCATTGAGTCAGCTGTCGGTCTGTCTGTCCTTCCAGCCCTTCAAGCCAAGACCTCAGCATAACGGATTTACATTGAATTGTGCAAGTGGGTCCAGATTCTATTTTCCATCTGGATTTCATGCTGTCTTCCTCCTGACCATCCTGGTCACCCCAGGAAACCTCCCTTTGCGCCCCCGACTGACCTAATAGTCTGGCATGCCCGCTTACATAATGGCAGTGAAACATCCAGTGCATTTCTCACTCTGTTTTCGGCTGTGTTTATGTGTGATGTATGTAAACATCCAGCCGTTCCAGGTATGGCTGCAGAATACAGATACATGATATTGGCTCTCATGGTCTTTCCTCTAATGTTTGGTGACGATGTACAGTAAGAGAAGCCCGACAGAAGCCAGTATGTAGGAGGCCACAGAGCCTAGAGGCTGGTCTATTTAAATATATTTCTCTTGACTTTCACCACATAGACCTCCTTCATCCTCTTAACACAAGTACAGACATACAAGAAGGAGTTAGAAAGACAGTCCCCAATGATTCCCCGTGTCTTATTTGAGCAGTTAAATGACAATATTATTCAGTGCTTACAGATAGTCTTGGGAAGTTTGCTTAATTCAGTAAAAATATTGCTAATTTATTGGTTTTATAACAAAAATCATTATTTATTTGTTTATAAAAAATGTACATCACATTAGAAACAACTGGTAGTTTTAAGCAAAATATTAATTTCAAGTAGTAATAAATTGAAACCAAAAGTGATAGTTCTAAAAGGGCTGTAATGAGTTAAAAAGTTAATTGACAAGCATCATTTGGTGCTTTTTAATTAGCAACACCTTTGCAATAACATAAAACACCAGATATTTGTGTTAAGTATCTCTTTGGGAGCCATTGACTACAATTGCAATTAATAGCAAAATGGCAAGAACAGAACTAAATGAGTCAGTCAAAAAATTATGACACTTAAGAAGAAGAAGATGTCTGTGTAGATGTTATGTGCAGATATGTTAAACATTGCTTGTCAATGGACTTTTGTTACGAAACCAATAAATTTGCAACATTTTTACTGAATTAAGCAAGTGTCCCATGACTTTCTGTGAGCACTGTAAGCGGAAAACAGTGCTGAACACAGTTATAGAAGGAAGCACCTTAAAAACAATGTTCTGAAGTGTCTGTAGGTGCAAGTTACATTTAATAAATATATTATATGTACCCAGGTTTGCTTTGAAGTTCTCATATTCATGGTAACCTGCCAAACTGACTATGAAATCCCTACTTTACATATTCATAATTATTTACTGAACAGTTGTGACTTCTAGATATAATGAGTAATAGATTCAGTCTTACTGCTCCTATAAACCCGAGGATATGCCTCTGCCGCAGTACCGGAAGGGGGGGGGGGTCACTAAACACCCCCCCTCAGATCTGCATGGAGGCAGGAATGTGTGGGGGTCCTTATATGGCCGGCACGTCTCCCCCTCACTGTACGGCCCAGCAGCTGAGATGTAAATCACCAGCTTGTATAACTGCTTGGACGAAGCTGATCCTTCACACTGGCAGGATCCTGCTCAATGTCGCCTTCGCCGTCTCAGTCCTCCGCGTTCCTCCTCCTTTCGGGCCCGTCTTTAATTACCCTCCGCAGGCGCTCTTTTTCCGCCGCTCTTAACCTAACAAACGCTACTCTTGTGTGTGCCGGTCCTGTTCTCCCTCATTTATAGCACCTTCATTCGTTCTCTTTTCTTGCCCTTTCCCTTCTCCCTTTCTTTCACCTCTCCTTTTCTATCCGCCATTCCCTACATCAGGGCTATTCAGATCACGGTCCTCAGGGTCCGAGCCCTGCTGACTTTCCTGCCATTCCTGTACCCGTCGGCCAGGTGTGAAACCTCTGTGGCCAATCAGAATCAGGAATCATTAAACTAACGACTTAGGAGAGCTGAAAACAAGGCCGGGATTTGGAATCGAGGTGCAGATTTGAAGAGCCCTGCTCTAGATTGATACCATTATCCTTCTCTCTGCCATTCTCTCTACGTAAACCCCCATCTGACGGCTACCACTGTGTGTGTCAAAGTCTCACCCTTCTTCCCCCCCTCCTGAGCCTTCTGTCCTTCCCGTCTCTGCCTCTGGGTGTGACTCTGTCACTATTCAGTCAGTTCAAAAGTTGCCCCAGTAGCAGGAGTTTAAGACCTTGTTGTGCAATGTCACCATCAATGAAAATCTCAAACACAAATACCGTCCATGTAAATTATTAAGAGTAAGCATCCTCAGAAACATCTCACTGACGCACAGCCATCAACCACACAGCACATATGGAACATACAGACTTATAATGGTTATAATTTCATATTATATATATATACAGTGATTATTTTTACGATAACCACTCCTTTAATTAAGATCACAGAAATCCAGAGCCTATTATGGGACGCATAGGGTGTAAAGCTACACTGTAGATGGAACACACAGCCCAACACATGACACTCATGAAACACACTACACACACATACACACACACACACCTTGTATTCATATTTTTGTGTATTATTTTCTACGGGCATAACCCTAATCCCAACTATGACGACCTTAACCCCTATCCAGCCCAAACCATAACCATAAGTAACCAAACAAAATAAAAGAGTTTTTGCAAAAAAGCGGGTATTCATCACGTTGTGGGGACAGACACACACACACACACACACACACACACACACACGTAGGGCAATTGCCAGAGTTGCCAGTTCACCTTGAACTTCATACTTTCAAACTGTTGTAGGAAATCATAGCTGGAAAACGAAATCTACATTTCACTTATGTTCATTGTAAAATAGCTATACTTCTGATATATTTAAATATTATTAGAGAATATTGGGTCCATCGTTTTTTTTGTTGACATGGTGATAAAAAGTACCACAGCAAAAGGTAGGGAATGTACCAGTGGGAGAAATATTATGTTTTGCAAAGGCCAAGGTCTAGACCTTAATGTAATAGAATAAGAAATGATAGAAGAAATTGCATGACAGAAATTAACTCATCTATCCATCCATCCATCCATTTCCTGTAACCGCTTGTCCTATTCAGGGCCACAGGAGGTCCGGAGCCTATCCTAGAGGCTGTGGGCACAAGGCAGGGAACAACCCAGGATGGGGCGCCAACCCATCACAGGGCACACACACACACCAGTCACACACACACCAGTCACTCACACAGTCACACCTATGGGAAGTTTAAGAACATAATAAATTTAAAAATGAGAGGAGGCAATTCGGGTCACCAAGCTCATTTGTGAAGAACTACTGTAATAGCTCACTAATTTGGCAACTAACTGAAACTAATATATAACAGAAATGGTGTGCTTTGACAATATTTTTACCATTCATCCTTCTGTGTTGCATAACTGATTTTCCAGTGCAGTGTTTTGGTGATCCTGGAGCCCAGCCTGGTAATCACACGGCACACGGCAGGCAACATCCGGTATGAAATACCAGCCTATTGCAGAGTACAAAATCACACACAGAGTCACACACCATGGGCAATTTAGAGGCACTGATTAACCTAAACACATGTCTTTGCACTGTAGGAGGAATCCTAAATACCTTAGGTTACAGATAAAATTTTCAATTAGGAGACTCATTGCTGGCAGTGAGGGGCAGAGATGCACCTTTGAACATAGGATTAGGAAAAATCTTATAATTATTAATTTTGTATGGTCTAATTACTATTTTGCATTTATCCATCAGTCTTCCACTAACCGATTCATCAGTCTGGGGTCACAGTGAATGTGGACAGTCAGTCCCATAGGTGACACAGGCTGGGACACCAGCTTCAGTGACGGTGGTGACTTGCCCGCCAGTTTCTCTTTGCATCAGACAGTGGGCACCACCTCGACTGGGACCGGTACTGAGTTAAGAACTTATCTGAAGAAATACAGGGCATGAGGCAGGACACCTATACTCAACCCAGGGGCAATTTAGAGACCCTACTTTACCCAAACAAGGAGGAAACCAATGAAAATACAGGATAATATGCAAGATCATGCTGGGTGCAGGATCTCAAACCTCAGACCAGGAGTTGTGAGGCTACTGTGCCTTCCAGCCAGCCACCATACTGCCCATTTTACTTCATTCTTATTTATTCACACAAAATATCATTGGAGGTATATTTAGACTGGGCAACTTATGACACTGTCAGGATATTTTTGATGTACCCACTTATAACATACGTATATTAAAAAACAGCAAATACCTCATGACACAGTCAGACAAGGTATGCATATACATTTTATTGTATGTATCTGTATTTTCATACCTTTATGTAATTAACATGTATAGACTACAGCAGCATACAGCCACAATGATTTTACTGTAGCCACTAGAGTTTAAACAGAATGATGGAAAAACAAAACACAGGCAGTCAGAAGCAGTTATCTAGCTGAAAAGGCCTTGTCAAAGAAAGAGGTCCGACAAAGACGGTCAGACTTATTTAGGATAACAGTGGGAGTGCGGTACAACAGCTGCGTTTAAGAAAGGCATCTCCAAAATATGTTGCATGTCAACACTGGACGCAGTGCAGGAAACAATACCAAATATCGTAGGAGTACCTAATAAAGTGGCCACTGAATGTAGGTGGAAAGGCCAATAGATGTTGGTTTATTGTACATGATCTGAATCAGTGAATTTCAACTTCTTCTATGCAGCAGGGCAAAACGTGAAATTCTTACCATAAAACAGAAGTAATTTTGACATATAAATGTTACTGCCATTGCCATCGAATATGTGAATTGCAGAAAACTGATTACTTTACCGTCTGTCTTTACAACAGGATACATTATTGTAATAGCGTTGCTGATTGTCTCTCTTTCCATGCTCTTTCTTTATCTGCTTGTAGTCACCCAAGTTAGTCAAGGGATCCACTAGTGGCTTATTGAACATATATTTACCGTTTATGTTATTAAAGAAGTTACTTATGTGTCCTGTGGTCTCATGAATATGACCAGAAAAAATTACATAGATGGAGGCACCAGCAAGCCGTTAATGTAGGACGGCCCACAAGTCTGGAACCGTTTCAGTAATGACGCATGGCCAAAAAAATCACCAAAGTTACAAAAGAATGATTAGAAATTTAGGAAATGTTAGGCTGCAGTGATGGCCGCTAATGTATTCAAAGCAATAAATCGATTTTAAAGGTTGACTTCTCTACAAAATGGTTTCTACACTTCAGTTCCATGGTTTGGGTGGCCTGGCAGATCAGTGGTAATCACTCTACACGTCCGGCTCTGTCCGTGTGGAGTCTGCACATTCTCCCTCTCTTCAAACACGACACCTCTAGAGGCTCTGTTTCCCTTCTGTGGTACAAAAACATGTGGCTGAGTTGATATCGCTACTTTGACCTTAATGGGTGTGTGTGGGCCCCTATGATAGACTAGCATCCTATCCAGAATGTCTCCTGCCTCATGCTCTGTGCCTCCTGGGAGAGACTCCAAGCTTGCCTCAAACCTGAGCTAGTTACGGATGAATATTGGATCATTCTTATTATAGTTTTTCATGCAATAAAAAATGACATATGTGTGCCTGTTATGCATCAACCTACTGACTGCTCATCGTGGTCGGGGTCACGGGGGGGAGCTGGAGTCTATCCCAGGCAGCACATGGCTAGGATACACCCAGAAAAGGATGTCAATCTATCGTAGGGCACACATGCATACACACCATGAGCAATTTACATGCCAATTAGAGTACCGCGTATCGTTAGACTGCAGCAGGAAACCCACACAACACAAGATGAACATGCAAACCCCAGACACACAGATCAGAGGAGAGATTCAGCCCTCAACCCTGGAGGCGTGACGCAGCAGAGCTGCCCACTGAGTCACCCGTCTGTTACACACGTTATCCTAAAATACCAGAGCTTGTGCAAAGATTGCATAAAATTTGGCTGAAACATGTAAAAAATAAAGCACATAAGAATTTTAGCCAAACAACAATGAGATGAGATCACTATATTCAATAGGTAGTATCAAGTAATAACATATTTCAAAAATGTAACACAATTAACTAACATAATTGTAATATGTTATTTGTTTTTTATGTATTTTATGGAGAACAATTTTAAGAAATGCATTTCATCTACGAATCTCAACTATCTTAGATATGTTGAGGAAATTCTAGTTATTTAAAAGTAAAACCAGAATTATAAAAACGTACTGGATACTGAGAGTAGGAGTTCAAAAGTGTAAAAAAAAAATCTACCGTGTAAAATGTGTAACGGCGACGACAGTTTTCCTGTTTCCGAAAATACCCAGCTAGGCTACTGTAACTGTGACTGCTGACAGCAGACCAAGCAGGAAACACGCCTTTCATAAACTGCTGTCCCCGCCTTGTGGCGACAAACGCAAAATAAGGCTTGAACCGTTTTACGTATTTATCAGGCTGTCCTGCCTAAGATGCTAAGAAAAAGGAACAAATTGATGCTGTGATTGAGGAAATAGCACATAACAGACAGTTTGCATAATTAAGGTGTTTCTAATTTCTTACAGTTGTAGCGCTATAAATGCTCCAGCGTTTGTATATCTGAGTCGTTGTAATTCTGTGGCGTAGGCGCGTGACACTAAGACAATGATGTATGTGTTAAGGGTTTATTCAGCTCGCGCCGTTTTGATGACGTCAGTATAAGCATATTCCAATTTTTAAATCAGTTATATATATAGTCAGTAACTGAATATTTAAAAAACGTATATTGGGGCTATTTTTATTCAATTTAATTTGATGGTTGACATAACATCAATCAAATTTTTGCACATCATGAGTGTGTTTTCTTAAATAATCGCTGTTATACAATACGTCAGTTATATTTTTATAGTACCGCGATTTACATTTTTAATATTACAATGCTACCTTAATCACAGATTACATACCGCAGGAACTCGATCTGTATAGTTCTGATCAGATGTCATTGCCATGACATAAATTTTATATATAAATGAGGACCAACCACATATTACCTTTGCCAATTACGTCAGAACCGTATATCTGAATTTTACGTAAGTCTTTAAACAGCACAAGATAATAAATTTGTATGATTTATCTGCAGAACACGAGGTTCCTTCCAATGTCCTGCAGTCCGGCAGACTGTAGGTGGCGTCTTTGGCAAAGACGCCACTCTCTGGTGCCGCACTGCATTGTGGGTATGTCAGGTAAGCTCTTATAATACACTATCAAGGCGCAAGGGCAGTTTTGATGACAGCAGGAATGTTAATAAAATCAGATCAGTGTTTTTTTAAAGAATAATAAGCGAATATATGTATTGTACGATAGTTTATTTTTTTATAGATTCGTCGTTTTAATGGAGCTTCTGTGCGGGTTATTTTTTCTTTTAAATACGAAACACTTGGATCCTTAAGACTTCTGGAATTATCAGGTAAATATTAATATCAAAGATGTTAATATTGATTCCCATACCAAAATAAAATGTATTTGAATAGTTATCTACATCAGTTTTTTTATGGCAAACAAATTAAATATATATATATATATATATATATATATATATATATATATATATACTTTTAGTTTATTTGAACTATTATTGTTTATTATATATAAACATTAAATTCATTAACATTAAATTTATTAACAAGTATAATTCACGCAGTTGTACTTTAGAGAAGTTCTTCATTCCTAAACGCCGAAATGCACAAGTTATATGCATGCAGCTTATAATGGAACTCAAAGATTTGCAGTGATGTTGAAAAATGACAGGACAATTAGTCAAATTTGTGAAGGTTTTTTGCTGTCGATGGCTTTCTGGAGTTTAGAAACAGTATGGATAGTGTGTGCCTTGTAGGCCCGGAAATGTCATCCGTAAATTGTGGTAATTGATTGAGTTGTAATCGATCTGTAAAACAAAAACTAATCCGGAATATGTTCATCACCAATGGACGGATTCAGAATTTACTAATGAGTTTTGGTGAACATCTTGGCAAGTTATGCTTTTTAATGTACCAATGAACTGTGACAGTTCGTCTTATTGAAAATCTACAGTATATATCCCTTAGTCTTATTAAGTATAGGCTACCCTTTGAAACTTTGCGGTCTTTAGTTTTAATGCGTATCCCACAGTAAGTATTTCGTTGATTCAGTTTGCCTGCTGCAAACAAGGTTTATTTAATCCGGATATAATTGGCTATGAATACAAGCCATTTTTCAGCTGATACCCGAATTAACGTTAACTACAAACTTTATAAATTTATAGTGGGTGGGAAAGCATCACTTACCATTATACTTCAATAGAAATTGATCTTACTGCGACTCTAAATTGGTGAGGAATAAAGCAAATCTTCAGTTAAATTTTATTGCACAAAGCAGATGTTCGCAAATCACAGTACAGCGACGTATGTTGCTCTGCCTACTAAAGCAAACTGTATTTAATTAACATAATGTCGTTTCAGATAAAGCAGACTATGACTGTTAAGTCTACAGTGATGCTTTATATTATGCATATACTTAGTAGTACTACTAATACGTATAGATTAAAAATTGCAATGTTTACTGGATGCCAAACACTGCCGCCAGGACAGTGATCATTCTGAATTTACGTAATTGTCATAGGATGGTAGAAATGGAAAACCAGCTTTTCCTTCTCTCTCTAGAGAGATCTGGACAAGGTGCAATGAGCCCTTTCCTTGTTTTGCGTGCCCGAATCCTTTTTGTCGGCTGATACCTCGGCTTCCCCGGGGGCAGTAACTGTTCTGCTGACTGAGCGCCGTGTCGGACAGCGTCTTTCGCGATGCACAAACAAGGTTGACGATCCCTTACAGTTCCTCATTATTTACTTGCTTATTTATAGCTGATTAGGTAAACAAATAGCTATTTTTAGTTGCTTGTCCACTCTCGTTTCCAAGTCCACTTAGGTTGTGTATGATCATTAACACAGCTGTATCGTTTAGATAAAGTTAGTAACCGCAATGTACTGTAGAACTATGTAGTAAACTGCCGTCTACATCTTGTCTGCTTACTGTTTGAAAGTGAATTGGGTATGTACACTTTAACAAGTGTAAATAAGCCACATTATAAATTCTATACTATGTTACATGCTGGCAAAAACTCAACATATTAGGTAACATTTGTGCAGCTCCCAAATCTACACTCTCAGCCCCTTAATTATTATCTTCTGAACTAAATTAGAACATCTGATCTGTGATAGGAATAAGGGTTAATTGTTAGTAGAACTGGTTCTGTCACTCTATCTGTGGGTTTATGTAACATTAGCTATTTTCAAATGTTCCCATCTCTGATTTCTGGGAAAAAAAGATGAATAACAGCGTATGAATAACGCCCCTTGCGCTGGGTGGGATGACAAACGAAATCGCGTATAATGGGGATGGAAGGAAGGCACGGGTGATAGGAATAAAGCTTTTTCCTTCCAACTCTCAGATCAGATTTTTAACTGTTTAGCTTCAGATAGACTAATATTAGGTATTGCTGCAAAGGCAATATTTTAGAGTCTCCAAAACTTTGTGTATGAAATTAGCAAACATTCCAATACAGAGATGTAAGTCAACTAGTGCAAAGATCACTAATAAAAAACAAGTAAAAAATAACGATTCAAAAAAACAAGAAGCATATTGCGGTAAAAATGAACTATAGCAACCACTTTAAAATAAAAAAGTTTACGGTCAAACTTGGCCTGCTTTTGCTGTTACATTGTATGTAAAAGTTATATTTTTGTGTGTATTCTTCTGCTCTCTAACAAACCTGTACATGTATCCATTGTTTCGACAGCAATAAATTTCAGGCATGTAAAAGTATATTTCAGTACTGGGTCAAGTATGTGCCTATTATTTTCTTAGTCATTCTTCACACATAAATAATGTGTTTTCTTTGTGTTCTCATTCCAATATCAAAGAATCAAATAATCTTTTCTATTACAAAACCACTCTGAGACCTGCCTCTTGTACTGTTATTTTACAAATCAGATCGTCTAACCAGCTTATCGTTTTTGTTGTATGTATTATGTAATAAAAGACCTTGAAAGCCTCAACTTTTAGCGGCTGCTCAAAGGGAATTCCTATTTGCCTTAAAATTAGACTCTTAACACATCATTATAAGGCACTGAACTTTTCAAGAGAACTTTGTTGAGAACTCATTGCCGTGAAACATCTTTTTCATTATTACAGCATATATTCTGCATGTACACTGAAAGCAACTTATATAATCGCTACTGTGTATTGAAAATGAGTGCATATTTTCACAGAGCTGATACTGCTGCTGCTTATATTTTAATCAGATTTCACATTTTTAATTGAAATAATCTGTCTTTGAAGCAAAAACACTGCTAATTGTGAGTAAGTGTGAATTAGGGCACTTGAGCCTGGCAGTCCGTGTTTAGGACGGTACTTTCTATAAGCAATGAGAAAACACACCACCCATCCATCTTTCATGCTGCTTTTCCAATACAAGGTCACAGTGATAAAATTAAAATATATGAAGATCTATTTAATGAACAGGGTTTAAGCACGCTAGGGTTCACAATTGTATAGCGAAAATGAAATACATTGTTAGTGAGATTCAATTTAATATATATAATCTTTGTGGAATGTTACTTGTGCTATATAACCGGAGAGAAGGTCACCTGTCGAATTTCTCAGTTCTGATCATATAGGTCTAGGTGCGGCTCAGTCATGTTGTCAGAAGAGATCCTGTGCGGCACACGGCAGGTCATCGCAGGGTTAGAGGCTCTACGGGGGGAGAACCAAAGCCTCCTCGACAGCCTACAGGAGATCCTGCAGCACCGGCCAGCCAGTGAGACCGGGAGCGTGGAACAGGAGAAGCATGGTCTTATCCAGCAGTCACTGGACAGGATTGAGCTCGGTCTGGGGGAAGCTCAGGTGAGCAATAGAGCTTATTCTAATCTGAGGTGACACTTTACCAGGAACCTGTACTTAGATACATTACTCTGCTTTACCACTATTCTTGTGATGACTGCTAGGATGTATCTGTGTCATGCTGTGTCAAAGCTGTAAGATTGAACAATATTGTTGACCAGACATGTGAAGAAAAGATGGCTGAAAACAAACCGTTGTGCTGTAGCAGACAATATCCAGTAGGTTTGTGGTGGATCATCCACGATCTTCCAAACATTTATCCTATACTACAGTGGCAGGCAATCTTGTCCGCCAAGGGCCGGTGTGTATGCAGGTTTTGGGGGTAACCTTTAAGTCAGCGGTTCAGTCCCAGGCGTGGGGAGTCTTCAGCCAATCGGTCGTCCATAATTAGGGAGTTGTAGCGAAAACCTACATACACACCGGCCCTTTCCAGATAAAGTTGTCTACCCTGATAAAGTACCTCCTATGATATACTGGGCCTGGAGATTCTCCAAACTGTACTTTATAGCAAACTCAACAGGTGTTTTGAGGTTACTCAGTTCATGTGATTTTGAGACTAAACGTATTTGCACCCACAGCTGATGGTGGCCCTGTCGGCACACCTCGGCTCCCTGGAGGCAGAGAAGCAGAAGCTTCGGGCTCAGGTCCGCCGGCTGTGCCAGGAGAACCAGTGGCTGCGCGATGAGCTGGCCGGCGCCCAACAGCGGCTGCAGGAGCTGGAGCAGCATGTGGTCGCCCTGGAGGAGCAGAACCAGCACCTGCAGTTCATGAGCAGCATTCGAAAATACGACCAGGACGAGTCGCCGTTGGTCAGTGTCTTGAGTCTGTATGTCGGTGGTAGCTATCTTGTCACATGACTTCCCACCCCGCAATATCTTACACCAGTGTTTCCCAATCCAGTCCTCTGGGACCCACAGCTGGTCCACGTTTTTGCTCCCTCCCTAGCAGAAATCAAGGGAGCAAAAACGTGGACCAGCTGTGGCCCCCCGAGGATTGGATTGGGAAACACTGTCTTAGACTTACTGTTTGTGTCTCTTTCCATGTGGTTCCACTCATATCTCTACAACCCCATTTCCACCCTGCAGTGTCTCTCTGCCGCTTATTTTTAATTTATACCCTAATTCTCTTGAAGGATGATAAAGAAACCGTCTCTTCTAAGGAATCCCTAGATGATCTCTTCCCTACGGATGAGGAGGAACAGTCACAGAGTAAGTTTATATAACCATAAATAGCAACATGGATCTCAATAGATATACTGTCGATGTTTCTAAATGTTTGGACATCTGTGTTACTTCCTACCTTATTGTAGTGAAACATTCTGAGAAATGCGGTGTTAGGCGATTTTGTCATTGTATGAACGTCATAGAGTATACTTACACAAACCTAGATAGTATAGTCTACTACACACCTAGGCCACATGCTATAGCCTAAATAGCGATAAAAGGTACAGTATAGTAAATAACCAGTAACATAGTTACCGTTATCAAGTATTATGTACTGTACACAACTGTGTGTGCTGTGCATCGGTACCACTGGCAGCGCGTTTGCTTCGTTTACATCAGCATCACCACAAACACGTAACGTGTAGTGTAACGATATTCCAATGATTACGACGTCCCTAGACGACAGAAATTTTTCAGCTCTTATAATCGTATGGGATCAATGTTGTATATGTCATCTGTCATTGACTGAAATGTTACGTGGCACATGACTGTATGTCTCAGTATTAAACATAAATTGCCATCGATGTAATATTAGTCCTGCTGTTTTTATGCTTCCAGCCCACTTTAGCAGATTAAATGTGTGTCTTTGTCCTTCTTTGTTGGTTCCAGTCTCCCGGCAGCACAGCAGCGCGGTCATGGCTGCCCAGCAAGGAGGGTATGAGATCCCCGCCCGCTTGCGTACCCTACATAACCTGGTGATCCAGTACGCTTCCCAGGGCCGGTATGAGGTGGCCGTGCCCCTGTGCAAGCAGGCTCTGGAGGACTTGGAGAAGTCCTCGGGCCATATCCACCCCGATGTGGCCACCATGCTTAACATCCTCGCCCTGGTCTACAGGTAACTCAAGAATGCCTGCTGCATGAACTACTACAGTGTAAACATGACCATGTGTCTGTGACATTAACCCACTTTTTGTAACATTGAAGGGATCAGAATAAGTATAAAGAGGCAGCCAACTTGCTGAATGATGCACTGGCCATACGGGAGAAGACCCTAGGCATAGACCACCCCGCAGTAAGAGTCCACAACCACTCTACCCACCACTGTACTCTTAAATTAAGCAGCATATTCAATCCCCCTTCCTCAGCACTCAGTCATTCAGCTGAGCTTTCACTGGGCAGTAATATAGAGCTGTTGCATGCTCTGGTAGCCATAGACATGGCTGTTCAGTGTTGATACTGTTGAACCATTAAAATACCTTGATGGTTCCAAGTCTAGAAAACTAGAACATTAAGTGCTCTGAATGTACCAGTCTTTCCACGATTTACGTTGCACAAAGCTCGGTAAATGGCATAATTCCGAAACTGGAAGGAGCCTAAGGCTACAGGCCCTGCGTCTCTGTTTAGGTGGCGGCCACCCTCAACAACCTGGCAGTTTTATACGGCAAAAGGGGCAAGTTCAAGGAGGCGGAGCCCCTGTGCAAGAGGGCGCTGGAGATCAGAGAGAAAGTAAGGCAAGGGCTACTGAGCGGTTAGCGTAGCGCTCACAGTACAAAAAGGTAGAGAATGACTTAAAATAATTGTTTAATGCTTGGTGAAACCGTTTGTCTGCTAGTATCATGAATTAACCTCAAATGAAACGGCCAAGCGATTTTGGTTTAGTTTGCAGTGGTGTAAATGGAGTGATTTTCCATAAGAGCTGAGCCTGTTGTCCAGGTTGCTATTGCTACATTGCTACCACAGCGCTATCTGCACACATTCATACTGTGTGCTGTGCTCTCCTCAGGTGCTGGGAATGGACCATCCAGATGTAGCCAAACAGCTAAACAACCTGGCCTTGCTGTGCCAGAACCAAGGGAAATACCAAGAGGTGGAACAGTATTACGAGCGTGCCCTGCATATCTACGAGAGTCGCTTGGGGCCAGATGACGCCAACGTGGCCAAGACCAAGAACAACCTGGTGAGAGACGGTAGAGTGGTCAAGTGAGAGTTAGATCATGTAGTGCTGAAACTGGAGGAGTTGATATACAAGAGATGTTAAAGGTAGGTGTTAGGTAGTATGGACCAGGGTTTGAGTCTCCGCTATGGCTCCATGTGTGTGGAGTTTGCTTGTTCTCCCCTTGTCATATCTTGGGGTTTCCTCTGGGTACACCGGTTTTCCTAACAGTCCAAAAGCATGCTGAGGTTAATTGGAGTTACCAAATTGCCCATAGGCGTGAATGGTGTGTGTGTGTGTGTGTGTGCCCTGTGATGGGTTGGCACCCCATCCTGGGTTGTTCCCTGCTTTGTGCCCACCGTCTCTGGCATAGGCTGCAGACCCTCGCAACCCTGAATAGGACAAGCGGTTACAGAGGAAGGATGGATGGGTGGGTGGCTGTGTGTGGATGGATGGACAACAGTTGAAGAATGTTGGTAAGGAAACGAAAGTTATTATGGCCAGAACTGGATCATGAAAACAATGCCGTGTTTATATGTTTTGTTTGTCCTTTACAGGCCTCCTCTTACTTAAAGCAAGGGAAGTACAGACAAGCTGAGGCCCTTTACAAGGAGATCCTGACCCGGGCCCATGAGAAGCAGTTTGGATCAGTCGAAGGTTAAAAAACCTAAAAGATAGAATATATTCACCAAGCATTTATTGTCCACATTTTTACTCAGAAAAAAAACATCTTACTTGTGTCTATTGTTTTAGTTACAGGTTACTTTTGGCCGTTTGTGTATTTTTTGGGTATTTCTAAATTTGTTTGTATTCCTCATTTTGGAATTCTTTGAATTCGGATTAATGTGTCTCAGTTCATGATTCCCTGAAGCAGCATCGACGAATTCTGACGCTCATTTACAGTTTGGTTTTGTCAGACTGTAAGTTGCTTTGTGGGGATATTTAGGGAAGCGGGATGAAAAAAGAATAAGTTCTTGTAATGGCAGTTTTACTGGTTGTGAGGAGATACTTTCTTCTCCTAAGGGGATGGCAGCTCCATGTGGTTCAGCACAGACGAGGGAATCTGCCGACAGGTAATCTTCTATTTTAATTACGGCAGTATTTGGGGGAAGTTCTCAGCACCTTTTCCATTCTCATTCAGGACAAAGGGCTTACAGGTGAAGAGCCAACTACATGTCTTATGTGTAAAAATCCTTTATCTGTCAAACACATTTATTGTAATGCATTTCTTTTAACTCTCTTAGGCAAAGATACCATAAAGTCAACTCAGAGGCTTTTTTAGTCAACAAAGTCTTGACTAATTTCTGAAAAGCAGCTGCTATTAATGAACTCCTAGCGCTGCAGGCGGCCCGACACCTTCTGTTTCCGTCTGCAGGACGGACTGGGCAGCCTGAAGCGCAGCGGCTCCTTCACCAAACTGCGGCAGTCCATCCGGAGGAGCAGCGAGAAGCTGGTGCGCAAGCTGAAGGGAGTCGGGGCAGAGGACGCCGCTGCTCCTACTCCAGGGTAACATCAAGGAATTAAAAATCATTCCACCGATTCTTAACGCACTCTCCAGGCAGGTGAGAGGTTCAATATGGCTGTGGAGATGATATGACCCGGCAGGTCACGTGACACACTGCTGACTTCTTCCCCAGAATGAAAAGGGCCAATTCCCTTAATGTGTTGAACGTTGGCGTACGAGAGAACCAGGATGCGGCCCAGGTAAGAAGGATGATCTCACGCACACTCCTAGTGTCTGAAGACCGGCTTGTCTTTGCCTAATCCTTGCTGTTTTGTTAGCCCACGTTTTGAATGATGTGTGTATCAATCAGTACCCCCAGATGTTTAAATGTCAAATTAATCTCGGTATATCGGTTTAAGGTTTGGTCGTTATCACTCTGTTCTCAGAGTCCTAGCAGCTTGACAGACTCTCGGACCCTGAGCTCCAGCGCCCAGAGTCTGGCTCGTCGTGCATCCCTGACTGGAACCAGATAGTAGCTCACCTGGCAACCTTTGACCCGTAACTCTGGACCTGTGTTTGTGAGTGGACCGCTTCCTGCTTAAGACCCTCTTATCTCCTAAACCTTCACTTGTCCCACTGGATTATCTGTACCAAGACACAAAAGAATCCTGGTGAATGGCCCTGCTGGTCCCACAGGGGCAGCGGGATCTTGTGGGATAAGTGCAGGATTCAGCCCCATTTCACAGACAAGAAGCCAGTTGTGTGGGTAAATCTGATTGGATTATTTAACACAAATGTTATTCAGCAAGGGAAGGACTGTCTGTGGACTCGCACTGGTTGAATTTCATGTGCTACTGGTTCACTAAACCATGTGGGTCAAATAACCAAAAGAAAATAGGTTACGTCAGCACTGTTTGTAGGGCAGATTCACCAGCACTGGAAAAAGGCAGGGTCTTAACCAACCAGTTGAGTATTCTCTGGCTGTGCCTCGTTATAATTAACTGATTGGTTGAAACAAAATCTTGATCTGGATTTTTACTTCTTGGACCTGAACTTTCCACCTCTGCAAATAATTTCATTTTACTTTTTTTTGCTCAATTCAATTATGCAATCATGACTTTAAAAATATTATTATTAAGTTCAGTGGTAACTGAAAGTAAGTGTTTGTCATTTTAGGAAAAGTTTAATTCAAACTTTTTTTATATTTTACTCATATTTTGATATTTTAATTTTTTTAATTCTTGTTAAAATGACATATAAAGCACAATTAACTCTCAAGCCTACAACAATAAAAAGAAACTAGGTCCGGTTTCATAAATCAAATGCTTTTTGCTGTATTCTTGTAGCGACCTAGCAGAGAAGAAAATTAACAGACTACTTGTACAATGTTTAAAATGTTTTTGAATTTTAAAATAAATCCCTACCTTATATTTCAGTACAAACATTTCAGCGAGCTGGTTCCCTCACCACTGCACCCCTTGAAACACACTATTGCTATAAAACTGAAATGACCTGGTTAGTACTTTCACTGCGGTATTTTTAGTCGCACTGGCACTGCCTCATGTACATTAAAAATGCAGTCTCATCAAATGTGTTGTACTATTTAAAAAATGTCACAATTTTCAGAAACAAACTACATTACTAAATCAGGATACTGATCTTCAGTTGAGTGAACAAATATTGATAGTCCCCATATTTTACGAACCCCAGCTTTGTCTGATGTAATCCTGCAGGCAGCCCCGATGTCTGGTAACATTAACTTACCCAGCTTTCAAATCCACAGCCAGACAAGCCGATTAGATTACAGACCATGATTTCAGCAGCTCTGTTGTGCTGGTTAAATATGTAGCACTTCAAGGAGCAGGAATTCAGTTCCTGATAACCAGGAATTCAGTTCCTGATAACTGATCCGAGTAGAACGTAACAGAAGAGCCATATAAGTGGGAACACGTTTCAAAATTGTAAACATACAGGTTGCAGATCTGTAAAACTTTGGTGTAAACAGTAAGGGAAAAAAGCATCTCACTGCGGCAGTGACCCCCAACTCGAACTGACGTTTTTTGTCTTTAAACACTAAGTAGGTTCAGGGGACAATGACTGTTCAAGTTTTAATCAAAATGACTACATTATTTTTGACTAAACAGAAGATACTGTTATACAACATCAAGGGAACGATTCTGCTGCCATAACTGCCATCATAAGTATTGTCTGCTCATATGTCTGATTTAGACTGAAAACTTTTGTTTACTATTTAATGTTTGCAGAGTTTTGCGGATTACTTTAATATAAACAGCTTTGAGATGAAGGGATTCATTTCATTGCAGACAAAATAAGGTAGGGAAGTGGGCTTAGGAAAAAAAAAGTCTTTGTTTAGCATTTGTTACAATGTGTTTAAGGTTGGAGCTGCCATGTTTAACATGTGCAAGAACAATCTTTGAAAACTGATACAAAATTGTACTCTGATACAACTTTTTGTTCAACTAGACAAAATTCAGTGTGTATTAAATAATACCCCAAATATCATATATGATTCAAATATGAATTTCCTTTGAAAAGTTTTTTTTAAAAGCCTCTATATACATTTCAGTTGCATTTGTTTCTGCTGGAATGACGTGTGTACACCATGTCCATCTAGACTTTTGCGCTTCAGTCTATGCTCTAGATGGGTCTTTCAAGCCTGATGAGCAATCTGAGCTATTTTCTGCAGCATTTCCTCTGACTGCAGCTGATCCAAAGTGAGGAGGGACAGGCCCAGTTGGTCCTCCTGCAAAGAGCAGAGATTCACTTTGTATAAATGTACTCCTGTCTCAGGAAAAAAAAATTCTATATATACACAAATTGTGTATATATAGAATTTTTCCATTGTGTCAAAGGTCAAAGCAAATACATCATAAGTGTCAGAAAGCTTGAAATGTCAATTGAGCAGATTATCATATTGCCAGTGAAGTCAATGTTGAAAGCAGACAGGAAGGGTTTGATAACGGAAATAAGCAGAGACCTACTTTTAATTCACAAGACTATCAGAATTAGAAGTTCTTTCCCTTGAGGAAGGACACCTGGCCCAGTCTGTAAGATGTCAATATTCTGTGGTGGCAGTAGGACAGAAATTAAGCCGCATACCCTTCGAAAAGGCTGGGCCATCTGTCGCAGGAAGTGTTTGGACAGTTGAATGGTCTCATCGATAGTCAGGTTCAGACTGCCGTCGGAGATGTGCTCCTGAATCCAGCGGGGCAGCTTGCCTCGCTTGTCTGCACGAGCGTAGCGCTGGAGGAAGGAAAGATGGATGCATTGATTGGGGGAGGGGGGGGTTGTGCTTGCAGTGAACCATGGTTTATCCCAGGATACATAAAGTGTAAGTAAGTCAGGATACAACTTGGAAAGACTGTTAGTAAACTGCACCAACCTGCATTCCCTAACACAATCACTGTATTAGTAAATGTTCAGACATGCATTCACTTACACTGCATGGCTTTAGGGCTGCCACAGGATACAACCTAATGTTAAGCAAAACTTTTATGATACAAACTTTTTTTTGTCTCTCACGCGATGGAGATGGAGAGATGGAGATTTCAGGTCCAGAGAGTACAAATCCATGCCAGTTGAATATAAAGAGTCAGTCACAGAGTACTCAACTGGTTGGTTGACACAAAGTCTTGGTCTGGATTTGTACTCCCTGCACCTGAAATCTCCACCACTTCCACCCACACGTGTAAGCAAATTCTTTTACAAGTCGGTCTAATGGTCTAATGCTAAACACTGTACACATACTGACCTTGTCAGCGAAGATCATCAAGCCGTAGTCAGTTTTGCCCCGGATGGCCCTGCCCACACACTGCGCCGCATGTCTCATGGCGTCAAAAGTCAAGAAGTCATTCTCCCGGATTTGGAACTGATCCCTCAGGTACTCCAGGCGTGCCTGACGTTAAAAAAAAAAAAAAAAAAGCGTAACGAGCAATTGAAGCATCTGTAGTACCGGAGGATTCAATATTTTGAAAATATACATTCATGACTTCTTTAGCAATTTCAGGGTATTACCAACTTGGTAGCATAATGACTTGGAAGTACACTGAAATATGGTGGGAGAAAGGGTAAGGATGGATAATCCTGGACCCTGTGATGCAGTGACACCATATCCTGGATGTCCCCTGTCTGGTCCTCCGTACAAATTCAGTGTAACCCTGTACTGGAAAAGTAGGGTTTCCTAAACACACTGAAACAGACCTTGAGGATCCGGCTCTGCGTGTAGACGTACGGTACACCAAACATGATCACTGCACGTCCATAGTGATGCACTGGGGGGGGGGAGAGAGAGAAGGATGATGAAATACTTTATCGTCCGTTTATGGAAACATTTAAACTATAAAAGGTTAGGAAGAGGAGCCAGCAAAATTAGGCACAACGCTGGTAATGTTGTTGCCGATGTCGTCGTCCAAGTTCCCTCACCGAAATCGATTCCTTCCGACACCTTTCCTCTTGCCACTGACAGCAGAATCGCACCTCTGCCGTTCTCACAGGCCTGCAGGGATACATCCTCAAATCAGTACAGAAGCCAGCATACCCTCCAGGCCTCTGCCAAACACACAATGTGCAGTTTCTCCCACCAATCAGCGTTATGCAGTACAGGTCAGCGAGTACGCTTGTGTTGTCTGAACCACAATAATGATAAATGTTTTCCCGAAAGGTCTCTGCTGCCCGTAGCTGCACTGACCTCCTGATACTTCTCCAGGGCCATACTGGTTTCAGCTGCATCAGGTGTCTCAATAAAAATCAGCTTGTTCCTCTGGATATTCTCCAGGATTCCCTGGAATCAGAAGAATGAGCATTAAATCAAGGAGTCTTGATGTGGTATTGCAGTAACTGAAATGCAATACTATTCCTCACGATATGGACATCTAAAATTGTGTAAACAAGTTTGGTACCAATTTTGATTAACTATAGTTAATTATGTTGCAATGAAAAACTTCTGGACAGACTATTCATGAAACAAATCACAGACAGAATGATGAGTTGATTAACTCATGTTTCATCACGCATTTAGGCACCTTTGGTGACAGACCATGCCCAACTATGTACCAAATGTAAATACAGATTAATTTACATTTATTTCATAGACACTTTTGTATAAGTGAAGAAAATAGCACATTTCAAACATACAGCTGTTAAGGAGTCAAATAGTCTCCAATGAATGACCAGTTACAAGTATTTACAGGTTATACAACACTTTTTAAATGTAGCAAAATAAGACAACTATTTCAATCAAAAGACAAAGAGCGTTCAGGGAACACAGAGTAGCTAGTACAGCTGTTCCCAGAACAGATTGGTGTTGAGGCATTTATTGAAGGTTGAGAAGGACTGGATGTGGTTAGGCATCTCATTCATAAATATGAATTCCTATTGATCAAGTAAATCCACTCTGTTCGATCGCATACAGATTGATTTCAACAGAACTATGGTTCTTAAGTTCTCTGTATTTTATGAAATACATACCTGCTCATACCAAGATGCCACAATATTCTCCATGTATACATAACTGGTAAAGAAGGCGACAATGCCGTCGGGCACAATGGCTGACAGTTCCAGCAGCAAATTCCCATAGTTACGTATGACAGCTGAAAGACAGGCAGAATGCAGTAGTTCCTATACTTACAAAAAAAATCTTTGCTTGTTCCGATTTCAGGTACTGTTTCCCACACAACTCCTTACAAGTAGACAATAAAGTCAAAAATTTTTAAAGAAAATAACTTTAAAAAAATGATTTTTCAAACAGATCAATAACTCTTACCAAAATCTTCTCGCGTCTCAAATTTTGAGCTGATGGCCACTTGGTCATTTCCTCTCCCTACAATCTAGAAGAATCCATCAGTTAAACAAGCTCTAATCTGATGCTCCATACTCTCATACTCCATACTCTCATACTCTCGTTCGTGCATGTTTACCACTATGTCGATGAAATCTCACCAATGGGCAAAGACAGGTGCGAGCCAGCGTCATGGTGAAGGAAGCCGTGGTAACCGGTCGGAAGTCAAGGATACGAGGGTAAATATCCAATGGAGAAAGAGTCTGAGTTGAGAAACATCCACAAAGAGTGTTTGAAAATGACTGTCCGTTTAAACACATTATTATTTAAAACAACAGGAACATATTCATACCCACACTTTGAGCCCAAAGGCAGGACCTTACCCCTGATGTGATGATAACAGACTGGAATCGTTCGAACACTGGCTTGATGGCAATAGAGGGGTCCATGCAGCTTAGAATATGAAGATACAGAATTCCTTTAGCTTGAAACAGCACCACAAAATCATGACTGCACTTCTAACTTCACATGTTCTAAAAGAATCTATATTAATCTCAAACAAGGATCGCTATTGATAAAAAGAAACAGCAGACTTCCTACAGTCAAATCAAGAGATTCATGGAATGCTTTTCTCCTACACCAATTTGCCATCCAACATACAAGTTCCATGATATTTTGAATGTATACATGCACTAAATTACCATATGTTACAGACATTTTCTATTTAGTTATTATTTTGTTTTGGTTATTTGCATTGTTTCTATGCAGTTTTCTGCAGCTTCAGGGAAGCTTAAAAACCCATGTTCTTGTAGTTGAGTAATAAATCAAAGTTTTTTTGTTTTTTTTTTAAGGGGGGGGGTTATAAGGGTAAAGCAACCTTATTCTGCCATAATCTGAACACAGACATTTATTATATGGTCCCTGTTCTTGTTCCAGCTCCTGACTCGTGTTACTATGTTCATGATTGGGGGATGTGTCTTGATATGTACCCAACAAAACTATTAAACAGTGGGATATAACATCCAAAGCAGCATTCTTAGACTCTCCATTACGTTAATGCAGAATAATGACGTTTCCACAATGTCTTATTCACCAAAGGTCCCACAACATTAACTGCGACAGAGTTCGAAAGAGAGCTTAATAATAATGCAGCAAAAATAAATCTGATATTCACTGTATGACACTATGTACACTCCTGGACAGAAAATGGGCCAAACCCAAAACTGCAAAACAAAAAGCTTTTAATTAATGGTGTCAACGGCAAATAGCCAGAAACCACTTTTTGGAAAATTCTCAACACCCAGGCATCTGTTTGAAATTTAAAAACATTTACACTCTTTCATGATGTTATCTTTGCGAGCAAGACGGATACGTGAATTTCTTTCGCTCCAGCTTTCCCCCCCCCCCCAAAAGTTCACTGCAGCAGTGAGCAGTGACGAACAAACAGTTGCAAAGGTCTCAGGAATGCACGCCTTTAGTTCTTGCTACTTATCTGACCAATTATTTGTTATGACCATTAAAAGCTTAATATTTAGCAATTTTGGGTTTGGCCGATTTTTTAAACCCAAATCTGTAAGCTCCTTTAGATGCAAGTATGCCAGAAATGAATGGTATGAACTGTTAAATACAAGGAATCAATAAAATGTGTCAATACAGTACTGCCTTCAGTGTGAATGTTAAAATCCCAGACACGCCGACGACGGATTATGGGTAGATTAGGATAATCGTACCTGAAGTGCAGAACAGGATTAGCAATGGTGGGCGTCTTGTCTTCAAACGGCTCTATGATGATGGTGAAGCCTGAAATAACCAAATAATTGCTGCAGGTACATTTGTTTACCCTCAAAACCAGTGAAAATGTGCAGAGGATCAGGTCAGTGCCACCCGTGAAGGGCAGGATCGCTACCTTTGCTGTATGTGCTGACCAGCGTCGCGAAGTTCGAGATGAGAGTGATGCCGGAAAAATCTGTGATATCGGCGATCTCAAGGGTACGCAGTAACATGCGCAGTCTCTCAGCGCAGAACCTGGAGGTGCAACAGGGTTATGAAGAAATGCACTAAAACTTCACACACAGCTTCAGCCATCCTATCTCCAACAACTAAACAATGCAGATACATTTAACAGGAGGTAAAATGCTACAAAATAATACGATCGCAGTTAATCCTAATGGATCAGAACTGTGGAAAAAATCCTCCAAGTAATCTGAATTATTAAATCATACTTGCTGTTACTGTCATTACAAAGTAGAAGCCGACATGGCATCCTGCTACACATGATCCATATCACTTTCATACTAAATATTTGCTGTATTTCCTGGCATAAAATGGACATTGTTACACAGAACTGTTGTCTGCACAAGGGCTGAATTTTGATATGGAGGGTGGATTGTAACACTCTTACCGGAGTGGCTTGCGGTCGATGCAGACCTTCTCGAAAATGTCCTTGAGAAACTGTGGAGAGCTCTCCTGCACCACATGCTGGATTCGAAGCCGGGATTTCAGGTATTCCAGAAAGCGCTTCATGAAGCCCACAAAGTGTTCTGCTGTCCGGATGCTGCCTGGGATGGCTTCTGTATTTCGACAAAAGCAGCAGCCATCTCAGATGACTGTGACTCGTCTAGACATACAAAGCTCTATGGAGGCGCAGAGACTCCCTTCAGCACTAAGAGCTCTGTAACCCCAGCCTGCCCATTCCAGCCATTGACTTTAGTGCTAATAACTTTATGCATTTTGGTAGCTTCAGTAAAATGTTTCCCAATGTTCTGTATTAGTTCAGGAGCAGTAGCTTGAAATATATGAACAATATAAAGCAGATGTTTAAGACAAAGGACTGGCCTTTAATAAATATGATGAAAATATATTTGCAGTGATATATAGCGTAAATTTTACACAATAATAATGATAAATATAATTTAAAAACCTTGTAGAATTTCATCAGGTAACACAGGATTCGAGAGATAAATATCCGTTTCACGGGCAACATTGGCTTCCTTCAACCCTTCCACCAATCTCCTGTATTCCTCTTTTAATTTTGCAGCATCAGTCTCCTTTATTCTACGATGAGGAAAAAGCAAAGACAATCATCAGTTCCTTTCACATTTTGTTCACAAATTCGTGACGTTTGTAGCCAAAGCCAGCGGCAGAGAATGGGAACTGATCATGTGACTCATTTTCATACTTCTGAATGGTGGTTTGCAAGGTCTCCACATTGGCTTGGCTGCGGTCGATGATCCTCCTGGTGATGTTGACGCTCATGGAGTCGATGCAGACGTTATCTGCGGGTGAAAGCGGAGGGTTACAGGTTGCATCGTGAAACGGTCCGCGGATCCAGAAAGAGAACAAAACATGACGCGGAACTTTCTTACCAATGTTGTGCGCCTCATCAAAAACCACAACTGATTTCTTGGCAAGTTCTTTGGATACAAGATCAGCAATCTTCGGATCCAGAAGGTAGTGATAGCTGTAAACTACAATATTAGCATGGATGATCTGTTTATAAGAAAAGAAAAAAATAACGCAAGTTACTTATCAACCTAATCAATACATTATTGTTGTTTGAATGATTCAAATTAGGTTAATATAAAGACTATTCTACCTGAAGCAGCGTTTTTACTCACTTATACAGCTGCACAATTTTCTACAGCAGTCCAGCTTAAACACTACAGCGAGGCCCAGAAAGAATCTAAACCATTAAACTGCAGCTCACAAGTTCAGGTTCATAAGCACAACATTGCGAGATTCAGTAACACAGATAATATGTCACACTATTTTTGCTGAAGTAATTTTAATATGCAAGTTGTTTTGCCGAGTGCGGAGCTTACACGTGACATTTTTAAAAGCAAAATGATGAGTGCAATAATATATATCACTATTTCTGAGGATAATAATTATGTTCTGGGCTTAGGTATTGCCCCTTGTGAAAGGCAATAGCAGTTATAATCTATAGAGTATTGTGCTATACTATACCACCAGCATCACTACCACACCACAAAGAAGTCTACACACCAGAACTGCAGACTTTAGATATATTAGACTGCATAGAATTTGTAAACGACGAGGTAAAAATGCTTACAGAATATCGGGCAAGGTAGTATGGGCACCAGCCTTTCCGGCGGCCAAATTCCTTCAGATCATCCAAGTTATAGATGCCAGCGGGAAGTGGAACCTGTCTGCCAATAGCATCAAACTCCTGCCAGGGTTCAGGGACCGAGGAGAAGCAAAACAAAGACACGTCAAAAACACATAGACAGAACTAGAGTATAACCCAGACTAGACTTTTCGACATTCGTAAAAAGTGAAAATATACATATTGACTGCAATGTAATAATGCAATGAAGGTTGACAGCAGTGTTTCTCAAACCAGTCCTCAGGGACCCACAGACGGTCCATGTTTTTGCTCAGCTCTATAGAAGGAGCAAAAATGTGGGCTGTCTGGCAGGGAGCTGGGAGGGAGCAAAAACATGGACCGTCTGTGGGTCCCTGAGGACCGGATTGGGAATCACTGCTTTAGAGCGCATCTCCCTGTGTGCAGTTTACCTCATAGAAGTGGCACACAGACAGGCTGGGGTTGCTCTGTCGCTGTGAGCGTATGTACGACGCCGTCAGGCTATGGCACTTCCCGTCCACCTCTTTTCCGAAGCGTAGGGAGCTCACCTAAAACAAATGATACACCCCAGGGTCAGGGTCCCCCTACACAGCTCAATTCTGAAATCTTACGAGAAATCTTACGAGATTTTCAAAGGAAATGACCACAAAGAGGACTGTCCAGTCTGACTCCAAAGGGGCTTTAAGCCACATCCTACCAAGAAGCCAGCCTTACCTCAGGGTGCACGCACAGATTTTTGCGCGATGAAAGAGCCAAGGCAAGAAAATGACTGTTTTCCCCAGTCTCTTTGGCATAAAATTCCATCAACTTCCTCAGTTCCTCCACAACCTATCAAAGAGGAAACACAGGTGAAGACGAACGCTATGATGATGAATGTAATGACTGTTTGTTCATTCAAAGAGGCTCAAGGTGATCCATGGACCATATGTCTTTGAATTGCAGGATTAAACTGGGATACCTGGAGGAAACTCATGCAAACTCTGGTACAACAAATTTCTCTCCAAAAAAATGAATGGCTTTGATAGCCTGACTGTGCGGGTACTGACCTTCTCTATCTCAGGCACAGTTCGAGAACAGTATATCAGTTTAGTGACCTCCAGGGGGTAAGTCTGTGTGCAGCGGGAAGAGGTTGTACATTAGGTGATATTAATTTTTTATTATTAAGGAATTCAGTTTTGGACAGCAGAAACTGTAGCATTTTCAAAATCATTAAGCACATCAGACTTCTATTTTTAGGGTAAACGGTAGGGTATATAGTGACTTGTTAGAAAAACAAACAGACTATATCTCAATTACAAAGATTTAAGGAATGCAAAAAAAGTATATGCAACACCCACTCGTTGATAAGCGACTATCAATGAAAGGAGTGAGATGGTTTTTCCTGTCCCGGAAGGCATTTCCAGAACTCCGTGTCCCTACGACAGTTTAAAAAGAAAACAGTACTGTAAAGAAACCTTTACTGAATGCCCAGTATGCACGTGTCTTGCAAATTAGGTGTAGGTGCTGTTGCATACCTTAGCATCAAGCGTCCTCTTCAGCTCCAGCATATAGGAGTATTGCTCAGGGTAAATGTAATCATACGGGAAATAGACCAGGAGACCTTCGATGTTCAACCTGAGAAAAGCAGCAGTGCTTACAAATTCACACATTATACTTCATCCAAGACGACTCTTATTTTGATATGCATATTAGGTTTGCTCGATAAACTTCAACTTTAAAATATCTGATGAGAAAAATATCTCACAATCTTTTGTCACAAGACAATTTGCCAGCTGCGTAGCTATCTTGATCAATTAAATACGACTAAAATAATAAGTTGTAAAATGCATAACGGCAATGGATTATCATTTCGAGTACTTTGCATTCTCGCTAGCAGAGTACCTACTTCATTTTGCTGGTATCACTCACGCTCTGCTCAGATTCCTGTATACAGTGTGCTTTAGCTCAGTGATTCACATTAAAAAAAGAGAGAGTTGATAATTATATCCAGAATTATTTACATATTCTATTCGGAATTTCTGGAACTATACCATACTCTGTTATGTCACATCTAAGCATGCTAAGCATACTCTCCATTATTGTCCCTCCCTCCTCTAATTTGATTGGTTTATTTAACAGTAGAGCTATATTTGGACGCTTCTGTATGGCTAGAGTATATGTCAGTCCGTAAAAGTGCGACGGAAGTACAACCCTGTTTAGTTCTGAGCCAGACCTAAATAATCAAGTTCTGAATGGCTCTTGATGTAGTTTAGTTTGTGTAGTGAAATTATGAAATGAGGATGGTAAGTGATTTTAACAATTCATGTTTTCTTTGTATAGACTGCCATTATTTTTAATGGGTTTTATGTGTTGGGTGGTTTTAAGATTTGCTCTGGCAGGTCGACAAGCAGAGCCACATGACACTTAGATGGATATAAGAAAGAGGGATTTTCTTGTGTGTAACAAAGCAGGAGCTGAAAAAGACGGTAAACGGTGAGCAATACAGGTAATGCGAAAAGGGCATAGGCATAGGAACCGGGGGCATTTAAAATTAAAGTTGTGCCCCCACCCCCCCAATATCAAACTCACTCCTGCCAGTCATTGTAAAAAGTATGTAAACCTCTAGGAAAATAAATTTTAAAAAGTGGGATATTGGAGCCAGCTGACCCTTTTCAATAGAGTTCTATCAAATGCATTTGTGAACATTTGGGCTTCCGTCAATTTCCAGTTAGAGAGACAAAAGCAAGAAATTCAATACTGGCTCTGAGTAACACTATTGTCGGCGGCTCTATTTACCACCACTCAAATCACGCATTTCCTGGTGCCCCCTGTTGGCCACAAACACTCACTACACCAAGTATTAAATAAATGCGTTTCTTATTTAGTAGATGCTGAAGCAGCATGTTCTGGTAACCAGCTAGCTATCTTCTGACTGTACCCGCTAACTATTTGGTTTTTTAGACATCAGGGGCAGAGGGGTAGCTCTGGATTGGTCTGCTGTGGCCCCTGCCTTTGACTGCCACCTGATCCACATGGCATCCACACCCCCACGGCAGGGGGTCTGACCACAGAAGGGGGCACACATGTAGCTCCTTCAGAATAGATGCCTGTCCACCATGTGCTTGCTGACGAGGCCCCCCTGCCCCCCAGTCCTGTCTCCAGGGCAGGGCCCCTCGTTCCCTATTGTAGATGTAGATGTTGTTTTTCTTCATCGGGGTTGTTTGAATCACACTTAAGTCTGGCTGCTCACCTAGGACCAATTTGCCTTGGGAGACCCTGCCTGGGGCAGCTGCCCCCAACAACGTAGCTCCTAGGATCATAGAGGCACACAAACCCCTCCTCCAGGGTGTGTGTGTGTGTTCATACTCGCATGCATGTGTGTGTGTGTGTGTGCTTTTGAATATATTACATTGTGGGGACCATTTTTTTGGTCCCTACAAGGGAAAACTCAATTTTCTATAAAAAAAATTGCTGGGTATAGGGTTTTCCCAGTCTCCAAAAGATATGAATACAAACGTGTCTGTCTGTCTGTCTGTCTGTCTGTCTGTCTGTCTGTCTGTCTGTCTGTCTGTCTGTCTGTCTGTCTGTCTGTCTGTCTGTCTGTCTGTCTGTCTGTCTGTCTGTCTGTCTGTCTGTCTGTCTGTCTGTCTGTCTGTCTGTCTGTCTGTCTGTCTGTCTGTCTGTCTGTCTGTCTGTCTGTCTGTCTGTCTGTCTGTCTGTCTGTCTGTCTGTCTGTCTGTCTGTCTGTCTGTCTGTCTGTCTGTCTGTCTGTCTGTCTGTCTGTCTGTCTGTCTGTCTGTCTGTCTGTCTGTCTGTCTGTCTGTCTGTCTGTCTGTCTGTCTGTCTGTCTGTCTGTCTGTCTGTCTGTCTGTCTGTCTGTCTGTCTGTCTGTCTGTCTGTCTGTCTGTCTGTCTGTCTGTCTGTCTGTCTGTCTGTCTGTCTGTCTGTCTGTCTGTCTGTCTGTCTGTCTGTCTGTCTGTCTGTCTGTCTGTCTGTCTGTCTGTCTGTCTGTCTGTCTGTCTGTCTGTCTGTCTGTCTGTCTGTCTGTCTGTCTGTCTGTCTGTCTGTCTGTCTGTCTGTCTGTCTGTCTGTCTGTCTGTCTGTCTGTCTGTCTGTCTGTCTGTCTGTCTGTCTGTCTGTCTGTCTGTCTGTCTGTCTGTCTGTCTGTCTGTCTGTCTGTCTGTCTGTCTGTCTGTCTGTCTGTCTGTCTGTCTGTCTGTCTGTCTGTCTGTCTGTCTGTCTGTCTGTCTGTCTGTCTGTCTGTCTGTCTGTCTGTCTGTCTGTCTGTCTGTCTGTCTGTCTGTCTGTCTGTCTGTCTGTCTGTCTGTCTGTCTGTCTGTCTGTCTGTCTGTCTGTCTGTCTGTCTGTCTGTCTGTCTGTCTGTCTGTCTGTCTGTCTGTCTGTCTGTCTGTCTGTCTGTCTGTCTGTCTGTCTGTCTGTCTGTCTGTCTGTCTGTCTGTCTGTCTGTCTGTCTGTCTGTCTGTCTGTCTGTCTGTCTGTCTGTCTGTCTGTCTGTCTGTCTGTCTGTCTGTCTGTCTGTCTGTCTGTCTGTCTGTCTGTCTGTCTGTCTGTCTGTCTGTCTGTCTGTCTGTCTGTCTGTCTGTCTGTCTGTCTGTCTGTCTGTCTGTCTGTCTGTCTGTCTGTCTGTCTGTCTGTCTGTCTGTCTGTCTGTCTGTCTGTCTGTCTGTCTGTCTGTCTGTCTGTCTGTCTGTCTGTCTGTCTGTCTGTCTGTCTGTCTGTCTGTCTGTCTGTCTGTCTGTCTGTCTGTCTGTCTGTCTGTCTGTCTGTCTGTCTGTCTGTCTGTCTGTCTGTCTGTCTGTCTGTCTGTCTGTCTGTCTGTCTGTCTGTCTGTCTGTCTGTCTGTCTGTCTGTCTGTCTGTCTGTCTGTCTGTCTGTCTGTCTGTCTGTCTGTCTGTCTGTCTGTCTGTCTGTCTGTCTGTCTGTCTGTCTGTCTGTCTGTCTGTCTGTCTGTCTGTCTGTCTGTCTGTCTGTCTGTCTGTCTGTCTGTCTGTCTGTCTGTCTGTCTGTCTGTCTGTCTGTCTGTCTGTCTGTCTGTCTGTCTGTCTGTCTGTCTGTCTGTCTGTCTGTCTGTCTGTCTGTCTGTCTGTCTGTCTGTCTGTCTGTCTGTCTGTCTGTCTGTCTGTCTGTCTGTCTGTCTGTCTGTCTGTCTGTCTGTCTGTCTGTCTGTCTGTAGGTGGAAGAAGGATCTGCATGTTCTCCCCATGTTTGTATGGGTTTCATCCATAGTCTACAAACATGATTATCTGAACTGTTCTCTTTTGGACTGATGTGACATTCAGGGGGCTCCCTCTCCCTGCTCTGCTTTCTGGGATTGGCTCCAGTCTCACCCTGACATTGTGCTGGAAAAGTGTTTATGGAATCTAGATGAATAGATCACACTATACAATTAAAAGGACATCAAGGAAAAAAACACCACAGTACAGGAAAAGAGCACATTGTTTTGATTTCTATTTTTATTTAAAATACAAAATGAGAATACGATAGGGTAAGATTTATAACAATAAAGCCAACAATTTGAATTTTATAACCAAATGTGAATTTCAGCAAAAATATAGTCTACAGCAACAAATGCAGAAAATATCTACATTTCCAGCCTTTTCCATTATATTCACTTTCAAAAATATTTCATTCATTTTCTTTAAGTAAGAATTACTGTATCTTTCCCCAGCTGCCACTCTATGGTCAAAGGCTCTCATCTCAAAATGAAGTATGTTGAACTTTTTTTGTACCCCTATAAATCCATAAAAAGGATTTTTGCTCTCTTTAATTCACTTCATCCTCTTCTTCCCTGGACATTGATGATGTAATAAACTCCTCACAACAATCCAGTATAGTATTACAACAACATGATAATATCTCGCTAAACATCAATAAACATTGATAAGTCAAAATGTTATTAATTTTGATGAGCTTACTTTGTAGCATGTACTTTACATTTTGGAAATAATGTATATTATTACATTGTACTGATTTTACAAAAATATACGCAACATTATTTTAAATTATGTTTTTTAAAGACCTTGAGTTAACAATAGCACAGTTTTGTCTGTTTTGTCATCATTAAAATAGCAAAACATGAGTGTTGTTCATTCCGTTTCTTCACAACAAAAATGATGATTATAATTTGTAATGTTATAAATTGCTTGTTGACTTTCCTACTCCAGTAATAAAATTAGTACAGCTTTAGTTTAGCTGTTTTATCATTCTCTCTTTTCTCCTTAATAAGACAACAGACATAATGAGGAGGATAGGCAATATCTGGAAACCTCACTGCAGTCCGACCTGCTCCATCTCACAGCTCATAAGCATCCTCCATGGTCTTATAGCGGTCCATGATTTTTAGCACATCTTCCAGGATGGAGGGACCTAGGTCTATATCGAGGCCAAGAAGCGAGTCCGAGTTGGGTAAACCTGGTGACTCGCTACGCTCGCTATGCAGATCTTCATTGCTCAGCCCAGCATCAGAGTCTAGGCTGAGTCCACGATGGGGGTCCAACGGCAGGCCACCATCAGGCATGGAGTCCTCAGAAGAAGCCTCCGAGAAGGATTCTGAGGATGGTACTAGATGCCTGAAAGCAGGGTTGGCGACAGAGTAGCTGAAGTCATGACAGAAATCTCCATAGCAGCCTCCTCGATGAACATGCTCATCGCTGACGGACATTGAGCGCTGCTGTGGCTGCTGCTGCTTTTGCTGAGTATGGGGTGGGTTCTCCTCTAAGTGTAGACGAGGTGGTTTTGGGGGGGCTTGCTCAGGGGCCACAAAAACTGGCATGGAAATGGTGCTCTTCAGAATGGTCATGTTGGGGTGAGAATGGCAGTGAGGGTACTGCAAATCCTTAGCATCCACAGGGAAAGTCTCATCCAACTGGCAGTCGCCGTCGGACCGGCTTAGCGATGGAAGTATGTCTAGCTTGCCTTGCAAGAAGCCAATATCCCCAAACATATCTCCCTCACCATCACGACCTACGTGGGCACTGTGACGTAAATCACCCAGCGGGGGGCTAATCATGTCACTGGAAAGGACATCTCGCAACTTCAGCTTCTTGCCCCGTTTTGGAGTGGAAGTCTTCAGGTACATTGGCATCTTGGCTGGCATTTTGTTACCCAGAATTCAGTGATGAAGCTAATAGCGTCTAAAAGAGTTCTCTGCTTTAGGGAGGGGCTTAAGAGGAACGTGGGGCTAAACCAATCATCGGTCTGGCTTTAAGCTCCTCCCTCATAAAAACAAAGATGGGAATGAAAGGAGAATGATGCGGACAGACTATGTGCCTGTTTCCTTTAAAATATGTTACCAGCAATTAATTTTTTTTGCCATCAGATTGTCAGGGATGTTCTTGAGAATACCATGACCTTCAGAAGCAATCTTCTCCATGAAGTGATTAGTCGGCTCCCTAACCAGTAGAAAAAGGCTTCCCTTAGGTATGGCCACTTTAGTGTATGCAGCACTCCTTGATTGAAGAAGGTGATCGAGGCAACTTAATGTCAGAAAACTCGTTACAGAGCCCTGCAGAAAGAATAATGGAAAAAATAAGATACAAAAAACTGAGGTTAGATTAAGTCTCCTGGAATACTCCACTACTCTACACTTTTCATCAGTGGTTCATCGTGCATTCTAAATGCCCCACCAGCAAAATGTCCAATCTTATATGTAATCATTTAAAAAGTAGAAAAATTGCAAGTGCTAATACAAATTCCCTACTTCCTTCTTTCGCAGAAATGTTCTATAAAAGGATGTTTGCCATGACGAATCTAAAGTGGTCTTTTAAAGTTATGACTTAATATAAGTCAATCATTCGCTTTAATATCATGATCCGATGCTGTTTCCAAATAGCTGGAGGCTGGAGATAACAATGGCACAATGACTGTCCGCTTCCTGATTATAATGGACTGTGGTTTAAAATTAGGGCGACATCCTCTGCCTGTAATTTTACATTTTTACCATTTATTGAGTTTATAAGAGACTTCCCTTATGTATGGTGACATGCATTTTCAAAAGTAATATTTGTTCCTTCTGCCTTATTCCACACTATAGCATTAAAGCTTCTGTGCTGTGTGTCAAACACACTTTTAACTGCACATTTCCAGGAATTGTGATTTTATTAAAAATCAAAATTTTTTTAAACCTTAGTAACCTAATTTGACTTGAATCTGTGTTATTTAATTTTGCATCATATGTTTAATCCCAAAAAGTGAATTCCCTGTATAGTATCCTAAAAAAAAAAGTTGGGAGGGGGGGGTGTTTTTATGCTTTCGCTTAAACAGAAATTAAGTTAAGTAGTAGTTAATTTCTCAGTATCTTTTCCTCACACTAAGGTCTTCCCCATGGCTCTGATATCTGAACGCACTCTTCATGTGGACTTAAAACAAGGGACCGTAACAGTCCTCGCGCCGGATACGGCTCTAATCCTCTCTCACTCCCTGCTCTTACTCACCCAGGGCCTATTTATGGAAGTAGTCTGACGTACCAATGGCGTCACTTAGAACATTAAATTAGACTCTTACTTTCAACATTTTTCCGCCTCACAGATATTTATCATTATACTTCACAAACCAAAAAAAAAGTTATTTAGTAGACTAGTTAATATACGTTAATATTAATATTAACAAATCATAAAGAAAGCTCTTTTGAAGATAAAAACACACAAGACGACCTGAGCTGTTCTGTCAGCCAGAAAATGTGTAGAAACTGTACATCATTAGTTTAATTTTCAAATTATGTTGACCTGAAACGTGCATATTTCACTTCCTATTTGTGATGCTGTGTTAATGAGCTTTACAAAAAATAAATCTGGATGCTGACCACAGCCTTACTGAGGCTTGAACTTCTGTGTCCCTTGATTTTGCAAGAAATCCCTTATGTAAGAGTTAAACTGAGATCATCCCGAACACAATCATTCCGAAAAAACCCAAAACTAATCCATCGACACACCAATTCAGTTTGAGATTCACACCAATGTAACCTACTTTCAAGCAACGTACACATCTGTGTTTATAAGTTTAAACACATTTCATCTTATGCGCTACCTAAGCAATGTGTTCGTCTAGTTTAATTACATTGCTGTATATAAGAGTTAATATAAGATTACAATTTGCCTTGAAATGTATTCAAAATAATCAAAATAGGTAATGTTCTCCACGCAATTAAAAATAACTTTTTGGTTATTCAAACTGATTGTTGATTTTTACACCTTCCTTTTTCATATGCCCACTAAAACACATTCAATGTGTGACTGTACAAATTATACATTTCATTTAAGTTAATTTCCCCTTTTAAACAGTAGAGGTCAATAACCAATCGTAGCACCATAAGGCGCTATATTAAAAGCAGATTAAGCAGCAATGAAACAAACAATTTGCGCACAATAAAAGGCTTACAGCATTATGATGTTAGAAAAACCAAAAACAGAAACTTCGTAGCTACTCACCTTAATTGTACAATAGAGAACTACGGTATTTTAAGGAATTAACGCGAGACTGCGCGCTCCTTGTGAACGCAGTGCCCTCCCGACATTTGCTAGTAACAGTGAAGTAAATCTAAAGTAAACCTCTTAGCAGCTTCAGGAGCCGATGAGACGCTCGACTGAAACTGGAGAGGAGGCTGGGTTGAGGGAGTGGGTGTGATATGATGGTCCTGGATGGAAGGAGGGGGGTGCAGAAAAGTCACAGGCGTTTCTCAAATAACCACTTTTTCTTGTGCTGTGTCTTTATTTCTTACTGAGGTGTGTACAAAATCAAGATATAAATGATTTTGTTTCTATCACGTACGTCAGTTATTGTGAAATTAACGTCAAATCGATCCTTTATTTTATTTTGCATTAGGCTACTACGCTTCATCTTCTTTTTTTGAACCACGAGAGCCATTTCTTTCAATTTCTTATTCTAACTGTTGCAGAAAGTATCCATAGTCCTAATAGTTTAATATAGACAGAGGTTAATAATTATAATAACTATCCGCCAAAAATACTATTTAACAATTACGCCTCACTGTCTGAAAATATCACATCGTGTAATTTTATTTCGTTAATAGAAAATGGCGTGTGTGATTGTAAAAGTCTCATTACCTCACCTAAAAACGCAATAATTTGCATTTTACGATTGTGCTGCCTGTAAAAACGACAAAAACAAGAAAGGCGTAGTCACTGTCAAGAGGATGCTAAAGTCATTTTCACGTCGGCCAGAACAAATGGGCAACTCCCTGTGGCAATTAATCTAATTAGAGACTGCTTACTCGTGGCTTGGTAAATCACTTTGCTTTTCTGCTTTGCTGATACAACAGCTTCTAACAAGTCTGCCTAACAAGTAGGCTGCCTCTCATATTTAACCTTTTTATGTCACTTTATAATTTTCGTTTACAACTAGGAAACTTGTAAATTTATATTAGAATTTTACAAAGTGGGTATGAGAAACCATTAATTACAAAACATTGTGCAGATGAGCAAACCAACTAATAAATATTCCTAACAGAAACTGAGCCATTTTCTCACACACATAATGACTCCAAACAATTATTTACACGTTCAGCTAGGCTTAGACCTGTCAAGGTTTTACTGGAGTAATAAATTCCGGTTAGGCCTACATCTAATTAAAACCAGAAATGAACTTTAACACAAAAACATTAGGCCTATATATTGTCTTGTTTGTTTTTTTCGATTTACACATGCTATGTACAATTTTAGTTCGCCTGAAGATTCATATGTAACTTAACATGTTATTTCATACAATGAGTTTGGGGGGGGGGGTGGGTGTGATATGACATTGGAAAGGTGTGTGTATCTAAGCATGTTCTATAATAGTCAGAAAGAATGAGTCATTCTATTGTTTCCGCTCATTGATTTATTCGTTTTAGCAGTTTTCTCCAGGGGGTTGAGCCCCCTAGCGTCAAATCCTAGAATAGCCACTGGTGCCTGCTCTGAAAAAAATCCCGGACTCACATGCCTTGTTATTTAATTGTTCTGACAAAACGTCCTACTTTATCAAAACATCATACCGTAGTGCTAATCGATAGCCCTAACCCTAACTCTTACCCTAACCCATAACCCGAACCCCCCCAAAAACCACTAACCCTAACCCTCTATAACCTAACCCTAATCCCAAGGCGGTGGAACTGCACATGCGCAGAAAGGCTCGATAGCACGTCTCGATAGGTAGGATGTTTTGTCAGAACACCGGTCTGCCTGTTTGTCTGCTTAATCAATACGCACGTTTAGGAATCACTGCTGTCACACTCCAGCGTAACACCTGGAGGGAGCAGCCTGGGGTTCCAGCAATTGTGGATGTTGGTGTAGAACTGTTTCTTATTTCTTGGATATTAGCTTCAAAGCTGATCTAGGAATAATTAATATTCGATATTGTTTTGAAAAGAATGGGGAGTCCAATTAAATTAGGTGACCATGGTCTGCAATTGTGCATTTGCCCACAGTGACAGAAGGCAGTGACACTGCACTGCATGGTCCTTCTCCACACAGCCCAGTTTGTAATAACGAACGCACGCACTACTTAGTGACACTCGTGAAAACATTGTGTGGCTTCCGCAGTTTTTCGGCTTGAGGTACAGTACAGTAGATATGTAATACATGTACTAAGAAAAACATTGACTGACACTAAATAAGACCCCTATGAACCTGTTCCGACTTATCTACAGACTGGATTTAAAGACAAACTTAAGGAATGGGTCTCATTCATAACCAGAGGACTTCCTGTAATAACTATAAGATATACATGCAGTCTTTAGGATAGCTGCTTTGAAAACAGATATGATAAACAATGAATAGTCAGGTTAGTACAGTACAAAATGTTGACAAATGGAGCACATCCGTTTCCAATGGTATAACAAAGGGTGATACAACGAAAGGGGAAATGGAACAGGAGTCCAAGGGATGACCTGGGAGGAAGGATACGGTAAATGTTTCAGCCCACTCTTCCCAAAAACACACAGGCGGCAGGCTACGGGACTCCATCGCCTGGCGTGCTTATCTGCCGATGGCGCCATGATGGAACACTACGTATTCCTGACCACTTCCTGTTCTAACCTCCCCTCGATCTTTTAGCAAGTGTTTTGTGAAGTGGGTGCGTCACATATAACAATAAAATACAATAGGTAATCACACTCACCATGCATTTGTTTACTTAGTAGTCATTTTATGTAAAAAGACATACACTGGATTAAAGCTTGGCTTCAGGGACGAGGCCCAGTGAGCCCCCCCTAGAGCAGCCAATGATACGAACCCATGACTTTCTGACCATGCGCACAGATCTCAAATCCACTGACCTTATTAGTACTTATTAATTGCCATTGAATCGCTTTGTGGATTTATTTACCTTTAGCATCCACTAGTGGAAAGATGGAGAAAATATGAATAGGCCCACTGTATTTTTAAGTGATACAAAAAATAGTAATTATAGCAGATTACTTATACTAATTTTCTGTACAGATTATTGTTCTGTCTAATATATGTACTTATGAATAGTAGAAATGTAGAAATATAGTAAGGTTATATACCAGATCACTTCTCCAGATGATTGTGTATTATTGGTATATACTATATAGGATGTTTAAATAAACTTCTCATTTAAAATGAATAGCTAATGCAACATATTCTAAAAGCTTTGATTTGTAATAATGCCGGCTAATCATGAAGAAAGCATTCCATAGGATTTTCCTGGGAATTTTTGGGGAATTAATATTTTCCTGTGTACGTACAGTTATCAAACATACTACAGATTTGTAGATTTAAGATTTAGCACTTTAACTTTCAAACACTTTATTGAATACAAACAAGGCACGAGGAAAGAGGCTGAGTCAGAATTCACATCTTTTGCATCACTATCCACTTCAGCTGTGGTGTTGGATGGGTGAGGGTCAGACTCAAAGAGCCTCAGATTTGCCTGAGCTTCCACCTGTACATTTTTAAGCCTGTTGTGGGCTTTTGTGTGTGTAGAGCCAAAGGGAGACCAGTGGCGCTGAGGCGTAGCTTATTCTGGGAATATTGCTTCAACTGGTGAGAGGGCTTAGGATGAGCAAGTTACATCAGCACAGAATAAACTTTACTAAAACATCAATGAGATCAGTTAGCTAGCTAAAATATTACATCTCATCCATTACATCGATGGATTACTTGAGGATTAGCCGACTAGTTTTCTGAATATTATATATCCACGATTGCAGTTTAACTTTATATTTAAAACAATAACAAAAAATATGAACATAGCACAGTTTAGTGTTTCACTGATCCGGTTTTCGACTCAATCATGTGGACATGTAAGTGGTAAGCAGTAGAACTCACAGGTAACTACAAAAGTGTTACAAAATGACCAGTGCATTGTAAATTCCCAAAGATCCCATGAAAAATTTCCATGCAAACTTCCCAGAATGTTTCCAGAAATTTACCGGAGATATTCCACCCCCTCGTAACTCTACACACAAACATACCTGGAAACAATGACTCACAATGTAGTTCTGATAATACGTTCATTTCATAGTAGTTTGATAAAAAAAAATTGTTCAAAAACCAGCTGATTTCAGATCATTTTATCAACTTACTTTAAGGTGCTTGACACCAAAGAATTTCTATGGAAGCCGGTCAACAGTCTTTGTCATATCCTGTGATTATATGTATGTAGAACATTTCATTGACATTCCTGGTCTATCCTGGTTTTTAAAAACTTTTTCAGGATTGCTAAGTCCAAAGTAAGAGATCTCAAAGTGATCATCCATTTCAGTTTTACATTAAAACTCTTAAACATTTCATGCATATTGGCTTAAAAGAATTATGACAGAATATCATTGTTACACCACTTATGTGGACTAATGAACAAAAATTCTAAAGATAAACCATTGATTGTGGGGGAAAGGAAAGACTCAAAACAATTTTAAGTAAAATTTATTCTTCACTTTAGCTGGCATGAAAGAATGTCAGACGAGACATTTCATGCAAAGCAAAACTGAAAAAGCTTAAATTCATTGTGGGCAGGTGCGTTTTAGTGAATGTCAGTTTTATTAATTGTACATTAATTGAATGAACAATTGAAATGGCATAATGGAAGTGGATGGTCTTGTTTGAGAGCTCCTTAAAGTTTTGCAAACAACAAACACCCAGCCTCGGACCCCAAAAGAAAGACACAAATTCCTGTAATGATTCATTCTGAAGTTGAGCTTGTATCGCCTTTATTAAATACTTCAGTCTCAACTACAGTAAATGATTACAAAATGTTGCGTTCTCTGAAATAGGGATTTACAAAGCTGACATTTTTCCATTTTGTAAAGGAAAAATTACAACATGCCTTGGTGCATTCTGGTCACGCAAGGCTGTCTGAACCTAGGTGGAAAGTGCATGTTTTTTTTTGCTTTCTTTTTCTCAATTTTTTAAAAACTTCCTGATCTGATTTTTTTCTTCTTTCACTGTACAGGTTGCACATCTTAAATTACATCTTATTTTGAGTACAGCAAGGAAACTAAAAAAAAGGATCAAATTCAAATGCCAAACAACAAAACAAAACAGATTTTCTTTGTTAAGTATAAAAAATAAATAAAGATGATATATTACACAAAAAAATCAGGAGCGGATTTCCATTGTACAATAGCTTTTTTTTTTTTTTTTAATCCAAGCAGGGTCTGAAAGCGTGTGTGATTGCAACCCCAAAAGGAGGGGGAAAAACATTGCAACCTTCTCCCACCCAAAAACAAAACAAACACACAGGGTTAAAGCTAGTGTACTGCAACAGAGAATAGCTAAAATTGTTAAAATACAACTGTGATTGACGGCTGATAGTTGAAACAAACTGTCCTCCCAGTAAAAGAAAACTCCTGGTTTTCTCTGTGGCAGTGCATGCTTTCTATCATCCTACTTCCTCCAGTTCTGGAATGACAGGACTTGTGCAACAACACTGCACACGCATGTAGACAGAGCAGAAGAAGCAATTATTCAGGAAACCTTCTAACAGGACCAGTGGGGGGAAAAAACAATGGAAAAAAAAAGTAGAACCTCAAAGGAAAGGCCATCTAGCCTCAGAACAGTATTACACAACTGATGGAGGCTGTAGGAGTGTATTTCACAAAATAAAGCCAAGGTACATGGAACTAGGTGGCTTTTTCACTTTATTTCCTTGTAAATTATGGAGGGATTCATGAAACGGGAATACATTTATTTTATACATTTTTTAAAGTTTGCTTTAAAATAGAAGTTTTCCCCTTTAGTCATAAGTATCACCCATACCCGCCCCCCCCCCAAAAGTTTTATAGAATTTTCCAACACTGTGATATATCAAGGACAGGAAAAGCAGACGCACATCTCCATCTGCCCCCAGCACATTTACATATTGTTGCGCTGGACATTTAAAAAGAACAGAGAGGGTGAGAGCACTGTTCACTGGCAGAAGGGTGAGGCAGTGGGGTCGAAGCCCTTAAAGACGTCCTTGAGAGAGGCGGCATCCTGGTCAGCGCTGTCAGTCTCAGCGGGGCTGCTGCCCCCAAAGGGGCTACCGGTGCCGCTGGGTTTGCTCGCCTGCTTCACCATACTAAAGAGGGTGGAAACGGGCAGATTGTGGACGGCAGGCGGTGGCTGCTCTGAGGCTGCAGTGGGTGCAGGACCGGCCGAGGAGGTGCCAGCGGCCGCACCTGTGCTCGCACTCCCCGAAGGTGAGGGAGCGGGCTTGGGGCGGGGTCTGTTGTAGCTGTTGTAGCGGTCCGTCACAGGCTCGGCGCCGCTCTTCTCCGCCTCGGGCTGGTCCAGAGCCGACTTGCGCACAAACAGCGGCTCTTTGGCCTTCGCCTTGGTCGGCTCGGGGGTGCTGGTGACGCCGCTAGTGTTCGTGGTGGCGCCGGCTCCGTCGGACTTGGCCACGCTCTGAGTCCGTGGGTCATAGAGGCTGATGCCGCTCAAGACGCTGCTCTGGCTGCCCCCGCCACTGCCAACCCCCCGGCCAGTACCTCCTGCGGAGAGCAGCCGAGGGTCATAGGGGGCAATCGTGGGTGGGGAGGGGACAGATGAAGTTGTAGAAGCTGGCGGGGCTGGGGACTCGGCGGATTGCTTGAGCGCCGACTTCTGGGGCTGAAGTCGGGGGTCAGCGGGTGTCTTGCGGGCCGTACGAGGATCGACGGGCTTTTCCGTGGCAGCGGGGGCTGTTGGCGTGGGCCCCGATGACGGAGGGGGGGTGGGGGAGGTGCCGGTGGCATTGACCGTCTTGAGGATGCGGGAGAGCAGCTCAAAGTCTGGGAGGGCGGCGGGGGCGGTGGGATCGGCGGCGGCGGGAGGCGGTGGCGCTGCAGCCGAGGTGGGGGCAGTGTGAAGCTGCTGCTGCGCCCGAGAAAGACGGGGGTCGAGAGAGCTGACGGGGGGGATTCCCGGAGGAAGTGGAAGGAAGTCCTGCTTGGGGATGGGCACAGGGATCAAGTCCTCGGGGTTCCACAGGATCCCCTTGGAGAAGTGAGGCTTGTGGAGGATGATGTCCTTTTTAATGTGACTAAACTGCTGCAGCTGGGAACGTGGGTCTCTCAGGGCCATCCCCATCAGGGGGTCCAAGGGAATGGGCACTGGCTTGTCTCTCAGCACCCGCTCCACTTCCTCCTCTTCGCCAGGGGTGGGAGCAGGAGGCTTGTGGGCATGGGGGGCGTCGGGCTTGTGGTGAAGCGAGGCTGCGTGTCGGGCGAGACGAGGGTCCGCCGGAGTGCTAGACGAGGCAGAGGACGGAGAGGCAGCCGCACCGGACTCGGCAGCAGAGCCGGGGTCAGAGGCCCGGGACAGTCGGGGGTCACGAGCCAGACGGGGATCAGCAGGGCGGCTGGGAGGCTGCAGGGAGGAGGCCTTCTGCAGTCGGGGGTCACTGGGACCCCCCTCAGGTTTCACACCCCCCTGAGTCTGCTGCCGAAGTGTCTTGAGGATAGACGTGACACTGCCACCTCCATCCTCATCCTCACTGGAATACCAGTTGGCAGAATCACCTGCAACGAAAATATTTTTTTTTACGTTATGTAAATGAAAATGTATAGAAAATAAAAATTTAATTAAAATATACACTACTATTATATTATAGTATTATAGTAATATACACTGATCACCAAATTCAAAAAAAATTCTATACTCTCCTGAATTATTATAAAATAAATGTGGCACAACAGCCCCACCTAGTGGGCAGATGTACTATTAACCATTTCACAAGAGGCAAACATGGCTGCAGGTGGGACTAGGAGGCCAAATCCACTAATATATTTTGACTACTTTAATTTGAGACGCAGAGAATCAGACTAGCTTTCCTATTACTAGGACATGCAGTTAGCTAACTTAGCTGATGTACTAAAACAGTGACCTTCTCCCTTGCCGTTACCTTCAGTGTCCCTTTCGGCGCCGCCCTCCGCCAGCCGCCGCGCCCGCTCCTCCTCTTCCTGCTGCTTCTGCTGTATCCTCATGAACAGCACGCGCTGGGCGGGTGGCAGGAAGTCGGGCACCGCCATACCTGCCTGCTGGCTGCCAGAGCCGCCACCGGAGGGCGCATCGGCGGCCATCATGGCGCCTTGCTTTCCAGAGGCCTGATCGCCGAAGCCGCCCCCTTCACCCTCCGACATGCCCCCGTACTCCTGGTACTCCTCTCCTACGAAGCACACAACCAGGATTTACGATCTGTTTTCTGGCGCTGAATATTGCCGTTCTGTCTCGTACTTACTGGCAATAACCTGATGCATATTACCAATACGGATGCAATTAAGAAATTCAGTGCAGAAGGTAGACATGATAATAAATCTTGAAATGACCATAGAGTACAACCATTCCAGTTGCTAAATTTTTCTGATAAATCTATGCCACCCTTTGTAATATATAAGCGTGATAAATGCAGTTTTTTTTTTTATGAGATTTGATTAAATCAAATAAGTGTAGATTATCTATTCTACACGATTTAACTGAAAGAAAGCGTAGGATGATAGACTAATCTTGACAGACCTTTGCAGTACAGACAAATCAGGAGGACGCCTCACCTTCTGTGCCATTGTCCTCCATCTCCATGCCCTGTTTCTGGTGGTAGAAATTGTCGTAGTAGTTTCCCCCGGGTGGTGGAGGTCCAGGGGGCATCATTCCGGGATGAGGTGGCCCTTCTCCTGGACCAAAGTTTCCCATCATCGGAGGCCCTGGTCCCATCGAAGGGGGACCCTGGTTCATCCCTGGGGGACCCATGGGAGGCATGTCATGGGGTCCGGGGGGCATCATTCCAGGCGGGGCAGGTCCCATGTGTCCTGGGGGAGGAGGACCGGGAAAGCGGGGGGGAGGGCCAATCGGAGGTCCCGTAGGTCCAGGGGGGCCAGGAGGGCCTGGGGGGCCCGGAGGAGCGCCAGGGACTTGGCCTCTGTAGGTGCGGGAAATGGCCCGTTAGCTTACCTTACAGAAGCTAAACATTTTTTATATGAATGTATCATTTAAAATAGTGCAATTTATTTAATAATTATTTAATAGTGCGAACCTGACGCCAAGTTTCTGAGCCAGCTGTCCTGTGGGCTGCACCACAATCTCAAAAAGAGATGGAATCTTTTTCCCGGAGTTTCCAGGACAGGAGGATGGAGGGCCCATAGGAGGTGGCAGAGGTCCGTTTGCATTAGGTGGTCCCTGATAGGGGCCTCCATCTGGGCAAGGAGGTGGGCAAGGGCCTGGTCCTGGACCTCCACCTGGGCCCGGTGGGCCTGGCGGTGCCATGTGACCTGGTGGAGGACCAGGAGGTCCAAAATCTACGGGGGCATTCGAGTCAGCAGGACCAGGCCGAGGGGGCGTTGGCAGCAATCCTACCCCAGGAGGGGGCTTGGGCAAGGGATTGATGCCCTGCTTCTTAAGCTCCTCAACCTCCTTCTCATCCTCAGCCCCAGCTTCTGCATCCTCTGCGAGCATCTGCAAACAAAGATCGGGCAGCGGTCAAGCAACAGACGAGACGAGTGATCTAAACTAGTGCTGGTACCAGTGATAGAGCGAGAAATCAGATAAATGTTGAAATGACTCAATATGTAAACTACATCAATTATTGGACATGGTCGGTAGACACAGTAAAGCAAACAGAGGAAACAAGTAAAAGGTTAGGGGAAAAAATAACTCATCAAAAAGAAAAAAAACACCCATTAATGGTAATATCTGCAGCTCACCTTGTCCAGAAGATCCTGGGTATCTTCTGTCAATGCCTTGTGTGAGAACATACACTCCTCCCCATTAACACAGCTTCCGGTGGTGTGAAACAGCTTGCAGGGAAAATCTCGTGTTCTGCAGTCAAGGGGCTACCAACAAATTGATCAATCTCATTTAATGGATTGTGTGCATAATAAGAGAATCTTTGCAGATTGACCTTAATGTTCATCAGTTGCTCCAAGTCCAAATAACAAACAGATCAAGGTTTAAAATTATTAACTTTTCAGTCAATAAAAATCAGAGAAAAAAATAACTATGTGGATATATAGGAAAATAGATAGCTGGACTGGGAGACACTGTGCGTTTATGAAAACAGGGTGTAACTGGATGATGCAGAATTGCAGCCTCCTCACAGACAGTAATGAAGGATATCGTGCATGTATGGACAGTTCTCTGCCCGCGCGCAGAAGCCGGTGATGTAGAACTTGCAGAGCTCCTTCTTCTTGGGCAGCTCAATGTCATGGCTGAAGTTGCAATGTTCTCCCTAAAGATATAAAGAAAAAAACTTACATGGAGCACTAAACAGCCACTCAAGATACGTATTAAATGGAAGCATGGTTAGAAATCTGACCAAAAAAAAAAACAGGCAAATTGGTGGCAATAACTCAATTTACAAATTAAGAAAATATATCGAGCTAAAATGGACATAGCAGTTGGTGTAACTAAACACAACTAATAATTTAAAAGATGCTGTAAGTTTGCTGTGACAACGTGAATTAACTGATCCCTTGTTGGACTTGCAATATATTTATACACCTGAATAAGAAAAGCATCCGTGAAAACTGCAGAAAGTGTTCAGTGGCAGAATAATGTGTCAGATACTTAAACCGCAGTACTACTTACCCAAGTGCAGCGTCCCTCAACGTAATACTTGCAAATGGCTTTGCCTTTCTTGTCCTGTCCATGCTTGTCTTGGTCATTCCTCCGTTGGCCGCCTCCACCATCCTGCCAAAACAGAATTCTGTTCTAAATATACAGCCCCTCACCAATGCATATCATATTTAGAAACGCCCATAAAATACACCACCTTAAACATAACTGCATCCAGTGACAGGGAGGACAACCAATGGTTGCACTTTGCATTTGAGCCATGCAGTGTAGAGAGAAGTCTCTTGGTCTCATATGCACTGCACTGTACTTGCAAATGGCAATAATTGAGCACATGACAGTGTATTATGTTTAGAAGCATTTTTTAGCTGCTGGATGACTCACCCCCATATCCATATCTCCATTGTTGTCTTCATCATGGATCTGGTCTCCTCGTCCTCTGCCTCTATTCCTCCCTCGACCACGGTTCATGCCGCGACCTCCCTTGCCCCGGCCACGGCCTCGCCCGCCTTTACCACCTAAGTCAACAGCGCAACATAATGAGCCAAAAATCATTCATACAAGTTACAGTAAAGATGAGGTGACACGCAAAACAGAATACAGCAATCGACATGATATGGGTCTACAGTGAACACCTTTATTTATAGGAGTTTGCAGATCAAAATCACAAATAAAAAATAAAAGGATTCTTTTCACTGCACCAATGCAATAGATATTAAGTTCAGTCGGTGTCACTCACCCCGGCCACGATCTTTTGACTTCCTATACTGATTCAACTCCTTAGAGTAATCATCATAATCATCTTCTCCCATGTTGTCATAATCGTCTTCTATATACTGAAAATGACATAAAAGTTAATGTTTTACTATTCTAATGGCTCTTGCAGTTGATGGTATGAATGAATAAGATTAAATATTTAATATTTAAATACCTACATTAAAGAGATCAAATATTACCTTCAGTAAATGTGACATACGGTATACAACTGCATAACACGGTGATGGGTTTTTACCCAGCAAAAGCCTAATACTACTGACTCAGCTACTTGGAATGTTTACTGTATATCACATTAACAATAACTTTCCTGTTACAAAATCAGACCAAGGACAAACACTAAAGGCTGATACATACTTCTGCATCAAGGTTACGTCGTGACCTATGCCAGTGGCCTACGCCATCGCGAGCATTTGTACTTGTGTGCTGGTGTGTGTAGATCAGCAATTATACTGCCAAAACGCTAAGTGCTACACTGTTTTGGATGTTGCATTTTTTTGTGAAAATGCTACAGTCATTTTTATGCATTTTCCCTTCCACAGTTTGTGTTTGTGCTACTCTTTACTTTTTTTTAGTCTTGTAAAGTACAAATTAACAATGGAGGTAAATGAAATTGGTGCTGTCATGCTGTTTTGTAGATCTGTTGCTGCGATGCCTAGGGTGGATTATTTAATGCTAGATATAAATAGTGTTTCAGTGATAATCAGTGATATAAGTACATCTGGGAGGCATGCTTTCTTCACTCCCATAAAAAAACAAATGCTACGAAGCGAACCAATCACAGGTCTTGCTCCGGCGTAGGCTACTGCATAGGGTCCACGGCTATGTCATACTTATGGTGTGGAATTGACGCAGAAGTTTAAACCAACCTTAATGGAACACAAACGTCATATCATACCTCCATCTCCTCTCCATACATCATCCCATCTCCATCGTCATTGTCTCCGCCCATTTTGCCCCGTCCACGGCCCCTCCCACCACCTCTTCCACCACGCCCCCTCATTCCTCCCCGGCCACGCCCACGCTGGTTTTTCAGGCGACCTTTACCACCTAGAAGGACACATCACATGCATAAACAGACCGCTCCTCCACAACATCATAACACAACCTGTCATGTTGCTGTTGTATTTAAAGGTATTGCATTATTAATACTCCTAACTGAAACAGTTAAATGGGTTGGATGAAGTCTAAAAACATTAAAAGAATTAAGGTTAACTTCTACAGCCAAGTCCTTTTTTCATGATAAAGGGACCCACTCCTCACCTCTGCCCCCGTGGCTGTTCCCTCGACCCCCTCTGTTGCCACTCCCACCGCCCTCTTTGGCCTTGCGATACTGGTTCAGCTCCTTGGCAAAGTCATCATAGTCTTCCTCACCCATCTCCTCATCCTCCTCTCCCTCATAGGTTTCATCCTCATACTCGTCGTAACCGCCATAGCCTTGCTTGTCCATCTTCATGTAACCCACTTTTTTGGGCATAGGTCCACCATGGCTTGCAGGCGGGGGCGGGGGATAACCTGAATGAGACTAGGAGGCAAAAAATAAAATGGTCTTGAAGCAGCACAGAAAATATCAGGTTTGCCTTTTTATTACATTTTTGTTTCAGTTATTATTGAGGTGCAAACTATGTTCATACGTGAAAATATCATACCTGAGGGGGGTATTGGGGGCTGTACTCCCGGTACTTCCTCTTCTCACTTGGGCTGTAGTCCGAATCATCGCTGTAGTCGGAGTGGTCATCACTGGAGGAGGCATGTCGCTATGGAAACCACACACATAAGGTTAGGGTGAAAGATGGGCCTAATGATAGTCAAACACAGATAATGGGCATGATCCTCATTAAAGCAGGAAAATTCACTACATATTTTTGAAAGGGTACTGAAACAGCTCTTAGAACAAACAGCATGGTCAACAGAGCTCGATATATGGCACACAGCCTATTTCTAAAGTTTCAAAATTAGCTGTCTAAACTGCAAATTAAGAAAAATGTAATTCAGAGCGTCTCAAATTCCCCCCATTACAATTCCCATGTTGCAGATATGAGATGAGGTAGGATAGTAGCTCAGTGAGTTGATTCAAATCCTCAAAGAAATTATTTTTTTTGCAGGTTTCTTCTGAGTAGCAAACACATGCAACTGACGTTTCTGAATCGCTCCTAGCATGTGAGAGTGCGGGGAAGTGCATGTGGCCTGAGCTGTGACAGAAAGGCATCCCTCCCAGGGTGTACCTATGCTGTCTGGCCTCATTGTGAGCCAGAATAGTAAGGGATTAGGATACAGATGGATAGCTGCTGGATTGGCTAACGGTAAGAAGTTTTGATTATGTTAAGAATGACTCGGGTGTCCATCAATGACTGCAAGCTGGGCCGTCAGAAGCATTTTGAATGTGGGGGGGGGACACACTGGCAGAAAACTAATATTTTATGTCAAATGTGGGGGGGTCCAAACAAATAATTATGAAATGTGAGGGGGACACATCCCCCTCAGATTTAATGGCGGCGACGCCCATGACTGCAAGGCATTCTGGGTTTCTGTGGCTATTAGTCTGGATCAGTGGCCGAATGAGTCACACCTTGTGCCTAGATTTGCGCCTCTTTTTGGCCCTTCTCTTCTCTTTCTCCCTCTCTCTCTCTTTCCTTCTCTTCCTCTTCCGGCGATGGGCTTTGTCGTCATCTGAGCCGCTGGCATGGCGCTCCTTGCTGCGGTGTGGCTTCTCCTGGGCCTCTCCTCCCCGGCTGGGCGGCTCGGCCTCACCCCCGTCGTCCTCCAGCTCACCTTCCTCCAGCTCTTCATCCTCGTGCCTACGATGACACACATACAGCATTACCACACCGTACCGTACCACAGAGCTACCCCAGCTCCCCGGGGCCAAGGTCCTTTAACTTCACTACAACGTACATAAGCGGTCATAAGGTCAGAAGCTTGACCTAAATTACCATCTAGAAAGACCACTGATAGTGTCAGCATTGCTGCTTCCAAACCTTGAATTGATGAGGCAGTAATTTCTCAAGATGGTCTTATACTTTGTCACTACATACCATTTATAGAGCAAAGCCATAATGCAGCAAATTATATTTAATAAACTTTGATGACCTAGTGGAAAACCACCTGATTATACACAGCAAAAACGTATGTATTTTTGTATGTCCCATTTAACATATTTCACCACAGCAAGCAAGATTCAGCTGTGGAAAAAGTACCCTTTATAAATACCTGAAAGACTGTGGTAATAATGTAGAATCTCACTGTTTTGTAGGCTTGCACATGTGTCTTGAGCAAAACACCAGCAAATAACAAACAGTGGAAAAAGTACTTCTGTTCTATCAATTGGTTTAAGTTTTCACACGTTTACTTTCTCACGGTTACTTGCCTGACGTATGAGTCTGAGGTGTTTAAATATAAATAACGCTTAAAATCGAAATGTCCCAGAAGCCCCTCTGACTATTTTTCAATATATTCACTTAGATGAGGCATGTTCCTATGAAACAATTTGCTTTCAATATTAAGCCTGAGCAACAAACTCTCCTCAAATCAGATATAATGTTAATAAAGTATCATTATGCTGCAGGATGTACAGTAACTGAACTTATTGTCTTTCATGGAAATAACAGGGTGGCCTAATTTCACAGGTCAAAATTATATTTTGGGGACAAACTTCATACATCATTATAAAAAAGTTATAAAATGTTTTAAGATTTATTCAGGGGTACAATCTTTGTTTTAGTAATTCTGGGTAACTTAACTGGGAATATGCGGATGGGTTTATTGAAAGCACCCTACAATATAAAAGCAGACTACAACCATATTTGTGAATGGTTTCCTTTTGGTGAATATTGCAAGATGTTTGCAGCACTCATGTTCATGATTTTACAGCTGGGGTGTGCATTACATTCATATTTTGCATACATTCCCAGTATTTATCCACATCAGGGGAGGGTATTAGGGTTCATGAGACCCTGGACGTGTTCAGAAAATGGGAAGCAATGACATAGATCAATCAATATTGGGGTAATAGAACATTTACAATGAAAGATTGTGTTTTGCTTTTGACTGTGGGGGGTGCTGGGTGGTAGTGAAGGGGGAAGATGCAGACGGTAGAGGGACTTAAAACAGTCAGTAAGGGTTGTGCTTCAACCATCACTTAACTTGTCCCTGCTGAAATGTACATAACACAGCTCAAGGGGTACGCATATTACACATGTGAGGATGTGTGTCAAACTGTAACCAGAGATAACTTGGCAAGCTAAGACCAGTAAGATTTAGACAAAGGGTCATTAATAAAACTATGACAATGCAATGCAATCTCTCTTTGCCAGCCCTACATGTTTTCGGCCTCATCTTACTGGAAACCTACTAATATTCTTCAAAAAGGAAAACAACTGGCCATGCTGGCTATACATTACAGCCTATAAAGAAATCAATCTACTTCTGCACTAGAAGAATCCACATTGAATAGGGCCAGATGTTAATACATACAAAGTTCAACATGATACCAAATTCCCTTCCTGAGGTTTTGCGTACCCTTTCAACGATCATCAATTTGTCAGTTAGTGAACCTAGGAGTGGCTGCCACCTGTCAAAGCATCACGATGGATTTGAATATGACAAAGTTACAGATTAAACAGAAAGTGCTTTAGGCCGCCCAAAAAAAGCATACTCTCCAAAAAGCTCATTGCTGCAATTTATAAACTGTTACATAGAGAATTATTTATAAATTTATCAGCTTCCTTTTCAAAGCCTTAGAACACTTATAGCAGCTCAGTTTTTTAGCCTATTAAAAGACTATATCATTACGCAAACAACCGCAAGGCTGGACAGAAAAACCTGTTGAAAAGCTCAGACCATGGGTCAACTATAATTTCAAGATAACTAGATAACTTTTTATGCACTTTCTAAAACACCAATAGACACATATCAGCTTCTAAAAGATTAATATATGCCACTAATTATTATGAGACTGTCAATGAAAGGCTAATTTGAACAAAACCAACCCCAAAGAGTGTGAAAATCTTATTTCCTCCTCCAGGGGCTGTACAGCAATTCTCTGCCTTTTTGGTCTGCTCAAACACAGGGAGAGCAGATCTTGTCAAGGTTATTATATCTAACACTCAATAAATGCCCAGAGGAATGACATTGCTCTGCCAAGTTAAAACTGGCTGTTTCTCACATGCTTTAAAAAAAAATAAAAATTCACACCAGCCACCAGTTAACATATTTTCCATAACATTACTCTGACTACCCCTGTTGCTGAGGTTATAGCCCCAATTAGACACAAGAAGCCTTTTACCAACCATAAAAAAGTACTTTTTATGCACTATCAGCAGTTCTCTAGACGCACTCCAAGCTTTTGGGTATAAAATTACATCACTGATCCTGCCCTAGGTCCCAGCTTCTTGTCTATTCTTTGTACACAAAATAAATGCCTACTGGAAGTTAGCCCATACTCCAAGGAGTTGGCCTGCAATCAATTTTCTCTATGTGGGTTTAGCTGTACAAACTCCCTCTCAAATCTACTCTGTTAAGCTGTTTACAGCCACACAAATACACATGTACAAATATCCTAAAAATATTATCCAAAACACACCACCAGTTAGACATCAGCATATCTATGATTAGGGAATATTAAGAAAAATGTCAATGAATTTCATTTGTACTTAAGCTACATTTCATACAAATATTACCCAGATTAACTTTCTTAAAAGAATTGTGTTATACACTGTTAAGTCTATGCTGAAAAAATGTATATACTACTTAAAAAGCACAAATTTGCTTTAGACTGCTTAAACGATAGGATCTGACTGACAAATTGGGATGCATTTAAGATTAGGGATGTATTTAAGAATCGGCTTTGTATGTTTGGCATAATATGAAGACAGATAACAAAACTGGAAAACTATAAAGCATGTAACAGCCTCATCAGGAACCTCCCAACTTTTAACAGTACATCTTAAATAAAATATGATTTGAAAGGCATTTCTGTGATTGGGCATAAGTAAATTATATGCAGGTTTGTGTGAACAGTTCAATAAGACTTACAATATTAAACTGAAATCGCAGCGGTACTGAGTAATATGCACATTTGGGGTTCTAAGTGTTACTGACATGCCTTACATTTCAGTTAATCTCATGCAAACTTATTTTAAGTTGCTACCAGTTAAAATACAAGAAGAATATAAGTAGTGAGAAAACTATTTCCACCATACTTCTACAGAAATCCAGTTAAGAAGGCCTCTTCGCAAATAGTGCAGGGAAGTACTTACTGTGACGGGCTTCATATTTCCATTCAAAGCACAGGTACTGAAATTCCTATCCACTGTTTTAAAATATTGGTGTCAACCTATTTTATTGACAATGGGGTTTCAAGGAAGGGAGAAACACTGGATGGGGCATGACAATACTATTAAACTACAGGAAACCAGGGCGTTAAACAAGGGAATTTGTGTTATGTTTTACATCACATTTTTAAACTTTTGAAATGCTTTTGAAACAGTACAGGATCTTGGAAAATGGGCATCGTAACACCCTAAAAAGTATTTCTTCCTGTAAAAGAACTACAAATGTCAGAGTCACACGTAATTCGTGCATTGTTTCGAGTTGGTAAAACTGAAATCTGGGATTTGACAAACATTTGAATCTGAATAGTGTATGAGGGGGGGGAGGAAAGTTAAAACTAACTTATTAATCACGTATTTAGTTATCCGTATGCAGCTTTTATATACATATGATACACATTCATATTTTAAACAATGTTAAGTATCGCATGCATTTATTTTCAATAAAATTACAATAGCTGCATAACAGGTATTTTATATCACTAATATATCTGGAGCGGAGAATCGACTACATTAATGGTAGCATATCCCAAATCAACCACTACGACTAAAATGTTAGCTAGCTAGCTACGTCGCTAGCTACAATAGAGCACGCTTGTTTTTCCATAGTTATTTTAAGTAGCGTCCGAAATCGATTGGAGATACGTTTACTCTAATTAAATTTACGTGATTTAAAACGTTCGGGACATATTTTGGATAAGTAGATATTTGGCGTAGTTAGCTAAGCGGAATTAACGAGCATATTTTAAGTGCGTAGCTAGTTCATTAGCCTAGCTGTTATATAAATCACGCGCTACGTTAATTAGCCAAAAAACATCCGTAATTCATCACCTATGTTAATAACACCCAAATGATAAACGCAAGTGATGAGGGACGATTCGTGCGATAAACAAGATATATTTAATAAATGTTCGCCATATCGAACTCTTTGTTCGGGAGACGTAGTTAAGATATTGCACGCACTACTATCGTTGCGTCCGTCGACCAAGAAAAAGTCAGCTAACTGCTAGCAATCATCCAGCTGCCCATCTGCAAACCTGGGATAAATAATGCTGATTAGTGTTAAATTGGTCTTCCAAATTAATTAGAAATGTATTTTTTTTCTTCCCCTCCCCCTATCAAAATATTTGTACCTTCAAATTTAGTTGGCTTTTGCTTTAAACGCATTAATAATAGCTATTTCGACCTTGTGGTCATTTTTATTCTCCAAAATTAACTGAAATATTTTTTAAAGAAGGCGGCTAGATAAAATTCTGAAAAATATCCCTGGTTCGTGTTTGACCTTCCAGATTGCGCTCTGCAACGTTTCAAGATGGCGTTCGTTACCTCTGTGCTTGTTCCCCAGAAAAAGGCGACTTTAATCCCTTTGAAAAGAAAAAAGAAAGCCCGAGCTTTTTTATGTCTAAAAAAGCACAGGATAAATAAATTGTTGTTATAGAAATATGATTGTAGAATTACTCGACCTTTCGTCAGTGAGAAGGCTGTTGATGTGTTCGTGGTTGGTTGTTGTTGGGGAGTTTGGATGGACAGTCATGCTTTCCACGGCCATTTCCTCTAGCTACATTTAAGTGCAAAAAAAATTACAAATCGACACTGGAATCTACTGGCTTATGCGTCACTTAACTTGGATCTACTTGTTAATTGATTTTAGGAAGAGTTTCAGTTCATAGTAGTCAATTCCCCATTAACAGTTTAAAGAGAGATAGGTTGAATTGTTTCCTGAGGTTCTCCGTCCTACAGCTGCGCTGTAAAATGAAACTCATCCACATAAAATGGCGGCGACTCTTCTCCACAGAGAAGGGGGAGGTCTGTCCCAGCAGTGACGACATTACTCAACGTCACTCACGGAAATAATGAGAAATACTTCGCAAAAGCCCACAAAACTCTCCCGGATTTCGACGATCTATAACAACAATGCCTGCTTAATTTTAATCCGACACTTATACCATCTTATTTAAAAACGTCTAATTGTGACTTGTATCAAGATTTCTTTACGTTAAAAGCAAAATTAATAAACCACAAATTTAGTATGCCATTTCAATAAAAAATTAAGGCATACACAGAGGCGTTTCTATTTGAAAACGAATCATACTGGTACCAGAGCATATCTATATCTCAAATAGCAGTCTTCTCTTAAATGTTGCAGTAAAAAAGTAATGTTTCAAATTCTATCTTAATGCGAAAACTCAAATTACATGATGGTATAAAATAGTGTAGGATAGTCTATTATAGATTATTATTAAAATGGACAAATAGGCAATTTAATCTTTAGTTTTTAGAAATCACATGACAGGAACCATGTATTGCGACTTAATTTGGCGACCGCAGTTAATCGTCATCACTGAGCGTCCATTCAAACTGCACATAGCGGGATTTTTGTTGAACTACAAAAGGAACGATAGACGTACACAAAAAGGATAACTGGTTCTTTCATATATAATTTAAAGGATAATACAATTTGAACCGGATAAAATGATAGATATGATTGAAAAGGAAGATTCAATTATTAGCGAGGAGGAGGCTGCCCAATATGATAGACAGATTCGTCTTTGGGGTCTGGATGCACAAAAGAGGTTTGTAGCTAGGTTAACTAACTACGTAATGTGTAAATGTTAGATAACACTATAAAAACAATCCGCTTAAATATCGATTATAGCAAGACATTATTTATCTTTATATGTGGCTCGACAAATGTAGTAATACACATGTCACTATTATCATTTACGTAGGTGCCTATCTTATCTAGTTATGTATTAACAATTCCAGTTATATAGTTTCTAACTAGGTCGCGGTCCGATTCCCATTTCATTTTCTCATCCTGCAAAAAATGCAACTGTATTTCCTTTGAATTTATTAAATGTATTTCATTTTACCCCTCAAACATTTATCTGTAATTCCAGCGGTGAAAGGTGGGATTGCAGCCCTTAACCACATAGCTATTGGAACATCTGATCACTGCTACAACTGTTCTTTATGTAACCCCCAGTAGTCTTACATCTGAATATGCTACATACTGGTTTTACTCTGCTAACTCTCAGAAGATCCATTTTCACTAGTCTGAACTGAAGTACAAGTCGACATTGAATTTAGTTTTCTTCAGCTGTGCAGCCTGCTTTTAATATAAGTAAAGTGATTATACTAATGCTCTTATTACATAATGAAATATTGTAAGAAGTTGCCAAAGATTAATGCAGTGTTAAATTTTGAAATGAATTAAATACATGGCTGTTTGTCTGTTTTCCCATGTAGGTTGCGGGGATCACGTGTTCTGCTTGTCGGTCTTCAAGGACTGGGGGCAGAGGTTGCTAAAAATCTCATCTTGGCAGGAGTGAAAGGGTTAACCCTTTTAGACCACGAGCAGGTACTGGGCTGCTTCTGGTTGGTACTTTTATTCAAGTATAATAGTTTTGTGCATGAAGTGTTGTGGATTTGATGCCTGTGTCCAGCTCTCTGTGTGAAGTTTGCATGTTCTCCCAGTGTTTGCATGGGTTTTTGCAGTTCAAGTCATGTGGTTTCATAAAGTGGCATCACTAAATTGCCCATTGTGTGGGTAAAGATGTCAGCTTATTTTTGCCCTGTGGTTCAGCCTGTGTCCATAATTCTAAGGTTACTGGTTCGAATCCCGAGCCTGGCAGACTCCTGCTGCTGCTGGAACCTTGAGTGAGACACTGATACTGCAGATAATCCTGGAAATGTGGGTTTTGAAGTATTCATATTAAATCTGTGTACTATTCATTGACTGACATTGTTATGATTCCTGTTTTTCACCAGTCTATTTGCTGCCAAAAGGAGAGTTGTGCCTATAGTAAGAGCTGCAGTGTTATCTAAATTATTTCATTTCAGATGTCGATTCCATAAATGTGTTGATGATTCAGAACAATGTTTGTACATAACTGCACAGTTTTTAACATTTAAATTTCAGTGTTATCAAGACACACTGGTGATGATGAGACAATCTCGGTTATTTCCAGAGGCTGAACAAAAGCAAAATCTGAAATTGATTTTTGACAACAATAACATATAGTTTGCAGTCTGTGTAGAGATGGCTAGTTCTAATTGTGGCTAAATGTCTTTGAAAATATCTTATTTTGGCTGTTATAGCTGAACATGTACAGCATTGCAGTAACACACCAAAGGTCATGGATTAAAATCTCAAGGTTTATCCACAAAAATTGTAACCCTCCTCGGTATTGCAAGTCACTTTGGATAAAAGCGTCAGATATCCAATTTTGATGGCTAATTCTGTTGTTAAAATCAGATCTGTTTATATGTAGCACCATTTCAAAATGGCTGTTCCAACGTACCTTAAAGATTTCGGAACAAGAACAGCAAAATAAACTCCTGAACTGGCTATGGGTGTCAGTGGCCTACTAATCAACATTATTACAAGCCAGAAGTGTTGTTCGGAGTTGATTGGCCAACTTCTGTTTGACCCTTATGATTGGACAGCTGGTGATGCTCAGCGTGCCGGCCTGTGGTGGCGCTGCATCTGTGCTCTGGGTTCTGGGTGATTCCAGGCCTCGCGGCTTGCTCTCGGTCAATATTTGCCCCAGGCTCACAGATGCTCATCCATGGCAGGGGGGGGGGAAGAAATGTAAAGTGGGACAGTGCCGACGCTGAGAAATGACCAGCATTCACAAAGGCATGAAAGTTATTGCCTCAGACCTTCGGGCTCGCGGGTTTTGAATTTGGCCTGGGTATTTTCTCCCACGATCCAGCGACATGCTGTTTTGGTGACTTGCTGTCTTTAAATTGCCCTTAGCATGTGTGTGAGTGCCCTGTGATGGACTGGCATCCTCTCCAGGGTATGCCCTTATCCCGTATGCTGCCTTGGATAGATTCCAGATCTCTGCAACTGTAGTTCAATAAGTGGTTATTGTAAATGGATGACTATTTTCAATGTTTTTTTTTTTCCTTTCTTTTTCCCCAGGTGACGGAGGAGTCTAGCCGGGCCCAGTTCCTCATCCCTGTGGGTTCTGAGGGGCAGAACCGTGCCGAGGCCTCTTTGGAGCGGGCCCAATACCTTAACCCTATGGTGGAGGTGAAGGCTGACACAGAAAGAGTGGAGTCCAAGCCAGATGAATTCTTCCTGCAGTTTGATGCTGTGAGTCTCCTGGGCTGCTTAAGTGGGTCTGCATTATATAGCTCAATCTGAGGCAGTGCCATATAATCTTAGTATCTGCAGGAATGTGAGTCCATGTGTGGTAAAACGTTGACTTAATAACTCTTCAATGCCATTGATGAAAATATTGAGATGGTTTGAGAATGTTGTGACTTCGTGAGCTTAATATCTATGTGTATAGAGATATGGTATAAATTAGGACAAATTTAGGCCATAATGGTTACTGAAAGGACTACTTGTTTTTTTTTTGGAGAAAACTTCATAGTATATTTTGTATTGCCTTCCTATAAGTTCCTGTAGATGGTGCTTTTCTACCATAGCTTTTCTAGTCGGTAGCTTTACCCGCAGAACTATTGTTTGTTTTTAAGTTGAAACTCTCCTGTGCCTCATTTTTCTGAATACAATTTTCATGTGTAATCCCTCATTATTTAAATGAATTCAGCATTGTATAGGGTCAGTTTGCTTAAAGGCAAACAAGCTCTGACACCTCGGCAATGTCTATGAGACGGTATTCACACAGAAATGGAACGTAAACAGAGATGGGCTTTCGGTGCATATTTTTTCTCCTCATTAAAACGTCGGTTCTTTGACATGCTGGATGCTGTCACTGTGCTTTGAGGTCTGGAATACCTCTTGGGTACGGTCAAGCAAAACACAAGGCAGACGAGTCCAGGAAAGCAGCGATATTTGGGACTGCTTAAAAACCCAAATGTGGTATGAAAAGTTCAGCTGTCACTTCTTCCCCACATATTTTGGTACCAGATAGAGATGCATGTCTTTGATGTGTGATCAGGTTTTTTTTTTTTTTTTTGGCGGTTCTTTTGGTTTATTATTTATTTCACGCTAGGAATGTAATTGAGACGCGCTTTGGCTCTCGACTGTGAAAGATTGATAAAGCAAGCCAGGGTTACAAAGCACAGAACAGACGCTTCAGATGCTTTCTCGCTCAGCCACTGCCGCAGAAACTGTGGGGAGTGTCCCGTAGGGAGCTGCACTGGAAGTTCAGGTTGAGGTGGGGGGAGGGGGCTGGGGGGGCTAGGGGGGCTAGGGGGGGGGGGGGGGGAGCTGGCAGCTTTTGGTGTGTCTTACCCCATCCTTCTTACCGTTAAGTTATCTCTATGTATGCATCTCGCATTCTTATTCTACTGAGTTACAGACTGCTCAGCAGTCCCTGAGACGTCTTTTAAAGCTCTATAAAATCATTGCTTCCAAAAAGCACTAACTACACCAGTTTTCTGTTTAGATGTTGATGCATTTCAGCACATTTCTGTCAGCGTTTCTGTAGTCCTTTATGGTATGGAATTTGGACCTGCATCGCTTCAATCACTCTGCTTTAAGAGGTTGATTAAGATGTCGTTTTTCTATGATGTTCTGCTTAGCGTGTTGATCTTTTACATCAAGTGAACGCGACTTCCTCCTCGAGAAACTCTGCCCATCTTTGTCCGTCCCCGTCGTCTTCTGTCCCACCTCTTGGTCGCTGCCTTTGCGCGGCTCGTCGTGCCAAAGCTGGGCTCTTTTGTTCCGTGGGCTTGGAAAGCCCCCTCTCTCCGTTCCAAACAATGCAGCAAGTGTCCGCTTGCATAAATGAGTCGCCCGGGGCCAGGATTAGTGGGCCGCCACCAAATCGGAGCTGATGTGGCCGTGTGCCTGTTCCTGAAATGGGAGGAAGCCTGCTGTTTAATGGCGCTGCACGTCCACGACTCCTGCGGCAGTCCTGCAGCCATGTCGCGCTGCTATCCCTTGGCCAAGCAACAAGCAACACGCACACTGCAGGAAACTTTCATGGCAAATTCTGTTATTGATGTTCATGGAAATTGCAGTGATCTTATTCTCTATACACCTGCTTAGTCACTAGTGCCAATAGTTGTGAATTCAGCCTTTATAGTGGGAATGGACAGAATGACCTCTTTTGTGGTATATATAGTATATAGGCTATTTGTGGTATACAGGCCTTCCTTTCTATGCCACTCTGCAAGTCTGCAATTTGGAAAGACTGTATTAGATATTGTAATGCTGATTACACACCAGGCACCCCACCCTGTCCTCTTGTGACACATTTAGCATCCACGCCCCCACATGGCATTCAACACAGGATAAGTGCCAGTCAATAACTATATGCGCCAAACACCCACTTATCTTTGGTATGGGGAAGGGTGAAGTTAGGTTCCTTGGATAAGCAGACCTCTACCCGTTGGTCAGTTCTGTTGATAAACAATATCTTTCAATGGCAAAAGCATTTTTTTGTTTAGAATAACAACATTTACATGGCAGTTTTTCCTCATCCTGCATTTCTGTCAGCCTGAATGCTGGTTTTCAGCTTTTTAAAAAAAAAATTTTTTAAGTTTATTGAGAAATTAAATGATGCACAATTGAGGGATCCAATGAGTTATTATCTTACAGCTAGTATATTAAGTTGACTTTGTCATGAAGCTCACTCTTCTCCTCTCATCTCAGGTGTGTCTGACTGGCTGCCCCCGGGACCTGATGGTCCGCATAGATCAGGTCTGCGCCCAGAAGAACGTCAAGGTCTTTTGCGGTGATGTCTTTGGCTACCACGGCTACATGTTCTCAAACTTGGGTCCAGAGCACCACTTCGTGGAGTGAGTATCCCGGGCTGTTGTGTAACACACAGTTCCCCCCCCCCCCGTTATCAAAAAGCAGGTGGAGTGTTTTCATGCCTGTGTGCTTCAGGGAGAAAGCCAAGGTGGTGAAGCCCTCTGAAGATGCCAATGACAGGCCTGAGGCGAAGAAACCAAGGGTAGACCCTACTGAGACCACCATGGTGAAAAAAGTATGGATCCTTTATTTTGCTTTTATATTTAATCAAGTCATGTGTTTCCAATCGTCTTCTTGACGTTTTGACTCTCCCTTCCCCTCTCTGTTAATAGACAGCCAGCTTCTGTTCCTTGAAAGAAGCTTTAGAAATTGATTGGACAAATGAAAAGGCCAAGGCTGGTTTGAAGCGCACCCCTGCCGATTACTTCCTATTGCAAGGTAACTCTCCAACCACTGGGACTAAAAAAAAAAATATTGTCATGCTAATTCCATTCTTAGTTCTCTCAGTGTTTGGCTACAAAATGTAATTTAAACTCAAGCCTGCTTCCAGAAGTGTTTAATTCTGCATGCGCTCCTAATTCAGCAGGCCATCAGGAGACACAGAAAAAAATCAGTTGCTTCATCCCTTAGCTAATTTGCCAGTTTTCCTTGACATGTTATGAGGTTTTTTTTGTGCTTCACCTCTGCACAGAAAGTTCTCTTTTTTCCATCACAGGCTATGCATGGCTAACCATGTGCAGTGACACTTAAACGAAAAACATGGTCGTCTTAACATCACGCTGAATGGGTTAGCTGAAGCTGGCCCGACCCTGTGGTTTTTATTTCTTCCGCTGAGCAAAAAATGTTTTGGTTCTGTTAAAGGTTAAGAATATGTTACATGACTATAAATATGACCAGGTCTCTCAATTTGGTTGTAAAGGAAGACCCATTTCCCTTCTGAACGTCTCTATCACAGATGGCAGACTCTGAGGTTAATCAATGACAACATCCATGGTTTGAAATATAAAGGTAGATTGCATTTCTTTAAAAGTTGTGATTCTAATAGAGGCTGTGAATAAGCCTGTTCTCCCTTATTTTGTTAATGTATATGTTATGAAATACTTCCATTTCTCATATCTTGTTTCAAACATTATTTATGACTGTCGTGGTACAGTTAATTTCAGTGTGTAGGTTAATGAGGCCTTAATTGAATTAATCAATTTCAGATTAATCAATTTGCAGATTTCATTTCTAAAACTTCCCCCCCAGCTGTGTTTGTTGTATGTACTCGATTTGGTGTTTTAAAGGGCCGTACTGGTTTGACTGGGGTTTAGTGTTACTAGGTGTGTGTATGATGTCTTGGCAGTGGAAAGAGTTAGTAGGTGGGCATTATGGTGCAATTTGCAATCCAGCTAAAGACAGGAAACGTTTGTGACTGGGTATGGGCAGAGAGCCGCATTAGAGTGGGCGGGGGGGGAAATCCTCGCCGGTCCATGAGAGCCGCACAGGTCAGTGAGCACAAACATTCCACAGCAACTCATTGCTTAACAGCTGCTGCATTGATTTCCTTTGAAATCTTCCTGTCAAGGTGGCCGAGATGGTCCTGGGGTGGAGGTGGAGGTGAAATTGCCACACAGCTGTTAAGTTTTGTGTTAAATAAACTTCGACTAGGATGCAGTGTTTGTCTGAAAAGCATTTAAAGTAATTTACTGATCTTTCTTGTGTCTGGCAGTCTACTTGTAGTCATGAGCACCACAACATCTGCAATTGTAGATGTCCCATCATAACTTTTTAAAACCGTTAAAAGATTTTGAAATTGATTTTTGTCGGTACATTTTCTTATACAAACAGACGCATTTGACCAAAATTCCAGGATGTTGATAAAGTCGTATCAGTGATACAACGCAAAATTCAAAACTTCTGATCAATAGGACTCCTAATTGGTGGATAAAAGGGTGAAAGAAAATGCCATGTATTAAACAGAAATTGTTCTTCAGTCTACTCAGCAGTACAACTAGTTAGGTGACTACATGAGTCATTTGTTTAACTATGTACTTAGTGCACAAGTATTGTAATATTTAGTCACTACCATGTTTGCAATAATGCTGTATGTTTTAAAAATGATGCTATGATATTATGGAGTGCACCATAAAGCATATGGGCAGTATTACAGTTTCAGAAGTAGTTTCCATTTTGGAAAACAAAATAGTGTTGCAATAGCCTTAGATAAGCTAACAGTTACAAAATACAGTGACATTAAAAGGCTTGCTCTTCCATGTGAGGACCAAACAAAGGCTGTGGTATTATAGTCATGGATAGTAATTTGTTGTGTTTGAACACAGGATAAAAAGGAATAAGATGATTATCTCTACGATCCAGTGTCTCTACTGGCTTCTGTTTATCTGAGCCTTTAATAAGCTTTGATTGGCCTGTTGTGTGAATGAATTTGAATGACATTACACCAAAACCCATCTTCTCATTTGTATTTTTTTGTTTTCATGTATATAATGGAGAAACAAATCTGTTAATCCATTTAAGTAAATTTTTTTGCAAAATCAGAAGGGCTGTTTTTGTGCTGTTAAAAGCCCATGGTCTTTTTATTTGATAATTTACTAAAGAAATATATATAATGATACTGCTGTCGATTTAGTGATATTGAAATGTTTGTCAGAAACAAGAGCAGGGTTCTTAGCAACCCAAACTGTTCAGTTTAAAGTTATTTGAATGGTTAGATTAATTTAACTAAATCCCTTTAAGACTTATCAACTACAGCTGGTACTTATTTTAACATGTTAATAATTATTATCAGGGCTTTTTTTCTTGATCATTAATTACTTTGGAATTGTATTATTTTTATTTTTGTCCTGGTAATTTTATACATTGAGTAGTCAGTTGATTGCTTGATTACCTCATTTTTAAGTGACAGATTCAGGGCTGCCGCGATTAGTCGACGTTGTCGACGGTGAAAATGCTTTGATATCAATATTTTAAATCGACGCAACATAAAAAAAAAATTGACCATTATGGTTTCTAAAACACTGAAATGCATTATAAAAATGTTTTCCTTTAATATTACTATGTAATTATGGGAGAAGTTCAAATTATAACAAAACAAAAAGGTGGTTTTACACTGCAAAATTTGATGACATAAGAGAAGAGAAAACACACAGGACCTGGACCACCAGACTGAGCAAAACTACTGGAAGTCTATTCGTGTTTATTAAATTACCATTAGTACGGAGAGCTTTTTAATATCTTTTGTCCTTGTAGCTGCTCAATACACTCATTATTAAAGCCATAAAGTTTTCTGTCTGCTACCTTAGAATCTCCATTGAATGTGTTTATGAAAATGTTTAGGCTAAAATCTGGGTTTATTCTGCGTGGATTGACGATGCCAATGTACGTTCATGCGCTTTGGGCTTGTGGGACCCATTTTATTATCGTAAACTGAAACGAAAACGGATGCTAAATAAAAGAAAACAATATCTCTTTTAAAAGATGTTGTGGTTGCTGAGCTGTCCATCATCACGATTTATCCAAATAGTGGCATATGTGGCGTGCTCCGGTAACCAAATTTAATAAGCTTAAGTATATGCCGAATTTATACAGGTTACTAACTTTTGGGTGTCACCATGCGCATCTCATTAATATTTTATGCATGCTACTAATTTTCTTATCGAACTGTGGATGAAAGTAATGTCCATATAGTGCTGAAAAGCCGACGTCCAGTATCTAAAGCTCTGCAGTAACATAGTTTGTTGTTGTGAAAATAAAATAAAATTAAATTAAATTGTGTATTCCATTTTTCTGGAGGAAAATTAATCGTTTCGGTTAATCGACCAATCGGCAAAATAGTAGATAGATTATTCCATAGAAAAATAGTAGTTAGTGGCAGCCGTAGAAAAATTCATAATTTAGGTCTTTAATCGGTATCGGGTATATTGATAAAGATTAATGTCAAGGTTCTACTGATTTCTCACAGTCACTTGTAATTTATGTAAAGTGACCTGATTTATGTTGCTTGGCCTTGTACTTGAATTTCCCACCGGGGATGAATAAAATATCACTATTCTAATTAAAACCTGAGACAGATAAACAATTAATGCATGCATAACATCTACAGCCTTCATGCTAGATACCATAAGTACATTAGTAGTTTTTAACTATATTCAGATATTAAGTGTATTAATAATTCTTGGCTGATAATATGTAAGGAGATTTGCTACCAAATTGTTACTGTTATGAGAGCACATGCAGAAGCTGCCGTCCACGTCTCTGAATGAGAGGAGAAAACAACATTAGAGCAGTGTTTCCCAATCCGGTCCTTGGGGACTTGCAGACAGTCCACGTTTTTGCTCCCTCCGAGAGCTGGGGAGATGTGCACTGTCCGGCAGGAAGCAGGGAGGGAGCGACAATATGGACCGTCTGTAGGTTCCCGAGGACCGAGTTGTGAAAGACTGTATTAGAATTGTCCTTCTGCTGTGGTGTGAAGCTTAGCAGATTCAGGATTTGTTTCCATAAGGTCAGGGGTTAAAATCCCGTGGCTCGCAGATTAAGCGTTTCGCCATTGGGCCTGTGAGCAGGGTTGGGTGTAGGATGAGCCTTCTTTTCCTCGCTTGCACATTACTTCTGGCAGACATCTGCTAAATAACTACATGTTTTAAATGTTCTGAATATATAAGTAGTTTCATTGCTTCATTACCAAGAATAAATTATATTCTATGAATAAAATATTTTTCTGATAAATGTGCAGTGCAGTGAACTGAATAATTTATCCATTACATTCTGTTTTTTTGGTTTGCAAGGTTTATCTGCTTGATAGTGTCCATTAGGTTGGTTGAGGGTCTTGGTATCATATCCACGAACTAGGAACAGTGACTGCTCTCACGTTACAGGCAGGATCCCTAACTGGGTTGGTGTTACTGTCTGTAGAGCATGAAACATGAGTAAACTGGTTATAGTCTAACTTCTACACGTCTATGGTCTTGCTAAGCTTCCAGGTTTCTTCACAAAGCCTCGTCAGCTCTTCCACAACACTGGTGCTCAAATCGTTTAACTGTCATTATTGTATCTTTTTTTTCTTTCCTCGTCCTTTCATTTTTGCCTACTAGCTGGGGATTATAGCAAGGCTGCCACTAACAACTATTGTTCTATAGATTAATCTGTCGACTATTTTACGTATCGATCGATAAATCTAAACAATTAATTTTCATCCAGAAGATCAAACTCACGGTTTAGTCTGATTTTATTTTGACAATAACAAACTGTATATCATTGCAGCACTTCAGATAATGCACACTGGCTTTTCAGCACTATACCGACGTTATTTTCGCCCACAGTTCAATAAGTAGAGGAGTAGTATACCTAAAATATTAATGAGATGCATATTGTGACGCCCAGAAGTTAGTAAAATGTATAAATTCGGCGCATCCTTATGCTTATTAAAATTGGTTAGTGGAGCACGCAACATGCGACTGTTTTGGTAAATCATGGAAGCAATAAGCCTTGAAGTCTCTCTGTAGCCACAACTTCTATTAAAAGAGGAGATAGTGTGGTAAACGCTATTGGTGTGGCGGTACTTTTTGCAGATTAATAGGTCATTATTAGATGTTTTTGTATATACAAGGACAAAATATATTAAAATGTTCTCTGTACTAATGGAAATTTAATAAACATGAACAGACAGTGCTTACAGTGGTTTTGCCTATTCTGGTGGTCCATCATCCAGAATAGTGCTTCTATGTTTTCTCTTCAGGCACTAGTGCATAATGCTAGTGCCGCTGTGGTATGCCATCGAACCTTTTTGTTTAGTGATAATTTGAATGATTCCTATAATTACGCAGTGATATTGAAGAAAAACATTTGTTATAAAGAACTGAAGCATTTTAGAAATCATAAAGGTAATTTCGTTAAAATCATTTAGAAAAAATGATGCGTCGATTTAAAATATTGATGTCGACGCATTTTCAGCGTCATCAACCACCTTGACTAATCGCAGCAGCCCTAAATTATACTAATAACTTAATACATATGGCTGCCAAGTAACATTTTAATTAAACTCTACTGCACTGCAAGGTCACCACATTCCTCTACACTTGGTCATCGAACTGTTCCAGGTCTCAAAGGTCATAAATAAAAACCCCCGTTTGTTCTCAGTCTTGTCCTCTCTGTAATGAAGCAAGCTTTTCCTGAACCTCAGGACTGCAAAATACTTCCTGCTTCCAAAGCTTTTTTGAAAAGTCATGTCTTGTAATACTTGTAACTGCATCTTGATTGTATATAAGATAATGAATCTTTAGGACCTAAATGGATTTATGTCTTTGGCTGTTGGTGTCTGCTTTTGTATGATGTCATTTTTATATATCATGTTATACGGTATGAGCTTCATTTTAAATTGGTGCAGTTTTATATTGAAAGCTGCACTCATTAGAGGTTTGTATTTTTATATCTCGCATAATTATGCAGCATGGCATTTAATGAGGCTATTTCCAAAGCCCTTGTTTCAACCAGCCTAAGTACCTTTGAAGACAACTGCCTGCTAAGTTATGATGTTTGCATTATTATTATAATTTTTTTGTTGTCGTTGTTGACTTTGTCGTTATTGTCCCTCCCACCTTTTCCCTCTCCTCCCCCTCCTCCAGTGCTGCTTAAGTTCCGAACCGATAAGGGTCGTGATCCGCATCCTGGCACATTCGCAGAAGATTCCTCTCTCTTGCAGCAGATCCGCGATGATGTCCTGGAAGCCCAGGGTCTGGGTAGTGAACTGCTTTCCGATAATTTTGTCAGGTTAGCATGAACCTCTTCACCTTTTGACAAAGGGTTACATGCTGGCCAGCCGAAAAAAAACGTCACCGTTTGAATTTAAATCGGCATGTACTTAATGCTGATCATTGAATCATTATAGCAGCTCAGCAATGTTATGCAGCGATAAAGTGAAGTCAGCTGAGTACCTGAATCTACTGAATGGCCAGGTTACACCTCCATCCATCATCAATGGGTTTTTTGCTTTCCTAAGGGCAAATTCCAGGGCAAGAAAGCCAAGATTAATCCGGCTTGAATTGTCAAAGAGTGGTTCAGGGGGCATGAGAAATCATTTTCACGCATGATTTGGCCACTAGAGGGTCTTGACCTTAACCCCATTGAACGTCTTCGCGCATTTGACGGAGTGGGTCAACTCACTTGTCATCGATACAAGATCTCTGCGAGAAATGAATGCAAATCTGGATGAAAATAAATGTTGAGGTGTTGCATAAGCACGTAGGAACAATGGCATGACAAATGTGCACCGTAATCAAAGCTAAAGGCGGTCCAATGAAAAATTCAAATGGCGACCTCTTTTCTTGGCCTGGCAGTGTGTGGGTGGATGCGCACTGTGAAGCTTCTCCTTTATGCGCTTTTGACAGTAAAGTTAATACTCAGTGGCCTCTTTATTAGGTACCCCTACACAGGACCCCCTTCAGAGCCACCAGGTATTGACAAGCTATGGATGCCTTTCTGCACACTAATGCATGAAAACCCCCGGGGGGTGGCTGTCTCTTAGATGGGGAGGGTACCGCCATATCTGGCCAAAACAATGACATCATCTTTAAAATCACTTATGGCGTACCCGAGCCGTACTTCGAAGAAAGACTAGTTACGGGGCAGATCCAGCTCACTTCGGTTTCCACTGCGAAGGATCGGCTCGGTGAAAGCGTGGCTGGGGATGGAGAGGAACAGTGGCGTAAAAACCGAAGAGACGCTCATTTACTGTTCACACGGTGTCCGTCATGATTTACAGTGTGCTAATTTCCCAATTTTTGTAGCACTTCTGTGAGAATTGCCATCTTATTAGCATCAAAAGCTAGTGGAATTAGCATTCACTTTCATAAGTTTGCATTACGATTCCATACAGCTTACTTTTTTAAGTAAGATGTTGGAAATTTTAGTCTCAAGTTCATCGGGAAGGCAGTGGTACATCGAGATGTGCGACACTACTGATAATGAATATTATATACAATATACTTTTTTTTTCTCCGATATTCCATGCATATTGCCGCAAATCACCGGTATCGCCGTGCATTTCGACCAATCACATAGTGGTGACACATCCAGCTCTGTTTAGTCACGCTTTTGGCCTGCTAGTAAGCAGGGCGATGTCAGCGTGGGCACGGCTCGGGTACTTCTTGCATGCTTTACAATGGAAAACCGGCGGGTCGTGGTACGGCTTGGGTACCACTCAGTTCTTGGTGCCGCTCGGTTCTTGGTGCCAGTGGAAAAGTGCCATTAGATCATGATCAGTTTCATTTACGAGCAGATGTACCTAATGAAGGGGCTGCAGAGGGTTAGTGGCATTAAGTACAAATAAAAGTACCGAGTAAGCTGCTTGGAAAGCTGAAATAAATTATAAATTGTGTTGCCTGTGATAGTGTGATCGTTAGAATCCCTTACTCATCAAACAATATTCTTCCATCTGGTATAACCATCAGTGATTTATGAAATAATCCTAGTTTTATTAAATGCCAGTCAGCAGAGGGTGAGCGCTTTTGCCGAGCAAGGCATTGAGCTGTTGACAGTCTTTGTTCTCCTGTGACCTCCCTGCAGCCACTGCTTCTCGGAGATGGCCCCGGTGTGCGCCGTGGTCGGAGGCGTGCTGGCGCAGGAGATCGTGAAGGTAACGCCACCGCACAAAGTAGGCCGAGTCGTCCCAGGATAGGGGCTCGCCGCCACGATGGTCTCGGTGCTGGGGGGGGGGGGGGGCAAGCTGAATCCCTCCTCTCATGAAAGGACGGAGGAGACGTATCCCAGCTCTGCCGGCGACTCCGTTGGGGGCAATCTTTAATTCTGATGGCACAGATATGAAAATCAAAATGTGATGAATTTTTGCGATGAACTCATGCTGCTGACGACTACAGGGTTCAGCCTGTATCAACACTGACTGCTCTCAATTTCCTCAAATAAATCAAAGTATCCCAGGAATAAATCCGCCTCAAGGCTTCTGCGGAAGCCTCTAGGGGGATTGTAAACTAGCATTTATGCCTTTGTAAAAATTAGTCTGCCTTTCCATGGTGCTCTGCCTTGTTCTTTGTGTCAGGTGTGCATTAGTGCTTGAGCTGACCTGAGGCCAATGCCCCCCTTTGCTTGCCATGATATTCTAGCCAGGCATGTGGATTGGACGCCTTTTTTTTGGGGTCCTCACTCCAAGTATGTCACATCACATAGAGGTTCTGTTTTGTGCGCAGCGTTCCCTTGTGGACTTTGGCCTTTCTCTCTAGCCGGTGGGCACTTGGCTGGAAGCCTAAGTCACAGAGTAAAAAAGCTTTTGAAATGTAGCCATAAGCCTCTTCCTTCCCACCATGCACTGCAGCGCGCACTGTGAACTGGCGGCCAACCGCGTGCCCCTCTCCGGATGTTTCGCCTGCCAGTGGAAGGACATTTTTGCTCCTTCCCAGCTTGGGTTGGAGTTGGCAGCACCTGGCTAAGTCGGCTGCGCCAGCTGCGCCGGCTGTCTCAGCTGCGCCGGCCTCCTCCGTGGTGGAGCGCAGCCAGACTTTTCCCTGTGCCCGGCTGCTCCTGCATGATGAAACTGGCTGCAACGTGCAGACGGCTCACGGCGCGGCGCCACCTGAGCACAGACCCCTCACAGTCAGAGAGCAGCTTCACCCCACTCGCTTCAGAAAATCTAACAAGAAAATGCTACCATCTGTGTTAACCCCTTATCTGATTCAGTGTTTTTTTCTGGTCAGTCTTGATCACTCACCTGTTTTTCTCCTATGAGATGTTTAATGCGGCAAAAAAAAATCAAAATCAAAATCCCGCTTGGGACAGCAGACAGATTGAGATCCATCATCGGAATTTATCGACCGTCAAACTCCTGAGTATGTTCCTGATTGCCGCTAGCACCAGACAAATAGTTTCGGTTAATTACATTCTCTTCCGCCAACGTGGCAGTGCTCCTACGCTCAGCGTTAAGCTTTGGAAGCGGAAAGCTGTGAGACGCGGTCACAGCCGAGAGCGTTCGCTGGCCCGGGTCTCCTGTGAATCTGCGATTGCATGCGGCTGAAGTCACTCCCCATTGCATCCATTATTTTTACTCTCGAGTCCACTTCACCCACTCTGCCTGCACAGGCGATTTTTCGTTAATGGGCGTTTTTTCTGTTTATTGCCGTAGCTAAACCAATGACCCTTTCCGCGTTCCAGGCTCTTTCTCAGAGGGACCCCCCACACAGGAACTTCTTCTTCTTTGATGGCTCGAAGGGCAGTGGCGTAGTGGACTACTTTGGTGCCAAATGAAGAACCTTCAGCTTATCCAGAGGCGAGCTGGAATGTGCAGCACATCTCTTTACCTCACCGGCTCTGTCCTGGAATTTTGAGACGTTGTTTTTGGTATGTTGCTTTTTACCAGAGAGTGGGTTGGACTCATTTTTGTCTGTTAAATTGATGCCCAACTCTTGCCATGATTACATAATTGGCTAGTTAATTACGTACACTCTCAAACAGTCACTAACATACCCCCGGATACACAGATACAGCTGAATATTTTACTGTTTATTTCCCTGGATCTCAGCCAATCTCCTTTCCCGTTGTCAGCCGTGTAATGGACTGTTTGTATTGTAAGTTCTCGTACTATTGTTTGAGGCCAAGTCCAGCTTTTCCATTGTACGTGGTTCCTGTCCTTTCTACATCACCTCCATTCGTGTCGACATTCTGAAGCACGATATTTTTACATTTTGTAATAACTGTAAGAATAAAACCAATTGCCCTACAGTTTTAACTTCCATTCTCATGTCTTTTTTTTTTGATCAAAACGGTTTTTGAAAGCATACATTTACCAGTTTCTTTAAATGTATGGATATTTGCATGAACGCTCAGGTTATCATTGTCAAAACAACCTGACGGCAATATTCAGAAGATAAAGATACAGAGTTGGGGATTGTAGTCCGAGCTAATTTGTTTATAAACAGTCTTGTTTATCTCTAAAATTTTCTGGCGGTTAGTCAAATAAGCAATTAGTGTCACGCGTGAAAAGACAAATATTCTTTGATGATAAAATTCTGGCTCATTTATGACCATAGCAATGGTGGTGTGTGTATCCCAGTGAATTTAAGATGTTTTTATAAATTTATATGTAAAGTAAAAATATGATGGTTATCTGATTTATAATGAATTTATTATGACTTCATAAAATTCATATAAAGTTAAAAACTGTTAACATACGACTATAGATTTCTTCATTTCTAGCTATTTTTTTTGTTTTTATCATGCATATTTAGCTTTGCTGCAGTAGGTGGTATCTGTTCTCCACGTTTTTTGTGAGTGTGTGGGTGTAGAATAGTAGTTGCTATGGAACATACAATTCAGTGACTTAACAAGCTTGCCTTCAGTCCAGCTTCCAGAGTGAGCTGTCAACAGATATTTACATGTTTGAGTTGACTGCCATGAACTGTCAGTGTCTATGCTAATAAAAAAAATATTATTTAAAGAAACGTAACTGGACAATGAAGGTAGCTAGTGGAATTACTTAGCGTGACAAGACTTGGTGCTCTTACATCGAACTTCTGTACTTTATAACTGTGAAAATGTCATTTTCTGCGGCTGTTGAACCTTTCAAAGCTTTTAGCACTGCTGATTTCTCCAAACTGCTGTATAACACACATATTTATCATATTTACTCAATACAGGCAGAAAAAAAAATCATAAATTTCCCCAATCTTATGCTGAGAAACATCCGTCCATCGCAATGACCTTGACATAAATACAATTTAAATCGTTCAAATCCATGTGTCTGCATTGCAGGGGGGAACTGAATCACAAAAAGGAAAAGCAAACCCCTGGAAACATGCTATATGTAGAGCACATGTCATACCCGTGATCTATTTAAAAAACAGATTGTTTAGCTTGTACTAATCTGAGAACTGAAGCATTGATCGCTGTGGTAAATAGTTGAAAACAGTTGACACAAATGGGACTCAAACCCACACCCTCAGAGAGACCCAGTGCCTTAAACCAATCAGCCACACCACTCTGTGTGTGTGTCTCTCTTGCACTGCCCCTAACAGATTTCTCATACCTTTTTAAATCTTACACTAAGGCTGGAATGATTGACTGGCTAAGGATGAAGAATTCAGGACGTAAGTTGCCAGCTTCTGTAGCTGAGAAATCTAAATTAGAGCAGTGTGATGGTTCAGCGTTTAACAGTCCAGACCCACACCTCAAGACTAGTGAGATTGATTCCGGCTCTTGGACTTTCTTAACCCGTAGGAACACAAGGCAAGCATATCTCCCGCAGTCCCAAAACCTATGGCTAGGTGTCTTTATATTTCTCGTATTGTGTGATCCTGCGATGGACTGGCGTCCTCCGTTGGCTCTCCCCTGCCCTGTGTTAGCAGAAAGTATGAAAACGTAACATGATGTAAAATGTAGCTCTACAGAGAGGCATGGTGTCTCAAACCTGCAGCATATGGGTTTGAATCCCACCTCTATCTAGTGATGGTTTCCTTCTGCAGTCTGAAGACATCTAGGTAGGCTAACTGGCAGTAGTGGTGCGTGTATATGCATGTAAGTAGACATTTAGAAATTGCAAATCCAGGCTAAGATTTTGTTTCAACCAACCAGTTGAGTATAAAGAGTCACATTCACAGAGTACTAGTTGGTTGAAACAAAGTCTTGGTCTTGGTCTGTACTTTTTGGCCCTGAAATTTCCACCTCTGCTGACATCCCATCCTGCCTCGGCTTCGCCTCCCATGAACTTTCCCAGGACAAGAAGCTGGAGAATGAATAGACTTATAAATGTGGTTTGCAACCATGTTTCTTTCCCATTATTTCTCAAAGCTTTGGTCGCAATTTCCAGGATTTCTCAGTAACACATTAGTGGATGTGGGAGAATTATCACCATTTTCACACTGCATTAATGGTCTGAGGAATGTTTCTTTGACTTCCTCACATCCCAGCAAATGTATATTTTTGGTATACTATTTTTTTTTTAACTACATGAATGAATGATTTAGACAGGCCCAGTTTGGGGAAATCCTATATAGAATGAAACATGAAATTTATGTTCTGAATGTGCCAAAGGAGCATGGTAAATTTAATTGGTTTGTATAGAGTAAAACTGACAGTAGCTGACTATGCTAATCCACACTATAACAGCATACAAATATGTGAGAAATATGGCTCAGCATGTTAGCCGTGGGCTAGTTAGTTGCAGGCCAGTTAGCAGTAGCCTAACCATTGATGAATATTCGGAACTAAGCGCAATGACTTTTAGGCTTTTGAATAGGATTTAAGTGCTTCTGTGACTTTAATGTCAAAGATAGTGGACCATTTCATGTGTACAACTCTTGAAAACAGAATAGCAAACCGGCTTTTATTTTGGCCACTAGGCTTCTGGCTTAATGCCATGTGGGCCGTGAAGTGAGCTTGGCCTGGTCTGGCATGGCAGTAAATATGCAGCCCATTGCTCTAACTATGGAAGAACATTCTAGAAATAAACCTTATATAAACCACATATACTCTAACCCAGAGGTGGAGATTTCAGGTCCAGAGAGTACAAATCCAGACCAAGATTTTTTTATAACCAACCAGCTGAGTACTCTGTGACTGAATCTTTACACTCAACTGGTTGATTGAAACAAAATCATGGTCTAGATTTGTACTCTCTGGACCTGAAATCTCTACCTCTGCTCTAAGCACAGGTAAAGACATGGAATTTGCAGAAGTCTAGGTTAATATAAGAGACTGTTGCACTGATTTTGAGATATAGGCCCGTTCTTATGGTTATATTTGAAAGTAAAACAATTTTTAAAGAAGAACATTTTGAAAATGTATGCACTGAAATCCTATACAAGAAAAGTGGCTGCAAGATGAATGGATGACTAGTAAAAATGACTCTTATTAGGAAGATGCCTGTGGAACTTGACTACATGTTTCTGTTAAATTTAACTATTCAGTCCTTGAACATAAAATAATATTGCCTGATTTCCACTATTTTCTGACTGGTTTACTCTCCAATTAGTGACACATTTCAACCCGGGAAAAGACTGGGAATTTTACTCCCTATGAAGTCAAAAGACATTTCTTTTCAATAATGTTTCTAAATTAAATTAACTAGTCTGACTGCTGAGAGACCCTAAAGCTTTCATGTATATTATGAGAATATCAGTATTCTATTAGTGCAAAGAACTCATTGCTTTTCCTTTGTTGTCTTCTAAGATTCTTCAGTTGATTTAACTTTTTAGGGATTTTGTTTGCTGTTCTTCGTGTTTAATGAGCGTGTGCATCAGCAATTGCATCTTTCCTTGAATTAAAGGAATAACTAACAAAGAAGATGACTTTAGGTTTGATGCCACGATTCATGTGAAAGAGTCACTGCTCTTTTTCTTAGATTAGTTTGGGGGGATTAATACAGATGGGACTAAGAACACCAGTTTAATTAAAGCACGTCTCCCCGTTTCACTCTTCTATGTCGAAAATGAGGTAATGTCACACAGCAATGTCATCATTCCCCTTGAAAACCCAGTGGCCTTGAGGACTAGACTATCGGTCAAATGATCGATTCCTGGAGTGTCTAGTGATTAATCTCAGAAATTTGGGTGAGATAATTACTTGCTACTCTTCTATGCAGTCTCTGTCTGTCTTTTGACAGCTCTTCAAAATGTTCTCTGTTGGCAGACAGAAAACCAATTATCTCCGCATATGCTAAAGGTCTTATTCAAATTTAACAATGGCACGAACAACCATGTTCAATAAATCTAATGTGTGACCCATGAACATAGAACAGAATAGTGTTTCCCAATCCAGTCTTCAGACAGTCCACATTTTTTCTCCCTCCCAGCTCCCTGCCAGACTGTCCACATTTTTGCTCCCGGTAGGGAGCTGGGAGGGAGCAAAAATGTGGACTGACTGCGGATCCACACAGACCAGGTTGAGAAATGCTGAAATAGAAGGTTCCATTCTACATGGACAGTGGCCTGTTTAACCCAGCTTTATGCAAAATTGGATTTCTTACAGAGCAGGGACTCCAGGCCGACAGACGCATTGCCTTTCGTTTACAACTGTCCTTAATTGTGTTTATATTTTGCATATTTATTAATACATTTCAAAACGTTCCCTGCTGTACCGAAATTGCACCGAACCATGAACCCAAAACCGCAGTTCATACTAAATCATGTAATTTGTGTACTGTTACATAAATCTACAGTTGGTCTATAGTCACACTGTAAATGTATTGTTTTGTATTTTATTGATTACATATTGTATAGAAACTCAAATCGCTGCTTCCTCCCCAGCACCAAACTTCTGTTCTGCCTCCCCTTGACTATGGAACACCCCCCCCCTCCCCCCCCGGATCATTTGAGGGCACCACAGACTATTGAGACTTAAAACATTTCTTTTTAGCAGAACTTATGGTTTTTAATTAATTTTGTGCGTTGTCACATTTTTTTAAAAGGGGTTTTATGTTTTTTTATGATGTTTTTATTGTGTAGCACTTTGAAATTTGCTCCAGATGTAAAGTGCATGACAAATAAAAATTATTATTATTATTTTAGATGTTTTTTTTAAAAACTATGTCACACAGTATTCTGAATTAATGTTATACTTATAATTTATTTTGCCTACAACATTCTGCACATTCTTGCGGCAGGTATTAAATCTAACCTGTTAACTCTGTGCCAGTATTAGATGCAAAGGTAATGAAATTGCCTTTATTAAAATGTTGGATGATTTTAGAGACTGTGATTGGTCCTTATATATGAAGCGATAATACTATTGTGGTCCATGTTACATTACAATAATTGAGTGCCTCTTGATATTTATATTAGTAAATTACAGGGTCCAAATAAATTAAAACTTTAGCTCACACTAATTCAGTTACAAAATAGAAAAACGAGCAACATATAACATTTTTACCCTTTATTGTAAAATGAAAATAAAAAATTCACATGGAAATTCACATAGAAAATATCAAATAGCAAATATACACGGTCTCAGCATCATATTGTAACAGACACAGTGGTACTTAACAAATACAGTAAGGCGGTTCCCTTAGAAAAGGACTGTACTGGAGATTGCAGATCAAAACATCACAGGAAGTCACGAGGTCGCCACAGGAAGTGAACCACCAACGCTCACTATGAGAAGTCAAAAGGCAGCCACAGGAAGTGGACACCCACACTCAGTGTCGTGGAGACACTCAAGGGTAAGGGTGTGCTTGTGGGGTTCAGTCTAGGTCTTATACCTCAAAGTAATAAAAACATCCAGATTATGTTTAAAGGTTTTTAGATTAATGATTCTCTGCAAGGCCATGTCAAAAGTATGGCAACAAAGCAACAGGAACTCCTGTAAAGGGAGCAAATCACATATCAGCTCTAGCACCTTGGTATATATCAAGTTTGTATGTGTTATTAAAGGCAGGAACTGGAAAAATCAAGAACTCAGCTTTAACAGAACTGCTATGAACCATGGGATATGCGTTCTTTGGGTGACAATTCTGAAAATAAACCTTAAACTGGCCTAAATGTACCAAACTGGAAATGAATTCAATGGTCAGGGTTATACACGCCCTTTTATACCCCAGTACCTTTTTCTGTTCTGTCTGGAGATTAAAAGCCAGACTTTAATTTCCTGAATCATCATTTAAAAAAAATAAACTGGATAACAAATTCAACCCTTACAGTGTTAAATGACCCAATGCTACATCTTAACGGCGTCCTGGATACAAACTCACTCACCAGAAGCAGATAGGATATCATTTACACCGTTGCCCAATGTTTTCTGTAGTGCTGGAACAGTGTGTTGTCACAATATCACCCAATATTTAGGGGAATGTCCCTGACCAGAAGGGTCAGCTATGACGTAACAGCTTTGTCAACCAAAAAAAAAAAAATCAGAACGTGAATCCACCTTATGAATACGGAAATAATTTATCAAGTGCTGTGTTTACAAAATCTTCCTTGCCAGAAGTAAGCCTTTAGTGGTTTTTGGAGCAGTGGAACAGGAGTGTAACCTATAGACAAAACAATGTTCACTTTAACAACCCCCCATCCCCCCCTGAAATGGAAATACATGTCATGAATGCACAGCATAAAATTTGTAATTACGCTTTAAATAATTTATTCTGTAAAGTGACTGATTCATATTCGTTTCATTTTAAAATAAAAATGACTTTTGGATTCTTTGAGGTTTACTTTATTGAAGAAATAAGATTTCTGGCTATCGTAAAAAATATACAGGCCCACTTTCATAGACAACAGTTGAACCCACACAGGGACAAAACATGAAAAATATATTTCAGAAAAAATAATAATGGAAAAAGACAAAATAAAAATCAGGTTCAACTAACCCAAATATTCCTGAAATACTATTTAAAGATCTACTGTATATAAATACATTAACTTCAACATAATTTCAATTCCAATTCAAGTTGGCCACTGTCTTACACAACAGTTCAACAGGTGGTTTAAAAAAAAAAGTTCATAGTGCAGATTTCTTCCAAGTCATAAATAAACTCCTAGATGTAAGAATTTAAATAGAATTTAACTGTTCAACAACAGGTTAGCCAGAAAAACAAACAAATTGGTAGACCAGGTTATTTGCCAAACCGCTTTATCCATATGACGCCTGTTTCTCTCCCAGTTTTACACAAACATTTTCCAACTATTAACACTGCAACTAGGCCACCGATCACAATTACGTTTTTTTTTTGTTTTGTTTTGGCAAATTGCTGGACACCAAACAGATCTTAATGCCGGAACAATGACTCCCTGGCTGTGGAGTTGAGTTCGGTACGTAGCCACGCACACGCCAGTCATACGCCATGGGGCCATGTGGATCCAACAATCTCCGAGCGGATTGTCCACCGCGGGTCAAGGTGTCATGTCTTTTGGGGGGGGGGGGGGGCACTAAAAATGTGGCCCAAGTTAAAGGGAGTCTGTAGAAAACTATATCCATCTGAATAATTTTCAGGCAAAGGCAGGGTAGGGGTGACAAACTAATTGCAAATTATATTCTTACACACGGACATACATTTAGAGGCAAATCGGTCTTGACCTGTATCCCTGCCCTAGCAGCCCGGTGTTGGGGACCATCACGGCTCCATGGGACCAACTCGCTGTGGTGCTGTAGCCTGTTACGGGCTACACACACAAAACAAAACAAAACAAAACAAAAAACACAACAGCATAATTTTGCTTGACTTCCCAGGCTGGATCTACAAAGTTCACAGCCTTCCCTGTTATAAAGGAGCACATCTTGAAGGGGGGGGGGGGGGCTGTCAAGCTCCAGAGTGAAAGAAGGCAAAGGCATCGCAGGAGACCGAGCAGAGCCACGCGGCTCAGCACCGGAAAACGGGGCCCGTTCCCATTTCACCGGCTCTGCACGGTCAAGGTCCTCACCCTACAGTTCACTTCGCTCCTCCTAAGACTCCAGAAAACGGTGCGGTCACGGCCAACTAGGCCTCCAGGCTCCACCCCCTACACAAAACGGCCGCAGCCAGGCCAGATGGAAAGCAATGTACAAAATATACAAAGGCGAAACGAAGGGACGACAATAACAGAAACGACATAACCTGATCCCGCAGGTTAGCCCAGCGCTGGCGCTGCCTGTGCTCTCTGGGGGGGGGGGGGGCGAGGGGGGGGGCGGGAGAGGGCGGCGCCAGCGCCCATCTAGCCGTCCTAAGATTTTACGTGCGTCTTCGCTGGTAGAAGGTGCAGAGCGCATTTGTGATGAAGAGAAAGAGTCCTCTGCAGACACCCCTCCAGTTCTGCCATAGCAGGACAGCATTCTGAAAAGAGAGGCGGGCGATATTAGGTTGGAGGTTACATGAAAATAAGAAGTCATCATCCATCCATCCATCCATCCATCCATCCATCCATAGCTGCTTATTGAAGGTATAGTTGCAGTGAGCCTAACCTATCCCAGTAAGCAGGTATTATACACCAGAGGATCACCCTGGACAGGACATTGACTGGGGCCTCGGCAGTCGGTGACCTGATTAGGACCCTCCTGCAATGCAGTTCATTTATCGCGACTAAAGAGCCCCAAAAATTGTGATAGCGGCCACCATGCAGTCAGGAGCCTGGAAGTATCCGGCATAACAGCAGCCGACGAAGACAAGAGACTTAGTGTCACTACATAGTGGGTTATTCAATGTTTATTTTTTATATGGCCTGTGGTGGTACACTGGTTAGCACTCACTCCTCTGGGACCAGGGTTCGAGTTTCTGCCATGTGTGTGAGTTTGCATGCTCTCCCCATGTGTCGTGGGGTTTCCTGTGGCTACTCCGGTTTCCCCCCACGGTCCAAAAACATGCTGAGACTAACTGGAGTTATCAAACTGTGTGTGTGGTCTATGGCGGGTTGCCCCCCCCCCCCGTCCTTGTTTGTTCCTTGCTCCCCCGCTACCCTGAATAGGACACGCAGTTACAGACGATGGATGGATGGATGGATGGATGGATATGGCCTATTGTCGAACACGGCCTTGATAAATCAAGGTAACCTCAATCCAGCGATAACCAGGAGAAAACTAAGTGGTACAGTTATAATGCTCCGTGAATATAACACTCACTATTATATAGGTAGCTTCCTGGAGTCAGTCTTGCATTCCAAAATCAGAATACATATTTTACACATACAGAGGACCAGCAGATACTATGATAGTTAGGACAAAAAACCTAAGGTAAAATAGTTGTTTTGGAAGAAAAGAGCAATAACTAAACAACAAACATTAAGCAGGTACTTCGATCGATCTTCCATCCGAAAGAATTGACCAAAGATTCACAAAATGCTGTGATTGTATTCTATAGGTTATCGATGTACCAGGATGAATTTAAATACCACTGTTTTAACAATGGACTGACAAGTAACGGCATTTGACATTAGCTAATTGTGGGACAGAATAAAGACCGTGCATTGCCTATGCAAGCATAATATGCGCGCAACATGAAGGCCCCGCAGTTGAGGACGTAAGGAGAGACCAGCCAGCCAGAGCAGAGAGCTTCCCAGTACGGGCAGGTGTGTCTGTGCTGTGCTCTATGTCACAGAGCAGGCCTGGGCGTTGGGATAGGAGGGCGACCGTACATCAACTGCCTCTATGAGTCAAGCTCTAAAAATAACACAGAGCCTCACCATTAGACAGAAAGTGGAGAAGGGGAGAGAAAGGGGGGGGGGGGTTGCGTTAAGGGAACAGACAGGATCAAGACACAAGCTGGCAGCCCAAATGGGAAAGAATAAAGGAGGGAAAAAGGAGAGCAAACTGATACAGTCAGTGCTGGACAGAATGTGGTGAAGTGAAGAGGAGGAGGTCTGTGTTTTGTGCTTCCAGCCCCCGCAGCGTTTCTGTTGCAGTCACAACCAAAGAGATACGGCTGACACCTCCATAATAAAAAAGATCAACGATCGTCTCTCCTTCTTTATTCAAGGGATCACTGGGCCGTGTGTCATCAACAGGTCCAGGCAACTTAAGATTCACTGTGGTCAAAGTCTTGAGGTAAGCAGATAAAGCAAGGGAGCGAAGATGGGTATTTTGTAACTTTTCGTTCGAGCCTTAAGACTAATATTCACAACTTGATTTCGTTCGTTTCGCCGCTTTTTTTTTTCTGAATGAGCTGCGCGTGGTGTGAATGCATCGCTGCCCCATCTTCATGGCTCTGCGCGCGCGAGTGGAAGCGCTGCAGCGCGCCGTCAGTCGACACGGTGGCAGGAGCGCGTGAGAATGAAACGGTGATGTCAGTCGTGTTTGTCTGGCAGGGTGGGGGGAGGGGGAGATTAGCCTGTGTTTACTGCGTCGGCTGCCAACAGCGGTCCTCACACGGTGCAGCGGAGAAGGGAATAAAAAAGAGAAAGAGACAGGAAAAAGGAGAGGACAGGCTAGAATGGGGGGGGGGGGGGCTTTGTGTTCATCCAAAATTGGAAAGATCGTTTCAGTCACATGTTCTTAGAAATCATGCACCGCATCGCGTAGTGACACCAGCAAGGCGGATGACATGGTGTGAACTGCAACGCTTACCCGTCTTTGCAGGAACGTGGCATTTATCTCGTCCCCTATGATCCTTAGCCGGTGAGCCACTCTCTCTGAAACCTCATCTTCCGATTGTGGTGCTCCACCAGGGGGGCTGTTCTCCTGGGCGTCCCCTAGAGGGCGCTGACTTCGGCCATGCGGGGCTTCCTGTCTGTCACCGGCTCTCATTATGCTGGGTCCATTCCCTCCCGCTTGGAGTGAGTCTTGGCAAAACAAAGAGAGAAGCCATTACTCTAAACAAACAACAAAAAACTACAACTTGCCCGCAAAAAACTTGTGATATCTGACAAATCGCAAGTTCTCCATTATCAACAGCGACTTAGAAAGGGTCACAGTGCATTTTGTTTGATTACATTTGGTGCTTAATTGAAACAGATCACCATCAACAGGCCTAAAGTACAAGTCTGCACACCAAAACACCAAAGGCTACATCCCCCATGGCAGGTGACTCCTGCTGATTCTTAAGCGACTAAGGAAGATACCACGGCTGCCCGCACTGTCTCTAACCTATTTAACAGTGCACTACTTATTGAGCCGGATTGGCTACTTAACAAGCCTGAATCGCCGTTTATCCGACTCGCTCCACTTCCGAAAAAAAAAAAACCCTCACGGCACAACAGACGGAGTCTTAAAACCGAGTTTCAAATCTCGAGCTGCCAGAAGCTTTCTTCTCTGATTACTGTCGTTATTGTCATAAACCTTTTTCCCTTTAAAGTTAGATGGTAATCTTTTAATCTGCTTAATAAGCCTAGAAGGCTAGCGGAGTTTCATCGCTAGTGTTATGGCCATGCACTTTTGGTGGTGGAAAAAAAAAAAAGACAACCCAAATCGTTGTGAACACTTTTTAGGTTATTTTCTGAAAAGAAAACTGATAATCAAGATCAAAATAAAATAGCTGCAATAAACACTGTCTTATCTGGATGCAGTGACTATTGGCCTCTCGCTAATTTGACGAATAAAATACAACCAAAGGACTTGATATATTAAGGAAATCCAGTTTATTTACTACCAGAAAATTTTACAGTCTGACTCTTCAAAACCAGTTCATTAAGAAAGTTTATGAAACCACAATGGCTTTAAGACACGCTTATCCCAAAGCTGCTGGCGATTCAGAAGCTAGAACAGGAGGGAAAACAGAGGAGTACTGGCTTGTTGCCAGGGTAACTGTAGCCCAGCGCCGCCTGAAACCGAAATCAGCCATTGGCTGAGTAAAACAGTGACCAGCTGGGATAGGTTAGTCTAGGCGATGTGGGGGAGGGATCAATCAGTTTGGAAGAGCTATCAAAGGCAGGGAACCAAGGGGTAGAAGGAAGACGGAAAGCAGGAAGAATCGTAAAAACATGGTAGGTAGCAAAGAGGAAAACAGTAAATGAGAAGCGATGAAAGAGAAGAAAGGAAGAAATTGGAGCAGATTGAGCATCTCAAAGCAGCCATATAAGAAAACCATGTGTTCTCTATGGGATGTTGTAGACAGAGACAAGTCTTGACATGCCCAGATCATAGCTCTTCAATGGCTGCCACAGAAGGAGGCAAAATCTGAGCTCTGGACACTGCAGAGTCTTAGTAAACACTCGCACCATTCCTCATTCAGCTGTCTAAGGACTGCTTTGGGGTGGCGTCTCCCAGCCCAAACAGCAAACACCCCCCTTCCCTTGACATGCACATCAGAGTCCCAGTGCAAATGGCCTTTGCCTCCCATGGTCAATCAGTAAGCCCACATAGGCACACCTACACACTCCACATACCATGTTATTCTTGCATCTATTTGCCAACACGTTGGCAGTCCAGCTGTCTTCATCAAGGAGGTTCCATAATGCTCAGATACAAGCATGTAACCCGCCAACAGCTGAACTCATGAAAATAACAGCATGACACTATAATACTGTTAAAAACTAGCACGTGGTACAATATCTGTATATATATATTCATCTATGCCACTACCCACGTCATATGTGCAATATGTGTAATTGTATGCACAGATTTTTCATAATTTCTTTCTTATGTATTTCTATTTTGTTATAGTGTCTTTTGGTTTGTCTTTTTCGACTGCCATTCAAGTTAAGTTAAGTGTGGGATCACTAAAGCCTTATCTTATCTAACAGTCAATATCACACAATAGCTGCATATCTAAAGCAGCACTATACAAAGCAATTCTGCATGCTTGTTGATCACAAATGTAGTCAAATGAGCTTTTAAGCGAAATTTATGCTTGATATGTATATAAGGGCCTATTGCAGGTTTGCTTCAAAACCCTAACACAGCTAGCTTATATATCAAATTGCTGGTAGTGAACTGCAGGAATAAAACAGCACAGCGATTAGAGTGTCACAGCAGATTCGAATCTGCATTCCTTTTTCCCTATTTTGTGACATTTTTTAAGCAGTATTTCATTTCATAATCCTGTTCTACGTACACTGCACTGCCTACCGCTGCATGAATTTCCAAGGACTGTAAGGCAATAAGGCATCGTAGTCCAGGCTACCGCAGCAACATATTCAAAAGCTGCGATGTGAAGCCTTGGGGCTTATCCAATAAACTATTTTACATTTAATCCTGCAAAATGAAATCCTATTGGTTCTGAATCTGACCCGTTAGTCCAGCTCTCTACTCTCAACGCCCAATCGTGCATTTTCTCACACCCAATTTTCTCCCTGGATATACTGATCTAATATCCCATCGACAAGCGCCTTACCTGTCCTCTGAGGGATTACGCTGTCTGTGATGTCCGAGGGGGACGTACTGGCCATAGGTTCCTGTGGTGGACAAACCGGTGCGGGGGTGGAGGGGGTGGTCCTGACGCGCCATTGGCAGCAAGGTCGGCGGCCTGGCTGCAGGCAGTGGAGGCTGCATGTGAGCCAGGCCTCTGGCTGCAGAGCCTCCATGCGGCACCTCTGAGGACCCCCTTGCTGACTGTCGTCTCTGCCTCCGTTGGTCTGGGCCCGAGCCATACCAGGTTTAGACTGCGGAGAAAGCAGACATACACTGTAAATATCAATGCACGCTCAACCATGCATACAGGGACTTCCTCCGTAAATCTGACCAGGTGCACATTTTATAATGCGAGACAGAATTAAATGCGACGCAGGGAAAAAGTTGCGGGGTGTCTCCGCCTGGCGAACGCCGAAGGAACGTGGCGTTGTTTGGTCGCACCTAAGCGAAGGTGAATTTTAATATCTATTTTATATTGTAACTACTGCTCAGCATATATAAACAATCTCCCAGGGAATATCCAACTGCAGCTAATTGATTTCCTCTGCATTTTATAATATAAAGGAACGATTTATTTTGTTATTCATTAATTTATTAGTTATCAAGGGGGCACATTATTGAATATTAATGAAAATTTTCAAAATTTTAAATAACATTTCATTTATAGGGTGGCACAATAGCTCAGTGAATAGCATTGTTGCCTCATAATTCCAGGGTGTTTTGCAATGAACTAGAGTCCCATCCAGCGTGAACCCCAGCCTTGTGCCCTATGCTGCCTGGAATGGACTCCAGGTTCCCTCCCCCCGGCTGCTCCCCCCGTGACCCTGACTATGATAAGGGGGTGGGGGTAGGTGGGTATAAGTTTGATCCAGCGTGTTATATTATCCCTGGCCGCTAGATGGCGGCAAAGGGCGCCCTCGTGTGCTGCGAACTGTTTGTAAACAAATCGGTAGCAGAAGTGAAGCGCCTCGCACGCAGACGTTTAACCAGGAAACACAATAACAAGCTTCACAGACGGAATGCCTACTTCTCATATTTTAACCCTGATAAAACCGGTAAACTGCAGCTATTTATTCCTTTTGCATAAATATGTTTTAAAAATTAGGAAAAACACTACACATTACTGTAAAATTAAGTTAATGTAATTTTTAACGCGTTATGGAAAATCTTTGAGGCTGGAAATTTAGTAACATTCTGTTCTTTGGAGGTGCAGAAGACTGCGGTACCCTTGAATCCTAAAAAAAACGTGATGTTTTTTTCATACGTCGGAACTTGTGCAAACCACAAAAAAATGGTCTGTTGTCTTGCCCACGACAATGGCTAACGCTTTTGTCAAGTTTGTGGATTATAATGACCTTCTAACGTGTGGTTTCTACTCTTAATGGGGTTAAATGTACCATGCTACTACTGCAATGGTTTCCATGTTGGAAAATGTCACAAAAATACCGCAAGTTATAAAATATACTCTGCTATAAAGAAATGTATTACTATGAAAACTGAAATGCACTAAACGGCCTTAGAATCGAACGATCAATAGTATCGCCTACGTAATCAAGACTCATCATACACAGCATAAGACAAGTAACAGGCAATAAACTAAATGGATTTCATAAATATGAAACTATAAACACATGATAAGGTTTATGCCCCAAAACCGAATCAAAGGTATCTTATTCAAAGGTATGAAAACCGTATTTACGCCGTGACACTTCTGTGGTCATTCAGCCGGGCTGAATGTCGAAGCCTGCGGAGCTCCGTAATTCAAACTAATGATACGGCTTCCGACAATGAAAATGCATTTTGACGTAGTTATGAGAAGAGACAAGCAGCGTCTCCGAGTCCCATCGAACACAATCTGCAGTCAGTTTGAGCCAAATCAATAAAGAGAGAGTACACTCGACGCCGGACGGCACCAGCACAAGTGATTCATTATTTCAGATCCAGCAAACTCAGAATAAGATCGGACAAGGCATCGAACAGTACCAAATTAATGCAGAGCTACTACAATTAGTTGACTTATTAGATAAGTGCCAAAAGTGAAATTGACATTGTTGGCGATCGATTGCTTCCAGATGCATTATAATACAATTGTTGGCCGTGACAATTTCAAGCTTGCACTTACTTGACTTTCTTGTCGCTTCGTAATCACCGGCTGGCAGTAAATGCTCAAGCGATGTCGGTTCCTATTTGTCATCAGAAGACGCCTCGTCGCAGGCTCAGTGCCCTCGCTCGCCGAAAGCCTGCCCGCGTGTCATCCCGCCAACTTATTGTTACTGTAAAAATATGGCAGCGGCCAAAGCAAATGATGTCATGAGCGCTCGCATAAAACGCTGAACACGGAGGGAGGGGAAGAGAGGGAAAAAAACGCTAGTTTTTCTCCAGAGTCACAGAAGTGTGCGATCCTGCAGCAGATTACAAAGAAGAATGCAGCACACTTGCGCCCTGCTCGGCTTTCACTCCCGCGGCTGGGAGTCGTACGCCACGCCCTCCTCCTGTCTGACAACAAGTCCTGACATGCACTTCGGCGAGTGACGACGGGGCGACCCTGCGCTCCAACTGTCCGCCAGACAGGAGGGCTGCGCTCCCACACTGCGCCCTTCCTCCTCCCCCGATATTACTCTTGGAACCCGCGGTGCAGCGCAGCCTGGTGTGTAAACATCAGCTCTTACGCTACTGCGAGTGTTTCTGTCTAATATTAATCCCAACATGTCAACGATCGCCGCGCATTACCATACACTTTAACGACAAAATGAAATACGCATTATGGTCAGCGGTTAATGCATTGTTAACTAAGCGTGAAAAAGGTACGTTTGCACTGACACAGTAATAAGATGTTGCATTGACGAAAAGTTATTATTCGTCAGTGCAGCACATGCATCAAATTGCCTGCTGCCCTTCGGTGTTGTGCTTGTAAAAAGTTACTCGTGTTATAAGTTTTTGTGTTTGTACATTTAAGACGGTAAAAGACGTATAGTTTGTTTTTAAAAAGTCATTGATTTTCTATTTTTCATAGACCACACTCCAGCCACAAAAACCCATATGAAAGGCATATTTTATATATACCAGTCGTGTTTAATTTCCGTGTGCATGTGACGTTATATAATTAATTATCATTTTATTACTTAAACGGGTATACTTATACATATTCTGAATTTCGACAAACACACTATGATTAATCTTTTATTTAACATATATCTGGTGACAGAACACTATTACATCTGATAAAATTTAGGAGTTACCAAATCTGCAAGAACCTACCTGATCGGTTATTATAGTAAACTTTCTATACACATACATGGCATTGTAATGCATCTAGGTTTAGTTTAATGCAATTCAGTTGCAAGTGCTAGTTATTCATTTTGCCACTGGGAATTTTTTGGTGTCTGATTGACCTTTGCACTGCAGCACGTGACTCTCTCTGTTGTGGTCACAGATGTCTCTTGTTTTGCGGCTTTTGTTTCCCTGCCTAATCAGATGGAAGTGACAGCTTATCGAGGAAACCCTGGACAATTGGCGATGTCTTCTATTTAAGTGGGAAATCCCCGCTCGTGTACATGCCTGGGCGAGTATCTGATCGTGTTGGCCTACCTATAAAATAGTATACACACTCTGACTAGTTACTATGAAGGTTTCACCGAAACTGCGCGTAGCCCATGGTGTTGTTATTCTGTAATATATGACAACCCAAACCAATAAATTAAATTACAGAGAATTTCCCTTTTTAATTATGTATATGTTTGACACATTAATTATACTTGTTTAGTTAAAAATGGTAAATGTGTTTTTTAAATGTTTGAGCCTGATTATTAAAAAAAAAAAAAATAATAGAGCGACGCCCGGATTCAGCACTGTAATTTCACCTGAGCACACCTGAGAACTGCTCAGTGATGTGCTGGTGGTACCGCTTTCAGTCAGAGCAGTCACCAAATCCAGCTACATGGGTCCAGCCAGTGGTGATGTCACCCATTGGTCATGTGACATGAAGTGTGCCCTGCATTGTTTGCGCACTCAACAAGTGAAAACACAAAGGGCCATATAACATAACGCCTACTTTCTTGACAAGGCACTGCTCAGCGTTATGAACAGGCCGTCTCCACCTATTATCCTTTCTCTCTCCTAATTCCCTAACACTTTCAGTGGTGCTCATCTCTAGGCCAGGGGTCCTCTAGCAGAAGGTATTTTTATTTTGGCCTGAAGACCAAATCAGTTGTATCTGAGCAGTTCTTATGAGATACATCATGGCATTTCTGGATTGTTTGTACAGTTAAAAAGCATTTTTTGTGTATTTGTGCATATAATGATATGGTATTTACCTTGTTATACCAAACCGTTATGTACGCATTATTAGGTGGTGCAGTTGGGTTGTACTTTGGTTTCATACCTATCTGGCTAAAAGTATGTGGACACCCCTTAGAGGAATTTCCTAATGAAGCCACACCCATTCCTACCACCGGTGTATAATTAAGCGTACAGTCACACAATCTCCTGCAATGAACTTCAGCAGCAGATTGGGAAGTTATACAGAAGAAGTTCACGGACTTTCCACTCCACACCATCATAGGGTTCCATCCTTCTAGATGAGTCAGTTTGCCCCGTTTCTGCTCTGCTAGAGCTGTCATCTGCAAGTGAAGCAATTGTAAAGATCGTAGGCCACACAATTCCACAGAAACACACCTGATGACCCAACATCAATACTCAACCTGAATGGCAGCAAATCCCACCAGTAATGTTTCAGCATCTAAAGGAAAGCCTTCCCAGAAGAGTAGAGGCTATTAAAGGAGCAATAGGCCGACCAACTTCATATTAATATCCTTGGTATTGGAATGAGATGTTGGATAAGCTGGTGTCCACATACTTTTAGCCATTAAGGGCCCTTCCAAGGTTTTGTACTCAAAACCTGTGCCTAGCACTTTGTGTATGGAGTTTCCTCCTATCTGTACAGGTTTCCTCTAGGTCAGTGTTTCCCAACCCGGTCCTACCGGACCCCCAGCCGGTCCACATTTTTGCTCCCTCCCAGCTCCCAGCAGGTGGACTCTCTGGGGGTCCCTGAGGCCCAGGCTGGGAAATACTGCACTGGGTTTTCTAATTCCTCCTCACATTCCAAAGACATGCAGTGTAGGTGGACTGAGGGGGCACCGCCTCTCGGCAGGGCACACGCACACCCGTCACAAAACAACAACTCCAGTTCATCCCAACTGGTCTTCGGACTGTGAGGGGAAACTGGAGGACCTTAGAGGGAACCCCACGAGGGCCTGAAGACAAACATGCAATCTTCATACACTGGTCTCCAGAGGTGGTAGGTAACCATTCTATCCACTATAGCACTATTTTGTGAATGTTCCCAAACATATATACATCAAGTTTACAGCAAAAACAGTTTCTGCTTAGAAAAACAGTGCATTTTTATATTACACGGAATGTGCATCATCAATGGGCATACACCCATTATGTCAAAAAGCACATTTCACATAGTGCTATGAGTTTACTCATAAATGGAAAAAATATTTTTATATCACATGTATTTTCCTATATGGGTGGTGCGATGGCTCAGTGGGCAGCATTGTTGCACCATAGCTGCAGGGTTGGTGGTTCAAGTTGCATCTGCTTTGCATCTCCACATGTTGCATTTGCTCTGAAGACTTCGCTTCTCTTGTACATTTCAAAGGCATGCAGTTAAGCTAATTAGCATTTGTAAATTACCCATGAAATTTGACTGATCCAAGAAGATCTTCTTCCTGTTGTTTTTTTGGCAAGGTTTTCCATTGTTGTTTGTCTTTTTTTTCTCGGCTAGAATTATCCATCAATTGTTGTTGGTACCCACAGCAATCAAAAGGGTTAAGTGAGCCCTAAACCATTAAATAATTGCTGTATACAAACGCCAAGATACACAACAGATCTCCGTGACCAGGTTTTGGCACCATTCCTCAGGGGAAATTGTAGAACAGTTAATCTTGAGGTCAGGTGTGCTTTGAGGAGCCACGAGTGAGCGATAGCAACAGAAGACCAGGGGCCTGTACTACGAAGCAGGGTTACTGGCTTATCGGGGTAACTTGTCAGATTTAAGGTAGTCCGGGAAAAATGTAAGTGAACGAAGTCCATTTAAATTGTGGTACCTTAAATCCGACAAGTTACCCCAATAAGCCAGTAACCCCGCTTCGTAGTACAGGCTACTGGTTTGTAGACTGGATATGTGTAGCCAGTGTGCAGACAGCAGGGCTCCTACAAATGATTAGCTTTGACCCCCACTTAAATTGTCACGATGACATCATCCATGGCCAGCCCTCCACCTACAGTCTTCTACTCCTGAAAGAAACCACTGCCTATGTTATTTTCTCCTACTGCTCCCAAATGGGGTTTCTTTGCTACTAACTAATTTTCTGCTCGACAGCCACTATCATAAGGGACTTAGGTGGTGTAGAGTACACAGCTGCCTTTTCTGGTTAAATAATGGGAAAGTGGTGACAGGCAGGCCACAGCGAACAATCAGCATGGTGACACGCCGCAGAAGGGCGTGGCGTTGGTTGAGCCCTCTTTTTTGGCTGAATAGCACCACAGAAAAACAGAGCACATGCCGTCTTATCATGGCGCATAAGTACTGGAAGCCTGGTAATGATTGTATCTTCGAAAGAAGGATATACAAGTTTTCCACTGGAGCACTTTCATAACAAAAAAAAAAAACTCATGTTTTATTGACATCAGATCACATGATTACAACCGATGCATACTAGTAGATTTACACTAAGATAATGAACATTAAACTGGAATCTATTTTACATGGTATATGTTCAAGTTTCAAAACAGAAATGAATTGTGGGACACAAAATTACAACTTCTTTTCGGTGAGATAAATATATATCGTATAAGATTTATTAATATCTCCCCATATTTTCCTTTCCTTAACATGAACTTCAAAACAATTAGTTATGAATTATATATATATATATATAATATATATATAACTTCATTTATTGGAAACATGAACTGGTTTTTAAGATCAGCATCAAATTTGCAACTGACATTTCTGGGGCCAGTCATTAACCTCAAACTTCCTTTTCCGATTGCTTCTTTTTTTTTTTCCCTCCGCAGTTTTGATACAGGAAGATTGTGGTTTATTTATGTTGTAAGATGAAGCCTGGAAGATAAAATACTTCATGATAGCATGAGGTCACTCGATCAGAAAGTGAGAGGACGATCTTATAGAACGTGACAGGCTCTACTTGCAGGTTTATTTACTAAGTAGCTGCTGAAGAGGCATGTGTTTGAGCAGTCAATTACCTCATTACTGTGCTCGGTAGGCCAGGCTATGTGGCTGCCAGCCAAAAGACGAGTGTTGGGGAATGAGCCATGGCAATGGGGCTGGCTGTTCCCATGGTACTCGCACGTGATTCTTCTCAACTAACCAACTAACAATGCCTTGTTTTCATCGGGATGTTGTCCACTTCACAAATAAAATGCATCTCCACTGGCTCTTTGCCCTAAAGTGCAGCACAGCAGAAAAAGGCACGGCATCGTAATGATTATTTAAAAATGCCTCTTTAACGTCATTTAAATTAAACTGAATAAAATGTTACATTCTCCAAGCAAAATGAGAGTTATTTTTTTCTGTTCTTTGCCTACTTTACAAGTTGTAGTATCATAAGGATTTTTAAAAGCTTTGGGGATCATTGTCATTATGATTTAATACAAACTACTATAAATACTGTATATTCAGTCGGTTTGAGTGCGCAGCACTATGCCATATTGGCTCAGGGCTTTCTATGTATGTCCTGAAAACCCATCTATTCATCCATGTTCTATACACACTTGTCCTATTCAGGGTCATGCAGATCTGGAGCCTGTCCCAGAAGCTATGGACACAAGGGTAGTACATCAGCCCATTGCAGGGTATACTCACACCTGTGGGGGGGGGGACCAGAGTACCCAGAGGAAAGGAAGATAGGAAGATAGGAAGAACATGCAAACTCCACACACAGTGCTGTAGCAGAGACTCGAACCCTGATCCCAGAGGTATGAAGCAACATTGCTAACAACCACACCACCAGATTGCCTTGCCCAGGAAATCTACTGAGGACATGCATGCCTTGTGCCCGGTGCTTCTTGGGACGGATTCTGTACTTTTTTGAAACCTCTACTGGATAAGCACTGTAACTTTGTACTAACATGGAGAATTCTCGTCTTATAATCAACATTTAGAAAAATGCATTTTGTGTCTTTATGTTTTATGCGGCTATATAAGGTATGCAGTACTCTCCCATGAGAAACCAAAACCAGGTCACGCCTGACTGGTGGCAGTGAATAACACACTTGTGACCATCCCATAATATTTCTGTAGCGTTCAAATATACCAGCTGAGAATGTCATGGTGTAGATACCGTCAGTGTCGTGGCCATCAAATCAGTAGACTACCACACTCGAGGCATAATTGTTTGGACAGGTTCCATTCTCTTTTGAGAACACGGTGAAATGATTCATTAACTGTATAATGATTCACCACATCTGTAAGCTGACGTGTCTTAATCACTGAGGCTCATGCTAAAAATAGCCCATGCATCACCCTCCCTTAATGTCACTGGTATATCGTAACACATTTATAATTATTCACCAAACCTTTTTCTTCATTACCAAGTCATTTGCTTAATCAGCATATCTTGGTCCAATGAGTTTGTTATAATAATTATCCTTCTGTAAATGTATTTTTTATTATTGATATGGAATGAATTTACATTTAAAATTCTAGACTTTGTATTCCAGGATAGATAATGTATTTGATCTAGAAAATGTGAATAGATGATCTACTTTTCTGGTTATTGTGCTGGATTGTCTGTATATTGTATTGTTTTTGTATTATATTGTATTGTCTATGCACTGTACTATATAAAAATTGCGTAATGTGTAAAAGCGAAAATGTCCTCTGACATCACCCCTCAAGCTATGCAGACCTAAAAAGCGGGTCTTGATATTTTAACGAGAGCTAGTAGGAAATCCCCAAAAACTATTTACAAATAGTTTAAAGACGGCTGGCTGACTGAATGGATAGTCAGAATTTGACAGTAACCTGATTAATTTTGTGTATAAAACAATATTTTGAAAGAAGCTAGTATTTCTACCCAAAGCGGCGTAATATGTTTTCCCGTTTCAGGTTGAGGGAAGCAAACACAGTTGTAGGTATTTTTAAATGTTGGTATTTTTACATGACAGTCTTTACACCTATATACAGATGGGTATTTCTACTGAAATTTAAAGTGCCCATGGATATTACTGGTATTGTGACTAATAATCCTGCAGTAACCAGATTGGAAGCACAATCAGAACGATACAATGACACAACAAAAAAAGTCAGTCTAGAGCTGTCATGGCTCACTGGTTAGAAGCAGTGCTCTGTAATTTAATATACATTTAAATACACACACGTCAGTTTCACCTGAACATTGTCATTTGAGATTATTCTTTTATGATGAGGTTTCAGATAAAATAATCTCAACATGCATTTTACATTTGGCTGACATATTGCAACCACCATGACTGAAATATTTTTCCTACCTGAATACGTGATAGTAACATTGCCATAGTTAATCTTTATATCGCAGCTTTGCATTTGCCCCTCCTTTGCGATTGTCCCAAAGGCATTTGGGGTGTTTCTCAGTACCAAGAATGCAAAGATCGTACTTGTGGTCTTGGTAAGAGTAGTCTTGCTAACTTGCCTCCCAGGAACAAACTTGGGATGCAATGAATCATGGGATTGGTGTTGTTTGATGGATGCAATGAATCATGGGATTGGTGTTGTTTGATGGACGCAATGAATCATGGGATTGGTGTTGTTTGATGGATGCAATGATGTATCTTTGATATTACAAGGCGAAGCATGAAGGACATCCAGGGATTTGTACCATACTCATGAACTTCAGTACTTAGTATTAGAACTGGTCTTCAGCAATGGAAGATGACATAAAACAGGTACAAGAGAACAAACACCCTTAGACTAAGTTTCTTTATTTGATTGTTTTGATTTAGGTCAGAATTATTATTCTTAATCTTTATCAAAGCAGACAACACCAGTTGCCTAATTAAAGATACTTTTATTCTTTGTGCACTGACTGCATCTATTAATATCATATTCAGTCCCTGTAGTAATAAATTCTGCTTTGACTTATACAAATTATCCCTACTAGAAATTATAACCAAATAATTTAATCTTCATCATAACTGTGCTTTGATTGATTCACTGTTAGAGAATGTGGAAAAAATAAGCTACATTATCACAAAAAAGTCACTTAAGGTTTGGAAGAAACACTGCAAAAACAATTTCCATCAAGATATGATTCATCTCTGAATAGACACATGACCGTGTAATAGATTCAAGCTAATGAGCGACACACTTTACTCAACTACAAAGCACATGCCACCCAGGAAGTTGATGCTTTTAGCCAGCCTGACAGTACAGGTTAGGCGTATTCAAATCATGGTCCTCACAATGCAGAGCCCTGCTGATTTTCCAGCTTTCCTTTACGTGTCAGCCAGGTGTGAAGCCTCTGTGGCCAATCAGAGCCAGTAATTATTAAACTAACTACCTGGGAGAACTGAAAACAAGGCCTGGATTTGGAATTGAGGGCCAGATTTAAAGAGTCCTGGTATTGGTTCTAGAAAATCATTTAAATATTCAGTGATTCCTTCACTTCAGCTAAGATTTTAGTGTTCTGTAATCCACTCGGTATCCATTATACCGAGATTCCTTAGACCAGGGGTGGCCAATCTTATTCTCAAAGGGCCGGTGTGTATGCAGGTTTTTGGGATAACCTGTAGGTCAGCTGTTCAAACCCAGGTGTGAGGACTCTTCAGGCAATCAGTCCTCTAATTAGTAATATAATTAGGGAGTTGCAGCGAAAACCCACAAACACACCGGCCCTTTGCGGATAAGATCGCCCACCCCTGCCCTAGAACACCTGGGGCTAAGGGCCTTGCTCAAGGGCTCATCATCCCTCTGCCAGCCGTGGCATTTTAAGAAAATTTGAGTAAATGACTCATTTTAAGCAAATTTTAGAGTCCTAACTACCAGAGCCACCTTGTGAATCTTCCTCTTTTATGGAGGATAATCAACAATCACTTTATATCTATGTTGTTCTCTGCCTTGCCCATATCGTCTTCCCAAACAACATTTGTAAATTCTTTTATGTGCTTCTTTCTTAAAGAGGGTGCTCTGGATGGCATGTTTTAAAAATTACTACATGAATATTGGCCATGATATTTATAAACAATCAAAGAATATGCAATACATTGGACGATTAAATAAGTTACTGGAATAAAGTTCTGAAGTCTCCAAAACTGGAAGTGTTTGCACAATTTTGCCGCTAGTGTATATATAATAATTATCAATATGGATCAAAATGAAAAATATATCACGATAAAAAATATTTTGCTCTGTCACCCAGCTCTTATACACAAACTCACACATACACAAACACAGATGCATGCATGTCTGTATTCATATCTTTGTGAACCTCGTCCATTCATTTCTATGGTCAAAACTCTAATCCCAACTATGACAACCTTAATCCCTATCAGCCCTAACCTTAACCACAAGTAACCAAACAAAATGCAAGACTTTTGGCTATTTTAGATTTTTGATTGCAGCAATAAATAAAATTTAGTTTTCCCTTATGGGGACTGACAAAATATACCCCTACAATTTAATATATATAAAACCATACACACACTATGGGCAATTTAGAGGTACCAGTTAGCCTAGCGACATGTGTCTGGACACTGGGAGGTAACTTGTGTAAACAGAGAGAAATGTTTAGAGGCAAGATTGAAACCTAGGACGTATAAGCCACTATTCCACTCACTTCTGCTTCCTCCATAGCTAACACAACCCTTAAAATCACAAGTCTCACATACAACTCACTTCTTAAAAAGTGAAGTCTTTCACTGATTACTTCCCCTCATTATAAACGAGTCTAGGTAGCATTAAACTGCAGGTGTAGATGCCATCACAAGATTTTTGTTGATTTGTTGTGACTCGATTACTAAAAGTCACTTTAGTGACGTGATTTGAACACAGAAAGAGTTCTTAAACTGGTATGTGTTCTTTTGTGTATACTGATCGTTGCATCACTTACCAGAAGGAAACATTTTAAGTTTCCTTTTAAAATAACCTGCTTTGGTGAACAATACACATTCTCTATCTTGTCGTTCCTGAGAGCTCCATAGTTTGTAACTGTACATAGTTTTTGTCTGACATAAGTGCAAAGCCACAATGTCTGTGACTCAATCCTGCAAATTTTACAGCATAACAAAACTCTACACCAGGGGACTTTCTAGCTACTGAGAAAATCAGAGGCTACGTCAAGTTCACTTGGGGCTTGACTTTTTTTGTTTTTGAAGGAAGATTGGCATCTGAGCTAAAATTCTCGTAAAATATAGCCCCAAATAATCGGATCTAATGACACCCACGCTCTCTACCCAACAACTAGCCCATATTATAATTGCCTTTCAGATCATCCATAAGGTCACATATCACTTGTCTCCTCCCAGTGTTGAAATTCCTCTCTTCCTGGTTCCCCTCTACTACTAATGTTCCTACTCAGGTACATCTTAATTCAATATCCTGGTGCTGGAAAACAGGGTCCCTAAGTCAACATAGCATCTTACTTTACAAACATAACTAGAAAAGCGATGTTCTCATTAAAATATTACATTGTGTTAGATTTAAAGAGCAAAAAACGGTGTTAGCTAAGTTTTTTTAGTTCAGTTAAAATAACGTGTTCTGGCAGTTAGGAAGCAAGAAGCAAGAAAGGAAAGAATGAAGGAACCAAGGGAGGAAGTAAGAAAGGATCAGTTAGGGTCAGTAAGGGTCACCTGGATCGGGGCAGAGCACCGGCTGTCATGTAAGTGAGCCTGACTTGGTTGCTTGGGCTGTCACAACAATTAGGTCATCCCTATGCCTGTGTTTACACAACTGGAGAGGTAACTGTGACAAAAGTGAAACCTTACACTGCCTAGTTTAGTGTCAGACTAGATCATAGATGATTATTGAACGGTGAGGTGATAGACACATGTCATCCTGTAACGGAATTCAGCAAAAAGTAATCACCTCCTATCAAAAGGTCTGTAATTGATTCCATGAACTAGGTTTTGCCTGGGGTCAGGTTGCATGGCCTTATGAGTCGGGGAACAGATCTATCAGGCTACCAGTGTTTCGCTTAGCTACAAGTGGTGGAAACTGGCTACCAGAATGCCCTCATAAGACCATAATACCACAAGGTTTTTTTTCACAGTCCTGTATTACTATGCTCACACACATACAGTACTTGAGTAATTTAACGTTTACAAACACACAGACTTCATTTTTTTTACTTAATTCAACCAAGTTTCTTTTTAGAAGAATGCTTTTTCATTGCCATTAAGGGCCTCAGAATGTCATGGGATATTTTAAAATAAGCCCTAGTTCTATATTTGACTGATACGCGCAGTACTGTCACTAAAGCGCGAACCCGACGTGCAGGAAAAGGGAGCGCGGACGCAGATAGAGAGTCGCACCCGGAGTAGATTGTTTTTCTTTCGCCCGTTTCTTCTGCCCGGAAACAGCGCTGCGGCTGGCGCGGCAGGGGCGCCGCCATTGGCTGTTCCGGCACGGCGGCGCGCTCCTTCTCGCTCCCCATGATGACACTGCAAAGCAAGGAGAGTCTACGAGAGGCCGCTCGTCAGCACGGTGTGTGTGTGGGGGGGGGGGGTCCTTCTGTCATCTACCGTCAGCTTCAGCCTGTGCAGTCCACCAGCAATGTCAAGCCCTTAATTCGATTCGCTCCCGCTTATGCATTAATTTATGTTGATGAATGTGTTGATTATGTTCTTGCATTAGGATGAACATTAAAGTATCAAATAGTAAATTCATTATGATTATTATGATTTCTTTTACCTGACTGCATTTTCACTTAATGCTTGCATGATGGCCCGTTTTTTCCAGTATAACAATGTTCCCTTCATAAAGATATCAGACCATTTGTTATTTTATGGATTCTGCACTAGTGGACGGAATTGTGGAAATACCTAACATTTTTGGCATTACGCTTTAAAAACGGCGGTAATGTATATAAACAATTAAATAATGTTTACAAATATCATACAAATGGACGATTAAACAAGTAACTGGAATAAAGTTCTGCAATCTATATAAATTGCGAATGTTTCCACAATTTTGGCCACTAGTGTATATTAACAACCCTGTCATTTAGGATTACGTTTACACAAGCCACTAACAATTTACCAAAGTAGCTGACTTTAAGGATTAGTCCTTTCACGTATGTACTAATTAGGTTAACACGGGATTGACACAATCTTATCACGTGTGTGTAGTGCGTGATGTCGCGGGTTATAGAGAAAACTTCCGTCACAAACGTGCACATTGCACCGATCTAATGAAATTTAACCCGTCTTTATGGGCGATTATGCGCTGGCATTGCGGTGTCCTCTAAATATTTGCATGAACCCAATAAGAGCACAACCGCTCACGTACTTTCGGAAAGTTTTTTGTTTTATCGAACACGTCATTTCTCTAAAAATATATCGCTCGTGATTACAACACCATTTCTATTTTTAGAGCGCACCGTCATATAAAAGGGAGCGTGCATGGTCAGTTCCTCTTTGAACATTGAGGTTATCAAAGCCGTGGTACACTCGATCCAGAGCACCGTTCTCCAATCTAACACTTCTTTTACATTCATTACACGAACTTTCGTAGTTTTAATTAATTAAGACGTGAATAAATTACCCGTGATAGAAATTTATATATATGTGAGTGTGCCGCTCTTACGGAAGCGGCACACTTACATTTTACGGAACTGTATGTAGCAGCCTATCGTATGATAGGCTGCTACATACAGTGAGTGCTTAAATACATAATCATACGTTTTAACGGTGTTGGTACATTATAAACAGAATTCCAGATTTTGAGAAGTACACTAAAATCATTGACTTAATTCACTGTATTAAAGCGCCCCCTTGTGCGTAATATAAGAATTGTCATACATTTGCCCTTTCATTTTTTGCAGTTCTTTAATTACGTATTAATATATTTATATATATTTAAAAGATAAATATAAACAAAGTCTATGTCAAGTGAAAGTAAACTACACGTGTTTTAAATGAATTTTTGACTGTTGAAATACGAACTTAGTGATTACGAACAAGTATGTATACCAGTGCCGTTTTTTATTATTACTATTATTGTCCTTGAAGCAACAAAATCTAATTTTGTTCAAGTTTTAGAGTCTCGTAGCAGTAAATTTAAACCCATCTCGGACCAGTTAAGTTACCGAAAAGTTTCGCATACAATCTGGGTTGACAAATAGTTATACCTTCCGAAAAAAAAGGAAATTCCAAAGCTTGACATATACACTATATTTGTAGTGTAAACTGGATTAGACAGAACTGATAGATGCACGCTGTACGCTTTAAACCGATAAAATAGTTTGGCTGTTCAAAAAGCTCTTCGGGCCAACGTGAATATTTGAGTATAATTTTAAATTCCTATTTGGTTTCCCTTCCTTCACCCCGTCAATTAATGTCTGTAATTTCAACACACCCCACCCGTTTGCACACAGTCGCTTTTATAGTCTCTCCAAGGTTGCCCATTGGTACGACTGAGGTTGATAAATGAAGTGTCACTACCGCATTTTTTGTCGGCGCGCGCACATCGTCCCGTGCCGCCTTCGATCCCTTTAACACGCGCCCCGGCTCATTATTTGGCCGGAAGTTGTAGTTCATTGTACCGGAAATGGATGCGAGGACATGATTTTGCCAGGACAGAAAGTGCACATACCGGGGGCCTGTAAATAAAATAATCCGCACAAAATAAAGGTAGGTAAGAATATTAGATAAACGTAAAATGCCAATATTCTTCGGCCACAAGCTGAGGCATAGCTTACCCGAACCCGTTTTTAAGGGTGCAGTCGTGTGTATCAAACGGTACGAAACAGGTTCATGTACTATAGCTATCTGGCACAGTTTATTTGGCTGAGAATAAGTTCTAGGTTATTGTCGCTCAGTGTCAAGTATTGTAATGATAAAATTAAGCTGACCTGGTTATTTGAGTTAGGAAGGACTAAAGAGAGGTGAGGGGGGGCAATGGCATGCGCTAATAAATGCATTATTGATTTATGCATGTTTGAACACTCCTAATTATGCAGTTAACAAGCGATTTGGAAAAAACTAGTCGTTGCATATGAAATTTTGTTTATTTGCCTCTCTATAGGGTCTCCAGTAATTATCCCCTTTACATGCTGATTTGTTCTTCTGAAATTCTGTTCATGTGTGGGTATGTTATGGCTACCACATAAACCATCTGAGAGTAAATGCGCCATATTAAAATAATCTGGTCGTCACCGGTGACTGGATAATCGTCAACTGTAGTGTTGGGTATCTTCAAAGGTGTTTGTTTTTCTTGCGTAGGGGTGGAAACCGCAAACTTAAGTGGCAGTATTCCTGTCTGCCACCTGTAAAACAACGCGGTGCATGCAGCCATGGTGAGTCCACAGCGTTTTGTTCATCTAGGTTGTTGTTTAGGTGGATCCGTGTTTCAGGATCGGTAACTTAGGAAGATAGGTGTGACGGTCTTGTGTATGATCACATGATTATACTGTAGCCTCTGCAGCTGATTGGTGTTACCCAGTTAAATTGTTACAAATTGGACTGCTGTACTGTATCATGACATGCATAGATGCACAGGAGATGGTTGTTTTAGCTGTTCACTGATTTGGCTGGCTAAAAGAGTGCTTTTTAATGCTTTGAGTTCTTGCATTGCTTTGGTTGTCATGTTCTGTTCTGTTTCATGATTTTCTTTATGATTTTCTTAGTCGACAGCAGTTGATCTGAAGACAAAAGAAGAGAAAGATGCAGAGCTTGACCGACGGATTGAGGCTCTTCGAAAGAAAAATGAGGCTCTTGTTCGTCGATATCAGGTAAGCAGTAATAAATCATTATAAATATGAATAGATTCTATCATTACACAACATTCTGTCATTTACAAACCCTAGTTCAAAAAAGTTTGGATAGATTGCAGAATGTAAAGAGAAACAGTCATGATTATTAAGTTGTCTTCGATCTGTCTTAAAATTTGCAGAGTAAACATTTTAATGTTTGAGAGTTCTCCTTATCACTGGACACTTATTTTATAAATATGCATTTATTCCAAATTTTTTTCCTGCAACGCTTCGAAAAAGTTGGCAGGGGGCAACATAAGGCTAAGAGCAGAAAATGTTGTGTAGGTGATGCCGTCATGCTTGGGCATAAAATTGCTGTCAGTTACAAGCAAGCATGGATCAAGGCTTGACAAAACTCTGACTTGTGATTAAATAATCCAGCAAATTAAGAACAAGGACAAAGTCAGAAACCAAACGCGAATGCCTGCGATTTTCACCCCTCCTGTCCAACCTTTTCTGAAATGTATTGTAGGCACCAAATTCAGAATGTGTGCATATTTTTTTTTTTTAAATAGTTGATGAAGTAGCGCATTACTTTTCTTTTTTATTTTAGAATATGTTAAAGAAGAGTTGCCAATTACTGCTGTTTTTATTTGCATTTTACCATTTCCCCCAGTCTTTCTGGATTTATAAGTATCATGAGTCAGGGATCAGTGTTTTGGTGCATAATGCTCTCTGTCAGCTTGCAGCTGCATGTGTGCTGGTTTGTTACAATGCAGGCACATTCCCTTGCATTTCTGGTTTTCCTCTGGTTTAGTCCTATAAGCCAACAACACCCTGCTGAAATCTAATAATATATAATCATTTTGACCACGTCATATGAAGATAACGGTCAAATGTGGAAATGTTTTTTCTTTTTTACAACGCTTTTTGTTTTTATTCTTTATCTACTGCAAAATGACTTGGTGTTCTGCTGATTTGCCCCTCTTTGTGGTAGGAAATCGAAGAAGACAAAAAGAAGGCGGAGCAAGAGGGGATTGCCGTGACCACGGCCCGCAAACCACGATCCCATGAGGCCGAGTCCGACCGCAGGAGGACTGAGAAAGAGAACCTCACCATCACCGTGGATCTCTCCAAACCTGCTGGGGTGGGTCCAGGCCAATGTGTCGGAGCCTCAGCTGGTGACAGCACCTCCCCCCACCCCCGGCAATGGCGACAAACAATAGGCCTCGCTCGGGCCTAATTCGATCATCTCTGTAACATGCAGTCCTCCCTAATGATCCCTATGGACTTTTGCCGAAACTCATACCATCAGAAGCAGCCCATTTACTTGCAATTTCCTTTCATCATGACCATTCATATTTCCTTTTAATATCAGTTTTGCAATTAACAGAGGTTGCATGGGGAACGAAATAAGTTTAGCTCATATTTATTGTCCAGCCAAGGCACTGAGCTTTTAAGCTTTCAGAAATGCTTAGATTTTATGTTCTGGGGATCAGCTTATGGTGTGCGAAGTCTCACTGTGGACAGAACCCACCCAGAGCATCGCCTAGTACTCATAAATACCTGCAGGATCTCTATTGGGCAGCAGGTTTTTTAATCACTCTCCCGTGGCCTGGGGGGGGCAGCCTGAAGCCATTTAATCAAAGCCCGTTGTGATTATTCTGGGCCAGCTGGTGTATGCTGCTGTGAGAGGACGTCCCTCAGGGGGTCTCCAGAGGTCATACGCCCCCAGAACTTTAAGGAAACCCTGCGGGAGCAGCCACACTGCTAACTTCCACAGTCTGTTTTTATTGCAGTTTATTACAGGGCCTGTATCTAATTTGTGTCAGTCTTCATTTGAATGTAGTTTAAGATCCATAGATAGAATCACGCCACACATTCTAGAACACGGTGATGCTGAGTAATTGAAAAGGGAAGATCTTGATCATGTGTGTTTTTTTTTTTTTTTTTTTTTTTTTTGGATAGGAGAAGCGCATCATCAATGAGAGGAAACCAGGAGCTCCTCGTGGTGGGGTGGCCCCTGAAGAGGCCGATCCAGCAGCAATCCAGGGTGAGAGCTCTCCCAAGAAGCCAGGCTCGGGGAGGCTGAGCCGGGGAGGGCCGCGGGGAGGACTGTGGCAAGAACGGATGGAGGCCCGGCAGAACAAACAGGAAGTGAAGCAGGATAAAGCAGAGTCACGGCCTGAACGCTCACCGCGGGAGGGCGAGCCCTGGGACGGCCAGGGCCGGCCGGAACGCACTCCCCGGGGAGGAAGAAGAGGGAGGGGAGCGGGGCCTCCAGTAGGACCCGGATCAGACCGGAAGTCGAAGGTTAGAGAGAGTGTTACTGTTCTGTTGTGACTGGGGCTACAGTCAATACATTTTCATTTTTCAGGGCTTTTAAATAGGAACTGCTTCAACTTTGTTTAGGAATGGGAGGAGAAGAGGCGGCAGAACATTGAGAAGGTGAACGAGGAGATGGAGAAGATCGCGGAGTATGAAAGAGGCCAGAGAGTAAGTCAGGTGTCTGTATTCAAATGGCACGAATCTGAGGATCTGTACATGAAGCTCAGCCTGAGGTGGTCCTCACAGGGAGAAGGCGAGAAGAACCCGGTCCGCAACTTCCTGGACGACCCCAGACGGTGCGGCCCCATTCTCGAGGCCGACCGCAAGGAGGGCAGTCGCAGGCATGTCCGTAACTGGGGCGGCCTCGACTTCGACAACGTGAAGACGGGGCCCGAGCTGGAAAAGGAATGGACGGTGAGCGTGACGGACACGACATTGCGCGCCTCGTCATGGAGACACAGGGCGTTTCTCGCTACCAAGAACGCAAATATCGTACGTGTGGTCTTGGCAGGACCAGTCTTACGAACGTGCCTCCCAAGAATGAACTTGGGGCGCAATGAATCACGGGATAGGTCTCGTTTGGCGAGGATACGACCGATGTATCCTAGATATTTGGATTTTTACTGTCCTTGAGTACTTCTGTACTTGACTATTGGAACTGGTCTTCGGCAATGGAAGATGACGTAAAATGGGTACGCGAGATGGCATGTACAGTGAAGTACACATACTGTGAAGCAGCAAAAGTCTGCTGATCTATCCATCTGTGGGGAGCATGTGCCTGTGCTTTGTCAAAGACAATGAGGCATTTTTTCTTTAGATTTTTAAATGATTTTTCTTTCCGCTCATCTGCTGGCTTGACATTTCTTCTTTCTGCATTTCTGAACGTGTGTGTTTGTCCCGGTAGAGTCGGAGGCCAGGCACAAAGGGCTCTGTGGACATGACTATGTCCATGACAGGCCGGGAGCGGGCGGAATATCTCCGCTGGAAGAAGGAGCGCGAGCAGATCGACGAGGAGCGCCTGGCCCGGCACCGCAACGCCACTGGCCAGTGGCGACGCGAGTGGGACGCTCAGAAAACCGATTCCATGTGAGCTCTGACCTCATGCACTAGATCAGTGTTTCCCAATCCAGTCCTTGTGGAGCCACAGTTGGCCCATGTCTCTGCTCCTTCCCAGCTCCCTGCTAGACAGTCCACATTTTTGCTCCCTTACTGGGAGCAAAAACATGGACTACTCGTAGGTACCCAAGGACCAGATCGGGAAACATTGCACTAGACTAAATGGTTGTTTTCCTCGGTAGTGTACTTCAGAAATAATTAAATTGTACAAATTGCCTTAATGGAGAGCCAGTGTTGATATCTATTCCTGTATTAGCAGAGGAAAAAATATGGGATACAGAACAATGCTCTTTCCCACACATTGATCCTGGGACTGAATACTTCCCTGGAATCTACTTTTTGTTGGACGAGTGGTTATTGTTAATCAGGCCTCACATAACGGTATTTACTCAGTCCAATTTGACTTTAAATAATGGCAGTATGAGATCTGTGACATGGTTATAGCAAAATCTTTCTGGGAACCTGTCACCATGTCCGCATAAATACTATGAAGAACTTCAGTGAAGGTCCTGTTCTCCGAGCTGAAATTCACTTCACAGCTGCATAACATTCACAGTGACCTGCCGGATCCAATCAGGGTTAGAGATTTAACCTACGGTGTGATTACAGGTTCAAGGAGGAAGCTGTCGCTGAGGACGTTCAGGATCAAGGTGTTAAGAGGGGTAAGTAGCATTACAGGCCCTTTCTGCTGTCTGGTGCGGCCACTTAATCGAAAGGGTTTTTCCACCTAAATGTTATCACATAGCTGCAAGTTTATCAGCAATGAAGCCATTAGTTACATATACAATTCCCTTTGACGTCAGTCAGCACCAGGACCTGTCTAACTTTAGAGTAAAAGGCATTCAGATGCATGATGTGATGGATGTCTGGGGAATTCTAGGCGCCTGTTTTTTTTTTTGCGCTGCCTTGGTGACTGTTTCTGTGTCCTTTACATCTACAGGGCGTAATGCCAAAATGCAGAAGGTCTCAGGTCAGCTCGGAGTTTTGGTGTGAATGTTTAAAACGAGTCCCGGTCCCCGTGCCGGACCAGTGCTGGCCAACAGATTAAAAAGGATATTTTTCGCTTTTTAAACGGCAAAATAGTTTTACGTTGCTTGTAAATAACGTAACCGCACAAGGAGTTGGATTCGTTTGCCTAAAATTGTTTGGAATGCATGTGTAAAAGTAATTTTAAGGGTGATAACTCAGCAAAGTCTAGCACCAAAGGAGACTTGTCTGTTTAACAGCACTGAGGATTTTGTTGGTCTGCTCTGGTGAATGCACTTACGTATTTGCTAACCAGCATGAGCTGAGCCTTGTTGTGCTTTTATTTTTTGCGTAGTTTTTATGAAACTCCCCCCTCTGTGGTACATGACCTTTGTTTCGTTTGAGATTCCGTCGTTTTGTCTTTTTCTGTTCGCTTCAGACGATTCTGTCTGAAAATCAATTAGTCACATTGACCCGCTGCTTCCGTTAGACTCCATCCATCACCATCACTACAGCTGCATGATTATCATTCCGGGTCTAATGGCTGCCTCTGATTTATTGTGTATTTTATTTTTTTTTGTGGTGGGGCTCTCAACAGAGGAGAATAAGAGGCCACCCAAGGCACCCACGTTTGGTGATTTCTTGGGGCACGGTAAACCAAAAGAGGGGGGTCTTGGGAGCAGAGGAAGAGGGAGAGGTCATGCAAAAAGCAAAAATTACAGGTACGCGCTGAAGACCCCCATGCGGTTCTGTGCTGTGGGGGCACCATAATCAACTTCATTGTCCATTATCATCATTTATTAGTTTGGCTGGATATTCATATTAATCTGATCTGAATTATTTCTGGATATTTTTGCCATGCGTCGTATGGATTTCCATGAGGCAGTATGCATGATAATCGCTGGGAGGGAGAGACTGAGAAGGTGCCCACAGATGAAGAGGATAAGAAGCTTCCTGCCAAGGAGAAGGTATTTATCCTCGTTCGTGTGTGAGTTTGCTAGCGTTGCAGTGTCTGCTTTGGCAGGATTTCACTGAAATGAACCGACGGTGTTTCTTCAGGCGGAGACAGTCGTGACCAGCAGCACCGACGCAGCGGCCGGTGATGACGAGGACGAGTGGGAAGACGCCAGCGATGGAGAGGAAGAGATGGCGGAGGAAGACGTGGAAGAAGATGTCGAGAGGGTGGCCACGTCTCCAGAGACGGCGAAAGAAAAGCCGTCTTCTCCGCCACCTACTGCCTCCCCGGTCAGCCCCAAAGAGCAACGTACGCCCCGCCCCAAAGTGCAGCTTCCAGCCCAGCAGGACACTCCCGAACCCACGAAACCCCTGAGCCCCTTCTCACCTCCGGAGGGGCACGAGCCAGTGACTGACTGGGGTGAGGAGATGGAGATGCAGTCGCCCCGTAGCAGTCTAGGAGAGAGTCCTCTAAAGCCCGATAGCACTGGGATAGAGAGTAGCCCGGAACAACAGGCTGCAAATGGTGCCGCTGTATCAGAAGAAGAGTGTCAGACCCCCAGCTCACCAGAGAAGGAGGACAAAGCAGAGGAAGCTGATACAGGTACCCAGAGCCATCGTGTCTGTCTGCGCCCCGTTAGACCAAGAGGACGTCAGACATCGTGGGGTTGTGCGATTTCTGTTGTGCAGAGGTTTTGATGGTGAATATCAGGTTTTAGGTTTTACAGAAGATTTAATGTAGCCCTCACTTTAACCTCTGTTTTGCTGCAGAAGGAATTCTTAGGTCTAGCCCAGGGGTGGGCAATCTTATCCGCAAAGAGCCAGTGTGGATGCAGGTTTTAGGGGCAACCTTTAGGTCAGCAGTTCAAACCCACGTATGAGGGCTCTTCAGCCAATCGGTCATCTAATTAGTAATTAGGGAGTTGCAGTGAAAACCAGCACACAGTGGCTCTTTCTGGAGAAGATTGGCCACCCCTGATTTTAGAGAATTTTATTTATTTTTTTACCCCTTTGACTAATTTGATTTGTTTCGTAATTGACCATATAGGCCGCTGAGCTGAATTCATAAAAGCAAATTATTTCAAGCTGAGACAGAATCGTTGTTGTGTTATAAGTCAGGGTTTCCCGGGTCGGTCTTCAGGAACCCACAGTCGATCTATGTTTTTGCTCCATCCCAGCTCCCTGCCAGATGGTCCACGTTTTTGCTTCTGGGAGCTGGGAAAGAAGAACAAGGACTGTCTGTAGGTCCCCGAAGGACCGGGTTGGGAAAGACAACTCTGTCTCAGCTTGGAATAATTCGCTATTATCTGTCGTGTTTCGCAGTTCCTCCCTCTCCCTGCCCAGAGGCCACAGAAACCAAGATTGAGGAGGAGGGAGCTGATTTGGACTCTCAGACCCAAGAAGCTCCTCCTGGTGGAGAGTCTGACACTTTGCCCAGCTGCCCCCCAGAGGAAGGGGAGACAGCCCTCGCCCCTGTACTCCCAGAATCCCTTCAGAGCTCAAAAGGTTTTTATGGATCTACAGAAAAGCAATATTGCCAAGCTGTTAATTGTAGGGTGGATGTTTTTCAAAGCTGTGGTTGGCGGGTCTTTTGTAAATTTTTGTTCTGATCAGCAGAACACATTTGTTAGAGTAATAAACTTGGTGGTCCCTGCTTTGCTAGGCCAGGCTGTATATATGGGCTGGATTGGGTAAGATTTAATCCTGGATAACTAGGAGTATAACAAACATGTTTGGGTGTATTTGATCACAGTTTTTCCCCACCTCTGCCAGGTACCTTACACCTATACCTTTTTTTTCTTCCTCTCCAACTAGCTGAGGCCCAAGATTCAGATCCTGGCCCGGTATCTGTGAGCGAGCCCTCCGAGCCGTCTTCAGGTGCGATCCTCATCTCTGACTTTGAAACGGTGGCTTTCCGTAAATTATCCATAACTTTGGCTGAGGTCTAACTGCTAGCAGGGTGGCTCTGCGCTGGCTCACGCTCTCTGTCGGCTGGACGCCCCGTTTTTCATTTGCCTCACGCTGCGCTAACGTGCCCTCCGCAAACTCCTCTGAAGCCTTGCTTTCGTGCTGCTTTTCTAACCAGTGGGACCTTCATTTGCGCTTTTCATGACTGAACGTCTCAGCCTTCCCCGTCCTGGACTGCAAATGACCGAACTCTGCCTGCATTTTCCCCTCCTTTCCATCCAAGTTCTTTGGGACCTTTTTTCATCTCCTGAAATTAATTTTTTTGTTTTATTTATTCCTTTACATTTTTGAAGGGTTTTGGTGCATGTCTTTCGTTTTTTTTTCTCCCCTCCCTCCCATACCCAACCCTGTATCTTTATTTTTGTATATGACAGCATGATTGGGATGTAGGCATCAAAGGGATTTCTCAGAGCAACAGGAAATCGCATCTGTGTGTCTCCACCAAGTACTGTCATGGCTGTGAACTAATCATGCTTCAACAATGGTTAACAAAAACAATCTTGCTTAGATTAACAAGCAAAATCAGGCAGTACGGTGCATTGACGTACGCCTTTCTTGACTGTGGATTTTAAAAATGCTCCTTTTTCCAGGTTTTAAATGATATTTTGCCAGAACCATTCCAATTCACTAAGGTTTAGTAGTCTTTTTATTCAGTCAAGCATATTATTAATCAGTTAAATTTAGGGCTGCACAATATATCATGTCAGGATTGTGCACATGTGCAGTAATCACGTTGCATTTGTCGCCATTGCTTTGTGTCCAACACTGTAGGTAGATACGTTCTATTTGGCTGTAGCTTGTCTGGTACTGTAACTTTTTTGTTTTTATCAGAGCTCCAGACTAACTTTTCCACTGGTCGCACTGGTGCATCAGGAATTTAGACGATTCTTTCTGCGATGTTTGGTAGCAGCATTTTTATGATGGTGAGATTTTGATTAATCACAGAAACAGTCGTACCCCTGAGCAAATTATTTTCCTGGATTACTTTGCTGAATATCAAACGGATAAATCGGGAAAATCATGCTGCTTCTTCCTCCGCTCTGGTTCTCCCTAAATGTTGTGTATGATAGTTTCCAAGCTAGCTAGACTCCATTAGTCTTCATTCATTGGGCTGTTTTGTCATTTTATATTCTTAAATCAAGCTGAACTGAATGCTTTGAAGACACGCCTTCATTTTACAATCGTGTAAAAGTTATAAAATATGCTTGGCTCTAAGTATCTTCTCCTTACCTGTCGTTAAAGCAGTGTTTGGGATCTTATTTTATTAGCATAGATCGTCAATTTACTTGTCTCGGAGATTGCTGTATTGATTTTAAGCAAAAACAACCAAATACACAGTGGGTCACAAACCTGGGGCCTGTACTATGAGGCGGGGTTACTAACTTCTCGGATTTAAGGTAGTCTGGGCAAAATATAAGTGAATGAATATGAAATGTAAACTGTGCTACCTTAAATCCGACAAGTTACCCCAATAAGCCAGTAACGCCGCTTCGTAGTACAGGCCACAGGATTGTGAAATTAAGATCAAGGAGACTAAATATAACTGTTACATGGAGCAGAAGAAATTCCTATTTTATGGGATTTTATAGACTTGCACTGCTGCTTTTGCTAAATAGTGTTATTTAGCCAAAATAAAACGTTTTTTAAATACGTATCAACAAAGTTTACCTTGTTGCAAACATGGTGTAATGATGCCAGTTTGTTGCTTTTAAGAAGAGGCACGGAGAATGACCTTAAGATAGAATTGAGCATTGCTAGCTTTTTAAAATTCAGTTGTTTTTTTTTTTGACATTTATATGGAATGAAGTCAAATTTGGGATACTTTTTATAAAATTAGTTTGTGACCAAGTGGAATTCAAGGCTCTTGTATAGCATTAGTAATACTGTCTTATACTCTTAAGCTGTTGCTGTGTGATATTAACTAACAAGCAATAATAAATGGTGGAATTTGACCACTGCATATTCAATATCTATAGTTTTGTGTCAGCAATAGTATGATGACTACAATGGAATAGGATCTGGTGCTATCTGCGTAAAAGTCACGTTGTTTGTCTTTGTTCAGTTCGCAATAATCTTACCTGCTCTTGTTTCTTCTAACTATAGAAAGAGAGCAATGGTATGAGAAGGAATGCTTGCTAAAAATCTAGGTAGTTCAGTTTTGTCCAATCAAGCATGTTTACACATGGGTCCATTTGAAATAAAAATTTATAAGCAAAATTACGCTCAGCCGTTTCATTCAGTGTTGGCAATTATCAACTGGGACAGTATATAAAACCCATAGGACCGGTAAGGTCTATCTGTTTCCCATGTGTGGATGGCTGCCACATACTGCAAGTGGCCTGGCCAAGTAAGTAGGTGCGTAAGTAGTGAGTCTCATTAAACAAACATTTACTACTGTAAATTGAATTAGGCTTCCGTATTGTGTGCATGTTGGAAGAAAGTCTGTTGAACCGTCTAAGGGCTTAATGTGGGAAGAAAGCTTTCATGAGGACATTTCAGCTGCTCTGACAAATTATGGCGATGATGTAATGAAGGCCTTTGATCGATGGGTTCTGCTGGAACATGGAGAATGTGATTTAATAATTAATGCTGATATCCTTTTTGCGTCTAAGACTATTGCAGATGGGACTCCATTTGTCAAACAATTATCACTGTAATTTGAGTCCATTTGCGGTCATAGAAGTACTTTTGCAATTTTCATCTCTTATATGAAAGTGAATGTATTCTGCTTAAAAGTCAGTCCTGACCATGATGGAGGACTATCCTAGCATTCTGTTAGATGTTCCAAAACTGAAATGAGTGTAATGTCAAACATACAATTGGGTGTAATGTCTTCAAGCCTATTTCGTAATTATTGGCAACAGAAGACTTATTAATAGTGAAAGGTTGGGGAATGCCTTGAGGATCATAGTCAATAATCAATGCTGTTGTTGCTAGTTTTGTAAACTGGGAGATAGTGTGAGATGTTTTCTCAAGTATTAAATTCAAGGTCAGCTTGGCATAGCTGAAAACCTTGTTCATACACTCTCAGGGGGGGAAAAAGGGGTAAAAAGGTGAACCTTTGCTTGTCACTGGGGCTGTACCCTTGTAATTGTACCTTTTTATGGTACAGAAATGGACTCTGAGGAACATTCCAAAGGTACAAACAACATTGATGTGCCATCAATGGTACCAAAATGTTCCTCAGAGTCAATTACCTACAGTTAAGGGTACAGTTGGCAGACCCATCAGGATACAGCTCAAGTGACAAGCAAAGGTACAAATTGGTACTATTTTTGTCACAATATAGTTGTTTTGTTGACATGTATCCATCTTGAAATGTGCCGCTTAGGTATTTTTAGCAAACAAGTACATTCGGTTAGTAAGCCAATCTAAACAATGTGTTTGTGCTACTGGTTCCAGTTTACATGCCTGAAAAAGATTTGCTACCATCTGCTGTTGCATCGGGCATCTTTTTCTTCAGAAAATGACCCCACCCCCCCCTCATGTTCTTCATTGACAGGCTGATTGCCAGTTGGAGCGGTGAGGATTTTCAATGATAATGTTTCACAGGGTTACCGGAGAGGAGAAGAGCGGCTGTGACACACGTGGACTCGCTAAGACAGACCGTCACGCATGGGATTCAAGTCTGCCACGCGAACTTTTACCACGGCCGTGCCTTGTTTGGTGACGGCTGATGGGGGGGGGGAGCTTGGGACTTGCTACCCAGCATCAGGGTTGCTTTTGAGATTGATATTCACCTTTTTTTGGGGGGGGGGGGGGGAGGGGGGCGGTGGTTTTCTGTCATTTTTGCTACGGATCATATGCATCACTGTGGTGACCAAGCCAAGAACGTGTGTCGCTTCCGAATTCCTTTGTCTGAATTTGTACAAAAATCTAGTATGCTTTGTCTAAGATGTTGTTCCTCTCCAAATCTTCCAGTCCTTGCCGCTATACTGGAGATTTAGGTCTTGTACATCTTTCTGGGGCAGCCAAATAACCCCTTTTAAAAATATCTGGAGCTTTTGGCAAACATAAAATGCAGAAGGTTTGTTACCTGCGCGGCCATTTCAGCCATCCTTTAAAATGCCATTTTCCGGAAGTCTGATCATGAATAAATCATGGAAATTCAGTTAGAGTCTTTGAAATTTGGAAGAGGACTCCTTGGACGAAAATTGTAATTTTTTTTTTTTTTTAATTTGAACTAATGCAATTCCAGTAATCAGTTGAATGATTAAGTTATCAAAGAGGGGTGTAAGTTTAAGGCAGTTTCTGACTTTTTATTTTGTTTTTGAAAGTGTGAATTCATGAATTTGAAAATTGTGTATAACTGATATCTGCTTACATTCCAGATTTATGTAGAGGTTCCTATAATGCATCTCATGTCATGAATAGTTAATGAAATTTATGAAATCTGCACTGCTCCCACTCAAAGTGTGTCATCTTATAGTAGTAGTTTGTTTAAACTGGCAGGGGTATGTATAAGGGAATCAGGATGATGGGGGAGGGGAAAAAAATCACTAACGTGGAAGTCCTGCAGAATGTCAATGTACATGCTTTAACATGTTAAACATAATGATTTTCACTAATGTTGTAAACAACTTGTGGGATTTTTATGCGTGGAGATTTTTATTTGATAAATAAACTGGACTTCCATGCATCTGTGCCCTGTGTGCTGCTTTCTCTAAGGGTGATGTTGCCCACCAATGCCCATCAATTTCTTTGAGCAGGTGTGGGCAACTTTTGATTGGCTGTGGGTAACTGGGTTAGTTGCCCTTTGTCTCACCTAGACGGCAGTTGCCAGCATGATTTATTTTGCTTCTCTGATGTTCAGACGTCAAGAACATTAACAATCGATCGTGTAAATTGATTTTAAGGAAATGCATTTGATAAAATGAAATGCATGTAACTATAAATTTTTATGTGACTATATATAATGGGACGTCTGGCAAAATGGGACAGTTAAACTTTGAAGTTAATATATGTCTTCAGTAATACCCTTTCTGTTCTATGTAGTGTTCAAGGGGCATTAATGTATTTAGAATGATATCAAGTTGGGATTCAAGACATTGATGTGATTTTTTTAGAAGGGAAATCTTCGTAGTGTCCCATTTTAACAATACTCACCATAATTACAAAATACTTCGGAGGTGCCCGAATAAATGAAAGAATGTGAACAAATCACAAAACCCAAAAGAATCGATTCACTAAAAGAAGCTTGTTGAGTGCTCGGTCTAGTAATAGCCTACTTTAAAATTATTTTTCTCTGCGTGCCTCTGCCGGATGGTGTAACTTCCAATCAATTGCATTAAAGTGGGCGCGGCTTCATGATCAGGGTATTTATCATAAAAAGTATATTCCTCATTTTACCTTTGAACACCACAAGAGCTGTCATGCAAGAGTTCGTGCAACATCCCGATTGGAAAAACAGTGCACAGTATTAAGACCCGTGAACAACTGAGCGTCAAGAAGCGCAACAAGCTTGACGAAACAAAGTGATTTTAAAACCTTAATTGACAGAGAGCATATATCTTTTCCATAATCAAACGGGGAAAGAACTGATCGTGTGGATAGAACTGAGCAACCTGTCATGAAAGGCAACAGCAAAAAATCAAAACGGAAACAGAACGATGGAATGGAAAGGAGACCGAGTTACCCCGGAGAACAGTGGGTGAAAAAAGCCAACACGACCACAAAGACCTGGATAAAAGTGGTGATGGCGATTGTGTACTTCCTTTGTGTGTCCATTGTTGCCTTTATTCTGGTTATATACTACGTGCTCTTTTGGACTCCAAATGCGAGAAACAGCACCAACAGCACCAACATCACCAAGTCATCAACATCGTGTCCCCATTGATATGGATACAGCACCCGTTGGAAACCTGAATCGGGACAAATACTGTATCTCCCTAAGGGATGAACGACCAACGAGGGAAGAATATTCCACTTATCAACATACAGCACAGGCAATAACACTTTGGGGTACAACTTGGGAAGAAAATCTTGTTGCTACATAAATGGATAAAACTATCATTGTACTTTGCATGACGAGTAGACTAGTAATTTAATACTGATACAAAATATCATGTATAGTAGATTATTGTATTACAGACTTTAAGCACCTTTATCTGGGTAAACATTTTTAAAGACTTAATGCGTTTAAGTAAAACTTACGAGCGATCTTGTAAAGATAGAAATGGCACACTGCTAATCCTTGTGAGAATGTAAAACAAACCCACAGTGCATTATAGAAAAGCAAGAATGGAAGTTCCTTATTCCATATTCTTAAATATGACTGTCAAATATACAATATACTTGAGTGTGTTTGACGTGGGCGTAGTGTTCATTGTCATCATGATTATAAGTCTTTTCCAAATTAAAATTAAAAGAAAAATCCCAGAGAAAAATTACAAGGGCTCTTAAATGTATAGTGTTAACTCTTTCCAATATGTTGTTCAGGGTTTTAATAACGCTGTTAATTTAAATGTGATTTACCCTGAAACTGCTGACTAGTGCAAAGCAGAAATACATCAGATTCTAAAATTCTTGTGATATATCAGGTATTATATTATATTATATTATATTTATTATATTCAAATTCAATGGTTATGTTTTTTCCTTCGTTAAACGTGGCAGAAGTATAGCATAGTGTTAAAAGGTACATAACTCCATGTAGAATAATTTCACAAGTCTTTCTAGCGAATAATTAGTCTTCAGATAAACACTAATAGCCTAGATGTAGAATAATCCTGTAATCATATTATACTCAAGCATATAAAGCTGAAATAATAAAAATCAATGTATCTGTAGGTTATGAATAGTAAAAACTATCAAATTATTTATTACGATTTTTTAGTGTATTAAATAGTCCATGTTTAAGTTTTTATTTAGTGTTCAATAAACTGGAAGGGCTGGTAGGTTTTGAAAGAGCCTTACTGAAAAATGGAATTTAAATAAGCCATGTAACTCTGTTTCTATTTCAACAACATCTCAACAGCTTTTTGGCTTACATATCTGGTTTAGCTATGTAGTATGGTATTAATTTCATGTAAAATGTTTATTTATAAAATTGTCTGCATATTTTCCTGTTGTTTTTGTCCATTTCTGTCAATTATATGTGTTTAGAACAAGAAAATGAAGTGCACTGAATGTAATCTGTGAATTAAATTATTTTGATTTGAAAAGAATGTGACCTTCATATTTAAATAATAGTACACAATAGTACATGCACTGTTACAGTTACGCCTTCAAAAGTTAGATTTGAAAACTTTGTGGGGTCACAGTTGGACTTCACTTGTTTACAAAAGACTATAATTGTTGCTGTACACAATGGTTTGTACAAACTGTTTTCGTGCAGAATTCAGATGGGGTAGTGAATTTAGCCTAAACTGGTGTGAAGACCACTTCGTTTACTATTCAGACTGAAGGGTCCTCATTCAAAATAATTTTGAGGATGTAACATGCACATTTAATAGCAGACCAGAGCCTCAAGGTCTGTTGTATGAGGTCCTAGAAGCTAATTTGATCATTGAGCACATTAGTGTACAGCAGCCTGTTTACCCTGGTTTTATTAGAAGACTACATGGATACTGGGTATACTATTCAGTGCACGCAGTGGGCAGTCCACCTCACATATGTGGTCACCCAAGGACTTGTGAAACAAAAACAAGGCTGTCCATCTGCCACAGTTTGGCCAGTTGCTTGATCTTGATTCCATTTAGTAAGAAAATCCACCCTGATTGTATGTGTGCTCCAGGTGTATCTGGCTTCGAGGTTCACGATATCCCTCAAGCTGTGACAAATGAGGCGTCTCCTTCAATAAATGTACTCATGAAGAACAGGTCTTCACAAAGTACAGCTAACATGGCGGCTGCGGGCTCCATGTTAATACTCAGAACAATGCTTAATATATTTTCACGCCTCAAAAATCCTGGTCTCACTGATGCATTGAGAGCTCATCTAGCACTCAGAAAGATTCATTAGCTGTGCCACTGACAGCCCTAGAAATCATTTCTCACGAGACCTCTGTCAGAACAACGGGAGCTCGTACTGGCTACCCTGGCGCTGTCCCACTGCTAAGATATTAAAATGATGCGGAAGATTTTGAAATACCAACAAGTTTTTGAATACAAAAACATGACAATAAATCACATGACGTGTAACCAAAATGCCAGAGTAAACAAAATTAAACAAATTGAAGATTACCTCTTTTTCATATCAGCAATACAGAAGCTAAAACTGCGTAATGTACATATGGATACTGTACTACAGGTTTGTAGCTATTCAGAATACTTCATTCTGTAAATATTGCTGGACCAGTAAAAAACTAACATGGTAAAAATGGAAATTTATTAAACTGATTAATATTATGGCCAAAAGTATATATCCCATCTTTTTTCCTTAGAGCAAGATATGTACCAGTGAATTGGGGTCAAAAGAGAAATTATACGCTTAAACATACATGGATCAGTAAGTAGTAATGGTATAACCTGCAAAATATCAGAGGTTATTGATTTTGCAGAATTTATGACGTATCGCAACTAGTAGTTCGATGATTTCACCGGCAGAGGTCCGCGTTGAATTAGAGAAATTCATGTAAAGGCGTGAATATTTGCGCATGCGTACTGTGTGTCGTACTGAGCCTGGCAATCGTGCCACGAGCAGAGCTACCAGTAAGACACGTCTTATTGGTGTCTATTGATTTTACTGGGCACATTGTGTACAGGACACTGAGACCAATTAGTCTACATCCATCTACACCCCTATTGGAAAATGTAATATAGTATAATGATTATCTTAAAGACTTTTCTTTTAGACATTGTTTTTGGTAGTAAAATGTTGATGTGCATACCTGAAAGGTAAACTTAGTGTTAATAAAAATTAAACTGAAGAAAAATGATTAATGAATTCTGACTTTGAGGTTAATTATAAATCATATTCAATGATTAATGTAAATAAAAAAAGTTCACTTCAATACATTTTCATATATATCCTAATTTGAATGTCATTAAATGCTGTAAATTCCAGAGGGCATTGGCAAATGGTGCACGGATAAAGTGCATAGGTGAAAACAGGGGCCTGCTTTTGTACACTGACAATACCATTTACTTCATTCCTTTCCCATGCCAGTCATTTCCTGCTGTATGGAAATTCCTATGAGACTTATTGTTTGACAGAATGAAGGTAGGGTAAGTAGAAGGTATGGGGTTAGTGTCCCCGGTGAAGTAGGGGCTAGTGTCCCAGGTGAGACAGGGGCTAGTGTCCCCGGTGAGGTAGGGGGTTAAAGTCCTCTACAGAGAACATGGGTGCTTCAAGTTCCATAGTTCTAGTAGTATTTTATAATTTTTGTCCCTATTTTAATATCTTTCTTTCTCTCCTTTTAAAATATCTGTAAAGTACCTTGTAAACCCTATGATTAAAATAGTGCTATATAGATAAAGATTGATTGATTGATTGATCGATTTAACTTTTTGGATAATTCAGAAGTTAATATTTAGACACAAACATTTTGAGCTTATATTTGTTCTGAGCAAGACTGTCAATGACTTTACACTGAAACCTGTTGTCTGTCTGTTTGGTGAAATAGGATTCCTAAATGAATTTTGGTGACCAGGAGATATTACAGTCGGATTCAGGGAGTTTAATGTTGTTTTGTGCCTGAGGTATTAAAATAATGGCTTTTTTAATTCTGAAAAAAAAAACTATATTGATATAATATTCACTTTGAAAATTAACATTCATTTGCAGTGTTGTTCTACATTTTCCCTACAGCTTGTTGTTCGTTATAGATTTCGCTACAAGCATGGATGTAGTCCAAGTTTCGAGTCTGAAGTTTTATCGTCATATGTGCTTGAAGGAACACGGTACGATTCTTATGCTACAGTTACATTGGAAGGAACTTGTGCACGAGAGGGTAGGATAGACAGGAGCGCAATACAAGACAAGACGGCGCAAGATGAGACACTACCCTGGAAAACATTACCTTTACAAAATTTATCAAGATTCAATGATACATAAAATCATTGTTCCATTAATCATGTTAGACTGGTTAGTTCTGTTTCCACAGTTAACCTCTGTCAAATTTAATTTGTTGAATTTAATTAAAAAAATTAAATGGTAATGAATGTGCCATTGTACCCCATTAACTCCTTTAATGTTAACTTTATTAAAAAAAAAAACATAACCATAAAAGTCATAATTGTTCCAAAAATATTTAAAATGTCATTGTGAAAATGAACCCAGCCGAGGATGATCAAAATGTATTTAATGTATGTACCTTTTAGCAGACATTTTTTATTTACAATTGTTACAAATATTAATGCACATATCAGCAAGTGGGTTCACGCAATATCTAAAACGTAAGAAAAGTTTTTCAAAATTGTATTTTAAAAAAGATTTTAAAAAGATCAGTATAAAAAACCGTTTTCAAAAACACTGTTTATATAATAACCCAGCCAATATTTCTCAAAGGGTTTATTTGACTTATAATTATTCTTTTTGTATTACCTCCAGCAGAATTTTGTGCAAGAGACCCCATACTTTGCACTTTAACTTGCAAGTTCCTTAGTGTTCTTGTAATTTTGTATGATGTTTAGCCGGCTCAGTAGGCAGCACACCCAGAAAGGAAGACCGTGATGGAGAAGTTATAAGGCACAACGTGTGTATTACATTAATAGCATTAGACGATTCGCCGGGATGCAGGGCGCCTTATCAGTGTCACTAAATCAGGCGGCTTTAGCAGCTACTGGTTGCTATGGATCGATAGTGACTCCAGTTTCCCGGATGTTGCTATTCGGGTTTCAACATGGCGACGGAAAAGTAGGGTTAGTATGTGAATGGCAGGATAATCTTAGCTTCTCTACTGTCGAAGAGGGGAAAAAAAGTAAGGCGAAGGATCTCCACAGGTGGGCTATTGCAGCAACACGACGATATTAGGTAGGGGCCGATGATTATTTTTTAAATTATGTCATTTTGTTAGGATATGTTTTCTTCTGTGACGCTTCAGCAGTGCGCTGCAGTTTTGGTGACCGAGGTGCTCGTGCACTTCGAAGCCATCATTCATAAGTTAGTTAGTACCCAATTCTGGGCAAGTTTAGATAGTTACTCGGTAGTTACGGTGGTTGGTGGAAGGGTCAGGAATCAGTTTAATGTGGTTGGCTGTTTAATAAATGCCTTGTAGGAAAAGCTCGCTATCACAGCTTTTTCATTTTTGTTTTAAATTACTGCGCTATGACTCCTGTCCGGCAAGTGTATCTGAGTAGCTTCGGTAACATAGCTAATTAGCAATGGGAGTAAACGTGAACATCACAGCGTGAGAAACCTCTTCCAGTTATTCATTGTGGGGGGGATGAACAGTTTCTTTGGGAGATTAACGATGAAATCGTATTTTTGGTTACTGTTTGGTTGTCGAGATATGAAAGGTGGTGATTTCCCACTGAGCCTCCCTGCTAACTTTCAGGCTAGCTGGAGTAGCCGGGGTTACGGAGTGGCCGATTTTAGCTGCTAACTATCACTTCTTATTTTTCAGCACGCAAGACAGCATGTTTCATGGTTATTTAACTACGGAGTGATTCCAGATTTGATCTGTTACATGTAATGGTTTATTATTGGAATTTTGGAAATATCTAAGTAGGAGGCTGAGGTGGCTTCGTCGACTTAACATGTTACACATCTTTATCCAAAGTGACTTACTATACCGATGCCTTTACACGTTTTTTGAAGTTGGTCGGGTCGGTGAATGTACATCAAGGCCCCAGTTTGAAAGGTCGGACCTGCAGTCCTCCTCTGTCAAGGATCCGTTGTTTAAGCACTAAGCTGCGGACCTGCCCGGGTGCCCTAGTGGCTCAGTACCGAAGGGCCCTGAACAGTGGAAAATTATAAAATTTTTGAGGTGTTTGTATGTGTATTTGTATATACACAAACGCACACATCTGCTTTCGTGCAATGGAAGGAATCGCTTTTACGGTTTGAAAACATGCAGGTGTGTCTGATTCCAGCGTGAAGTGTTGCAAAGTAGTGAGTATAGTTACAAAAACAGTTATGTTTTTTAAATTGTATTTAAGATGTTTTTCATCACAGTATATGGACGTATTGTTAATATTATTGTAAACTTTAATTACCTAAAGGTGGAAACGTTTGACAAATTTGTATTTACAGAAGGTCTACATGTTAAGGCTCTGAATCATGTCTGTTTAAATATTAACTGCATTAGGTATGAATGACTTGCCGAATCAAGTCATTCATACCTAATGCAACAGACATTAAACAAAGTTCTTGTCTTCCAGTCATTTTGGATTATTTTAAATTTTCCCATTACTTTTTCATGTGAACCACACTTTACTGTAAGTCTGTGTGTGAGCTTTCAGCTGGATTCACTTCAGCTGCTCCTCCCCTACCTCTCCTGCGCCTCCGTTTCACAGGGTTCATTAAGTTGCCCTGTTTGCTGCCTGCTGTTCTGAAAGAGAAAGGCAGTTAAGTAGCTAGGTTCTGTGAGTCAGTGCACTCGTTACTTTGGAGAGCAAGACCCCCCACCCCCCACCTGTCATTTTTAATACTGGGTGCCTGACTTCAGTTGTAGCCCCTGTGTGGTATCGTTTATCCAATCGGTAGTGTTGTGCGAGTGGAGAGAAATTTACAAGAGCTCTACAAAACGATTAATCTGTGGTTGTTGTCATTTATGGGTACCCCCGTAAAAATATTGCTTTTATGTCTTAGAGTGCATTAGCATACTAACTCTGGGAAAGTCAGAGGAACACTGCAGGGTGTTAAATTCTTTTTTGGCACATTTGAGAAATATAATTTTCATTAGTTAGTGGTGTTCTGATAAAGATTTTTTTTGCTTCCAGTCCGTGTAATTTAAGATTAGGTATCTGCCTGTACCAAGTCCCGATTCAGTCTTGTAAAACAACCAGTACCAGTGCATTATTAGTTAAAACACTCTAACTGGAAAATGGAACACTTCTGTATTAAGAAAATAGCCTGCATCACAGCTTTCCTCTGATTTATTTTAATACCAAATACACTGAGCTCTTGCAAATGAAAATGCTGACCTAAGTGAAGCGACTCTACAGAAAACATCAGTTATCTCTGTTCCCCTTAAGAAGTGGTTCAAGCAGCAAATTTAACATTCACAAAAATACCAAAGGTTCCCTGTATCAGTGGAAGCCTGCAGTCTCTAACACTGTTGTGATTATGTAATGCAGGTAATATAGTTATCCTCTCTGTTTAAAATATGCTTTGAACTGCTACCTTATGCAATGTGAGGTATGTTATGCTGCTGATAATATCCCCCAATATCTCCTTTTGTTAAAGTAACTGCTGTCACTAAAGTTATCTGCATATTCCTAGAGTTAATTTCAAAAATTAAAACCGACTAGGGACACCTATGATATTGCTGTAAAATCAGTGATGAGTGTCGATGAATTGAGGAAATCTAAACCCATTTTTAAGCATAACGGTTAATTTTACTAGCTGCGGTCCACTTTCTGAGATCATAGATGAGATGAAAGATGATTGCACTTGATTGAGGAGGAAAGGTTATTTTATAAAATATTTTATGGTTTTTATTGCTAGTGGTAAAAGATAAATGTTCAAGAATGTTATTAAAATCATCTTACATCCCCGCAATGTTTTTTGTGTATTTTTGTGTTGCCTCTCCGCTTGGGAAGATGATTGTGCACAAGCTCTGGAAGGTAATCAAGATGTTCTTCCTGTTAATCTTTTAAGATTTTAAAACAATTACCAGCATGTAAACAGTATTTAAATAAGAAAGGATCTTGTTAACCTTTATTTGCGTTGTGTATATATTTTGAGCTAAAGGTTTCACTGAAAGAGAAGGATGAAATGAAAAACAGGTCAGGTCTGCTTTGGTATTGTTTCAGTGGGTAGAGTCCATTCTTTCTCCTTCTCCATCTACCCTTTGCATTTCCCAGACACTCAGCAGCTGATAAATGTTTCAGACTCATCCCTTAGAGGTGTCTGCTGAGCTGCACGGCCTGTGCTGGGCACTCTGTGCATTCCTGGCATGCCTCAACGCCCTCGAATGTTCTAGTTGACCTCAATGTGTAATGAGAACCTGTACATTAATCACAAGAAATTTTATGGAGCCAGCTTGGTGAGCAGGTCTGGTAGTGAAAATAACTGAGCACGAGTTTTTGTGCAGTTCCAACTGTGCCCTCTTGTGATCATAGTGGGAATTGTTTTGGGTAGGGCCCTTTTTTTTCTTTTTTAATAGAAAAGTAGGAGGTTCAGACATACTCCTAAAGCACACCAGAGTTCTTGGTGGTCCCTCTGGGCCTGTCATCAACAAGGTTTCAATAGGAACAATGGCCTGGCACTATGACTAGTTAACAAGTAGTATTGGTTGCAGTAGAAGAGCAAGGATGCAGGGTTGTAATGCATAAAATACTGATAATGCTGTCCTGGTTGAGTATGTACGAAAGTTGATAGTTTACTTAATATCAGATTTCCAAAGCCAATTTCTTTTAGGGATTTAAAGGAACTTCTGTAGGAAGAAAAGCATTGCTTTTCATCCTCAAGTAGGTCCCACCTGGATAATGTGCGCTAGGTAATATCTTCTTGTTTTGGTTGATAACGGAGGTGATCCATGGTTTTTTATGCAGCTCAGATTGTCTCTTCTTGAGAACCATCCTCCAGTTTCTTTGACCTATTGACTTGTTGGTTCAAACAGGAGGCTTCAATTAAGTTCACCTCTTTGCCTCCACTACTCTCCCACATAAATCCACTCCTGCTGAGAGGCAGATAATGTAGCATGTTGTATGATTTGTTTTTTTGTGTTATTTCGGAAAGTTCTCCCCTAGCAAGCAGGTTACAGATCGCAGCTGTGTAAACAGTTCTGCAGATGGGTTGGTTGTAAGGGGGAAAATGTGCAAGCCAATATGAAATTGCATCAACGGTCAATGCCAGTAAAAAAAAAAAACAGACCTGCAGTACATTGCTTAATTGGATGCCAACAATTAAGCTGGTATTTTGTGGAACAATGTTTAAACACAGGCTGTGTGTTCAAATGCATACTGTCTGAGCTTTTTCTCGTCTGTGTTGGAATTAGTGCAGAATATTGTGTGAATAAGCCAGTACTATTGTGTATCAAGAACAAAGTTCATCCACAGTGGGGAATTAGAGCGTACCAGTAGTGGTTTAGTTTAGGTAAATAGGGTGGTCTGCATCATTAACTTTGCAGTGGTAGTTGCCCCTGGTTTTAGCTTTGGGCTACAGGCCCCATGAGAAACTTATGTGTGGGTAGGTCACAGCCTGATTTATCTCATTGATCCAATTTATTGCATGCTTACACAGCTGTTACCAGCTCACTGGAAAGACTTGATTTTAGGATCAGTAAATGTTCTTTAATTTGTTGATTGTAATGGTGAGCTGCAGATATATTTTTATAGTAAGTATCCCATAGAATAAAATATTCTATTTTTTTTTTTTATTGTATGGGTACCAAGTATGAAGAAATTTCAGTCTCTGCATGTCCATTTTTTGTTCTCCTATAAAACACACACACACACTAGGGGTATGAATCATGAGCTCTAATGTGATTTGATTGTTTTGATTTAGGGAATAATTTGATACATTGGAATTTTGAAATTTCTGTTTCACCTAGATTATTCTTTTTTTGTGAACCTAAATGCAAACGTTTTTAAAAAAAAAAACAAAAAAAAAAACCCTTTCTGAAAAAAATCATGTTTGACCATGGTCACTTAATCACACGCTCTTAATGGAATACAAAGAAAGCAGAATCCCATAGCATTAAATTTATTCTGTAACAGGAGGAAACCAGTGTAAATTGGCAAAAAGGCCAACTACTGAAATATATAGAAAAAAGCAAACCCTTCAAGACAATGCTACCTGATTGGCTGTTTTCACTTACACTAACTAGTCCTGCACCAATGTAGATATTTGCCAGCAGTGAAACTTGCTGAGCTTGTTGGCGCGGATTAGCAGAATCAAGTTTTACTGTGGAAAATGAAAGATCAATATTTGGGCCAAATTTAATAGTGAAATTTCAACATGTCCCAGGCTGGTATTTTGAGACCTCTAAGTGATATGAGCCAACAAAATCCTTCATCCTCTCCTACGGAAAATGGTTGAACATCCAATGTAATCATCTCCATTATTTTGGTAGTTGTATTTATAGCTCTGTTGCTGCTAACTTTGTTTGTAACAACATTTGTTTGTACCGTGGTATTTGCCGTCGCTGTGGACAAAAGGATCTGCTAAATGAAAGGTATATGTAGCACCATATTGTGATATTCACTAATCAGGGTGAAAATCAGCCATTTCTGGTCACTAGCTGATCCATCAGTGCATGTTTAATAAAACAATGGTTGAATAAATATTATTTTACATCCCTCCTGGTATTAAGCTTCGTTATGGATAAAACTCGGCTTATTTAGTGTTTCCCGATTATTGCGAACCACAGGTTGCCCAGCACTGTAAAGTATAACTGGATTACAAGTGCGTTACATTAGTAAATCATTTTGGTATTTAATCACCGACCATATGTCTTCATCTTCAGCCTGATGCACTGTTGCTTTCTAAAGGCATACCTTCACTTGGCCTGCCTGCGCTGTACCGTGCCTGAGCACGATTGTCCCCACTCCCCCTCTGGTCTGCGCTCACATTGCGCTTTACGTTCCAGGCTGTAGCGTGCTTTCGTCATCACCGTGCGACTTTTTGTGTTGAAGACATAAGAAGAAAAGCACCTTCACACAGCACAATGGAGTTCTTAATGTTCTTATTTCATGGCTTATTTGGAGTCATTTTGGACACAATGACACACGGCCCTCATTGATTTATTGCGTATGCGCCACTGATTTTCATTTAGTCATGCTGCACATGTACGAAGATCCCATATTTTACCAAATATCTCAGAGTTTTTGTGTGTTGCACCCAGTTTTTCCTGCATACTCTCCTCAGCCCAAATTTCTAGCAAACGCGGCACCTCTGCTGTAAAGTGATCCCTTTGTTGCAATGTTTAAATGTTTGTCGCCGCTCGATCTGTATAGCCTACCCAGTCTGTTCCTTCCGGGTCCGGTTCATGTATTGTGTATATATGAGCACGTGTACCAGTCACATCATTGACGTCACGTCTGTCTTTCGTGCTCGGGCACGATTCGTGATCACACTGGAGTCCAACTGAACCCTGTCTGGACCCACTTCTTCAACGGGCCCAGGCATAGTATAGTGTACTATGGAGCGATCACATTAGTCAAACGAACTAGAGTTTGGGGGTCAGACTTGCTCTGGCACGGTACGGATCGCCTGGTGTGAGTACACGCTAGCCTACATGGGCCCGAACTGTTAAGCGCAATGTGACCACAGACCAGTGAGAGTGTGGGCAAAGGGGACAGTCATTATTGGGCATGGTAGAAGGCAACTGGGCCAAGTGTGACTACGCCCTCAGTGACTTGTAGCAATTTCTTTGCTCTTGTGGTTTCTGTTAAGTAGAGTGTTAGTTAGAATTAGAGATTATAATCACACACTGATTTACTGCTCTGATTCACCTAGCTGGCACTACATGTGTGGTTACAGAAAATTAACACCCTTAAGATCTGAGAATTCAGCAGTGCAGTCATATTTTTTTTACTCACTCCCTCCCCTTAATATTTGAAGCTGATTGATGGTTTGCTTTATTTTTCACAGTGGTTATTTGACAGTTTGTGAACCCTAACCGTACTAACTAGAGATGCGCAATGTATTGTTTAACATCGATTTTGGCTGATGTCCGTTAATAATCAAGAATTAGCAGCACCAAAGCTAAAGACATAATGCTTAAAATAATGGAGGTGACTGCATTGGACTATCGGCCCTTTTCCATAAAAGAGAATGAGGGACTTTGTCAGCTCATTCACTACTTAAAATAGATGTCAAAGTACCAGCTTAATTCATTATTAAATCTGCCCCTCAGATCGTTATACTGCTTCCCACAGACTAAAAACGATGTGACATCATTCCACTAATCTGTGTCGGCAGACTCGGCAAGTTTCACCATCAGCACTTCCACGCCCTGCTTGCCTCTCCTGGTCGACAACTACACCATCAAAGGGAGCCCTCCAGTAACTTACCTAGCCTGGGGGCTATTGGTGTCTATCAGCGATATTACACAGAAATATATCCGTTATCAGCATTGGCCAAATTTTCCACATCAGCACACAAGTAGTACTAATATACCTGTATTTGAAGCTGCATTTCCCCTCCCCTGTGCTCTGACATGAACTCTGATTCAGGTATGAGATCCACTTTCCCCTCCTGCTCTCAGAAAATGTACATATTCTGGGAAAACAAGCTTGTGTTTGCCGAGCAGGTTTTTCTTGGTCATGCTTCTGGGGAAGGGAAATAAAGGCATCTCTCTTTACTCTTCCTCATTTGGCACCTTGGCGCTGCCGCCCATCAACATTACTGCTGACTGATAACTTTCAATCATGTGATACTTCCCACAGGTGTGGCACTCCCGCTAACATACACTACCAGGCAGAAAGATTTTGCGCACCACAGGTTTTTACCGCTTTTCAGTTTATTTCATAAACGGCAGATTTTCTTTCTATTCGTAAGCATTGGAAAGTTGCGTGAACAACTATAAATGGAAAATGTCAAATAAAACAAGTTTCCTTTATAACATTGAAGGAGTATGTAACAGTGTACATCTGACATCTTATTAACTGGTTATGTGGTGATGGCATAGTCTATTTCTAGGCTGTCCTTTTAACTTTAAATGCACCAGTTAACTGTTTCATCCTATGAAACAGCAGTATTTAGTGTTCCTTGTAGAAAGAATGCCTTGTTTTTTTCTCTGCTTTTATAACTGCTAGAAGAGGTTACATTGAAACAAAGATATGACATTTTCTTGCTAATAAAGGTGCTCAAATGGTGAACATACTGTAAATTTCTTTGTTAGCAAAGAATATTGAATGTATTTTTAGCAATTGTTAAGTGGGTATCATGCAAATGTAAAAAAAAAATGCAAACTCACAGAGATCCAGATGTAAAATGCAAAAACTTTTTTGACTGATAGTGCATGCCTAATGTAACCTGATTCTGAAGCCAAAACTCCTGGACACAGTTGATTTCTAATTTCAGCTGAAAAAAAGTAATTGAAATTGGTGGTGTAGAACTATATTTCCATTTATCTAATTTTCACACAAATGGGCATGTGGCTGTAGTATTTAGTGAGTGTTCAGAGTGCCCCAGCCCCCGTTGCCAGGGCTCAGTTATGTCTGCACGCTCAATTCAGCTGTGTCCTTCCACAGTGTGTTCACAAATCCTCCTACTCCCAGTCTTTATCTGCTTCTCATCCTTATTTAACCACCCTTTCTATTTGTTCATTTTTCACGTGGCCCATGTCTTTACTCTGAGGGTTTTTTCTAATCAGAGAATAATATGAAACGATTGTGCTTTGGTGGTAAAGTGCAGCTCATGGTGAAGATATACCATTGCCATCAATGGGTAAAAATAGATGTGTATGCATTTCACTTTTATTTTTCAGGTAGCTGATTTTAGGAATTTTATATTACAAAAGTTTTGGTTATGTCTGCTGATTTGTGCTGCCCTCTAGTTTTAACTCCTGGAAATTTTGCCCAAAAATATGGAAGAAGAAAGTTTTATGTTATGCTTTGGATATAATTCTACTTGTCTCTGTCCCCTTACTGAAAATGTGTATAGCTGTGTACTGTAGGATCCTCTCCAAAGCTTTGAAAATCCCATCTTTTTGTGGAACCTTCATTCAGATCTTCTAAATGTATTTTTTTACATAGTTAAATATTCTGCCTTGCTTTATAATGACAGTCAGTATGTTCATTCCATATCCCTAATCCCACATTTTGTTTCTGGAGTTCTGGATTTTCTAAAATTCTCCAGAGCGATGGAAAAGGTGTTCTGAAATAGTTATTTTGGCACACAAATGAAACCTTTTTCGTTTTAATGTATTCCAGTGAGCCTCTTGCGTGGATTGACATATTGACTCCCATGTAAAATTATCCCTCTGACTAGTTTCCTTTGAACATTACTGTGTTGTACAGTAATGGGGAAATAATTCCTCGTGACTGTATCTATTGTGGAGGCGTTAAACCTCGGCACTGTTTGACCTTTGTAGATTCCACCTCCTGACCTGGGAAACTGCTCTGATTGGCTGCGGGGGTTAGTGCTTTGTTTGAAAACTGCTTGTGGATAGGAGATCCAAGCCACAACTTTTATCTGCCTCTAAATGTTCTTTTCCATGTATTCTTATAATCCCCTTTTATCTGCAGTTACTGAATGTTTATTATTTGACTGATAGTTTTGACGAACTTCCGTTTGATTTATACGGTTCTATATTTCCTGACCTTATTAATGCTAACAATCGACTATTTGAACTCGAAGATGATTAGGGCCCCTTTCCGTGTATACCGTGAGGTAATTGCCTAAATATAGATAACTTCCTAGTTGCACTAATCATGAGTGATCCTCGAGTCACACTCACTCATATACCAATGGAACGCTCTGTTCCAACTAGTTATTGCCAGTCGCAGTAGACTAGCAAAGAATAATCTTTCTTGAACTCTGTAAATATAAATTACGTGAAGTAAGGTAACTGGAAGATTTGATGCTGGATACCAGCGGTAGTGATTCATGGCCGTTTCACGCTCCTGGCGTGTCACTGGCACTCGCGCTCCGGCGCGCGGCCGGGCGTGACTCCCCGCCTCCCCCGCAGCCCTGTTGCGCGGGTGACGTCACGATACTGGGCCGCTCCGCTGAAACTACAGGAATGTGAGAACGCCGATCGCCGACCGAACTGCTGCACTGGAACCTTTCGCACCAGCCGAACTTTATATTCCGGCACGCCGGGAGGAGTCGTCGGTACGGTCCCTGGAATATGTTGGACGATTTAATTAACGACAGAAATGTTTCAGTCCTTTCGTGGTTAATTGAAGAATCGGTTTCTTTTAAAGACAAGGCCGTATGGGACTTATTTCTCTGTTGTAGTATTAAAATGAAGCAGGATTTATTGCCAATCTAACCAAGATTGAGGTAAGTGGTGATTTAAGTGACGATCATCATCATACATACGTACTTGCTGGTGTACCTACATTCCCTAATGTCGTTGCTTCACTAACTAAACCCAGAACTTAGTTCGTTTACTTTTTAGAGTCAGACACTAAAATAATGTAATGTCCCAACATTTACTTGTTTTTTGTAATGCATCATCCGTTCTTATCTTCCTGTTGATTTATTTGAAACTATTTACGAAGTACTGTTTTTTTTTTCTCCACAACGTCATTTAGTAAAACATATGGCTTTCATTCTGTCCTCGTTTTTCTTCATTTCACGTTTATTTAAATATACTCTTTATCTGTGGTTTAAGCATGACTAGTAATTTTGTTCTGACCAAGGGGAGGCATCCCTGCCTCCAGTTTATGATTCTAAAGCTCCTTTAAAGCTGTCTGATGGGTTACACATATGTGTGAACCACTTTGCATTGTAGTATTTTTAATTTCAGGCTTTAAAAAAAAAAAAAAAATCCGGTTTAATAGACATACAGATGCATTAAAGGCCAAATCACAGACAGCCAAGAGTTGCCTCTTGATGGTATGTTAATGTTGACTAGATATATAGACATGTTGTCATGTCAAGCGCTGCCTCCAGTGATACCCCCTTGCAACCAATGGATAATTTCCATACTAATGAAATCTCTTTATGAAAGTGCCTGTCATCTGCAGCTGTGCAAGACTGTCTTTTCATTTGTTTATATATTGCACCACGTCTCCATACCTGCGAGGCTGCACTAAGGGACACTGGAACTTAATCAGTTACTATAATTGCTTTCAGGTCTCTTGACCATCTGTGGATCTGAGGGCTACCAGGGGCTGCCTTCATAAACAGTTTGTGACTAAGTAAATAACAGACTACTGCGATAAGGAGTGCTGGTTTTACTTGCAGCCTCTCATTGGTCCCTGGTCCCACAGTTTGCTCTGTATTTAACATGTCTCAATACATTACAGTTGTGTATACAGTGCAATATTTGGTCAAGAAATAAGCTTATCAAAGCTCAAGATAGATGAAAATGTCTGTGGCATTTAGGTGTTAATAGGATTGAGGAGGAACAGTGATAGAGCAGATTTCTGTATACATTTTTGAGTGCTGGAGTTTTCATTGGGCTAAGACACAGATGCAAGAGATCCAGACGTAAAACACTCATTATTCTGACTGTTAGTTATGCATTCACAACCCTCATCTGGATAAGTGGATTTGAAGATGAATAACTGAGTTGGCTCGGTGTGTAGTCACATTAAACTTTGTAGCTACAGGCTGTATGGACAATATCATTCTGCAGTAAAATGATGGGGCGAATATTACTTTGTCTTCCATGACACAATGATAAATACTCTTCTGGAGACAAACTGGCTTTCCTCTAATATTTGCCTGTATTTCATATGATGCTCCATAGCATTCTCACAGTCGCCATACTGTGTTTTCTAGGTGATGTGCTTTGTTCGGTCTTGCCAAACATAATTTTTGTTTCATCTAACCCAGCCATTTTTCACTGGATCACAAATTTTTTGTTGCAAATAGGGGTTCACTGATCCCACTTTTTCATGGCTGGTACTTGAACAGAGGGTATCTGCCAGTATGAGTACTGATTCAATATGAGTACTGATTCGATGTCAGAGCCCTTTAAACTAGTGAATACAAATGGGAAAATGTAACCTAATTAAAGATGCATAATGTACTGTTCCACCTCATTTGTACATCTTGTTTTAAGCATTTTTTTGAAGCGTTTGCAGTTCAATTTCAATATCTTCCTAATGAGTATACATTAGTGGTGAATGCTTAAAATGTCCCACAATTTTTCTTCCACTGGTACAGCGTTACACTTCCTTGCGATGGCAACCCGTCCTGTATCACAAGCTGTAGTGAGTGCGGAAAACAGCCCAACCAAGCGAATCCGAAATCATCCACTGCTTTTTTTCATATCACTCGCGTTGTTTTGCACAATCGTGCACTTTTTGTGGGATCTTCTACTAAACGCTCCTTCCACCTCTCAAAGTGTTTTTCTAGATTGTTTTTACCAAGTTTGTTGGGACAGTCTCAGCCGGTCTCTGTTATGTGATTCTTCTTCCATTTCTTCATGATTGATTGCCCTGAATTTACATGGTGTTCAGGGACTTATGCTTTTGGACTTTTCTAATCTGGTTATTAACCAAAAGACAGAAGGTCAAGTTTTCATGTTGTCTTCATATTTCAGTACCCGTGGGACCCGTGTTTCCCTTTAAATCTGTGATCATTTATTATGAACCGCTATTGCACACTGGCAAAAGCCACTCAAATAATTTGGTGGCTTTGTAAGGCAAAGTGAATTAAAATTTCACATGGGGGGGAAAAAACAAAACAATTTTATCCAGTAAAACATGATTTTCATCAAGGCCCAGAATATTTTTGCAAGACACCATAAAACACTTAACGGCTATTTTGTCAAAAAGAACAAACAAGTGAAGTGTTTTAAGCAATTGCCAACATCAGCAGCTTTTGTGCTGAAGCACATGCTGTGTTACCCACTGACTTAGTGTGGTCATTCGGTGTCAGTTTGGCACGTCGATTTGCTGGTCGTGTTTAAGTTTGGAGGTTTGTTGTTTGATTCTGCAGATGAAAGTTAAGCAGAAGGTTATTCATCCGTTTTCTAGCTTCTTAACATGCTCAGAGTTGTGGGGGGGCCTCGGCCTCCCAGTGCGTTGCACCACTCACATGTGCTCTATGGGCAATTTACTGACGTCATTTAGCCCAACTGTATGGATTGTGGGTGGAAGCCCTGCAACACGGAGCATTCAAACTTAGCAGTGTACCAATGTGGAAATCTTGGCTGTTACTAATAACATGTATTTTTGTCTGATATTACTGATACCCTGGTCCAGATTACACCAGCACTGGAGAGATGGAGTCATTGGTAAGACCAAAATCATCAGCTTTGTTATACTGAAATCGGCTACGTTGTTGGAAACATCTAACTTGTTTGAGATGAACATTCGAGTTTGTGTATGACCGGAGCAAGGCAGAAACAGCCTCTGTTAGTTAGTCTCCCAGTGCCAGGCGTGTTTGCCAGGAAATTCTGACCAGTCTAAAAAGCAATTAGTTATTGGGGTGTTTATCGCTACTTTGCTACGGAATATAGAATGGGATTCATTATTATTGTAAAAAGAAATATGTACAAAATGTAAAACAATTTGTAAATAAGCATCTTGCATTTTAAGAATGCAAGATGCTTATTAAGAAACATTACTTTTGGTTTACAATTGTTCCTTATTGTGCTTGTGTTAGAATTTGTTTTGAAATTAATTATTGTTTTCCTTGCTGTACTGAAATTGCACCGAAATCTGAACTCAAAACTGTGAGTGTGTGTGTGTGTGTGTTTAAACCACAACTGTACAATTTCTGGAGACCTGGTTCCTGGTTATAAAAACTATTGGATAGTGTTTGGACCCAATTGTGTGTTGTTGAGTAAAAATGTGCTGCATGATTTGAATTTCATTCAGCCTAAGGATTCAAGGAGTAAAGTGTGTTTTTTTTGGGATTAAAGTAAACATGGAGCTGCTTTCTGGATAAGATCAAGCAGCACATGCAGGGAAAAAGAAAGCCAGCAAGTAACTATACTCCATTTGACTGATTTTGCTTCGGATGATCCTAAGGACACCTGTGTTTGGATTTCTGTTGCGTGTTTTTACAAGAGATGCTGATTGTTGATGGATGTTGATGATTCCTGTCAGTTTCTTAGGTAGAAATTGTTCCTGTAACTTTCAAATGGGCAACACAGGAAAAACTATATGCAGCAATGAGAGGCAGAGGTCTGGCAAAATGAAACTGAATTCTGTGCAGTGGGTACAAATTGTTGGGGAGACTGATGTGAAGGTGCCTCAACAACAGCACCTTGGATATTTACTTCAGTCAGGGAGCACAGGAGGATTCAGTAGTTGCTTATGTCAAAGTTGGTGAAACATCTGCCAGGTCCAAGACAAAGCTAAGTGAAGCCTCTAGCTCAGACATCACAATGTTTATTTAATTGTAGTATCTAGTCCATCTGTGATCAGTTAGTGCACAATTTATTTATCCCTAATTTTAAGTAATTCTAATTTTAACTTTTTTTTTTGAAAGCCAGATAATAGGGATCTAGGTATATGAAGTTGTGCAAAATTGCGTCTATTTGTACAATCGATTAGTTTCTTTTCTAGTGGCAAGTTGCGATCCTTTTATTTTCAGCTGCACAGTTAAATCTGTGATTTTTATATGGCATGTATATCCTTCTGGTAGCTGTCTCAATAATCGCAATCAACTTCCGTACTCTGGAGTTTTCTGTTGTTTTTGTATTACAATGCCTGGTTGCCCTCAGGATTTCAGCACTCCTGCTATTGGCCTCTTGTTTTACCATGACTCATCCTTCATGCAGTTATTATAGTTACGCCTGTCTTACTTAAAAGTACTGTGTAACAGTTTATTAATGGAGCATTAAATATATCAAACAGGTAACATCTGTGGCATTGTTCTGTACCTGGTACCGTTTTTATGTGACTTCTGTCTAAAGAGAAGCTACCTCAACCCATCTGTGAGAAGTAGTGCAATAAAATAACTTCTCACAAGGCGATTTGCAGCAGAGACTAGGAGGAAATTGGGTGTTTAGGGTACTTTGCGAGGAGTTTGTGGAAGCATGCAACATAAATATTTGAATGTCAAGAGTAGCTTTGAACCTGGGTCAGCCATGCGGTGACCTTGTGATCTCTTGGGTGCCCTACTAGAGGAGCACAATCGCACAGCCTCGCCTGCACACTGTAGAACAGCTGTTGCTCATTGTCTATGCCAAAAATGTGCTGAGCTTCACATGGTTGGGCTGCTTTTGCAGTCCTTTCTATGATTGATTTTTCGATATTCAGTTTTAAAACAAAGCTATTTCAGAGACATGAAAAACATCTTGTATCATTGACTCTAAAGACACTGGGAAGTCTCTGGTGTGTACCTTGTTTTTGGGCACTGCCTTTAATTGCAGTTTGGTTTCTTTTGTAGTTAGGCCTTAATTGAACATTCTTATTTATTTTTATTATGTTTCTGCTATGTTGATGTGCCAGCACTTTTTGTGGTAAATATTTGGATGGTAAGTCAGTTTCTGCCTTGGGCTGTTATGGCTGCTCTGGGGTGGGCCTCATAAACTGAGTGGGAATTGTAGCTTATAGGGTAGTTTGATCATTTTTTTTTTCCAAAACTGGGTGTATTTGCACAGTTTGCTTTGATCTTCCTCCACTATTCATTTATCTCTGTGGTATGCTGCTGTTTATTATTTTTAATAACCTTTCTGTTTAATGTGTAATGTTGAACTGTTTTCCTCCACAAAAGAGCTCCGTGCACAAATACTTTATGATCCTCCAAATTTTGAGTACTACCTGTTTAGTTTGAAATGGCGTTCTGAAGAAAGGTCTTTTCCACTGTTACAGCCTTCTGTTGTGGAAGGTTTGTCTCGGGTGTGGCAAGCCCTGTGTTTTTGTTGGAGTGCCTTGTAATACATAGGCAGACTGGTCACATTAGGGATTGCGGGGTGATTCTTTAATGTGATGTCCTCTTAGAAATTCCATGGAAATTGTCATTGATCAGCAAACATGATTTATTAATTTTTTTTGCTGTGATTTAGTTTTTCACACTAGCATCCATCAGTGCTGTGGTTTTGCCAAAGTACTCGCAGGAATGATAAGACTTTTTACACGGAAGTGAGGACCGAAGGAATCATGAATCTCCTCGTTACTGAAATTGTTTTTTAATATAAGCCTTGTATAGTTTATAGCCTTTTCTCATGGATGTGTGAAGCTTTAACCCCATTAGTGTCATGGGGCCGGCCTTCTGCAACGAGATCTAGCGACAAAAATGGATTAAAAAAAACATGGTGGGAGCTGCACCACTGAAGGTACCATCAAGTGCTAAAGGCAGGTGGCTGAATGTATTTCGGATTTAAGAAATATGAGGACAGTGAAGAGCTGGACAAAAGCAAAGCAGTATGTAAAGATGTGCATGATGCAGAATGGAGGTGAAAAGCTTTGGAAATACCACAGGACATACCAACCTGAAAGCACACATTAGGTTGAATAGTATTGTGGTGTAGGCCAGGGTCTGTTGGTGATTCACCTTCAAGGGTCCTATTAAATTCTTGGATAATGTATTGCTTATCAGATTATAAGCAGTGCAGTTCTGCATTCACACAGGTGTCTCCTTTTTGTCTAAATTTTTGGTTGTGCAGTACCTTTCATGTCATGGTGCTGACATGTCAATCAAGCAGATGCAAGCCATGCTTCCTATTGGCAAACGCAACATAATTCTGCACTAAAACACTGCTTCTGAGAAGTGAAAGGCGCTTTTTCTCTTTTTTTAAAATTTTATGAGAGGTCAGTGAGGGCAGATCTGCGTTTGTTGTGAATGTGGAAGCGGCGAAACTCCCACACATGCTGCCCCAGACCTCCGAACCCTGGCCGTCCTCCTGGCCTTGCCGTTATCGGCCGCCGACAACCAACCCAGATGCAGAGCTGGAACCCAGTGAAGCCAGTGCAGTTACTGCCAGTCAGCTGTTCTTTTCTGGTTTTTACATTTTTAGAATTACATTTTAAATGCTTTTTTTCCCCCAAGATTTTTAAAGTTAGCTTTATGACTAAAGTAGACTAAAGACTTTATTATGTTGCAAGTTAGTATTTGATTCTTCTGCCTTTACTGAAACAGAGCAGGTAAAGGGCCTCTTTGGGGATGCAACAAGCAGGTACACCCCAGTAATATATGAAACTGAAAATATTCAGTAGTTTAATATTAGCATCGTGTAACATTGTGGGTGAATCCTTCAGTCTGCCTCCCCACACAGGCTGGCATGTAGAACTGCCTCATTGATGGACTTTAGCTTTGACCTTGACCACAGTTTACACCTCGCTTTTAGTGAGCCAGCCTACTCTTTCTTTTTCTACAATGCTAATATGCCCGGGGGGGTTTGGGTTGCCAGTTTTCGGATTCTACTCCTCTTTTGTAATTTTTTCTTTGTGTTCTCTTTTCCCTGTTTTTGAATTATTCTGTTTAAATAATGCAGGAATGTATCAGAACACACCCGTGTAACGCGCCTTGGGGCAACACTGTTGTGAAAGGCATTATATAAAAATAAATTGAAGTGAATATTATGTTTAGCTATATACTCAGATCCTGGCAACCTGTCCCTGTTCTTGGCAGGTCTGATGCCCGGCAGCCGCGATGTTCACTAAGAAGAAGAAGCAGCGCATCCAGATCTCGGCGCCCTCCAATTTCGAGCACCGGGTGCACACGGACTTCGACGAGCAGGAGCAGAAGTTTGTGGGGCTGCCGCGCCAATGGCAGAGCCTGATTGAGGATACGGCCAAGCGGCCCAAGCCGTTCATCGATGCCACAGTCATCACCAATGTGGGGCCGCGCAAGGTGAGGCGGCAAATGAAGGACAGCTTTGCTCTGATGATTTTGGGGTATTTATAGCCCATGTTTGACTGCTACATTAGGTAGCAACAAATGGTCCTGTTTCTCTATGGTACACTTCTGGTTGGGAAGAGTTCTTTAAATGAAAATTCTAGGGATGCACGATTTACTATTTTTTTCAGATCTAGAACGAGTACCGATGCTGGCTTTCTGGTACTCACTGATACCGATACCGATACCAATTATGGCTGTGCACTGTCTAAACAATAATATGCAATATTTTAACTTTAAAAAATTGGGAAGAACAATAATATTGATACTCCCCTCCCCCACCACAACACCAAGTGGGGCCCTTAAAACAAATAAATAGAGAGCCTGAACAAAACAATATACAGACAATCGGCTTTTCAGCCAGCGTTTAAGACCCGTTACCCTGGGGGGTAGGTGGGGCTGGTCATAGTAGTGCTGGTCATTGTTTTCCACCGACTAAAAAGCAATGGATCAGAGGGTTAATTATGATTTAAAAATATCACTCTAAAGCAGCGGTTCACAAACTTTTTATACCAAGTACCACCTCAGGAAGTATAGGGCTGTCTGCGTACCACCATTACCGCTGTGCCTGACCGATACCGGGTAAAAGTTCTGTTATTTTCACTGCACAAGGCTTATCAGTTGACATTTTCTCGCTCTGCTAGTGTTTACTGCACACTTGGTTGTCGCAGTGTGTTGCTGCTGGTGGTGACGTCACGGTCCCCTTTCCTATGTTTACTCTTTAGATATCTACCTCACTAGATATCTACCTGATTTCATATCTCCTCTCGATAGTTTAGTTTGGTGGAGCGCAGTTTGCTGCCCACTATGCTTTGGCTTTAGTTTTAACTGAAGTTTTTCCACGTCACAGACATTTTGTTGTATTTATTTTGCTCATCAGTGATACTGCTGATGTGTCGTTACGTGGGATTGGTTATAGGTGTCGTTGGTTGCTGTGTCGTTACGTGGGATTGGTTATAGGTATCTGCACATTGTCACGGGCTGAGTACAAGAGTTAAAGCCCTTTTGCACTGACTGCTTAACTGGATCCCTTTTGGTTAAACCAGGCAGTTGTTGGCTGATAATTGTACAGCCCCCCCGCCCCCCCATTGTGCAGTTTAATCCTCTTTTCTCCAGTTGTATTCTCTTATATCCTTCCATTTTCTCGGCAGACGTAGACCAGTATAACTGTACTTTATTTCACACTGTATTGTCAGTTAAGGTTATTGGAGAGTGAGACTTGAAACATTTAAATGCAGCAGAGAGAAATAAATAAAAGCTTCTATATGATGTGTGTTTATGTAACTCTTCAGATTCCCCTTTCTGAATGTGTAAATGACAAAAGTAGACGTTCTTACCAGGGTAGCATACATCACTGTCCTTTGCTTACACTGGGCTTTGCAGTTTTCCCACTAAGACTTGTGCCACTTGCAGTGGTCAGTGTTTGTCAGGCATGAGGATCTTTTGCAATCTGGTTTGTTGTATTCAAAAACATTCTGTATTTTACATAGTTGGCATGATCTGGGTTTTAAATTTCTAGTATTTTCATTAAATTGCTGGTGCTGTGAGATGCTGGTTTTGATGATGACAACATACTCACGAGGGGTGTTAAATATCAGCCAAAGCACAAAGCAGAAGATAAAATATGCATTGCTTCATGTCAATTAACCACACATCGTGATTAACATTTTTTAGTTGTTCTATGCTCCATTCTTAGCAATATAGATATTTTCCTGGAAAAAAAGCCACTTTTGGCTTCAGTTCCTGGCCCTGCTCCAGTCCATTAAAGCATGCATTATGAAAAGGTAGTTTCCCAGGTGCATTGTGGGCATTGTTTAAAATCTACCTAGTATTGTTTCCACTGAATGGGATCGATGGCACCCCAGTGCCTTGTGTGTGAGGTTTCTTGACCTTACCGATACTTCATGCTGCTTGTGATTTTTGACCCAGTCAAAGCAGCACATCATTCTATGTAACTGAAATCCAGACCAAGATGTTGTTTCAACAACCAGTTGAGTATAACGAGTGACATTCACAGAGTAGTCAACTGTTGGAACAACATCAAGGTCTGGATTCATACTTTTTCTGTCTTTGGAAATATCCTACTGTTCAGTGGGAGGGAATTCAAAATGACGCCTTATGTTTTTCCATATATGTGGTATTTGTGATAAATACGAGCAGATAGTTATAAGCAGGTGTAACAAAACTGCAGCTCTCCGCAGTGTGAAGCAGTGTGTCTACCCCTCTCTTCCAGACCATCGTCAGAGGCAGTAAAATCGGGGTGGACGGCTCGCTCACATGGCTACTGGACGAGTTCGACACCATGTCGGTGACGCGCTCCAACTCCCTGCGCCGTGGCAGCCCACCCACCCAGCCTCGCCGCGGCTCGGGCTCCTCCGGCGGGGGAAGCCAGGAGAATGGGGAGCATCTCCACAGGCCCGGGGGCCACTCAGATCACCGCGGAGACAGCAGGGAAAGGTATGAATGCCGTGTTCGGAATGTAGCCGGCTGAACTCGGTTTTGATGCAGGAAAGTAAATATTTAACATCCTCGTGTGTCTTAGCAGCTTCGGCCAAGGGAGTCTGGCTGGGGGGGAGCGCATGGGTTCCTGTGTCAGTTCTGCTTTGCTCTTCCCATAGGGAGCGGCCGGCACAGGAGCCCGCAGCTGGGGATTCCCGGCAGTCCCAGAGATCGACCCCCACGCACCGCGGTGATGCTCGGCCCCAGCAGCAACCCCGGGGGCAGGAGCCGGGCCGCCACAGAGACAGGGAAACCCCAGGGTCGGCTCCTCCTCCGCCGCCCCCACACAAGGACAGAGAGCACCGCAACTACCCAGACGCCATGCCAAGGAGGGAGGGATCCTCAGACAAGCGGCCCAAATCCAGCTACACGGACCCAAACACCAGCCCTCAGTCCCCTCGAGACAAGAGACCCCTGTCAGGGCCCAACATCCGTACTCCAAACCTGCCCGTTACGGACGGGGTGATGAAGACTGCACAGCAGACTGGCCGCCCATTCAATACCTACCCCCGCACCGAGAGCGACTCTCCCCGGAGCCCCGGCCACCAGGTATTCATCAGTACAGCCCCCAGGGCACGAAATGTTCTGTCCCCAGCTGTTTCTAATCTGTTGTAATGTTTTATTTTTGTGGTACCTTATGATCCGTTATCAACCTAATCATAAGCATATGCTGGAATGGATGAAGTCAAGAATACAAGAATATCCTTTGGCTGTGTAAGCTGAATCAGAAGGAGTTCACACTTAAAAGGGGTTTGACTTGGCATGGTGCTCGCAATGACATAAACAAGCAGGGAATGGAGAACATAAAAACATCTCGCAGTCAACAGGCAACTCCCAACCAACATAAAATGCATGAATAAATGCGCGGTGCTGGATACCAACCGTGGTAATCATGTGCATTTGTATTGGTGGGTGTGTGCTGTTGATTGTTCAGGAGAGCCACTGCTCTGGAGAAGCAGGTGCTTTTGTGTCTCGAAATTTTTAGGGAGCAGGGAGAGGCTGAGAGATGCGATGGGTAGGGTGAGAGGGGTTGGCAGTGATCCTTTTCCCCCTGAATTTGGGAAAGTCAGTGCAGATCACAACCAGTGATGATGTGAGTAGTCTTGCTGATGTTCTGGTGTGTCGTTCTACCCTGTGATTTGGTGGACCCAACTCAGTCAGTCAGGGATTCAGGGTGGACTCAGGTCTGTGATCTAACCCGGCCCATGGGCCCTGAATGTCAGCTTTGGGATGGGTGCCGGTCAGTTTTTTTTGTTTAATTTTGGGCAAAGTTTGTTCAGATTTGCTAGTACTATTCGTGCCGGGTCTGGTCCCAAGGTCTCTGGAACGGGCTTCAATTTCATGCCCATACCGGTCTTGAATTCAGTTTAGGCTCTTGACTTAAAATCCCCTGTCACCAGAGTTGTACAACTATAAAACTGCAGGACTGCTTTCATTAGTATTTTCCAGCCAAAATACTAGAAGACTTGCGTCCAGTTATCCAGTGTACGTTGTCACATTTGCAGCATGCATGGATCTGAAGGAAATGTGTGGGTAACATCTTGGTAACTTTTTGACTTAAGTCCCAAGGTTTTTCCATGATATAAATTCTCTGTTTGAAAGTAAACGTTCTTGAGAATTTTTATTGTTATTTTACTAAATTACTTTTTGGGGAGAAATAAAAAGTAATTAACATTCCCTACTTGTGAGATCCAGATATGTGGAAATGCCTTTAGCTTTCCCATGGAGGCAAAGCGGTCGGTGGAGTTTTAAAGTTTTGTTTGTTTTGTTTATTTTTTTTCTTGCTGATTACTAGTTGTACTAACGACTATTCAGACACTAACTGGTCAGGTGTCGATCATTGTTGTTGTAGGTTTACAAATCAACCAGAATCAATCATAGTTTTTATTCATCCATTATAGAACCTTAAGGAGTAGCTGTATACAAATGCTTTTGCCAGCAACTTTGTCCAATAGAACAAATTTTAAAATGATAACATTTGTGGAATGATTGAGAGATGCACTTTTAAAAAGCAGGTCAAACGTCAAACTCTGAAGACCAAACAAGAACTGAAGAGTCAGTATCAGACAGTAGCAGCAGAGAGTCTCTTTGCTGGTCTGTACATAACTGAAGTGTGGATTAGTTACTTATTGTAAATAGTCTTATTCAAAATTGTTTTTTTTTTCGCAACCAATTTGTCAGAAAGACCCTTAAACAAAAATTTCCAGCAGGGAATTGTTGGAGGGGGGAAAATTCCAAAAATTATACAGAAAAAGTGTTATTTTTTTTTTGTCTTGATAGATGACAATTTTGTGTGCATAATACAAATGATCCTTAGACTTGCTTTCAGTTGTCAAGAGGATCCCCACTCTGTCCAGCACCTTTCGGGGGAATTGTTTTGTTTGTTTTTGTGAAGTAGCTATTGTTATGGTTATTTTTGTTAGCTGGTTTTCCCAACTAGCAGTCCCTGCCTGTCACTCCCCCACTCACTCTGCAGTACATACTTTTCATCTACTGGACATTATATATTTTCATTTTTATATTTCACTATTAAATATACCTCTGTTCCCTTTAATGTCCTTATTGTTAGTATATTGTACAGCTTGCTGTGCTCTGCATGGTTTTATTCCTTTATTCTTTTATTTGATCAACTTTGTTCTTCTAAGTTATCTGTGAATGTAAGCAGCAATACTGCCAGAACAAATTCCTAGTACATGCGGTTGTTCCTGGCAAATACATTGATTTCTTGATTCTGAAAAAAGAAAATGGAAAGTGTAGTGCGCCTCGGGTCATCACTCTTGATGACAGCTTCTGGTTTCTGCTCAGTCCTCACAGGAGCTGAAGTCTGGGCGACCCCATGAGGTCCTGCCCCAGAACGGGCCTTCCAGTGGGCCTGTGTGGGTCGCTGCTGGAGAGGGCAGGCCTTCCCCAGGTCATTCCCGAGGGGACACTCCATCCAGTGCACATCACTCCTCCCACCCTTCACTGGGCCCTGACCCGCCGGCCCCTCACGCCCCAGTACCTCGCCCGCCTGGTCCCGCACCCTCTGGGCCCCCTCCCCAGGCACGGTCGCCCCAGCGCGAGCCCCAGCGCGTTTCCCACGAGCAGTTCCGCGCCGCCCTGCAGATGGTCGTGGACCCTGGCGACCCCCGTACATACCTGGACCACTACATCAAGATCGGGGAGGGCTCCACGGGCATCGTCTGCATCGCCACCGTCAAGAGCACCGGCAAGCTGGTGGCCGTCAAGAAGATGGACCTCAGGAAGCAGCAGCGCCGGGAGCTGCTTTTTAATGAGGTCAGCGCTTGGCGATAGGCCACCTGCCCCAGCGGCCTGCAGTTTCTGCTCACACACTCAGAAACACTTGGCTTGGTATTGAAGTATTATTAAAATGTTCATTTTAGCATTAGGCCAAGGTCTATCAGATTACGGATAGCACTGTCTTGGAAATATCCAGTCTTTATGTTGCAGAGCTGACTGAAAATAGATATATATATTTTTTCCCCTCATATTGCACCATGACTGCAAAAGGTGCTTTCCTACCAAAGTTCAGGAACCTTGTTCCTGGTTCTAAGTTTCTGGGTAGTCTTGACCGGAAACTTTTGTACTTCCTGGCCACTTGCGTGTGTCGCATTCCCATCGCACATCAGGAACTGTGATCTTTATGCTGAAAAAACATGGGAGACTCGAAAAGCTTCTAGGTTGAACTTCCATGTGTAACTTCATATGAAACTAAAAACAATAAGTTAATTTTTTTTAATGGAATAACTGCATGTCTTGTGTTTTAGCAGCTTTATTGTAAATAATTCTTTTCTTTATGCCTGACAGGTTGTGATCATGCGGGACTATCACCATGAAAATGTAGTGGAGATGTACAACAGTTACTTGGTTGGGGACGAGCTGTGGGTTGTCATGGAGTTCCTGGAGGGTGGGGCTCTGACTGACATTGTCACCCATACTAGGTCAGTATTTTCTTTGTTTTATAATAAGACCAAGTGCTAGTATAAAGTGTCTTGGATCCTGCTGAGAGAACAATTCTTTTTTATGATAATTTTGCCATAAGGGGGCAGTATTTAGTCACTGACTGCATTCCACCATTGTGATCTGGAACATACTGAGATGTATGCTTTCGGAGAAACACTCATGGTGATTGACCTGATTTGAATAAAAGATCATATATTAGTTTTTGCTTGCTTACATCCCCCTTCTGTCAGCCAGAACACCACAGAGGAACACATGTATGAGTAACTTAAAGCATGAGTCACCAAAATGGATATCTTTCTGCGTCCTGTGTAAAATGTTTACATGAACTTGCTGTCTTCTGTTTCAGGATGAATGAGGAGCAGATTGCCACGGTCTGCCTGTCTGTTCTGAAGGCGTTGTCTGTTCTGCACACTCAAGGGGTCATACACCGAGACATCAAGAGTGACTCTATTCTGCTTACACACGACGGCAGGGTAGGTTGCCCCCCCCCCCCCCCCCGAGGTTCTCATCACTTTGGATCAAACTGTGGCTTAAGGAAACCTATTTAAGATTGTCTGAGCACATTATCTGCAGGATGTTAGTTCTCATAACCACTAACACCAGTTAGATCAGTGTACTGGGATTGTTCCAGTAGAATTTCCTGCCGCTCAAATCAATTGAAGTTCACCCGTAGGATAGAAATGACAAAGTAGCTGAATTTAAATGTGTGGATGAGAGTATTCAGTGAGCTCACTGAAGAACTGACTACAATATGTACTTTCTGTAGCAAGTCTTATTAATCAGGCGATACCAGCCCATTGTTTTAGTGCAGCAAAAATTTTTGCTCTGTAGGAAAAGAAAATATTACTTTTGCTGGGTATGGTCTCCCTGAACACCGCAGTGCTACAGTAACACATTCTCTAAATGACATCTTACATACATACATTTCCATACTAACGGGTACACCCTGACTAGGCAATACGCATCACATACTACATACTGTACAAACATAATTTGCAAAAAGGGATGCAAAAACATGACAGGGCAGTGCAAACTCTAAACTGGATCTGAACGGCATTACTAGTGTGGTGAAGTAAAAAAAAAACAAACAAACTTGACAGTAGATGATGTCATGATGTCGGCACAGAAATGATGTCAACGAAAGGCTATGAAATGAAAGTACAAAGTGATACAGTTGCCTTCCTGTGCAAATGACACAACACAGGCAGACCCGGAATGACGAAGCAGGATGAAATAGCTGCGTGTGAATTCTGGTGGCAGCTTCAGCAGACTTCAGCAGTCTTCCGTGTTGTGAAAAGACTGGTTTGTCAACTAGTACTTCTGAAGAAGTAGGTCGGCACGGCGTGGTGCGGCGTAGCGCTGCGGACGGACCTGGGCGTGTCGGGAGGGTGGGGCTTGCGGGGAAAGTGCAGCCACCCTCAGCTGCTTCCTGCCAGCAGCCTGGCTGCACGTCTCACTTCTGCTATCAATTCGAGACGCCGCTTCTGCTTTTACTCCCTGCCCTTCTTCGGATTTCAGCCACACCAGCATGCAAAGCAGCAGTCTAACTTCTCGTTTTGCTTCATTATATATGTTAACCTGGCAGCAGCACTGTTAAAAGCAGCTACTCATACTTCAGACATGTTTTAATGCATTAAAATCTAAAGCACTATATAAACAAAGAAGCTAGAATGCAAATAACTAATGCAGGGATCTCATACTCAAGTTACTAGATGAGCTGTTAGGAGGGCCGTTTGCAATTATGGATTTTAAATTTTATTTAAGTACGTCTTGACCAGTGCTGGCTCTGCTTGCTACCAGAAATGTGACGATTCTTCCGCTACGACAGTTGAGCTTTGAGAATATTAGCCCCCTGCAGTCTCTCAGAAGCTGGCGGCTTCTCTGCGTCCACGATAAACTCGCTTTCCACATAGCTAGGCCTCAACTGCCACGAAATATTCCCCCTTTGCTGGCTATAAAAAAAAAAACATTTCTGCTCTATGGACAGACATCTTACTTCCTCTTCTCTTTCTCATATTTCCTCAAGACTGTAGTCCTTAAGAATGATTCTTTTAACTTGCAGATCAGCAAGGCAGCATTGGTATTAAATGAAACAAAAAACTACTGTCCATCTTATGTAACCTATGCTGCAAGTTTCACTTTCGGCTTTGTAAGAGACATTTAAGCAAGGACAGATGGAGCTTTGCAAGCTACCAAATGCAGAAATACAGACTTTTGTGGGATCCAGTGCACTTAGTTTATGGGATGATTGTTAGCTCATAGGTTAGTCAGTTAGCTGCCTGATTACATGTTTGTTTAAGCCTATAATTAGTTATCTGCTCTTGTTGTGCAACTTCTTAAGAGAACTATGCAACTTCCAGAAAAAAACCAGAATGCATAAAATTGGGTTTATGGTTAAATTAGAACTGTTAGGGGCCCTATGAAAGTCGTGGGCTTGTAGCTTGAGACTTCTGTACTATTGGGAATTCTGGGAAATTAACACATTTGGTTTACTTGTTTGTGTTGGAAAAGTTGTGGTATAAAACGAAGGCAGGTAATGGAACCAAACAGACGATTATAGCGATGCATTTTCTGTAGTAATTTGGCCCATGTGTAAATTGTTGTTACCTCAGCTTTTTAACAAAACACTTTTTCTCATTAGGTCAAGCTTTCAGACTTCGGCTTCTGCGCCCAGGTGAACAAAGAGGTCCAGCGTCGCAAATCCCTTGTGGGGACTCCCTACTGGATGGCCCCAGAGCTCATCTCCAGGCTGCCATATGGACCCGAGGTTTGTTATCAGATACGTAGCCTGAGTTTGTGCTGATCAGCCAGAAAGTAGCCTCAAGTTAGGGCTCGTTCCCACTATGCGCGTTGTTGCGTTTTTCATCAACGTCCCCATTCTGTGATTCGCTAGAACGCCATCCATTGCAAAGATGACAATGTATGATGTTCCCACTAGTGTGCTGCATTGCAGTGCATTTTGAAAACGCAGTGCTGCACGTATTTCTCTACACTGCACACTCCCATTGATGACAATGTAAAACGGATACAAACACAAGTGTTTGCATGCATTTTTTTTACTCCGTTTTTCCCCAGAAACACTAGGGACAATCATGTAAATTCATAGAAATGGTTACAATACGATGCAACATATAAAGACGCACAAGAACATAGACACACACAAAAAATGCATGCGAAAAAAACGCAGTATAACACTTTGTGCTTTTCATTTTGGTTTTTTTGCATCCCTAGTGTGAACATACCCTTACACTTTCATAATTTGAAAAATGTGACAATGACAAAAAAAAATTCTTTAAAAAACAAGCGAATGTTTTGACATGTACAAAGTTAGAAAAAGGTATTTAGGCAGCGGTTTGTTTTGAAACGCTTGTGTATTGTTCCATTCCCAAGAATGTCTTCCTCTAACTTCATGGCATTTTCGGTTTCGGCTCAGGTTGACATCTGGTCTTTGGGCGTGATGGTGATAGAGATGGTTGATGGAGAGCCCCCTTACTTCAATGAACCTCCTCTCAAAGCAATGAAGATGATTCGTGACAACCTGCCACCCAAGCTCAAAAACCTTCACAAGGCATGGCACTGTTTCCATTTGTTGCCATTTTGGCTTTAATTATTTTAGGCTCATGGGAGTATTATGTACACAAAAAATTATTGGTTCTCTCTCTGAACCAATCACATTGTAGAGGAGGTGGTTCCAAGCTACTAGAGGAGGCGGGACCAAGATATCTGATTGGTTGATCCTGCCTCCTCTAGTTGCTTGGACCCCCCCCTCCTCTACAGTCTGATTGGTTATCTCTCTGAACCTCAAATCATTTTTCCCTCTGCCCTCCAGACATGTTTGTGTAAGTAAAACCCCCATGTGCTTATTTTACATTTAAAGTGCTGTCTTTTACCAACGACCACTATGCAATCTCAAATTGTGTTTTTCTGCATTCTGCCATTGATTGACCCCCGATCTGTTAAGCAGATTGTAAATGCAGTTGCATACTTCCCTAACTTCTCCCTGCCCTATCTAGGTTTCTCCTCTTCTCAAGGGCTTCCTGGATCGAATGCTGGTGCGCGACCCTGACCAGAGAGCTCCAGCCAACGAGCTACTGAAGCACCCCTTCCTCAGCAAGGCGGGGCCTCCCTCCTGCATCGTGCCCCTCATGAGGCAGAACCGCATGAGATGAAGCAGCATCAGAGGCCTCTGGCCTCACTCTTCCTTGGGAACGTTTCGTTAGGGAAGCCCAGGACTTTACAGACTAACACTGGGCCCCACAGTGAAACGTGCTGCATTTGGGATGAAACTAATGTTCTTTCCTCTTACGGTCAAGCATTTTAAAGTATGGAAATACTTAAGATGGCTGAATGTCAGCTTATTCTCAAAATGAGTACCCTAGAACACTATTGCCTTTAAATGCTTTTGTTCCCCCTTGTTTTATGTTCATTCCTGCCACACCCGGGACCATAGGAGGAAACTGGATGACCCATTGATCCGCTTGTACAGCTGTAAAGCTTTGCGGAGTGCCGCGAGACCTCTCCACGTCCAGACGCCGTGGTCATAAGCACTCACTCGCTATCATCTGACAGGTCTCACCCGAGCCTGATTGCACAGGGCTAAAGATTTCAAAATCATCTAGAACTTTGCTTGGCCATGTACGTGATCATAGAATCGTTACGCATCTCAAGCCAAGTTAGGAAATCTCACGATCTCGGCACACTACTGGTCAGCTTGGAGGGACCTAAGCCTCCTTCCATTTGTGCACAACAAAAAATTAAGAGTAAGAAGTACTACTGAAGGATCGACCACACTATTCTCATGACACTATGAACCTTTTTTTTTTTTTTTTAGAGAATACATTCTAGCTTTCTGTTATGAACACTAAGCAAAGATAGACACTGGAATTGTTTAATTTTTACTTTTGTATAAATATAAATATATTGAAATATTTTTCCCACTCTGTGGATACAGTGAGCTGACTGAGGCACCGTGTAATAGTGATACAGGCTGCTTTCCCCTTCTTTACCAACATAAGAAATCTGATGCTTTTGCAAAGGATGAAAATTCTTTGTCAATTTTTATAAGTATGGGTTTGGGATGAATTTTATTTTAAATGCCTTTTTTAAGAAAAGAAAAAAAACAGCAATTTTCCTACTGTAGCACTGTAGGTATTTAAGCCTAATACAATGCCATGATCCTGTAAGCATGGACTGTGTGAAGAATGACCATAATTGTGCTGGAACAACACTATAGGCCTGCTGCTATCGCTGGCCAGCTGGGTTTTTAGGATATTTCTAGGGGTGGAGAAATCAGTCTACATGAATATATAACTGAGCCATGGAGTATCCATGCAAGGGCTTATTAAAAGATAAACGTGCACATGATAGCAGAAGTGGGCGTGTTTGAGGTGTTGGTAGCAGTGGCCTGAACTACGACATGGGGATGCATTTTCAACTGGAGGACCCATATGTCCAAACGCGTGTTTATGTAAATATAGCAAGTAGGCTGAGTCTGAGCCAGCAACGGCTTGCCTAACAGCTGAGAACAAAGCCCTTTTCTGCATGCATTCAGAGAACACAGAAGAGAGCGGTCGTATAAAGATGCATGACCAGCTCTCATGAAGTTGATTCTTTTGAATGTGTCCTTGCAGGCTAAGCTGTATGTGATCTGTAGCTTTGCACCAGCACTGATAAGGCACCGTGTATCAGCACAGATATCGATCAGTTGGCCACACAATGGTGACTGAAGGGCGGAGCGAATTAGGAGAAAAAGTAGTTTTAACTTAGAAATGGTCTATTCCTAATAGCTTTATTGAAAGACAATTCATTGTATGCGTATATATGTATACAACTGTGTGTTTGTACCAGCTTTGTCAGATTTTTGTTACTGGATGTTCACAATTTCTCAGCTGTTTATCTCATTTTAATGTTCTATTTATGCTTCAAAAGGAGTCATGGAATTTGGTTAAGTTTGTAGAATGAGTGTAGTGTCTGATTAAATGGAAAATTAAAATTGGTAGTTTTATTCGAAGGCGAGTGGAATCTTCCTTTTGTTGTGACTGACTGACAGGATGAGAGCGGAATAGTCTGTCTGTGGATTCCTTCCCTTTTCATGAGTTTCTGACTTCCTCCTGCAGCGTGAGGGCAGATACACAAATATAGTGGGACACTATGCAGCGGTTCCTCACTTCCTATATTTCTGCCCATATAATATGCTAGACTAGTTGCTAGCTTCTTGATCTGGAAGTACAGAAACAGAAAAAAAAAACTTAGGGGTGGGCATTGCTAGTGAGTGAGCACCCTTTACTTCCTCAGTAATGTACACGGCCTTGAACCCAACGTAGCCTCTTGGTCATATGCAGACGTTTTTCTGTCACCTTTATGTGTGACATTGTTTAGACTTCAGCTCAGCGTCGTCTCAAGAGTGAGCCGTTTAAACACGTAGTGCAAGTTCTCTTAAGGACACAGGTGAGTTACAAAGAGGTGTGTGTGTATGACTGCAAGCAGCCCCTGTTCAGAATTTCTGAATGGAAATAGAAAGCTGTCTTTTAGGACAAGAAAATGCAACAATATGCCATTTTAAAAAAAGAGAAGCATTCTTTGTGTGGTTTGAATAGGTGTGTTTGAGGAAGTATAGGAATGTCGACCAAAATCTAGAATATCAACGTTAAATGTGAAGTTATGTTCCTGCCTTATGTTGACATATTTAATATACTTGTTATAAGTACTAAAATGATTACCCCTCCACAATATTACTCTCGATATATTTATTGTTGCAATTTGTCAGTGTCGCACCTATTCAACATTGAGTTTCAGAATTCACAACAATAATTCAAAACATGGTTTTAAATTTTACATAATGACAAACGTTTTTGGCTGCAAGTGCTTAGCCTAATGCCTTTGGTTTTCTTTATGCTGAACAGAACTCAATGATTTCTATCATGAGTGGCTTAATGATCAAAATATGCATAAAGACCAGATTTTTGTAACTGATGACTACAGTACATACTGGCTCTTGTGTTTTTTTTTTATGTGTAGAACACGGATTTATCAGTCCTTTGAATTTGTGCATTACGTTGGTGTGCTCTGTCACTTAAGGGTATTGAGGATTTCTGAATGGATGATGCAATGCTTTCACCAGTAGGTCACTGTTTATACATTAATTTGATAAAAAGAGAACAACACCTGCAAGCGGATGTTTTTTCAAATACATGTTTGCAAAGGTGAGGTTTCTGTGTCCACTTCAACTTTTTTCTTTCTTGTGGCTAACCACCTTATTTCCGTTTATGTGCATTTTTAATAGAAGTGATTATTCAACGCATTGTATTTTGAAAGTCGCCAGTATTAAGGTAACACGAACTACTGCAGGACAATGCCTAAGCATAAATATCATTTCAGGTATATCATTTCAGGTATATCAACAGAGATCTTTTCAAAATATATTTCCCATATCAGTCGTAGCAACTATATTCCATTGAAAGTCACTGATTTTACGAAACGTATCTGAAGTTTTAGGAGATGTCAGTGGTACTCAAGCATTACAGCGGCGTATAAACTAGGGGGATTGTGCACCCCAACAGAAAACTTCCCAGCACCCTTGTACGCCCACCGTGTTAATTTCACTAGTAAAACTCAAAAATCATTTATTAATGTCGTAACTTCAAGCCTAAGCGTAGACACTGCGGACAATGAGATCAACCCATTTAAAATAACTGCATGTACCTATGATAAATGATGGTAGCGCTTTCTAAGAGTTAGGCTACATTAACAGTAGCCAAGACAGTAAGCCACTGATTACCCAACCATCGAACCATAAGACGCTCATTACTCAGACTACTTTTGAAACATTTACGAGTACATATTTAACAAAGAGTTCATCTGCTGGTAAAATGCGTTTTTCCGACGTAACAGATTACCAAAAACGTAACCTTTTGTAATCCCTTCAGGTTCTGTAACTTCAGGTTGTTGCAAGAGTTTGGGATAAGCAGTTTTGACATGCTTGACTTGCATTTCAGAAGGCTGATCCAAGTGCTTCCTATTGAGTCAAACGCAGGGTCGCCAATTCTCACGCTGATGGTAAATCATTCCATCGTAAACCTAAAATTAGCAAAAGCGTTGGGGTAGATTGCAAACCCTACAGACTATTTACAAGGTAATAAAACTTACGTACATGTAAATGCGTGGGCAGGCTTATGGTGTCTGGAACTGAAAAGTTATTAGCAACCATGCAAAGGCCGGGGAAGCTGACGCCCCCAGCCCTTCTGCTCTTATTGCATTACTCACCTTAGTTAATTATGCTCATGGGAAAACTATTTCAAACAAACGCAACGAAGACATGAAAATCAAACGTGAAGCGAATCATTCGTAATCAATTCTATTATCAGCGATGCTGTATACAATGAGAAGTATATATCGCTGCTTTTGTGTGATAAGGTAATTTAAGTATTGTATTACTACTACCTTACTCAACTATATTCATGCAAACAACTGATGATCAGTGATAACCTAGTATCCAGAAAGTCTGTCAGCTGGTTAAATCTACTGTTACAAAAAGTAGTTTACTCATTTGGTGCATAAGTAGAAAGTTTCATTTCCTGTTTGCTGAGCTTGTTGAGAATAGGAACAAAACATCCAAAACAAATGTATATAACTGCGGTCTTTACCCACGCCTTTATGTCATATATTTAATGTTTATTGTTCTGAAATGTTTGCAAATCGCAATTTCAAGTAATAACGCACGTCAAATAGCCAATATCACGTCAGTCTGTTTTGTATGTATGCAATCTCATTAAAATGCACGGCGGAGTACAGAGTAAAGGGGTGGAACCTTTCCGCGAAACGCGGGCGCGTGCAAAGGGCGGAGTCTCGCCGCTCGCGCTTCATTTAGCGGTGCCCGAGCAGCGGTTCCGGAGGCGGCGGGCATGAAACCCACCCATCATATGCGGCCATAAACCTTCATTTACAGGGAATATCCACAAGTACTAGGACTGCCAGTTTAATATCTGTCATTCGTAACGCAAAAAAGGTAAAGATGACGATACTGTTCTTTTTCGTATATGAATCGTTTAATATTTTTTGTAAAGAATTGAGTTTACTAAGGTTTACATGTATTTTAAGTTTCTATGCTCGACCTCTTCCTTAGCAACATTAGATATTTAGTAATGAATATATCAAACGCCATGTTTGAAGGTATTTATGAAGCATGTTTGTTGTATAATCTGCAGAAACAGGAGGGGATGCCGTACTGACGTTAAATTTAAAATGCCGTTTAATTGACATTGCAGCTGGGGTCACTTATATTTTCTTTTCCTTTTTTAATTTCTAGAAAATAGTTACTGTCCTGCACTTTTTGATTGTTTACTCCTGTCGCGGAAAGTCAGATTTGCTGATCACTGATTTTTCGTGTAATCTACGGAGCAACACTCATGATAGCGAAAACATGCTTTTAAAATCATATCAACACATACACGTCAAACGAAAGGTCGACGGTTTGCGACGTGACCTCTAAAGATTAGTCGGCTAACTGGCGCGCGCTCAGTTGTTTCGCACGGCTGCAATTCTGCAAAACTACATGGGCGCGAGCCTGCCTGTTATTTGCATTTCTTACTACCTGTAGTAACACTTGTATTCCTCGACTAACCTTTCCATTAGCGTATTGAAATCGGTAATGTCCTTTACAAAGCTGTAGGTTTGATGTAGTAAAGAGTTAATTTAACTTTGGTAAAACGTTTTTCTGTATCAGGCACAATATTTTTAGTTGCAGCATAATGTTTATGCATTTTAACAGGGAATCGTCATATGTTCCCACTGCCCCATATTGGATAAGAGTTTGAAATTGTATGAATGATCATATTTCAGAATCACGCTGATCAAGCTGTCATTATATATCGGACTGGTAAAAATGAGGCCTGTCACCCTGAGAATCATGCACTAATGACTGGTGCTGCTGGAAACCAAAACCACATCAGAAACACAATGTGACTCATTTGACATTCGTGCAAGGTTTTCGATCTTGCACTGGTCCACAGTGAAAAAAAATTAAAAAAACATAATTCTTGCAAAGGATGTTGTGGTGTAGCTTTGTGGTTAGAGCTGCTACAGCTGTCAGACAGATAGACAGCGCCTCTCGAGCACTGACCCTTACACAGAATTCATATGGAAAAACAAAACGGGTCAGGTGTAGCTGTAAGTTGCATTTTGAGTTGAGTCGGTCTCTACTCTTTAACTCCCCATATTGAACCACTACAAGTTGGTGTGAGAGCAGATCAATTTTCACACATGTGTTTATGCTGAATAAACTTAATGTGAATGTAGAAACATACAAAAATTGAAATAATAATAAAAAAAAGCGATTCCTGTGGCATTCTTGGGGAGTAAAATCAATTTGTGATATTGTACTGAACATTAGAGCTGCATAAATATCACTCCTTGCTTGATTCATTTAGTAGAGCAAGTGAATGTTGCTGTGCCCTGAATCTCTTTTTTATTTCCTTTGCCAGCCAGACGTGTGTATTGATGTCTGTGTGTGGACCAGCTCTACAGAAATGTGCACATCCAGCCATAGGCTGTGTCATCCTCATCGTGGTTGTCTTGCTGGATTTTGTCGCAGGTAATTTCCCCACAAGTGCTCCAGCACGGCTTGAATTATCTACCATGAACCCCTGGGGTCAAATGATCTAGCCAATAGCCAGAATCCACCATTACTGCTTTTTTTCCCTCTTAATGCCATTTCTCACTTACCCTGCTGCACATGACAGGTTACAGTGACGTTTAATTTTGACGCGCGATTCGCTTTTGGCTCCATCACCGACACTCGCAACTTGTTGCTGTTTCCAGAAACTAGTCAATAACCTCACAAATAACACCTGAAGTACAATAATGTTTTTTTGTTTTTAGCAGAAACCATTCAATCCATTCAAATTTAGTTTTACAAGTGTATTTGTACTGGTGCAAAGAACCTTACCCACTTTGCCATTTGCTGTTAGGGTTTGGTTAACCCTATCCTGTTCATTCGTGCCCTTTAGCTGCCAAGTTGAATTCAATGTAGCATTATCTGGCAAAAACCAGACAGAACTGGTCTGACTGTGTTCATAATCTATCTCTGATTGTTTCCTAGGCAAGAACTGCAGCCACCCCATAATGCCGGAACATGTCTCCTTCCGCTGTGAATCATCTCCCTGCCAAGGCTTCCCACACCAGAGCACCATCCACTACATCTGCGAGTCGGGCTATTTTATTCCTGGACGTCGTTATTCCCGCTGTCGCAAAGGAACATGGGACCCCCCCATCCCCACCTGCATTCTTCGCACAAGTAAGAAAACGGGCGGTGTCTTCCATTCTGGGTGCTTCATGTGGGATTTTCCAAACTGATTACTAATTTTGCACTTATTTTTAGATACAGCAAGCAATTTAGCTCAACTGACTGAGATATTCAAGTTTATATGCAACTAGCTTTTTTTTCCTCAGAATAATAATTTATACTTTGTAAACAATAGAATGAAATGAGGAAACTAGCTTTTCTGATTACAGATGTCACTTTTGTGAATGGATGATTCAGTCCTCAAAGGGTTAGGGAACATAAGTAAAACAGGCAATACGTGCATTTTCCTGTCTTTCAAAATACTTGTGGCTTTTTGTATGAACAGGCCGTTCCCATCTGTATTGTAATATGCTTGTTGCTACAGTTACATCATCGCAATGACTTTTTGTCATTTTCTTGAATGACAGTATACACTTTGTGTCATTGTATGTCACACTATATAGTATGTACTGGCACATTAAAATATTAGAGATCTTTAAATTAAATATTCAACTGGTTGATACTATTGTGACACCAGTAATTACACTGTGTGCACAATTATTAGGCAAGTGAGTATTTTGGCCATATCATCATTTTTATGCATATGTTCCAACTTCAAGCTGTATAAACTTGAATGCTTATTGGATTTAAGCATATCAGGTGATGTGTATTTGCGTAATGAGTGAGGGTGTGGCCTAAGGAGATCAACACTCTATATAAAGCTGTGCATAATTATTAGGCAGCTTCTCTTCCTCAGGCAAAATGGGCCAAAAAAGAGATTTAAAGGACTATGAAAAGTCAAAAATTGTAAAAAGTCTTTCAGAGGGATGCAGCACTCTTGAAATTGCTAAGATATTGGGGCGTGACCACAGAACCATCAAACGTTTTGTTGCAAGTAGCAGACAGGGTCGCAAGAAACGTATTGAGAAAAAAAGACGCAAATTAACTGCCAAAGATTTGAGAAGAATCAAACGTGAAGCTACCAGGAACCCGTTATCCTCCAGTGCTGCCATATCCCAGAACTGCAACCTACCCGGAGTGTCCAGAAGTACAAGGTGTTCAGTGCTTAGAGACATGGCCCAGGTAAGGGAGGCTGAAACCCGACCACCACTGAACAAACCAGACAAGTTGAAACGTCAAGACTGGACAAAGAAATATCTGAAGAGAGATTTTTCAAAGGTTTTATGGACTGATGAGATGAGAGTGACTCTTGATGGACCAGATGGATGGGCCCGTGGCTGGATCAGTAACGGCACAGAGCTCCACGTCGACTCAGACGACAGCAAGGTGGAGCTGGGGTTCTGGTATGGGCTGGTATTATTAAAGATGAGCTAGTTGGACCTTTTCGAGTTGAAGATGGCCTCAAAATCAACTCCAAAACCTACTGCCAGTTTTTAGAAGATGCTTTCTTCAAGCAGTGGTACAGGACAGAGTCTACATCTTTCAAGAGGACCATGATTTTTATGCTCCATCACGTGCACCAATGTACTCCACTGCATGGCTAGCCAGTAAAGGCCTTAAAGGTGACAGAATAATGACATGGCCCCCTTCCTCACTTGACCTAAACCCTATTGAGAACCTGTGGGCCCTGCTTAAACAGGAGATTTACAGTGTAGGAAAACAGTACACCTCTCTGAGCAGTGTCTGGGAGGCTGTGGTTGCTGCTGCACAAAAAGTTGATCGTCAACAGATCAAGAAACTGACAGACTCCATGAATGGAAGGCTTGTGACAGTTATTGAAAAGAAGGGTGGCTATATTGGTCACTGATTTTTTTTTTTGACATGTCAGAAATGTTTATATGTAAATTTTGAGTTTTTATTATTCTCACTTTAACAGATGAAAATAAACAAGTGAGATGGGAAAATGTTCGTTTTTTCATTTAGTTGCCTAATAATTGTGCACACTGTATATTCTCTTAAGAAAGACAAAACCTCACTTTTACTTTCTTAAACAGTCAGCTTTAGGTTCATTAACATTTTGGATTGACCGAGAGCACTGTAGTTGTTCAATAATAAAATGAATCCTCAAAAATACAACTTGCCTAATAATTGTGCACACAGTGTATAAGCCCCCCCCCCATCACTGTAAACCACTATAAGACAGGAAATCCACTGTGAGAACAGGAAGTCAGCTAGGTAGAAACTAACCATTTTCCTCTACGCAATTAAAACTGGGGAAAATGTCTCAGAAAAATATTGAACTTTCATTCCGATAAACCCAGACTGTCTAGAAACTGGTCTGGGTCTTACACCCTCAAACTGTTCTCTTTGTATCACTATGGGTAAATGACATTATTTCTATTGTAGCCACTACTGATAATTATTATTAATTGCTGTGTATGTGTTTGATTTACACAGCGGGGCACGTTTACACAGATGATAGAGAAGTCCAGTCTCTCCCAAGTGTTGCCACAACAGCAGTTGGTGTATCGATCTTCCTGCTCACTACCACAGCCTGCATGGTGATTAAGTCCCGCCTCTACCCCTGTCAGTCAACCAGGTAAGAGATTTTGCACCATGCATAGCTGCAAAGGTTGGGGGTTTTCCGCGTGGTACTATTTTCCTCTGACAGTTGGAAAAACATGAAGTTTAGGTGAATATGTGTGTATATTCACATGCACACACTAGATGTCTATCTTTGTGGGGACTCTCCATTCATTTCTATGGGCATAACCATAATCCCAGCAATGACAACCTTACCTCCTACCCAGCCCTAACCCTAATCCTCAGTAGCTTAACCCTTTTGGCATTTTTAGTTTTTTGATTGCACTCTGTGGAGACCGAAAAAATGTCCCAAGAAGGTCAAAATAACAGGTTTAATCATATTGTGGGGCCATTATTATTACCAAAACCACACGCACACGGCATGAAATGGACTGGCATTCCAGTTGGGGTGTGTCGGCTCTGTGCCCTTTGCTTCCATGACCAAAAATATCAATATTTTGCTTGAATTGAAAGCTCCATCTTGAGATCATGCCTTGTGTATTTCTTGTAGGCATACCCCTGAGCAGATGGACCTGATGGTGGACGGGCTGCCGGTTTCTCTTCCGACATATGAGGAGGCGGTGTATGGGAGTTGGGGCCAGCGACTCACCCCCACTCATGGACCGACCCAGCTCTTATTGGCCCAGGAGACTAATGGGCACAGCCCACTTTTGCCTCAAGTTCAGGTGGAGATAAATGGTTCTCCTCAGCTGTCCAATCAGAGCACAGAGCTCCCACCACCATATGAGGAAGTACAGTCAAGATCCTCGGGGGATCAGACTGTAGGGGATGGACAAACACTACAAATTGCACTTTCTCAAGACAAGGACAGCTAATGCCACAGTTTTTTTTGATAACTGTTCAACCTATTGGTTATAACTGCCAAGACTGCGACGTTGTTTGCATAGGATGCATTTTCATCATGTTTTATGATGATGGCTTTTGAGTGGCTGAATATCACTAAAAACAAGTGGCTTAAATCTTTCCTATGGGTTGAGAAACATATGATTTAGAGTGGCTAAACCACATGATCACAATAGTGATCAAGTAATAATATATTCATGGCAACATTGCTGTGTATTTCCAGCAGACGCTGGGAATTTGAACATTGCTATCCTGTCAGTGATGGGAACAATACTGGGCATTCTTTTGGCCAGTTAGAGGAGGTAGTACTTACTGTGATATCCAGCATTGCTGTTGGTGCATCACTTATAGGCGGAAGTATGATGTTCATATATGTTTGGAAGGAAACCAAGTGTTGGTGGTATTTCTCTGAACGTGGCACCAGCAGTGAGTGAGATGGAACAGAGTGGTAGCAAGACGGAAATGTAGTACCTCTTATGGAGATGGGAGATGTAGACCAGATAGAATCTATGTGATGTTGTTCCACCAAACCTCTCAAACTTACCACTGTACCTAACCCAACGCTTCCTGCTCCTTCACCCCTGTTTGTCTCCAGCCAGAAATGGAAAGTGAGAGGTTTCACAGTACATGAATGCACAGCGACTTTGAAGATATTATCACCTTTGCCAATTTCCTCTATAGCCTGTTGGTTTGTTTCTTCCTATCCATTTTATCCTGACTGTGTGTAATGATTACCTAGGCGCCAAATGCCATGTGGTGTCGAACTGAATGAATGGACTTTAAAAAAAATAAATAATAATAATTAATATATTCTTCAAGTAACATTAACATTGTGTACTCTGCTACAATATTACATTTAATAAAAATGTATAAATGTACAAATGTTTTTTTGGTAAGACTATTTGAAATAATATTGTAGGAGAGAAGGCAGTATTTGTAACCATAAAACTGAAGACCAGCTGCTGGTTAAATGGAAGAAAACATAAAAAAAAATGTAAATACCTTTAGAGGAAATATGGTATTTCATAAATAGGTGTGCTCAAAATAGCAATATATATAGTAACGTAGAAGAGAACCACTGAAATCACGAACCATCATGGCGCAGTGGTACAGTTACATTATTGCAGTGACTTTGCATGCTCTTCCCACGTTCACAGAGGATTCCTCACAGCCAAACACATGCAGTCGGGTAAATTGTTCTCCCAGTTGCGAGTAGCGTGAGCACGCACCCTCCAGTGGTTCCAGTATGGAAGATGTGGGGGGAAAAAATCAATCTGACCAGTAACATTAATGCAGTTAAGATGGTCAAACACACAGATCAGTCATAACATTAAAGCACTTGCTTAATATTGTGTAGGTCTCCCACCTGCCACCAAAACCTGTCGAGGCATGGACTCCACAAGACCTCTGAAGGTGTGTTGTGGTATCTGGCACTAAGACATTAGCAGCAGATCTTTAAAATCCCGTAATTTCTAAGGTGGGTCCTCTATGGATCGGACTTGTTTGTCCAGCATGTCCCACAGATGCTTGATCAGAATGAGATCTGGAGAACTGAGGCCAAGTCGACACCTTGAACTCTTTTTCATGTTCCACAAACCATTGCTGAACAAATTTTGAAGCATTATCCTGCTGAAAGAGAAATACCGCTTCCGTGGAGGGGGATACTTGGTCTGCAACTATGTTTAGGTAGGGGGTGGGTGTCAAAGTAACATCCACATGAATGCCAGGACCCAAATTTTCCCAGAACAACATTGCCCAGAGCATCGGGCTGCCTCTGATGGCTTGCTTTCTTACCATAGTACAATCTGCTGCCATCTTGGCTTTCCTTGGCACTAACCACTGCATACTGGCAACACCACACTAAACCTACCATTTGGGAGATTTGGCCCTTAATCGAAGTTGCTCAGACCCTTACACTTGCCTGTGTTTCCCGCTTCTGACACATGAACTTCCAGAACTGGCTGTCCATTTGCCTGACATATAACACCACCACTGACAGGTGCCACTGCAACCATACAATCGATGTCATTCACTGCACCTGTCAGCGGTATTAATGCTATGGCTAATCGGTGTACTTGGTCGGTTTTACTATACACTAATGAAAGCTTTCAAAACACATTTCAGTTCCACTTCTGGAACACGGATCAATGTACACGCAGGGTGCGATGAGGTAGGACTTGACCAAATATCCTATTTATGGAGGAAAAATCCTTTCAAAATAACACTGACACATCATAAAGATGTTGCTGTCTTTTAACAGGGTTACATGTTATTTAATTTGTAAAAAGGTTTTTAAGTGCTCAATTTGACTACAAATATTGTTGGATAAAAAAAATGGAGACGTAAAAAAAGCTCTGCCACAAATCAGCGATATGAACTTACAAACGGTTTACACTGTTTTTTTTTAATACAACTTAAATTTCCCCTAGTAGCCATTAGGTGGCAGTAATAGCACACCGCGACAGATCTACAAATACTGCATCACACTGAATTATGTAAAAATGTCTTTATTAGTATTAATGTATACAAAGTCAGAAAATAAATCTTAACATTGACCAAGCATTGTCTAACTGTGCGTGGTTATGATTTGCATAAGTTGATCTGAAATCAAGTGAAATTGCTTACACAATAGCTTACAATGTGAAGATATTTTCATTCCACAATAACTGGTTACTACTATCCCTGTTCCAAGCTCCTTACTCTAACCACAAGAACCGATACAGAGATACTCTAGCATGAAAGCATTTCAAGTCACATGTAACAAAACCGTATTAAAAAATACCTCCGTTTTTTAAACACAATGAAAGGCAGCGACAACTGCTGCAAAATCAATACAAACAACCTCCACACTCCTGCAAAACAAAAAACAAACACCTGTATCACTTTCATTTTCCATTGAAACATTCCATTGAAAAATACAATTTCCATTTGTTTGCTCATTGTATTTGTTTTCTAATGTGCAATATGAAATTATGCTATAACAACAACCCTAAAGTCAGTTGACTGAAACAAGGTTTACGGTTTCAGTTAAACCTAAATATGTTAGCTTGGATATGCCCAACAGTATGTATAGTGTTTTCCAACATTCAGCTCAGGAAATATTTAGGTCTCATTTTAAATTTGAGCCCCTACTGGCTTACTGCAGTGTATACAAAACATTTTGCATTATAAATTTCATGAACTGCTGCTAAATTTGAAGCTGTCGACCCGCTTATGATTCAGCCCATTTGATCGCATTTGAGTCCATACAGTGATTTCCATCTCGAGTCTTGGTAATGTGTATGCTGGTATATTACTTAAGCTTATAGTTGAGACTTTTACAATACTCCGTTAACTAAATAATACATTAACATCCGGCAGTTTCGTTTGTTTTTAAAACTTGGAAAGAATAAATGCTCTGGTTCAATTTAAGACCCCGTGGAAAAATTAAAATTCGCAAACTAAACATACTTTCATTCTCCCATATATATTGTTTGCTATGAACCAATTCATAAGAAGCTTCTCACCTAGACAACAGCTCTACCGTATCTCTGGATTTCATAAAATGGTGCATTCTAGCAGACCCACTATTCTCTTTCATCTCCCAAAGATTTCCTGAGCGTTCATCAACAGGCTGATCAGCTCACCTAAAAGGAAATCGCACGTGGCCTCCTACACAATACAACAAAAAGAAAATCACTAAAATTCACTGTTTTTTAATAAACATGTTTCTGAAACTGTCATACCATGTGCCAATGTAGATGGTTTGCAGTAAATAGTTTTAACATTTGTCTATTGACATCTATCAAATATCTTTCTGACGATGTTTCAAAAAAATCATTTCATAGGCATTAGGAACATGCTTGTGACTAGAACAGAAGACCATTATTACTGTATCATTTCTTGTTCCTGAACTGGAAAACGCTGGGCTTTAAGAAATTACAAAATGAAGACAAATGTGTCTAAACCTAAGTACTCGACGGTCTATGCTTTTCAAATGATCCTGATATCTAACGAACGATGATACTTGGTGCCAAGACAAAGTGAACGAAATGACACTCGGATCCACCATACTGCACTGGATTTGAGAACTGGTCCAGGGCCTGCTGGTAGGACGAGGGCCAGTCTATCCCATCCCCCACCTCCAAACATGAGGCAGTGTCCCTCCTTAGCTCAGACGGCACTGATCTCTGCTTACGGTGGGAGAGATGTGGCAGGATGTGGACTGAGGCTCACTAAGTGCCTTACTGGAGTGATTTCCTGTCAGTGTGCTGAAAGCCTGTAGGCTTTTACATCCAGTATGGGAGGCTGGCTGACCATTGAATGAAAAAAGAAAAAGGAAAAAAAAAAATAAAAAACCCCACAACATCTTGCAGCCAAATCCTAGTTGCTGAAGTACAGGCGTCCACTTGTTCAGGTCAAGGCCGAGACACACCCTTTCTTCTGGCCAATTGGATCAGGTGGGCGGGTCAAAAGGGCACTCAATAATACTGTAGGAATCAAAGACACCAAGATTAAGCTTTAGAAACCCGACTCAATGTTCAACACCCAACTCTCCATCCCGATACTGAGCCATGTAACTCATGGAAACCAGGCGGCACATTAATACAAGCGATTTCTTTACCTTCAGGGTCACAGGGCCCTGGAGCTCCCCCAAGGACGGGATCCCTGTCGGTGAGGAGCTTGTTACGATAGTGGGGGGTGGGCCCCCCTTCAGGAGGCTCATGATCCTGTATGCAGCCCTGTACCAACCACAGTGATGTCAGAAACTCCACACCAGTTCCAGCAGTAATATGAACGCCAGACAAGTATTTGCGTAAAGGTTTCATGCCTTAACCCAGTCCTCGGTGGAACCCCCAGACAGTCCACATTTTTGCTCCCTCCCAGTTCCCTACTAGGAACAGAGAGGATGCAAAAATGTGGACGGACTGGCAGGGAGCAAAAACATGGACCATCTGTGGGTCCCCGAGGAACAAGGTTGGGAAACTCTGCCTTATTAAAACCGAGAGCTGACACTCACCCATTCCCTCATGTTGGTCACCAGAAGCTCCTCCTCAGACATAGTGTGCTTTTGCCTCTTGTCCTGCATGATGTCCTGCAGGGGTGCGTCTCCATCCTCTTCCAGAACCCTGCCCAGCGTAGAGAGACAGGCACTATTTAGAAACGCTTTTGTACACATAACCACACACCCTGAAAATAACCCAATGCCAGTGAGCCAGTCAAACTCCCGCAGCTCAATGCTCTTCATCTTATTTAAAACCTACATCTAAAAACATCTGGTGTTTGTAATGCTCAACATCTCAAGCGAAAGTCTTATTTACACTTATTTATTTATGCATTTTGCGAAACAATGCGCGTTCTGTTTGAGAAAAAACTTTATGTGCAGGAATACCTGGGAATAGTTTACCAGTGTTATCGTTCTGTAGTCGTTCTAATCATTCTAAACACATTGAAAGTACTTAATGTTATTATTTTGAAAACAAGCAATTAATTTCAAAATAAAGTGAAATTAATGTCTTACAGTATCTCTGAAAAGCATAAGTAAACATGAGTGTTTCACACTCCATAACATTTCCAAGAATTGATTTTTAGTGGGAAAAGAACTTGTATCCGATTAGCTATATACACTAAGCTTGAGTGATGCCACCACATCTTCTGTAATCGACTATAACAGGCAAGTAACCCAGTGTCTGTGTCTGACAGTGACTGACCGGCGATTAATGCCGTTGTCGGGGAAGTACACTTTGCACTCCGACAGCTCTTCATCGCTGCCCTGGTCTGGTTTGATCTGGTCTAATCAGGTCTGGTTTTCCAAAGGCTGGTTCACACATACTGCAGATGCGGCTCTTGTGACATTTCATCACAGGTGCGGAGGCCTCATTTGATTGTAACACTACTTTCTACTCTAACCTATCTGATCACAATGAAAAAATATGAGTAGGGGATGTGAGGTAAGATTGGCTGAGGAAGTCCAAAAATACCGGCATTTGTAAGACTGAACCAGCCGGCTACACACAAAGCTGCAGAAGGATTCACGGTGCGGCATTCATGTCAGCCTTGCAGTCTACCTTAGCAACAGTTACTTTTAAAACATGGCTATTAATTTAACTGATTGTACACATCTACCAGCATATTTGAAGTTTCTGTTAAATTTATTTAAATCACTTTAGACCCCTGGTTCTCACACCATAGCATACGTAGCACTAATTGCACGTGGGGTGCCCTCTAGTGGTATGCGAAGGTATCAATCTACCTAACGGTCATAGTTATTTAATCTCAAGGGAAGAAGTAGATATTTAAAGCATTAGCTTAGGAGTACATTTTGTTCAGATCTACTGTTCTTCTCCTGTAATGAATGGTAATTTTAGTAATTAGCTACTGTGACAGAAATGGAAACAGCTAGGGAACAAGCAGTCATACATCTGATACAAAACAACAGTCTTGGATTTCCAAGACAGACTCACTTGGCCCAGGTTCCATAAAAATTCATTTTGCAGCTCTCATACTACTAAACTAACTTTAGAAGCTGTCACGGGCATCCTGTGTCAGAATATTTACCCCACAGGCATGAATTTTGCTACAAGTTTACAAGTCACAGATTAGAATAAAGTAGAGAATATAATGGTGAATAGTGATACTTCATTAATCCCTTTGGGGAAATTCTTTTTTCATTTTATCCCATCTTGCTCCCCATGAGTAACAGAGACGCTTGGGAGTCACAGCGAAGGCACAGCTACTCAGTGGGTGTTGGAGGTTAAGGGCCATTTTGTCATAAGGCCCACTGACATGTGGCTGTTCTGCTAGGGCTGGACCTCAATGGGTTACCTTCCCATCACAGAGCCACACGCCGGCCGTGTGATATTAATCGACTGCAGTCCAAAGGTCAAAAACCAACTGCTTTTTCGTGCCAAGCTGCAGACATTAATAATATGCTCTGCTTGCTATCTTATAGTTGCAAGTCTTGGAAAATGTGTGGCTTCAAGGGTTATATATGATTCAAATGATTCAATTTTCACTTTTTCTTGCTTGCAAGTGAATTTGCTATGATAACCATATCTATAAAATCCTGACCAATAATCCACAAAGTGCAAAACGTAAGGACCTGAAGCGAACCACGGAGAGTTCTGGGTCAGACTTACCGCTTCCTCGTCACCGGGACTGGAGATTCTGGTGAGCTGAGGTTGGCATCTGGGAGCTGGGTCAGGAAGGTGAGCTGGAAATCGTCGTCCATGGAGATGTACGGTGCCAACATGTCGAGATCCATACCCTCCATGTCCTTGAAGATTATGGGATAATAAACCGTTAGCATCTAGCATTGAGTAGTTGTTTGTAGTTAGGAGAGCATAGTGGTCAAGCTCTGCCAGGAACTGCTCCATCAGTGAGGGGTACCTCAAACTGGCTGTCGTGGTCGGTACTGTCCTCTGATCTAACAGTGAAGAACTTCTCCACCGTGTCTTTGTCCATCAGCAATTCATCGGAGGAACTCTGAAATGTTCGTAAAGACATTTCAGGTGAGTGAGACTGATAGTGACGCAGAAGAAACGAGAAATGAGTGGAAGTTGGGTCGGAAAGAGCAGAGATGAGGATCTACGCAAGTTCTCTCACCGTGGCTGGTGAGGTAGTGGCTTCTGGCCTGTCGAAAATGGGAGAGAGGAGCATGCGGAGCTCAGGGGTGCACAGGTCGCGGGGGAACTCTGGAACAGTGTTTGGACAGGAAGGCTGGCAGAACGACAAGTCTTTTACTTCCACAAGCACTGCAAACAAAAACAAAAAAATACACAAGGTACCAAAACAGTGTTAGACACACTAAAGCAAAGCACTAAGATCAGATTTCAGGTACATGTGGGGATGTTTCTCACCTTTCACATCAACAGCATCGTCTGCTGGCGACTGGAACTCTTTCTTCGTTTCGTGGATGTCATCACAGGCCTCTGCGACTAATATTTCCTCTGCATCCGACCCCGTTTTGGATTTTACGAGGCATGGGCCTTGCTCCACGGACAAGACCATATCTGCTTCCTCGATCCCGCTGGAAGAGACAGGAAACCACAGCATGCACATGCCTTAAAATCTTTTGGAAAGAATAAACATGAGCTGGCAGAATAGAAAATGAGCCGAGAAGGAATGGGTCAGGAATGGAGCAGATGGACTTGGCAGAGAGGGAGGAGCAATTTTCTGAAGCAGTACCTGAGAATGAAGTTGAGACAGACGACAGCCTCGGGCTGCGAGGTCTTGCTGTTGTAGATGACGGTGGCTTGGGTCTCGGCCCACACGAAGCCCCCACTCTTAGCCAGGAAGCGGTAGTGACTGGTACACACCTGGCCTTTTGAGAGCACTGTGGGCGACAGATGAAGGCCAACCACATCACCCTCAATGACATCATGCAATGACACATCACGCTTGTCCGCTCCTGCTGTAGACGGCACAGCCCCCGATTAGCACGCCTCTAGGAAAAGGTCCAAGGTTATGTACTCCAGAAGCCAATTTCTCCACTGGATACAGCCAAGCAGTTGAAGGATATTACTCTACGACAGGAGTCTCCAACTCTGGTCCTGGAGAGTTACTATCCAGTAGGTTTTCTGTCCCACTTGGCTTCTGATGAGACACACCTGTTCCTGGTATTTACCTGAGAACAGGCGTGGCTCATCAGAAGTCAGGTAGGATAGAAAACCTACTGGATGGTAGCTCTCCAGGACCAGAGTTGGAGACCCCTGCTCTAAGATATAATGCAAACAGAGCAACCTGACTGAAAACAGGCAGTGATTACCTGTTGTTGTTGTTGTTAAGAATTTCACAGTGTCCTAATGAAACATATACATGTTTTATACCATTACATGTTTTATACGTGTTGTTTTTGTTGTAAATATTGCATGTGTGTGCTGGATCTAATTTCATTATGTGTGGTACATAATAGTACAATGGCTTTTGACCTCTAGCGTTGGGGGTTCGGGTTTCCCCTTGCATGCAGTAATCTCGCATCATAGGTCATACTCACGGATATGCAAGCTCTTGGTCACGTGATCAGAGTCCAAGGCATGATGAAACTCGTAGGCCGATCGGCCAATGAGATCGTCGGGCTGGTATCCCACAAGCTCAGTCACCCTGAGAACAGAACAAACGCAGAGAACGTGAGAAGTCAGTGAACCATATACAGCTACAGAAAAAAGGGGACACAGCCAAGAGCAACAACAGAAGCCTGAGAATGAACAGGCCTGAGAATGAACACTCTTGTTTGGCCTTAAAAATGTTCGAGTTAAAAATGTAAGCCCCCCCCTCGTCCACTGATGCCTCAAAGTCACGCAAGAGAACGTTTCCCAAACCATGTAAACAACAAACTGCACGTAACAGCCAGAGCCCTGGTTTCCATTGTTCCCATTGCATATGACATAAAATCTTTCCCGAGCTTGATGCACTTCAAACACATTTGCATGCATCCTAACAGAGCATTTACACGAACGGAAGGAACGCCGCGTTCCACATAATGCTGCTTAACGTCTATCGCCACTGTGAGGGAGTAATCTCGTTATCCAGATCCCGAACGTGAGGCCCGTCTGGCAGCTCCCTCCCTTCGGGGGTTAGGCGGATCAGACAGAATGTTCTCTTTCCCTTCAAACTCCTCCCCTCACATTCCAGGCAAACTGCCAGCAACGAAGCACCGAGCTCACCACACACCTACAACCGTAAAGCTCTCATCCACAACATACAGCTTGCGGCCAGCAAGCGAGCGCCCACACCCAGACGCCGCCGTAACCTGTACGCGGGTGCCAAACCGCACGGTAGGAAAAGCACGGGGCAGACTGCCAAAGACTGCTGCTGTAACAGTACATTCAAAGTTCTCCACAGAAAGGTCATTTTGGTTACAAATTACACAGGGCTCAGTGCACACAGTCACCCCAACGACCTGTTACACGTGATCTCCAGAAGTCATGTGTACGTGCATGCCCCAAATCCAAAAATATCTCGTTAACCATTCACACTGGCAAAAAAAAAAAAAAAAAAACACGCACTATTAAACAATATGCTTGATCCAGCTAACAGAAGTACGGGAGAAGAATATTAATTTCACCAAGTCTTGCACATTAGGTCTAATTTTTATACTGTAAACAAGAAAGACTTAGAAACTATTATAAACCAGGGGTGTCAAACTCCAGTCCTGGGGGGCCGGAGCCCTGTGTAGCTTAGTTCTTTCCCTGTTGTACCACAAATAATTCAGCTCAAGAACTGTTTGGTAATTAGCACAAGGTGAAGATGAATCAGGTGTATTAAATAAGGGGAAACCCAAAAATGTGCAGGGCTCCGGCCCCCCAGGACTGGAGTGTGACACCCCTGTTATAAACTATAACTATATGAAGGATCCTGTTCTTTCAGTTTCTGCCCCTGTACCGTTTTCTTCTCACCTTAACGACAAACCTGCCTTTCATTTTGACAGCCTGTTCTCTGTAGGTAAATGAAAAGCAGCCACTTGTCACGTCTCATTCTCACCTGCCCTCGCAGTGAGTGAAACGCAGATCCATGGTGTGACGGGTTAGGAAGGTGCTGCAGTCCAACGGAAACTCCACACTGGAGGGGTGAGGGATCGGCTCGCACAGCAGTGTCAGGAAGCTACCAGCAGAGGCCGCCACCTTCTCTTCCGTGTGGTAAGTCAACATGCGGCCTGTGCAGTGCAGCACCTGGGGACAAGGAGGGACATAAAGTGTATTTCAAAATTATATTGAATAGGATTATTGTATTGAGAAACAACTCAACATTCATGAGTGGCATGTTTACACAGATTCTCAATCCTATGCTGAACTTTAGCAAGTAGGGGAAAGAAGGAAGTTAACTAGGTGAGCGAGTCTAAAGTCAACAGACATGCCACTGAAAATTACACAAGTAAAATCAAAGGGCACACAGCAAACTGAGCGAGGCACTGCCTTCGCCCGATGAATAAGAGCAGCGTCAGTGTGGCCCCCTCACTTAAAATACTATTTAAATTTAATTAGCACAACGCAGAAACCGATATCAAAACAGAAAGAGTGAATTCTATTATTAGAAGGACAGAGAGAAAGACAGGTAACTTATTGACTTTGTTAATATTTTTGATACTACTATCACAGAATTTATGTGCATCTTCTGAACATCTGTATTTTGGACTGAAGGGGAGTGGATGAAATAACCAAGGGCCACAAACCTTCCAGGAGGCAGATTTGAGGTTCACGGTCCTGCCCCTGCTAGCGAGGGTGCTCTTCATCCTTACGAAGAAGTCGCGTCTCGTCCACCTCTCTGACTGATTCTTCTTGGATGGTCCTGGGACAGCAGAGAGATTGTCGCACTTATTATGCAGAGCAGTCAAACTAATCCAATCTCACACGTCTCATCGTGCCGCTTATTCTGCATGCAAGTGTGCAGGTGTCACCTCACCTGGTCTCCTTGGGGTCAGGATGTCCCGGAGCTCCTCGTGGTCACAGGGATGGACAAAATCATACAGACTTTGACCCAGCAGCTCCAGCTGTAAAATTTGGAAAAGTTCAGTATTTTTATACTTAAGGGGCCGGTTTCCCGAACTAGGATTAAGACTAGTCTTGGACTAAATTGCCGTTTCAATGGAGATTCACCATTGTAACTCAAAGCTAGTCTAGGTTTAGGCTTAATCCTTGACTGGGAAACTGGCCAAAGAAGTATGCCTACATTTTCTTAGGCATTTTTTGGGCATTTCCTAACACATGTCAATCACTATTCATTCTCTGTTCACACTCCTTTGTTCCCACACATCTGCCTTTTCAGAAGTGCCACATTCGCAAAATTGTTTGCTTATGTCCGCCTTCCTGGCGGCTGATGGAGTTGTGTGGCTGGCTCACATAAAGCTTAACAGTAAGACAAGAACAAAATGTACCAGACTTTGTGTACATTTCCGCTATAACAACAAATACTGTATTTGGGTTTCTTGCAAAAACTCACTGCAGAAAAAAAAGCTGTTGTGTATATAAACAGATTAGGGTTAAGGTATTTCCACTGCTCGGATCTCCATTCCAAATTGCTCAAAACCTTCAATCTCCAGTTAACCCTTCAAAGCTCACTTTCTCTTAGTATCCTACTAAAAGAAAATGTTACACTACAATTGTTACCATAAGTTATCATTTTATATACAGGTTGGATAGTTTTGCAAGATTCTGGGTTTAATTTCCAAATATATTTTTTTCTTTTTTCTGTAATAATGCAGGTTAACCCCCCGCCCCCTGCCCCTAAAAAAAAAAAAACTTTTGCCAAACTCACCCCAGGACTAATACTATCTCTAAAGCGTGACCTGGTTCTGGAGTTTTATTTCATGCAGCCTCAAAATTGAATATCTTTGTTCTTCTTAAGAATATTCAGTTTATGTTTACAGCATGCTTTGGTAAACAGTGTCTGCCATAACTATTATTATCACTGTCAGAAAACATTTTTAAAGGGTACAGCTCAGCTGTGATTATACCAGCATGAGGGTACAGCTCAGCTGTGATTATACCAGCATGAGGGTATACATCCCACAGGGTTAGTAGTCTCCTCAGAAGAAAGTTCTACAAAAAGCCTGTCTCACAATGATGTCATACCTGCGCGATGCCAATGTACTTGCTGACGCTCTCCGACAGGAAGATCATGTCTCCCTCTTCCGTCAGCACCATGACGAACCCGGCCAGGGCACGGGGATAGAGTCTGTCGGTCACATTCTCCTCTTCTTCCTCCATCGCCTCATCCTCTTCCTTCTTCACCCTTGTCTCCAGGCCTGCTGCGCAAGCGGAGGCAGTCAGTGAGCTGGTAGGCTCTCACTCCATCAGCACTCACGAGTACCGAGTACTCCATCAGCCCTCATGAGTACCGAGTACTCCATCAGCACTCATGAGTACCGAGTACTCCATCAGCACTCACGAGTACCGAGTACTCCATCAGCACTCACGAGTACCGAGTACTTCAAGCACTGGTCGGCACCCACCTGAGCTGAGGAGGTGGTGAAGACGCAGGTAGCTGAGCGTCACCCTCATGATGGCGGCCTTGTCCAGATGGGAAGCGACACGGCGTGGGAGGGGGAGTGCGTGCGCCAGCTGATAAAACACCTCAGTCTCTTGGCTGCGTCGGGAGCGCGCCGCATCGCGAGAGCGCACCTTCTTCAGCTCCAAGTTCGGCCTGCCAGAGGGACAGAGGCACAACATGATTACGCTGCCCCAGCAGATCCTACAATGACAATAACCACCATAAAAACTGCACCGAAAGCCCGATCATTTCAAGACTGAAACTGATATTTCGAACAAGCTTCAAAAGTTACACCTCACTGAGTCTCGGTCACTGCAAAATACTCCACAGATCTCATCCGCAAATCTGTTTAAAGGAAAACTCACAAGGACCGCTGAGAGAAGGCCAACCACCTCATTCTTGTTTCCGTTTCGGCAGGGGAAAAAAGATCCCTAGTCCTTTCCGCTTTTATTTCTCCCGACGGCAAATATAGGCCAGTTTTCCTTCCTCCGCCCCAGAATCCCCCCCACCCGCCCACCCCCACTTTTGCATCAGCTGCCCCCCTGTGACACAGGCAGGCTCTATTACACTGTTTATGACATCTGACACCCGCACCCCCCACCCTTCGTCCTCCTCCCATCCCCCTCTTTCCCAACTCGTTCCCCGTCTCCCACTGGAACTAATTTGAGACAAAAGCGTTCCCCTCGTTTTACAACGAACCCTCCACTCCAAACCCAGGCTGCTCTTTCAGCCCTTTTCAGTGTCAGTACCTTTAGTCACAACCAAATAAGTCACCAAGTCATTAAATAGTACAAGCTGAGCTGGCGAAAACGGTGCGCCGGAGAATCCGGACACACTCGAAGTGCAGGCTTTGCCTCAGCATGCTTTGAGAGAACGGTGCAAATGGAAGGCTATTCATCCGGGCCAGGGTGGGGTCCCCTTGTATTGCTTGCATAAGAGTCGGACAACATTTAGACCTGCCATATCTACCGTCCGATAAGAGAGACTGTGCAATAAAAGTTACCAAAGTTAAGGCTGATTGTGAGGCAGCCAAAGCAATATACTGACTAGAAAAAAGTGTGGAGGTGTTAGGGAGTTATAGCTAATTTTTTGAAGAATGCATGTAAAAATATCACTGTGGTGAGGTGAGGTGGGGGTCAAAGTTGCAATATCTGTGTTGCAAAACTTGTTGAACAACAGTAATCGTCTACGTGTTTTTTTATGCACAAATAGTTTTTTCTAATTTGTCCAAACAGGTCCCTACCCCAAGGTCTTTGTAACGCTGAAATTCACAGCTTCCCCCCCCCCCCCCATTCACCTCTGCGGCAGGAAGCAAGACAACAAGTCTGCCATTTCTTCTCGCTTATCTTTGCCAGGGGAGTTTTGGGGGGTGGGGGGGGTACATAACTAAGGTCTCCGCAACTAAAGTCCAGAGTATGCTGGCTGCACTGCTCCCTAGAATCTTAATGATTCTTTATCTTTGGTCACTCATGCCGGAATGCAATGTGTAGAAATGGTTTTGTAAATCATGCAAAACTCATAAGGAATGCTGCACACTCACATCCCTATAGCCTCTTAACTTAGGAGAGATCTCAGGGTGAAAATAATGCCCTGTACTTTACATCTGAGTTCTGAAGCATCTTCGCCTTCCGCAGAGAATGACACACTGAAAGGTTAAGCGCTACGGTACATATAATTTGACACCATGCACATACAAAAAGTACGGGCCAAGCCAGTGACCCATAACCCTATGACACATGCACACACATACCAGCCCTTCTTACTTGGCTACAATCCAAATGACTCAGACCATATGGTTGTGAGAATTAAAAAGTAGAAAAAAAAATTAAAACCAGACAGATCCAGATGTAGCGGTTCAGAGTGGCCAGAGGGACAAGAGGAAAGATCATGCATGAGAAAGGCAGCCAACAACCCCCTTTTCAGGCAGAGAGAACAGTTACACAAAGACACTGGTAGAGAGCGGGAAAAAAAACAAGTCGACACTCAAGCCTCCAGCTGGGCTCAAAATTATTTTATTTCACCAATCTAAGCTTTAAGAACAACTGTTTACTAATATTTTGAATGCTCTCCAAAGATATAGCTATGTTACCATTGAGGGAGTTGCTAATTTAAACTAAGGGCATCTGGTACAGGAACATGACTTAATGGGAACACTCTGTCCACTAGCGGCGTGCCGAAAAGCACTGCTGGCAGACGACAGCATACTAATCGCGGCTACTCCCCACTTGGAAGCGAGCCACAGAGCTGACTGCACCATGCAGGACTTGGCCCACTGACGGAGGTGGGTCATGGAGTGTAATTACACACAATGCCCCAAAGCATTTCAGGTATTCGTAGTCCTCTGGGCGCTGGTTGGTGGGGTGGGGGTGCATTTTTGCTCCTCACCAAAACAGCGCTGGAAGCTGATCCAGCAGTCTGTGCTGGAGTCGTTGCCCGTCCCCCCCCCCTGGATTGTGACGTCAATGGCCGTTTGCAACAATAACAAGTTTGAGGAACCAATGGTTTCGAAAAAAACCCGGCCTGCAACAGGCTTCCAGTTCTCCCCTCGTTGAGAACACAGTGTACCTACAGCAGCATGCGAGGCCTATACATATCCATGCATCTAGAACAAACACACGTTCTATTTTCGGCAAGGCAGTAATATTTGTTACACGAAAGCAATTTTAGTAAGTTCCTTATTTAAAACCCACTAAACACAGCCACAATACGAAATACATATAAAACAATGTGGGGAAAAAATAAAAACGGGGCATATTCTCCACAGTACCGAGCCCCTGTATCTCAGAATAACTAGCACACAGGAAGCAGTATTGTGGTTCTATAATCGGATTCGTAATCAAAGGTACAAACCCTGGGGTGTATGCCACTAACGAAGACAGCATGCAAGTTTTCAGTTAATAAATATCCAGTTAAGTGTGAAACTATGCAAATCACTCTGGATAAATAGGTTCGTCACACAATTGTGAAAGATAAACTATTTAAGCTGCAGACAGCCAGGCCTCGAGTGGCGAGGGTTCCGCGGCCAAATGGTCAACAGACTTCTGCTGCCCAGTAACCCGAAGCAGCTCATATATAGTAGAATAATATCAATTAAAAGGAAACCCGGGTTGCAACTCATTCAGGCAAAGTAAACGGATGTGGCAAAGCGGATACCTTTGATGAAATAAATCATTTTAAAAGACTCGACCGTATTGTAATGCACCCAGTTTCACGCTTTAGAACGTTATTCAGAATATTTCTGGCAAAAAAGAAAAACAAGTGCAGTTTGTCCCCCGTCAAGAACAACACATGTCCACCGTTGTCATAAAGGGACTGTCTGTTGAACAACATCCTGCAACGATCAACATCTCCATATTTTTGCTATTTGCTCAGATCGAAAAAAATAGGTTCTTAAAAGATAATTAAAAAAAGCGAACACGTGCCTGACTGTTCTGCCATTATAATCATTCATTTACCTAATTAAATCTTTAATACATATAATAATAGTCAAAATGCATATAACCAGACCATATCACGTCTAGACACATGCCGAAAGAACAACCATTTTATTTTTCGTTGTTACACCGAAAAAAACTGTTAGACATTCTGCGGCATATTTCAGATATGGTTCACTGGTGGCTACAGAAAATAACTTCATGTAGGTGAACAATTTGTACTACTTCTAAACAAATGTATTAAAAACACAATTACCACGCAACTAACGATAATTCGGCATATAATTTACCACATTTTGACACTATGTTTATTATCAACTGAAAACTGCAAAATGTAACATTTGTAACGTCGTTACGGAAATTGCGACAACCCCAACGATTTTGCATCTTTGACAAAAAAACTTTTTTTTTTTTTACACATCGAGCAACACAATCTAATGCAAACTCCGTCATAATTTGAGATCAATCGGCACTACTGTGCAGTCCTTCGAGACAAACATGTAACGAATGAGACAATAACGCTGTACTAATACAACCACCACTGTTACGCAACATAATGTTGAATAAATAGTCGCACTGTACAGTATATGAATATTACGGTAATAACCCGCATATTTTACCTTTTCCTATCCGTTTCCATTTGCGTTCCGCTGGAAGTACTCGAACACGTTTCTTCTTGCAGGACAGATTGTTATTGTTTAGGATGGCCGCATCCCAAATGCCAGCGCCTGCGTGCATAGTGCGCATGCTCACAAAACGCCCCAATTACCGGAGGGTTTCCGATCAAAGAAATCACATGTTACATAGAATGGCAACCCTCGAACGAGAGGACCCCCTAACTGAAGAAAAATACGTTATTATTATTTTTTTATTAAGAAACTTGATATTATTTTTTTTCTGTTGATCATAAAGGCAAATGTTGTTCTAGTTTTATGTATCTCACAAGTGCATTATAACTTCAGTTTCAATCTTTTGCAGTACAGGACATCGTGTGCCACGTTTCTCCAGCACGACTGTACGTCCGCTGCATGAAAAATCATCAGCTCTAAACCACTCGTAACTAAGCAGGAGAAGTACCCCTGGAGAAATTGTTACGATTAAAATAGCCTTTCCCGTGGACTCTGGGTACAAGCACGTGTGGGGAACACAACCTAACAAAGATGTCAGCATGACACAAATAAAAAACAACAGCCGCAGAATCTGAATTCTTTTATCGCCAGAAAGTAAGCGGCTTTTCTGGGTGCACTTAGGCACCATCTTGACGCCTGAGAAGGTGTTCCTCTCTGGAATGTCATTTCTATGAAAATGTCTCATCAGTTTGTTTCGCCTCTAGTCGTTCGGACAAAGCGTCCTAATTCTTGGCGTTATGTAAATTTTCGCTCTGTTGACAGGAGGGTCATATTTCATTTTAAACCATTCTGCTTAAAATCTTAAGTACTGCTATAAACATCACATACACATTTGAATCCAGAAAATAACTTACTACTCATTTTTATAACCCAGCTAGAAATCTATAAGGCTGTTCAGCCATCAGAAATCAGCCGAATTACAACATCCTCAATCATTGCGGTTGTGTTATGAAATATTATTTAGCACTATACAACGTAGAATATAATAATTATGGTATTATTAAAAAACATGCCAAATACCCATGATATATAATCATTACAATGTAATCATTACAATGTAATCATTATAATGTAATCAACACAATGTAATCAAACTACATGAGTATGTATTTGCACCTTATGTTAGCCTAAGAGTTTCTGTTAGTTACTTTTTGTTGGCCCTGAATGTATGAATATCCACCTTTATTAGTGTTATACCTTATCACTAAGTTGAAGGACAAATATATCAACCCTTTAGTTCAGGGGTGGCCAGTCTTATCCGCAAAGGGCCGGTGTGTATGCAGGTTTTCGCTTTAACTCCTTAATTAGATTACTAATTAGAGGACTGATTGGCTGAAGAGTCCTCACACCTGGGTTTCAACAGCTGACCTACAGGTTATCCCAAAAACCTGCATACACACCAGCCCTTTGCAGATAAGATCGGCCACCCCTGCTCTAGTTAGTCAATCTGCAACAGGCTGAATCTGCCAAGGTTTACTACTGAAGGAAGGGATTCTCCTGAGTTCACCAAAAGTCCACGGCTGAGCATTTTTAAAACACCAACTAGAGATGGTCATGCCACCATTATGTTCGGCCGAGGGACCAAACAGTAAAAGAAATGATGGACAAACTTATCACCAAGGGGTGTGGATTAAGGGAGGAAACAATGATTGAGAATGGTTGAAGGAATGATGATGCTCAAGTGACGAGATATTGTTAAATGATAAGAACTTGTATAAAAAATAGTGTAAAACAGTATTGGACAAACTCCTGCAGGGTGTCAAGGTTTAGCGTTCAGTAGCCATAGGGTGGAAAATGTAAGCCCAGTCCTTAGAAGGGGTTTACATAATGGGCGGCCTGCATACACTTCATATGCTTTTTTATACGAAGCAAAATGTGGCGCTCCAAGTACGTTTGAGAAAACCCTGAAGAGAAAAGCTTCTTCTGGTAACAATTTTTCGTCTTATCTGTTTTCTGTAACTGAACCAAATAAAAATTGCACAAATCTGGGGCCTGTTCTGGAAATTCAGCGCAGGGCATAAGGCAGGTGACAACTTAGATGAGACAGCAACCATCCATTGCAGGACTCTGGCATGTATGCAGAGAAATACTCACTGAATTACACCAGATAATTATCATTTCATCTTCATGAGTGTGCTTTTGGTTTGTGGCAGGAAGTATTTATGAAAGCAGGCAGGGCGCACAAAATCTGTGCAGTACCCATAAATTGTTACAACCTACCACCACTCTTTGAAAAACTTGGAAACTTTATTGAATATGTAATGCCACAGATCCAACAGGGTGCTTCGAGGAAACCTTAAATGCGAAATGGGCTTGTTGTTTTCCTGATGGCGCTCAGTACACGTACGGCACCAGCTTGTAAGGCACGCGGCGGCAGTACTCTCGCCAGGCTGCACCGTGTTTGCTGCTGCACGCCTTCTCGATCTCGGCGGCCCGGCCCCGCAGCAGGTTGGTGCATTGCAGGGCTGGCAAGTACGGCAAGACGCTAGCAAAGCCTGAAACATACAATAGGTCAGTCTCCCACTCATTTTCAATAAGGCATGAAAAATGAATTTCATTGACTAGGCCTAGGTCTTATTACAGTATCTGATGTGCGACATTTACTAGAAAATTATAGTACTTATGTACATTTTTATGCCTGTGTTTGCAACAAATGACTATGTTTAGTTATGGTCAGCTTGGCTAGGCTATGCTAGGGTAGGCTAGGCTAAGTTTGAATGGTGTGGGAATCTGACCAATTTTCATTTATGTAAGTAGCTGACAAATAGTGTATTTGCGTAAGTCGAGGAGTGTCTGTATCTGAATGATGCATTGGAATGAAAATTGAGAAAGTGGAGGCCTTTCCTCAACTGTAATACACGTTGTAGCATGTTGTGGTGTTACGTGGTGCAATGGTGACAAAGACCCGACGCTAAAAATCAGTAGAGTGTCTCACCGCAGGGCAGACACCAGGCCAGGGTCATCAGGATGTCTCCCAAATAGTTTGGGTGGCGCACCCAGCCGAACCAGCTAGACACTAACAGCTTTCTCCCTGAAGGGCTGGACAAGGTCTCAAGGTCTGTGTGATGGAGGCAGGTGTTACGTGACCCGGAGGATGTTCTCACAGAAGTTTGGATAAGATGACAGACATACAATACATACGAGCAAATGCAGGGTCGTTGGGATTTTTACGGAATCCGTCCTTCTGGCTGTTAGATAGGTAATACACAATGAAGCCAATTCCTGTAAGACAACGAAGAATGGGGGATTGATTTGGCTGAGAATGAGGCCCATTTATTTGTTTGAAATAATTGCCTAATGAACAGAAGACATGTATTTTCAGAAGGAAAAAAAAGATTAATCAGGATTAGGAAAAGATAGTGACTTGTTGGAAAGGACTCCTACCAAAGATCAGACAGATCAATGTCACTGCAATGGGGTTGAGGTGAGTAGGCCGATGCAGCAGAAAATAACCAGGAACACTGGAATAAAATGGTATCCATATATATTCTCCCAGAATCATCAGAAATCCAATGCCATCCTCTGTGTATTCTTTCGTAGGCAAAACAGATTCCTATTAAGAACAGAAAATATGATTAATTTGAAAATGAACTTCAAATCCCAAAATCAGCAGCGTGCAATGCCATTTAGATACTCAAATAAAGTAATCAGCTGCATGAATGTGTACAATTCGTCTAGGTAAAAGCGTTGACTAAACAATAATGGCAAAATAAAATATCCTGGCAACAGTTTAAACATGGAGCTAATGAAATGTTTCATTGTCAGTGCATCATGTTCTCATCTTCAAAGACAAGAAAAGATGTTGAAACATTCCTCAATGAATTGTCATGTAACGTTTAAAGTTTAATTTAATGAGCGCCCTGTCCACTATGACGCAGTACACATAAAAACTGCCATAACCCAAAACACAGAACTATGGTGAACTTACCATACTTGCTTGACATAAAGAGCATATAAAACATTTGTTTAAAAATTTAGTTTTGTACATTAAGGCACTGTACAGAAATAGAAACATGGAGAATTTGATATTTTCCGTTTGCTTCATATTTTTTAAACATGGAAGCTGGACAGCGGACAAATATTTTGTTGGTTTTAGTTCAACCCCGTATGAAAGCTACACATGTGACATCCCTGATAAGAGAAACCTGGAGGGTTTATTAGAGTAATAATAAAAAAAATCATCTTGAGACATTAGGCTTTGTTCATTTCTTCATATGTTTTCTGTGTAATGAAGGAGAGGGAGAAGGCAGGGAACACAGAAAAGAGGAATGTGCCCATGAATGAAAAAGGGTCATCACCTCATCGATGAGGAAGTCGAGAATGTAAATCATCTGAAAGATCACGACAAGCAGCAGCGGCGGGGAGGGCCAGCCCCGCTCCTCAATCTCCGTCAGCAGGTAGCAGATGTCCACCAGGGCCTTGCCGGAGAGAAAAATCATTTGCAAGAACGTGGTCAAGCAGAAAGACTCCCCAATGTGCTGTTCAGCTGTTGCAGAATGTAAATATCTAAGCTGAGAGCCCTGTGGTCCGTGCTGCGGGTGAAGCCACCTACCCATCCGATGAACCCGATTCTGACCATGACGAACAGCTTCATATCAATCCCACCGATGGATGGGTCTCTCTCTCTTCCCAAAGCAAACGCCTGCAGGAAGTTACCTGGCAGCAGCACCATCGTAGAGGTCGTAAGAGGGGCTGGCCAGACGTGTGTGCGGGTGTCATGTACACAAAACTAAGGTTCATGGACTTTCTTTGATCACATACCCTTATGGCCATAGTTTACCAGCTGTTGTGGGCGAGCCCTGAAGGAGCGCAAGTACAGAGCGATACTGAGCAGCAGGGACACGGCCGCGCAGGCCATCACCAGCTGTGGGACTTGGCCGCTGATCATCGACGCCCGAAAAATTCCACGCTGCCACAACGCAGCCAGGAGCAGCAGCGTCACAGATAGGGCGTGCAGGCCTGGGACAAATCGTAAAAGTCAGGCTGATCAAAGAATCTGCATGTGCCATATTTACCGTTAAAATCCAATGAAAGTTTTTGAACCCCTCATACAATTACAAAAATTCTACCATAAAATGTATTTCATAAGAGTCATTCCTAAACTGAAATTATGGGGGTTTATATTTTTCCGTACACTTTGTTTTAGAGGAAAATGAGCATGTAGTAATATCAAATTAATTAAGTAAATCAAAAATTATTTTGTTCCTAATCTGAACCTGAACATCTCTGAACTGTTCTTTTTGGACATGAAGCAAAAACAACCTTCTTGGTAAAAATGCATTACTGCCCATTGCTAAATATAACTCTATCCCTACTGGCAAGCACGGTGGTGGAGATATCATGATCTGTGTTTTTTTATACTTTTTTTTGGACTTGGAGGAATCAAAATCAATAAGAGAACAATGCATTCTGAAGTGTACCAGAATATTCTTGAGCACAATGTAAGGTCATCAGTCTGTGAGTCACTAAAAGTACGTGTTCCAACAAGTCAATGATCTGTAGCATTCAATCAAATTTACAAAAGAATGGACTGACTAAGTCAAGGTCCTGTCCAATTGAATCAAGATGCTTTGGCAGGACCTGAAGCAGAGAGTGTTCAAAACACCCCCACATACTGTATCTCCATTAGTTGTGTAAGAGCCAATAATCAAATTTTAAAAGTACAGAGTGGGTAGTGTGTTGGTTGCTGAGTTGAGGAATCTGTGTCCCTATCTGGAAGGCTGTGGGTTCAAATCCCATGGCTAGTAGAGTAATCCTATTTCTGTTGGTAAAGGAATGGCCCTTATAATAACTGGTCCAGGGAAACACTGACCCTGTCATCTGACTCCATGTTTACGGACTCTGCTAAAAAAAAACAAAAAAACGATTTTCTTACCATTCATACTGTATTTTATGCATCTTCCATCATGTCCCACTTTGCCTTCAATTACCTGAATAGAAAGTAACAAATAAATATATTTCACAATAAATGAAGGTTGCACTGCAATTCGTCCTGTTCTGAATGTTCCCTGCCTATGCTACACTGGGTTAGAAGATCGGTCGATAAAAGGCATCTTAGAAGGTCATGGCCATTTATAAGACCACTTCTCCATCCTATAAGAGTGAGCCCCACCTTTTCCTGTACCTAACCCCCACCTTGTCACATTTCTCACGCCCGTGCTGACCCTGAGGCATGGGCTGCTTTGCGTTTCCTTCCCAGAGACGCCTCGCCCTGTTTCCATTCCATTTCCATCTCTCGGTGCTGCCACACAAAGTTCCATCCTGTCCTAACATCCTATCCTCCACCGCCCTGGACTAGAGTCACTGACTCCCTCCTCTACTGCTGAACAAAGAGAACCTTCCCCCCTCCCTCCCCCACCCCACAGGGATCAATAAAGTTCTATCTTATCTTATCTTTATGTTACCTCTACAGTGTCTCTTAATCTGGGAGAAGGATAGCACCTTCCCCAGCAGGGGGGGGGGGGCACTGCCATGGCCTACTCCTGTACCCAGTCCCATGGGAGGCGGTTATCTCTGATTTGAATAAAAACTGAAGCTGGCCTCCAATTTCCCACAGTCTGCAAAGCAGCTCAGCCCTGCCATGTCAGTGCCAACCGTAATGAAGCTGTTTATTGTTAGATGTCATATTTTAAGCCAGGATTTTATTACTTTTCCCTTTGCTCATTTCAAGAAAGGAATTTTACGAAATTCACAAGTGTTGTTTCATGTATCTTGGGGGAATTTTTAATGGTTCTGCAATTTATTATGTTTTTGTATTCAGTTGACCATCAAATCAATAACACTTAACTGAGCTGTTTCTATTTTTACTAGCAGTTAGACTTTCTAGAAAGGACTTCATATATTACAAAGTGCAATACATTAGTTTGGCTTGTTTGGTTTAAAAAATATATATTTTTAAATTAACGCGTCTTACTCTGTTTTAGCTAGTTATCGGCTATTGTAACTTTAAAAATGAAACTATTTCTAAATTATATTTGAAGCAATTATACTAGTGCCCTAAAAATGAAGACATTTTATTTTATTTGAACTGTAAATACAATGTCTCTCTAAAAGAAAAAGAAACAAATAGTAGAGAAATAAAATAAATTTAGAAAATAAAATTTTATAGATTTAATCACACAACCTAATTAAGCTAGCCCAGAGGACCAGCCATGAAAACAAAGTTTGCTGAAAACAGAAAAGACCTAAAAACTATTTTGGATATGGGAAAACTTAAATTCTACAATTTTAGCTATTCATCAGCATCCAAATGAATAAAAAAGTATTTCAAAAAAGGCAAATTATTGCAGCATCAAAAATTATGTGGACTTTGTACTGGTCTGTTGTGGTGAAAAGAGAAATGAGTGGAAAGGCAAAGCTGTCGATTTGCAGGTTCATCTACGTTCCAACCCTCGCCTATGGTCACGAGCGCTGGGTAGTGACCGAAAGAATGAGATCACGGATACAAGCGGCAGGAATGAGCTTCCTTCGCAGGGTGTCTGGGCTCAGCCTTAGAGACGGGGTGAGGAGCTCAGACATTCGGGAGGGACTCAAAGTAGAGCCACTGTTCCTCCACATCAAAAGTAGCCAGCTGAGATCTGAGATGGGGAGGTGATTTCAGGCATGTCTAACAGGGAGGAAACCCTGGGGCAGACCCAGGACATCCTGGGGAGATTATAATTCTCAGCTGGCCTAGGAACGCCGCGGTATTCCCCCAGAGGAGCTGGAGGAGGTGGGTGGGGAGAGGGAGGTCTGGGCATCCCTGCTTAGACTGCTGCCCCCGTGACCCGACCCCGGATAAGCGGAGGACAATGGATAGACGGAGGGAAAAGTTTAAGTGAACTTATAGCATTAAAACATCAAACTTATTACAGAATAAAGTAATACATATAAGATTTTTTGAAACATTCTAGTAGAGTATGTGTACATCCTTAAAAATTATTTTTAAGTAGTAGAAATGAAGTTTTTCTTGTAAGATATTCAAGAAGATATTCGATGCTAGTTTTGACTCACCTTACCAAATGGAAGGCAGTAAAGCACCCCCTGGAGGACAGTAAATGTCACTACAACCTGTAGAGCTCCCCAGTCCCACAGTTTTGTAATTCCGCTGCCGAGTAACAGCCAGGGTTCTGAGGGAGGTCTGCATCCCTCCAGAATTAGCAGCAACGCCACAGTAAGAAACGTGCACAAAAGCAAAAGGACTGAAACACAAAGAGGCACAATCAGAAAGCAACACAGAATTTCCAAGAGAAATATTAGGAACACAGTATGCATTCCATATTATTGAATTAATATAAATTATTAAAATATGGTTGTACATGAACATATCCTGAACTCACAAGCATTGTTCCAGACATTGTGTTCTTCATTTTTTGGAGTAGGTCTGTTGTTTTTCACTCTTTCCAAGCTCTCTTTAGTGTTGGTGCAGTGAGGGACAGAGATCCCATTTGCCTTCAATAATAAGACCAAATTATATGATAACATTCAGGATTCAAACCCCAAACCTTGAAGGTATGAGGCAGTATGGCCAATCACAGAGCCACCATGCTGAGCCCTGACAGCTCATAATAAATTTTTATAATTATATTTGTTCATGCAGCATATGTACACTTACTCACGAACAGGGGTATTGGACTTTTAAACCAAGATATAAATTGTTAGTGGATGTTTTGACATGTGAAAATCCAAACATCAAAGGTTAATATAAAAATTAGGGATTGATATCTTGCCTCACCTGTTTTAAAGATGTCGACTCTTCCATTGCAAAAGAAAACGTAATGCCTTCCTAAAAACACAATGAAGTTCAAACATTTCATTCAAAGGAGAATGTATCGTGGCCACTTTATTAGGTACACATAGCGTGTACCAGACAGGACCCACATTAGCCTCCAGAACCATTTTAAGAGCAGGCAAGTTCAGAAACTTTTTTGCATTTCTCCATTGGCTGGCTGCTTCTTGTTCATTACATTATTCTCATTATTCTCACACCAGTAGTGGAGGAGGTGGGGTTCATCAGCCCCCGGGCTGGTCACGGCAGGAGGTCCACTGCAAAAGTTACCAAGGGGAAGCCCCCACTCCTTCCTGGACGGCAAATTTGACTGAGTGCCCCTTTTGTTGACTGATGATCACGCAAAATACACAACAATTTACTGAGAACCTTCCCCGCAGACCTAAGAGGCATTCCTGAACGCAAGTCGCGGTTTACAGGTGAGAAAAGTGTGGAAAGTACACTAAAGCTGTTTGTAACAAGTTTACCTTTAACAAATGTTATATTCTTGGAGTTGTGTCCAATTTTAATTTTGATTAAAAGTTTTAATAAGCTTTTTATAGTGCATGTATGTAACAACACGGTAAAGCTGGACATAATGTGACGTTTATTTAAGGTAATGAAATTTTAAGACTACCCAAAAACCACAGTATTGGCACAGATAATTTAATACTGTCTAATCTATTTCTCTTAATAGTAATCATCTGTTAGGCATAAACATATTTTTTAATTTATGTAGGCCCTGTTAGGGGAGCCGTTAACAATGGCAGCAGGTTCGAATATAAAAGATATAGACAAAGTAGGTCCTAAGAAACTTCTAGAAGAATCTAATGGCATTTAGTAGATCGTATTCAATTTTGATTATATTACATTTGGGCATCAACCACGACTGCATGTCTTTTCATTTCCTTTTAATAATGGATCAGAACAATATTGCAGTTTCTACGAACAAAATTGTATCAGAATATTATCAGTACTACATATAATACAATTTCTATATGCATTTCAAGAGACATTGATTTGTGTCTGAAAATGTGTTATTCATTTATTCATTCTAAAGATAAACCAACCCTGAATGGCAATCCACCGATATTCCTAATGCTGATGTCCGGATAATTATCTTAATGCCTGCACTCCATCAAAATCAACTCTTGGAAGTTTGCTCAAAAGCTGAAAAGTTTTCAAAGATCCGTATCTTTTGTCTCTTGCCTGCATGTTCGTTCACGCCACTGCAGACATGCATATTGACACTTACAGACATGAAGAAACAAACACAAGATTTCCCAAAAACAAAATACTAGTTGTCCAGTCATTACGTATTTGCTTACCTGCTGCTGATTGAGGTCCAGTGTTCCCAGGCGGTAATTTCAGTGCCTCTGTTTCAGGCGATACCAGATAGCACAAATGGCCCAGAGAGATATAGACTGCCCAGTTCACAACCATCAATTGATGCAACAACTGGTGCAAGAGATTGCTAAATGCTCAACGTTATACCACATTGACAGAGAGGAAAACATTGCCATTTGTGACATGGTTATTGTACTCATTTAGCCGTCCCATTATGAAAATGGAAGTTCCTTAAAAGTTACTGGTCTCCATACATTGATTGAAGTTAATTTCATGTGACACTGTAATTCTCAAAATCCAGTAGGCTATTATGTTCTTAACATAATTTTCCATACAATTTTATGATCTTTATTGAATATACACAGTATATAATGAATAGGATTGAGATGAACTTTCGCTGCGATAGTGGAAACATTGTAGCATTCAGACATTCAAAAAATTATAGAAATAATAAGGGACAAAAAACAAGACACTCAATCTTCTGAGATCTCAGGGTTAACGACAATATTTAATTGCCAGGAAAAAAACCAGAACAAACCAGAACTAGAAGTCACCCTTTTGCAGGAAACATGTGCATTTCCCACTGGTTAGAGAATGTTTGCATTAGAAATGGACAAAATAGCTACCAAGCAGTACGAAGCTCTGTAGGCAGTGGAACAGCACATTCAGAACACATCGACAGTCACACAGAACTGTACCTGTACAGTAACTGTACAGCAAAGTAAAACCTCATCCCACATAACAAAAAAATAAAATAAAGATATCATAGCAATGTGTCTTTCAGGGGTAGCAACAATTAGCTAGCTAGCGATACGATAGCAACAACTAAAAAAATGCATTACGATGAAGTGCGTGCAGGTGGAATTGCTCAAGTTCGGCTAAATTAAGTATGCGTTCACCTTACACGTTTCTTGTAAGACAAGTTTGGTCATCACCAAAAATAATGAAGGAATTACTTTGGATTTCATTTCTATTTTTTACATTTTGTTAATCGTTTACCAAAATGAGGACCAAAGTACACTAAACAAAAAGAATTTTGCTTACAACAGTCATCTCTTGCTGACAGCAAACTCACGTCATTGGTTTGAAGCTAGATAAATAAACATATCAAAGATATTGAAAGAAGAGCATACATTTAATTCCTTTTAGCCTTTTTTCCCAATCCAACAGCTCATATAATGTGTCGTCAAAAATTGTGTAAGACACTTATCAGAGCTACCCTGTTCAAGGAAGAGGAATTACTCTAACCAGTAAAGGTTGCAACACAAGTTTTCTAACTGTTCTCTTTTACACTTGGTCATCTAATTAGTGACAAAGGAACATAATTCATTTAAACCACAGAATAATTAGTAGAGTTAATAGTTTTAATAACAGATTTTCATATACAAACATGTGTCTCTGCCACTTCATTACTTCAGTGTTACTGTGAGTAAAATGCACACCGTAATACAAAAAAATCATACATGCTACAGATGAGTTGTATATTGTTAGAAGGAAAAATAAAGAAATAAAATATTTGTTCCTCATTACACTAAATGGTGAGATGTCATTCCTGCACTAATTGAAAAGTAAAGAGGATAATATCACATTTTAGGGGTAGCCAACAATGTGTATCAAAAAGATTGGAGTAGAAAGATTTAGTGGTTGATCTGGCTCTCTACTCAATTGCACATAGACCTACAGAACATACAGAGTACTCTTCTAGTTTACCACAAACATCTACGTTGACCAGGCAGGCTGAATTGTCACTTTATCACTACAACTTGCAAGACTGATTCATTTTCCTGTTGACTGTGTTCTGGTTTGTCATTAGAATACCTTCTAGTAAAACCAAGACGGTCTGAAATGTTTTGTCCTAAGAGGTTTGCTGGGGAAGTGGAGAAGATACACACCGTGCTTAGAATGATTGGTAAACATTGAGCATTGACTGTGCACATTTCCTGTCAGATTGGGGCGTCGCAAAGTGGCTGCCACAGTGCTAGACTCCCAGTCCAACAGAAAGTCAATGATTCAAGTGTAACATTTTGCAGGAGGAATGGTCAAGGAAAGAATGCAATGTGTACAGAATTCTGGTATGTAGCTGCGTTCAATTTGACTGAACAGCACTGTAAGTCCCTTTATATAAGCATAGCAGTCAAGAAAAGTTTACTTTGTATGCCATTATTATGTGTGTCACTCACATCATGCTTGGAAATCCAGGATTCACAGGTCTCGAAACATACTACATATTTGCTTTAATGAATATGACAGTTATTACACACAGACACTATTTCTTAAATTCCCTAAATGCAAACATTTAATTTAACAGTGTTGCTATATACAATATAGGATCTTAATATATTAAACATTTTGCTTCCTCTTTAACTCATTATCTTGATACATCTAGTCCTCTTTATTTATAGGGTATTCTGAATATGTACAATATAAATTACTACAGTCTGTTAGTTTAAAATAAATAAAGTACAACAGTCGTGGCTTTTGTGGTGTTTGAAAAGGAAACACTGTGGCCCGACCCAAAGCTCCAGGAAAGGATGGTAGTCTGTGCTTCATCCTGTAGTCTTTCTGAAGTATTAAGGACCAGACAGGAGGGCTTGGATGAATGACACGGGGCGGGACACCATACTGATCGACAGCCGCCATTGGCTCGTGCTGCGCTCATGGGCCGAGTTCCGTATCCTAAGTCCACCAATCAGGAGCGGGGGAGGGGCATGTGATACGTACAGTGTTCTATCTCCAGCTATACCACAGTGCCACTGGGAGAGTTCCCATTCTGTGCTGTCAAGTTCTGGGGAGGTTACAAGCAAAGGGAAAGATAGTGAGACAGAGATACAGGGAGATACAGAAAGAGAGAGAGAAAAAGAGAGAGAGAGAGACAGACGCAAGAGCGGGAGAGAAGGAAAGTTATAAAGCTGTTCACATCCACTGTGAGAAATGAAGACGTTCCATCACGTAGACTGTCAGACTCACCGCTTTGCCAGGCCGCGCCCAGGTACAGATGAGGCCCTCCTGGCAGGCAGTGATGATGCAGTCGTCCATGAACACGAGCACAGTCAGTCGCTCGTGGGCGATCTTCTTGCACACCAGCGGCTCCAGCAGCGGAACCTCGTGCATACGCGGGCACAGCGTGGTGCCCAGGACCTTGGTGGCGTCCAGGCGGTTACTCCGTGGCGCCATGTTGATTTTGTCGTTGCTTTTGCTGATGTTGCCCAGGCTGTGGTAGCGCTTGTGCTCCTTCTCCGCCCCCCCGCTGCCCCCGCCCAACTTGTCCGACTTGCGCTCCTGCAAGGACAGCGTGGCGAAGCGGCCGATGCTGAAGGGAGTGATGCCGCTGCCTCCGCTGCCACCGCCGTCGGTGCCGCCCTGACCCTTGGAGGCGTTGGCAACTGCGGGGTGGGGCAAGGAGTTGGAGCGGGAGAGGGACCGGGGTAACGGGGGAGGCTGGTGAGGGTGAGTAGGATGAAGGTGGCCTTCCCCGGTTATACCGCCTCCACCTCCGCCCAACGTATTACTACCTCCGCTGACTGATGGCGGGATGGTGGTGCTGAAGGTGTTGGTGAGGGCGCGCGACAAGGGCAGGCGGGGGTACAGCACATCGTCTGTTAAATCCCACAGGCAGAATTGCGTATCCTGTCCGACTGAGCCGAAACGATAGGTGACGGAGGTCGTTCCGCCCTTGGAGCTATGCCGGGACAGGCGGGACAGCGTGCTGCTGGTGCGTACCCGGCCGAAGTGTGGCGCCCCCTGCAGGTCCTCCTCGCTGCCGCTCAGCTCTGTCGGCTCCTCGTCTTCCAGGCTGGTGGTGAAAGGATCGAAGGCTACCACGTTAACCCAGGACTTGTGGCCGTGGCCTCTGGCTACAACACGACTCTCGGCGAAGGACCAGACGGTCACCAGGTCGTCTTCACCGCCTGTAACCAGGTACTTGCCATCGGGACTCCAGGAGACGCACAGAAGTCCCCCAAAGTAGCTCTTCATGACACCCTGCAGTTCCATGGAGTCAAAGTGGAACACTCGCAGACATCCATCTTGGCCTACACATGCAACATGGACGCCATCAGGAGAGAAGGCAAATTCATTGAGTCCCCCTTCTCCCACCGCCCAACGAAGCAGCGGGTTGCGTGGCGTTTTCGTCTTGCAGGCGTAGACGGCAAAGCCGTCCCCCTGGCGCAGTAGGGAGTACTGGGGCGCAGCCGTGCCACAAGGGTGCTCCAGGTTGTACAGGTAGAGGTGCCCGCTGGCATGAGAGGCCAGGAAAAGTGTCTCCGATTTGGGCAGCCATTTCAGACATGTCACTTTGGACTTGTCTATTAACCTCTGGGCAGCCGATGTTCAGGGAGTGAGGAAGACAAAAAGTTAAGGTAAGCATCTGAGATACTTCACATCCAAGAATCCGCATTCATCCTCATGACTCTGACCATGAAAAGTGTTTAGAAGATGGATAGATGGATGGATGAAATTTGGATTTAATGGGTCATTTGATGGGAAATTAGGGTAATGTTCAAAAATCTGTGTGAAACTGTGTATGTTACAGTCACATAGATGGTTTAATTCCCCACTAAAGATTCCAGATTTTAAGTAGTATTTCAAAGTTCAATGCACTGAATTTATATGATTACCATAATAGAATTATTTATGTGACAAATATCATTTCATATTTTTCCATATTCATTATACTGGATACTAGTATTTTAGTAGTACTTATTTCAAACAGTGAATCTTCTGAAATATGGCCCATTTAGTTGGCTTATAATGGAAAGCAAGTTAACCAACTTAATTTTGAGGTGCAATATATAGCGCATGTGCATTCTTTTGGAATTTGGAGATCTTCATAACATTCTTGTACAACATCCTGAGATAACTCAAAAGGTCCAAACCAATCAGAACCATATGGAATATGAATGAACAATTTACATGTAGATGAAGAACTAGCTATTAAATTATTTGACAAAGAACAGCACTGAAGACTTCCATTACAACTGTCAACATTAACATGTTATTTGTATATCAGCGATTCTCTGGACACTTAATCAGCCTCCTAGAAAAATCAGTTTTTCTGTGGTAGTGTTTCCCAATCCGGTCCTCGGAAACCCACAGACAGTCCACGTCCAAGTCATGTGCCACTTAAAGTCATGGAAAACTGCAGTAACTGCCAAGAACATATTACCAAAAAAAGGTCCTTGCAGTTGCAATATAGTGACGTACAGTGGGGTGGACAAAATAACAGAAACATCTAACAAAACATCTGTCAAAGACCTGATGCGAAGCAGCACCAAGCCTTTGGCTTTCAGAATAGCTTCAATCCCTCTTGGGATGTCATGCAAATCCTGAACTTTTGTTTAGTGTGTGATGGGACCACTTTTCAAGCAGAAAAGCCTCTAGTTCTTTGAAGGACGAAGGAGGTGTGAGTCTCATTTGCACTCCGAGCTCCAGCAGTTACCATTTAAAGACGTTTAGATCTGGTGGCCAAGGATGTCACGGTGTTTTTTGAACACCAGAAACCACTCCTCAATTTAATAGTTTACACTGAGGCATTATAGTTTTGGAATATGGAAACATCTTGAGGGAATACAGATTGCACTACGACGCACCTTGCTCTGTAAAATGGCCTCATATTCACAGCATCATCTGACCATGTGACCCACACCGACACACGCTGTAGGTTGAAGGTATCTTCTGGCTTTCCATAACCGTCCCCCCCCCCCCCCCCCCCCCCGGATTTAGAGGAAGGAGTGAAATATGACTCATCAGGCCACAGTTTTTTCCAGTTACTCAGGGATCTTCATACCAGGCTACCCATCGTCAGGCATCGGTCCTTCATACAAACAGTTCCAAATGACGACCCGGCCACCAGATCCAGCTTTGTGGACCTCCCAGCATGCACTTCTGAGACTGCAGCAGAGCACTGATTTGCTTTTCTATTCATTTTTGATTCCGTACTATTGTGGTGTTAGCCACGTATTCCGTGATGTGTCTCTCCAGCTCATTCTGTTCCTATTCACTCCACATCCAGTCATGATTTCTGTGTCTGTTCTACTTGACAGATTAAATAATTTTGCAGTTACTGCACTCAATACACCAGCAATTCGGGCCCCTGTCTATTTGGCCTCTTCAGAACTCTATTGTCACATATGAAAGTGCTGATTTTCAGAGCTCTTTCATTGTCAACACATACTGCTAACTAGAGTCAAATCCAATATGACTCACCATTGTAGCCGTGATTTAATTGCCATTTAGTTACTGTAAATTTAATGTCCTTTTCACGTGATGTTTATTTTGTCCACCCTCTGTAAATCCTGTCTGAGATTTGCGCTACTGCAATGTCCCAGTTCTCCCACTTAGGAAGGCTTTATCACTTGGTAGAAATAACAATCACCTTTAGTGTATTACTATAGAGATTTGCATTGTGTTATTTTGCACTTTGCAGACCCTGTTATACAAAGAATTACTGTAGATGGTATACAGTTTTGCCATGTACCATATTATACACAAAAGGGTAATTTGGAGTCTTTCTGCATTAATCAACATCACTTGATTCACAGCATGAGTGTCTTTTTTTTAGCTTTTTAACCAAGCGTTTAAAGAAGCACGCCATGAAAATTACATCCTAGGTTTCCCCTATAAATATATCCTCTTATGTTCCCAATATGGTCAAACTGTTTTATTCTCCCTATTTTTTAACCCATTTAGTCTAACAGTCTGGAATGTTGAATTTATCACACTTCAGCACCCCCCCCCCCATGCATGCTAAGCAAACACAGGAGGGGTGAAACCCACCAGCCACCTGCTTCCTATCGGTCTGGACGCTGCTGGCTTCATCCAGGCACTTAACACACTTGGAGGAAAACGCTATTCTCCTGATTCCACCCGCAAAGGACCCCAGGTGACAGCAGAGCAACAACAGGGCGAAGCACCCAGCTGTCTGTGCCCCCCCCCCCAACACGAGAGCAAAAACACTGCGTAACACCAAGCCATCGTCACATAGCCTATTGACCCTAAGTCTGACACTCCTCGATCTGCACTGGATGCTATCTGTGTGCACCGAGCATTAAGGACCATTTGCATTGCATGTAAATACCAGTCAGCATTTTCAGTCTTATTTATATTGTAAGGACACGTAAGGAATGTTATGTGTGAAAATGAAAATATCACTGCCAAAAAAACCCCCCAGTGCAACACATAAAATGTACTTGGCAAAATGAAGCTTTTAATCCTGAGTCTGCATTCCCACTGTACCATCGAGGGAAATAACTGCAGTGTTTTATATCATTTTATTCCTTAAAGGGACTAATACTAGATCAAAGACTTGTGAACATATTAGCCCAATTTTGGCATCACTTCACTGACTTCCAATTCAGTTCAGAATCTATTTTAGAATTTTATTAATCACTTTTTAGGCCTTGCATGATCTAGCTCCAGAGCATGGGTGAATCTCAATATGCGTACTTGACCATACTTATGTTCTTGTGTACCCGTTTTACGTCATCTTCCATTGCTGAAGAACAGTTCCAGTTCTAAGAACAGAAGTACAGACTGGTAAAAATCCCTGGATGCTGGTCTTGCTCCGCCTCAGATATCAAAGATACATCAGTTGCATCCTCGCCAAACAAGACCAATCCCATGATTCATTGCGCCTCACGTTCATTCTTGGAAGGCAAATTAGAAAGACCAGTCTGGTCAAGACCACAAGTATGGCCTTTGCCTTCTTGGTATTGAGATTCACCCTATGCATCTGAATTGCTAGAACGCTATCAAAACCGCTACACCTTTAAGATCATCTGACCAAGGTTTACTTGCCGTTCCAAAGTCCAGACTAAAAACCCAAGATGCTAAAGTATTTTCGGTGATATTATTCCTCTGCTGATTCTGCCTTTTATGATGTAAAATGCCACTTGGCTTGAAAAGTGCTTTACAAATAAAGGTATTATTATTATTATTATTGACGTTAATGCAATAATATAAGCACCAACACATGTGCTGAAGTAAAGATATGGCATGCCAACAGACACAGTGTGTAAATCTTTCACACAGAAACATACACGCACCTCCTCATTGAAAAGCTTGCTAGTCTCCTTTTTGATTGGGTCCAGGTATTGAACCTGGCCGGCAGAAAAGCCCACAATGAGCGACACACTGTCGGCAGTGGCTGAGTACTGATTGAAGTCATGGCAAGTGGGCTGGGTCCCCTTGTAGATGCGTTTGTCAATAGGCTTGCTGAGGTCAACAGCCTGTGGAGGGAAACAATGTACCAGTAAGATCACATGCATATTAACATCAGACAGTCCTCAAAAGCCCTCAATCAGAACATATGCAATTGATTTATCAAATTATGAATCTTGTGGTTCAGAGATTTGTGTTAGAGGACACAAGATTTTTACACGGCTTTTATATAGAAAACTGAAAATCTGCTAATACTGCACTGACCGCCTGTCCACTTCCATCTGATTATTTAATTGCTGTTATTGATCTGAACTGGTGAGGACCTGAATATTTGTATAATACAAAAATCGAACGATGCCTCCTTTGGCAATTTGGTACTTCTGAAAATATTTAGTTTTAGGGATTGAAGCCCATCTACAATGTCAACTGTCAAGCCCCCCAGTACAGTTTAGTTTGCAGAAAGACCAAAATAACATTAATAAAGGCAGATTCGATACAATAAGCAATTGAAAAACGCATATAAGATAACATAACAACCCATAAGGACTGGAGTGGGATTGAATTCTTTTGTATCTCTTACCTATTGATTTCTCACAGGACGCTTTTAAATGGTCAGATTTCCTGCCGTCGGGGATTTTACCCAAGTTCTTGCATACCGTGGCTGTTTGTCTCTTAGCAAAATGTCATTTGTATCGGTTGACCTTAATCGACTCTGTTAAAGATTATCACTAGCGAACGTATCAGTTTCACAATCTTTTTGCATAGGTCAAGGAGGGGACATCCCTTCCCACCGAAATCTGCGGGGATGGGTGACAAACAGCACGTCTGTACACTCACAAATACTGCCTTCTGATATCACACACATATTGGCAATCGCAGTTTTAAACACTACTTTGATCAGTACAAATATAACAAAAACGACTGCCTTCCACCCAAATTGCTCAGCATACGGCATCTAGACGCTTTAAGGCACAAGAAGTTACGTCACCGCGAAGGGTCAGTTCCCGCAGGACACGTTTTATTCTCTGTCAATTTCCCAGAGGCGATCGTTCATGCATGGCCATAATTAGCACGCCCCCGACCCAAAGCAATGCTCAGTGTCTTGTGCTGAATCATCTATCCATGCATAAAATATTGTTCAAATACACAATGGCTTCCCTTGTTCCAACAGATTTAAATAATAAGAGTATCAGGATATCTGGGGTTTACTTGCAGGATGCATCTAGCCAGTTATACATAGTGTGCTAACCAGGTAGCTGGCTAACACATTTTCCTCCTGTCAAGTTTGTCCTGCTGCTTCTCCGATCGTCTTACCTTCTTGATGTTCGTGTAGGTATAAAAATAAAGTTCCCTGCCGATATTGAAGCAAACTCGTTCCGATTCCTCACTGGGATCTTCTGGCTGAAGCTTCACCATAGACACCCGGACCGGGGGCAGGAAACCGGTCGGAGAGGAGTTGGCTGCGGCAGTGGCAGAGGAGGTAGCCCCGGGCCCCTGAACCGGCCCTCCGCCGCCACCACCGGGTACCGAACCCGGTCCGGCCCCGGGACCCACCGCGGCACTCGTGGACAGACCCCGTGGAATACCGCCCCGCTGCTGTGAGTCCGACAGGGTAAGCAGTTTGTAGAAACCCTCCCTTGTCCGGAATTGGGATTTAATCTCATTAATATCCTTTAGGGCGCCTCCATCACCGGCCATCTTTAATACAAACAAGCCGCACAGGAAACCGAGACCCTGACCTGGAAATAATGATCAAAAACTACAACAGCTATGGGAGGGTTTCGGCATGATGCTGGGATTCAGCCGCTCCAAATATTGCCGCTGGCGATGGATGCATTACACGTCCCATCGTTGTCCTTCATCCTGCTTCCCTGCGTGGACCATGTTGGATTTGCAGCAGCAGCAGAGGCGAGCAATGTTTCCGCTAAGGGACACCGGCAAGGCGCGTCACTGAGCAGCGTGTACGGCAGCCGGCGACACGCTCCCCTTCATCCCTGTAAAATACTGGGCTATTTTTGATCTGGGTGCACACTGGGTGTGAAGGGAGCAGTGCACTTTATATGCATCTGGCAATACAACAAAACCTTCAACATATATTCTAATACACGAATTTTGTACTTTTCTTCGCAAATATAAAAAAAAATCCAGAAGGGTAAAGTTATTGACCACTAAATCTAATGCGGGCTGTACTGATTTAAGAAAACGATAATCTGCGCATCGGAGTTGAATGACTGATTTAAAAAAGGTTTCCTTGTCATCTGTGTGCGTGCTGTGTGATTGCAATTTAGCTGAGTAATAACTTAATGAATTAGTATATAGTCCGGGTAACGCTAAATTAACATATGATAATGACCCAGCAATAATAATGAAATGCAATAAACCAATAAGTCATTCACCTGCGTACCGGTTTTGCTCCCCCCCCATTGTACATAACATTTTACCACAATTTACACCAAAAAATGCAATGTTAAATACATTGGGCCTTAGCAACACAGTTTTATTACATAACTAAATTAAATATACAGAGAAAATTACATGCCGCAAATAGCTACACTTAACATTAAACATTTAACTGAAATGTTTAGCTAGACAAGTATATTTGGAAAGAGCATTAAGCTCTCACGACTTAACGACTTTTTTCATGGTGTTATCTACAAGCAGCCAAGTCACAGATTCTTTTGTACACTTTTTGGGAAATGTTTCTTTTGCATAAATTTGTGTCAGAAACGCACAATAGTTGTAATAATATGTAGTTATATATTTCATATTTGGAAAAATGCTTACTCATCAAACAGAAAAGTTTGTGAGCTTTTTGAGTTACCACGCATTTTCTGGTGAAATCGGAGAGCATGGCAGGTACTTAAGGAAATCGGTGTTTAATAGGTGGAGTAGTATGTACCAGCAGACCACTTTAGTATCTTTTTGCAGCCTACTGATGTGCTGTGACGCATAAGGTTTATTTGTGCACATAATCAGAGTTGCGTAATTCATGTCCAGAGAGTAAAAGTCCAGACCTGGATTTTGTTTCAACCAACCAGTTGAGTACTCTATGACTGTGACTCTTTATACTCAACTGGTTGGTTGAAACAAAATCTTGGTCTGGATTTTTACTCTCTGGACCTGAATTACTCAGCTCTGAACATAATGTTACGCTGGTTAAATAGGATTCATATTTGGACTATGGATGAAGGTGCTTGGAATCAAGACATCACCCGAAATTATTATTACGGAAATGATTGTTATTAGTGGTGAAAAACCTGCTGAAAATAACCTTTGAAAACATTTAATTTATGTTACAATTCTTTTCTCTCTTTTTTGCTCCTTTCACAGCTTTTAAAAATTTCAGCTTTGTGCCTGTGTTTGTGAGAGTGAAATCACAAAGAAAAAAGAACTGTTTATGCAATGTCCAATTGGTTGTATTTTACACTGAAAATACCAGCATGTTTGATGAACTTCTCAGGTCTATGAGTTATTGGTTGGAAAGTCTTTTGATATGTGATGCTACCATTTCAAAAACCAAAAAAAAAAACATCTGAAATATAGAATAACTTTGGGTAGTAAATGAAGATGACAAAAAAAAATCTAGTTTGAACTTGACTTGGAGAATTGTCACCTCACAAGGGCTGGCAGAGTTTCTGGAATGTTCACAAGTCATAAAAGGGATGCAACTAATATAGATAAGCATGTCTCCCTATCCATATATTTTAGCTCAAGTACTTGGGACAAATGTCTCGGCAATCTCCAGGACATACAGATTACTGAGCCCCGACTGGTCTTCACATTGCCGTGTTTCCATGACAACCGTCCTGTGGGAAAATAATACAAAGACACCATTTGTCAATACTCACATACATAGAGCGACACTAGAAAGCCACCCAGTCTCAAAATGTGAGGGGTATGACTTTCTGTCTGCGCAATCCAAGTGATCTGTCACTGCTCATCTATCACACATGTTTTAATTGTAGGAGTGTGTGCAATTGCAGGAGAATTTATGTGCATATGGAGACACCTGTCAGATCCCACGAGACGGAAAGCCTTCTTGGGTTCTGTGATCTCCTGCAGGATGTCTGAGAAGCACTCTCCTCTTCGCTGCCACCCGTGTCTCCACATCGCTAGCAAGGTGTCTTCGAAAAACACTGCAAAAACATGAACATGTGTCAGTCAAATCTATCAGGCCGTCTCTGCAGCTGTGATGCTTCTCTCGAGCCTTCCCTGTCGATTTTTATCTACCATTTTCCAGGCAGGTCTACTCTCAATTTAATTTCTATACTTTTCATTGGGGAAGAGATCAAAATAAACATTGTATCTCCAGTCTGTTCTAATTACTGTTCAATCCATCTTTCCTGGGGTTCGTACCTACGGCCTCCACGCTGAAGGAGAAGTTTGTCTCAGTCTGCAGCTTGCATTGGCTCTTTGGGGTACCCTCAAGGCTCACAATATGTACAGTCTCTGTCCAAAAAAAACATCTCTTGCGTCATCCAAATGAAACAATTTATGCATCTCCTTCAACTGTCTTTTGTCATGTTATTCCACAGCTGTAAGTTCTCCACATTTACCCATAAGTCTCGCCTGACTATAAGCTATATTTGAGGCACATATTACCCCATTGATTTAAATAGTACTGAGAAGGATGACAGGTCACATGTCAGCAATGTGTAGCTGCAGAGTAAAGTAGAGTAAATGAGAATAACATGGTGCCACAAATCACCAGGTCTAATGAAGGAGATACAACTGTTAAACTGGGAATTCGCTGCTAAATCATGTTAACGATACACGTTTTTTGCAGAGCATAGGAATTCGAAATGGTGCCTTACTCTCTAGGAGCACTAGTAGGGTGCTGCAGTCCAATTGGTTGACCTGTACTATATCAGGACTGGAATTCCCTGGAGGAGTCAGACATAAGGGTGGGGAGGAAACAGGCATTATACGTTTTTAAAAAGACAGTACAAATAGATATATTACTTCTCTAGTATTTCAAGCGAATAGTTATAACAATAATCATGTTTGTTTGCTGTTCATGTATGCTCTTCATCCACAACAATTATACAGAAAGTAGAATAGACAGCTTTGTTGTTTGCTTTTCAGTATATAATATGCACATGTTTGACTGGGATGCCATTTTGCGTTCCTACAGGATTCCTGTTATCCTATAGTATATGTCTTAAGCTTCAGTAGTGGGACAGTAACCCTAAAAAGGCACTTATGACTTCACTAATGTTTAACTGAATATTTCTATCCAAACGTTTTTCATTAATGTTTATCCAGTTCAGGGTCCTGGAGATCATGAAGTGCAGGGGTGTCAGTCCTTCGAAGGACACATGCTCACACACAACGGACAATATTGAGCAGTGTTTCTCAACCTAAACCTCAGGGGCCCCCAAACAGTTTTTGCTCCCTCCCAGCTCCTGGTGTTCTGGTAGAAAACTGGGAGAGAGCAAAAACGTGGACTGTCTGGGAAGGAGTTGGGGGAAGGAAGAATGCTCATGGTAGTTTTACTTACACAAAAATGTTCTGAGGGCAGGACAAAAAATACTACAGGAGGTGGAGACAACCAATCAGAGGTCTGGGTCCCACCTCCTCTACAATCTGATTGTTATCTCTCTGAACCAATAATTTTTTTTGTTATGCCCTCAAAACATGTCTAAGTAAACTCCCACGAGCAGGAAAAACAGAATCTCCGAGAACCAGGTTGAGAAATACTTATATAGAGGGAATCAAAGTCTCTGGAGGACTAAAGATATTAGACAAACTGGAACTGTATATGTAACTCAAAAAGTATTAGATGAAATTATTTAATGATTTAAGTTGCTCGAGAGTCAGTGCTTGTTGTATAGTATATCTACTATTCCACTCAGTTAATATGTTGATTAGATTAATGTTTTGTTTGGCAAACTGGTGTCTCTAAGTTTCCCACATCATGTGAGAATTGGTGTGTATGTGCCCTATGCATCCCATTTATAGTGTACTGTATGCCCTGTTTTTCCTAGCATAGGCTCCAGGCCTATTATGACCATTTACTGCATATGTTATTGGCAGAGGGGTGGATAACTGGTGTTTGTTTGACTCCCTAGCTTCTTCAGTTACCAAGATATGGCAGTTTTGCATTGAAATACTGCTGCACGTTTCTACCTGCGCCAGTGTCTGTGAACCAGGAGGTATTGGAGTTGAGGTTGATGTTCTCCAGCTGCACGGGCTGGAATGGGTTCGGCCCCCTGGTCAGCCCGATGCAGACCAGCGGGTACTCCTGATCCGGAACGATCAGCATCTCAAACACCCGCAGAGGGCTGGGCAGCGGGAAGTCAAAATGCTGCAACACACACATATAGTGTAAGAATGTAGACTTACGGGGCTGCCAACTTTGGTCGGCTGGCTGGCGTGAGATTTTCCATTCGAGACAGTTCACCAAACACATTTACATGTATGTGACAGTTTTATTACCTTGTAATTAGTCTGTAGGGTTTACAAACTACCCCAACACTTTTGATGTAGCTGATTTTAAGTTTATAATGGAATAATATAAATTTGCTGTAAGATTTCTTGTGTGAGCATGAGAACGAGAAAGCGTGAGAGGTGGTAGCCCTGATCTTGTGCTGTAGACAGGTTGGGAAAATAAATGCTAAACTTAGAATTTCAATCATATTTTCAATCACATTATCATGCATTTAATTAAATTTAATTTCATTTAATTTTACACTGCATTACTTTTAATACCTTATTTTTATAATTTCAGTCATATAAAGTATGTTTGAAGTGTAAAAGTGTAAGCTATGTAAAAGACATTCAATAACTTTTTGTTAATTAGTGGAATCAAATGAGCTTGTGGGTTTGATCCACTTGTTAGATCGTTTAGGAGTATGAGGAGACAGCCAATAGGAGAGCTTATAGTTAATAAGGGGGTGGGGATAAAAGGAGTCACTGACCTTGATGAGCATGAACTTGTGCATGGGCTCATACCATTGCAGCAGCACCACACTGGACTCGAGGGCCCCACACAGGAAGATGCAGCCCTGCTGTGTGTTTTCACCTAAGAGGCAGAAAGTTGGTACATGCAGCAAAGAAATAAGGCTTGGAAATGTAACAAATTAATGTTGATTTTAAGGTCATAACATGTTATTATTTCCTTGCAATGGCAGAGCCTCCTAGTTTGACTTTCAGCGATGCAAATGCTATCGTTGTTTTCTCTTGGTTTGAGGGCTTCCATTGGATAAAATGGAAAAAACACATTTCACTGGAGTGTGATTCCCCTATACTCACCCACACGGCATGTCTTACAGCCCTTGGTGTCTGGGATTTTACTGCTTATGACACATTTCCTGGAATTACAAAGAAATATGTTGTTCATGGTTCTAAAGGAAATTAGAACTTCAGAAATCATTCTGGCATTAAATATCAAACCGACTATGTTTTTTCCCCAGAAGCTTTTACAGACATTAAATGAATGGGAGTACAAATTAATTTATAATTAAATGAACATCACCCAGTTTCATCAAAGAAATCCATCATTCAATTCTGATATTTGTACATACTTGTAAATGAACTAAAGTTGATCAATATCTGAATGCAGATCAATAATTACGATGCACATTTAGTGACAGAAGCAAACCAGAAAAAAACATTAAGTTAAAAAAAAAAAAGGATAAAGTTTTAGGGAATTAAAATGTGACTACCCCCACAGTCCAAATTATAATGACATGGAAAAAAAATCTGGGGAAAAAATTTTTTGCAATGAAATTAAACCAGGAAGCTTTTTACAGACAGAACAGGTAGAGTTACCTGGGCAGGAGTCTGTGCGTTGGCAAGGCCACGATACGGTGCTCCTTACGCGCCTGGTCATACAGCTCCTTCAGGGAGTGAGAGTGCAGCTGGGACGCCTTACCTGACGAAACATATAGACTTATGTGGCGTTTTCATCCAGACTGTCCAAAGCACGCGACAATTAGCATGACTGTCTTTTCATTCAGGATTAGCATCCATGTTAGGATCTGCTACTGGTTGACGTTAAAGCTGCAGATGGCTCACCTGATATCGACATGAGGACGTTGTTAATGGTATAGACCCAAGTGCACTTTCCAGGATAGAGCTGAGGAGATTAAAGAGAGGGCACAACCTTCAAATTCCAGCGCTCTGCGTTCTCCGATAACTCTCATGGGGGTGTTTCTCAATACCAAGAATGCAAAGATCGTACTTGTGGTCTTGCTAACTTGCCTCCCAAGAACAAACTTGGGGGGCAATGAATCTGGGGATTTGTCTAATTTGGTGAGGACACCACCAAAGTATCCTAGATATTTGGGGCAGGGCAAGAACAGCATTCAGGGGTTTTTACCGCTCTCTGTACTTCTGTTCTTAGTATTGTATCTTGTCTTTGGCAATGGAAGACGACATAAAACAGCTACGCCAGAACATGAGTATGATCAAGTACACATACTGAGAAACATCCAGATTCTACAGCGCTGTTCCACCTTCCCAGCGGCCATCTTACCAGCTCCATTGTGGCTTCCTGCCCATTCAAGTTGAGTGTGAAGATGCCCTCATCTGCTCCAAAGATGAGGTGATGATCTGAGAAAAATCAGAAAATAACAGGGAATGCATGACATGTCAGGAAAATCTTTTCCAGAAATAGCGATATTGCTCTGCAGACTGATTGGTTCGCTTACCTTTGGTTGTGGGATGATCCCATATGGTTGAGCAGTTGATCTTTAAAGGACACCCATGAAACACTTTTTTAAAGATTACCTGAAAAAGAAAGAAGAAGAAATGGTGAAATTCAACAAATCTGCTTGTGCAAGAGAAGCCTTTTCTTTTCTACTTCAATTTTCAGTAGGTTCCCCACCAAAAGCCATGTTATAATGACAATATTCCAAAAACATTATTTAACATGACTGCAGAATGGGGTTAGACACATTATTTCATATATAACTACTTAACGTTGCTGTGTGACTTATTATAACATCATTTAAAAAGAAATGCTCAGTCATAAACACAGAGTGCTTCTGCTTGTACAATGTATTGTACAGTATATCCACAATATAGTCGCTGAATGTATTTTAGATTCCTGCATCGATTTATCTAAATGGAAATTTAAGGGAGACTGACTTACTGGAGGTTTCTTCAGCGCTGTACTTGGTCCATCGCCTGGGACCTGGGAAAGCAAATATGTTTGTTACAAATCAATTGAAGAAATAAAAAAAAAAAAACACTTTACTTGAGGGGCCACAAATACTTATTAGTTACTCAGTTACTACTGAAGTACAAATCATGAACAAATATAGTCGCTACTTGAGATAAAAGATGCATCACGATTTATTAATGATGAACAAACAAGATCAGTATTTTATTTGCGTTATTCATTACTTGCTCCTTCAGTAGTTACTTTTTTTAGTTAACAAAGACTTACAGGATTTACAGTTTGTAGTTAATTACTACATAAGTATTAGCTTAATAGTACATTATTTGTGCCCCCTCAAGTACAGCGTTACCAGAATTTCTTCCTGTATCTCAAATTGTCCTGGTTGTGTTCTTCACATTTAATACCTGCTGGCACTGTCTCTGTCTCCTATCCTTCTTGGGGGGAAGGACAGGTGGCTGTTGGTCTGGGGGGCTGTCAATCATGTGACCAGCAAATGAGGTGGGGTCTGAATAATCAGTAAAACAAAAGATTACACTGTAAAATATTATTTTTTGTGATTGTAAATAAAGATAGTATAATTTAAGTACATTTTACAAACAAATTCTATTTTCTCTTTTTATTTGAAAATGTTACGTTTAATTCAATAAACTATTTGAGGTTTTGATGTAATTTATTGCACTTGAATACATAGTATTCAAATAGAGTAAACTCAAATGGAAATTCCCAAGCATTATTTACGTTGTATTTTGTCATTTAATGAACTAATGCAAAAATGGCAAACTCAAGTAAAGCTTACTCCACGAAGCCAGGCAATCTATGCGCATGCTCCCTTGGGTCAGAAGTGGCGCGCAGAAGCAAAGAAAACCAAAGGATGTTTTCTCGAAGAAGGTTTATACACGGTAAGTTATGAAATATTTGTTTATTGGTCAATTTAGTTACGGTTGCAGTAAAGTATAGAGCTATTAAGCTGTCCTGTGGCCTGTACTACGAAGCGGGGTTACTGGCTTATCGGGGTAACTTGTTGGATTTAAGGTAGTCTGGGCAAAATGTAAGTGAGCGAATATGAAGTCCATTTAAACTGTGGTACCTTAAATCCGACAAGTTACCCCGATAAGCCAGTAACCCCGCTTCGTAGTACAGGCCACTGGTGGTTAAAGATTTAACCATAGACTGTAAGTTAACGCATTGATAGAGTTGAGTTTGCTAAACAACGGATTTGCACAAACATAAGTTATTAGCAAATAGCATCTGTGTCGAAAACAATTGTCTTGTATTTTACATGTAATCTACGGAGAACTTTAATGTACAGTCAACTTTGAAATTAACTTTGCCGGACGCGAGCGGAGCGGCGCGTCGTGACAAATGGCAATACAACCCAATTGCTTGTGTGTTCACCTGTGTGAATAAATAATCTATGAATTATAATATTAAGACCTGCTAAGGACCAGATTATTTTCTGTGGTGTCCTGATACATAAAACCTTAGAATTGAGAAACTTTATTTTTCACACGACTGCACCTATAAATAGTAAAACCAGAGAAACTGATCATTTTGCAGTTGTCTTAATTTTTTCAAGAGCTGTATGAACAGGACTTAAGTGACTCTACACTGAAAAAAAATTGGAGTAGGATTTACTTGAAAAAAGCTTGGAAATAATTTTCACTCAGAAAAGACAAGTAAAATTACAAAAATGTGCAAAGTAAAAACCACAACATAACTTAAGAATTAAAGTTTCTAAAAGTTGTTTACTTGGAAATTTCCAGTAATTAATTAATTAATTAATTAATTAATTAATTCTTAAGTTATGTTGTGGTTTTAATTTGCAAATTTTTGTAATTTCACTTGTCTTTTCTGAGTGAAAATTGTTTCTAAGCTTTTTTCAAGTAAATCCTACTCCAGATTTTTTTCAGTGTAGTTTTGTTGTATATAATTGTCTTTTATGAAGCTGATATAGACAGCACTGCTGCTGGACTGGTCACACCAAGTGACCCCTCTCCAATTCTTAGTGACTATAGAAATGCCTTTGCCCAAGATTTCATACAAGCAAGAGGTGCATCATACGTGAGTGTATTGTAAATAAATGTAAAATCTGCATCCTGTTATATAAGCAGTGTAAATATTTATAATACACTGCAATAATTAGATTAGATTTATAGATTCATAGATTAGATTAATACCTTACATACTCACAATCTTAAAATTTATATTTATTGTATGTTGTTGCTATGGTTGTTTGAGTTTGCACTGATCAGAAGTAGCAGTGTATTCATTATATGTGTGTCTATAAAGGTCATTCTATTCTATTCTATTCTATTCTATTCTATTCTTCCAGACTCAAACAGCTTCTTTCCCCAAGCTATTCATTTTTCCGCATCCGCATGTCCCATAACAGCCATACCCATGGCACCTGCACTTTCTAGATCTGTCACTGCACTTCATCAGTGTCTAACCACATATCATCCAGTTTTGCACTGTTTATTGCTTCGTGTGCCATTTGTATTGTCCTCTGCCATCTCATATTGTTTTACACTGTCTTGCATTGCTTTACACTGTCCTGTATTGTTTTACAGTATCGTATTGTTTTACACTGTCTCATATTGGTTTACACTGTCTATATTGTCTTGCACTGTCCTGTATTGTTTTACATTGTTTTGTATTGTTTTACACTGTCCTGCATTGTTTTACACTGTTTTGTATTGTTTTGCAATGTCCTTAGTCTCTCTTTAACTGATTAAACATTCCAATGCACCAATTGCATGTGGCCAATAAAGACTCTGGAATCAATATCCATTAATAGTACACTCAGTGACAAAAAAAAGTTAAGCACCCAGACAGAGTGGTGAAAGGTCATGTGACTGTATCACAATGATTATAATATCAGATCAAACGGACAGCAGAGTTGGCAGTATGGGCACACTGCTGGTCCCATGTCAGTAGGGTGTGGCACCCCCCCCCCCCGGGCTTGCATACATGTGGCGAAATGGTGAAGAAGGGAGTCATACAGCAGTTGTATCCTCTCCTTCGGCAAGTCGGCCCACAGCTGTTGTAACTGGCCCTCGAGATCCTGCAGATTGGCATTCGGTCTGAGTTGACGTCCAAGCTGATCCCACACAAGTTAGATTGGGGAAAGATCGGGGGACCTGGCTGGGCACGGGAGGACCTCAACATGACGCAGGCCATCCACTGACACACATGCCATGTGGATGGGCATTGTCTTGTTGAAAGACTGTACCAGGGTGCTGTCTCAGGAGGGGTAAGACATGCAGACGCAGGATGTCACTGATGTAATGCTGTGCCATCAGGGTCCCCCAAATCACTACCAGAGATGACCTGAAGTCATACCCTATGGCTCCCCACACTATGATGTCATACCCTATGGCTCCCCACACCATGATGTCATACCCTATGGCTCCCCACACCATGATGTCATACCCTATGACTCCCCACACCATGATGTCATACCCTATGGCTCCCCACACCATGATGCCAGGAGTAACACAGGTGTGTCTCAACAACATTGGCAGGATTGGTCCTCTCCTCTCGGAGCTGCCATACGTGCATGCGACAGTCATCCGTGGTAATGCAGAACCAAGATTCATTGCTGAACGTGGTACGATTCCATCGTCATCAGTCTATGCCTCCCGGTTATGACATCACTCCAAACACAGCCGTCTCTGTGCTTGTGTTAGCGGCAGACTATGCATGGGACGGCGAACCCATAGTCCATCTGATGCCAGTCGTCGAGACACGGACTGAGATGATACAGGGTGTTGTGGAGAGTCCAATACCTGTGTCCAAATGGTAGTGGCAGATGTCATGGGGTTCTGCGATCCTTGGTGCATAATATGACGATCCTGCCTTGGTGTGGTCTTGCGTGACCAGAACATTCACGATGTATGTGGGTGCCCTCATGTGCCCATTGGTTCCAACATTGGGTGACTGTGACATCTGCATGTCACACATGCCAGGCAATTGCACGAAATTGCCACACAGCCTCATGCAAACCCACAATTCAGCCCCTATCAATCTCCGGATGGTAATGCTGGTAATGCTCTGTAATGCATCTACGAGGCATCCTCTGTGTCTGCTGACTAGACATGCCAGCTCCTTGCAAATCGAATCGAATACCCATCGCTGGTCTACACGTGTACCAAATTACATCCAAATCGGACCATTACTTCTGGGTGCTTAACTGTTTTTGTCACTGAGTATATATGCCAAACCTATGTTCATAGTCAATACATTTTTTAAATCACATCACTTAGATTATATTAACAAACACGAATCACTTTCTTCCCTACTGATTGAGCTGTTTGTGTACTCACAGGACATAGCGTGAACTCTGCCTCCCTGATGCGCAAATACAAAGGAATAAAACACGATTTTTGGCAAAACATCTCATTCTAATGAATTGGTCAGTGTTGTAATACACAATGAAAGTGAAAGATCCCCCAGCACTATGCACGTCTGTGGGGTACTGAGCACGACCACACCGGGGTATCACAACAGGAACGCAGGGATACTGACCGGAGTTGACGTTGCGGACAGACCGCGGTCGAGGGACGGGGCGGGTGGGGGTGCTGCTTGAGCAGCGCACTAGGGGGGAGGGGGCGTACAGGGAGCACGGCGCTCCCCGCCCGCGACTGTCATCCCCGCTGACGCTCTCCTCCGAGCTCGTCCGCAGCTTCGGCTGACCAGGACACATGACGTACGCGTGTCACTACTGCCTCTCAGCAGTCGTTTCATTAAGAACAAAATTCCTAAGACATTACAAATCCTGTCCTTATATTTAGTCTGTAATACAGACGCTCCCCGCATTATGAAGGAGTTACGTTCCGATAAACCTATCGTAAGGTGATAATGCACCTAACCTAACAAACATCACAGCCTAGCCCAGGGGTGGCCAATCTTATCCGCAAAGGGCCGGTGTGTACGCAGGTTTTTGGGATAACCTGTAGGTCAGCTGTTGAAACCCAGGTGTGAGGACTCCTCAGCCAATCAGTCCTCTAATTAGTGACCTAATTAGGGAGTTGTAGCGAAAATCTGCATACACATCGGCCCTTTGCGGATAAGATTGGCCACCCCTGGCCCAGCCTAACCCACCTTAAACATGCTTAGAACACTTACATTAGCCTACAATTGGACAAAATCATTAACACAAAGGCTATTTTATAATAAAATGTTGAATATCTCATGTAATCAATTGAATATTGTACTGAAAGTGAAAAACATGGAATTGGAATACCCTTCGTAAAGTCGAAATATCGTAAGACAGACCATTGTAACCTGGGGAGCATCTGTACTTGATTATACTTCATTAGTAATACTCTAAACTGGCATAAGTACTATAATTATAATTATATAATTGCGTCTATAAAACATTAGGCTGGTAACCATAGTAAGCTAGTGCACTATTCCTCACTATTCCTCCTGTCAATGCATCCAGGTTTCCCATACATGCATTGATTATTCTGTGCTCTTCGAGTCGAGTCCCTTACTTTGGGAGGAAGTGGAGGCGGGACCTCATCTGCTGGCAAGGTTTCGCTGCAGAGGCAGAGAGAGCGAGAGTTAGGAGCCCAAGCAGCCGGAAGCTCTGATGGCATTTTATGGCACTGAGGCACCAGTCAATCTCACATTCATGTTTCACACAGCCAAGGTGATACTTTTACTTGATTTCACACATTCAAAGTGACATTGCTGACTTAACCCGTGATTCTCTTACTTAGTATAATAGTTTTTATAAAGGATCTTACCTATTGCTATAGTTACTAGGGCTGAGGAAACAGGAAAAGATGTAGACAATTAATCATACAATAAGGGTAAGAGACAGAGAGAGAGTTAAATGCAGAATAAAAGACTGGGTAGAACTCGTACATATCCACATCGTCGTAATCATCATCTGAATCCATACTCTCCTCCCTGTGAAGGGTATAAAACACACAGGAATCAGCAACAGTACTCAATGATCCGAAATGGTGTAAATGCTGCACTACCTACATTTTGTGTATCTGCTTATCCTTTCTAGATAATATGTTACAGCTGGAGCCAGCTAATGTGTACAGTCAATGAATCCTCAGCAGACTTGACATTTGTGAATATTAACTGCAGATGTCAAGAAAGAGCCCTAATATAGCCAACACAATATAGGGAGCTTGGAGTGTAGCATTGTGGGATAAGACTGGCACTGCCCAGAAGGTTGTGGGTTCCAAACTCAGTATATGACAGTGTAATTATATCACCACTGGGCCCTTTTACCCTTTAACTGTGGCAGGGTTGCTTTCCTTTGTCCCTGTTATGTCACTTTCGACCAAAGCATCTGCTAACTGAACGTAAATCTCTGGAATGAATAGAAAAGCTGTGGTACAGCAATTCAAAGGCATCTTAGTACTAAAGTCTACTAATTGTATAAAGCTACCAGCTTTCCACCAGAAAATAATGGAAAGTCCTTTATAGACAGTAATTGTGGGAAGATATAATCATATAATGTTTGTTATTAATGTATATTAAAGCTGTTCTGGTATGTTAGGATGTTTAAAGTATACTCATATGCTGCTTATGAATGTTCTATGAATGCATTATGAAGGTGCAGTTAATGTAAATCATTACCATTTGTGATTTATAAAAGAAAATGTATTAATGTAAGCATAAGCTTATCCCTCTGAAGCAGGGGACACCCTGGATAGGATGCCAGTACATCAAAGGGCACAAATGCACACACATACAACAAATGGCCATGCAAAGACAGCACTGGAGCTAAATCGCATGTCTTTGGTCTGTGAGACACCAAGCCACCACATTGCATTGAAGATGTATAGATAGAATGGTGTCTTCAAACTGGCCACCGCGTGTATCCATGTGTGTGCGCGCAAATCGACTGGTATCCTGTTGAGGGTGTCTCACCTGCCGTGTGGCCTGTGTTTCCTTGGAGTAGGCTTCGTGTTGACTGTAACCCTGCAGTGAATATGTGGTTAGGGAAGGTTTATAGATACACCGAGTGTTGGCCTTTTCAGAATTAGCTGTTTATGGAATAGCCATTTCTATTTTAAAGTTGTGGCTTTTGCAGACCTGTTTTCTCTCCTGTGCGTCACCTCATCTCTGCCTGCAGAACTTGTTGACATGGCATCTCGCTTGTGCTGTACCTACGGTGCATGCAGAAAACAAGTAATGGCTACGCACGACAAAGAAGTCCACACGACGTGCAGGCAGCCCGCAGCAACCCAGAGACAAACAGAAAGGAACTTCCTCAGAACATAGACAAACTCACCGTTCCATCCAAACACTTTCTGTCTGGCTGCTGTTGCCCTGAAAACACAGACAGCAGGAAATGTTGGCTGGTTCACAAACAGATGGTAATGCCACAGTTTTAAAAAATAAAAAAGAAAGAGAAACATTACATTTAATAGGAAATGTTTTAAAAATGGTTGCAGACGGAATGTCTGACTGCAAGCTGCTGCCCTAAAAGCAGGAGACCCCAGACACTCACAGCTGCTGTCAGAATTGGTGCGTTCAGCTTTGCTGTGTCGATTTGTGGAGCGGATTCTTCTCAGGGATCCTGGTATGATGACCTACATATAGCAGAGGTAAAGCGCTAAGTCTTCCTACACTGTCAGAAAAAGTATCAATTTGTACCTTTGCGAGTACAATTACTCGTCACTGGGGTGTACCCTCAAGGGTCTGGCGATTGTACCGTGTAGTTGTGTTAAACGCAACGTTTAAGGTGCAGAATAGACTCAGTAACATTTTTGTACCATTGAGGGTACATTAATGTTGTTTGTACCATTGAGGGTACATTACTGATGTTTGTACCTTGGGGAACAAAACTGTACGCTAACCCTTTTTCTGAAAGTGCACATGGACGTCTTTTAACTAAATTGTTCTGAAAGTAACATTATTCAGTCCATTAATCTCTCTTTAACCACATATCCGGAAACAAAAGTCCTGGATAGCATGGTGGCTGTCCGGGAAACTTATGAAATTGGGCTATTTAGGAGAATTTTGGATCAACAATTTACTACAGGAAGAAACTGGAGTGCCCAAAGAAACCCTACACACCCGTGGTCACCCGCACTACACATAAATGTGTTAAGGGATCGGACTGTGTAGTTCAGTGTTTCCCAATCCGGTCCTCGGAGACCCAAAGACAGTCCACATTTTTGCTCCCTCCAGGTAAGGAGCTCAGAGGGAGCAAAAACATGGACCAACTGTGGGTCCCCGAGGACCGGCTTGGGAACCACTGGTGTAGTTCGATGTACCTCCATGTCCTCTTCCTCAGCCTGCAGGCAATCCTTAAGCCTTTCTGGATGCCGATGCTTCTCCAGTAGGTCCAGGGTCAGGGACTGGTTTAAACAGGTCTGAGAAAGAAAGCTATTCTGTGAATAGAGGCAGAAAGAGGAGGGTTATGGGATAGGTGAAGGAGAGACAAGGAGACCAAGAGCAAGGCACTTCATTTTAGGTTTTTGAAGATGATAGGGAATAGCAATAACAGGAAGAATGGACTCGTTTTCACCGTCAACAGCTTAGAGGCACTGGGCCTCTTCTTCGGGTTCCGGATGAGCATCATCTTGATGAAGTTATGAAATGCAGTTGACCTAAGAGAGAAGGTAACGGAGATTTATACCTCTGACAGATGGGTGATAAATGTACTCTCACACACCCTGTAATGGTGAACAAAAATGATTTCAGAGGCCCAGGTTACGATTTCTGGCAACATAATGATATAGTAAACATGAACAAAAGGAGAGTTAGGTTGTAGTGGAATGACCTGGTTTGTCATTGTTTAGAACTGCTAACATAATTCTGTTTAGCTTGGAACTGCAAAATCTGTATAGAATCCTGTGCTTCAGACTATTAGGCACACAAATTTAGAAGCTCTGGTACAGTGATTCCCAATCCAGTCCTCGGGGACCCACAGACGGTCCACATTTTTGCTCCCTCCCAGCTCCCTGCCTGACAATCCACAGTTTTGGGAGCTGGGAGGGAGCAAAAATGTGGACCGTCTGCGGGTCCACAAGAATCGGATTGGGAAACAACGCCGTAATACATTCTCCCAGGTTCAATTTTTTATGGGTCTAATTCCATTGTGAGTCAGAGGGCAGAAGATGGGGAGGGGGTGTTGCTTATAAAAATAGCACGGTTGGGGGGAGGGGGTTGAAGGAATTGCATTGAAAGTTTAGTTGTCAAGCTATAGATAGGAAATGTATATGAACACCGACTGGGTTCCTATCAAAGCTCTAAAGTAAAAGTAAAGTAAAAACAAAATCCTGCTTTAAAAGCTACATTATAAATGTGACACTGCAAGGGCTGTAAATCGCTTTGGTGAAAAGTGAGTGAAATATCCGTCGAGTGAAATATCCGTCTCTCACCACTTTGCTTTGTCCTTTAATTTCGGAGGCTGGTAGCCGCTCTTGGACATGAGAAACAGCACCCTGGGGATGGATGAGACTGTCAGTGATGCAAGCGTGCATCTCTCTGCAAGGCTGCGCTATCAAACATGCAGGGGAGCAGGGATGCCTGCTGCTGATGAGCGTCAAAATAAGTATGCAAAGGGAACAGTCTGTATATAAATAAACACGATTGTCTTCTTTCTTTGTGCTTTAATGTTAGTGTATGTCCATAAACAGCACTGTGTAATAAAGCAGCCAAAGAAAATATCATCTACCTGGGTAGTAAGTGTGTAAGTGTATTTGCTTAGAAAAAAAACAATTTAACATTGGAATACATGCAACTGAACAGTAACACAACAAAAAATACGAATTTCTTCTGTTCTCCAAAGTTACTGATATCTTGTTGGATGACTAGAAGATCACCACATTGGTTCCCAAATCTCTCCTCAGGGGCACCACAGACATTATATATGTTAAATTTCATCACCAGCTGAATTAGTTAAATAATTTGGTCAGCTACTGATTAACCAAACATGGTATGCTAGTGAGTGAGTATATTGGATGTTTACTGCAAATACTGTATTTGAAATACTGTGACAGATATAATATCATAGTCTAACCCCAGCATGAAGGTTATTTAAATCATTATCATCTTCCTAGACTTCTCCACAGTACTGTACACACATGTCACGGTATTCATGTCAGTATTCATGTCAGTTTGCCTTCCTGCGTAAACCAATGGGCTGCGACAGTGTGGGCTGGCTGCGGCTGGGTCATACCTGAGCGGGTGAACGTCAAACATGGGAGGCTGCAGCTCCGCCAGCTCGATGGCAGTGATGCCCACAGACCAAATGTCGCACAGCTCGTTGTAGCCGCCCTTGATCTCCACGGCGGCAACCTCTGGCGCCATCCTGTGGACGGGACCCAAACAGCACCTGCATCTCTGAACTTCAATAAATTCAGGCACGTAAAGTAATATCGTTTAACCTCCCCCAACATGTTTTTTAATCACCAATCAGGCATGTAGCCCAGTAGTAAAATTGTGAGTTTGAACCCCCTTAAAATTTGCTTTAGCCCCTTGTTGGTGAAATCAATGGATGGGGGGAGGGGGGGTCCTCGAATGGTGAATTCTACTGAGGTGGACAATCCCCCCCCAAGAGGGACCTGTCTTGACGGACCCCCCATGTATTTTTTTCTGCCTTGGGCCCGCTCTCATTCCCATACTTGTGGCAGCATTTCTCAGAGCCCACTGATTGGCTGGATTAGTGTAGAGAGCTCCTGCTCCATAAGCTCACCAGTACGGCGTTCCGATGAAGGACATGCGGCGAGCAAACGTGGCTGTGATCTGCGCGGAAATCCCGAAGTCCGCTGAACGGATGGAGGTGGGGAAAAAAACAGCAATTACTCTCAAAGTCACTTGAGTTACAGTGACACAGATAACTATGTGGTGTAATTCATGTGGTAATTAAACTTTGATAGATATCATGTGCTTATATTTCAAACTTCTTCATCAAAGCACTGTTCAGTAAGTCTTAAACACTCCAAGTCCATTGAAGTCTTAAACACTCCAGACATTGATGCTACAATAGGGACTAGCAACATACTGCAAAGATAAGCATGTAACACTGACAAGTGCTCTTGAAATGCCGATAGATCAAAATGCTGATATGTAGTTTTATAATTAGGTGTGCTGAAATAAGATAGCTCTAATATAGCTGTGGCTGATATGAGGTCAAAAAGAATAAAAAGAAAATAAGGCCATCTGGACCCTATTTAGTATGAAGGTTGTGCATCTCGCTGGTTAATAAATAGGATTGCAAACCAGTAACAGGTAGTCACCTAATATAGCAGGACCTTCGTAGACACAACTTACCAAGCTTCACTTCTCCTTGGTCATTCAGAAGAATATTTGCACCCTGGAAGATAAAGAAGTCAAGATGCATGGAGCCAGGTGCTCAGATTCTTAGCTGATAAACTACGCTTCCACGGTACTCCTATGTCCAAACCTCAGTGTATGTGGGGAGTGCGTGCGTGCGTCTCTGAGTTTGCATGTGAATGCAGAACACGTAGAACGACCAGCTTTCCTTCATGCTCTGTTGCATTTTGCAGAGAACGTGCGGTTATGTGCAATGGGCAATGATACGGAATGTGAAAAGGCTACAGTTTATTCATCTGGATAAAGAATGGGCGTGCCCTGCAAAAAGACACATGCTCCAATTTGCAGGTCTCCTCTCACTGCTGCAGCTCTGCTACCTGGTTGCATTTTCTAGTACAATCCTGTGGTGAGGATGTACCAAAGCCTGCTGGTGCATTATGAATGTGTGGGCAGGAAGGCAGAGCATGCGTGCAGTGCAGCAGCAATGCCGAAGTCCTTAAATCTGAGGCCTCGTGCGGCGTTACCTTAATGTCTCTGTGAATCTTCTTCTGTCCGTGCAGATATTCAAGACCCTGTTGAAATGATCGGAGGGGACAGATTGTAACAGTCAATCCTGACAGCCGGGTGGGATCCGTAAGTACCCCTTGTTGGCAGAGGTGGAAATTTCCGGTCCGGAAAGTAAAGATCCAGACCAAGATTTTGTTCTAACCAACCAGCTGAGTACTCTGACACTGTGACTCTTTATACTCAACCGATTGGCTGAAACAAAATCTTGGCCTGGATTTTTACTTTCTGGACTGGAAATGTCCACCTCTGCTTGTTGGGATGTTCCCTACCGTTAGCATCTCTCTGCACACATAGGCAATTTGCTGCTCTGACAGAGGTCCAGTTACTGCAAAGAAAAGGCAACATTGGATGCTAAAATTATTACATTTTACAGATCCTGTTTATGTGATTTATTTATATCTGTATATTGCCTTTATCTTCTAGTCTGAATCCTGTGTTTCCCTGCTGGTCTCTCATGTCCCCTGACTGCTCTTAGTGTTGCACCTAGTCGTTTTTTATTCGAATAATTGTCATATTTGGTTCTTGCTATGTTTGAAATAAACATTCACTGGAAGCTCAGCCTAGCTGTCCAGCTGACTCATTGACTGCTATATATTTGTAATATGCAGTTCACCTCACTTGTTATGTGACTTTGGACAAATGTGTCTGCCAAATAAATACATTCATGTGCATCTGCATGCGGATTACAAAGATATTTGTGACTGCAGCAGAACAATTTACATGTGAGGAAGCTAACCATTTTACCCATTATAACCAGCCGTAACCATTTTACCCATTATAACCAGCCTGAACCCAGAGCAGGAGACATGCAGACGCCGCTGGGCAGTGGGCAGTGTGTGACAATCTAACACAGAGAGCCTGTTGATCTGAAGTATAACTACGAAGCCCCGTTACTCACTGTGGTAGATGTCTTGGAGAGAACCTCCACCACAATATTCCATACAAATCCATAGCTTGTTGGCCCTGGATCCAGACACAGTACAATAAGATATTAGTGTCTGGAAACTGATAAGTAACCAAAGTAGCTATATCAAATAACATGTCATGATATTTAATGGGGATATTAACTCAAGTCATGAGTAAAAATGAGGGCAGCATAGTCACTCAGTGGGTACCAGTCAGTTGGTACCAGTCAGTGGGTCTGGCGCATCCAGAGTTTGGGTTTTGAATCAACACACCATCTGGTGTGTAGAGTTTGCATGTTCTCCCTGTGTTCCATGGGTTCCCTTTGGGTTTTTGGGTTACCCCCCCCCCCCTCACCAGGCCAAAGACATGTAATTAGGCTAGAAGGCCATCTCAAAATTGCCCTGAAGTGTTCAATGTCCTTGTGCCCTGTGCATTCTGGGATAGGCATCAGCCTCCCTGTGACCGTAAACAGGACGGGCAGTTATAAAATGGATGGATTTATATCCATTGTTAAACAATCCACCTGTAACATCATCTAAATCCGAAACAGAATTCTCTATGTGCATGAAACTGTGTATAGCCCGCAAAACATAAAAAATGCATACTTTTATCTGAGCTCTATGAAACCAGCATACAATGAGGTTTAGTTTCTGCAAGGAAATGGGGTCACTCAGACATACGTCACCCTCATTTTGACTGGAAATCGTAGTGCCTTATCATCAATAATGTAAGACAATGCTTTTTTATATACAAACTTGTAGGTAATGAACAGTGTTTTCTAAGTATTAAACGTCAAAACTAATCAATTATCGCATGAATGCAGCTAATTTAGCCATTTTTCCAGTGGTGTATATGGAGCCCAAAGGCTTACTGTGGGCCACCAGGAATGAAGTCCTGGAGCTTCATGCCTCCAGGATTGTGGGTTTGATTCTTAAACTGACTGTGTGTTCGCAGTTTACATGATTACATGTATTCCTTGTGTTCATGTGTGATTCTACTGGGTCCCTCCCACATGCGTGTAGGTGAACTGGCATCCCTAAATTGTTTTAAATGTGTCTCTGTACATCTGTGCTTTTATAATTATTACATTGTGGGGGATTTCCCCACAGTGTGATAAAAATCTGTAACTTTTTACCTTGTGGGGACATTTTCTAGTACAATCCTAGAATGTTATCCCTACAAGGATAACCTCAATTTTATTCAAATCTGTGATTGGAAAATCAATCTAAAAATGCCAAAAGTCTTGTGTTCTGTTTGGCTACTTATGGTTAAGGTTAGGGCTGGGTAGGGGTTAGGGTCGTCGTGTTATAATAAGATTTTTCCCCATAGAAATGAATGGAGAGTCCCCACAAAGATATAATTACAAATGTGTGTGTGCGTGTGTGTGTGTGTGACTTGCATCCCATCCAGGATGTACCCCTGCCTCATACCCTGTGGAGGTCTGGATGGAAGATATTGTGATTCTTGGGACTAAAACAGATCTACTGCATTATAAAATATATAGTGCGTTATTTTAATTTTTTGCTATACAGATTATTGAATTTATAATAGCTATATAATCCAGTGTTTTCCCAGTAAACGACTTTTATAATGACCCAGTGGGTAAACATACAAAGATTAAGTGAAAGTTATTCAATGATTCATCCATGTCTATTTATTTACCATTTGCAAGACATTTGCTTACATCTTTGGTGCAACAGCAATCAACAGGACATATAACATGATTGCTACAATTTCTGGTGCTGTTGTAGCAAAGAGTGTGTTTGTGAATGCAGGCACTTCAATGGACAGCACACAGTCTTTGATACTAGCACGATTTTTTACTCTGGTCATGTATACTACACCTCATCAGCGGAGCCTTACCGGATATAGCTACCAAAGTAAGCTACGATGTTGCGGTGCATGCAGCTCTTCACCATCACAATCTCCTGCTGGATCACCGAAAAGTCATCCTCTGTAGGGAACGTGCAGCAACATGGCATTAGAATAATAATAATAAAAAAAATCGATTCTTCAACCTAACTAGCCTAATTAATAATGAATGAATGAGCTGTAATAAAGCACAGTCAAGTTATTCATTAGCTATATCACTCATGTGGAAGATGTTTACTCATTTATTTGCTTCTCATGTGATGTGTATAAAATTCCCATCAGCGTGAAAGTGCTTGTCCTATTTATACCACGTCTATATCATTGCAGCAGTATTACGTATTACAATGCTTTGGGTAATTTTGAAGAACTACTTCATCACATGTTGTCTTGTTTTTAACTTCGTTTGGTGTATTTGTTCTCTCCTGCACTGTTTTGTAATTCTAAGTGCTCACGAAACCTGGTTTCATGTCATTCTAACCCTTTCTCTGTGTCCCCCCCCCCCCTACCCGGGCACATCATATCCTGTGACTCACACTTGTTCCCCGCTAACCCTCCCCCACAGCTAAAACACATACCTGTTATGAATGGTGTAAAGTGGGGGCAAAAGTGTATTTTGTAGGCAGCAGGTTTCATTGATACCATAAATGGCAGGGAAATCCCTTTTGCTCCTACGCCATTTTAAAAATCCACCAATCTCGTATGCAGCCTGTTCATTATACAATGCGTTGCCACTTCTGCAAGCAAAACATGTTTATCCTTCTATGGCCTTCATGCATACCCAGTGTATGACACTTTGTTGTTGCCTTTTTCTGTTTACTCTTTAAATATGGGGCCAGGGCTGGAAATTAAGCTCACCCTCCCTGTCTAAGGTGAGTATGAAAAACTGAATGCTGGCTAGTAAAACAATTTCCATGTCGGACTGCAACAAAAAAGCACATTACGTTGCACATTTATCTCTTGGCACAGATATGTAGATCGCCGCCTGTCTAGACATTCAATTAGGCAATGATATGCACGGTGTCTTCTTGGCCAATCCCAGCTTTAGACTCTTCCCAGTTAACCAATCAGCTTGAATGGCCTGACCAACCAGTATTTGATGTTAGATTCTTCATTTTTCAGAGTGAAAAATTTGTAGGGATGTTGGCAAGCTAGAGTTAATGCATACTTTTTTACTCAACCCCCCTCACCAAAGTGTCCTGATGTAAACTTAAAAAATACATGCAGATGCGAGAGTGAATGAGTAAATTCTGAAAATTAATAAAATGTTTACTGAAAATGATATTTACACTGAAATTTAATATTGTAAAACGTGATGGCCTTTAGTTGCTCTTTATGGTTGAAAATTACATTGTGAAGATTTATCTTATAGATTTATCTATAAGGGTATGGGACACTTCTGTGGTGATATGGGGGTGAATTGCGGGTGATATATCGGAAAATGTTTAAAAAAAAAAAAAAGACATAATTATCGGCTCATCAGATGACACCGAAAATGAGCTCTAACTGTAAGGGTAGAAAAGAATGAGCTACACATCTCAGGTAGTTTGACTGAGCTTAACAAAAGCTATGAATTAAGCCTGAATTACCCATATGCCTCAGTGCGTTACAGTATGAGTATTTTCAGTTTTATGTATAATGTGGTTAGTACATTGTTATGTGTTACAGGAATTAAGCAATGAAAAAAGTACACCCCTGATATTCAGCTTGTTACTACATAAGCTTATTTGTAAATTGATTCCCCTTGCCTTTAGGAGAATGAATATAAAACTGCAATGTTTTTTAAGGTCCAACAAGTCAGTTTACACAGAAGTAGTCTACCATCTCATCTTTCCACTGGCAGACAGTATTAACTTTTTTAAACATGAAAGTCCAGACAAAATATTTGTTTCAACCAACAGAGTCACAGTCACAGAGTATTCAACTGGTTGGTTGAAACAAAATCTTAATCTTTCTGAACCTGAAATGTCCACCTTTGGTCATTTGGGTGTCTCTCTGCAATCCAAAGTCATGGTGTTAAACGGATTCATATAATAAATAATATTGTGAGTATATGTGTCCTGTGGTGTATGTTCCCTGGAATAGGCACCAGGCCTCCCCTGACCAAGATCAGTGGTTGGAAGATTAGTAAATAATAAGCATACATTAAATTTCTATTATATATTCAGTTTATCTGAACCAGAAAGGCCTGCAGAAAGGTTAGCCACAATGACAATGTGTTTTTTACAGACACATCTGTCTCTAGGCATACCTTATTTATACCTTATGTACAGTATACCTTTGTGCCCAGATGCGTACCTTACTGAGTCTGTGGAAATTAACTGTTAACATGTCAGAAAAAATCTATCTGAACATAACCCCCAAGTACTATCCAGATGAACACTGTCTTGATATCATACTCGCAGTATTTCTGAACCATTCCCTGAGATTACATATATTTTTGAATGTTGTAATATTCTAATTGTATTCAAATGATTATTCCATAGTTAGCCTACGATCTGTGCAACGGTGGCCCACAAGAGAACGAGACACACCTGGTTCCATCTTGATGATCTTGAGAGCAGCCATTTCTCTATTCTGCTTGTTCCGTGCCTGAAATCACAGGGTGACAAGATTCTCTCAGTGTCTTTGCATTACATAAATCAGGGACACTCTACCCTTCAACATTTTCCTGCTCTCCTTCTCATGTTCCTTATGAGCAACTGTAAAAATTAATAGCTATAGGAACTATATATCTTTTTGTTCAACTTTACATTTTAAATTATATGGAAGAAAATAATAAAATTACCATAACAATGACAATGACATTTTATTGATCCCCATGGGGAAATTCTCCTTTCACCTGCTCCATCTTACTCTCCATGATACACAGACACATATGTTGTAGTACCTATGGAGCTCGGGATTAAGGGCCCACAGACGTGTAACTATTCTGCTAAGCTTCTATAAAACTATCCTGTATTGTCCAGTAGTTTTGTGTTTCCTGTTTTAACTGTAACTAGTCCGAGGCTGGACACTGAGCTGTTTATTGCTGTAAGGGTTTACTCTTGATTCTAATCCTGATTAGAAGCTGGACACTGTAACACTGGTGAAATTTGAAAGCTTTTAGTGTAACGCATTAGAATATATAAAATTAGTTCATATACTCTATTGAATTGAATGACCTAGAAATTTTGCCCCCCCACCCAATTGTATGTATTATTTCTCATATTTAGGGGCCCCTATCAAGTGCTGGGCCCCCTGAATCTTCCAAGGTATCTATGCCCCTCCAATGCCCTGTGGGTAAAAAAATTAATAAGTGAAAATGATTGATTATGACATAATTGCTGATTTATTGTAGCATTAACTGTAGCATAACTAGATCAGGTATTATAATGCATTAATGTTTTGTTCATTACTGATTATATCCCCAATAAATCTGCCCAACTGATTTACCGGCACTGATCCCGTCCCCAAGTTGGTAAGTAATATCGAATGCCCTCACCCCAGTCGGGAGTTCTTATTGCCTGGACTGATTAACAAATTATTGGCTTAGCATTTTCAATTCTCTCTCGCTTCTAAATATAACTGCACCCACCCCCCCACCCCCAACTGGCAACCCCAATTAAAAAGGTGTCACTGTGTATACGATCAGAAATAGCCGGTAAATAATAATGAAAGTGCTTCGGAAAAGACCACTCCTTGTCCCACCGCCCTCCTTGTGGAACTTTCTGACTTGGAACGTCCTTTACTGAACACCACAATCCACCCACTGCGGACTCCATACCTCTAAACATAGAGCAAACAACGTACTAAGTGACAAACATGGTGTCCACAATGAAAAAATGAGTTAACAGTAAGGTGCCCTACTTAGAACATATCTGAATTCTGTTCTTAATAATCAGCAACGACCTTGCATTTCTAGAAATTTACGCTGTGGTGTTTGTTATGCAAAATATAAATACTGTAGTCATTTCCAAACAGTGCATTATTACTGTTTATCGTATTAAAAGCTAAAGACTTTTTACACTCTAAATTCATAGGGTTGAGCCACTGATAAAGTCAATAACTGACAGCAATTAAATGTATACAGATTAGTCATAATAAGTGCCTGTCATCATATTTTGTCTGTTTTTCTTACAATGTGAGACAACACAGGTTATTAATAGCCTGTGGACCCTCATATATAAACAGCGGAAAGTTTATGCAGAGGGTGACGGTGGTTGGGATCCAGAGTATGAAGATGTAAAGGTCAACAAACAAACAAGTACTATTTGCCATGATGTGGAGCCTGTTTAAACCATCGTGGTTTCCTCTGCAATAGCATCAGAGCTACGCAGTACTGTGTTGTCAAGTATTTGGTGTGAGTTTAGCAAGAGACGTGGCACTTTGACCCTGAAAGTATTTATCATCCATGTTTGTTGCTCAGAGCAAATGCAGGTATCCAAATATGTCTAGTGAATTTTTGAACGATGCAAAGAGGGCTGCAGGAAAATAAAGGAAGAATCATCACAGTTGTACCGTAGAAATTCCCTGCGGTGTGTCCTATGTGGCAGGTGCAGGTCGTTAATCAAAGTGATGTCATTTTCTTTTGGTAGTCCATATTTGGCTTTCCATACTACATCGGTATCCTGTAACCCAGTGGTTCTCGACCTTTTTTGCACTGGAACCCATTTTTTACCATGCCGGCTCAGTCACAACCCTATATCGAGAATAGGTTTACATTAACGCTAAGATCAAGTGTGCAGTTCAATCTGCAATTTACACTAATGAATTCCTATGGCACAAATCTGATTGGATGTGCCAGTGAATTTTAAATTCAGCATCTGTGGTTTGGCTCCTTGGATTGGTTGGGTGTTCACCAGTTTTGTGCTAAGCAGTTGCAGACTCAAGACCCTGTTTAATTTAATTCTAGGATTGGGGCTGGGAAATCTGATCGTGGATCAGCATAGGAGCTTGCAGGTTTTAAAATGCTTACATTTCCAGCTCTGCCTCTTAGACCTTTCAGAAGTTGTCGTGACCCCCACGGGTTGAGATTCTCTGCTGTGGCCATTTATCAGTATTCCGCCTGGGCTTTCTCACTGTGTATACATGTTTACTTTGAAGCCATTTGGGGAAAAAATTGCAGCAGCTTATTGTTAATGATAAATGAAGCCTAACAGTCGATAGTTAATAAAATAAAACTGTATTTGCAAGACGCCTGTTAGGTCCTCTGAAAAGTTGGGAATTAATGCGTGAACGGTGAGCCATTTTTTTCTGATGGTGCCCAACGACTAGAAATCCAATGTGAATGTGAATTACTTCTGTAATTTTTCTTTTTAATTCTGATTTAATTCAGATTGTTACCCTCTTGGGCACTGGATAAAGAATTATTATTACTTTGTCTTATTCAGCAAATGTCTTGAACTTAAATTCTAAGCATATAATAAAGGCATCACCTCCAAAATGTTTGAGAATAAGGCCTACTCAATGTACATTCTTACTCCTGGGTGAATTATTTTACGATGTGTGTATTTCTCATACCAAATGTCATCCCTTTCATAACTTCATACAAAGTCTTGCACACATATTTGCTAACAGAAACTGCTACAGTTATTTGGCATTAGTCCATGTTGAGTAGCTTGTAGCCTATATTGTCATATTTGTGGGTGGCATATAGCACGACAGGCTAAGCCTCTGTGTCTCTGAGCAGAAGGTCACTGGTTTATGCCTCGCCTCCGTGAAATAGTCACATGTTTGCGGGCACCGGGGCAAAATCCTTAATCACCAGCCGCCCGGACACTGTTACAGGTGGCCGACCTTTACTGGCAAGCCTGCTCTCAAATACATATGTGTCTGTCTCACGGAGAGCACGATGGACAGGCAAAAAGAGCATTAATAAAGGGTCATTATTATTAGACTTTTGCCTGGAATATCAATTAACCCGATTTACAGCCTGCAAACATTTCCCTATAATATAAGGTGACATGCAGATAGCAGATGCTTACCATTGACACGACAGTATTGTAGGATTAGTTTTAAGACTAATTAAATCATATAATACAACCCCTAAAAATACTAATATCCCATAACAGAAAAAGGCTTTAAAATATAAAATATCTATTACAATCTTGAAAAGTGCGTTTTAACCAATTTGCTTCAGTAAATGCTGGCACATGTGTGGGGATTGAGTGTGGCCTGTCGTCCCCCTTGCTGGGCGTTTCTGCCAGCCAACTCAATAATGTCGCACTTGCTTATGCCCTGTCATACTGTTTGTCCAATTTTCACCTGTTGCTCAACTTCCTGCACATCTTGGGTATTCATCCTGGGTATTCACTGCTTACCTCAGCTAATAAGTACTTTTGTCCACAAAAAACAGAAGTGTAGAGTACTAGCAGCATGTACGTTAAGTTAATGGTGTTTGCCTGGAACACTGACAGATATGCACATTGCTGCATGTGCATGGTTTATGACCCTGTGTGTGTGTATGTATGTATGTATGTGTGTATATATATATATATAATATTATATTCACACACACACACACGCACGCACATGTAGGGTAAACATATCCTTATGGGGACCGCTCATTCATTTCAATGGGAAAAATGCTAAAGCTAACTATGACAACCTTAACCCCCACCCAACCATAACCCTAGGTAACCAAACAAAATACAAGAGTTTTTGCATTTTTAGTTTTTTCATAGCAGTCACCGATTTTTATAAAATAGAGTTTTCCCTTATGGGGACCAGGAAACCGGTCCCCATAAGGGAAAAAAACCCGGATATTTATCACGTTATGGGGACATTATGTCCCCATAAGGATAGGTAAACCTGCTCGCATGCACACAATCTATTCTTTCAACTGCTTATTCTGGTTATAGTTGTGAAGGGGGGGGCTGTACCCTAATAAATATATACTATTATCTATAATGTACAATATAGCTTTGAAAGTGGTGCAGATACTGTGCATTTGCCTGGGGCTGCACATCAACAGCATATCTGCTCTCTTGTTTTTAATCTTGGAGCACATCAAAAACGCCACATCACTTCCTTGACAGTATCTACCTGTAATCTGAAAAGCTACTGCGGCTGCTTCTGCAGTCCTGCTTCACTGTGCCTCATCTGGAGCTTCCTGCAATTCTACCCCCCCCCTCCCTCCCGCTTAATGCTCATCAAAAAAAAAAAAATGCAAATGCAAATACCAGTCGCTGGTTTGCTTTAAGAAATATGGACGGAATAGTCAGTGCAAATGTATGCTGCAGCAGAGATCGAACATCTACAAAGGAGGGTCTCCGGTTTATTATTCAGGTTTTAGGTTTTTGTTTGAAGTCTCTCAAATATTAAAACTTATTTATGTGAATCAATACTCTTGAGGAAGAAATACTAAATATAAATGTAAATATGTATAAATGTCAATTAAATGATTTGTCGGGAGATGATGGTCCATTTTTTGCTAAATTGAAAGCCTTTTAATGTCATTTAACAGCTAAATTAGTGCCAATTGGAAGGGAGGCTATATCATTGCTGGAATCTCACTCTCGACTGGCTCGTGGTGAGAGACCATGCTTGGGTGTGACGATACAAAGCAAAACTCCTAGACTGTCCTCCTAGAGTATGCAGAAGGCAGCTTCAGGGAGGGGATTGTTGTCTCAATAGTTGGCCCATATTTTCTGTGCAGCTGATAACCACTTTGCAGTAATTTGCCTTGAAGGTCAGGCAGAGTGACTTCAGAGGCTGTAATATATTGTGATGATGAACAGATGTTGAGGAACTTAATCTCCTGCAAGAGTCTTGAACATGAACTAAGACTTTTCAGATGAGGAAATAAAACCAAAAAGATGTGGCATAAAGGTAGCATTATTTATGACAAACAGGGTCATCTTCTCAAAGGGGCAATTAGCAAACTGCCAGAGCTTCAAGCCCCCCCAAGACTGAAATTGGTGGGTGGCTTAGAAGCTTGCCTAGGGTATCTCATGGGCTTCAGCTAGCACTGATGGTAGCCATCGATTGTCAAAGTGTCAAATGTGTTCTGGCAAATGGTTAGCTGCGTCTACTCACTTTATCAAAGTGGACAGATGACAAACAGAATTTCTTAACCTTTCTAAACCTTTCTTAACCTCCTTTGAAGGAAGTAGTTCTGAATATCGCAGAGCCACCACTGTGGAAAATGCCACAAATATTGGCAGCTAATGGGCTACAATTTAAATGGGGGTTTGGCCTCAGTTTTCAAAGTGATTAGACTGTTTGGGTGCCTAATGTTATCTGGGGTGAGTTCCCAGAAGCCTACTTAATGCTATGCCGTTCATAAGTTCTGCCTGACGGACTCTGTCCAGCCTGCTCTGAGGAAAGAAAACCACTGCTAAAATCCAAAATAACATTCGATGGTCTCTATGAAATAATTCTTGTTCTAATCTGTTTTGCTTTTTAAGTAAGGTCAGCCTCTCCTGACCAGATGCAGAATAAAATAGTATATTTACTAGCTAGTTAAATGCATTTGCTTGGTAACACTTTACTTGAGGGGGCACAAGTAACTTAGTAACTCAGTTACTACTCAAGTATGAATCATGAGCAAATATAGTAACTGCAGGAAATACATGAACAGTTAGAATCGATTAATGATGAATGAACATGGGATTAGTGTGTAACTAACACTTTCTGGTTAATTAATACATTAAGTAAGAGTGTACTACCACATTATTTGTGTTCCCACGGGTACAGTGTTACTCTTTTGCTTTGGCTTTTCAGTGGCTCATGCAATTTCCAGGTTCTCAAACAGGGAAACTCATACATGTGAATGATAGTTGTGTTCTGAATATCTTTTTGCATGCCATTGAAACGGTAGATGAGAATATCTGCAGGAACAGGGTATACTGCAGCTTTCAGTTTTCATGAGAGATCTCAATGGAGGGAGTATCCTCAGTTTGTATAGGTAATGCATATGAAAATAAGTTAGTAAAATAAATTAAGTAGTTGTGCAGATATGGTTGTGGAGTTTCTTTGCTTTTACATTCACCCAATGTTGACCCTAAGAAGAAGTTGGCTAAGCAGATCGCACTGTTAACTCACACCTCCACATTGTGGGTTTGATTCCTGGTCTGTGTGTGGAGTTCTCTGGTTCCCTCTCACAGTTTTGGTGAGAAGAATGGTGTCTGGTGTGACTGGTGTCTCTAATATGTTCGTATTATGTTAGCATGTACCCCGCCTTTTGATGTAAGACCCATTGGATAAGCAGTTATGGGTAATTAATGAATGGTTCTCAGGGGGAAAAATTCCTGTTTACGTCTTACCAAACATGAAATGAAAACAGAAAAATAAACTACATATTTATCAAAGACAAATGCATGGCTAGCTTGCACAATAGAAATGATTTGTGCATTTCTATAGGGTTAACCAGATAATAAATTTAATAACCACATAAAGGAAAATAACATTTACATAGAGAAGATGAAAAGAATTCATTGAACACCGATTACATTTTTAGGCGAGTTTCATAATATTCTTCAGAGAAGTGTGTTACTAATACTATGCATATAAACCAGCATGACTAAAATTGTGGATTATGAGACCAGAGAAACATGGTGTTTAACCTACAGCTTAACATTACCAGTATTAACACTGAGAAATGACAGGTAACTGAATGCAAAGCTGTTGCTTCAGTTATTTGAATTGCTTTTCAAATGTTCAGCCATCTGAACTAAATTATCCATGAACTGTACTTTATTACATGTGAACTGGGACAAAACTCACACTACACAGGTTGGTCTGTCGCCATGCTAATCTATGGTCTTTGAACTTAAGGTGGCACTCTAAAAAACATTAGCTGAGATGGGATTTCTTAAGGCGGCCCCAAATAATGGCTAATTCCCCATATCAAAACAAGCTAGTTGAAGCACTGTGGGGTTTTTTCATGCGTATTGAGATGGGTAGAGATTTCTAAAACTTCTGTTTCTTTTTAATGCCAATATTGTTTAAAAAAAACCCATAGGGACCTTCATGGTGACTCAACAGCATGTGACACACATATGTCAGGGTGAGATGACCAACTGCCTTCAAACCTGACAAAACAAAGTAAAAATAAAAGCCACCCCTTCAGGGTTTGTTCTCTGCTTGACATGTCGGTTAAATGCCCAGGCGTTTTTCTGCATTGTGTTTCAGACAATGTGTGGGTGTCACTATGGCTGCAGTTTTCAAGCAACTGCTATTGTAAAATGGGCCAAATTATTGGAAAGCTGCATTTCCCCCCACATTTATTAAAATGAAATACTGCATGATGTACAGGCTATGATTTTGTCTCAGGTTTGGTTTCACAGCATTTTTTTGAATTCCTAGGAAGATTCGGCGGCAAAAAATTACGGTGGAGACCGGCTCCCCGGAAATCAATTAACAATGGCGCTGATGGACTCGCATGACAGAAGCGTGTCGGTATTGCTAAGCAACATATTAATCTAACAAACTGAAAAGAAGGACATAAGCAGCACAGAGAAACATCTCTCTGCATATGCTGAAGAAAAGACAATTATTATGGGATCTTTCACTTCTCTATTTTCATCATACATCGTGCTGCTGAACAGGGCACATAATAACTCTTTTTTTTTTTTTAAACATTAAATCATTTCCCACCTAGGAGGGGGAAACTGAAAAACAACGCTACAGTAAGTCAGGGCTATGATGACACTGTAATGTTTAGACTACATTTCACTATTACAATTACATACTGTGTAACTTCTTAAAAGCTACAAAGCATGATGGGCCTGCATATGACACATTCTACAAAATAATGGTCTTTAAATGCTGCCCTGTCCGCATGAACAGGATTACTGAAATACCTTATAGCTCTTCCAAGGTTCTACACCTTAAAAATACTGTGATATCTCAAGACGGCAGTTGTGGTACCACCAGGGTTGCAACTAACAAGAACAAAGACTGTTTTTTTTTTTAAAAACAAACCACTGCTACAATCTAAAATAACCTTTAGTGGTGCCCAGTGCTTCTTGTTTTAAACGGTTTTGCTCTATACCCCCCCCCCCCCCCCCCCCCCGCCCCAGGGCCTCAATTAGAAAAGAACCTCAACTAACCCTGTTAAATAAAATGTGAAGGACCCAACCCAAGGGCGTAGATTTGGGGGTGGCTAGCAGGGACATGTCGCAACAAATACAGTGAGGGTACCGTGTGTTTGTTTTTGGGAGGGGGGGTGATCCTGGTGGGCTCATTTGGTCCCAAAACTGCAGCCAAACCTGTGTTTTTGCCTCCAACCGTGAACTATTTTTTTACCGAATACAATGAAGGGGCAGTGAAGGCAACATGGCTTCAGTCTACGAAGAGCAAAAGCAGTTGTAGGTGAATTAAAACGGTGGTTGTGTGTTTTTAGTTTTAGATATTGACCTCTGCAATGCGTGGATATACAAAAACATTGATTCTTTTAGATTTGAAAACCAACTCAGCCTATTCACTGAAAAAAAGAACCAGTTCAAAAGAACAATTTGTTCCTGAATCGGACATCAATATCATTCACTTGATTGCAAGTAGTGTTTCTTGCTAAGACCAATGCGTAATGCTTTTCTCTCTGACTGAAAACTGCGCCAATACAAATGCAATTCCACATGGTTTTGGACTTGGGTACTAATAATCAATTTCATTAGAACAGGTTCCTGCTGTGATATTACGCGTCGTAGCAGGCCTGATTGTAATTTAATCAAATATAGCCCATTTTAACACAAGAACATAAGCAGTGCCCTTTAAATAAAGGAGTAGACCTATAATATAGCAATAACCAAATCTTAGTTTCACATCGCAGTCTTCTAATCATTTTATCTTTGTATTACAACAGCTAGTATCAGAACAGAGTAAACCTGCCACCAAAGTTTCATGGCTCCTTTTTTTTTGGGGCTGCGATTATCAACATCCTAACCGCTCTCAAAGTAAGAACAACCTTTCTATGCTTTTGCCATTGCTGGCCAGCTAAAAGGTGTCTGTGTCTCTTAAGAGGAAGTATGCTCCACATCCCCCTAATTTGCATTGGCTGTGTGCTGCACATTCTCAAGAACATGGCAGCTGTGGAGGCCTGCTGCTTCCTAGCCATGTGGAACAAAGCGTTCAGTGCTTCGGCAGCGTCGCAGTGACATTTGCTACACTTCGCCGTGGCACAATATAAAATAAACGGTGATCACTAGCAAACACGTCTCTTTTTCTACAACCCTGGAAGTAACGTTCACAATCACTGGACATTAAACTGCAGCTGCGTCTGCTTGTAGAAGACTAAGTGTGAATTTAGAGAAATACATTTTCATATTTTCCTTATTCATTAGATTAGCTTCTCAGTAAAAATAGAAAATGTTTGCGTCCAGCTCGTATGAGAAGATTGCTATCAAGATGATAACTTCCTGTGCAGGAGCTCCTGGTTCACAGGTCTGCGTGCACATTCTCTGGCCATTTTATACCAAAGATAATATTTGACTAGATGTGAGATGAATGCAATTTTAGTCCAACTCAACCTTCCCAGATGCTGCACTAGTCCACAGATATTCACACACATAGCTATGTTTTAATCATGTTTTCAAGGTACGTCATGAGAAAGGACAGACCCATAATATTCATCAAGCTTCCATAAGCTGGATACATGTTTAGATCATTTATGGAGCCAGAACAAACACGTTTACTTTCAGTACTGTAAAGGGCTTCAGTGCTTCTTTAAACATCACATCCATAACCCTGGTGCAGAACAAACGAGGTATGAAAAGAGTGACTTCAAACTGCAAAACAATCCTTCTTACATTAGGCCCAACTGTGCATGATACAGTGTACAGTGTCTACAATCAGACATGAGTGAAAATAATTTTTCATACTTGGAAGTAATGGAAAAAAAGTATCTAAACATATATTTCACCAGATACAGTGATTCATCAGAATAACCAAAACTAAAATTGTTTTTGTCATAAAAATATGACAGTATCATATAAAGTTTTAACTATGTACTGAAGTCAAAATATACTGTAAAGATTGTCTTCTTAGGATAATATTCAGCGTAAGTATTTATGAGTTTTTTAGAAAATTATATATTTGCAATAAACTCAAGATATGAATCTTTGCACAGTTTTGTGAAGAATAACTCAACATTTTAAATAGTACGATGAGCACAAATTTAACGTTGAAGAAATCTGCGCTGAAAAGTCACTTTAGAAATTAAGGGTTCTCACGTTTTTATCAGCGACACACAGGTGCGGGCATTTCCCTTCGCCTCTGGGGCTTTTACGGTTTCCCCCATCTCTCACATCAGAGCTCAAACCCAAGGCTCAGCGGCATCACTTATCTGAACGGTCCGGGCAGCGCCAGTACTTCGAACCAACGAATAGGATGCCAGATGACAAAGAGTCGGGTACGACCACTAGTGCCTCAGTTGGCGATTTACCTTATAGACTTCTCCATAGGTGCCTCCGCCGACTCGCAAAAGGATTTCAAAGTCATCCTGGGGGTTTCTGGTGGAGATATCCAGCGCGGCACGGTTCTGAGAGTCCATCACTGCTGGGGCATAGCAGTGGCTCTCGCTCTTCACTGCACACTGGCTTACATACGCACCTTCCTGTCTCTCTTGCACCCAAGCGCCCTCCCTTTCTGCTCTCTTACTCTCCCTCTCATGCCATGACTCATTTACATTAATGCTGGTTTTATTTCCTGTTGGGTGTTCCTGTGTGAGGGTGGTGCGCGTACGCCATCTCTCTCGTTTCTGGTACCTGTGTACGCAGTTGCAATATCCTTGGCCTTAATACGTGTGCATCTCCGTTTGCCTGCAGAAGCCATGCAAACAGAATGAAGTTGCACGGCTGTCCTACTTTCTGAGCCCCATCTTTAAAATGTGACTAACATCCTGTATTGCGATTTATGCATGCGATCCGGTCGACGTAAAAAACAAATGCCTTTGAAAGGCCCCTTCGCAGCTGTTGCCTGAATTGCTTTGAAGTGTTTCTGAGTTGGTCGAGTAACCAACACGAATAATATCATATGCAAATATTATTAAAAAATAAGAATGACATGGGGCTCTGTCGGGATGAGGTTCTTCTTTCGTTGAAGGGACAGAAATAGTCACCAAGAGTGACAATGAACTGATAGTAGCAAGTAATGAGAAAACAGTATTTTATATATTTTTTAAAGTTCATTATAGAAAACCCACTATGTATAGCCATAAGCACAAGTTTGGTACAGAATTAGGAACCATTGCTGGGGTAAGATAATCCAAAAAAACATTTGGGAGATTTTTTTTTAATATAAAATGAGTGACAAGGTTCAGATTTTAATTATTACATACGTTTTTGATGTATAAAGTTAAGGAGCTTGCACTGATTATAGTGCAATGGGGGACAGGGTGGTGGCCCTGAGACTAGGGATCTGTGCTGGTAATTGGAAGGTTGCTGGTTCAAATCCCATGAATGCCATGAGTGAGCAAGGCCCTTAACCTGCAATTGCTTCATCCTGGGTATGATGTTAATCTACATCCAGCCCAGTAAAGAGGTCCTCCAACTTACAAGGAATAACTGGGGGTAGGTGGCAGGATTGGGATTGGGATTCCACCCACAAGAAAAAAACCTCATACTGGTGCATTTGGGCTGGTGTGGTGCTGCAGTATCAGTTGCTGCATGGCAGCACTCAGGTTCCTGTCCAGACCAAGATTTTGTTTCAACCAATCAGCTGAATACTCTGTGACTCTTTATACTCAACTGGTTGGTTGAAACAAATTTTTAGTCTATCACTGATTCAGGTGCTCTGTGGAAACCTACATGGGAAGATTAGAATAGAGATACTTTATTCAGAATAAATAGAGAGACTTCATTCAGAGTCCCTGGAACGATTGGGATTAAGGGCTTTGCTCAGGTGACCAATGGTAGCATAACTCTGGTTTTAGCCATTTCCAGTCATGGACATATTTATATGCAAATCATGGAATTCTGCTGTAGTCCAGTTACACCATTATGTATACATGACTCTGTTAGCATTTCTCAGATTTCCTCAGTTTCTCAGGTTTTCTCCCTATAGGAATTTTTGTGTTTTTCGGGGGGAAATTAATCGATGAGGTTGTTTGAGTAAGAAATTAACTACCTCTACCCTACTTCATGATGGGAAACTACTTACTATAAACACAAGGGGGTGCCACTTCGCAGGACGGGAAATGCAAATGTCACCGCAATGGCAGGTTTGTGCTTCTGTTGCTGCACACGTCCTGGTGACCCACTAAGGTCCAGATTCTGGGAGGCCTTACAAAATTCTTCCTTGTGTCTGGCTGGGGGTGCTGTGTCCTTCGAGTGGTCTGGGAAGGTGTACTGGATTTCGGGGAGTAGCTTGCAGTCCCTGCTTGAACCTCTGATGCTGTGGCTGGTATCACACCATCTGTAGGTCATCTGGACTGGTCCCCAAGAACCACAACAATCCTGTGCCTTGGTCGAGTACATGTGTGGTAGAAAACATCCGGCAACTGCTGAGGTACCTCACAGGTTCCTATCCATTGCTGGGTAACTTGGGGCACAATCAGCCTTCCTCGGGGGGTTATACAACCACACCCTCAACCTTGTCTCCAAGTATGCACCTTGGCTCTGGTCATCATAGATCCTCTTCTGTCCACCACCAGGCACACCCAACACTGAAGCACAAACTGTCATCTTTCTTCCTCACCAAGACTGCTGGCGCTGCCCATGAGTTGGTTCAGTGACTCTTCTCTTCGCCTTCTTCTCTCTTGGCAAGTGGCAGCCATTCAGGATGAAGGCAATTAATCGTGGGGTCCCCCAGCTCGCAAGCCCATCGGACCACCAGGGAAATGCCCAGAATGCCGGATGCCCAGTCCAAGAGTACAGTCCTCATTTCACACAGCAAAGATGCCAATATGGGCGAGCAGCAGTGTCTTTAGTCTAGCTTTCTCCTCCATCTTCAATCCCTCAGAGCTCTGCTTCCACAAGGCTGTCACTGCCTCCCCGGTGATGTGTTGCTGGTTTTTTCCCTTTTTGTGTTGCTGACTGGATAGTCTTTTGTCCCTGACCAGTCCTCTATACGTGCCTGGCCATTGTTTTCCCTGGGTCAAGGTTCAACTATTGCTTCCACCAAGCCTTGGATAAATTACAATGGAGATCATCCATCCCACTCCTGACATCAAATGGGTAGGTTAGGTACTGAACTCTACTTCTACCCTACTCTAGCTTAACTCACAGTGGGGAACTATTTACATTAAACACAAGGGGGGGGAGGGGAGTGCTTTGCATGATGGGAAATGCAAATGTCACCACAGTGCCAAGTTAGCGCCTCTGGCCTTAAACTTGCTTGCCTGTTTATATTACATTAACCACTTATCCGGTAGAAGGCTGTAATGAACTTGGTGCCTCTCACAGGGAGGCTGGGAACTCAGATGGGATGCAAGTCCATCACAGGATACACACACTCATTATGGGTAAAACAGACTCACATGTTCAGCTAACCATGGGGAGAATGTGCAAATGCCACACACACAGATCTGGGGGCAGGATTTAACTTGCAACCAGTGCTAACCAGTGTGCTGCCCTCATTTCTCACTATTCTCCTGCCCTAATTTTTCAGGAACTCAGCACTTGTCTAAAAATATGTTACACTGATTGAGCTACATCCTCATACACTGACCATCTCATCTCACCATCTGATCTCATTTTCCTGCTGTTTCTCCTGGTGAGGGTTGCAGTTGGCAGCATGCAGTACAGATCAGGCTAGACCCCTTTTTGAAGCGCTGGTAGGAGATATAATCCCCCTAGTGTGTCTGTCCTGTGTCTTCCTCAGGGTCACAGGCCAACAGGATTTGCCCTGAAGTGCACCCTTAGGAGCCGTCCAGGTAGCATCTGACTCCCCTGATCCGATTGAGCAGCACCTTTCTTTAGGGTTGGAGAGTGAGTTCAGCACTTCATTTTGGCTGCTTATACTACTTATAATAGTTCTTCCAATCATCACCTATAGCTCTTGACCATGAGGACATGGGGGTAGATTGAAAGGTGAGTCTTGTTTGACAACTTAGCCCCAGCTTCACCACCACAAACCGTCTGTGACCACATAGCTGCAGTCACTGAACTGATTAGCCTGTGTACAACAGTTGAAGCACACCTTTATGCATATAAAATTTGTATGTGTGTTTTTTTTTTTTTGCTAATTTCGCCTTTGTGAAAATTAATTTTTCATTCTTGTTTTTGAAGGGCTATTTTAAAAAATCTATTATTACAAGTAGGAACTGAAAAAAACTGTAAATTTTATACGCTATGACCAACGGATTCATTTGAGGCTTACACTCTTTTCAAGCGCCGTCAGAACACCTTGCAGTGTGAGTAAACTCTTATATTGAGACTTTCCGGTCTTCATTGTGATTATTTAGATTAACTTTATAAATAATATTGCTTTCACTCTATACTACTTAAAAAGACCGGAAGAGTCTCAGCAAAACCTGGAACCTATTCTGAAGGTCCCACCACGTGATACCAACTTCCGGTCCTTCTGTTAATTCCTTCCTACCCATTTTATTCTGTTTGCTGGTCCACGTGTGGATTGCAGCCGAACCGAACATCTTCAGTACCAGTACCGAGCTGATAAAATACCAGTTCCAGGTCCGGGACGAGATGGCGTCATCTTTTGAGCAAATGAGAGCTAATGTTGGGAAACTTTTACGGGGGATTGATAGGTGCGTAAGGATGTGGATGCTAAGCGCCGTTGTCATTCAGTAAACAGCAATATTAGCATTTAGTTTACTTTCTGCTCTACTTTCACAGTACGGAATGCATGATTTGTTTTGAAATCAGACTATTAATCAACGAGCAAGCTTTTTAAACTTTATCTGGTATTCTGTTATTTAAAAAAACGTTTTCGTATTTAAAATGAGTTAACCTGTCGTACTGGTGTCTATATGGCTTCTGTCCACAGGAGACTAGTGTATGTCCCTCTACGTTTAAACAGCTCCTCTAATCATATTTTTAATTAAGGTATAACCCAGAAAATCTGGCCACGCTTGAGCGATACGTGGAAACGCAGGCAAAGGAAAACGCTTACGATTTGGAAGCCAACCTGGCCGTTCTTAAGTTGTGAGTACTGCTGAATGTTAAGGGAATATTCCTGGCGGTTATATCATTTTATGTAATGTTTATTACAGTGTTTCCTCAATTTTACTTTTCATACACCTGCGTAGTACATTGTATATAAAGTATTTGTGTTGTATAGGTACCAGTTCAACCCCGCCTACTTCCAGACCACTGTGACGTCTCAGATTTTGCTCAAAGCCCTGACCAACCTGCCTCACACAGACTTTACATTGTGCAAGTGCATGATAGACCAGACACACGTATCCTTTTGTTCCATTTGTCACTTCTGTGAAAGTACTCACACCTGTGCAGAAAGGAACAGACATTCACTTGTATTTTTACAAAGTGTTATTTAGAAAAGTATTTAAGCATTATAGCATTATGACCTGACTAGTAAGTAAATTCAAAGAATATGTTTATGCTAGTGGTTAACATTGATAATGATGTATTTAGTTTTTGTTTTTGCTTCTGGTGGACAATTTTCAAGTGACCGGAATGTAAGGGATATTACTGATTTTGACAAGATGTTATTAATGTTGCAGCAGTACATACAGGCATGCAGATGGAGTTGTTAGTGGGCTGAGGGCTGCATATTCATTGAGAGTATTTTTGAGCAAATTTGAAGAGCAGTTGTCATCGCAGTGGCAGCCTCTTTTCTTGACTACAGTGTCGCAGCAAGAGGAACGCCCGATAAGACAGATCCTCTATCTCGGCAACCTCCTGGAGACGTGCCACTTCCAGGCATTCTGGGTAAGCATCAACTCTTTTTGTCACTTTTTGTAACTAAAAAACAGAGGTGGGTAGTTCAGGTCCAGGGAGTAAAAGTCCAGACCAAGATTTTGTTTTTCAACCAACCAGTTGAGTACTCTGTGACTGTGACTCTTTATATTCAACTGTCTGGTTGAAACAAAATCTTGGTCTGGACTTCTACTCTCTGGACCCAAACTACCCACTTCTGGTAAAAAGAAATGCAGAAAGCAGGTTTAAAGTTTTATATGGTGGCGTATTAAAGATACTTCACTTGAACGTTGAGGCTCAGGATACATATGAGAACTTAAACTGAATTATTCGTTAAAAAGTCTGTATCAGTATAGATTTTTTTTTTCTTGGCTTTGGATAAAGGCATCAGCTAGACACCTGAATGGAAGCCAGGGGAGGGACCTGTGACCTTCACCTGTGATCTAAGATCAGCAGACAGTGCTGTTGTATTTGCTAGGTTCTGTAGTCAGTGCTTAGTTGTGCAGCCTTAAATAAGGGAGATAAGTGAAATTCAAGCACTTCATAAAATAGTTTTTCTTGAATAATTTGTTTTCTCTTTTTTTGGATACCACTAAGTGCTTTTGTAAACGCATCATTATCAAGATTGCAAATTTGTGGTGCTGTTTGTGCTTTTTTTTTCTGAACCTATTCTGTACTGTCATTAGGTTACATGTTCTCTTCTTAAATACCAGCTTATCTGTCTTGGTGACACAGTTTGTTACATATCATTAATGCAATCTTTATGTACAGTAAAATACACCTGCGTAGTACATTGTATATACTGGTCCTCATATATTATCAGACAAAGACTCATGATTTCACTAAAATTATTTTTTACTTGTTCGTATGGATTTTGCTGACTCCCCCCCCCCCCCCCAATGTTTTGCAGTCCAGCCTGGAAGAGAATAGAGAACTGATTGATGGAATTACTGGCTTTGAGGATTCTGTCAGAAAGTGTGAGTCATTTTTCGCTTAAACATGCATTTTAATTCTCCTGGTGTCAGCATGTAATATTCATCTACACGAATGGAAAAAATGTTTAACAGAATGTGCTGTATAAGGAATCTAGCATCTGATTATATTAATATGCTGAAAAATGAAAATACTGGTGTGTTTTTTTTTGGCTAATATCCCAGGCAAACATGTGGTTCCTTTAAATTCCCCTGTTACCTTTCGCAAAGTAAATTTAAGCTGGTCTGCTGGTGGTCTGAATCTACCAAAGTAAGTCTTTATGATCTTTACTGATTCCATAGTCGGGTGCCACAAAGATCATAATACAATCGCTGAGCTTTTATTGTGTAAAAACTGCAAGAAGTCAGGATATGATGGCAGAATCATCATTTTCATGTAAAGACTATTACCTTAGAAAGATGTAAAAAGTTTGGCCATACATCAAAATGTTTATTCAATCCCTCTACACAAGTCCGTGGAGCCTGACAAATCGACCAGAAAAAAGGTGACAAACTGTTTCTAGCAGTGTCAAGCCTAGATATCTGTGTGGGTGGACTGGGTGTGTATTTTCTTTAGCAGTCTATAGGTAGCCACACTGAAGACGGACAGCTGCTATCTGCTGAAAGCAACTGCATACACACATTGCACAAACAAGCTGGTTTGTGGTGCTGTGACTTAGGGCTGGGTGGTATGTTGGACTTTTCCGGTATTTCGAATATACAGTGGAAAACACTTATAGTGATCACTGTCTGGGTGAAATTGATCGCTATAACCTGATAATCATTATAACCATTTTTTTTTGTTCGTTATGCCCCAGTCAGATTACCATCTAATTGACATTTGTATATTTATTACATAAATATAAGGTAATAGAACGGACAGCGTCTCTACTGAATTTTATTAATGATTTCAAAACACAGAACAGCTGTTTCAAATGCTTTTCAAATGACTATACTGTACAAATGACCGAACTGTGTATGATTCAAATACGCTATAATACAGTACAGTACTATACACCAATATTAAATAGAATTTTATTTATACAGCGCATTTTCACAGCGTTACATTGTCTCAAAGCGCTTATTGTAGTGTCACTGCTGCATCTCAGTGGCTCGTTTTTGGTGGCTTATCATGAGCTTTGATGAGTCTATATTTGTCATTGAGACAAAATGACTTTCTTTTCCCGTTGTGTTTTCTGTGCCAGCAGCATTAGCCTCAGGTAGCTGCCAGAAGCTGATGGGTCCCCACAAGGGTCACCTTGCCTGCCTGCTCTTCCTGCTTTCTGCCATGTACTTTAAGTCTCTCTCTCTCTTTCTGTCTCCTTGCAGTCATTTGCCATGTGGTGGGGATCACATATCAGAATATTGAACGTCGACTGCTTGCAGAAATGCTTGGAGACCCCTTAGGTGAGGCCTTCTCCCAAATCTGGTGTGAATACCTTCATAAAATATGGATTTGCTGCAGGCTAACAGTCACAAATGTATTTTTTTTAATGAAAATTAATTCCGTATAGCTTAGCACAGAACTGTATACTTTCAGTTAGATCAAGGGTGGCCAATCTTATCCACAAACGGCCGGTGTGTGTGCAGGTTTTTAGGATAACCTTTAGGTCAGCTCTTCAAATCCAGGTGTGAGGACTCCTCCGCCAATCAGTCCTCTAATTAATAATCTAATTAGGGAGTTGCAGCGAAAACCCGCACACACAGCGGCCCTTTCTGGATAAGACTGTCACCCCCCTTTTAGATTATGCAGAAGTTGAATTGCATACAGTGTGTTGAGCTGCAGTCCTTTAGTGGTGTCACGCCTTCTCAGCCCTTTCGCTGACTTTGTGGCCTTGCACAGACACTCAGGTGAAGCTGTGGATGAGTAAATATGGCTGGACCGAGAACGAGGACGGACAGATCTTCATCTTCAACCAGGAGGAGAGCATCAAGCCTAAAAACATTGTGGAAAAGATTGATTTCGAAAGTAGGTACCTCGAGCGTCAGTCTACGTCACGGGTGTGTGTGCAGGTCTCTGTTCACTGCTTGTCAGTGTTTGTAATTTGACCTTTGCTGTAAGGGACCTGTCTCTGATTTTGCAAGAGATGCGCTTTGCAAGAAGTTCACCTAGCCACAAGACACGTCCTCCTCTCGCTTGGCCTAAGCCCCCCGCCCCCCCCGTGTAAACAGTTTGCAAAACCAACTTGAGCCGGTTTGTGTTATAGACCGTTTGTTTTCACTGCTTTAATAGCCAGTCCTGCCACCTGGTGTTGCTCATAGCCCATAACCCTGCAGCTAAATTAGACGCCTGTTGGGATTTTAAGCCATCCGTCTGAACTTGGGAATGACCTCTGTATTGTGGTTCAGTTTTGCTTTGAGAGTGTCTGTAATCTCAAACTGTCCGTTTCTCCACAGGCGTGTCCAGTATCATGGCCACCTCCCAGTGACTCCCAGCTACACAGACATATGCAGGTGCATAAACACAGCGCAGGTTTTCTGAGAATTTTACTGTCTGATACATTTTATGTAACTGGTATTTGCAATAAACAGAGTTATTAAAACCGCTATCAAGACCACTTGTCCATTGTAATTGAAAACTGTTGCTTTTAAACAATTACAAACTATAGGTCCTGAAATGTTACTAAGATTATTTTAATGTTAAAATTAATACTGGGGGTTGGTGGCAGGATTGGCACTCCAGCCAGAGGAAAAACTTCACACTTTTCTGTTCCACTCCAACTGCTGTGGTGCTGAGGTACCACCTCGATCTGCTGTGGTGCTGAGGTATCGCCCACGGCAATGGCTGCACTCGGGTTCTAGTCCATGAGGTGGTTCGTTGTGTGTTGGGTGATGCTGTATCAGTGCACCCCCCCCCCCTCTTTATTTGGAACACATTAGGTTAAGCTTTAAGGATTCTCCCAGTTTTATATGTAAATTGCAAGGAAAAGCTTGTAAGTTTATTGACTTCCAGCATAAGGGACCAGGAGTATAAATATCACAAGTAGGCAGTAGTGTCTGTTTTGTCAAAGAATAGCATTATGAAAAGCATTATGAATAGCATTATGAAAAGCATTATGAATAGCATTATGAATAGCATTATGAATAGCATTATGAATAGCATTATGAAAAGCATTATGAATAGCATTATGAATAGCATTATGAATGGCATTATGAATAGCATTATGAATAGCATTATGAATGGCATTATGCTACTGAGCTTGCAGTGACTCAGAGTTTACCATTCTTAGCTGTTGGCAGATGATACAAAGGAAATTCACTAAAGTCTATTGGTCATTTGGACATTCAGCACCCTGAGCTCCACACGTCTTCCCGTGCCCATGCAGGTAGGTGATCAGAGAGAGTGGGAATGTCACCGAAATCAAGAGAAACCACATGGAACCTCCATGTATACATGTCTGAGGTCCGCATTAGCACGTGGCTCAGTGGGCTAAGCCTCTATGCCTGTGATTGGAAGCTAAAGACTTTGAGTCACAACTAGAGTCACAACTTAATCATATATTAAATGTCTTAAGTCCTGAAAAACCCAAAGAACAAGAAACGGACTGTGGAATTCGTTTCTTTTTTGTTACATGAAGAAAAGAAGTACTACTTAATCTGAGCTGTGTCTGTACATGTTGAAACAAGACGTCTGATATGCTATCCAATATGTCCTGTTTTATGAAAAATGTGTAATTCCTGTTGTGAATTTTTGATGTTATGTGTGTATATGTAACAAATTTATTGCTAAATATTTTTGGGGAATACTTTTTTTCTATTTACTCTGCAATTAAGCTAGGATCTGAATTTTAAATTACTTCTGGATCTCCAATGTGAAGAGGAAAAGAACATACACAATTGAAGTCTGAATGATTATGTTCTACATAAATGTTCCTGCATTGTGTCTCGTTACATTTATTATGTCAACTGACAGCCAACTAGGTTCCGTGTTTAATGGTTAACTAGCCTTTTATATATCAATTTTGTGTTTGGGAATTCAGTGTGAATCTGAAACTTGGTGTGACCAAAGGTCAACACTGTGGTGAATTATGACAGTCATCAAAATGCAATTGTTACCATGGATATGGTATTTTAAAAAGTAGACAGCATTTCCCCCCCCCCCCTCCCACGTACCCTTTTGTTCGTGTACAGACAGGTTGATGATCGCTGGGTATGATTTGTCCCGTCTATCTTCCTGGATCATTATCTAAATAACTCACCCACATCAATGCATTCTTAAAATTCCATCTGAAGTTGAAATGGTTCTTGGTTATTTACATATATTTGGTAATATACTGACAAAAGTCATGATTGTGAATGATCTTCAAACAAACCTGTGATCTCCGTCAGGAGCAGCGTAACAGTAGACCATGTCAGTCAGTTTCCCATGAGAATTATCCCAAGCTAAAATATAAGGATTTTTTGGAGTTATCAATGATAATAGCTTGTTATTTGTGTTAGGGGCTTCCCAGTTCCCAGCAGTCATATGTAGACATTCACTTAGTGGCCACTTCATCAGGCACTTCCCACTTTTGCATCCTTAGAATTTACTTCTTCCAGGGTTGAGTGTTTAACCAAATACCATCTAAACAGCTTAATCCTGTTGCTGTGTTGCATGCACTCACTTGTAGCCACATGTTTCACTGTCTGGAACAGCAGAAGGCGGCATGATTTTACTTTCTTCCATGGCTCGGACGGCCAGAGTTTGTGTCTGCACTGGCCTTGGATATGAGTAATGCCCCAACGGCCATGACACGAGCTCCAACTCTGTGAAGCTTTATGGTTCTGTGGTATCCAGGGCTGGACTGGGATTTTAAATGAGCCCGGGACTGTTTGGGGTCCCCCAAGATCAATTTTGTTGGCTCACCAGAAAAATGCCATTCCAGCCTTGGAGGTATTTTTTAAGGTAGCACTTTTACAGTATTTAGCAACTCTCCTATTACGTGTCCAACGTGTCTGTCCTTCAGCACTATGAAGGCTATGTCTGAAGCTGAAGCCGACAGAATGTATCGCGTTTTTATATTTGCTGAAATGTCTATTCGGTTAAAGTGATTCACTCCCCCGTCGAATAATGCATATTATAAGGGATAGTGTTGATGCAGGCAGGACTCAGATCCCAGTTTCCCACGGTATTCTGTTCTCATCACTAATAACCCGAAAACCCTTAGACGGGTGTCCGTGATGTGCGCACTACATTAATGTTGGCTATACAAACGTTAAAACACGTTACAATATTTGAGCTAGAAGGACGTACAGCATGCATGTCCTTTAGCGGAAGTGGTTTATTTCCTGTTTATATAGCTACTGCAAACGATTTCGCAAATAGTTTAATTACACTTACAATCTGGGTTTAACGTTTCGATCGCTTAATTTCCCTAACATTCTACATTAAATATCCTTGTACATCTAACCTAATGTATTTTACACAAATATTCGCTTATTAATTGTTTTCATGGTTTTCCGGAATTTGTAGGGACGGGTGATCTACTTAGACTATTCATATTAAAGGATAGTATTTTGATATGGTGGCAACATCTTACCTAAACGTGCGTGCGAGCCTGCTGTTATAAAATATTATATATACACTGACTTTATTATGGTAATTACTTCTTAATTCAGGTGCGCCATGGTGCGGCGCTCTTTCAAATGGGCGTGGCTTCTTGAACAGGTATTACGTTTCTGTGAATGTAATAAAAGGTAAAAGTTTATGAAGTAAAGTTTTATTGATAATCAGTACTGAACACAAGTCTTGTATTTTGGGCATAACTTATAGTGCTAAATAACTTCTATGGTGTATTATTTTAAATACATTCCCTTAGTATTATTTACCTGATTGAATCTTTCACAAGAACACGTCTTCCGCGTAATCTAACAACACAGTGAACCGCCAACGCGTCCTGGGTAAGAGATCAAACTGGGGCGAATGCAGGTCCACCATGTTCAAGACTAAAACCAAAACTCCGGACAAAAGCAGTTCTCCTGCCGGACCACTGCGCCAGCCCCTGGCAAGCTCTGCAGCTTTGGCTCCGTCTGTCCCGTCATTTTCTAATACTAATTACGCTAACGATGGACTTTTCGTCGATACCACATTTCCTTACGGGAACATGCAGCAACAGACAAACATTGTGTGGAAGCGACCTAAGGTAAACCAAGTTGATCCATTTTCCAATTTAATGTAATCCTGCGTGCCAATTTATTACTCGAAGTACTATTAAATAATTAATATAGGCCTATTGCTCGGTAATCATTTAAACATGATAAATTGTTTGCGTATATGCGAACTTACCTAGAAGTACCTCTCAAATGTCGCTGCCCGTGTCTTGTAACATTAAACTCAACAGTGTTGACTGTTAAAAGTCGTTGCCGTGAAATAAAGTAACAATAGACAGTTACAAAAAGTATGTATTTTGTAAATAGACTGTCTTCGCCATGTACCTTTCCAAGACAACTATAAACACCTACATATTTGACCAGTTTTCATTGCTTATGTTACATATTAAAATTGCAGATAAATATGAATCTGACTGGCATAATATGTGACGGCCAGCTAAATAAATCAAGGTCTGTAAGAAGAGATGCAACGGACTTGCGAAAAGTTTGCGAGTTTGTTGCGTTTAAACTATGCTGCTTGCAAGCTGACGTCATTGCGGCTTTCTCCAGGCATAACTTTTCCAATTAGCAGACGGATGTGACTGTGATGTCTAAGCAAACTCTTTCTGCTGCCAGGATATCTGTCAATCACCGCAGTTCATTGTGGGCGGAGCCACGTGCATGGATGTGTGTCAGGGAAGCTTGAGTAAGTGAGCCACAGGTTTTGCAGATCTGTAATTCATATATACTGGTGTTTCCCTACTACTTGGGGACCGGCAGACAGTCCACATTTTTGCTCCCGCCCAGCTGGGAGCAAAAATGTGGACTAGCTGGGAGGGAACAAAAACATGGACCTATGAGTCTCTGCAGAGGACTGGATTGGGAAACATTGATCTATTCATTGACCAGGGGTGGTCAATCTTATCCACAAAGGGCCAGTGTGTATGCAGGTTTTTGGGATAACCTGTAGGTCAGCTGTTCAAACCCAGGTGTGAGGACTCTTCATCCAATCAGTCCTCTAATTAGTAATCTAATTAGGGAGTTGCAGTGAAAGCCCACACACACTGTGGACCTTTGTGGATAAGATTGGCCACCCATAATTTAAACTTAAGCACAATTTAAATTCAGTACCTTTCTGAAAGGTATGACATCAGCTATATATCTTTCCTGAAGCTTTGCCAATCAAAGATGTCATTGAGCAAAATCTTTCCCAAAACATGCATGAAGATGCCTGTTATTCAGCAATCCATTTATAATCAAACCAGACAGACATGACTTATATCAGGGTTATTCAAATCACAATCCTCAAGGTCTGAGCCCTGCTGATTTTCCAGCTTCCTGTTCCTGTCAGCCAGGTGTGAAGCCTTTGTGGCCAATCAGAATCAGTCATTCTTAAACTAACTACCTGGGAGAACTGAAAACAAGGCCTGGATCTGGAATTGAGGAGCAGAATTGAAAAGCCCTGATACCATTTCAAGGTATTCATGTAAAGGAAATAGTTGATGTTAGTAAAAGATAAACACATTTACATAAACAACAGGACCAAAGTTTATTCATCAATGGTTTATTGACCAGTGGTCAAGGCCGAAATGGCCCCAGTCAGAAATCTTAAATGGGGAAGGAAAAAATTGAGTGGTGGGTTTGATACAATTAAGAATTTACCTGAATCATTTATCAAGGTGGATATTATTGAATAAAAAACAATCCCCAAAAACTATATGATATTTTAACAGACATGCGACTAACAAAGGTGTAGTATATGACGGTAATTCCATTTCAGATGTATTTAAATACTTCCCAGTTCCCTCGACTATGGAAGACCAGTTTCTTATGGACACAGTATCTGCAGCTCTTTAGCTGGCTGAGGTCGGGTAAGAGCTTCTGCTGTCTCTCAGTGAGAGCTGAGAGGCTCAGGAGCTGCCACACCTGCCTCTTTAGCTGGCTGAGGTCGGGTAAGAGCTTCTGCTGTCTCTCAGTGAGAGCTGAGAGGCTCAGGAGCTGCCACACCTGCCTCTTTAGCTGGCTGAGGTCGGGTAAACGCCTCTGCTGTCTCTCAGTGAGAGCTGAGAGGCTCAGGAGCTGCCACACCTGCCTCTTTAGCTGGCTGAGGTCGGGTAAGCGCCTCTGCTGTCTCTCAGTGAGAGCTGACAGGCTCAGGAGCTGCCACACCTGCCTCTTTAGCTGGCTGAGGTCGGGTAAGCGCCTCTGCTGTCTCTCAGTGAGAGCTGACAGGCTCAGGAGCTGCCACACCTGCCTCTTTAGCTGGCTGAGGTCGGGTAAGCGCCTCTGCTGTCTCTCAGTGAGAGCTGAGAGGCTCAGGAGCTGCCACACCTGCCTCTTTAGCTGGCTGAGGTCGGGTAAGCTCTTCTGCTGTCTCTCAGTGAGAGCTGAGAGGCTCAGGAGCTGCCACACCTGCCTCTTTAGCTGGCTGAGGTCGGGTAAGCGCCTCTGCTGTCTCTCAGTGAGAGCTGAGAGGCTCAGGAGCTACCACACCTGCCTCTTTAGCTGGCTGAGGTCGGGTAAGCGCCTCTGCTGTCTCTCAGTGAGAGCTGAGAGGCTCAGGAGCTGCCGCACCTGCCTCTTTAGCTGGCTGAGGTCGGGTAAGCGCTTCTGCTGTCTCTCAGTGAGAGCTGAGAGGCTCAGGAGCTGCTACAGCCACACCATCAGATTGCTTAATCGAGGCCTTAATCATAATATATATTGGCAGGGACATGCCCCCCCCCCCCAAAATGTAGATGTACCCATAATGTCCCCCCCAATGAATATAATAATTATGGCCTTGGTTCCCCCCAATGTTGACTCCATGGCTACAATCTTGTGCTTAATACTTAATCGATGGCTGTCATTCAACATTCATTAATTTATATATGTACCTCGCGCCTTATTTGCACTGTGTTGTGCATTTCTGCTCTGTTTTGCCCTCAGTATAACTCCCTGTTCCTTATTATCTTTATTACATCGTTACCTTTCTGTCTATTTGCCTTCCGCTCTTTTCATCATGGCAGGGATGACCACCTTGCATTTCACTGCAGGTTAGAGCCTGACTCCATACCTTGTATGTGCTGAGTAAATCCCTTGAATCCCCTTGAATCCTTTGATGATGGCCTAGTGCTGAAATGTTTGTGTTGCACCCACGATGGATCTATAATATAATAAAACAAACGCTAACCAGTTTGGACCTGATTTTTGTTATGTTACTTAATGAAGGCTTACAGTAAATGACCGCTGGCCTCCATGACTCCTCGGTGAAAGACTGAAATATTTGGAAATGTTATTACCAAGAAACTTAGTGCTGTATTAACACTTTAAGCTAGTTTTCTGGAGCTTGTGGACTGTTAGTTGCGGGTAAGTAAGGCAAAGGGCTATAAGGGGGCCCTTTATAGCATTAAAATTGTGTATCTGGTGACTAAGATTCCAAATCATGCCGTGGTCGATTACATCACCGTCCTCTTCTTCAGGTGACTGCTGGTTTCTGTCGGTAGTGACTTCTCTTTCCCTGCACCGCCACCTGCTGGAGCGTGTGGTGCCCTGCAGGCAGAGCTTCCAGGAAGGCTACACCGGCTGCTTTGTCTTCCAGGTCGGTCAGTCCTCTAGTGTACCCAAAACTGCAACGGATTAAAGTCATTTCTGAGCTTATTAATAGGAACTTTCCACAGGGCTGCTGCTAATTTTGAAGCTCGATTTTAAAAGTAGATCTATTCAAGTCAAGTCAAGTCAAGCCAGCCCATACACAAGTATATATATGAGATGTCGTTCACCTGGGACCACGATGTGGGGGTGGGGGTGGGGGGGGGGCATATGTACACAATTACAGGGGCAAGATCCAGACTAAGTATGCGAGTGTAAACACGGGGGTTGGACACGGACCACACACAGTGCACATGACACAGTAGGAGGGCAGATACACAGCATATATGTGAATTGACTATCTATATATAACATAGCAGCAGGAATGTAGTAGCAGAATATAAATATGCTATGTAAAATATGCAACAAACAGAATGAGTGTATCTGTACATAATAATATTGAATAATTGAATAATATTGACAGCATGTATATTTGTAGATAATGATGAAATTGTTTAATTCCCTATAGGATGGAGAAAACTAACTGTACCTAGCCAATGTAAGTTAAGTAGCTGGCAGACATACTGCATCATTGCATCATTGCTCGGTGCTTATTTTGGGAAGCACAGGACGAGAGGCAGGGCTCATCCCACACAAGGCACCAGTTCATCACAAGGCACATAAACACACATAAAGTCACTCACTAAGGGCAATTTAGAGAAGCCAATCTGCTTTAATAACATATATTTGGACTATGGGAGGTAACGGTAATACTTACAAAAACCAGGGAACATGGAAAGAAAATGCTAGATCTATATCAAATAGAAACTAGGTAACAATCAGAACTACCACCCCTGTGCCATCCACTGATCCATGTTGCCACCTACAGAAGTGATGATGATGATGATGATGATGATGACCTTGAGGGTCTTGCTTTTCTCTCGACTCACTCATTGATCCCACCGGATGTTGCCAGATCTAATAGTCATCACAGGCAGTAATCTCCCTATTCATTCGTAAGGGTTAGGACCAGAGGTGGAGATTAGGTGAAACGCTTTGAAAGTCATGCTTGAGGAGAATTTCCTGTAAATCACTGGTAAATGACTGCATTGGTTCCTGTTGGATTAAATCCACCAGTGATGCACAGTATGCTGAGAATCCTTTAAATTTAACATCATATTCATTCATCACACCTCTTTCCTGGTGAGGGTTGTAGAGATGGCGTGCCAAGCAGATCAGATCAGACGTTGCGTACTAACTAGAAGCCATGCACTCCAGCGTGTTTCGGGGGATATTTCCAAGCCATCTGGGAAATACAGTCTCTCCAGCATGTTCTGGGTCTGCTCTGGGTTCATCTGCCCAGTGGATCCTGGCCAGAAAATTTGCATTGGCAGCCAACCAGATGGCATCCTTTTAAAATGCCCAAAACACTTCAGTTGGCTCGCCTTGATCTGCAGCAGCTCTGTTTCAGAGTCCCTCTGTTATTTCCAAATAATATTTGGAAACATAAAAATGATCTCTGTTCTGGAGAGTAAGTCTGACAAGCCTGCAGAGAAACTCAATTTTGGCTGCATGTACTTACAACCATGATCTTTAGTCATTGGTCATGATCATAGGTAAGGATAGGGGCATATACTGATTGGTAAACAACAAGCTTGCCTTAGATGCTGCCCTTCTGGCCATTGGGATCTTTCGACTGTCTCAGGTGACCTCTTAGTAAACTTTGCCCTGAAGGTCTCCTTCTTCCACTGGAGAGTTTTCGTCACCAGTGGTGACCACCATGTCAGTGCTGCAGTGATTTTGGCCTTGAGCATCATCCATTCATTTTTCACGGAAGTGTCAGTTGGATTTGTCTAACACAAAAGCTTCAGCCAGATGTTCCCAGCGAACACCAACCTCGTCTTTATCTGCCAGATCCAGCTCACCAGCTCTTGGGTTTAGACCTTGCAGGCCATTCTTCCCAGTCGTTCCTTTAGGCATCGTTATCATTCCCCACACGACCATTGAGGTCTCCCAGTAGTCTGTAGGGGGTTCCCTTTTAAACATGTCAAGTTACTTTATTCTGTGCAGGCTACTCCTACTTGCTTTGGTACCTTTCACGAGGGTCTTTATTGGATTGGAGTTTGTCTGGCTTTTCCCCATGGACCTGTTGACCAAGGGAGGCCCTTCCAGATGGCATGACTCTATGACATAGCTCCAGATGACATAGCTCAGGATCATTAAAGCATGAACCGCCCCAGATGGTTACAATCATCAGAGGAGTTAAATACATTTTTATACAATGACATCTAAATTTCCCCGAATCATTGCTGGTTTGTAAAGACTAATGGCAACCAAATCAGCTCCCTGTTAACCTCTTTCTTTCTGCAGTTCTGGCAGTATGGAGAATGGAAGGAAGTAAAGATTGATGACTTCCTGCCAACATGTGAGGGCCAGCTTGTTTATCTACGTTCGTCTGCGAAAGAAGAATTTTGGAGTTCGCTTCTGGAGAAGGCATATGCCAAGTCAGTGCGCATTTAACTCGTGTTTGAACAAAACTAATATTATTAATGATTATTTTAACACGCTCGTTTTAAAATTTCTCATACTGGGAAAAATATGGAATATGGATATTTCATTCTTGAATATGCTGTCTCTTTTAACTAGCATCCTTAGCTAGTTAAAATGTGATGCATTGCTGACATCTAGAACATCCAATGGAAAAGGCTGGGTCGATATTACAAAAGGACATTGATCACATTAATACAGAAGCCCAAAGAAGACACTCATTATTTTTTTCTTCCCATTATCAACGACTTATTTTTCTTGTGATCTTGACATAAAAGTTGTTATCCCGAGATGATGAGATCATGCATTGTTTTGTGTTTCTCTGATGTGGTGATGTCTATGACTGCTGTAATTGCCTGCTTCACTGTGCATACCACAGTATCAGCATATAGCACAATGCTGTCAAATAAAATTCTTATTTTAAGCCTCTAATGAAGGTTAATGATCAATCTTACGCAAATTGTATTGTTCCTGTCTATTACTTCCATTAACAGTCTAGTGAGTAGTGCTAATTGGTTGAAAAATGAATCGTATTTGTGAATGGTCATTAAATGAGCAGTGGTTGTATTGTCCAATTTTATATATCATATTTGAACTTGCTTTTTGGGATGCAGATCCCTGCATCAACAGATGTTCTAAGAATAGTTATGAATATCCTTGTTTGTAGTTTATGCTCCAGTGTTCTGCCTTTCGCCAGGTTGAAGGGGGGGTACCAGGCCTTAAACATGGGCTTCCCCCACGAGGCCATGGTGGACATGACCGGGGGTGTGACGGAGGTGTTCAGCATGGCAGCAATGCCTCACGATAGTGGACACTTTCTCGAAGGCCTGCTGAAGAGAGGAGCACTCATTAATTGTGCCAGTACGCAGGTGTGTGTGTGTGTATGTGTGTGTTGAGTTGGTTACTGACCAAATGATGTCTGTTTTCCTTCACTACCTCTAGCTGTAGCCAAAGAAAAGTTTGTCTCTTTCTCTGCCCCTATAGGTCAACCATTGTTTCTCAAAAAGCATGTTTTTATTGCAGCATACATAGTGAGTGGAGGATAACACAGTTTTTCTCAGCCTAGTCCCCAGGGACCTCCAGACAGTCCACACCTTTGGTCCCTCCCAGTCTGCAGCATGCCTGAACCAAACAGTCAAGTATGCCAAATACCTGGTACAGGTGTGTGGGGAGCTGGGAGGGAACAAAAACCCGGAGCGACTGGGGGTCCCCAAGGACCGGGTTGAGGAACACTGGCGGATAAATAGACTGTGTATCAGCATACTTAACGTCTTTCTGTACAAACAGGGTGCGCTGGAGCAGAAGAACAAGTTTGGAATCATGTTCAGACATGCCTACTCCATAACAGCAGTGGAGAAGGTGATACTTTGGTCCAGCTGTTCATTAGTACCAGAGATGGGAATTTCCGGTCCAGTAAATAAAAATCCAGACCAAGATTTTGTTCCAACCAACGAGTTGAGTACTCTGTGACTGTGACTCTTTATGCTCAACTGGTTGGTTGAAACAAAATCTTGGTCTGGATTTTTACTTTGTGGACCTGAAATTTCCACCGCTGATCAGTAGCCAGCACCATTTCTACACTGCATTCATGTAGGTTACGTACATGTTTCTGACGAGCATAAATGCCCTTCACTGTCCCAGGTCACGACGCGCACTGGGGTGGTTGAGCTAGTGCGAGTGTATAACCCGTGGGGGAACACGGAATGGGAGGGACCTTGGAGCGACAAAAATGGGTGCGTTATGCTTTGCATTTCAGCCTGTACTTTCGCTACCCTTACTTAATGTTTTCAGTCACGGTAAACCAAGACCTCCCATGAAGCTGAAACTCAGCCTTCAACTGCAGCTATGAAGGAAGAAGGAAGCAGTGCTGAAATCCTAAATTTCCTTTGCAGGTCCGAGTGGAACCAAGTCAGCAAAGCTGAGCAGGACCGCATCGGCAGAACGCAAGCAGAGGATGGGGAATTCTGGTCTGTCTCCTGTGAATTACTGCTGCTTGCATCTTTCTGAATATTTTGATCTCTGTCTTGCCCAGAACTTCTTACTTTTGATTCCCCCTGTCCTACTGTCGCCAGGATGACGCTGTCAGACTTCTGCCTGAATTTTGATGAGATTGAGGTGTGCCATCTGACTGAGGCTACGCTCAGTGGCCTGGATACTGTCAAACCCTGGCAGTGCACCTTGCATCAGGGAAGCTGGGTACCCAGCCTGTCTGCTGGGGGTCCTCCTGGAGGGGGTAAGACAATTTTGCTGCTGGTTGGTAATAATATGGTTACTAATACATGTTTAACATCTCTTTGTGGTAGTGAAGCAGGATTTCTTGCTTCACTACATGTTTAACATCTCTTTGTGGTAGTGAAGCAGGATTTCTTGCTAGGATTTCCCATCACCCTTTGGACTGATGTCTATTTATGTCAGCATTGTCTCACTCAATGACAAGCCATAATCTGACCAGATCAGAGTCCCTTACACCAGTGTTTCCCAACCTGAGGACTGGGATGGGACACACTGCCTCTCCCAGTCTCATTAGCTGGTGCTTTTTCTAATTGGGTCCAGTTACAGGCCCATTTTTACAGATTCGTAAAGCTGATGTCAATAGTCACTTTCATCAGTCCGATTCCCAGCACTAGGTCTATGTACGGTATATGATTTTTGCATTGCAGCTTTTCTAGATATTTCCAAATGTATATTTTTGTACTATTAAGGGCAACACTATAGTAAATATTTTGTGAAAAATAAATTAGAATGAAAAATCAGAATTAAATTATCCATCCAAGCATCTTCCTTGTTGCTTACAGGGTCTTATTCTTATATCTTATTTTATATAACATTCCAATGTAACATTTTTGATGCATCTCTTGTTATGTCTCCTTCATTAAAAGGATTAATCATCCACCACAGAAAAAAATAATTATTGGTGAAGTTCATTGTATTTTAAGATTAAGATTAAGATTAAGATGGACTTTTTAAAACCCAGGGGGAAATCTTGGCTCATACAGCAGCGAGAGCTTAGTGCACAGACGGACGTATATAGAGTGCCAAACAGACAAACAGCATTACCAGCATTACAATAGTGTAAGTGTAGTGCAAACACAGTACATACATATAAATAAAATAAAATATCCTGAAAAAACACAATATTGTGATACAGGTCAGGTCAGGTTGGGGAGCATGCAGTGATGCAGTGGCGCAGTGCAATGCCCCACTCAGCACATGATGAAACACCTCAGGATTCTGGTTAGCGATACCCGCTCCCCCCCGCCAGGCCAACATGAGGTCCAGTCCCACCCTCCGGAAGTGACTGTCAATCAGCCACAGACAGGTGTTACATGGGCGTCCCCTTGGCTTGGCACAGCTGCTCGGGTCCTCAGTGATGAGGATCCAGTGAGCCGGATCGCCCTCAGGCACTCGTGCCCCATGGCCGTAGACTGATATATCGAAAGCTGTTTTTCTATTACATGTTATTCCTACAAACTGTTTTTTTTTTTTTTCGTTCGGTATTGTGAATTGTTGAAATGTTTTTGTTCCGCACGCATGACATATGCTGCGCATGTTTCCATCTTCATTCAAAGATTTCCACGCTGTTGACAATTTTTTTGCGGTGGCTGACTGATTGATGAGTCAGTGGTTTCTTGGTATTTCATGTAGCTCATATTTCCGCATAGACAAGCGGGCAGTTCAACAAACCATTGATTAATAGCCAATGTTGCTTTGTAATCTGCTATCAACCGTTATCGAATGTCGCTCGACCAAATGATCTCTGCAAAAGGTGTGATAAGAAGCCAGACAGACAGATAGAGACAGACAGATGTCTATCGCGTTCTAAAAATAGTAACGTCTCATCCTGTGGTCCATTCATTCATGCATTTTTCTTAACTGCTTATTCGTCATGCTGTTGCATGCACCTCAAATGGGATGGTTCTCCAGGAACATGCCTGCACACACAAACGCACGCTAGCGACCTAAACTTTTGTTTTTAGGTTAATTTCCACACACGATACACTAATGCTGGATTATTCTGGATTGGGCTTTGTGATTTTGTAGTCAGATTTTGGCAGAACCCTCAGTTCCACTTGACCCTGCAAGAAGAGGATGAAGACCCAAGAGACCCTGAGCTGACCTGCACCTTCCTGGTGGCTCTGATGCAAAAGAACAAGAGACGCACTGAGACGCAGCTCGCCATAAATCTGCACATATACAAGGTCAGTTTTTGTAACTCGATTTGGGTTTGGGGATAAGATTCACTATGGCCCCTGTTTACAATTGGGCAATTGGATTGTAAGAAGACAGTGTTAAATAAAAGTGTAAATGACCACCAAGACACACTGTTATCCGATCACCCAAATCACTAGCCGAGCTGGTCTAGGACGCATTTGAACACGTATCTTTTGTAGTATAAATGCTAAGGCATCCTGATGTGTCTCTGGCATGGACGTCACAATAACTCTACGCGGGGCCATTTGACCTTTTAGCGGAAGTGACGCAGGCGGTAATGAACTCTGAACACAAGTGGTCAGCTGGACACCTTCGGAAACCATAAGAGACACAGGTGTAAACGGTGATGTGTCTCAGCTGACTAATGATCCAGTCGCCCAAGTGTACACCTACTGTATGTTCATGCAGGCAGACACACTCACTGTTCACTCGGTAATATAGAGGCGTTGATGGTGCGCTGCTGCTGTGTGTTTGTGTGCCACGCAGGTGCGCTCAGATCAGTCGTACCTATCCCACCTGGACCTGAGTTTGCTCAAGCCCTTGCTGTGCATGGACAGCTACAGCCCACGCAGGGAGGTGGTGGTGCGGGGCCACCTGCCCCCCGGCCAGTACGTCATCATCCCCTCAACGTGGGAAGCTGGCCTGGAAGGGGAGTTCATCCTCCGTGTCCTGACGGAGAAGGGCAACACGACAAAGTGAGAGGCGACACTTCAGTGAAAACTCTGAAAACTGAATGGTACATTATGGGGGTTATATATAAGAAGTACCCACACCCCCCAAGTGAAATTTCCAATTTTAGAGTGAGTTCTACTGTTATGCAGTAAGGACATAGAAGTGCAAACTGGTCTATTTTTGCTGATATTAATTAAACTTTGGATTTGTCCATTTATCTAGACATTATGTCCGATGTATTTTTCCATCATTGATATATTAAATAAGAGTGAAACATGAACGCTGGTGGGGAAAAAAAAGAATATTCACAGCAGCACGGTATGAACCCATTGACACTCCTCATACCATTTTATTCATAATGGTAAAATAAAGTGATGTTGGACAAGATAACATTCTGTATTACGAATGGTACAGTTTAAAGTCTTTATGTTGAAATATGGTTAATTTAGTCTTATCTTATAATTAAGTTATCCTGTGTAATTTTCAAAGAGCACTGAACGGTCAATAGAGTTTGAGAGCTAGAAATCAGATTATTGGCGTCACATGGTAAAGTTGCAAGTGTCATCCCCACATAATAGATAATTTATTGCATTATTGGTTACATCAATAGTGAATTTTAATAATTCATTTGTAATTAATGAATAATTAGCAAATTGAAAGGAGACAGGGTCTCTTCTTTAAAAAGTTTTGTTTTGGAAATAACTGGATAGATCTTGTTGGTGTTCCAGATATTTTTCTCCATTTTTGCAGGCCTTCTCAGAAACCCAGCAAGGATGTTAACGCCCCCATGCAGGTAAACCGCTACATGTCATATTGGTTCTTGTCACTTGTCAAGATTTTATGGGACACCTAGAACCACTTCACCAGCATAAAGCCATGTCGCTTCCTATACACTGCATACTGTCCCGCCAGTGAGGCATCCTTGTGTGTTTTCTGCAGATGCAGACCATCGCTCCCACCCAGTCAGTCCTTCCCTCTGTCGCAGATGTTCAGCAGATTTTCAACAAACATTGCTGCAATGTAAGTCTGTCGAATATCACAGACACTGCCAAGTTGTTCATCTATAGAATCTCACAGTAAGGCACAGACAGAGTCACACTGTCAGCCTGTAGAATACTGCAGTGCAGTACAGACACTGTCATGCTCTCTTGCCCTCAACACACCTGCAACCAGTTTTATTAGGCAATGGCTCCGTTCTCATGTCTTAGCAAGTTAGCTGATCTGAATGATTGAGTGAAACTTGTTTTGTGGGTTTTTTGATTCGTCATCTCAAGGGTTCCAATAAAATCGGCCGTGTTCCACACACCAACTCCCATGTCCTGTGGGTCTATATGCGGATCAGAGAATCCAGAGACCTCTTTTATCAAAGTTGCATATGCACAAAAAGATGCTTTTTAAGGAATGTCACAGATTTATGAAAGTGTGACAGGAAATAATGCATGTATATATTTTTTTCATAAATCTACAGAATTTCAAATGGTGGCGAACGCAACATTTTGGACAAATCGGGAAAAGGTGACACCCGTTGTAAAGCAGGGAACTGCAAGTAAACCTGTAAAATGTCCGTGTGCGTGTCAACTCTCACGTGAAATAATAAATCTAAAAATGTGAACTGGGGTGTAGCTTAATTATTTTTATTTTATTAATCTATTCTATTCTACTGGGATTCCGTTTATTTGGGTTAGCCAAAGACTTTGTATTTGTTTTGCTGAAATTAATTTACTATTTTAAATACTACCTCTTCCCATGAATTGAGAATATCTGTAACAGCATAATTGCGTTCGTGCCAGTGACTATGTAAACAGAAGGATTAGAATGGAGCGAGTCTTCATGGACCACCAGGGTTTTTACACCAATTGCATGACAGTACAGCATAGAGCAGTAGATGAGTAGTGATTAAGGTACTTTTGTCAGTTGAAGGCCATTTCATTCTGTTAATGTGAATATAGTAGTCCGATGGTCTGGGTCATCTTAATTTGTTCATTTTTAGTTTTACATAGCACATCAGTATCTCCCGACTGGTCTGGCACAACACGCGTGATAGGGCATCGCTATTATAATAATGACAGTTTATTGATCACCGAGGGGAAATTCTCTTTTAGCCTGCGCCATAATCATCTCGATTCCAGCACAAAAGTGTGGGTTTGCCCCACATGCACACCGTCACTCTGGCCCTGTGGGCGCCTTTCAACAAACACTTTAAGATTCAACTTTATTATCATCACAAACATGCTGTGACAACGACATGCAATTTGGAATCTAATCCGAAAGTGCAAGATTCACCGGATAGTTCTGATATTTCCGAGGGGAAATGTGCGTACACCAGGTTTGATAAATCTGAACTTTTCTGTGCGTACGCATTTTTTCCCCCCCATTTGCATGTGTGCATTTTTTCACAATGAAGTTTCCACAAGTTTGATAAATGAGGCTTCAGCATTTGGCACATATCAAAGGTTATCACCTTGGTAGCAGCGATCCCTTGAGATACAATTTTTGTTTATCCGTGCTGTGTTCTCTTCTCCCCAGATGGAGCAGTGCCGTGCTGCGGACCTGTACAAGATCCTGAAAGAAGTCATAAGCACAGGAGGTTCTTATGAATTAGTTGGTCCAGTTCCTAAATAAAAAAGACAAATATAACTATTAGAAATATTACCCAGTGTTTCTGTCTTTATGTACTGTATCTCTCAGATTAGGCTGACATAAGGATTTGATCATGTTCACTTATGCTTACGAGTGTGGTCAATATTAATGAAGATTATATTTTATTTTATTTTCATCCTGGAACCTTAACAGCGCTGGCAGGGAGTGAGAAGGAATTATGTCTGGAACACTGCAAGAGTTTTGTAGCCCTGATGGATGTATCCTACTTCCAGAGAAAGATTTGTTTTCTGTCAGGTATTTGATGTTTAACTGGACTTGCTGTGCCAAGAACTGCTTATTGTCGTCCCTTGAAGAACTGCAGAATTTCCCTTAACGACTGTGGCAGAGCAAAGGATCAGGGCAATTGGACTGGCTACAGTTTCAGTCCCTATGGGATGTTTTCACCAAGTGGACAGTAAGAACGCATTTATCTCAGTGGGTTTAATGGCTAAATAGTTTTGTTGTTTTCTGTGGTCAGTGACTGGTTTTTTTGGTTTTGGGTAAACTAAAGTTTGTGACCGTGATGCAACTGAAATTCATAACAACCTTGCATATCTCTTACATTCTGCCAGTGTCCATGTTTAATATCGAACAACAAAGTGCCACGTGTATTGGATATAATTCCCTTGGTATGATATGTTGATCTGGTTTCAGGATATTTTTGTGCTGTTTGACAAGAACAAATCCCAATCACTGGAATACTGTGAGATACTACCTGCTCTGACAGCTGCAGGTAGCACGCACTGTCGCTCCAACCACAACAGCCAATAACTGTATTCTTATCATTCTGAGTTATTCATTAAATGGTGGCGCTGATCCTGGCTCTTTTGTGATGTCATTTAGGCCTGCAGGTGGATGAGTTCCTAATCCAGCTGATTGGCCTGCGCTACACAGAACCTGACATGACAGTCAACTACCCAGGGTTCCTCAGTCTGCTCCTCAAACTAAACACCATGATCCGTAAGCAAAAAGTGTGGGGCGGGGATGTGGTATATGAATCGTATGAGTACAGACCAGCACTCCCCAATATAATTTGGAACAGTTGGAGACACAGTGATGTGTATATTGTGTAGCGCTTAAATGTTTATATGGGGGTGGTGCCTGACTCAGTGTGTTAGGACTCTATGCCTATGATCAGAAAGTCAATGGCTCTAATTCTGGGGGTCAGCAGGCTGATGTCACCGTCGGGCCCTTGAGCGAGGCCCCTAACCCCCGATTGAGTGACTGATCCTGCTCTCTCAATTGCACGTTGCATTGGTTAAGAATGTTTGTTAAATAAGTAAAATGTAAGGTGTTTGTGTTTCTGATCACCCTACATACATCGCCATACATAGCAGTGGTGGCTTGATGGTTAGGGTAGCGCACTTGTAATTGAAAGATTGCAGGTTCGAATCCCCCACCAGCAAGTCACCACTGAGGTACCCTGAGCAAGGTACCGTCCCCAAGCACTGCTCCCCGGGCGCTGAATTAGCTGCCCCCTGCTATGTCACGAAAGTCACATATGGGTCAAATGCAGAGGACACATTTCGTTGTTGTGCACTGTGTGCTGTGGTGTGTTGACAATGACCACTGATCACTAAATTCTAAATTCTAAAAATTCTACTATGCCCATCTTTCTTTGCAGAAAAATTTCACAGCTTTGATCTAATGGGAATGGGAGCTATATCTCTCAACTACAGACAGGTAAACGGAAATAACTACAGTGAACTTTGTTATAACATCAGTATTGTGGACCCTTGTGGCATCTCACCATATATGAAGAAAGATCTAAATGTGATGGTATATAAATAAAACTGAATTTCTCATAGGCACAGTGGTTAGTGCTGCTGCCTCACAGCAAGAAGGTCCCGGGTTTGGTCCCGGGTCCTTTCTGTGTGGAGTCTGCACACTCTTCCTGTGTTCATGTGGGTTTCTGCCAGGGGCTCCGGTTTCATCCCACGGTCCAAAAGCATGCAGGACAGGTTGATTGGCGAGTCTAAATTGGCCCTGTGTGTGTGTGTGTGTGTGTGTGTGTGTGTGTGTGTGTGTGTGTGTGTGTGTGTGTGTGTGTGTGTGTGTGTGTGTGTGTGTGTGTGTGTGTGTGTGTCCTGTGGTGTGTTGGCATCTGCCCTGGGTTGGTTCCTGCATGCGCCACTTGTTCCCGGTCCCCCCCCCACGACCCCGGTTGTGATTAAGCAGTTACGGTGATGGATGGATGGATGGAAGGAATTTCTCATAGTCTATCAGTTGTCACTGCTTTTCGCCTCTTATTGTTTCTGTTTTTCTTTTTAGTTATTTCTGTTTACTTTTAAATTAGTCTTGTTACATTGTCATTTGTGTTGTTTGTCATGGTTTATCACCTGCCCAGCACTATTGTTTAAAAGTGCTCTATAAACAAACAAACAAATAAATGCATATTATTATTATTATTTACTATTATTTATATAGTATTATTTATTATTATTTGCCTCTTTATTTATTTCTCAGAATGTATTGTATTTTTCCCCCCGCAGTGGCTTTACCTGACGATGTATAACTGAGCTCCCTCTTCAGGCCCCTGCACACATGACCATCAGGGAACAGCAGACTGTGGTTCACATAATTGTTAACAAGAAGACAGTCCTTCTGTGTATCATTATTGCTTTTCATCAATTACTTTCTCATTAAATGTCGCGAAATTAAATGGGCAAATCTTATGCTTAGTGATGCCGTGTGAATCTCACTTTACGGAAGTGTGCATCAACAAGTTACTTACTTTCAATTACACTAATGGCCTTTTTTTGTTCATACGCTCCTGTGGCTCAACAAGAAGGGCATTGTTTTAACGATGCAAAGGTTATGAGTTCAAATCGCAGGAAGCAGACGTAAACTGTAACCCCTCCCTTTATTGTAGGCTGCTTTGGATAAAAGCATCAGGTAAATGGAATTAAATGGCACTAACATTTTCTAAGAATGTCAGGGGCTTTTGTACTATAGTACTTGCTCATGATCATATTATCATGCATGTACAAATCTACATGAAAGCTCATTTTGAAATGATTAATGCAGTGATTCTTGGGGTGTGCAGGCTGCTGCCTGTGGGTTATGTTTTGGTTTCATGTGTCCTACAGCAGAAGGATGTTACTGCACCAGGTGCCCCCCCCCCCACCTCAGCAGGGTACATGTGTATAGATCTGAGATATTAAGCCACAGATAAAATTTTCTTGCTCTCCTCCAAGTGGAAAGCTATACATTTCTTGTACTGGTTATCCAGCGCCTTTGTCACATTGAGCCTGGAGCAAATCTTTGAAAGCACAGGGGCACGAGGCAGGAGACACCCTGGATAGGGTGACACGCACTGTATGGCCGATTTTATAAACACCAGTTCATCTAAATCATACGTCTTTGGCACTTTGGGTGTAAACCTGTAGACACTCCAGCAGAACATGCAATGTCTTGTTTGTGAGCTTGCAGTGATAGTTACCCTGCCTCCATGCTGACTCAGCGAAAAACTTCGCAAAACAGTCCCAAGAAAACTGTTTAAATTTGCAAATTATATAATGAATTAGCTTAATTGTACTGTTTTGGTACTACAAACATTATCTGTTTAACTGACAAGATAAGTGGGCTATTAATTTTGAGCTGGAATTACAAAGATTGTATTCATTCGAGAATTATTCATTCTAGGCTCCGAGCCTGCCACAACCCTGACCTGCATAAGGACTTGGAAGAGGGGTGGATGGATGGATGTAATTAATTTTATATTCATTCAAAGTCTTGTTTACTATTTCTCATTGTCATTATGGAATGACCTGACTGTTTATTGAATTCCTGATTTCAGAGGGCAGTTTTAAATATATTAGATCATATACGTATGTGATTACACAATACTACGATGTGATTTTCCATTACTATCCATTTAGCATTTTTTGGTATACGTATTCATGTATATCGTAGTATGATCTGTTTCTCCGAGCAAAAAGCTGTAACAAAAGTTCTCTCTCTTTGTGTCGTGTAAGCTTTAGTCTACCAATCACGTAACTATTTTCTTAGACTATACGTATCATCCAATTAAGCTCCTTAGCAACAAGTTGCATTGAATCTCGAAAGATATCTATATTTGTTGTCATATATCAGCTGTACCATTAAATGTGCAACATAATATGTACTTTATCACATTCTGTACATGTTCAATAAAACGACCTATTTCTGGCTTTGGTAGATGATGTACGTGTATCGTTTTTTAAAAACTTTTTGTTAAACTTAATTAGATCCCTTTAATCATATAAAACAAGTACAAAAACTGGATCCACAGGGAACCAAGAACCAAGAGGCTCTTTAATTGCTTGTGCAGTTTTTCTACAAGGTGGAATTTGAACCACGTAACCGAGTAAAGGAATCTGAATGTAGTCAGGCCGATGTGTGAAGTTTGGAATACCTAACTTCACAGATTCAGATATTAAAAATGTAAGGAATCAGCCTTGCGTCGTGATGATTATAGGTTTTAAATATTTTACTGTTCTTTACAAATTCATTTGGCAAACAATTTTCGGTAGCAGGAATCATACAATGTGCCGTTTTCACATTAGGCTAGGTGGAATTAATCTATATAGAGTTTCAACAACTGAAAATGGTCCAAAACAACAATAACATTCATCGGACATACATGTCAAACATAGAATCATATCTAAAAAAAAAAGAGAGTCGATAACCTTCATTTATACAGTAGGCGGGCGTTGATGGTAATCGACCCGGACAATTCGGAGAACATGACCTACTTTTATTCAGTGTCCGAACTGTGTCATACAGGATGAGGTTAGAACGTTGATAATAGAGGTTTACATTTTAAAATCATCACATTAGTTATAATTATAACAGGACAACACCCTAGTGATGTTATGTAAAATGCACACGACGCGGCCGACTTTAGATTCCTGAACTTCAGCATTAATAAAAACGCACAACCTCAACCAGGGGAAGCGTGTCGGCCAGGCTAAACTGTACATTATTCATAATTTAGCACACCCTTATGTATATTTAATATAAACGGCCCTTCAACGAACCACATTGTGGTTAAAATTGTTTCGCCGATTGGGTAGTTCGCGCATTCGCTGATCGTGTGTTTAATGTGCGGGTCTGAAGCGGTCAAACACTAGATTCTTTGTATATCGAGCCATTTTACTGTCCAGCTGTTGTTCGTGGATATAAGGTGGTAGACATCTTAAACCTCAACGTGCTTTCCACGCGTTTTAAAGAGATGGAAGGTCCGTCAACGCGTTCGACATACGCTGAAGTACTATGTTGAATAAAACACAATGCAGTGGTTTAAATACCAAATTATGATTGACATAATGTTTCAAAATAGTTTGAAATAGTATTTAACGTCATGCACACTGTAAAATACTATTTGATCGATATGCATTTGTCGCATTTACTTCCAAGCATTTCTTTCTAGGCGGGATTTGAAGACTTGCTCATGAATATTGTCCCTTGAGCGCATTATTCATAACCCGTTTGGTTCTGCCTACTCATTTAGTTAGTGGGAGCGGCACAGTGGCCAGGCTACCAAACCCTCCTGTTCGCCGGCAGAGAGGCATTCTCAGCGGGGGAACCGTCAGCGCGGACGCCGGAAATTTCCCAACCGAGTTGCTTTGAAGCGAAAAGAGTCACAAACCGCAGCAGCCCGGTTACACACTTTTTTTTTTTATTTTGCCCCGTACTTCCGTTTTTGAAGTTAAAACAGGGCGCTACTCCGGGTCTTGTTGAGATGGTAGATTACCACGCAGCAAATAATCAAAACCAGCAGTATCCATCCGGCGGAACATACATGGAGCAGGAAAATGACTGGGACCGGGACCTGCTTCTGGATCCGGCCTGGGAAAAGCAGCAGAGGAAGGTGAGGGAAAGGCGGGCGTAGAGGGATTGGGATAGATCGGGGAGTGTTGCTGGGCCTCTGAGCTCGGATTCGTGGCTGGATTAAGGGAAGGCTTTTCGGGCCCGTCTTTGGATTTGATTCCCTGGTGTGCGCTACGGTCGGTAAACAAGTGGGCTGTGCGCCTCGGACGAGCGGCAGGAGACGTGTAGTATATAAACTGAGAAAGAAGTGCAGGTCTCTCCCAATAATATGCGTTCCCGTTAGGGTGTTATTTTAATTTTTTCGAGCAAAGTTTAATTTGAAAAAAATAATCTAAGGGATCTGAGTCATAAAAGCGCATTTTCTGCTTGCACCGTGTGATCCCAAATGCCGGGGGGGGGGAGGTTAGTTACGTTTTAGCTTCGCTTCGGTGGGTTGGATAGAAACACGACAGCCGCGCTACCCTGCCAAAAAGCGCTTGGCCCCGTCTTTCCCCTTTCCGACCGGGATAATTGCAACTTTGTTACCGTTCCTGACTTTCTGCAGTTCAGTTGCCATCTCAGTGATCGCGGACGGATGGAGAATTTTTTGTGGGTGTATCGCAATTATCGTGACAGCTCCGGCGTGCTTAGTTTGAAAGGCGCTGTATCCAACTTGTGTAAATCGAGGAGGAGCGAAGTAGTCCGTTATTGTTCGGCCTTTCCTTCGTCCGTCTGCATTTAACCAGGCTTTTCGTGCAACAATGTAACTCTTCTCCTCTTTAATGCCGGCCGCTGCCTTGGAATGCGGCGCCAAAGCGGCCGAGGTCAAAGTTTCCGTCAAGCAGAAAAAAAGAAAGAAAAATGATTAACAAGGCAAATCTTAGCGCCAAGTTGAATGCATATGCAAACTGTTAACCTGCAAATGATCCGGTCTCACAGCGCATATGCTCGGATGACTGGCACTTTGGTTTATTATCTGACTATTTCTGGAGGTTCCGATTTCCATTCCCCCGGCTTCGTGATGTTTGTGAGAAATTTAACACACTTAAATGGCCTCCGTTGCATTATGTTCTTGTTGCGCCAATTAATCGAAATACTTGCATGTATTACTTGAACGTAACTAATAAAAAGTTCGTTTTCCTTTTCGTATTACTTTATATGAATTTGTTAACCGGAAAATCACGTTGCCAGCTCAGTGAAACCAAAGGCGTCCGAGACCTTTTTTTTCTTCTTTATTTCAGCTGCAATTTTAATTGCTCTCGGCTGGATCTATTTGATATATTTCTCTCAATAGTCTCCCATATTCTTGCTTAAACTGGCCACGTTTATATGTAATTATGAAAATATTTTTTGTGTAATGAATGAATGAAGCTAATACATGTTTAGAAAACTGTGTATCCCCTCCTAATTGATAAACAGTGGGATATTAAGAACTGCTTGTATAATTTGATTTAATATTCAATGGAAATTACAGAATAACTTATATACATTTCCATCCGGCATTACTACAGTATTCAATAACCCAGAAACCTTGAATGCAGGCTCTGTGAAAATGGAGTGAGTCAACGCAAATATTTAAAAACAAGATAGCGGATAATGACTTCCCCTATTTTTTCATATTGAAAATCGCACAATATTGCATAGCTGTTGGAAACATGTATTTTTTGGAAAGTGTTTACTTATTGTCAAACATGTTTACTTATTGTCAAATATCTGGATCTTGATAATATACTACTTATGTTTTATCCAGTCAAAAAAATCAGTGTACACTTGTGTATTGTCCTTGTGTCATGCAGTTAGCTTGTCTTGTGCCATTGGCTCTGTTTGGAAAGAGATGTAGTTTGTACAATGGATATTTGAATATTTAAATAAAGTCAAGTTCCTTAGTGTGAGACGGTCAGAAAAAGTATTTGAACAATTAGGTTTTTTTAGAAATCAGAAGTATCTGCAACAGTTGATGTCCGTAGTTCCTTTTATGTTGTAACTAAGTAAGAAGGCGAGTGTGAAGAGGAAAAAAGTGCACGATAAACTGTTTTGATAGCCACCAATGGCTTTATTTAGGCATAGACCTCTTATGTGTCGAGTGTGTGGACTGGTTGTGAAAACACACAAAAATACTTTTCTATAGCCAAACAAAATAATAGAAGCGTTGTGTCCACAAGTTCTAAAAAAGAAAAAACAAAAAGCAAAACACACTTGTATACACATACTGCTATATTTAGGAATAGGCAAGACAAACAAGGTCATCCACCTGGCCCCCTCTGAGACTGATGACAGTCCCTGCCAGTACAGTGCATGAAATATGATGTTTAATACTCTGCATAATAAGTCAGGCTTTAGTAAGCTTAACTGCAGGGGTAACGGTTTTCCGTGCTTGTGTTCACTGTGTTTACCCAGCGTAGGACTTGTGAGCAAAGGGTCGATGTCTTTTGTACGGCTGAGTCAAAGGATTCTCTGTATTGTCTGTAATAATGGGCTCTGATTTGTTTTGCTCCTTTACGGAGAAGCCAGTGCACGGACGCATTAGATGATTTCAGATTTGTACTCGAGCTTTCATGGCATCATCCCAATGACCTCCACCTCCTAGTTTTGGGTGAATTATCTGATAGTTCTTACTTTGGAAGAAGTATTATTTAGTGTGGGCAGGCTAGAGGAAATTGCACCCTCTGGTCTTCACGTGCCTCTGTTGCTCTGTCTTAGTTGGTGGCTGCCCTCCCCATCTTAAGCAGTAGGTTCTCCTTTGATGCAGTCTGCGTCCTGAACGGTCCTCGGTAACACCTTAGGCGTTTGTCATCGTGGAGGTGGAGCTCTGCTCAGCTCTGATCACAGGCCAGTGTTTTTTTAAACGGAATAGGAGGGGGGGGGGGGGAGGGAGGGAGGGGTATTTTGGAACCCAAAAGCGTGCTGCTTGGGACGCATTCCATCTGTGGCCTGTAGTAGTTTGTGGGACAGAGCTTGTGCCCGACTGACTGGTGGGGTTTACAACTCTGCAGATGTGAGCTTTCTGAAGGAGTGGGGTGAACGACTTATGGGCAGTGAGGGGTATCATCAGACATCCTCAACTCGGTCCTAGTTGGCTGAGCTACTTAGGTCTATAATTGTTTCTATTTTTAGACAGTGGCTGATTGAACAGTAATCGTTTCATTTTATGGTTATTATTTAGGTGTGATACACGTGGTTCATATTCCTATTTGTCAGCCAGGCATGGCGTTCTGTGCTTTTGTGCACAGTCCTTTCATAGAAAGGAATGCGTACTAAGGTCAAGCAGAGGGGGTGGGTAGGAATTTATGAGGAATTACTACTGGTGGGGCTGTGAGTTTGGGGGGGGGGGTGCTTTAAATGCTGTTCCATCTGAGTACAGATGATTCTTGCTTTCGTAAAACTTGGTGAGTCAGCGCCGTGGAACAAGTATGCTTGCAGGCTGGGGGGGGGGATGATTGCTGTCCTTGTATCACCAACCCAGACAGGGCACAGATGATATTTCGGGCCCCAGCGAGTGAGAGGGATGGACCTCTGTGCTGAAGTCCGATATCGCTGGTGGCTGAGGTCTGACACAACCTGGTTCTGGTTTGATCATGTCCGTTTCCGGCGTATTCTTCATGTCACCCTGCCCCTCGCGAGTTTTCGCAGACTCTTAGCTGGTTTTCTGAATCCGTCGTCTTCTCTCTATGAAAAGGCATTTTAGTTTTACTGACGCAAACGCTCAGTAGTTCGAGGTCCTACATCGGTTCAGATATTCCGTCCCGAGTGGAGAGCCAGAGGAGAGAGTGCCGCTGTAATAAACGTGTTTAAAGCTTCAGTTCCCAAGCAGCAACGAGAGAAGATTCTGGCAGATGGGTGCCCTTATTCAGCCTTTCCCACGAACGCTACACTCCTGCCCTATTTCAGGGCTTTCCGGAGGATTCTGCAAATCTATGCCGAGATAAGCGCAGAATCGTCTGATTATCATTTTGATTGAGTCAATTAAAATGCAGCTTGTCGATTGATCACCTAAGATAAGTTGCAACTTGGATTTATGACTGTGTTATTTTAATATGCATTATACGCCCCTCTACCTGTCGCTTATGGGAACTATGTCACCTCGCAGGAGAATTGCATGTTGCAACTGGTTCCGCTCTCTCTCTAGCGGTTCCAGTTCTACATGTTGTAACTGGTTCCTCCCTCTCCAGTGTTTAACAGTCGAAGCCAAGCCTGGTGGGGCTCTGTGTTCCATTTTTAAGGGTCGCTGTGGGTCTCCGCCCTTCAGAGAAGCATGCAGAGGGTTTATAAGCGAGTAGATCCGGCCTGGTGATACTTGGCGCCCTGTTCACGGTGGTGCTGATACAGTGGTGGTTCTACCACACATGCTCATTGCTTACAAGCTCCCGCTAGATATGTTGCAATCACCTGTTACATGATGGGTTTTTCAACACGGGCTATAGCTGCCCTCACCCAAGTCTGCTGGTGCGGCTGGGGGGAGGGGGAGGTGCAGTGGGGGGTTTCCAGTATGGGGTCATTGGTGTGGTGATGAAATGATGGGAATGGTGTATGAGGAAGGCAGAGGAACCAGGGCGAGCTTGAGTCCAGCTTGGTAGTGTGTGCTTTAGGGGCTGGTGGTTTGGGCTTCCCCAGATCACAGGATAAAGTTGCAGTTGGGGGGGGGGGGGGTCACTTTTTGGGAGATGCAGCCAGCTGTGTGGGTGCAGCAGTTGCCACTGGGCCCTGGGGCTTAATGGTCGGTTCGGGTGGGGGGATTAGGGTCTGACTCTGCTCTTTGGATGACAAGTTCAAGCCTGTTATCACTGTTTCATGGCTTCATGGTTAATAGCATGTTACTCGCTGATTAAAGAGGGAAGATGTGCCACTGACCCCCCCCCCCAGTTACCCCTGTCTCATTTCTTGCTCCTGTTCCTTCTCCCAAAGGGAACCTATTTCTAAATGCATTTCCTTCACAAGAAGTTGTGCTATGATCCTTATCAAGACTTGTTTACCAGCCGTAGTGGCTGAAGAAGCAGAATTACAAAATAACGGAAAAGTCCACTTGGATGGTCGGCGAGTTTGTTGGAACAAAAACAAAACACGCTTGACTGTATTTCTTGAGTTGAGTAACATGTGCGGTGACTTCAAAGGGTGAAAAACTCTTCTGCTACTATTCTGGAAAGACACACCCCACATGATACTGTGAATTTTAAGCTGTAGTATTTCTAATACACCAAGCTGTGGGGTGTATTACTTAGTACCTAGTTACTATGTAGCTTATTCGTGTCGACATGTTTTATGTCAAAGGGGGTGAGGCTGGAAACAAAAACACCAAACTCCCTCGTGAACAAGCCAGACTTGTATTACCATGGTACCTTTTGTCCCTCCTGGTCCATTCTCTAAGATCTCATGAGCTCCATAGCAGTAGATGTGTACAGAACATGCTTCTACCACTGAGGATGCCTGACCACCAGTTGTTGCGTTGAATTTTTGGGCTTTTCTCTCTTTTTCCCCTCTTGATCATTTTTGACAAATGCTTGCAGGGTTGGTTGGTTGGTTACATTGACACTTGGGAGTCCAATGCTGCAGATCTCTGTAGTGGTATTTGGTTTCTTGACTAAGTGATGGTAAAGAGGTATGTGACATCTATCTCACAGAGCGAGAGCATGGGGAAGCTCTGATCTATTATAGTCAAGTGAACAGAACATAATTGTTAGTGACCTTCCACGTGCTTGGTTGTAATCTCTAAAGATAGCCATTGTTCCATCATTGACATGCTTGACATTGTACTAGGGATACTTTGATTTATTATATTTATTAAACAATGACAAGGTGTCTCGCACACGCACTTGTATAAATTTGCTGCCTCAGGATGTTACCCCATGGTTTGGAAGGACTTCTCATTATTCTATCAAATATTAATAGCTCTGCAGTATAGTAGAGTTGCCCTAAAGTAGCACTGCTTCAAGGCTGGGACTCGTACCACTGAGAACAATGACAACAAAGGGTGCTAACATGCACGTTTGTCCATGGCCCTTTTGTGCAGCACGTTTCTGCTGGAAGCGACCAGCCTCTGGCTCCTCTTCATGGCCTGCATTGCTCAAAACATTTGTTTAAGTTGCATTATTTAGTCGTTCAACAGATGCATTTGAATAAAATTTAAAAAAAACACGCATGTTGCATCACTGGTGGAACTCCTGCAAGCTCTCCTCAGTCGGCTATTTAATTAAAAGATCAATGGGTACTTGCATTGAGTGACTTCCCCAAGTATTTTTGTCTGTCTTTTTCAACCTTTCTTACAATCCACTGATGTTTGCTGCTGCATCCTCGACTGTGTGCTACTGGAGGAATCTGAATCACCCGCCCCCCCCCACCCCGTCCAGTAAATCCTAATGGTTCTGCTACTGGCACTCTGCATCTGGCACTGCCTGGTACCTGCCAGTTAAAACTAGTTCGCTTTGGAGTGACAAACACATCAAGCACATCATCTCTGTGGAACTAATGAGAAGGACATAGTTTGAGAAATTCAAGACTGTTCCCCTTTAGCCCCGAAGAGGAAGGAAGACTGTGGTTTTTGTGGTTCCTGTGCCTGTTTATGATGAGAAATCGTCAGCAGACCATTCCACAAAGCAGTACACAGGTAGTATCGTTAATATAACATAATGTAATGTGGCTACAAATTGTGAGAAATGATCCTTGACATGCGTCACACTATCGGTGACCAGCTGGTGGTCTGACACCGCAGAATGAAGTGACCCACCTCCAACGTGACGTTTCTCCTGCAGCCTTACTAGATGAGATCTAAGGATATTTAATGTGTCATGCTTGAGAGATGACATGTTTCCGTTCCTTTGCTGCTTATTTTTGCTTGCAAGCGTAGCAGTTACAACTTTCCTAAGTCCCTCAGCAGTCGGATGTCACTATTTGATCACTATTTTCGAAGCTCGATCGCCTGCAGACTCTCATTGTCAGTGAGTTATGGTGCCGTTTGATGGACCAGTGATGCGAGTGGTTTGGATGTGTAAAAATATCGGCAGAAGTATTTTTCACTCCTTGGGGGTTGGTTGGGGGGCAGGGTGTGGGGATTTAATACCTGTAGGATGATACTATAAGACGGGATGGCTACTAACGGGAATGGTTAATCTAATGCATCACTGCTTATTTGGGGGAACAGGTTTGTACAGATGTTCAGAGATGCCACGACGGTGTAGTCCATGTTAGATTACACCATGCTGGTAGTTTACTATATCATCTCCTGCTTCTGGTTATGGGAGCCCATGAGCTGTCCCCTTACTTGAAGTCCTTGTGGCCCCCACAGCCCCCATCATACTGTCCCTGTCCTGAGTTTAGCCTCACCCATACTGAGCATTCATAGGCCGTTTGCCAAATAACCCAACCCAAGAGCTTCTGGGACAAGTAATGTTTCCCTCTTGGTCATAAGAGTTCCTTGTGTGGTTTCATGGAAGAAGTAAAGATCACATATCACTACGTCTATGGCCGTAGCAGTCAAACACCAGAGATACTTTCTATACTGTGGTCCAGGTTCCAGCGTGGCATCTTTCGTATTCTGTTCAAACGAAAATAAACCTTATGAAGATGTGATTGATAGTCATGTAGTGTTCTGTTACAGCCCAAAGTATTTTGCTGGAATTTATACAGGTTTGTTAAAGAATGTTCTCATCCGTGTTTCATATATGTGGTTTCTGATGATAATGTTCTTTATCTTGGGTGTGTGGGATGTGCAATCCAGCATCACGTTTAGCCTTGGATAGTTTTATACATGTAATAAAGCAGAATTTGTGTGAACATTGAATCACAAAGGTCTTACTCAGGAATGCCGGTGGTGGGGGTGCGTATCCTAACCGGAAATACGAAGGATCAAATGAGTCTGCAGGACGTCTCTGATTTTATGGCCCCGTTTCTTCAAAGCCCACATCTTACACCTTACTCCCTCCAACAAAGCCTCGGTTTCAAGTGCCCGCTGTAAAGCAAAGCCTGTACTGGGGGGGGGGGGGGTTGTGTTGTCGCGCTCCCTAAACCAGTAAGTAAAACCAGTTTGCTTCCAGGTGGTGTTCAAGTCGACTTTCCTCTCTCCCTTGGCAGCTGGTTATTGCCTACTGGCTTGAGTTGTCGCCCTCTGGCACGGACCTGAACTTTGGACTCCGCAGGGCGGGGCGATTTTTTTTTTTTTGCCGTCGCTTTCTTTGACAGCTGTAGTGGATTTTTCTTTTTTTAAGGACTTTAGATACACAGAAATCACTCCGCTGGCTCACTTCCTGACTGGAAGAACCCCCTCCAAGGAGTCTGGAAGTACACATTCCTTCCCTTTGAATAAACAAACATAATTGTACTGTAAATTAACGCTTTTATAATTAAATTAGATGGTAGGAGTCAGGTTTGTTTTTTCCCCCTCTGCCTGCCAGTCGGAGAAATGGGTGTGTCTGTGAGCAGGTGCTCAGGAGCCACTTTTGTGGGCGGTCTGCACCTTGTAGGCCCTTCGTCATCGCCATAGTGACAGCCGCCAGCCAAGCACGTTTCCTTATAAGGTAAAGTGTGCGCGAGACTGCGAGGGACAGGAAGAGGCCGTTAGTATGACAATGCTGGCAACTGGGCCGGCCGGCCTTTCTCGTTTAGTCACATTGTACTCTACTCTCCCTTTTCTTCAGTCCTCAATCCTTCTTTTCCATTTTTCTCTTCATGGTCTCCACACTTTTGGGGGAAAAAAAAAAACTCTTTGTGTGGCTTACATTAACAAAAAGTACTATTATGATATTTGAGATATATATCACATGGGCAGTAAATTGATACGCGTGGCCATTTAAATTTAGCTTAGAGACGGTAGGTGCTTAAGTCGAACGGTTACCAAATTGCTGGAATAAATTCTGTGATGCGCTCGTCACAGCAAATTGTTGGTGCCGCTGTAATACCATATACGTTAAACTTTGAGAATGTTAAGGAACGTGTGGCAAATTGAGACATTCGGGCCGTGCTGTGCTAGGAATGTGAAAAATGAAGGCCGGTGATACAGAGGTCGTGCTCCTTTTTGGTTTCGTAGTGACACGGGATGCTCACATCGTCCGATGATTGATTTATTTTCCCCGTTTTTGCTCGTCTTGAATTCTAAAAAGGTTTTTGCAAGGGCGCAGGCTTGGTTTCAACACTGTTAGGGACCAGTCAGCCTCGAATCCCCCCCCTGACATGATACTCATACTGTTTTGGTAGGGACTTGTCAATATCGTCCATCCCCAAATCTACACCCCTGGGTTTTTGATCTGAAAGTATTTAATGCACAGGTATGGATATATCTGCACATTTGTGCCCATTCAAATGCATTCTCCTGTAACTTGAATGGCTTGAGGATCCTCCTCCTAAAACTAGAGTCGATGGTCATAGAGGGTGAGCTTAAGGCTTTAGATTTGCTCTCGATTTCTCCAGTGTCTGACCCTTTGAAGTTGAGCAATGCAAGCAGTGGTTGAACCTTTTGGCCTGTATACTGTCTGTGTGTGGAGCTTTATATGATGGGGGAGCAGATGTGGTAGAACTATGGTGGTGGCCCAGTGCTCCCATTCATCCTCTATAGACCTATGTACCAGCAACTACTCCGATAAGAGGACTCAGTAATTGTCTCTCACCTAGTGATTTACAATCCTGGTGTGAGAGGAAATTTATATTGCATTGACCTGGGTCAGTTTTGGGTAGCTGTTTGTTTACGTACAGTGCCAGAAGGGATATTATATGTGAAATAAAACCACAGTGAATGTTTAGTCCAAGTCAATACTTGAAAATTCAGCCTTGCCTTACCATTCTGTGTAGCTCTTTGTGTCATCACACAATTATTTATATAGAAGTATGTCCATTTTGAATGCAGGGTGTGTGTCATTAAAGCCTTTAGTTGAGTTTGTATTGCATAAATTCTGTGACCAGTTTCACTAAAGAATTTATTATTATTTTTTTTTTTTTACCTGTTTAAATCAGTGCCACTTGTTTTACTTTTTAATTCTGTTTGCTCAATAGACCAATATAGACCAATAGCAGTTACCGGTCAATTTGGTGTTTGAGACTGTTTACTGATTCCCAACATTAGGGAGCGTGTGTGTGTGATTATTAGTGTGGTTGTGCTTTTTCTGGCTGTTTTGTGGTTGTACATGGACAGTTAGGGTTGCGGTTTGCCTTGGGGGAAGTTGAGTAGTCTTCAATACCTTATTGTCGTGCTCTATACCCAAACAGGTTTGTATATGTCAAGTATGTTCTCTATCTTTCACTGCATAGTGCATCGCTAGTCACAAAGAGCGTGTTAAGTGCTGTAGGTAATGTTCATATTCTCAGGAACGCTCATGAGGAAAGCCACCAGGATCAGATATTAAATACGCACATCTGAAATTAGCTGCCGCTGGACCGTGAACGCCGACGTCAGCTTCCCGTGCCCTGCCTCTGTTTGCCCGGGCGTTACATAGCGTGCCCTGATGTCATCGAGGCACGCCACTAAGGGTAGAGCAGTCATTTAATGTGCTGTCGTAGATAACTGGAGACCTGCCTTTCTCTGATGTCACGCTTTAAGGATATCTTAGAATGGGAGTGATTAGCTCTGCTTTTGCCTCCTTTCCATGTGGCAATAGTGAATGGGTCTATATTTTTCTTGGAAGGACTTTTCATTCTTCTGCCTGTTCCGGGCGTGGACCCGAATGCTCCTGATAGGTCTTCAGTTACTCTTGCTGGTAGACGTCTCCCCAGCAGTCCGTCCTCCTGCGCTTTATCGGCATTTCGGCCTCTTTACCTCCTGGCCAGCCTTTTTCTAAGTAGAAGGGGGACTTCGAGACTATTTCAAGAAAAGGCAGCTTTTAATAGTCTGACTTTTGCATTCCACCCATTCACATGTGTTGAAATTTCTCGCTCGTATTTTCTGGCGAATACGGCGTGTCTGTATCTGCATTTTGCACGAACACCGAAAGTTAGGAACGTAGATGATGAATGACGGTTGAGCAGGAAAAGTCAAATCCACCCCCACAATGTCTTTGCCAAATGGATGGGAATGGCTTATTTAGCCTAATCTGTCTTCCTGGTGGCTGGTGTTTGGTTTACATTCAGCATTTTTTGAAAGCCTTCGGGGGGGGGGGGGGGGTTGCCGAATACCACGAGGAAGCATTTCCTGGGGGTGCGGGGAGTTGACGGCATCTTAGGTCTGCTCTCTTCCTGTGCCGTCGAACAGCGGTGGGGATGATCCTCCAAGCACCCAGCGGATGACTTGTTTACTGGCTCGGTGTCTTGAAACTGCAAATACCGAAGCTGATGCATGCTTCAGCTTCAGCCCTAGAACCACCACCAGCACAGTGGCCATTAGTCTCGGCCAATCGTAGGCAGTGCTTGCAGCTTGTGAGATCTCTGCAGATGAGCCTGCTGTGATATTCACATGTCTGAGACCGTATTGCGGATGACTTGTGGTCTATGAGCTACCCGTGTATGACACCTAAGTTTATATATAAAATCTTGCAGCTGACCCGGCGTTTCATGCAACCCACGTTGCCCAGAATGCGACGCGATATTTTTAAAGAGGCATGTGAATGTAATTTCATGACTTGTGGCAGAAGGGTTAAGCCGGATTAATTATCGATGTTGAAATGACAAGGTGTAGTTACGGCATTGCTCTTCTTGCACGTTCATTCTTACACTCTGTATTCAGCTATTTGTTGATCGTGAGGTGGAAGAAAGAAATTTTGCATATTGATAGGCTCCCTTTTTTTCTATCCATGACAAATACTTCCTACTTTACCATAGAAGGACGTCCCGAATTGGCTACTTCAATTTCAGCCCTTTTTCTTCCTGTCTGTAGCAAGAGGAAGTTCATTAGTTTTGCTGATTGATGCTCAGAGGCTTTTTGTGGTCAGAAGAGAAAACAGGATGGGAACCGACGAGGTTGCGATAGTTGCCGTGTCTTAATCGGGGCATGAATATTGTTGCGAATGCATTCCTTGTTAAATTCCGGTTTTCTATAATGGGGAAATACTTCTAGTGAGCCCAATTTGCATTCCGTTTCCCCTTTTGGCACCTGCAGGCTGCCCCCCTGGCTTCCTCAGCATCTGGCGCTCGGCCACACCTCAGAATGAGCTCATGGCCTCTCTGGGTGCGGTGGGGGGCGGGGGTCCGCATTCTCAGGATGCCTCCCATAGCGAGATGTGGTGCTGTTCATTCTTCTCATAGGTTTCTCTCTACCTCCCATTTCCTCGTCGTCATTCCAGAAGCACATCCTCCTAAGGTGTGGACTCGGGGCGCCAGAGCTGTCAGTCGGGGAATATGACAAAAGCGTTCGGTTTGTAGATTAATAAGCCCGATACTGGAATGCATTGATAATGTGAGTACATTCATACTTATGGACAGCACTGGCATGTGCGCGATCCGCAAGTTTCTGGCACTGCAGTGGCGCGGGCCCCCGGCTCGTTATCGGATGTGAAGCGGCGCGCTGTTGGTGCAGGATCACACTGTCCCTCTCTGTGCCCCGTAACCCGACACCCCAGGTGACCCGCGAGGGGTTAACTTCACGGTGCTCGTGTTTGGTAACCTGGTCCTGACTGCCGGCACCAATGCTCACAAAGGCAGGAAGCGGCATAAATAAATGAGATGACTGGGGCCTCTGGGGGCCACAGGCTGGTCCGAGGTGGGTCCATCGCCGCATGTGCTTCGGAGTAACTTTTTTTAGTTTTCCTTTCACTACTGGAAATTAGAGTGTAGCATGGGTCCTTCTCATAAGTGGATCAGGTCTGTGAACATCTGGCGGGAAGGTGGTTTTGTTTTTTCGTGCAGCAAAGTTTCACAGACGACCTCTGCATTGCTGCACGCAACCCTAAGACCTGATTCAAAAAGTTAACCATTAACTCTTAGCTAAAGGTTAACTTTTTTTTGCGTGATTGGTCTACTTTTTGTCCTGGCACCCCCCCCCCCCTTCCCCTGAACACTCGAAAATCCAGTTCCCTGGAATGGACTACCTGTAAAGTGGGGGACGGTCTCTGGGCTGTGTCAGTGAAAACCCCCAAAGCAACATAGCAGACCAGGGCCATCAAACCCCCGCCCCGTGTGAGCTGTTGTCTTTTTTTTTTGACGTGTCTTTTCATCTTGCAAGAATGTCATGAGAAAATGAAGCAGAATGCAAGAACCTGTCGATATTACCAGGGTGTGAAACCATTACTTGCAGCCATCTTCCAGCCCTGGGTCATGGGCACATCAGCACTTTTCTTTCCTAACTAAAGGACAGACAGAAAGTCACTGTCATTTGAGGAATTATTCTGTAGGTGTGAACTCTGTAGAAATGGTGACTCCCCTTCCAAGCCATTAATAATATAAACGGCTGCACCGTGAGACACTATTTTTGACTAGTATGGAGCTGTTTTTCCACCCAACTGTCACTGTAGGTGCTGCTTACAGTGCTGAAAAGTACAAACGCTTCATTCTTCTACTGTTTTGCCGAAGATCTCGCATGATTTGCACCTTCGCGGCTACTGTGTGCAGACGTGGAAATGTCCTGTGATGTCCGGTAGCCTCTGCGGGACGGAGCCTGAATCTCGCTCCTCCTGTCACGTCCCGTCACTGTCTGTATCTTTTCATATATAGAGTATAAGGTGTGAACTGTGGCTGTGTTCTACATTGTCAGAAGTTTAGCAGCTTCACCGGAAAGCCGGCGAGAGCGAGGCGCAGGCCTGTGTTGGGCTTCCCACCCATAGCCCTGGGGGAGACTCTCGACGGCTGACCCGCGCCGCTCACTCGGGCATGTTAATTTTGTGACCCTATTCTAAGAATAAGCATCCTTGTGGTTTTATGGTGCTGCTATTTGGGTGAGGGGTGGAGGTGGAGAATGAGTTGTAGCTGGCCTGCCGCATCAGTAACGCGCATGTCTTCCTGTGGGCTTTCGCTTACCCCCCCCAGTAGACGCGATCACCCACGCCAGTGAGCACTCGCTCAACTGTGTTCACTGCCGCCACTGGAGAGTCCAGGTTAGCTTTCAGCTAATTTAAAACCTGGTCAGAGAAGGATGGGAAAACATTCTCTAGCTTTTAGCATTGGGGTCAATGTGAAATGCCCCCCCCCCTAACTAGTGATCAACAGATTAAATCATTTGGCTGATTATTATGGTCTGGCAAATTTGTCAGCATTGGTGGATGACTCACCATTAACGCACCGATAACATTGCTTTGACCATGAGAGACCTTACTGGAGAGAATGCTAAGTGTTAGAGTCTGGTGTGCGTGTGTGTGTGTGTGTGTGTGTGTGTGTGTGTGTGTTTAGTCATATATGGTAAAGACCAGGGGAAATTCGTTTAGCCACGCGTGGTATTTGCTGTGGGACATTGACAAGGCGAGAGACAGATAAACCAGAAATTCATGTAGAAACAGATCAAAAGAGTACAAAAAAACAAACAAAAAGCATCCTCACCCTGACTATCCAGAGGGGAGGGTGGGAATAGAGGGAGACCTAGATATACAATCACGAGACGGCAGAGTCCCGAAAAGGCTCGGCAAACCACAATCATACGTTCATGGACGAGGTGTTGGTGATCAACTGGGAATGAAAAATTACATCACACAAAAAGTTTGACCAAAAGTGATGCATTGTTGAAGATTATTGGTATCTAATATAAAATTCTAACAGCCAGTATTACCTGTTATGGGAATTTCTTAGCTTCTTAAAACCTGTATTGTATTGGGGACAAATATTTATATCAGCTTGGCCTGTAACACGGATTTAAATGAGCCGTAATGCTTATGGGACACTTACTCAGCACACTACCCCCGCCCCAAAAAAGCTTGCCCCTGTTCTTCGTGTTGGCCTATCGGGGCTGGAGGAGACTGTCTTCATCTGCATGTGGTCTGTAATTGGTGGGGGGGCTTTGATGGCTTTCCTACGCTTGGCCGCTGAAGCGGGTCGCTCGGTGCGTGTGACTGTCGTCACGTTGCCTCATTTCAGCGCCTCTTGGGAATGTCGTGGCGTGGAAACTCGTGAGCGTGCACTGGTGAGATCTCCCGCGAGAGGGTATTGGGGAGTGTCCGGCGTTAGCAAGGGCTGGGGCGCCAAACCACTTCGCAGCCATCCGCGGAATGTCGTACAGTTGTGCAACATCTGGCTTTGTGTGTCCGTATATCAGTTCCCTGTGAGAATACCTTTGCAGCCACACCCGGCTGCCTCCCTGCGTAGGAAGAGGCGCTGAGGTGACCAGCTTCCCTGTAACATTCCTGCCAAAGGAGCGGCTCCTGTCACATGTCAATACGGAGTGATCTGGCAGTTCCTGTAAAGGCTCTGCACATCTCCTGATGTAACCAGGCCCCTCCCTAGCTCCTCCCCCTGTGCGGAGCTCCCGCCCCCTCCAAGCCCATCCCCGAGGGTTTCGTTCACATCAGATTACATCACCGGGGCGCCGCAAGCTCGTGCTCACAGGTGTTTGTTCACCTCTCTCCCAGTGGACAATGTGGACCAATCCCACGCCCTGTGAGTCTCTCGCACTCTGGTCCGCTGTCTCATTTCCTCGTGGGCTTGTGAGAGCACCAGTAACGTCGGTCTCGGAATGACAAGCTCACTGCTCAGTCTCCTCTACTACTTTGCTGTTTTCAAAGCAGGTTGTCATTGTAGAAAGGAAATTGCGACACACATGCATGTCCAATATGAAAAAAGTGGAGGAAAAAGAAAAATATTTGTACGAAAATCATATTTGGGCCACTCTGGAGGTTACCTAGGAAACGATGAAGGTGCGAAATGTTAATCTGGCTTTCGTTTTGTCAGTACAAACCAGCCCTCCATTGTGCCACACCTGAGTCGTCATCTAGCCTCAGGTATAGAGCTAGTTTTACAGGAGACTGACTCGGACTCATCACATGTTTAGTGTGTGATGTGGCTGTCAGAGATGATGTCCTCCTATGTGTCTGTGGGGTTCCTTCTGCACCCAGGGAGGCATTGGCCATTGGAGCCATGTGGACTGTTAATCATCTCCTCCCCCCGGTGCCCCTCAGCGGTCCCGGCGTTCCCCTCTTAGTCGCGGGGCGTCACCTCGCCTCTCAGGCCCCGCGGGCCTGAAATAATGTGGCATTGTGGCTTTGATACATTTACCCGGCCGTGTTGCCCAGTGAGTGGAGAGTGTTCCTCCACCGTCGGATTACATCACAGCCCTGGAATGCTTGGACGGCAGTTTGGTAGAGTTTGATGTCCGACGCGATCTGGTTCTTGGTGTTAATTTTCGGAGATTCTCTTTGGGTAGCTGTGGATATACCGTGTAGACGGTATATCCAGGCTGGGATGTGATGGACGGTAGGGAAGTTTCTTGGGAAGTTTGCCTGAATGCATGTTGCTGGCTGAATAGGTACAAGAGAACAGGGGGCATTGTTTTGGCGTAGCCCCTGGTGCCAGCGCCAGAGTGAGGCTCGAGTGTGATGTGGGGGGCGGGGGGGGGCTGGAGGTGAATGCATGTGGGTGCCCCACTTCCCTCGGGTCTTTGGGGTGAAAGCCTTCATTATGCCGCCCTCTCAATGGAGCCTTTGTGCCACATCGGACCGCCGGCCCTGTCCGCAATCAAAATGTTTGCGCCCAAGACTCAGGAGGTAATGTACAATCCTGAGGCTGGGGGGCGCAAGAGGCAGTGTGTCGGGGGAAGGGGGGGGGGTAGGTTGGACGGTGGTGGGGCTTTAGGGGGATGCCGTGTTGAAGAGTGAGCAGATCTTGTGGTGGGTGGGGGAGATTAGGGAGGAGACGTAGTGGGAAGCCGGAATATTTCGGCGGTCATCGCTAGAAGCATAGCTGGCTAGCTGTCAATGGAGCGTCGCTGTCACAATGGGCCTTTCCCTCAGCCATTCCTGTGGAACATCAGCAGAACATCAGCAGGACATCCGGGGCTCCCCATCTACTTCCAGCCACCAAGTTCAGGGTCTCCTCGGAAACGTCCGGCAGAGCGAAGATGCACTTTTCCGTTGAGCCATTTTGGCTCAGCATGTGAATGTTTGTGCCTCTGGAGCAGCCAACTCACAGTGGTGTTCCCCCCCCCCCCCCATTCTTTACAGACGTTCACAGCCTGGTGCAACTCGCACCTGAGGAAAGCGGGGACACAGATCGAGAACATCGAGGAGGACTTCAGGGATGGCCTCAAACTCATGCTGCTCCTGGAGGTCATCTCAGGTATTGTCACGACCCCCCCCCCCCCCCCCCCCCCCCCCCGAATCCAAAAACCTACCTGTACCCTGACAGTGTTTCTCAGTGCGTCACTCCGTCAATAGTAGTTATATGTAGTGATATACTGTAATGTTTGTTCATGAATTAAAGTTGTTGAACTAATTCATGGATTTATAGAGGTACAGATTTGAAACTAAAAATAATTCCTGCATATATGGGCAGCAAGGTCTTGCATTTCCTGTCAAAAAAGAGAAGACACTTAAAAGGATTCAGCTATGTTTATGGAAATGAATACTCCTCTGTGCTTACAGCATGCATCTGATATTTTAGGCAGATGTCCTGCCTCTGAATGATATTGTTTTGATGTTTTATATGTTTTATATATAACTCACAGCTGACTGATGCAGAATGGATTTTTTCCTTCATTCCCTTTGGTCCAGTAAACCTTGACTAATCTTGCTCAAGTTCAGCTTGAGTGTCATATCAGGCCTTATGTGAGCTCCAGCGTGTTTGTTTGGGTCACACCTCCAGGTGAGCGGTTACCCAAGCCAGAGCGAGGCAAGATGAGGGTCCACAAGATCAACAACGTCAACAAAGCCCTGGACTTCATCGCCAGCAAGGGAGTGAAGCTGGTGTCCATCGGCGCTGAGGGTGAGGTTTCACGCCAGGCAGGCCTCCCCGCCTGCTGTCACGCACACGCGTGTTTATATGCACACTCCTCTATTTTAAGTTGCCCTTTCTATGAAGTAGTGCCCCATGCTTGGTCCATGTGCATAGACACACAAGTCATGCATTGTAGCAGCAAAATTTACATTATGCCTCGTCAATTACTCGTCATGTTACACAAGGCTCCCGAAAGTCAAATGGGGGTGGCTGGGGGGGGCAGCCTGTGTCAGCCAATCAGACAGGCTGACATTTTCAGGGCTATCGTGAGAAATTACCCAACTCCTTCTGCATGAACCACCTCCAATCTCATTCCTCCCTACCCTACACTGTGGAAAGGTTAACTAATGGAAATAACATGGATGTGAGGGAGCAATTGTTAATAATGTTTATTTTCTGGCAGTGGTTTTGTAATTGTAATACCAGGCATCTGGGTTGAACTGTGTCTATAGTGGGGGGTGGGGGGATCTGCGCTTGGGGCTTCTGGGGGATGAGCTCAGCCCCAGTGAAAAGCTTCTGTTCCCACCACCTCTCACGCTTGCTGCTGGACGCAGTGCAATCGGCAGATTTGCTTTGTCAGGCCGGCAAGCCCAGTTTCAGGGTCTGTGACCTTAATGGCGTAGCAGTCACAGGGTGACAGGGGATCTCGAACGCAGCACGGGTCAAGGCCTCAGGCGTGAGGCTCTTCACAAGTCAAATGCAGCCTTCATATCGCCGCGCAATACGGAGACGCAAGAACCAAGCGTTTAAGTGCTAGATGTCTGGTTTGGGTTGTGCACTTTTCCTCCTAGTCTCTCTCTAAGTGTCAGCCTTTTTTTTTTTCCCCTCCAGAAATTGTGGACGGCAATATCAAGATGACCCTGGGAATGATTTGGACCATCATCCTGCGCTTCGCAATCCAGGACATCTCCGTGGAGGGTGAGTTCCCAGCATGCCGTGCAAGGAGATGCAGATTTGTTTTTTTTTCCCCTAGAATTACGTCTTACCGTCTAAACTTATGATAAATTAAAACGGAAAAAGCCAACCACTGCCTCTTCCTGCTTCCACCAGAGACTTCTGCGAAGGAGGGCCTCTTGCTGTGGTGCCAGAGGAAAACTGCACCCTACAAGAACGTCAACGTGCAGAACTTCCACATCAGGTGTGGTTTTGGTGTGGAGGAAGTGACATACTCCTTGCGAACGGTGCCTGAAGGTCACTGTAACCCTTAGGGGTCTCTCTGCATTGTTCATTGTGCTTCATACAACTTTACACTATGGATGTATAGTTTTAGAGAACGTTTGCTATGGACCTTAAGGTAGTCTAGGTCATATGCTTACTCTTAATTATGGTATCTGCTTCTTCAGTAAAGTAACTACTTCAAAGGTAGCAGTACTGTGTGTCTCCAGAGCTGATTCTGCTCATTTGAGTAAATTGGCTCTGTTTGTGTGGCACTTCTGCGTGATCTCTGACCTCTCCTTCTCGCCCTGGTTGACAGCTGGAAGGATGGCCTGGCCTTCAATGCCCTGATCCACAGACACCGACCCGACTTGATAGACTATGAGAAGCTGAGGAAGGTTGGTATACGGCTGTTTTTTTTCCCCGTGCTGCACATAGTGCCGAAAATATCAAGTTTGTCCAACAACAAGTGAATCTTGCCTGCTGAGTTGTTGGTCAGAGCAGAGCGTGTGTTTGATCCTCCTCGTCAGGATGATCCAGTGACGAATCTAAACAACGCTTTTGAAGTGGCTGAGAAGTACCTGGACATTCCCAAGATGCTGGACGCAGAAGGTAAAGGTTCTCCTTGCTGCACATCCCCTTCTGTGTCGTCGTCTCTCGGGTCTTTCATAATCACGGGGTGTGTCTGACGCTGCAATGCAAGCCAGCGATCCCGCTCCTGTATTTAAATGATGTTATTGTGCTCGTACATGTGGATTCCAGATTCTTCGTGAGGACCCTTGTATGTTTTGCACCAACCGTCGCATATTTGTGCTTGTGTGTGCCTGCTTGTGTGCTTGTGTAAGTGGTCTAAATGTCTCTGGTTCAGTGTTTCCCAACCCGTTCCTCGGGGACCCTCACAGTCCATGTTTTTGCTACCGGGAGCTGGGAGGGAGCAAAAATGTGGACCTTCTGTGGGTCCCCAAGGACCGTGTTGGAAAACACTGCTCTGGTTTCTCTTCATGGTCCAGTATCTCTGCATCTCCCTGTACTCCAGTGCAGGGTGGAGTGGAGCGTTCATCGCCTCGGAATGCCGTATCTCCATCTTAATCCTGCTTTCATTTACACTCCTCACACAGACAATTTATGAAGTAATCCAATCAGAATAGCACAACATAAGAAGACAGTAATATCTTGAACACAATGTAAAATTGCTCTCAATCTTAGCATATTAATGTTAATGCTTTTCTTAGATATTGTAGAAAAAGTTACTTGTTAGGTTTCATTTGCTTGTCTGTGGCAAATGAATAATCATATAACTTGATAAGTATAATGTACATATGACACGTCCTCTAAGGTCACTTAATTCTTGAGTTTTATTTCCCGCACATGTAAATTCATAACACAAGCCCATCTGTTCTAGTTCGTATATCTGTGTCCGAATGCAGCTGTCCGTCTCCCGTCGAGAGGGCGTGCGTGTGCGTAAATGTGTAACTGTGGTTTTCCTGCAGACATTGTCAACACTGCCCGTCCGGATGAGAAAGCCATAATGACCTATGTGTCCAGTTTCTACCATGCCTTCTCTGGAGCTCAGAAGGTACCCCCCCATCCCCATCAACCCCCCCCCCCCCCCCCCCAACATTTACACTCCTGCGCTCCCCTCCAGCATGGCTTCCTCCGCCAAGCATTGGGACAGGCTGGCAGAATTGTCACGGGCCCCTCTCTCCTCCCAGGACCCCCGCACAACCCAGGCACTGCATTAAAGTCCATCTCTCCTCGTTGAAATGATCCTCTCACTCTCAGCTCAGATGAAGTAGACCAGCTGGTGGCATTAGCCGTGTCTGCCAAGGCTTTAAGCCCACGTCTCTGGTGTCAGATAGTGGTTTTAGTCGTGGCCTTTGAATATGATGCACTTTTTCCCAGCAGTAACAAAGAATGTGTGGAGAATTAAGAATTAATGCCTTTGTACTGGTATTAGTTTAAGTACAGGCAGTCCCCAAGTCATGAACAAGATCCATTCCCTAAATCTGTCTTTAAGTCGAATCTGTAGGTAAGCCGGAAAATAATACAGTGCATAATAACACTAATAATAATACAATAATTATACAGTTGTAATCAAAGTAACTAAACACGGGACTCTACGTCTAAATCTGCGCAATATTTTCACGTTACAAAGTAGCAGGTGTGGTCGTTATTACAAACCATTGTGGTTCACCCGATTTCCTTAATATAATAGGCTTTATGGCGGTTTATTAATAAGGACGAGTTTTCTGTAAGTGTGGTTTTCGTATCCCGGGGATAGCCTGTATTTAAGTGTTAAAAGATTATGCAGGAATGACAGTAGTTGGCTATAGGTGTAAACTCCATTTTCCTTGAAGGTCTGATGAAGAACCAGGAGCAGACTTGCGAGGCGAATCTTCTAGAAGCAGTTATGTTTCTGTGTGGAGTGGCGAGGGTCTTGACTGATGTCTGATGACGCAGATGAGCGAAACGGGTCAGACTTGATTAGAGCTTCATTCATTAAGATGTTTGCGAGCTCAAGAGGCTGGGGAGCTAGTGGCTCCCAACACCGTTTCTACCGGTAACGGTAACCTAGATACAGGAACTCAGGCTGCCGTCCATTGCAGTGTTACCGATGAAAAGTGCACCGCAGGGCTTAGACTGCTGGGAACAATCTGCCAAATAGGAGGGAAAAAAACCTCGAAATGTAAGATTCTTGCGTGCATCACTGTAGTGTCTGTACAGGGCCACATGTTGAACGTATTCTGTTACAGGCCTGAAAAAGATCCAGTGCAGTGTTGGCCCAGTGTGTGGGCTTCCTGTATTTGAAAATAAATATGCCATCTGTCTTTAAGCTACTATGCGAAAAGCAGATTCTTAAACGTGGCCACCAGCTATACATCCCCAGTCTTTCAGGGACTGGTAGTGCCCAGAAGTGTCCTGTGGGAAGGGAGGGGACCGTGACCTGGTTCACAGAGTATTCTTTGCCCCCTCCCTCCCTGAAGGGGGCGCTCTCTAACTGACAGTCACCATCCTGCAGCGGATTTCCTTCCCTTACTGCAAACGGCCACTTGGCTGGGCGACGGCATCTCCCTCTTCCCATATCCCCCCTCCACCCCCATGCGGCGTGGCGGGGGAGGGGGGTCCTCTCTGCTGGGGGCAGCTTGGCTTCACTGCTTTCTCTCTCTCTCTCTCTCTCCTTTTTTTTTTATCTCTCTCCCACGCACACTTGCTTCCCCTCCCCCGGCCGCCGCAGACATCGTGGGTACGCTGCGGCCTGATGAGAAAGCCATCATGACATATGTCTCCTGCTTTTATCACGCCTTCTCAGGCGCTCAGAAGGTGAGGACTTGCTTGTGGCGTTCGCCTCTGAACCTGCGGCTGGTTTGCACCTGGTGCCAATGGTGGCCTTGGTCTCAATGGAAAAGCACGTCAGCTTTCCGCTTTGACTACCTTCTCTATCCGCACCTCGTTTCGCTCGCTGCTTCGTTTCGTCTCTGTGGCTTGTCATTGAGCTGTCACGAAGCATTTCTTCACTGTGTCTTTTGTTTTTATTACAGTGGATAGTTTGTACCGTAGTGTGAACCCAGATGAGCTGGACGATGTGGTATAAAATCGGTTTGTTCGCCAGAGAAGCATGTGGATTTAAGGCACGGTTGTGTGGAGCAGTCACTTGCATTGCCACGACTAACCGTTTGGAAAGATTTCGCATTTTGTTGTAGCCGGCGTTGATGTAGTTACTCTTGAAACTCATCCATAAAGAGCGGTGTGTGCACGTCTTGTCCTGCGTTCACGTGTTGGGTAGCTTTGTGGCATGTTCACTGCCCCGTGTCACGTGTTCTGCTCGTCTGGCCCTTAATGTTATGATGTGTTGCATGTCTTTCACATGTGTTTGCTCCATTAAATAATATTCACCTACACGTCGAGACAGGTGAGATCTCAGTACTGCTGTTTGTGAAGTTTTGCATTCCATCAATTAACAATTTGGAAAATGACTCTTTCTGCCTGGTCATTGTGACCTCTTAATTGTACCTCATCCACATTAGTCTGTCTATTGGAATGAGTAAAATTTTTGTGCAAAGTTTTGCATTTGGGATTGGGCTTTAACAAGTATGCAACTATTAATCCAGAAAAAATGAACTTTGACACCTTTGTTAATCATAGAGCACCATCTGCCACCCTAATATACCAAATTTAAAGCAGAAGAACAGCCAAATGTGAGTTTTTTTCACTTGAAACCACTGCTGGGAGGTTTCAAACCATTTTTTTCTAGCTGTGACTGACTACATCGCGTTAAGTGGCTTTGACACAATTTTGCCTCACTGGCAGCTCATCATAGCTGGCCTGGTCTATCTTCTCCTGCTCTGCTCTGCTCTGCTCTGGTTCAGTTATTTAAAGGCTGTTTTATACCTACTGCAGACGTGTCATAGCTTGCAGCTGTTCTGACACAGTTTTTGCCTCAAAGGTCAGACGACAAGGCCGCATTTGAGGGCCGCGCATGTCCCGATCGAAAATTGAAACGCCGTATTGTCCTTCCTGTAATGTAATCGCACCTTGATCCTTCGCTGGCCAGGGGAAGTCAGAAAGGAGATCGCACCAAAGATTGTGTTTAAACACCTTTCCTACCCTCTCTGATCAGACTGAATACAAACATGGCTAGCGGATTCGAAGAAAGCCTGACTTAGGAGATCCTCGCCACAGGATTATAAAGATTCCCAGATTGCCGCAATAAACTGCATCCTTGCAACTGCAATGCCAGTTTTTGTTGAATATTTATTTTTAGTAGAACATCCAAAACACTTAAGAGCAGCTTTTCTGTTGAGTGCCACCTACCTTGTGGTGTGGACGGTCTGGCCTTGCGCTCAAACTGGCGAGTCTGAGTCCGCAGTACATATAAACCAGCCCTGACCCTTTTTCATTTATGATGCTTCATAGGAATTTCTCCATTGATTAAATACAATCTGTAATCGGCTTCTGCCATTGAGTGAGCAGTGAATTGCGTCTGTAAACAGCCTTGTATCCAGTACAGTGATGCTGTGTGCCTTCATAAGGGGTTTATGTCTGTGCTCTCAATTGTTCTACTGTGTTCAGCAAATGGGCCTGAATGATTAGTATAATTTCAGGTATGGTCCTCTGAAGGGGAGGTTAATACTGGCTTTGTGTAGGAGGGAGGTGTAAGTCTGTCTGGTGCACAACCCATGTAACTTGTGCTTGGTCATGTGTAGTTGCTCCAGTGTTACTTTCTGTCTTCTTTAACGGTAAATGGGACTTGTGGGAATTGTAGGATTTCCACGTGACCTAATTGCACGGGAAAGCAGTTAAATTTGAATTCAAAAATAAGTCTTGCATGCTGAGCCTGACTTTTCAACGTGGGTATTTTAGGTCAGGATAGATTGACGTACTCAAGCAAGCATAGCGGACGTTCGCTTAAACTTTGACTGATGCAAACTACACCAGAGTGCCTTGAACTTTTAAGTGTGTGCACACTCTTAAATAGCTCTAGAATAGCTCTACTGTGTGCTTAAACCCTCTCTCTGTGACAGGCCGAGACAGCTGCCAATCGAATCTGCAAGGTGCTGGCAGTCAACCAAGAGAATGAGCATCTCATGGAGGATTACGAGAAACTGGCCAGTGACGTAAGTAGTCACTAGCCTTTGGATAAAATGTTATAGTATTTTGTTTGTTCTGTCCTTTCTGTGGTAGTTGTTTGTCCTCTTCAGCTAAAGTATGACTGTTTTAAAATATTTGGCTTGTTTGTTTGGAGCTTTTTTTCCTCTCAGTTGTCAGTTGTTCTTTATTGGTCGTTTGGGTGCTTTTCTCATCTCCACGTCGTCCTTTTCCTCCCTGTCATGACCCCCCCCCCCCCAGCTCCTGGAGTGGATCCGTCGCACCGTCCCCTGGTTGGAGAACCGCACCCCAGAGAAGACCATGCATGAGATGCAGCAGAAGTTGGAGGATTTCCGAGACTACCGGCGTGTTCACAAGCCGCCCAAGGTGCAGGAGAAGTGTCAGCTGGAGATCAACTTCAACACCCTGCAGACCAAGCTGAGGCTGAACAACCGACCCGCCTTCATGCCCTCTGAGGGCCGCATGGTCTCGGTGAGCGACACCTTCTCGTCTCCTGTGTCACTTTCTCCATCATACTGCTGTGCTTCTCTGTTGGACAGAAGGCCGACATGTGTTCAGTCACAGTTCGGTACCAATCTTGGCTTTTGGTTCGGTTCAATTTCAGTTTAACTGAATTTGTTTTTAGATTGTTACTAGAACTGTAAACACAGATACAGTCGAACAACTGTAAACCAAAGGCGATGCGTCTGATATCAGCGTATATGGGGACACTTATTTGCACATTGTAAAAATAAATATGTAAAATAAAGAGTTTTAAATGATTGCATGATAACAATCATAATGACGTAAATCCTACGTACTTTACTACCGAATTTGTTTGCATACCTCTAGCAATAAACTGCTATAGGTGTCGTCATTTTTTTTTTTTAGCCCGGTCTGAATTTTGTGACAAAAGCGCCTTAAATGTCATGGGGAGACTAACTTGCAAAGGCAGTTTCTGCCTCGTCCCGGTCACACATACGCTTGGATGTCATCTCCAATGATTTAGCACATTGGACACATTTACAACGACGTATCCGAGTTTGGCGTAATAAAGCCGATGGACAGTTTTGAGGCACTTTTCCACTGAACTACATTTGGAACGACACTTTGGTGACTTTTCCATTGACTATCGACCCAGTACCTAAAGCACCCAACCAGCTGGGGTACTTTTTTGGTACGTCAGTGCTTTGGGGTTGGCCTTGCGAACGTCTTCATTGTCGAGTGGTTCTGCAAATAGCCTTCCCCTGAAACACAATGCAGTGGAAACGCGCCCTTGGTCTTATCTACTGTCTCCCCGGTGCTGATGTACTTCACTGGGTAACCAAAATGTTCTCAAGCTGCCGATTATAACTGACTGACTAACCAGCATTTGCCGTAAGCAACTCACAGCCACAGTAATCATTGTTTTCCGTGTTGAACATCTGCTTGTGAATTTCGGTTCTGTCTGTGTCAAATGTGTTCGTTTCGTTGTGCCTACTGAACTGAACACAAATGAATAGGTGTATCGTTACAGCCCTAGTCTATATGTATCTGAATAGTCAAGAAACCGGTTCAGACTTGCTAAGATCTACTTCTTGATTAATGTAGTATGAATTTTGAGGCTTCGCGATTAATGGTTATCTCCAGTTTTGGTGTCAGTGCAGCCTTATCCGTAATGTCTTATGACGAAAACCCAAAGCCAGTCACATGTTACAGCTGAAGTCGGTCACATGTGAGAAGGCCTAAGCAGGAGCGCTTCTTCGATGTGTGTGTGTGTGTGTGTGTGTGTGTGTGTGTGTGTGTGTGTGTACACATATATAACATGCAATATATATAAATAAATATATATATAAATATATAATTTTTTACATTTTTTATGGTGAGGCCATTATTCATAGAGGGGCTGGCTTTATCCTTAGCCAATGAGATGTTTTGAATTGGTGAATGATGGGAGGGGCCACCCCAAGGGCCAGTCAGCTTTCAGCTTGGGCATGTGGCCCCGCCCCTGTACACGCAGCCTGTGCCTGATTGGCCGGCGGCGGCAGCTGGCTGCGTGAATTGCTGATGTCTGCCCCTTTTTTTGCAGGACATCAATAGCGCATGGCAACACCTGGAAGGGGCGGAGAAAGGCTACGAGGAGTGGCTCTTGAATGAGATCCGTCGCCTGGAGAGACTGGACCACCTGGCCGAAAAGTTCCGGCAGAAAGCCACCATCCACGAGGGCTGGACCGCAGGTGCTCCTGGCGCCGTTCCCCCATTTCCTTGCTCTCGGCCCGAGCCTGTTACCTCCCTCTGACTCCTGCTGGCCTCCTTCCCTGCAGGAAAAGAATCCATGCTGACACAGAAGGACTACGAGACCGCCTCCCTGTCGGAGGTCAAGGCCCTGCTGAAGAAGCACGAGGCTTTCGAAAGCGACTTGGCTGCCCACCAGGACCGCGTGGAGCAGATCGCCGCCATCGCCCAGGAGCTTAAGTAAGGGATGCGTAAGAGGTCATGTGGCGGAGTATGGGGGCGGGAGGGGTGACCAAGAAGGGGGGGCGCTGTTTGTATGAGAAATGAGCGCCTACTTTTTATACTGAGAAAGTTGCATGTGTATAGAACAGTGTTTTCCCGTAAGTTAATTCATTGAGCTGGTGGTGAAATTTAATGAATGCATGGAATAACTCAGGTGGTCCTGAGGAGAGAATTGGGAGCTGAAACATTGTTCTAGTCACGCCGTAACTTTTTGGAGAACCGCCCAAGACTTTCGTACGGTACTCCTGTGTCTTACTGTCCCCCTCCCACTCTTTCTGAAGTGAACTGGACTACTATGATTCCCCGAATGTGAACGCTCGCTGCCAGAAGATCTGTGAGCAGTGGGACTCCCTGGGCTCTCTGACTCAGAGCCGCAGGGAGTCGCTGGAGGTGAGTCCCATCCGCAGTGCCCTCCTTTTCTGAATCTCTCTGCCTCGTTCTCCGCTCTAAATAGCGTCACAGGCCTGAACTTTCTACTTTCTGCTTTGGTCAGTTTTAAAATGCCACTGTCACCATGTCGGATCTCGACACCCCTTACGGTCACTTTGCAGAGGACTGAGAAGCAGTTGGAGTCCATCGACGAGTTGTACCTGGAGTACGCCAAGAGGGCGGCGCCATTCAACAACTGGATGGAGGGCGCCATGGAGGACCTGCAGGACATGTTCATTGTGCACAACATTGAGGAGATCCAGGTAAGAGGGGGTTTCCGTGGAAACAAAACTGGAGAGCAAAAAAAAAATAGAAGCTACCCACTTTATAATGTTAAGTTCTATCCAAGTTTTTAAAATGTGATCAGTAGTCCTGTATAGTGTATAAGCTGTTTTAATTATAACTGTAGCAATAAGTTTTATGGATCAGCAATATGAGCACAGAGATCCATGTCAGTATTGACTCACGCCCTTTAAGTCTTTAAATAAGCCCTCCGCCTTGCCTTTTCCCTTCTCTAGGGTCTCATCACAGCCCATGAGCAGTTCAAGTCCACCCTCCCAGAAGCAAACAAGGAGCGAGAAGCCATCCAGGCCATCCAGAAGGAGGTGCAGAACATTGCCCAGTATAACGGCATCAAACTGAGTGGAAGCAACCCCTACACCAGCATTACTCCGGAGAGCATCGACAGCAAGTGGGATAAGGTACGGGGGGGGTGATTAAGCTGGGTGGGGCGTCAGAGCTCTGAGATCCCCGTTGGTTAATAGCAGAAGTATCTTTACCAAGACTCCCTATTGTCCCGGTTCCCTCTCCAGGTCCGACAGCTGGTACCTCAGCGCGACCAGGCGCTGCAGGAGGAGCTGGAACGGCAGCAGTCCAACGACCACCTCCGGCGCCAGTTCGCCAACCAGGCCAACATTGTGGGGCCTTGGATACAAAACAAGATGGAGGTCAGTGATTGGTGCCCGCATTTGTATATCTCACTTTGAAACACAGGTATCTGTTGACCCTCGCGTCTGTGTTTTGCGACCAGCACCGCCGGACGCAAGTCCATTTGGGCGTATCGTAATAGTTATCGGGGAGCAAGGCGTTAAGTACGTTACCGTAATATACACACAGTACTCTACTGTAAATAAAGTAAATATAAAATCACGGCGCTTTATAAAAAGGGTCTAAATTTCATGGGAAATCAAGCACGAGGCGCACTGCACAATCAACAGATGCACGTGATGGTGAACAATAGGTATGTGAAGCTGCAGCGTAATATTTAATTGTACGGTATGTTTATGTAAGGAAATTTTGCAGTACAGTTACTGTATCTGTATCGCGCCTACTTATTGTAGCTGTCCATCACATATACATTACTGTATGAGTACTGTATGAGTACTCTATTACAAGTCAGATATGGACAGTGGATCATTTATACGGCTGGCAGTGCTGCTCGTTCTCCTGCACCTGTCACACTAAGCGAACCACCTGCTAACATTGTACTACATCTGCTTTTAGGCGTCTTCCCATCAGTGTACTTACTAATACTTACATAAATGCGATCGGACGTTACTCGATAGAACACAAGTTGACGGATACCTGTGTATTACGCTATTAGATGGACGAACTTTGCTAAGTTCATTATCTTTTCTCGGAGTATGTCATCCCTGTCTATTTTTGTAAATGGTTCCCACAGTCTACATTTTCCAGTTCTGCCCAGATCTTGATTGTGAATAGTTTTTTCAAGATGTATATGTAAGATGTCTGGAGTCCTTTGACAGGCTTTAAGATGTTTTGGGATGCGATTGTGTTTACAGAGCTGCTGTGTAACCTTGCGTGTCTCGGTCTGCAGGAGATCGGGCGGATATCCATTGAGATGAACGGGACTCTGGAGGACCAGCTGACTCACCTGAGGCAGTATGAGCAGAGTATTATCGAGTACAAGCCCAACATTGATCAGCTGGAGAGTAATCACGAGCTGATCCAGGAGGCCCTCATCTTTGACAACAAATACACCACCTACACCATGGAGGTACTGGCGTGTCGTCACAGTCGATTCCTGCAATTTTTTAAAGACCATTTGGCGTACAGTCACATGATGCCATTGGTCGCTCATTCTGTGTGTATGTGTGTGTGTATTAGGTTTATATTGCATTGTGGGGACCAAATTCCCCCCCGCAATATAATAAAACCCTGTTATTTTGACGTTGCGGGGACCATTTTTCAGGTCCCCACAAAGATCTGTGAATGTAATCAAAAAACTAAAAATGCCAAAAGTCAGGGCTGGGTTGGGGTTTAAGGTCGGCATGTTGGGGTTAGATTTTTCCCCATAGAAATGAATGGAGAGTCCCCACAAAGATATAATTACAGACCCGTGTGTGTGTGTGTTGTTCCCCTCCACCCTTGTGGAGTCGCCTCCCTCGCGTGGTAATTCTGCCCCCGTTCACGTCCGTCTCCCAGGTAACCTTTTCACCTTTATATCACAGCACCTGCGCGTGGGCTGGGAGCAGCTTCTCACCACCATCGCCCGCACCATCAACGAGATCGAGAACCAGATTCTCACCCGGGATGCCAAGGGCATCAGCCAGGAACAGCTGCACGAGTACCGGGCTTCCTTCAACCACTTCGACAAGGTCAGGGCCCCGGCGGCAGAGTTGTGTTAGACTGCACTGGCGGTTTGAATCGTGAGAATCTGAGGTTTGCAGGGAGATGGATCAGTGGGTGCAGATGTCATGGTTAAAGATCCACTGTCTCAGCTAGAATAGCTGTGTTTGTATCAGGGTTGATCAAGTTAATGCACATCCATTTTAGCATACAAGCACTGGAGTGCACTGTTTATCCTCATGGTCCCTCTCAGCCAATCACATCTCATCATCTCCCCTGCCATGCCCATTGTTGAGTGCAATAATGACAGAAACCATTAACATAGACTGATATCCATAAATCCAGCAAATGATTTTTGGGCTTGTGTTTGGAGGAAGCTGACCCCTCTGCAGTATATTTTAAGTTCCCTCCAGTTCTGTTCGTCACCATCATAGTTGGCATTATAGTCCACGCTTCTCAGTCTTGTCTCTAGTGTTCAGTTTTACACAGGATACCATCTCACATCCATTGTCTGTCCCCCTTTCACCCCATACTGTGAACTCCTGCATGCTGTGGATCCATCACCATCCGGCGGCCCAAAACCACCTCACTGTTACTCGTGCCGCGATTGGTCAAACCCCGCCCGCCCCACTGCTTGGCTCTATGCCGCCATTGGCTGATTCAAATCACAGGATCACAGTGGTACTCTGGTAGCGGAGGAGTTCAAGGCCTGTCTGATCAGCCTGGGGTACGACGTGGATAATGACAAGCAGGTATGAGAGGCCTTCAGATCCCATAAGGTTCCTCTCTTGGCCTCAGCCTCTCTCTGCACTGTCCTGCCTCCAGCTCATATAACCGCTTTATCGCTTTGGTATTTTGGATGCTTTTAACTTCTGCTTTTTCCTTTCTTCCGTTCTTTTTGTCCCTCCTGCACATTTATTTTGCTTCTCTTCACTTATCTTTGTTTTCGTCACGCCCATTTCTATATTTTCCTCCCTCGTCACCTGTCCTCTATCTTTATTTTCTGTTTCCTCTCTTCAATCTTCTCCTCCCTGCCACACAATGGCCATGCCCCCCCTTCCTTCCTTCTCCTGCACACACACCCCCCCCCTCCCCACCCCCCCTTGACGGGTACAGAAGCGCACAGGGATGATGGACAGCGATGATTTCCGCGCTCTGCTCATTTCCACGGGAAACAGCCTGGTATGCTCACCCTCTGCTCTCTGCTCTGCTTGCGGGCCTCTCCTCTCCCTATCCGTCCTGCCCGTCTCTGTCACTGTGTCGCTGCCCACGTCACGCAGTCCCGCACAACAAAATATAATCATTGCATTTGGCCGTCCAACACATTAAAAGTAGTATATAGCAATATTTCTTTCATCTATAAAGTCCAGCAGTACAGGCAGCTTTCGACTTGCATAAAACCGACTTAAGTAAATAGGTACAAAAAATCAGCACAATACTTATTTATGTTTATAATCACTTATCTACTGATTTTATTCAAAGCGACTTACAGAAGAGGGAAGGGTTACTATTTGTGTGCTTCGCGCGATTTGAACCCATAACCCTTTGTATTAGCATAATGCGGAAGCAGTAAGGTAAGTAAATCTGAGTAAGTTTAGGCTTTGTTTTCGGTAATTTAATTTGTTCTTCAGTGTGTATTACTAGTATATTTTTGGCTTGCGTATTTTTCGCTGTATGGTGTCTTGGACGATTTGGGAAGATAAATCCAACATGCGTGAGATTCGTCTTTTGAACGGGGAAGTAGAACAGATTACTTGTCAGTCGAAAACTGCCTGTATTGACTTTCCAGTACGAGATCTTGCATTTTTAAGTAAATACCATCAATGAGGATATGCCCCCCCCCCCCCCCCCCCCCCCTCCAGGCCTCCAGGCCCTTCGGTTGACCTCTCTCTTGTCCCAGGGGGATGCCGAGTTTGCACGCATCATGGGCATCGTGGACCCCAACAACAGTGGGGCTGTGACGTTCCAGGCCTTCATTGACTTCATGTCCCGGGAGACCACAGACACGGACACGGCCGACCAGGTCATCGCCTCCTTCAAGATCCTGGCAGGAGACAAGGTAGGCAGCACCTCAAGGGTCAAGGGTGACGTATCTTGCTAACGAACTACAGTGTAGTGTGAGCTCCTGGTAACATAGTTAAACCTATTTGAATACACAAATGCATATTTTAAATGCTTCTCATCAAATTTATCTTAAAATCTTGCGTAAAATCTTGCCACATAGTTTGTTTTTTTTTTTAGTTTGTTGACCAGTGGGGGGAGGGCCGAGATTTATCTAGTTATTATAATTAAATATTTTCTGTAATTATTTGTGTTTGTTTTTATTTATTTTAATCTCTGAACTGAAGCCAACTTACAACCAGACCATTTGAGTTCATGTCGGTTATTATAATGTGGTTTGAAACGGCCAGCTGTGTTTAGTCTTTGAAGCGTTCAGGGTCCTTCGGGGTTTGTGCGTTGGGTTCTCTCCTCTGACTCTGCGACGTCCCCCCCCCCCCCCCTCGCTCTCCGCACAGAACTACATCACAGCAGAAGAGCTGCGGCGAGAGCTGCCCCACGACCAGGCGGACTACTGCATCGCTCGCATGGTCCCCTACAGCGGCCCCGACGCCATTCCGGGGGCCCTCGACTACATGTCCTTCTCCACCGCCCTGTATGGCGAGAGTGACCTCTGAGGATAGAGAGAGAGGCGAGGGTCGGGGGGGGGGGTCAGCGAGAGAGACAGCGGGGAAGATACAGGCTTACTGGGTCGGAGCGATCGGGATTGCATTACACGGAGCGTTACATCCTATCTGGGTTCAGATGTGTAGGTTTCAGGGAGCAGAACCTGCCATACCCCCCACCAATGGGAGGGGGCGGGGTGACTCTTCTTTCTGATTCCCACCAAAATGTTTTTTTTTTTTTTTCTTTTAACCCCCAAAGGTAGATTGGGTTGGAGGCCAGAGAGAGGGGTGAGATTTATTGAAGTATACATAATGTATTGCACAGAGAATGGAGGAGAGCTTGAACAGAAAAAATATCCTTATTCTCTTTAACCATTTTGCTGGGTAAGCGGAGCTTGGAAATCTATAACCTACTTTCATACTATCTCCAGCAAATATGACTTTAATGGGTTCAGTGCTGTACATACTTATTTTCCAGTATACAAAAAAAATGCTTATAGGGCTTCGGAATGAACATGTAGTTGTGAAAGGTTTCACAAAACCCCAGTACTGTAGATAGGTTTGAATTCCCATCCCAAAGAATCACCATTGGACCTTTTCTAGTCATTCAGTGCATTTAAACATGCTGTACAATGTTATTTCCAGCATTGGGCTTATTTTAAGATGTAACGGAATAAATTGTGAAAATTGGGGGGTGGGGGGTACTTTTCTGTAGCTACAGATCCTCTGTCTTTGTCACCCCCTCTTTCTTCAGCTCCATTTCTCTGTGGCAAAAGGGACCCAGCACTGGGTGCGAGGGCCAGGGGTGTGAACGACTTTTTCTATACATTCCATTATGTATTAATATTATGGAAATTACCGTTTTCAATCTATGCAATCAGTTTTTAGTTCGTAATCTATATTCTGTATCACTTAAGTTCATGTAAACTGAGGGAAGGCAAATGTCTGCTTAGACAGTCGAGCAGACGGAATACCAGAGATTGATTCCTACGATATTTTGTAAAACGGTGATGCTGGGTGAGGGTATGTTCCTGTTGGGGGGGGAGGGGCGGGGGGCGGCTCTGGGCATTAACTGAAATGTCTTGGACCAAAAGCTTAATATTTTTTTGTTTGGATTTTTTTTTTCTTTTTCTTCAATATCAAACCTTATCTGCTGTACTGGAAAATGCAACAGCATCTCAAATGTGGAATATGTGCACACATAAAATTACCTTCAAATATTACTGCTTGACCATTTTTTTTTTTTCACCCCCCCGCTCCCCTTTGTGTGCATGTGTGAGTGTCTCTCCTTTATTTGCAGACCTTGCCGGTATGACGTATGCATGTAGTTCGTATTTCGGGTGCTGATCATAGTTTTAACAGATTCCGTTAACTAATTTGAGGAAGTTATGTGTGTGGAAACAGAGAGTAAGATCCCAAAGTGTGAAGATGTTTTTATTATTATTATTATTATTATTATTAAGAGTAATCTGCGTTGCCAATACTTCTGATGCTCGGTAATCACACAAAACCTGCCTCTCGAGGACTTTCGGTAGTAATAAACTAATAAATCTTTTCCTACACCAAAATCACGATCCTGTAGTCTTTAATTAAAGGTCTTGTGGAAGAAAGATGGTTGAATCAGGGATCCTTTATTTGTAAATGCTCCAGGAAGCATGTCTAAGGTATACCTAGTAAGTATGGAGTAAAAACCTGAAAAGTTTGTGTACACATACGTACTACGTGACTGTTAAGGCACGATCCAGGTTCAGTGATTAGGCAAAGAGAGAAATGGATGAAAAGCCACTTGGCAGTAAATTGGGGATGTGCGGGTTTCACGTTTCGCAGTGATTTTGTGAAATTATGGTAAATGGCTTGATTGTCATCACAGATGGTTGAATTTTACTGCACATTATGCTGCAACATATTATAGATGCACGTCAGCAGCATATATAATGTTGGGGTAATGCTCTTGGTTATTCAGAACAGAATAAATATCTGCAAACTGAATATAGAGGCCCGTATGCTTTAGTGCAGTTCACAACATGGTATGTCAGGCTGTATGGTGCGCTCTGCTGGGTGCCAGTGTGAATAGCACTGGCCTTCGGGTGGAAGTCCTGCCCACACTATATGTGTGGCATTAGAGCAGATTTCTTTCCACAGCTGATGGGCATCTCCCCCCCCCAAATGGGACGCCTACCTTTTGGCCTGAGTGCCACCTGGAATGGTCACCAATTTTATGGTGCATAATTATATAAAATTGTATGAAATAGTAGAACTTTGTTCATATGATCTATTTCATAGCTCTCTTCAGAAAACCATCCAAATTCCTGCTGCCCGTATCGCTCAGGGGCCCCAGACCCCCGGGGCCCCATCCCTGGTAGCACAGGGCATGAGGCTGATGTGGATCCTGGGCAGGATGCCCGTCCATCGCAGGGCACACACACACAGGGCACACACACACAGAGTTATACACTAACTGCAAGTCCTTGGACTTCAGGAGTGAACCTGTGTGACACTGTTAAGTGATATTAATGACAGTAATGCACTGCGGTTGAGTTACAGGGTTACTTTTCGTGAAATGACCCAGTTTAACTGCAGAGATGTGACACTTATGCGTTTGCTTTTCACATGTATGCTTGCATAAACATTTAATGTTCTTTCGTGAATGTCGGCTCCTTTATATAAATCAATGCAATATGTGCTGTTTTGTGTTTAAATGCAAGTACTGACAGCAATGGGGGGGATTTAAATAGAATTCTAAGTACTCCCAGTATTTACCTGATGGATCAGCAAATTTAACCCTGTGACATCATTCTAACTCATGGCCACCTGACACCTCACCTTTAGACTGGCATTGCCCTGCAATGGACCAGCATCCCATACCATGACATTTGTATCGCCGCTTGGTCCCGTGTGGTGCCGTAGTATCCCGCCCCTCCATGCTGCTGCATGAGCTTACCATAACCTCTACACGGGACACTGAAATTTTGTAATGGATCCTTATCGGCCACTGGATGGAGACAAAGAGCCATTTTAAGTAAATCTGCAAGGAAGTAAATCGGTTTTAGCACTTCAAACAGCTTTTCTAAGGAATTTGAAATTCTGGAGCCAAAGTAAAACTGAACGTCTTGTCGTGTATTGGGACGATTGAATTAATGATATAATGTAGGCCTACGTATAATTTCAACATAGTTAACTTAGGATCTTTCATTTACATTGAATCATTCATATATTTAATTGTGAATAAATTGAAGAAAAATAGCAATTTTGAATGGCCTGCTGGTTTACATTTTAGAGTATCAAAGATTAATGTTTTACTCGTTGTCACACACGATCTGCGCTAAAAACGAGTAAATAAGCTTCAAAAAGTGATTATATCCAGTATTTTAAGAATGAATACAATTTTATAATGTTTGCTTAAAATTTAGTCCCGTGCCTCTGAACGATGAACAGGAAAAGTAATTCAAAATATTTTGAAAAAGATTTAACTGATTAATGGATAAATAAAACGTCAAGTCTCAAAAGCGGCGCGTGGAGGATCAATAAAAAAGAGGAATGAAGACGGACATCGAGAAGAGGTGAAACTATAGGAAAAGTTGGTAAAAAAAATAAATAATAATAAAAACAACGGAATAGGAGAAATGCTTCTGTTATAACAGTGCCTATGTTGGCTATAACTGTATAATAACTGGTCATGCCGTTTCTAGACCTTAAGACTACACTGTTCGCTGACAGCGCGCCCTGGGCATCGTTACGAATATGGTATAAGACACCCTGCTTGCCTACTTCAGGTTGCCTTTACTGTTCATCTTTTGTAGAACAAGGGTGTCGTCAGATATTTGGTGGCTAATCCGTTCCTGAGCGCAGCTCGACCAGCCGCGCGGTGTCGGTCCGCCCAGGATCGCAGCCCCCCCCCCCACCCTCCTAATTAGACCCTTTAGGCAATTAATAGGCATCGAGCAAGAGTGGACTGAGCGGACCTTTGAGCATGCTGGCTCGCAAGATCTGCGGTCTTCTGCTGCTTCTCATCGTGATCTCCGCTTCTCCTCTAATGGCAGACAAGTCATCGGTAAGAAATCCATCATCTATTTTATTGTTATTGTAGTAGTAGTATAAATATTCAGCAGGCTATATGGACACCCGATTTCAGTAGTCACAAGTTTTAAGCAAAGCGTATACTAAGTGCATTTCTATTTTGTTCAAACACCTATCCATATTTTTGTAACTGCAAAAGTTATATACTTTTATCTACCCTTATAGTTGTATAACCTGGCTGTGGCTGTTTTTATTGTCATTGTTTTTTAGTTTAGAGATTTTAGCTCCATTTAACCTTTATAGAGTTGTTCTCAAGCACCGTGGTACTCATTGTTATGATGTGATGAAAGTGCGCGGCTGCTGTCACTGCTGTCACTTGAATGTCGTGGTCGTGGTTGAAATCCAGTGGCTCGGTGGCACTTCAGTCTGTCGGATGCAGCAAACTGACACACAACACTTCCCATTGTAATGGCCCCGGTACAATGTCCGCTAAGTACCCCCTCAAGCGAGAGATCTGTGAGTGGCTGTCAAGCACACGGCCCCCCAAGGGAGGTCTGCAAACCAAAGGCAAACACCGGCCAAGCAGCCCCGACCGCAGGGAGTAAATAGAAGCAAATATTTAATACAATTTTCCTTTCCCCTGGGAAAACAGGCGAGTGTGTGTTTGTGGGTGAAACCTTGTCATATATTTATTTTATCCCGGTAGCAAAGATGCTGTCATGGCAGGCTGCACCTGTTTGTGTTACGCGTGTGTGTGTTTTCTAGGGGGGGCTTGTAAGCTTTCGGGCAATGGTGGGGTTTTTCAGCACTCGGTGTTAGGTGATATAGCACGATAATTAACGACAGTACGTTTCACAGGCAATGGATTCAACGCCCCCAGCGGTATTTGAGGGGGGGGGGGGTGGTTCATAAAATAATCGGCCAGAAATATGTTACAGTCCAAATATGCAGTACTTTTCAGCAGCTTTGCAGAGTCTCTGGCCAAACACCATATTTCATCACCCCAACCTTCTCTCTTTAAACATATTTATATTCTCACATGTCGTTATAAAATCAGTCAGTCTAACCTGTGGGTCTCTGAAAACACTGCAGTCCTTGACTCCGACAATGAACCACTGAACACACTGCGGCCTGAAATCTGTGAGCACAGAGACGCATTACACGGACCAGCTCGGCATGCTGACAAACTGAGCTACTGAAAGCTTACACGTTTTGGCGGGCGCCCACAGAAAGCTACCGCGCACAATGCTCCCTGGCATTATAATACGAAGAGATGCTGAACACTCTTTCATGCCTTCTGGCACTGACATAACGAGCTACTGAGCACAGCGTGGCCTCCCCGCCACTTCGAAACAATGAGTCACTGAGCACAGCTAATAAAATGGCCCTCCCCTAAATATCCCGGCTTTTTTTAATTGTCTGACACCGAGCTGTACCAGCTGATCAGTGTTAATGTTCTGCGAGTTCTGCTAAACTCGCTGAATCGTGACAGAGAGTGGAAAGGAGACAAATGGGTATTAAAGATAAATTCCTTGAGGACAGGTATACATGTGTTCCAAGCAACAAAAGCAGAGAACGAGGTATTAGCGGAATATTGAGTGAGGATGTTCGTGTTTATGTGTGACGGAGTGTCATTAAATCAGGTGTGTGGTATAAAGCATATAATAACAATTCAGGTTATAGCATTACACTTTTTCCTCAAGAAAGCATCATGCATCTGTCTGAAGAATATAGGAGGACAGGTACAGTGACATAGATGCAACAACATTGCATTTATTACAGTGCTTGGGCTGCATATAATGCTTTTAAGAACTGAGTACTTGCATGTATAATTTTATGAAGCTGATACTGGAATGCACAGTAATTACTCTGGGTATTTCTTGGCAAATGTTTTTTCCCCAAAAGACGTACATTTTACAGTTCACTCTCCCTTTATAGCTGAACTTTCTATTTCTTATTTTTTGCTGAAAATCAGTTTAGGTTAAGAAGGCTTCGTTATGTAAGTGTATGAAAGTGAAGACCTCTGCTGGGACTTGAGCAAGCCTCATTCCTGAGGGGCGAGTGGTTGGGGGGGGGGGGGCATTGACATTTTTAATGGAAGGGTATAAGGTTTATAAGGTGTTAAGTTTCTATGGTTTTATTTTTCAGAAGTGTGATATGAAATTCCATAAATCGCCCCCCCCCCACACTTCGCCTTCTTACCTATAATGAAATTCTGAACCAGAGAGTAACAGTTTAATTTACTATCTGACAAATTTAATAGGCAAGTCTGGCACAGATATTTGCAAATCTTATATAATGCCTTGTCTCCATGAGCTAAAAATGACCTTTTTTCTAAGAAATTTGGCAGCCTTTTGAGTTAGTCTTGAACAACAGACTTGACAGTAAGCAGCACAGAGATTCGGCAGTGATTTAAACAGTCTTTCGTGTCACTGTTCTGTTTTTATTACAGACACGTAACAGGATAAACTTCTCTGAACACATTAAGAGTGCGATATCTGTTTTCCTTACATTTTTAAATCATCTAAATATTTGCCTATACAGGAGATGGATCTCTTTATTTACAGGAGGGCTGTTGTAATTACAGTAAACAAGTTCATTAAATATGCTTTCAATTATCAGATTAAAAGAGTATGGAATGGCCAAGCTAAACCTAAAATAGACTTTGTTTACTAAGCTTAAGCTTTGTTGAGTCCAAATAAAAAAAAAAAAATCAATATAATCACCCTATCTTTAGGGAATGTGAAATTCATTAAAAGCAGAATAATCGGCAGGGGTTTCAGGCACACACTGAATAAAGCAGACAGATTAAACCATGGCACAGATATTATGCAGAGGAAGGGCATCACACTGACGTTACGGTGGACGTCGTGTCAGATATGTGCTCTCTTAGCAGAATATTAAATCCTCTTTTTCCTATTTAGTTGCTGCATGCCAGTTGCCTGCTTACCCTGTCTAGCATTCCATTTAAGGGACTTATTTTAAGAAGTGTGTGATTGCATTTTAAAATGTCTGCTAGCTACCCCACACAACGGACTGAGAAGCACAGCCAATCTGGCACATTAAATGAAAAGCATAAATGGTGAATTCACTGATTTTGAATATACCAATCAACTGCCTTAATATACCAATTAATATATTTGAACAACACATGTAATAATTAGGCTCTAGGATAAACCCAGTCCAGTACTGGACAAGCAGTATTGCATTTGGAAGGAGTACATTTAATTAATTTATCTGATGATTTTATCCAAAGCAACTTATAGGAAAGGTTACAATTTTTATGTGTGCTCCCTGGAATTTGAACCAACAACCTTTGCATTGTTAGTGTAACACTCTGCTGGTTGAGTTACATCACAATTGCAGTACAATAGCTGTCCTGTACTAATACAGGAAGTCCGCGGATTAAGATGACTCGACATTCGACGTTTCGAGTTTACGACGCTCACTCCCATAAGAACTTTTAAAAATTGAGACGTGAGTTTTTTTTTACGCTAATGCTCTTAGCATTGTACTCACGAACTGAGTGGGTGAACTAGTTTGGTTGTGTGTGGCAGAAGAATACGCAGTAATGCGGAGTTGGCGTCCCTCATTACGCTTACCTATGCCATTTTGGACTGTTAAAAGCGCAAGTGTTCTGTTTGTGAAGAGGAAAGCCATCACGATGGAAGTGAAATTAGATCGGAAAAAGGGTGTGTTTCGACTTACGTCATTGTCGTAGGAACGTTACTGTGTCGTAACCCAAGGCCCCCTTCTGTACCTTTATTTCATTACATTTTTAGAACTGAGCAGCCAAGGCAACATAGTATTGAGAAGGGCAGGTCAGACAGTCCCTGTAGTAAATGTGGATTAAGGGCCTTACTCAGGAGCCGGACAGTGACATCACTCTGCTGACAAAGGGATTTGAACTGGCGACCTTCCAATCACCGGCACAGTACCCTAACTGCTGTTGCTGTCAACAGTTATTTACAAAGTATTAATCAAAGTCACAAAACTGTTTTAACCCATAATAGGAAATATTTACAATGTATTATTCATGAATATACAGTTTTTAGCCTTGACTGGCAAATGAAAGGCCAAACTACATTGATACATCTGCTTCACAATGAGACTCATTTGTAGCATTAAGAATGGAATCCAGAACACCCTGCAATATTCTTCCATTCTGTACCGTAACTGGAATGAAGCTTGTTGTGTTTTTTAATAGCTATTCTACATATAGCACAGAAACACCTGAAAATCAGAAAGATGACTGGTCCGCGTATTTAAAAATAGAGAATGATAAATATTGAGTCACATTCACAGCACTTTAAATTAGCATTTTTTCCCCTCAAGGCTGGATATATTGTCAGCAAAACGTTACTGCTGAAAAATGCAGACATGCTGATTTTCCTGGCACAAAACCTGAAAATCTTACAGCTGCACTATGGAAAATCGCAGCGAACGTAGAGCCACGTTCCCTCACTTCTGAAAGTTTTAATTGATTTTAAGTTGATTTTAAAACAGTTTACTCCATGATCAAGTCTCTTTTTTGTTAACATTGCTCCTTCTTCCTCATGCATTATTGTCTTGACCCTTTACATTTTGTGGTACTCTAAGTATAGTGAGATATTATAGTGGTCTCTGTTTTATTTGAACTCAAATTCAACTCAAATTCACAATCCATTAGCTCTCTGTGAAGGAACGGCTTTTCCAAAGGCACATGTACAACTTTTTGTAATAAGTGTTAATTAGTTTGCTTTGAGAAGCTCTGTGCATTAGCATCACTTGACATGAATGTGGGTCACATGCGTCCTCTTTGTATCTGCTTTGTATTTCTACACAGGTGATTTGATGACTTACTCAAACGTACTGTAGGGAAACAGGAAAAACTGCATCAGGGACCCACGGACATTATTTTACTTTTCTTGTGTTACCACAACAGCTAACAGACCAGGCAGTGCATTACGATGCTGGTTTAAATGTTACATGATGCTTACACATCCACAAGACACAAGTAACAGTAATTGATAGGGCTATATGTAGGGCTCCTCATGCAAAAACAAGACTAAATGTCAACGCAGCATTGCAGATTTAAAGATTTGGTACCAGGGAAATTATTTTTTTAAATGGGCAAATTCTTATTTATTTAAAAAAATGGGCCAATTCCAGATTGACCTCCCACTCAGGAGCACTTAAGTGAGGTTTTAAATGTGTTTGGTTGCTCCCTCAGGTCTTACAGAGTAGTGTGTAATAATTCTTTCATGTCTTAGTGAATAATCACTTATTCAGTTTATAGGAGAGTGTAATCATTACCACAGGTATTAGTATGTAATCACCCCTTCAGCTTGTAGGAGGCTCTAATCATTCCACACGCTCTCAGGAATGCAGAGTTGCTCCTTCACTTCTTCAGAGTAGCAATCGCTCCCCTCGTTCAGCTCGGTGTATTTGCAGAGCAGTTAGCCAAACCAGGTCCTGTAACTGCTGAGGGTGTGAAGAGCCAGTACACATATACACTTAATCACACAAACACAGCTCACATTTTCTGTAGCCTTGTGTAAACCCTGTTTACTCACAGAATTACATGAACTGAATACCAAGCATGGATGACCTTCCACAAACACCAAAATCTTCTAGCTAGCTAACCTTTCCGAAAGTGGCATTTACAGGGGGCACCTTTTTGCATTGTCACTTTTTCAGTCGTTTTCTATCTTTCAACCTGATGCCGAGCGCCTCCAGAAGAATAAATGTCCAGGACAAGTTCTAGAATGTACAGGTTCTGTTGACATCCGGCCAGCACAAATGCTAACGTTTGTGGTCACTGTGAATAATATGGCTCTAAGCTTTATTTATGCCGCTTTTCTCTGACAGTTACTAATCTCGGAAAGCATGTGGCCGCACGGCTGCGTGCTGAACTGTGCCAGGGGACGCCATCGGGCCGTCTGCGGCAGCAATGGCCAGCTGTACAAGTCGCAGTGTGCCTTCCAGAGAGCCCAGTGCGGCAATTTGCAGCTGAAAAAAGCACCCCATGCCCACTGCGCAGCTGCCAGGGAACCTGAAAGAACGAAAGGTGTGTGTGTGTGTGTGTGTTACGTAATGGATAACGTGAGGAAAAATGCGCAGCTCTGACATTTCGCGGCAAGATGAATTGCATCACAATGAATCATTTTGAATTTGAATTATAATGAATGTGGGAAAGGAGATTTGCAAGTAAACAGCGAAGATGGATTGTAGAGCCATCGGGAAGGATGGAAAGCAGGAACAAGCAGAGCAGGGCCAGCTGAATTACGCTACTGTAGCTTGTTTTTACTTCATGTATGTCTTAAAGTGAGAGAGAAGAAAGACAGGAGAGAGGGGCATGTAATATATATCAAAAGGCTGGTCATTGGAGCTGGGCAGGGATTCTTCTCTATCCCACAGATCAGGTCAAGTCTAAATGCCAGCTTGCTCGAGATAAGGCTTTGGAGTCAGTGACCAGCAGCAACACGACCACCTTCTTCGTCCCAGAATGCTCCGAAGAGGGTACTTACCTTCAGGTACTGACCCTCAGTTCTTTCTAGGGGCAGAATGAGAGCAGGGCTCATCGGAGTTTTACTTACGCAAAAATGTTCTGAGAGCAGAAGGAAAAATGATTGGTTCAGAGAGAGAACCAATCAGATTGTAGAGGAGGTGAGTTTAAGCAACTAGAGGAGGCGGGACCAACCAATCAGATGCTTGAACCCAACTCCTCTGCAGTCTGTTTGGTTATTGCTCTGAACCAATCATTTTTTCCTTCTGCCCTCAGAACATTTTTTGTGTAAGTAAAACTTCTACAAACAGAAGGTGCCCAGAGTTGGACTATCTAGCTCAGGGTTCTTCAAATCTGGCCCTCGATTCCAAATCCAGGCCTTGTTTTCAGTTCTCCCAGGTAGTTAGTTTAATAATTGCTGATTCTGATTGGTCAGATGCTTCACACCTGACTGACAGGTAAAGGAAGGCTGGAAAACCAGCAGTGCTCAGACCTCGAGGACCGTGATTTGAATAACCCTGATCTAGCTAAAGTTTGTCTGGGTTCCTCTCAGGTACAGTGTCACAGCCAGACGGGATACTGCTGGTGCTCGACTCCAGACGGGAAGCTGGTCAGTGGGACCTCCGTCCTGCACCAGAGACCCAACTGCACAAGTGAGCCATCAAGATAACATCCATATCCATGGTGGCGTATAAAGGGATGAGGCCACAGGGGCACTGACCCCAGCTGAAAGCTGATTGGCCCCTGCAGTGCTCCCTTCCTTGTCACTCACTGATTCAAAACATTTGATTGGCTAATGATTAAATTATGAATTATGGAGCCTCTTATGCCCCCACATAAAAAAATCCTAGATTCACCCCTGCATATTAATAAGTGTGTCTTACATTTTCACTAACATAAGCATGAGGAGTCTAAGAGTATGTTTGAAATATACTATGCTTTCTCAAACATTACATGCAGTTTACAGTTTATATACCTTTTTGGTTACACATAGATACATTATTGTGAAATATATTGATTAGTATTTTTTATGTTGAAAAGGTCAGGTGCCTGAAACCTTTATGATGCATGTGCAGCATAAAGGTAAGGATTTGTTTCTTTAAACATCTTACATATAAATACGTATTACGACCATAACCTTACCATTGCTGGGCAGGGTATATGCAAGTCTTTTGTAATATATAACTCGAGTCATTGTATATCTTCATCCATGATGTATTTTCATCCAGAGGGCAGCAGAGTGAGCCCCACACCCGACCCCAGCCTCAGCGACTCCTCTAGCTCTGCAGTATCAGGTGACAGGAGCCACAATGTCGCTAAGCCGCTAATGCTAACAGTTTCTGTTTATATACACACTGAAGTGAGACGTTTTTTTTTGTTTTTTTTTTTGCACAGAAATAACGGCTCCTCCCTTCTGGGTGACCATTCTGTTGAACTCCGACCCCAAAGGGAATCGCCACGTTAGGCCCCCTGCAGGTGAGCTGGCGTAATGCAATAAATACACAGACGCAGTGTTTCACAATTAAATGGGAATATTTTTGGACGAGAGAAATACTGAAAATGATTTAGATCACATAGAACCATATATAAATATTAATACTATATAATATCTGCTAGGGTGCATACTGTAAATGCTTACTATATCTTTAATATTCAAGGTCTTGGCTTGGATATACTGCTCGTCTTTCCCTCGGCAACCAGCCTCCCTCTCGTGTCACTGTCTTTGTGATCATGGAATCTCGCATTTCTCACTTTTAAACTTTTCAGTGCTGTTAATTTTGCATTTTTAATAATGGACCCAAATATTATTTGCAAATTTCCAAATTCGTAGGAATCTTCCGCCCCCTAAGCCTTGCAGATATGAATTTCTACAGTTGTGTTTTAGGTTTCAAAATTTTTTACTAGACCTGTGTGTGTGTTTGTTTATGTGTCTGCCTGTCTGTAGTCATATATATTGTATATGTTGTATATATTATATTATGGAGACCAAATGTCCCCACAGTGTGATAAAAACCTGTTATTTTGACGTTGTGGGAACCATTTTTTCTGTCCTTACAGGAGGAAACTCAATTTTATTAAAATCTGTCACTGATCAAGAACCTAAAACTAAGAATGTCTTGTATTTTGTTTGGTTACTTATGGTCAAGGTTAGGGCTGGGTTGGGGTTAGGGTTGTCGTTGTTGGGATTAGGGTTTTTCCCATAGAAATGAATACAAACGTGTGTGTGTTTTTTTCCAATTTTCCATTTTTTTTGTAACGTTTTTTAAGTTGCAAAAATGACAAAATAACAAAATTAAATATGTTTAGGCCTCTGTGAATGTTGCTTATGTAAATCCCTCCCATGGCCTCATAGTGGATAGACAATTAGGCAATGCAGAATTTATGGATGGGTTGATTGAACAAAGTTGTTGTTTTGACGAACAGTCACATGACTTGGAAGCAAATTCACTACACAGGAGAGGGACTGATTGCCCTTGTCCTTTGTGTGTGGCCTAACACCTTCAACCTTGGCCATTCGATGTCTCATTTGATAGCTTATCAGCCCCGCTTTACAAAAATCAATGAGCAATTTATCTTTAGCCATTTTTCAATAAAAGCCGTTGTGTGTTTATCAATATGTGATCGGTGCATGACAGAGCCTCGATGTCCTTTGCTCGCTGTGTTTGCCGTAATATCGGTTTTCTCCATACGCGGCGCACCGCCTGTACGCAGAGACTCCGCGGCCGTGTGAGCGGGAGCGAGCCGCACTGCTGGCGGCGGCCGCGCCCCCGCGCCTCAATGAGGAGCGCTACGTACCGGAGTGCAGTGCCGACGGCCGCTACAGTCCCGTCCAGTGCCACGCTGCCGCTGGCTACTGCTGGTGCGTGTGGGTGGACACTGGCCGTCTGGTGCGCGGCACTTCAGTCAGGTGACACACCTGTACACCCGCCGGAACGTCACACGCACTGCGAATGAAGTGAGACGTACTTCGGGGAAATGGGAACACAAATCCCGGAACAACATGCAGGATTAAAGCTATCTGAGATGCACGATAAATAGAAATGTATCTCAATCTTCATTTATTCCTTAAACTTTATTGATTCTGGGGGGGGGGGGGGGGGGGGGGGGGTGGTGGTTGTGAATACAGCTTTAAGTTCATAGAGCACAGACGGCCATACATAAAGGTGCAAACAAAGTAAACATTACAAAGCACATAAATAAAATATACTGAAAAACCGAATAATAAGGAATATTAATGAAATAAATAACTATTAATAATAATAATAATAATAATAATAATAATAATTATTATTATTATTATTAGAAATAAGCCATGGAATGGAAGTATAAGTGAAAAAGCAGGCTGTGGCACATCATCTTACCCTGACCTGCGTGTAGGAACCAGCTACCAGACTGCAGTAAGGAGCAGAAGCAGGCTGGCCACAGTCACAAGGGCTACAAGGACAAGCCGTTGCCGGGTGAGTCCTGCCACCTCCACCTCCACCTCCCTGTGAGGCTGTACATTTTGAGGGCTTCAGAAGTGCTTGTAAGACTGCCCATCAAAATAACTAAGAACGTTTCCATTTCAACCTGTACAAGGATTGTTTCCTGCCACTTAGGTCTTGGTGACATCTGAGAGCCAGAGAGTGAATCTCAGGACGTAAATTAAATCTGTTTATGACTTAAAAATACCTTTGCCATATTCACCAAGTTCTACAGACTTTATTTTTGTCATTGTTGGTGCTACATATAGACTGTGAGGGACGGAGGCCATTACTGACGGGTATGTGGCCCATGTTTTGATGCGTGTTTTGTTTGGTGAAATGGCTCCCACAGACCCCGTAAGGCTGCCTAAAATAGTGCCTGCCCAGGTCGCACCAATTACCACTAACAATAGTATAACCCAAAGGGTGCGGTTGTGAGTCAGGATAAGGGCATAGACGGCTATGCAGTCAGTCGGGGGGGGATGGGAGGAGAGCTTGTGAGTTACGGAAGGCACTGGATTTTAGTGAACTGATCTAGATTATCGCTGGGTTATTTTTGGATAATTTTCATTTTTTTGGTACCTTGTGCTTATTTGTTTCTGACGGCCTTCAGTTTGTCCTGTATTTTCTCTCTGTAAATCATTTTCACAGTCTTCTGGTTTGCTGGATCTTTTTCAATTAAATTCAATTTCAGTGTGTTTTTATACAGCTCCTTGCACGACAGGGTCACTCCAAAGTGCTATACATGGGTGTGCGATACATTCCTGCATCATTTATACTGGAAATATTCAAGAACAGGGAAAAGGGAAGACAAAGAAATGAAAGAAAGAAAGCCAGATGGTAAAAGCAAAGGAATCACTGGTCAACTGGCTGCCACCCCCCACCCCCATAATAATGTTAACATTATTGAAAAAGAAACAGTGGGCTTGCTTGCTAAAAGCAAGGTATAAACTGGTACAATTTATACCACACTGTATTTATACCACACTGTATTTATACCGCACTGTATTTATACCACACTGTAAAATGAAGGGCTTCCACCTTTGTGCTGCTGTGCTTTTGTTGACGAGCCCCACTAATATCCACAAGTAACCATTGACCATGCTATGGGCTAACAGGAGCATTTACTGCTGTCTAACAGAATTAAACAACTTTGCTGAACTGGGGGCTCACATTCCCCCGGGAATCCTCTGCTCTAGCTTCAGCACATAGTCTTTTTATCTTACCTCATTTCTGCCTCTCCCCTCTGACACCCTCCTCTGGCATGAATTTAATTTCCGTGTATATATTTATTCAAATGAATCCGGTAGACAGGTTGGGAATGAAATTATTACCTTTTTCGAAATAAAAATCCAATTAAAAATGTCTCGCGAAGGTCATTTCTCAGAAACTGTCTGCATGAGGATGATCAACAACCATTAAAGACTTAGTGAGTAAATGCATGTTTTGTCTGCAGTATTCCAGGAACATTTAATCTCATTCCAAAAATGGGAGGGAACTTATTTTATTTACTTGCGTTTAATAAATCATACTCTTAGGACTATGATTAATCCTTCCCTATGGGAGTATTTGTATTTTTTTTTCAGTTTCCTATATCTGTCCTCTATAAGACTAATCTAATTCCCAAATTTATTTAAATTGTGTTTTTGATGGCATTGATCATCTAATTTATTTCTCTGTTAATATCATCTGACATTGCACTAAGTAGTTCCCCAGATGCTATGAATTATCTGCTTTAACTTATTCCCTGGAAGGGGAATGCATATGGTTTTGCAACAAGTCTGTCGCCACAGACAATTTGAGTTAGGATAACTCAAAATGTGTTTGACAGGTTTTTTTTTTTTTGTTTAAGAATCTACAGTAAGTTATATGCGGGAACAGTAGTGGAGTTTCTTAAGCCATTTGATAGGCTACCTAAATCTTTTGGTACTTATACTATATCCATTAATTCTGTAATTGCTATCATTAATCAGTTATTTGGTAAATATTTCCAAATCTTCCAGAATATGGAATTACACGTATCTTATGTTATTCTGTCAGAAAAGTAGACAAGCATAAACACCATACCAGAGCATGCAAGAACCAGCAAATAAGGATTACATTCTGTAATAAAATATTTTGTCTGCCTTTAACAAATTAAACAATTACAAACCTAGTAACTTCCCACACTGCTGCTATGCTGTGGAGCCCCTACCCAAACACTCAAAAAATTTCCCATAATGCAGCATGTCTTGACAACATTTTTGTCTAGGATGTCATACCATAAACCAGGAGTGTAACTTGGCGGATTTCACATATTGTCTACCTTACGTAGCTTCTTTTAGGACTACTGGCATTTGCGGAAAGTAGCATTACCGTGCATCTCATTTCATCCTACGTTCTTTCAAGGACAATGTGTTCCATTACTGCAGGTGATCTGAGAGTTCTGAGGGATCAGAAATCAAACACTATGTCTGTTTTTGTCCTTGGCCCACTTCCCCTTCCCCTGAGCCTCAAGACTGCCCTTCAAGAAAGGACTCAGCACTGTACCACTGAACTGCATTCACATTGCATGCAAAAGGGCTGCATGGCTGTATTTTATAGACAGAAATCAGCACACCTGCACGTAATCCACTGATTTCATTACCTTGACACCAGCCTGTATGTGTGTGGTTACCGGCTACATTCAGTGGTCACTTTATTACGTAGTGTAATGTGGGACCAGCTTTTGTCTTCAGGACCACTTCAAAGATGGATGAGTTGTGCATTGCAGAGATGCCTTTCTGCATCTTTTCTGGAAGCACCCCATTTAAAACTACGTAAATCATACATCTTAGCCACTATAATGCTTATAGGCGCAACAACTGAACATCGCGACTTTGTATGTTATGTCTTTGTATGTTTGTAAGTATTCAACTGCAATCACGTGATTTACTGTTTGGCAGTATGCTGTTTGCGGCTGCAACTGTATGTTTGCAATGATGTCATTGTATTGTATTTCTATGCTATTGCATATTTAGGTATACTTAGTGGTGCAGTGAATCTGTCACTGTGTGTCTATTGGCGCACCATCTTTTATGGAGCAGTAGAAAGAAGCATCTCAGAAAGAAATGAAGAAACCTAAGTGCTGTCTACAATATCCTCCAGTGCAACAAATATCACTGGATTTTGGGTTGTGTGCCATCTTTCCCCGCTATGCTGTCTTTCTCTTGTTCTCATCAGGTTGTCCTGGTGCTCGTAAGAAGGAGCTCCTGCAGGGGCTGGTGAGAACATTGCAGCTGGAGGCTCTACAGGCAGGAGATGCACCGAGCTCCCAGTGGTCAGTGTTGCAGCACTTATTCTGTGCCTCACAGCATCCAAATTCCAGGCATTCAAGCTGAAAACTGTGTTGGTCTGGAGGGATAACAGTTCCATTTCATTTCTTACCTGATCTTTTTTTAGCCAGTAATTTAGAGTGCAGTACTGTGAAACCACACATTTCGCTTAAGGGTTCGCTTTGTTTCTCTGCAGCATGTCAGAGCCGCTTGCTCCTGACTTCAGAATTTTTGGATTTTATAATATTCTTAACTTTATTCTACACTGCTACTGCAGAATAAAATGATTAAAAATAATAGGAAAATGTACAACTTGAATATCGGCTGCAAAACCTGGATGGAGCCCGTGGATTTTAGAAGGAAACCCGATGGGACGCAGGCAGAAGCAGCGGAGTTAGGAGAGTTACTATCTAACATGAGCTGTCAAGCCATAAGGGACGATTACCGAGTCCCCGGTACGATGCCCTCTCCCCCCTGAAGCAAAATTCATTTATGAGGCACCTCACATCACCATTTTCTCTCCCTGACTTGGTTTTCTTCCAGGCTGTTCTCCATACTTTTACAGACTATAGTCTTGGGCTTTTAATTTAAATTAATGAAGAGAACATCTTATGTAATCAAATGTGGCCACTTAAGGGATGCAGAATTTACTGAGTAAAAATCTCTTTTAGTAGGATGTCTCACATATGATAAGTGGATCAATGGGTCGTATCACGTTCTGTCATTTCTGTGATTGGAGCTTCGAATTCTATCCTTGGCTACGTGTTTATGGAGTTTGCATGTTTTTCCACTTTATTCCTGGAGAGTTTGTCCCACAGCCAAAAAAATGTGACATTAGGAAAACTGGTGCCTTGACATTGCCCTTAGTATAACTGTACGTGTGTCCTGCGAACCGGCATCCTGTTCAGCGTGTTCTTTGCCTCCAGCCCTGTGCTTTGTAGGATAGACTTCAGGGTCACTCTGACGTTGTACTGAATATGTGGTTATGGATGGATGGATGGATCATAGTGAATGGCGAACAGAATCTCTATGTTAATTGGTTGATTTTCACGTAACATATTTGAAAATGGGGCAGAGTAGTATGCCGACCTATATGTAGAGCTGTGTTTTTAGTAATATAGTATCAGTTATTCTTTTGTTTAATTTTTCTTCCGTTTGTTTAGGAGGGTAGATGTGCCGCTGTCGTCCCCAGTCCCCGAGTCCTTCTCCCCTAGCCCCCAGGACAGGGCCGTGTCAGTGCGGGGCGGCGCTGGAGGGGTGCTGCAGGAGTACTTCCTGGCGCTGGACGTGAACGGCGACGGCGGGCTGAGCGAGGAGGAGGAGCGGCCCCTCCGCCACCTCCTCCGCCACCTCCTCCGCCGGCTGCAGCCACGGCTGCAGCCACGGCGCTGCGCCAAGCGGTTCACCCAGCACTGCGACGGCGACGGCGACCGCAGCCTGACGCTGGCCGAGCTCGCCGGCTGCCTGGGACTGTGAGGTGGGGTTCATCTGAGGACATGGCGGGACGACACACTTTGGGTATGCTTCTGTGACCTTGGGAGATATACAGTTATGTATGTTTTATATATATTTTTTATACCAACCGTAATAATACATTGTGAAGGTATCTAAAGTGCATTATATACAGCTATATATCTATAGTATAGTGTATGTACAGTATAGTGTTACCTAGATAACCTATGTAGTAAATATGGAGATGGGTGAATGATAAATGATGATGTATGTGTGAAAAATATTTTAGCAATGGAAACGACAACATGAAGATGATTCAGAATTCGAGACACAACTGCGTGCATTAATTAATGTGTCCCTTAATGCAGGCCTCCTAAGCGAATTAGGTACATAGGCTTTCATTTTGCGCTCAGTATCTATAGTAGGGCTACTCAATTATTTAGTTCAAATTACATCAGCAACACAAAGCCAAGGTCCACTGCCCCCCCCCCTTCATTTGCCAGTTGAAACTCCCTGATCTGCATGACATCTACAAGTCTGAATTTTACATTTGCGCGAAAATCGAAAAAATAAGAAATGTAAAAATCTTTGGCGGAGCGGTTCCCCCGAGCGTGTGGCTGATGATGCGAGAGCCTCGCTAAGGGTTTCAACCGTGCTATAGAGGGACGTGTGTTTGCTCCGGAGGGCCAAAGCTGTGCAGTCAGGTTCCTGGTGACTCCTCGGGTCAGGGGTGCATTTTATCCTCGTACGTGCGCACGCTCGCTCCGCCCGCCGCCCCGCTACCCCCTCCAACGCCGGCGAGGAAAGAGAGACTCTGTTCTTTTCATTGCCTGCCTCTGTTTTCCTTGGATCTGTGTCAGATAAATATCGATGTGTGTTTATGTACATAATAAAGCTAAAATAAACGCGCCGTGAATTGGCCACCCCTGCCGACCCTCTTTTTATTTTTTCCATGTTTTTTTTTTTTTCTTTTCAGTGGAGCGGGGAAGACAGCTGGGAAAAACAAGGGTGTGTGTGCAGGGGGGGGGGGGGAGGCGGAGTGAAGTGTAGGAGTAACTGAGCATAAACACACACCTGAGGCACACATCAAATGCGAAGGATTTTGAACATTAAAAAATGGTTACAAAGTAAGTCATTAGTATCAGTTACTATATGAGTATCACTTAATTATAATAAGTTATTTATCAGTCTAATTACAAACCTATGTAGCCCTTTTAAAATATATATTATAAATATGTAGAAAAATACATAGAAATAATCTTGTTGGTCTTACTTCATGGAAGATGTCTGCTGTAAAGGCACCAGGCAGTTTAGCATGAAAGGATTAGCGAAGCACAAGCAGGTGCAGCGAATAGATCAATGGAAATATAAAGTAAACAATAGCAAACGCCTGTCCGAAGAACTGATTGGCCATTCATTCATCCATCTTCTGCAGAACATGCAAGCAGCATGAATGCATAACGAGCAGAAAGAATCGAACCCACAGCTGTGCAGGTTTGGGCTACTTGGGGCTGTGCTGTTCCCCGAACCCCCAACCTGCCCTCGAGTTTGACTAGTGAGGTCTCATTATAATAATGCCCCCATATTTCACAGCAGCCGTAAAACATAACAGCGAGTCAAAGCTAACCAATGCATCACAGTCCTCCTTATGTACTGCAGGCTGAGGTAATGGTCCACCCCCCCTTCGGCTGCTGCTTTTTGGAGAACACCTCCTGAGTAATTTTATAGTAGACAACCATGTTCTTACAGTGCCTCAGGTCCAATGATTTTTTATTTTATTTATTTATTTATTTTTTATAAATGTTTTTCATTTATGCCCTTTAACAGTGAAACACAGACCACCTATAGCAAAGGGTCAACAACCTTAATTTGCCTCAACCAAGGAAGTAATTAAGAGTCTGGGTAAAAAATAAAAAAGAAACAGAGGTGTATTGCGTCGGCCTGGCAGCCTGTCCCTGCAGCGGCCACGGCGGTAGAGACACGGCTTATTGGAAACATAAATCAGGCAGGCCAAGGAAAGCAGACGGACTGGACAAGGTGACATGGACACAGGGACGCTGTGACAGTGGCAGGGCCGTAGGCAGTATGACGGGTTGGGCACAGACAAGCTGTTAGCTAAACATGACGGATGAGTTGTATATAATGTCATAACTTGTGGCCTCTGTACAGACAGTCCCCAGGTCGTGAACAAAATCCGTTCCCTAAGTCTGTCTTTTAAGTCGAATTTGTAGGTGTCGGAAAAATAATGCAGTACCCTACATCATAATAATAATTATACACTAATAATAAAAGTAACTACATAGGCTACTATATAGTATGTCAAGCCAATGAACTGCTGAAGCCGTGCAATGTTTTCACAAGCCTTACAAAGCAGTGTGCACGTTCCTTATTACGGACCATTATATTTAACTCAAATTTTTAATATAATAGGCTTTATGGTGCTCCGTTCGTAAGTACGAGTTTTCCATAAGTTGGACTTTATTAACCTGGGGACTAAATAAAAATGGCATTTTTATTAATAAAAAAATAACTACTCTTCTTCCTGTTATCATAGGACTATTTTAAAAGCTCCAATTAGTTTTTAATAGGTAAGTTCTAGGGAAAATTGGTTGCTGTAATTAAAAATGTAATTATCTTGCTATTAGCAAAAATAAACCAGATACTTAATGACTGAATGACTTTTCCCTAGAAAGATGAGAGGTTGAGTTTATTTAACAACTGAATTGTCTTTAAATACTTTTGTGAACCAATGATGGAATTGATAAATACCTTAATCACTTCATTAAAAAGAACTGACACAGTTCTCATCGGGCTATGACACATTTATGAAAAATCAGCCATGACTAATTTTGTAATATTTTGTATTTGACACACATTTGATCTGATGCTGTGTGGAATTCGTGTACCTACCTAATCACAAATGAATCTTTCTTGGAGGAATCACTGGAAAATTGTGATGTTCCACAAATAGTACGCAGTTAAGGTCTTTTTTTGAGGGGGGGGGATTCTGAGTGAGACAAAGTTTTCAGCAGGGGGGTGTACAGCTGTTTTTTTAGTGACGTAATACTCGAAAATGAACATCAGGGCCGCCGCGTTTCACCAAACCTTTTCACTGAACTCGCATGTGTAGGAAAGTAATTTTATTGCGTCTCGCAATAGTATGAAAATGTGTGAGGAAGTGGGACTTGACTGACGCGCATTAATAATGCGATGCTGGTTTATTGGGCAACTCACTAAAAATACATGACGAGTTTTAGTTTGGAAGGCCCGTTTTACATCTCAGTTTTCGGTGCGGTAATGTTTCTGACTGGATTATCATCCATCCTCATTTTAGTCAGGGGGGGCTTACTAGAGATTATCTGGACTGGGCTTCCAGCCAGCAGACCACATTGTTGCATGGGACAGGGACTGAAGATGAGCCCATTGGGCGTGCTTATTGTGCACTTTAATTATAAGTCGTGCAGAAGTCCTGAATCAGGCAGTGGAGAGGTTGCTATGAGTTGTGTCTAGTGCAGGGAGGTGTGGCTTTTAGGGGAAATGGATGAATAAATGCTGGACTCGGTCCTTGTGGCTGACAGTTTTGGGATGGCAGGGAGAGCTATAGAACAGAGCCAGGGCGGGGGTCCATTCTGCCCCAGGAAGCGAGCTCGTCGGCCTCCAGAGGCCCCCCTCTACCCTCAGCCCTTCCAGGCTGTCGGTTCCTCACGATACAAGTGTTGTCGCAGTGTGGAGAAACCGTGTGGCCAAGTATTACATTTGAAAGTGTGGTTTCTGTTCAAGCTATAAATCAGCGTAAATAGACACCATATAATGTGAGGTATGGCTAAGTGTGGTGGAAAGAGTGATAAAGTGTGATGCTGGAAACTGGGATCCTGTGATGCATAAGCAGCTATGGAAGGTGGATGGATGGATGGAGATTTTATATATATAAATATAAAAAAATAATATATATATATATATATACACACACACACACACACACATCATGCAGAGTGAGCTATACTATTAACTGTGTATATTGTGTCTCTCAGTCACCCGCCCAACACATCTTCACTTATATAGTAGTCAAGTCAAGTCAAGTAGGCTTTATTGTCACTTCAACCATATACAGGTAGTACACAGTAGTATACAGTGTGAAGATGGAGCATAATCCAGGTGAAGACCTTCATGGGTGTGGAGGTCCATCTTCTCTCCCCTGCTCGTCTCAGTGGCCTCCCCAGCAATATCCGCACCCCCCCCCCCCCACTCCCCCCATTTTGTAGAGCCATACTTTCTTCAGCAGTGGCTCCAGCTATTACTTAATGCCTGGTTATACAACAACTGAAGCTTTTTCATTTTGTCTCATCTTCAGTCTGTCTGACTGTTAGTCGCAAGGCGGTTTATGTTTGTTGTTATGCAAATATTCCAGTGTTAAATTTGAATTCCATGTCTCTTGTTTATATCTGTCTTTCATCACATCCTGCCTTCTATCTCCAGTAGTTTCATTCCATTATAAATCTGTCATTTTCTCTGATTATTACCGTTATCGGTTTAAATATTTTGTTAAACTAAATAAATTAATTCACAGAAATCCACAGAATCTCTGAGCGCTGGACACCTAAAACTGAAATTGACAGTCTATTCCTCCACCTTAATTCTTAGAGTGACCGAATGTGTCTTTGTCAACACCAGGGGGAGCCAGCTGCTACACAATTCTACTGCTAGGTGGAAGCTGTGCTGAATACTCGTGTCTGCACATTAATTATGTTTGTAGATGCGATGCAGTTTCACATGCCAGACATTATCAATCTGTGATTATGAAGCACCAAGCTAGAGCCTCAGGGATGGTAAGTGGTTGGCATATACAGCCGTAAATGAAAATGAAGGGACCACAGCATGATGGTTACTCATTAATGAAGGGCTGCTTCCTTGCTTTATGGGCCTTCAGTCCTGCTTCTAGGAGCCTGATACTGTCCTATCAGTGCACTTCACACCTGCGCTTAATGTTTCCCATTCCTTTTGAAGGTCACTTGATGTCATCCTCCGATTCATTAAAAACTGTCGGATAAGTTGACGGTTATCTCTCGTATTAGAAAGTTGCTCCTGTCCTCTACCTGGCTGGATTCTGGTCGTTCTCAGTGTCTCCTGCTTCTCCTTATTCTTGTGTTCTGCTGTCTTAGAAATTTTGAGGCTGGAAGAAACCTGCTGCTCAGCGTAGCCTCCTGCCAGCAGAACCAGGGTGAAACCAGGACTCAAAAATGCTGATTTTTTCAAAAATATAGAGTGCCTCTTGATTTTCTCCATGGTGTATGTATGTGTGTGTACATATGTATATATATATATGTGTATGTGTATGTGTGTGTGTGTGTGTGTATGTATATATATATACACACACATGTATACATATATACATATATATATACACTCACCTAAAGGATTATTAGGAACACCTGTTCAATTTCTCATTAATGCAATTATCTAATCAATCAATCACATGGCAGTTGCTTCAATGCATTTAGGCGTGTGGTCCTGGTCAAGACAATCTCCTGAACTCCAAACTGAATGTCAGAATGGGAAAGAAAGGTGATTTAAGCAATTTTGAGCGTGGCATGGTTGTTGGTGCCAGACGGGCCGGTCTGAGTATTTCACAATCTGCTCAGTTACTGGGATTTTCACGCACAACCATTCCTAGGGTTTACAAAGAATGGTGTGCAAAGGGAAAAACATCCAGTATGCGGCAGTCCTGTGGGCGAAAATGTCTTGTTGATGCTAGAGGTCAGAGGAGAATGGGCCGACTGATTCAAGCTGATAGAAGAGCAACTTTGACTGAAATAACCACTCGTTACAACCGAGGTATGCAGCAAAGCATTTGTGAAGCCACAACACGCACAACCTTGAGGCGGATGGGCTACAACAGCAGAAGACCCCACCGGGTACCACTCATCTCCACTACAAATAGGAAAAAGGCTACAATTTGCACGAGCTCACCAAAATTGGACAGTTGAAGACTGGAAAAATGTTGCCTGGTCTGATGAGTCTCGATTTCTGTTGAGACATTCAAATGGTAGAGTCAGAATTTGGCGTAAACAGAATGAGAACATGGATCCATCATGCCTTGTTACCACTGTGCAGGCTGGTGGTGGTGGTGTAATGGTGTGGGGGATGTTTTCTTGGCACACTTTAGGCCCCTTAGTGCCAATTGGGCATCGTTTAAATGCCACGGCCTACCTGAGCATTGTTTCTGACCATGTCCATCCCTTTATGACCACCATGTACCCATCCACTGATGGCTACTTCCAGCAGGATAATGCACCATGTCACAAAGCTCGAATCATTTCAAATTGGTTTCTTGAACATGACAATGAGTTCACTGTACTAAAATGGCCCCCACAGTCACCAGATCTCAACCCAATAGAGCATCTTTGGGATGTGGTGGAACGGGAGTTTCTTGCCCTGGATGTGCATCCCACAAATCTCCATCAACTGCAAGATGCTATCCTATCAATATGGGCCAACATTTCTAAAGAATGCTTTCAGCACCTTGTTGAATCAATGCCACGTAGAATTAAGGCAGTTCTGAAAGGCGAAAGGGGGTCAAACACCGTATTAGTATGGTGTTCCTAATAATCCTTTAGGTGAGTGTATATCTTGTGCATCACATAATTGTTGCAAATCTCCCATTCTGCCACATCCCCAAGATGCCATGTTGGATCCAGGTCTGGTGGGTGGTGAAGCCACTGAAATGCACTGACCTCATTGTCACATTCGAGGGACCAGGTTCGGCTTTGTGCTGCGATATATTATCCTCCTGAATGTAGCCATTAGTAGAAGGGTAATATGTGGCTATAAAGTGATTCACACGGTCATCAAGTATACTCTGATAGGTTGTGGCATTTAAACGATGCTCAATTGGCGTTAGTGGGTCCAAGTTACATTCATAATTGTATGAATATATATAGACAGATATTTTGTTACTTAGTCAGCAGAATATTTCATTACTTGGATTTTTTTTCTTTTGCATTATTAATACCTAAACATGCAGGGTTTTTTCACTGTATCCATCTGAAATCCAATTAGCAAAGCTTACGCCATGTGACTCAGCCTTTTACATACTGATAGTTACTGAAATAATAATAAAAAAAAATCTACTTTGGAAAATATCTATGTTTAATGATTTTAGCTCTTGACAGTAGAAATATGAAGGATTGCTTCATATTAATGATGATAATTTTTAAATTTAAAAGAAATCATAACTGGCTTCATAAAACTTCTATAATAGCTTTGTAATTCACCAGAGACAATCGAATAGCGTTTGTTTATAGGAATTTTCAAGCAGCATAGAAAGAGCTAAAGAAAAAAATAATCCCACAACCTTGGTTTGTCAATCATAAATGATATAATGTGTCATACATGTTATATAATACGTTGCTTGTTTGATTTTTTCAAAAAACGTTAATGTGTCAGCATTATACTGCACTCTGTAATACAACTGAAGACTTACTCTGTCCTCTGCTGGCAAATATAAAATATTGGCAATTTTTCACATTCATCGAACCCAGTGTTTCTCAAACTGGTGCTCAGGGACCCCCAGACAGTCCATGTTTTTGGTATCTCCTAGCTTGGGAGCTGGGAGGGAGCAAAAATGTGCACTGTATGGCTAAAGGGAGCAAAAATGTGCACTGTATGGCTGAAGGGAGCAAAAATGTGCACTGTATGGCTGAAGGGAGCAAAAACATGGACCGTCTGGTGGCCTCCAAGGACCGGGTTGAGAGACAGTGATCTAACCCAAGTACAGAATCCCTCTCCTAAAGTCCCCATGTTCTGAATAATGCATCAATCCATCCATTATTCACTTTTCCAGTTAGGGTCGCAGTGGTGTGACACATACCCCGGGCAGCATTAGGGACGGAGAGAAGCCAGGGGAGGACATAAATCCATCACAGATTAGACATATGAACAGTCACTAACACCGGGACTCACTAAGGATAAATTGATTTCACTAAGCTGCTAAATCATGCCTTTGAATTGTGACAGGAAGTCAGGAATCACTAAGGAATCCCGCACACAGAGCTGTCCCCGCACCACTACCAGTGTACCAGAGTCTGGAGTAATATAGTTATAATTTCACATTGTCAAAATGTTCAGCTAAAAAAGCAAAGGGGGCTCTGATCCCTGCACTTTGACCCCATGTGTGCGCATCACATAAATATCTGTATATATATATATATAGCTATGTGTGTATGTCTCAAAGGAGAGCAAAACGGGAAAAGAAACGTTCCGATATACTTGTGTGAATGACAAATGAAGGATCATTTCATTTACTGGTAATAGAGATCATACTTTCGTTCATCTGTAGCCATGTAAGGCGAAGTCTGCACAAAAAACAATATCGAATCAAAACAAGTGATGGCTTCAGGTAGGGAAGAGGGTACTATGTAAATACTGAGATGCTAAACTAATAATGACAACACTAATTATAATATTAAATCTAGTAATGGTATATCATGGTAAAGTGATTCAAAATAAGTCTACAATGGAGAAATGATTGACCCCATTGAGATTAGAAATCAGATGTTTCGAAATTGAAATAGAGAAATAGTACAGCATTGACTCCCAGGTTGTTTTTATGCATTTGGGCCACCTTTTAATCCCACTGTCACTTTAGGCCACAAGCAGGGTGCTCTGGACAGTCCCAGTAACATTGTCAGTCAGTAGCTCTGAGCTGAGGGAGAAAACATTGTCAGTAACGATGTTTGTCATGTTCAGGCGGAAAAAGTTCCAGAAAGTGACGCCTCAGGGGCTGACTGCATGCTGCAAGTGTGATGTCCTCCGAATCAGCCCTGTTTTGGTAGTTCTTGCCCCGACATTTTCTAATGAACAATTGTTCGAGGAGAAGTGACAGCTAACGCCCACGTTCATGGGAGATTCTGGCTGCCGGAAACTGACGACGGTGCCTCAGATGAGAACAGAAGTATTCCTGTTTCATGGTACCAGAGTGCTGTGAAATAAGGTGCAAAGCAACGCTGAAGATCCGCGGCGTGACTCACCAAACTTTGCGTTATGATGAGAGCAATAATACAGCCATCCATCTTACATACGGCTTCTCCAGTACAGAGTCACTGTGGACCTGGAGTCGATCCCAGGAAAAGCACACCTTGGCTGCCTATCGCTGAGTATGCGCTTACACATTCAAAATCACACATTACAGATATTCTAATAACACTAATTTGCTCAACCACTGAAGTACTGGGAGGCAACCTGCACGAATATGGGAAGAACATGTACACATCCCCAATAACAAATTATCATTACTGGCCATAATTCTATCATGTTATCTGAAGGCTACATGGTGTCCAAAATAATTAATACACCCCACCCTCCAATATTGCTCTGTGGTCTGATGGACATTATTATTGTTGTGACTTAAACAAAATGACTATTTAGGTACTCGAGCAGCATGAGTAAGGAAGAAACAAAAGAGCCGACTAGCTGATATTTATATATTGCATTACATGTGTCACAACTGGCATTTTATTATGACTACAGCAGATAGTCGGACTAAAAATGTTATGTGAAAAGCTGAAGAGGAGTTTGTTATGTAACAAATTATACAAAATAAAAACAAACTGAAGACTTTTTCTTTATGTCCTTTTATCTATCACAGACTATCTAGATATGTAATTTTGATTTTTCCTTTCTTTGTGTTTGCTTTTTCTCTCCTTTGTATTCAAAAATGATAGGCCTACATGTCGCTCTTCTATTATGCATTTTTCCAAAATGTGGATGGACTCAGATGCCATTGGTAAAGGGAGCAAAGATATGTGTATTAACTGAGTCTCTGTTTGCCTTTATGCAGGTTCATCCCCAACATATTTACGTTTTACATTACAATCCTGAAGGTCCATATAGTTACGCAGTTGATGCTTATTTAGTTTAGTGAGCCCACTTTCTTTGTTTTCAAAGTACTAATTTGATAGGTGTAACGAAAAACTAGTTTGAATCAGAGTATAAGTCCAAGTCCAAGTATTAATGATACAGCTGCATCTGATCACAACCCCCCAATTTCCTTCTACACTGCCAGAAAAGTACCAATTTGTACCTTTGCTTGTCACTGGGACTGTACCCTCAAGAGTAAATGTACTTTTTAAGATACATAAATGGATTCTGTGTTACATTTTTGTACTATTTGTGGGTACATTCATGTTGTTTACAACTTGGGGATGTTCCTCAGAGAACATTTCTGTACCTTGAAAGGTATTTTACCTACTGGTAGGGTACAGCCCCAGTGACAAGCAAAGGTACAAATTGGTACTCTTTATTCTGACAGTATAGAAGGAAATTGGCCAAGATCTAATGAAGTGGTACAAAGTCATAGACCCAAGTAACTATTACTGCATATTACTGCATGTGTGTGTGTGTGTGTGTGTGTGTGTGTATGGTCCTGGTATACCTTACCTTGTGGGGACCGAAATGTCCCCACTACGTGATGAATGCTAGTTTTTTTTTTTACCATATGGGGAGCAGTTTCCTGGTTCCCATATGGGAAAGCTCTATTTTATAAAAATCCGTGACTACAATGAAAAAACTAAAAATGCAAAAACTCTTGTATTTTGTTTGGGTACTTATGGTTATGGTTATGGCTGAGTAGGGGTTAAGGTTGTCATAGTTAGCATTAGCATTTTTCCCATTGAAATGAATGAGCGGTCCCCATAAGGATATGTTTACCCTACATGTGTGCGTGCATGCGTGTGTATGTATTCTCAGACAGGTTTTGCAGAGCAGGACACTTTAGTGCATGATAAATTGATCTAAATCATATCAAAGCAGAGCTGAATGGGATCATAACATTTAACCTTTTTAATTTCATATCTTAGATCATACATGCAAATGTATATGTGTTATGGGATGGTGAGTGGCTCTGTGCATATGATTGGAAAGTCAGCGGTTTGCATCGATTTCAGGGTTAGTGCTTTTACCATTGAGCCCTTGAGCATGGCCCTTAATACCAGTTGTTGCAGACCTCAGACAAAAGTGTCTGCTAAATGAAATGTGAAATGTATAAGCAGATATATATATATATATATATATATATATATATATATATATATATATATATATATATATACACCCATCTCAATTTTCACAAAAGCATCATCACTGCCATAAATATGAGTAAACACAATTGTAAAAAACTCATAAGGAATGAAAAGTGTGGGCAAAATTTCAGGTAAGGAATGTAAAAGCTTTTTAAACACAATGGTTCCGTTAACTTTTCATTGCGCTGCGCCAGCCCTTTTTTTTAAATCTTTGAGACCTCCTATATTTGTCACGCGATTTAGCATAACCCGAGGTTTTATCTGTTTCATTATAGCAGAAATCCCCAGATTATTTAAATGAAATAACGAAGTATGATGCTTGTCGGAATCAGCGCAGGTATCCAGCGGCTGTTCGGGCGCCCAAACTTAAACTAGCTGGGACAGGTACGTGTGTAGGCTGCTACGAAAGACGGCAGAACTGCGGAAGCAAAATTCGGGACCAATAATTAAAAACAGCAAGTGACGTAAGTCATTTTTTAGATGAAGGTGTGCATCTCGCATCATCAGACCTCAAACCCCTGATTTTCAGTAGTGTCACTGTAATGTACGAGCAAAAACTTGGACTCACATGGAAGCGACGCCGAAAACGGCTCACAAGTGTCAGAAAAATATTTAACGTGAAGGTCGTTAGTCAAAATAAATAAATAAATAAAAAATATTCCTAAGCAACAGGATGCAAGAGATGCACATTATTCAGTAGTTTCCTTATTTTTTGACCGTGTATGTATTAGTAATTCAAATAACATCATAACGTTTACGGTTTGTAATGGAAAATATTTTTGCAGAAAAATCAAATTAAACTCAAAACTCAACTTCTGATTCATTTCTGGCCTGGAAATGCCTGCTGCTTCTGTAGGACATTTGAGATGGAACATTAATGATCCACATCGCTGTTTCACACACTGATTTCTGAAGCCCCGCGGACAGAGGACACATTAACAATGTCTAATCGTAATTCGTCTCGCTGTCTGATTTTCAAATATTATTGGTTCTTATTTTGAATGGTATTATGTGTTTGCGTGACTTAATGTGTTTTAATCTTACCCTTTAGAAACATATATCTACATTGTTCGAGTTCCTCGTAATGCCTAAAATATGCGTAATCCTGTGCCATATTTAATTATAATTAACACATATATTAATTGACAAATATGTAATGGGTTTTTTTTTGTTTACACATGGTGTAATTGTAAAGCACATGAAATTGGTCAAGCAAACATTCCTATTTGTGATGTGGTCCATTTGTAATTCATGAATACAAAGCTATTAAAGGCATTAATCTAGACTGTGTTGGCAGTGGGAGCCTCATTAGTGAGCAGTAAGGACATTGACGAAAAATGAATGACACCTAACACCACAAATACATTTCCAAGACATTATATCCTGAATTTAACAATGAACCCCTGGGTGTAAGTATCATAGGATTTTAGAGTGATTGTTGATTGTTTTTATTTCCAGAATAACTCCTAATGTGCATAATGTCATGCTGTGAACCTTCTGTTGCCTGTTTATAAACCGTATGTTTCTATGAACAGCTGAGATAAGGCAGAGTAGCTCATTGAATGTGTCAGGAATGCCCATCCATCCAATTTCTGTAACCACTTGTCCTATTCAGGGTCTCAGGGGGTCTGGAGCCCATCCTGGAGGCTACGGGCGCAAGGCAGGTGTCAGTAGTGTCATAGCAAAAATGTCTAACCATTTAATCCCAAGATGCTCTACAAGGACTAGCGTTGGCCCTGCTGTGGTCTATGACTGGTCTAGAGCAGGGGTAGACAACCCTGATGCTAGAGTGCCAGCTTCCAGCAGGTTTTCCATCCTGCCTGGTCTCTGATGAACCACAACTGATCTCAGGCAGATAGTAACTCATCCGGTAGGACAGAAAACCTGCTGGATGCTGGCATTCCAGGATCAGGATTACCTACCCCTGGTCTAGCATGTGCAGGTTTAATCTGCGATGAATCCCCTATTGAAACCCACTGATGTGAATGAATGTGGTACAGGACTCTCCAGAAGCCTAATCTAACACGCGCAGACAAAGTCGGTGTTCTGTGCATGGTATAGCGTGGCTGCAGGGATATCAGCGTGGCTGCAGGGATATCAGCGTGGCTACAGGGATATCAGCGTGGCTGCAGGGATATCAGCGTGGCTGCAGGGGTATCAGTGTGACTATAGGGGTATCAGCGTGACTATAGGGGTAACAACGTGGCTGCAGGGGTATCAGTGTGACTATAGGGGTATCATCGTGGCTGCAGGGATATCAGCGTGGCTGCAGGGATATCAGCGTGACTGCAGGGGTATCAGCGTGACTATAGGGGTATCAGCGTGACTATAGGGGTATCAGCGAGGCGCCTGGGGTAACAACGTGGCTGTAGGGGTATCAGCGTGGCTGCAGGGGTATCAGCGTGACTATAGGGGTATCAGCGTGACTATAGGGGTATCAGCGAGGCGCCTGGGGTAACAACGTGGCTGCAGGGGTATCAGTGTGACTATAGGGGTATCATCGTGGCTGCAGGGATATCAGCGTGGCTGCAGGGGTATCAGCATGACTATAGGGGTATCAGCATGACTATAGGGGTATCAGCGAGGCGCCTGGGGTAACAACGTGGCTGTAGGGGTATCAGCTTGGCTGCAGGGGTATCAGCGTGGCTGCAGGGGTATCAGCGTGACTGCAGGGGTATCAGCGTGGCTGCAGGGATATCAGCGTGACTATAGGGGTATCAGCACCGCGCCAGCAGCAGACAGAGGCGCTAGGCAGTGCCGCATGGCGTCACCAGTGGTCCGCGGCTGGTGGCAAATAAAGCCATTGAAAGGCAGCAAAATTTAAAAAGCGCGGCTGTGAGCAGAGGGAGGGAGAGACAGGAAGGAGATGTCTGCTGTGCTTTCTCTCTGGTTCTGACCGCTCTAGGATGTTTTGGCTCCTTCTGGAAGCCAGGCTGTGGTTTAACGTTTTCCACTCTGAGCCCGTCCCCTCCAGACTCTGCCCAGTCTCTTATCCCACCATAACTTTTACAGGATTGGCATCCACTGGGGCAAAGGTGCAAGGGCATGAATCTTGGGTCCATCCTACATTCCTTAGGCCAGGGCAGTTCTGCCCGTGTTCCCCGTTCTGCACATCAGGATGATGTCACCATAACCAGCGCATCTGAAATAACCTTAAGCCAGTTCCATCATGCCTCCTGTAGTTCCCCACCCCCCCTCCCGACCATCTTGTTCTGATCACGCTGTTCTTGTTGCAGATGTTATCCATGTGTAGATTATCTGCACACAGCGTGAGGATCAGACTCGGAGATTATTGTGCAACAGAAGCTGCTTGTCCTTTCTTGCATACAGAGAACACATAAGCAGTGGCAGGGGGATACAGTGTAATAATACAGGCAAAGCAAAGGTCTGTTTATAGGGGGGGCAAATGAAGCCAAATTATATACTGGGGGATACAGCCCCCGCTCCCCCCAGGTACTATACCCCTGAACATAAGCCATTCCCTTCATTTCTGGGAAATTCATATTCAGAAGTTATTCATTTAGCTACCTAAATAACATAGGAAACACTGGACATCCTGCTAAGAACAATAAAAAAAAAAAAATATATATATATATATTTTATTTTTACTTTTTTCAATGTAATATTTAGGGAGATGTTAAAATTACGTAGCCAAAGGAGAAATCAAAGCACATCTGTTGTGATTTAAATAATGGTGACTGTCAGGTACACGACAGACTGCAGTTGCTACTGTGAGTAGATTCTTTCCTGCTTCCATAGTTATCGTCACTATGCAGTCTGGGCAGAATTCTGCACTCCAAGCTACCATTCAGTTATGTTCAATAACAGGATAAAGTGGAATTAAAGCTGTGCTGAACACAAAGTGACACTCTGTAAGTCGTCGTTTTGTCACATTGTATCTCTTCCATTATCTATCTGATTAACCCCATTATTTATGTTTTGCTGCCATGAAATGTTGCCTGAATATCTCTGGTCTACATACCTGTTTACTGTATTTTTATCTTTTTTTCTATCTGTTCTGACTGGTTTACTTTATGAACATGCTTCACCTTATAACACACTTGAAGGACATCTTCAGTTAAGGAAAATAATGAGTTTAACAATGTATTAATCCCAATTTTTCACGCACAAAAGCTTTCCTCACATAGAAACGATCACAGGAGTATCCTTTGTCTAAATGGCCATTGCTGTCTACATTTTCCACTTCCTGGAAACCTGAAAGACGAACTGAAACATAATCTTTCACTGCTTAGTCTTTCCTTGTAAAACATCTTAGAAGTTTCTGAGAAGAACACCTATCCTGTTGTCTTAGTGCTGCTCACAGATACGTGGAGGAAACTGTATTGTCCCAAGTTCTGTAAACATGTTATTTAGATGTAAGATATTGAAGTTCACTTTGCCTTCTTATGTTAAACTTTATCATAACACTGTTCTGGTGCGATACATTCGACTGGGAGCAGGTTACATGTTGGTTAAGGGAAATGATCCAGAACATAGCAGGTTAGAATGATTTCTGTTTTTGTACCATTGATCGGATATATAATTTTAAGCTACATTGACCACCTAGCATAGACAACATCCTGTCTGTATAATATTTTTTTCACATTTGAAATTGTCACACTCCATTTGGGTGTCCAGTTCAATATATTTCATATAACAGCCCTCCTAACAGTTCCTCCATAACACTTATCATCAGTTATAACCATATAATCTATTATAAATAGATATAATAAAAGTGTAAGGATTGCAGATAATTGAGGTCTTAATTATATATAGTTTAAAAGTCAATGTTCAAAGGCAGCAGAGGAAAGGAAAAAATCTTTCAGGCAAATGTAAGGCCAGCCTTTAACATGCAGGGTCGCATTTTGTCTTGTTGAGCCAAAATATTTGTAGGCGTCTCTGTCTGGTTGGGCTCAGTCCAGCCATAATGCTGATTAAGGAAATAGGAGATGAAGAGAAATAGAAAGAGGGCTATAGAATGGGTGGGAAAAAAAGCGTAGAAAGATTTAAGAACACGACATGGAAAGCTGAAAGTCGTACCACATTCAGTTTAATTACTCAATTCTCTTTCTCATGCTAATCATTCTCATTAGTTAAAAGATCTCCTCTCCTAAAAGTAATCTTTCCTAAGTGTTTCCTATAAGTCTGATTGGATACTAATGAACAGACTAATTCAGGTCCACAGAGTAAAAGTCCAGACCAAGATTTTGTTTCAACCAACCAGTTGAGCATAAAGAGTCACAGTCACAGAGTACTCAACTGGTTGCTTGAAACAAAATCCTGGTCTGGACTTTTACTCTCTGGACCTGAATTACCCAACTCTGCCAATGGACAGATATCGGAGCTGTAATTACTGTAATTTTTTTTTTTTTATATAATTCGAGTTGCAATGTATTGCTACATTGTGAATTTGCTGTGTCAGTGATGTGATTTTTCTGTAAACCATTGGAGTGCTCTACTATTAAGAAAAATATGATCATATTATTTTAGGTTAGGACCCTAGCCTCTATTTATGTGTAAAAACTACACGCAGCAGTCCTACTTACTCTTGTTTTTTTAATGGACCTCGGTAGATATTTATAATTTTGGGGTAAATGTTAAGCTTTTCCATATACTGCATATATAACACATAATTATGACAGATGTAAATGTTTGTCTTATCTGACTTCCTATCTGCTGAGTGGAAGACCTTCTTGGTGACACGTGCCGCTATCCAGACGGGCACCGATCCAGACAATTTTAGCCAATTGCCACTTTATATTCCCCTCTCTGCCATATCAGCGTCTTCTTTGCTTCCGTTTCAGCACCTTCCTTTCCAGCAAATAAGGTCCCTTGGCAGTTTGGAGAACTTTTTCCCCAACCATGCAGCTTGTCCCAGTGATTACTTAGCTTTTTGCACCATCATTCTTGAAAGTACTGATCAATGGCACACAATGCCCTGGGCGCCCATTAAACATGGACATCGCTCTCAAGGAAAATGTAAAACTGTGCCGAGAGGTCACAAAGCAGACTTTAAATGACCGTGGCTATGAAAACGATAATGTCATTTTATTGACAAATGCACAATCACATGAATAACAGATGCAGCTTAAAGAGCCCTATCATAATCCATATCATCATAGACGTATTTCACTTATGACAAATATACAATAATAAACATACAATTCCAGAGTCTATAAGGCCAGAGGTGAATAGTTTGGGTCCAGAGAGTAAAAATCAATCATCCATATGGGTGCTCTGTGATTGACTCTTTATGCTCAACTGGTTGGTTGAAACAAAATCTTGGTCTGGATATTTACTCTCTGGACCTGAACTATTCATCTCTTTTAAGGCCTACAATATCTGCAATATCCATCATAAGAGAAACTGCCAAAATCCAGGGGGTTAATCACAGGATCTCCCCCTACCCTTCTGATTTAGCGTTCATTATTAAACAGATGTTTCAAACATCTGTGGCTGCCTCCTCTAAAATAACGAGTCATTTATATAGTTGATTGATCGAGAATGGTGACGAAATGACTCATCGTGTTCTTCCAGGGCTCTTCATTGGCAGTCCATCTATTTGCTTCCATTTTTAGCCTCCTCCTTAATTTGAAGTTGTGCCTCTTTCATTTCCCATATATGTTTCACTACCCATAAACTCTCAGAAAGAATGGGAAAAATTTGTACCTTTGCTTGTCACAATTGTACCATTTTAGGTACAGGAATGGACCCTGAGGAACATTTCTGTACCACTGATGCCACATTGATGCTGTTTGTACCTTTGGGATGTTCCTCAGAGTCCATTTCTGTACCTTAAAGGTACAATTACAAGGGAACAGCCCCAGTGACAAGCAAAGGTACATTTTTTTACCCTTTTTCTGAGAGCGTACACCAGCATGTGGTAGTACAGCCCTGATTTCTTTTTCAGGTTTTAAAAACATAGGACATTACATGTCTCTGAAGACGGAAGATTTCCTTTCACTTGGACAAATGCCACCTTTAAGCTGAAGATGGTTAATTTCCATTTTTAATGTGTTTTTTTGTACACACTCCTGTTATTCACAACATGTTCCAGTGTCCATTATCATTCTGAGTTTGTAGTCTGTTTGTTTTCCTGGATAATACATCTGATTCCATTTAACCAACTGGCTGCATTGATCTCAGTGTTAAACGTAACCGGAATGATATGATGTATGAAATGGCCGCCTGTCTTGCTAATGAGGCCATACCTTTGTTTTCATGCTTCATTTATATCAAGAAAAACACAAAACCAGAATGTGGTGACAAAGAGCTTCATCTAATATATTATTCACTTAAAAGAGTCCTTAGATGTCTCTAAATTATTTATTCACAGGGTGGCATGGTGACATAGCGGTTAGCGCAATAGCCTCACACCTTCCGGGACTGGGGGGTTTGATTCCCACTAAGATTTACATTTTAGGTGAGTTGGGCTCCATTCATTAGTAATAATATGTGAATACATACCCTGTGTTGGACCATTGTGCTGTCCAGAGCCTCCCCTTGTCTCATTGTCCTCTATAATACCTTCAGCATAGCTGTGTTAGCATTCAGCTAGCCTACTGTTTCCCTGTCATACCAATAACCTGATAAATGGTGAATATTTTTCCAAGGTAAGTTTATTAAACATCATTTAAAAATATCTTTTAATGCCCTAGATTGTACATTGTATGATGAATACCCCTGTAACTATAAAAATTCGACCGACACTGCAAATCTTGCGCTCTCTACAAAAACTGCTGACATTTCTCTGTTGCGGTGATGGCCGTTACATTTTCAAATAGCATAACTGGGACAAAAGTGAACTTCTTTAAGCTAGAAAATACACACTGTATAACCGACTGCATTATAAACCAGTAATGGCAAAATTAGCTTTTGGAAAAACTCATTAAACTTTTCTCTTTTGTAAAAAATGGCTGCACACAGAATATTACATCCAAACATGCTGCAGGATATTGCATGGAGTAGATGATCCATTGAAATTTGTTACGCAAGAAGCATTTTATGCTCCTTGATATTGCTATTAATACAAAATACACAGATCAGTCACAACATTAAGGCCATCTACCTAATACTGTGTAGCTCCCCCTCATGCCACCATAACAGCTCTGACCCATTGAGGCATGGACTCCACAAGACCTCTGAAGGTGTCCTGTGGAATCTGGCCCTAAGATGTTAACAGCAGATCCTTTAAGTCCTGTAAGCTGTGAGGTGGGGTCTCCATGGACTGGACCTGATTGTCCAGCACGTCCCACAGGTGCTCAATTGGATTGAGATCTGAGGAATTTGGAGGCCGAATCAACACCTTGAAATCTTTTCATTCATGTTCGTCAAACCATTCCCGAATAAAGAAACACATCCACTTCAAGAACTGACTGTTCACTTGCCTAATATATAACACTATCCTTCACAGGTATCATTGTAACAAGATGATCAATGGTATTCACTTCATCTGTCAGTGGTTTTAATGTTATAGCTGATCAGTGTAAGGATAAATAAATATGATCATACTTATGAACATAAATCTGTGATAATTTGGAGAAATTTTTAAGAATTTTTTTTTTTAATTGTGAAAATGTGATGTCAGTTTTCAGAGTTTGGCTAACCGTGTAATTTATTGCAAAGAACGTATTTCAGGTCCATGACTAACAAACTCCGCAAGACAAGCAGAGAATGCATGATGTTTAAGGCTACAGCCTTTTTCTTATGGAGAGGCATTAAAATGAAAACGTCAGCTGCTATATTGCTCAAGCATTTGGAGGTTGGAAAAAATCCACTATAATTAAAGTAAAATCAATAAGGTAGGCCTGAAAAGAAGCCTTGCAGTTTACATGCATGAACATGCTGATTAAACTTTAAAAGGCCTAAACACATCACAGTAATACATACAAAGTGGATCTAATCACCCTAATGGTCAAATACTGGAACAACTAGCAGCTGTTCGCACAGTGCTACACAATGGTTCATTCTATAGATTAAGTTCTGATTTTATTGCATCCCTGCTTATATCCTCATTACTTGTACGTACGGGATCGCTTTGGGGAATCACTGGCAGAGTATCTTTCATTGATAATAGGGCTAGCCACTGAAAAGTAATGTTATTTTAATTGGGAGCCTTCGGTTTGTTAAGAGGATGAAGGCTCGGTCTATGTGGTAGCCTTGATCCATGCATGCGATATCAGTGATCTGTAGAATGAATGTCCTCATTTTGTTGTCCTTTCTGATGTGAGCCTGGAACCTATCGCAGGAAGCTCAGGGCACAAGTTAGGCGACACCCTGGACAGGATTCCAGTGCCTCGCAGGGCACACTTACTCACAAACACTCCCACACTATGGGAAGCGTAGGAACCCAGAGGAATCGGAACTGTAACATTCATCTATCTGCCATCAAAATGTGTGCTGTTCAGATGATGTGACGACAGTGAAGTGCCTCAACAGTGCAGATAATGGTGTGATGATGTTCTGCAATGGACACTCCTCACCCAGAGGTGTCACTGACTTTTTGTTACGTGCTTCCTGGGAATGGCTCAGAGTGATAATCTGACTGGATGAATATTTTTTATATCTTTTTTTGTACCAACCCCTATCAACCCTGATGTCGCAGTGGCGTCGTGGTGGCGCAGTGGTGGCGCAGTGGCGTCGTGGTGGCGCAGTGGCCAGCACTGATGCCTGACACCTCAAAGACTAGCATTCGACTCTCCAGCCCAGGTCTATGTGCACGCCTTGCGCCCATAGCTTCCGGGATAGGTGTCAGTGATGGAATGATAATTAGTGGTTGGAATAACCACCATCGAACACAATAGACTGTTACCACCAAGGTCGAGAACCTATGGATGTTACACTTTCACAGCCTTTCAACCAACATTCAGAGATGGATAGTTCAGGTCCAGAAAGTAAAAATCCTGACCAAGATTTTGTTTCAACCAATCAGCTGAGTACTCAGTGACTGTGACTCTTTATACTCAACTGGTTGGTTGAAACAAAATCTTGGTCTGGATTGTTACTTTCTGGACCCGAACTATTCACCTCTGCCACCATTAAAAATATATCATATATATATATATATCAAAATATATTCTGTAAGCATCAGACTGTTGCCTCACACCTCCAGGCTAGGAGGTTCGAATCCTGTCTGCGCTCAGTGCATGTGTGTGGAGTTTGCTTATAACCCCCCTGTCGCAGCAGGTGTCCCCCCCCAGTTAGGTGAACTGGCATGCGTGTGAGTGCATGTGCCATGCGATAGACCACTGTCTCATCTTACCTCATGCCCTATTTTGCCTGTGATAGACTGCAGCGCCTACCCCCCCCCCCCCCCCCAAATCCTGCACTAGATAAACAGTTGGAGGACTGGTGGATATTTAAAATCCTTAGGCATTTAAGATAAAGATCAGATAATCATAAATGATTTATTTTGAGGGCAGTGTTTTATGTGTTATTAGGGTTTTGTAAGTGCCAATGAGCTTAATGGGCTTAGTTTAAAACTTAATAGGCTTCATTTGAAACTCTTTTCATTATGTAAAATCATTATTAAAATGTATCTTTTGCTGTTCAATTCATGTATCCTTCCTCTCTGCCAATTGGGATTTATCATTTTTTAATCTCCTTCCCTCGTACCAGTACTAATTTGTGGATCCATATTCCATCTTCCTTCAGGGTTGACACTAAATCAGTTAAATCATTGTTTTAATTAGGACTAATTTTGTTTTTATTCAAATTTGGTGTATTTTAAAGTTACTTGTCACTCCCAAATATACATTTTATATTATTAAAATTATGTTATATTCTTAATCACAATCACTTTCTCTCTAATGGTGTACTGGTTCTAAAACTGAGACCGAAACTGCGATACAAACATTCAGTATCCCGTGTCATGGTTCTGGAAAACAGAACCCCGATGTCTGTTCCACCCCCCTCCCAACCTGAACTCGCTGCCGGGGGTGCAGTCTGCTAAGCTCTCAGTTACGTTTCTAATGTTTCAAAGCTCATTTTTCATTGCACAATTAACACTATAAAAACACATGTAAATCACAGAATTATTATTCTAAAGTTAGGGCAATCTGTGTATTTTGTAAATTTTACACATTACACCAATTTTATTGTTTTCCAAAAAAAAAATGCATGAACCAAATTGTGGCTCAAAAATCAAGCTCTGACCCAAACCACAGATTTGTAGAATTGTTACACCCCTATTCACTGTATAATTCTTTCACAGAAAAATATGAAAATATTTATGGTAAATACAATTCTACAATATCAGCTTGTAACAGCTTGATGATGTACCAGGGATAACAAAAATTATGATTACCACGTAAACTTTACGAAGTACTGGACACAAATGAACATTAATTATATCTAATGTTTGTGATAGCTAATATAATCTATAAATGATTTTCAGTATACTCCTTTAAATGTCATAGTGACATAAAAGTGACATCATCTTGACATCACACCCTTCTCGAGGGTCAGAGAGTCTCTACATCAGGTTCAGAGGGATTCAGAGAAGCTCTTATTTGGACTGTAATTCCACTGCTTAGATTTCCTAACATAAATCAACTGCTAATTGAAAAATAATGTAGCATTTGACAGACAGGCAAAGATACTCTGTTAGCCGTCTATTGGCAAACACTCCTCGGGGTGCAGTATGACAGTTATAGTGACAAAATTATAGCATTATTTATGCCAGTTAATACAGCAGATCTGTTCGCCAATCATCCTGATTCACCAATCTATCCGTCTTCCATGGCTGCTGATCCAGTGCTGGGTCACACTGGAGTCTGGAGCCCATCCCAGGAAAGAGGACAGGAAGCAGTGAAACACGCTGGGATGGGATGCCCTTCTCTTCACGATGGAAAAATGACTTAATAGGTAAAGTATAAGCCGTGTGAAGTGGGCTTAACAGTCATGCCGTCCATAATCAGACATACAGTGGAATGAAATGGAAACGTTCCCCCGAAACCACAGTGTAAAATACGGACGCCAAAGACAAGGGGAGAGTTTCAAAAAAGTTTAGAGAGTGTAAATCACATAACGGTACAAGCAAAGTGGAGCTGCATAAACCATACAGACTTAGTGCCCGAATATATGCAGACAAGCAAATATTCAAAGCTGCGATTGATATGAAGTCTGTACATGTACCACTCCAAACATATTTTAAATGCAACCCTTTAAAAATCCTGCTATTGTTTTTTTCGGTGTGTGGCTCAGTTGTCCTTGTGATAAACAGTAAGGGCTGTGGAATAATGTGGTCCCAGTTTTGTGCAGAGGTTGTAGGATCCCCTGGTAGCTGTACATATCTAGTTTCCACCCATTTCCCGGAGATATAGTTAATGGGTCAGTGTAATATTCTTTTAGTATGGAGGGCAATGGACTGCAGGTCTGGGGTTCATTATGTCTCCCCCGCCTCCTGAGAGACACTTCAGACTGCTGGTTTATGTAGTTTTACAGTAGATTTGCATTGGCTACTGTCACTATCTGCTCAGTAGCAGGAAAAAGCTTCCAGGTTATATATGGCAACAGCTCTGAGGATGCTGACAGGCTAGTAAGCTCATGCAGTTACGCTAAGGGGAAGCCTGGGCAGCAACCAATCAGAGTACAGCAAAGCTGGTCGTCACTCCTGCACTTAACCTTTAGAAGCTAACCTGCAGTGAATTTCTCATCCCACTGCCAGTATTTGTACTGCAGCGTTTTACAGCTTTCGATGCACGCTATGTGCGTAGGTGTATCTGTTCCTAGATGATTTTGGCATAGTTTCGTATTTGCTTATTTTTTGATGCACGGTCACATGACTGACATCATACCGACAGTAACCCTCGCATACTGTTACGGTGACAGAACAGTTGATTGGAAAGTATGAAATTTGCTATTAAATCAAGCTAAGCTGTGGTTTCCCGTTATACGGGAGTCCTGACCTATCATAAAAACAGGTTTTGATGTCTGAAAAAGCCACAACTTTTCTAATCCTAACCCTAGTTACAGTTGACTATCTCTAACTTTGGGAGACAGGGTGACACAACAGGCTGTTGGAAAGTATGAAATATCCTATTAAATCAAGCTAATCTGTGGTTTGCTGTTATATGGGGGGTCTGACCTATCATAAAAACACATTTTGATATCTGAAAAAGCCATAAACGTTCTAATCCTGATCTTAGCTTCAGTTCGGTAACCTTAATCTGTGGACTGTTTACATAAATGTTTTACAGCTTTGGATCTATGCTCTGCGCTTTGCTGCATCTGTTCCTGGATGATTTTGGAATACTTTCATGTTCCTCTTTTGGTTATTCCTTGATGCAGGGTCACGTGACTGACGTCATACCATCGGTAACCATCGCATACAGTTACATACATTGTTGTCGATAATCAGTGTCCAAAATATCTCAAAGGTTATCTGCTGCAGTTGTTGCTAAATTAATATGAGATCATATGGATTGAAAATGATGACAGTAATGATGACAACAGCGACGTATCAGTGCCAGATAATGTAGAAATTGATCACAGCTGAGAGGATGTGGGTTAATTTTGTGTATGACAACCAAATTAATGTGGGGTGTAAAATCCACCCCAGCATAGCTAATGTGAGTTTTTTAGAGGTTAACCTCATAGGGTTAAGCTACTTTATATTCTTGCACTAATCGGGTTGTTGCCCAAGCCAGACTCTGGGTCATGTGACATGTATATAAACAAAGAATATAGGACAGTTAGAAAAAGTGAAGCCGCAGCGAAGGTCAGAGGAAGTGCAAACAATAAATAGGAAAGAATGAGGCAGCATATTTTTTCGAAGTTTCATTCTGGTGCATGTTAGTCATGGCTTTCCCTGTCGGTCTCTAATCACTGAACCATGCTGCTGGTTACCCTGGAAACATGGCCGGAGAGGCCATAAGATTGAGACTAATACAGGACTGCTACAAAGCACGAGTGGCTAACAAAACAAAAGTTGGTCTTTTAATTTCAATACAGATGTTCCCTGGCTTACGATGGTCCATGTTACGATCATTCAACTTTACGAGGAGTATGATTATTCAGTAAATTACATGAGATATTCAACATTTTATTATAAAATAGGCTTTGTGTTAAAGATTTTGCCCAACTGTAGGCTAGATCTTCTAAGCATGTTTAAGCTAGGCTAGGCTAGGCTATGATGTTTGCTAGGTTAGGTGTACTGTATTAAAATGCACTTTCGCTTTATAATATTTTCAGCTTATGATAGGTTTATCAGAACGTAACCCCATCATAATCCAGGAAGCATCTGTATAAGAATACAAATATTTCATGCATTGACATTCACGTTTTTTGTTCCATTTTGTCCCTATTATAAATTCATATGAAAATATAAAACAGTTCACCAATCACGAGCCACCAGTGTGCCACAGTAATATTTCTCTAGATCAATAAAACAAATACAACGACCACTGATGTATGTGTATGTTCTTCCTCTTCTGTCTCAGTTTTATTTGTATAATAACTAACTGAAGTAGAATTTGTATTCTGTGCTTCAGTCTTGATTCTGCACTGGCTGGCTGCAGAAAAGAAGACATTACTTGCATGTGAAAGGATTTGAGCTTCTCTCCCTATATGTACAGATAAAGACAAACGAGGCGACAAGCATGTGAATGAAGGTCATTAAAATGTACTGTAGAACATCCACAGCAAAAAGGCAGGTGTACGAGTGTCACGGTGAATTAAAATGCTTTTGTTCATTTTGTAACACCTTCATCAAATGCGCCCAGAAAGCCATATATGTTCTACAATAGTTCCAGTGCTGTAGATCAGTGTTTCCCAATCCGGTCCTCGGGGACCCACCGACGGTCCATGTTTTTGCTCCCTCCCAGCTCCCTGCCAGACAGTCGACATTTTTGCTCCCATCGTGAACTGAGAGGGAACAAAAACGTGGACTGTCCCTGGGTCCTTGAAGACTGGATTGGGAAACATTGCTATAGAATGCCAGAGGGCATAGGGCATGTGTGAGCTTCACAGTCCATGAATGGAAATGAGATAGGAGATTCTGTCACAGAGGGGGGGGAGATGGCTGGGAGGGACATACTGCTTTTATGTTATGGAAAAGAAACAGCTTATCAGTGACACCGAGTATAATAGAGAAGAGTAACTTCATTATGACAATCCCACATCTTCTCCTTGTTTGTCCCCACAGTGCACAATGTGGGTGTACAGTTGGAGAGCATATCAGAAATGGCATCCATTCCTCACCTGACAGGCTAACTCTTGTAGGCAACAAGAGATCATAAATACTGTAAAATCTGTTTTCAGTACCTTATCCCGTACGGGTTTGCAGTGAGCCTGGATTCTAACCCATGAAACACAAGCTGACAGTATTTCAAAGAGCATGAGCTTCAATCTGTGACTTAGTAGCTAAACTACATCCTTGGATTGGAAGGAAACACTGAATGTACATAGAGGAAGCTCTTATGAACGCAAGCAGAGTATGAAAGTACACAAGGCATTATTTTGGGCAGCTTTTGCAAATCCAAATGATACTTTAAGTGGAGATGAATTATGGTCATGATAGGCTACAACAATACAAGACATGTTCGTAAAGAGTTTATCACATTGTAAGTTTTTTTGGGGGGGCGGGGGGTAATGCAGTTTTTTGAGGTTTTAGATGGTCATCAACATTAGTGATGCAACATACTACAGATCACTTTATTTATATATGTCTTCTTGTTTACTTATTGAGCATATTGTGCCCCAGATACACAATGACATGATATCAAAATGACTTTGCAGTTCTTCTGGCTATTGCTGAACTTCAGTAGATCATTGACCTCTTTCCTCTTTTGTATCCCCTGGTGCTTTGGTTGTAGCTAGTCTATAAAGAAAAGCTCTCTTTGATGGAAAATAACATGCAGGGTGGTAGTGGGGGTAGTGTTGGTTATATTATATGCTTTTTCTACGTGAGAGGTTCCTCGTAAGTTAAAAGCTGAAAGAAGGAATTATGACTAAGAGACTGATTCCCTTTGTAAGGTTCTTGGTGCTAAAAGGTGTACTTAAACACTTGAACAAGACAGAAAAGTACACAGGAAACATGGCACAACAAGGGCCGACATTAATGCTACGCTGCTGGAAAAAAAGAGCACCAATTTATACCTATAAGGGTGCAATTATAGAATTGTCACTGGGGCTGTACCCTCAAGGGTCTGCCAACTGTACGTTAGCGGTAGGTAAATGTACCTTTTAGTCTAATTTAAGGTACTGAAATGGACTCTGATGAACATCCTCAAGGTACAAACAACATTTATGTACCCCCAATGCTATGAAAATGTTCCTCAGAGTCCATTTCCACATCTTAAAAGGTGCATTTATCCTTGAGGGTACAGTCACAGTGACATGCAAAGGCACAAATTGGTACTCTTTATTCTTACAGTAGGTTTGTGGGCATCTATAAATCAATGGGTTTTTAAAAAAGATTTGACATACCATTATGGTTATCTTCTGTGCTTATGTTTTTTTTCCATTATAAAATATATGTACACTATTAATTTGCAGTTGGTAGCATAGTTGTTAAGGACGTAGACCTAACAAACAAAATGTCACAGGTTTATGTTCCAACACTGTAAATTGCTTCTGCAGTAGAAAATAAGTTAATTATAAAGGGTAAATCCAAACCAATGCAAGGAAGAGCTCATAAATACGACGACAACAACAACAACATACTCCTACTATTACTACTAAGAGGCGCTGTAATGGGGTTGGGGGTGGGGGGGTTGGAGTTAGAATGACTCAACTAAAGAAAATTGAAAAATAACTAGATTGGCCTGGACTAGGGGGCCCAATATGATATGTTTCATGGGGCGCAAAATCTCAAGCAACGCCCCTGTTACTATACTCAATTACTTCTACTACTACTGTTACTACTACTACTACTAATAATAATAATATTAATGTTGTATTGTGTGAAACACATAACACTACGTGATGTTCTGTAAAATTAGTTGCAGAGCACGCAGCTCGAATATAACACGGGCATGGGCATCAAAGTGAATTCGCCACGCGGGTAAGCGGTCCGGTGAGTGAGAGCGAGCGCAGCCCTGAGTACCCCTGATAACCGCCCTCCTTCCCTCGGCCACGCGCCTCACCCGCGTATAACGCGAGCGCGGCTGAGCGCGTGTGAACTGTTTGTGTTTGTGAGTGAGAGAGAGCGCGAGACAGCGCGTGATAGTCAAGCCCGTAGCCGGGAGCGCCGAGAAATTATCGGAAACAATTTCAATGAATACCACAGCAATATGTTAATTGCGACCACTTCTGCAGTGAGCGACACGACAAACTAGCAAATAAGGTAAGACAGCAAAAGTGTGACTGTTACCGTTGATGTAGGAATAATATTAAAATAATAAGATGTGCGTGCTGGTTAATAAACTGGTTTGCCGATAATAACAAATAGTTGTAAGTAAACTACGCAGAATACCTATATCCACTGCAATGTGAATCATCGGGCGTTTTATCGAGTATCACTGCTGTTATGTTACTATATACATCTATTTCTCCGGAGCAGCATATGGCATAAACATTATTTAACGCTCATTTTCATTTACTCAAGCAATCGTTTAATTGATAAATTCCAAAGGAAAGGAGTCAGCGTCACAGGAATTACCGTATTTTCAACTGGAGTAATTAATCCGCTCGGTGTTAGAAATACACTGAACCGGGTTTTTATTATTATTTTTTTTAGTCTTGATGAATAATTCCTCTTATTGGTCATTGACATCGTGCACTTTCAGAACCAACTGAAATGGTGGCGGAGAAGTTATCAGACACCCGAATTACCAGACTGCAGTAATTCAAGTTTTCAAGTTTTCAATGTTTAATGTGTAAAGCAGGGGCGTTTGGACGGGCAGTGGAGGAAAAAAGTAGCCTTCCCTCCAGGTAGTGGATTTCAGTTTAATGCAAATGCTATTGTAGCTGATCTCAAAACAGATGTTTGAATCCTCTTTTGTGGCAGTGCTTGTAATGTGATCTATGATTGTGATTGTTATATGATTTAATTCTAAATTGCTTTACTTTAAAGCGTTTCAGTTGAATATATTATATCGCTTTATTGACAGACTTGAAGATTTGACTCATATTTGATTTTGATGACTTACTATGGGTATTCGGTTTTTCTAAACGCAGTGAAGGCTGCATCTTAAATAATAAATATAATGTCGCAGATATTAGCTATAGCCTATATGTGTATTTTGCTATGTAGCTGTGTCACTAACCTGACAGAAGAGGCGCGTGCTCGGCAATTTACATAGTGGGACGTTGCCCTTCAAGCTGTAGTAAATCCAAAGGACAACAAAATATGGATAATTTAAGAAATCCTATGTGCTAGCATTAAATATACTTCATGTTTATATAAACACAATGTTTAATTTCTCACCCCGACTTTTATAAGTTGACGATGATTGCGAGAAAAAAAATGCATCCGGTGTTTGATAACTATTTGCCCTGTGCAATGTGCGAATCTGTAGCGCTGCGCAAAATGGAAACGTGTATACCAGCTGTGATATGATGCACGTTTTCACGACGTAGTGATTGCGCCTTGCCTTTGTGTGGATTAGACGGGTTATGATTAAGGGGCTGCGGGAGGGGCTTCTCCGCGCGGAGCGGCAGCGAGCAGGGCTTTCCTCTTGTTTGCGGGGAATGGGTATTTTCTGCAGTTGGGATTTCCCTGCACTTCCTCCCTGCCTATCAGCTAACAGAAGCAATTCCATTTCTTTATAGCACATGGTGTTACGCTGCTGCTGCGGCTTTTGGTCTCGGCTATAGTTACTACGCTCGGTGAAGCCTATTAACTGATAAGGTGTTGATATTACCCCGCATTTCAGCCTAATGCTTTATAAATTGGCGCACGGACCCCGCCCCCGCCCCACCCCTTCACAGCCACACACATACCGTATTTGGTCTAGTTTTTCAATGTATGTATCTGTGTCATTTTTAGTTACATTTTGTAGCAACCTGTACCAGATTTTATTACCACCTTGCTCTCTGCTCGGTTGCACTGAATATTAATTCTACAGTGTACTATAAACCTACAATTATAGCCTCCCAGTGGTTATGACTTGATGTTGAGGTTATCCCCCCCCCCTTATTTAAAAACAGAACGAGTAAGCAATCAATTTTAATCAACGGAGCCTTTTAAGTTTCGTTTTAGAAATGGCTTATGCTTCAGTGTGAGTGTTTTAGACAAATTACTTTCATGCCTATTCAAGTGAATATTTTAATGAATATTTCTGGATATGAAATATGCTCAGCACGTAAAGCATGTATACGTATAATGAGCACTGATAGAATTAGTAAAGAAGTCTGCTTTTTCTTGCAAAATATATGCAAGGGATGCTGTCTCTCCAAAGCAAGCACAGAGCCCTGGCATAGCGCAGTCAGAGGGGGCTCGTCCTGCGGCTCATGCTTCCCCGCCCTAGTCGCCACGCTCCTGCGTGGGTGTGTTTTCATCGGGGCGTGTCCAGAAGCCGGCGTCGAGGGTGTTGTCCACAAGGGAGGCGTCTCTCTCTGAAAGCGCCGCTGCGGCTCGGTATTGAAAGGTTCTACCAGAACCCTATAGCTCTCTCATAAATTTCTTTTACAGTCTGGCTATAATCCCTAGTCACTGACACTCATCTTAATGAATAACGATTCCTTCATTGTGTTACTTTACCTCCTTTACTGCTTTTTTTCTCTCTCTGTCTTGTTATTTAATATGTGTATGACTGTGTTAATTTCTTCTTATAGTTACTAAGCCCTTACTAATCATTCTAATCAGGGCCACAGCCGCCCTTAAATAATGAATTAGGCACGCGTGCACAGAGATGCTGTTTTTCGAATCGAATATAAATATTGAGGTGGATTTGGATGCATGGATGTAAATTAGGAATGCACTGGTTCGTAGGCTGAGAGGGGACAGACACTGCCAAACAGGAAACGGTGGGGGATTGTGTACCCACTGCATGCCCATTCCAGTGGGCCGGACTCCAGGATTGACGGTACCCAGTTGTCCCACTTTTGGCCAATTCATCTGTCGTCATGGTGGGAAACTCCATCTGACATTACTATAATAATGCTGTAGATATTACTGTCTCACGTATACCACAGTCTCTTCTCTGTATTACTGTATTTGCTAGAAGCCATCATTCATCTCTTGATTAGAATGTCACACACATAAGGCTTGGGTTTTGCAAACTAAATCTAGGTATTTACTAATGAAATTCGAACAGGGTATTAGACAGATGATCCTGCGCTGAGAGGTGCTTGCCCATTGGCTGGCGTTATTCCATGATGATTTCTGATAGTGTGGCGTAAAATAATGTGGCACAGATAAGGCCTTACTCAGTAATCTTGCATTAGGGATTTAGCAGCGCCTGTTGTGATAGGGCAGTAAGGCAGTGGTATGGAGTGAGTGTTATGTGTCAGCAGGATCCTGGCTGTGGGTCGTTCCCGCTCCATCTGAAACAGCGGTACGCCTTCTTTACCCAGTGGTTATCGCTTCCCGTGGCGCCTGGTGCCCTCCATGCTGCCACCCTGTCCTCGCCTGGCACTCTGTTTCGATGCCCATGGCTCAGTGTGAGTCTCTTTGGCTCCATGTGCCCATGCTGTCTAGCTACATCGCAGCGGTCCATCATGCCTTAGGAAACTGAGCTGTCCACCCCGTTGTCCTCCGCTGTACGTCTCGAATGCTCCTCAGCTGATGGAAGTTGTAACATTAATTATGAGTGTTGTGCTTGAAAGTAATATTTAATCGTAGTCATTGAACTTTCAATGCAAATGCAAAATTGAACGAAGAATGATACAGAGTGGTTTTCCCCACAATTTTGAGAAGAATTTTGTAGATGGATGGATGGATGATGCACATTAAGTTACCATCGAATAGCATGTACCTGTAGTGGTTCAATCACGTATGTAAAAAAGGTCTTGAGGATTCGCACACATCCTATAATTGTAGTTACAAATCTACAACCGCTTTCAGCCGGTGTGGTTAGTCAGTTAAAACCACAAGTCTGGCTGTGAGTGTCCTGTAATGGTATGGAAGGTAATGCTCTCTGTGGTGAAGGTCATCATCCATTTCGATTGCAGCAGGGTTAAATGTTAATTGCTGAAGGTCCAGTGCTTTTTCCAGGTGCAGTGCTCTTTTATTTCGCTGCTGGGTCAGGTTTACTGTCATATTTTTTTTCTCTGTTCGTGTGCCTGTGTGTGTGTGTGTGTGTGTGTGTGTGCGCACGCCTGTGTGTTTGTGTGTGTGTGTGTGTGTGTGTGTGTGTGCGCGCACGCCTGTGTTGTGTGTGTGTGTGTGTGTGTGTGCGCCTGTGTGTGTGTGTGTGTGCGCCTGTGTGTGTGTGTGTGTTCTGTTTGCCATCCAGCTCATAGGTGTGTCAGTGTCTGTACTTGCTGCCTCTGCACTTTGCTTCTCTGTCTTGGCCAGGCTAACAGCAGTTAGCATTGCTAAGGTAAACGAAGGGTCAGATTGTAATTTGCCAGCTTGCCTTTCTTGGCCCATTGCTGGTCCGCTGTCACTGCTCATCAAGCGCGGCCTGCATTATGGTTTGAGATGCGTGTATCTCGCGCCCCACAGTGTCTTGAATACTGGATCCGTTCGCTCAACAATGGAGCCGATTAGGGGTTTGGATTGTCCAGCGGACACCTTGAAACAATAACCTAATCCAATGGTTGCTTTGTAGTGTTGAGTTTCATATGATACAACATGGCTGCTAGAGGACAGGGCGCTGGGGAGAGAGGATGTAATATAGAGCTCTGCCCGCTGCCCAGATGCCTGTCATGATTATAAATGATGCAGAATAGGGTGTCAGGTCCAGGTGGCTGGAATGGAATGGGACTTGCAGCTGAATGTCATACTGTGCACGCATTTTTTCGGGACTCACAGACAACATTCATCTTAAAAGCCCACATGTTCCATTTCAAACCAGACGTACTCGTGTTGGGAAGCTGGTGGCTGGGCTGCTTCCAGCCTTCGGAAAATTCGGCACTTTAATCCCGATGCTCTGCAGATTTTAGATTCCGCCCGGACCGTGCGCCCACGTGTCTGTTGCCTGGAGGAAAAACGCAAAAAGTACAGGTTCCCATTCAGAGCTACAAGTCGAAACTGGAAAAAAAAATGGCGGAAAAAAAAAAAAAATCCGACACGCTCTCACTGGGTGCTGCGAGTCTTCTCCATTTAAATAGCCTAATTCTGTGGCTAACATTAGCGACAGAAGAGTGACAGCCTCACTGTGTGTTCTTTTTCATCAGCGGCTTTTGTGCATTTTCTGCTTTGTCATTAAATATTGCATAACGGTGCCCAGCTTCTGGCCATTGAGGTCGAGAAATGAGAGTGCATCTCCTTCTAGGATGACAAGGGCCAGTGACAGTGAGGGAGAGAATCGGGGTAATGGAAAACCCACAGGACAGCTTTATATGTCATTCCTGTCTTGCACTCGCTCATCATGCCGTTGAGGAGATGAGTTCGTTTCAGGAGAAAAATGGGCGGGACACGTATCCACATGGAGTCATTCTCTTCAAGGAATCAGAACAGCAAATTTCTCCAACTACCAGTAGGTGTTTTGTTGGAAAGGGCCTTATGTGGCTAAATTATATATGAATCACACATATTACTGCCTCTTCCTCCAAGTAATATTCACTTTTCATCTTAATGGTCTGGCTGCTTCCTGTTTCCCCTGTAGCTCTTAATTGCATAATCAAATCAACTATAGATTTTTTCCAGTTATTTTTATTCACTCTTAAAAAGCTGGAAATATAAAGTGGATGCAATGAGAAGTGCGGGTATTAAATTCCCTGATTTTAGTCTATAAATCCTGCCTGAGAAGCTACTGTCCAATCCAGGACAAGCATTCCTGTTTTATTTGCATAAAACGCCGTGTTAGGAATTGAAGGTCGTGGAAGGCAGCCCCCCTGCTTTAGTGTAGTTAGCAGAGTAAGTCATTATATGGGTGGGAATTTTGACTTAGTGCTTCCCAGAAATTATGTAACATATGCTTTTTCTGATTGGATAACATGTAAATACTTAATGCTAGCTTAGAATTTGTTGGATATACACATTTTGATAAAGAAAATGCATAAAATAACCCTTCATCTCCAGTCCAGATATTACTATGGCATGGACTTTATTTCCTTTTTTTTTTTACATAATCAGATTAATAAATGGCAAATATCGCCATGATTTAAGTATGTATTTGATCTTTTAAATATCCTTTTAAATTAAAAATTTTCCTTGGAAATTATACAGCAGTTCTTCCCAAAAACTCATTAAATAAAATATAAAATTCCACAAGGACTTAGTTAATGCAGAAACTAAACTTAAAAAGCTGCATTATATTAAACACTAATACATTATTATATTTTGGTATGTTTTAGGATGCATTTTAATACCAAATGAAAATGAAGTCTTCATATAAAGAGCCCCTTATGATGATTATGATTACAATGACGACAATGATGACAATGCTAATGAGGATGATAATGACTGACGACATGATGACGATGCTAATGATGATGATTATGAGTGACAACAATGATGACGATGCTATTGATGAAGATGATGACTGACGACACTGATGATGACCATGCTAATGATGACTGACGATGATGACGATGATGACTGACGATGATGACGATGATGACTGACGACACTGAAGCCGATGATGCTAATGATGAAAATGATGACTGACGACTGATGACGATGATGATAATGATGACGATGATGACTAACGACACTGATGCCGAAGATGATAATAATGACGATGATGACTAACAACAATGATGCTGATGATGATGGTAATGATGACAATGATGACTGATGACCCTGATGACGATGATGATAATGATGACAATGCTAATGATGACAAAGATGACTGACGACGATGATGATGATGACTGACGACACTGATGCTGATGATGATGAAGATGCTAATGATAACAATGATGACTGATGACCCTGATGATGATAATGATGACTGACAACACTGATGCCGATGATGATGATGATGATGATGATGAAGATAATGATCTGTATGTAACATTTTGGTTTGGAAAATCACTTTCAAACTTACTGTAGAAATATATAATTATGATATTTCTGCAAAATTAGGTGGTGTACTCCATATGCTTCTAGCAAATAGAAATATACACTTATTTATAGTGTCTACATTATACCTTGGTATGTCCACGATTTTGCTTCAGCTGGTATATCCATTTGTATCCACAGAGCATTGTGTCTGATTATGTGTGAATTATTGAGACATAGAAATATAGATATCATTATATAGATAGAAGTACTACAGGTCAATTAGGTTACAAAATCAAAAGGTAGAAAAGTCAATGTAATGATTTTCCTTGCTGTGCTTCAATAACTATACTGGCCAGCCAGCCATCCTTCTTCTGTGCTTGCTGATTCAGTACACGGTTAGGGGTGTTCCCGGAAAGCATAACATGCTACAAAGAGAATACCATGGTTGGCAAGGCATGTCCTCATCAATGCTGCAGTAATTCATCTGTTTAAATTGATTCATTTGAATAGTTTATGTTATTTATTGATGTTGGAGAGGCGTTTCATGTAAAAGGCTATTTGGACGGGTACAGTCAAATAATAACAAGGTGAAGCACAAGTTTGAATCATGGTAACTGTGTAGCTGGCGTATAACAGGGGGTGATATTAAAAAGGAAGCGTTTCTGACCATGTGACTCGCATATCATGCATTACGTGGTACAACCAGTTTTATGTGCATTTTGGAAATTTCATAGAAAGTCACATAGCAAAATGAATATATAAATAATTTGCATAATATATGACTGCAGGGGGGACATGAAAACATATTTCTATTGAAACATTCACCCATTATCCATGGCTAATTATCACAGGGTCAGTCTGGAGGCTGGCCCTGGAACCAAAGGGCACAGTACTGGGTACCAGTCACACTCACTCAGGTCAATTTAGAGTAACCAGTTCATTTATATTCTGCCGTCTTATTTAGAGGAATCCCATCTAAATGATGGAAAAACATGGAAGCTTTACGTGCACAGAGGGAAGGGCATCAAACCCACAGCTCTGGTAGAGTGAAGTGATTTTGATTTAGCTTGTAACCAGTGTGCCTGTCAGAATCGACCTGTGTCATTTTAAACCTGAATTTCAAAGCTGAATGTGGCCTTCAAAAAGTTTAATGACTAAATTTATATTTACCAAAATGGTAACACTTTACTTAAGGCCATGTTTTAGTAATTTATAAACACTTTCACAATGCATTATAATCCATTCATAAAGCATTTTAAACGTGGCTATAAAAATAAAAAAAAAGGCATAACACATTATAGCCATGTTTATTATGCATTATGAATGCCTTATGAAGCTCTCATCTATAATGCACTATAGATACTTTTATAATGCAGTACAAAACATCCTTAATGCATTATGAAGGTCTCTATATAGGTTTTTAAAATACAGCTTATTGAGAGAGCTAATTAATTGCTAATAAAATTTCAAAATGTATGAATAGATTCTTACAAGAAACCGTATATGGGCACATATAATACATACAGGGCTCACAGAAATTCTTGGGAGGCTTGTTTAATTACAGGCTGCAGATTTATTGGCTTTGTAACAAGAAGTCCATTGCCAAGCAATGTTTAACGTATCTCCACGTTTTTTCCACATAGACGTTTTCTTTTTATCACAACTTTTTTGATTGACTCATTCGGATCTGTTGTTGCCATTTTGCTATTAATTGCAATTGCTTCCCAAAGATGTTGCTAATTAAAAAACACCCAAATGAGACTGCTTGTCAGTGAACTTTTAAACTCAGAACAGCTCTTTTAGAACAATAATTTGGGTTTCAATTTGAAACTTGAAATGAATGTTTTACTTAAAGCTGCTTGTTTTTTTGCAAACAGATGAATAAAGTTATGATTTTTGTTATAAAAGCAAGCGTGCCAGGACTTTCTGTGATGAGTTTATGTATTAGGTTTATGTATTAGGTCAGAATGAAATGAACAAAAACAATGAGAAATACTGAACTAAACTGTGTACTACATTTGCTCGATTGCAAAGGGCTGCGATAGGTCAACAGCGTGATTACCATAGACATACAAGAGGAAGACCTTCCATAAAGACCTTCACTCATGCACATAATAAACACTACCTTCTATCATTTGTTTTCCTACAAAACCTTCCTAAGACTGATTTTTAAAAAGTTTAAAGGGATCAGGCTGGTTATGTTACCTGAATTTTTAATCCACTTTTGAATCTGATGACATATTGTAAAAACACATTGCTATATAAACTCTACATGACCAGTTTAAAGTACTTTTGAATGACCAGAATAAATATGTAGATTAATTTTAAAATTTGGCACAGACTATGCATAACATTAATCAAAATATGAAGTGAATCTTACAGCAGACCCATCTGTCCGCAAGCACTGTTCCAGGCTAGCCTACTTATTGGGAGTGGTTAGAGAAGCTGCTTCTCTTTTCCATTGACTGCTCTCATCCATATGTTAGCATCATACAGTATCTGCTGCCAATGCTGCTGTAGACAGCTGCTGGCTAATAACTACAATATCACCAGTTTTATAGCATTAACAATGACAACAAAACGAACAAACAAACAAAATGTATTATTCAAAAGTGATTTATTGCTGTGGGCGGCATGGTGGTGCAGTGGTTGCCTCACACCTCTGGGGCCAGGGTTCGAGTCTCCACCTGGGTTACGTGTGTGGAGTTTGCATGTTCTCCTCATGTCGTCGTGGGGTTTCCTCTGGGTACTCTGGTTTCCGCCCCACAGTCCAAAGGCATGCTGAGGCTAATTGGAGTTACTAAATTGCCCATAGGTGTGCATGTGTGAGTGAATGGTGTGTGAATGTGCCCTGTGATGGGCTGCCCCCCCCCGTCCTGGGTTGTTCCCTGCCCCGTGCCTGTAGCTTCCGTGATAGGCTCCGGACCCCCCCACGACCCAGTCAGATAAGCGGTTTGGAAAATGGATGGATGGATTTGTTGCTGAATCTATTCTAGAAAAAAAATAAGAAAATGTATGTTTGTTATTTGACCTTTTTTTCTGTCATTGACGTGAATTAATATTATGACTCTTGCACAGTCCTTTTGGTTTGTTCTGTTCCAGTAAGTCATTGCGAACTGTTTGCATCTGAGTGGTTCAGCTATTTTTTTTTTGTCTAGTCACTTTTGCTGACTTTTGCTAAGGCTGTCAGTTAATTAATCCTGAATTATCTAAGTAGAGCCACCCATAATCTCTTAAAAGCTCTTGGAATTTGTTAAAAAGGCTGAACTGCGAGTGGTTGCCAAGGACTCGTCCCACAGATTATTTTGCTGTTACCCTAATATATAAATTGCCTTATAGTAAGAGCAGAGTGTTCCTGATGTCCATCTTCTGTTTCTGCAAGAGATTCATAATACTTAGAAGTGACTGCAACCAGCAGTTGCAATAATAAAATGTAAATTAAATTTAATCATTTGACCATCAATATATTACATAAAGTCATAATGAATGAACATTTTAATATGCAATGAGAATATTAATGAATTAATATAAAGCAGTTTGAAGACCTCCTCAATGAGCATTATCCTGCATTATTAAGTACTTGCAGATGATAATTATAGATAATTCTGCAGACCTAGATTATGTGTGTCCTGCTGCTGCCAGCAAGAGACAGTTGGCAGCGGAGGGGAGGGAACGTTTGGACGGGTGAAGCACCTTGCTGTGTGAGGGAGGATTTATCAGCTTTAAAGGGATGACATCATCTGTAAACAGTTAAAATGAACTACTGGAGTCCCAGACAATATAGAATAGGCTGCTCGGTAATTCTGTTAACAGGCACGGGATTTCCCTGTTCCAGAAAAAAACGCATGCGTTTTCTGCCAGGTCTAGGTGTTTCGCGTTTTCATATCCTGTGTACTGATAAAATAAAAAGTATTTGTAAATTGGCGGTAACTCTCATAAGTTGTGTTTTATTGTGCCAGCCATGTGTCCCTATATATCTCCTGATTTTATTCTACCTCTCCCAGCCCCTGGTACACCCCTCCCCACTGTCTGCTGCCACTAGAGCCCGTCTTTGTTCCTTTGTATTACCTTACACAGACAGATGGGTTCACAGACAGCCGCTGTATGGCTTACTTACTAAAGACATCACCACTATATCAAGTTTTGTGGGCTAAGTTGCATTGAGGGCAAACGCGAACAAGGACAAGAGCGTAAACACACACCGTCATGTATGAAAGGCAAATGCTGCCGAATTCAGGTCTTAATCTGACGGAATTTCAAGTAGTTTATTTAGAGGTTTAGTATCATCTCATAATGGCAGTAACAACAAAATGAAGTATGAAATTGGGTATTTACATTTGTACACGGTACATGTGTCCGTCGTATTCCCCACATGGGACACCGTTTGTGGGTCAGGGCACAGCGTGAGCCGTCATGCAGCATTCCCGGAGCGGCTGGGCTTAAGGGTTTTGTGGTCCAATGGTAACATGATTACTGTACTTGCTACTCACTTCAAACCCTCAACCTTCTGGGCACAAGCATAGCTCTTTGCCCTGCTGGGCTATGAAGGCATGAACCCCAGCAAACATATACTCAAACGTGATTGGACATTTTTCTGCCGACTTCATATCCGACTTCAATTCCTGTGCATATCCGCTTTCTTCATTCATCCTTATCTCACACTCATCATTCTATCATAATTATTTGTCTCACTGTATAACAGTTGGAATAAACAAGACTTACCATTTCACCTAATGCACTGGTTTTGGAATGAATATATTCATTATATAATTTTTACCGTATTTTCCTTAATAGTAGATTTAATCGTTTAATAATCTTAACAATAATTGGAGTAGTAGATGTATCTCCCAAGAATGTAACAGAATAATACAAGATATAGAAGGATACAATTAAGCTGCTGTTTTACACATCCGAGTAATACAGCTTTTACTTTTATATACATTTAATCCCAGGACCATTTTTTGCCAGTAAAGTATTCATAAAGCTGTTAAATTAAATGGAAGTGTCACATAATGATCTTGTAGGTTCTTAGATAGTCACATGCTCTAGTCTAGCTCTATGAAACTTGTCACACATCTCAGAGCTGTACCTTATTGATTACCGGAATTGATTTTGGGTCGGAAGAAATATTTTTAAACTACTGATTAATCTATCTGTCGATTAATTTATCTATCGCTGAGGACAGAGAAGAGCACGACAAGTCAATGTAATTAAACGGTCGAAGTATCTGGGCAGAAATGTCTAATCTACAAAAGGGAGAGCCAGCTTCAAGGTCAAGCATTTCACTATTAATTTGTAAGCCGCTTAAAGCCGCTGCCGCAATATCTCTTGAAGCAGTAAAGTAATTGTGTCTAGGAGATATAATTAAATGCAATGGCTACATTCCGGAACGCGTCGGCGACGTTGCCGACAGGTGCCGGTGCTTTGGCGAATTCCGGGGAGCCCAGCTCCCAGAGAACGAACACGAAGGCTTGTGCTCCCGTTTCGAACCGACCGTCAAAGAAGCACTGAGAGAACATATGCTGGAAGCAGATGGACGTGGAACGGCGGCTTCCTGGGCATGCCCTCACCATGTTGTGACCCGTTGGCATCGAGGGCAGGAGATTTCTAATGAGTTTGTGACTCACAAACCTACTGTCCTCCCTGTTGGACTTTCAGCTGTGTCCTTTTATATCAGATTTATTTTGTTATGGTTCTGCACGCAGGGAATGCCTGTTTTATTTGACTTTCTCATATAAAGGCTGTGTTAGTCTGTTATAATAATACTTAAAGTTGTTAAGTAATGTAGACGTTAAGAATGAATTCCATGTCATCTTGAACATCCTGCGCAAAATGGGACCTTACCTGAAATTAGTCACTTTTTTATCTCTTTTGTCGTTTTACTTGTCCTCTTCATTTTATTTTGGGTATTTCAAGATCTGTTTTGTTGATTTAATCTAGCACTGTGAGAGCCATGCCTTGGCACAGTAATTTCCCTTGGGGGTAAATACAGTTTTATCTAATATGATATAGATCTAGATCTGTCAGATATGTCCTCAAACTTTCGTTGTTATCACATATGCAAGTAAGTGGTGAAAAATGTTTTTAGAGTCTTTATTTTAAGCATCCTTGAATGACATTTCTCTGCTTGGTCCTTTTTACATGCATTGAAACTGGAGGGAAAGATTTGCATTCATGCCACATTCAATTTTCCCTGTTCCTTACCCAGCATTGATCCAATAGAAAGCAATCTCCTGAATTGATTGTCTTTTGGAGAGGAGGCTGAACAGTGTGGCACAAGGGCCTTCCTGTCCCTAACAGCCCGTCCCCCTTCAAAGCCAGACAATAGAGGTGATTTCTGGGCTGAACCATGTCAACACACAATGCTTTTCAATTAGGGGAAACCGCTGGTTAGATCGGTCTCATATGCAGTAATGTCACACTCATCATGTGTGTTCTTATGGGAGATCACTTGAGGAGTGCTTTAGTTTCTCATGCCATTTGAGTTGATCTTTTAGCCTGCAAGAAAGAACCTGACTCTGCACTAAACTAGAACTCACTCACTCACAGACTGCTCCACGTCAGCGAGATAAAGTGGAAGGAAATCAGGGCTTCATCCTGGTGACGTCGGTATGCTGCAAGTTCGCGGCTCACTCACTGCGTGCCTGCTGCTTTGTTTCACAGGAACTATAGGCAGTCTGTAATATAAAGGTTTTTGGTTTTTTTAATAAAGAGTGTTTCCCATTCACAAATTGCAATAGGTAATTATGGGAATGATTCATTCTACATGCATTTCTTATTGGCTTTTAGGTGATTTCGTCTTGCGTAGTAGAGTAACCTGGACATGCCAGTTAATAATGAAGCACGCTTGATATTTTTCACTGAGTTAGCTGACATTACTTGTTTGCAAAGTGCACATTTTCGGGTGGTTTATCAAGAAAACTGATTTGAAAAGGAAAATCTGGTTCAAGTGCCGATGGCACAGCTGCATCTATTCAAAACCCCCAATCCAGCTGAAATTTAAAAGGAAATCAGCCAAACTCTGATAAGACATAACAAATGTATACTCCAGTTTTATCTCTGTTACTACATATTACTGTATTTTTTCATCATCTTATAATCAACATTGCCTACATGGCTTCAGGTGTTTTTTTGCTGTACCAAATAGATGCAGTGTATTGAAAACATTTTGCATATGTTTCCTTCAAAAGCAAGACGCACCAGTATATGTTACATTGATGTAAATCATATCTAGTTAGAGATTAATCGAATTGTATTGAATCATATTGATATTGATCAATAGCTGATTTTTTTTGCATTGTATCCTTCACCACATATTTAGATTCATACCCAAGAGAGAGATACGCACACCTTATAAGATCTCCTTTGCCATAAATATAAATGAAACAGGTTACTAAGTGGTGTCTAAAAATTGCATTGGTGAAATTTCTGGTGTTGACACAAAAGAAAACCTTTAGAACTCAAAGAAAAGTTTGATCATACAGAGTGCTGCAAGCATAATAGTCAACGGTTTGGTTACATTTTAACTGGTCTGTCCCAACCCTGTTTTTTCCCATTTCTATTATTTGTATTATGTGATTTTGCGTAATGCATGGTTTTATGTGGACATGTCTGCCAAGTAATAGCAGAAACGCTTAGATTGTGGAACACAGCTGATTTTTTTCTCTTGGAGGTTATGGAGAGACTTCACCTGCAATGGTTTTGTACATGGGACACTTATAATATGTGCCTTGGCGTGGGCAGATTGAATGTATCTCTCTCACAGGTAGGCTGCATATTTAATGACTCGGTGAGAGGGCTCTTTACAGTGAATAAAGGCTGTGGACTTTGATGAAGGCTGGAATGCATCTTGTTTCCTTTATTGATCCATTGAAAGCAATCTCCTGAATTTGGATTCAGTCAGATCAAATGGGTACCATTTCACGCTCATTTGCATTTAGATGCAGCTGCCCAGTTGAACCAAGTATGGGGCCATAGCAGAGCATTCAATAAAAGCAAAACACAATGCATAAAATCATTCATTTTTTGAGCAAAATCCATCACGTTAAATTTTATCGGGTTTGTCAGTTTATACGTTTTCTTTGCTTATTCTGCTCTGGTTTGTCTCTGGAATTAGTCAAATTTTTACTGTGTTGGACAGAATAGCAACAAGGTTATGGGAGGTAACATGTGCTCTGTGCTGCTGAAGAGGGATGGGTGAAAGACAAAGCTGTATGAACACACAGCCACACAGAGAGCTCATACTTCCTGTCTCCTTCATCATACATGGGTCATTCACCATTTGGAGTGGGCAAGCATTGGAGTGGGCAAGCAAGTTTGCAGGTCTTAAAAGCAGAGTCAGCATGTACATTCACACATCTGACATATGATTAAATCTCCCTCTTGATTTGTTAGATTTTTCTATTTTTGTCATGTTTCATAGTTGCTTTACACCTGCATAACAGCTTGTCACACAACCAAATTTCAATATTTGAGAAACCATTTGTTGTGTAAACCAATATTTTTAAAGGTGTGACATAAAATTCAGTAAAAGGATTCCATTTTACTATACACATAATCAACATTGTACAATATTGAAAAATATGTCATTTATTTAAAAAATGCGTCTAACAGATTTTAGGTGACTGTTGTTTTTAGAACACACATTATATTTGAACATAGTAGTTCTTGTTCTGTTAAACTGCTTCCTTCGGTCAAGGAGTCATCTCGAGGAATGAGAAGGTGAGTCTATTCTTTCTCAAATTTATTGATAATTATGTGTCTTGAGAGCACATAACGTCCACACATCACTGGTGTTTATGCCCTGAGAGTGCTGGGCAATTTAATTTTTGTCAAAATAATCTAATACATCTTTTATATTATTGATTTTAAGTAGTTGCACAAGGTCATCTTACCCCCATTGGGCAACCATTTAAGAAAGAAATCTTCTGTTTTAATTAGAGTGTCACTGGTGTTACAGTCAATAATGTTAGACCATGTCTGTCACACTAGTGACTAATGTGAATCTCATGAATGGTCAAAACAAAAAAAAAGAACTAATCAAAATGGATGGTTTTTGTTAATATTTTTTCTGTTAATTTTGCTGTTTTGCAAAAAAAAAAAAAAGAAAATACATTGGTCTGTCACAGGTGTTTTGTGGTGTCACTGACATCCGGTGACAGTTCAGGTGTGACATGGTTTTTGTTCATTTAGATGAAATTAAGGCGGTTTTTGCTATTAGGGTGGTTTACTTTTGGGATTAAGGAAAAATTTACATACACTCCCACTCCAAATGGAGAATGACCCACATATGCGCACACACGTCTCAGACTGTTCCTGTGAAACAAAGCAGCAGGCACGCAGTGAGTGAGCCGCGAACTTGCAGCATACCGACGTCACCAGGATGAAGCCCTGATTTCCTTCCACTTTATCTCGCTGACGTGGAGCAGTCTGTAACCTCTCAGACAAACGACACAGTGTGCTTTTGAAGGAACTCCACGTGCTTGCAGGTCGCATGCAGTTTTGCTCCGCTCTCTCCGTCCATTAACATTCTGCCTTAATATTAACACAGAAAAAAATAAAAATGGGAATCACTTAATTTCCCCTAAATATTTCACAGCAAGCCTAGAGTTGGAAGCAGTTGACATGACAACAGAGTGCATGTCCTGAGCACTGACTTGGCATTGAGTAGCTGTTTGTGCAACTGCAGCAAAGAGACGGAGGTTTGCTAAATGCATTAGCACTGGTTTTCAGCTCACTGCTGCCAGCTAACTGGCAGGAAACCTACATTTGTGTCTTGCCGACTGGGAAGCACAGACGCCTGATATTTTGCATATCTAATACTGACATGGGTTGCAGAGCTATGTCAGCCCTGTGTGCACACTTAGTACTGTGATAAATATATTTATTAGCCCTGTGTGCATTCTAAGTACTGAGGTAAATGTATTTGTTAATGCTGTGTGCATACTTAGTACTAAGGTAAATGTACTTGCCCTGGTTGCATACTTAGTACTGTGGTAAATGTATTTGTTTGCCCTGTGTGCATACTAAGTACTGAGGTAAATGCATTTGCTAGCTCTGCATGCATATTTATTACTGAAGTAAATGTAGTTTTTAGCCTTATGTTCATACTTACAGTAGTACTTTCAAATGTATTTGTCTATATGTGTATTTTTGAGTCACCTTTTTAAATAATTTTTAAAATAAAATGTTTGTAATTCTGCACTTTGATGCCATTTTGCACATTTAATATTTTGCAATCAAAAGTTGCTGAACGAACAGTTTATTACCACAGAATTACACACAAACACACAGGCCGCCCCCAGGACATTTTCCACAAATCGAAACATATAGTCCCCTAAGATCACAAAAGGTCTAGCTTCACACATAAAATAACCATGCCTAGAAATATAAATGCAAATGCTACATTATTTGGTCCTTCCGCAGTATAGGACAAGAAGCACCATCAACACCAGGAAACCGGAGAGTAACTTATGCAGGAAGTAGAGAACTCAAATTTGAGCATAAGGCAGGTGAGAAGTATAGTAATAAAAAAAAATAGATCAATTCAGCATGTAATTAGGCTCAATTGGGGCAGAGCGACCGAATAACTGTGTGTGTGTGTGTGAGAGAGAGAGAGAGAGAGAGAGAGACAGAGAGAAAGAATTCCTGGACTACATTTTGTTTGTCTGTGGTGTAACACTTTGAATCACTCTGACATTAGCATTCCTGAAGCACTTGTGGTGTTTGTGGTGATAGCGGAGACTGCGGTCTGCATTAAAGCCGACTGCTTTTAGGAGGACAGTACGCCTTTATCTCAGTATCAGCGACATGGAGATGTTCTGACAGGTTTACGCATGAGTTGGGATCCCCTTCATCTCAAATCGACAGTTTGACACAGTGGTTCCTTCAACTGTGCCGGCTAACGTGAATTACTCTGAAATTAGTGCCAGCCTGCCTCCCTTGTGTATGACTTTAATGTGGCACTTTCAGTAAGTTACACCACTGTGGAAATGCATCTTAAGTTGTTTTGCACCTGCTAAGGAATCTGTGTATATTTCCACAAGGTGAAAATTGACGCATTTGGTTTGCTGACAGATCAGGGTAAAATAAGCAGTAGCACTTTGCATGATAAGGGGTGCACACCCACACGAACACCTGCCACCTCTTCAGCTGGTGATGGATGCATCTTCCCAAGCCTCCTGAACCCACGTTCAGCCATTACTGGGACTCATATATCCCTCTCTGTCCCTCAGTGACCACCCCCCACATTTGTCAGTAAGCATACAGTGAGTGTAAATTTATTAGGTAATGGGCTGATTTGATAGGTGAGGGCAGCTTTCATCTCTAAAGGGAGAAGTGTGGGGGATGCTACGCCGGTAGCTAGAAAGCGGCTGACAGCGGCAACGATCTGTGTGTGTGTGTGTGTGTGTGTGTGTGGGTGGATTAGGTTTATATTACACTGTGGGGACCAAATGTCCCCCACAATATGACAAAAACCTGTCATTTTGACGTTGTAGGCACCATTTTTCAGGTCCCCAGAAAGATCTGCGAATGTAATAACAAAACTAAAAAGCAAAAGTCTCAGATTTAGTTTGGTTACTTGTTAGGGTTAAGGATGGGTAGGGCTTACGGTCGTTATGTTGGGATTAGAGTTTTCCCCATAGGAATGAATGGAGAGTCCCCACAAAGATATAATTACAATCCTGAGTGCGCACGCGCGTGCGTGTGTGTGTATCTGCCAATGATTCACACTCTTTCATTGGGAACTTCGTTCCTGTAGGCATGTGTCCGCAGGGATCCTCAAACTCTGTACTGCCTAAATTTACGTATCTTTAGTATGGGTCACCGTTTGCCTGGAGTGCGTGACTCTGCAAGAATGAAGAGACTCTGGTGGTGATAAATGTACCTCCTCTACATCATCCAGTCACCCTGGACACTGAGAAGATGCTTTATGCCCCACAGTTAATTTATTGCTGCGTAGATCTTCTTTTTCTTTTCCTTTTTCTGTACTGTCCTTCTGCTATTTTCCACCAGGTCTTCCTCTTTATTCCTGTCACTCTTTTTTCTTTCTTCTTTCTGCACAGCCCTTTAGATCTTTACTCCTTTCTCTCTTTTTTTCCCCTTCTTTAATCCGTCATCCTTCCCCTCTGGTAACATTAGGCTTTCCTGTGCCCTAGACGGATATGGATCTGAGGGGCGGGGATCTCCAGTGACGCAGAATAGCCATGTTCATTTAGCTAGCTTTACTTTTCCCTTTATATAGCTATCTGCACTTGGCTTCTGATTGGCTGTGTTTAATTTCCTTTCTAGTTCCATTTCTGCACTTCCTGTTTCTATGCACTCCATCTGTGCTTTCGCGTATCACCTCTCATCCCCCCGTCTTTGTCGGTTTCCTTCGGCCTCTCGGTTTTTGCCCCAAGAAAGACGGCTCGGCTCTGCTCGCTCCCCGCTGGCTTTCGAGTGGTACAGTGCACCTGTCACCTGTTCCCTCAAGCTGCCAGGAGGGTATATTAAACTTCAAAAAGGTGTTAATTCCCATTTTGCTGTCAGCACCCGCCCTGCAAGCTTATCTGCAGCAATCACTTACCTTAAGTGCACAATGAAAGACACAGGACTCTTAGTGTAATGAGAGAGACGTTGCCTGGAATAAAGGTGGAGGCAGGTGAGTGCTCTCATCACCTGTCATACTGTGAGACGCTTGGCCGATATGTGCGACCAGAAGGGTGATGTTTGTAGGTCGTAATACAGATACACAAATACTCATGTCAACCCCCATTCCCATCAGCTGGCATCTGGTAGCTTTCAGAGCATAAACCAGACAAAATAAAACACATTCTAAAGTTATAATGTTTTCAATGAGGCTGTTTCACTCTTCCATCCATCTTCTACAACTTCTCATCCATGTGTGGGATTATGGTGAACCTGGAGCATATCACAGGAAAGCAAGGACTCAATCCTGGTAGGTGGTCACCCCTGCTCAGGCTAATAATTACGTAAAGGCTAACAGTATAATGGAAGGTTGCTGGTTCAAATCCCATGAATTCCCAGAGTGATTCTGCTCTGTTGGGCCCTCGAGCAAGGCCCTTAACCTGCAATTGCGTCATCCTGGGTAAGACGTTAATCTACATACAGTACAGCCCTATAAGGAGGTCCTCCAATTTACAGGGAATAATATGGGGGTTGGTGGCAGGACTGGCACTCCAGCCACCGGAAAAACCCTCACACCAGTCCCACCACATGGCTGCACTCAGGTTCTCATCCCTGAGGTGGTTTGTCATGTGGCCGGTGCGGCAACGCACTGTAATCAGTGCATGCTCCTTACACACTGTAATCAGTGCATGCTCCTTACACACTGTAATCAGTGCATGCTCCTTACACACTGTAATCAGTGCATGCTCCTTACACACTGTAATCAGTGCATGCTCCTTACACACTGTAATCAGAGCATGCTCCTTACCTCCAGCAGTATAATATTCGTGAAATGGTTTAGTTAACAAAAGAAAGGGCTCGCTATCATGTACGAGGGGAATATAGTTAACATGACCGATTTTTATGCATATAGAATTGCGGCTCTTAATAGTGTCTATGCTCCCTGCTCTGGGCCGAAAAATGATGTCTGGACCATGACGGGTGATGAAGTTATTATCCCGGCGATGTTCACAAGCGGAGAGCATTAGCACCTAGATGAAGGAGCGCTGTGGGGAAACGGCAGTCGCACGACGGCCTCTGGCACCGGCCCAGGACTGGCCCACTGGTGCATTCGAGTGCCACGACCCGATCTGCCGGCTGCTGGGGAGAGATGGCCAGGTGGCAGCATTGCATAACGGGCAGCGCCACCCTGCCCCTCTAAAATATGCTTTTGCCTCGACCGAATCACCCTCGGTCTTCGGAATGGAATGTTTTTCTTGGAGAAAGAATAATGTCATGTACCCAATACTGTAACTGTGCTAGAATTCACACCTGAATACATATCACTAATGTTATTAATGTCTTTTATTAATGTCTTCGCACTTCACGCAAACCTGAACATAATAATTAACCTATCCCTTCTTATATCTTTTGTTAGTTGCAATGAAGTGTTTGCTGTTCGTTGCTTAAAATGACCTGTACACCCTGCTGTGGTATTATGGTAATACCATGGTATTTTGGGTTACACTGTGGTATTTTGAAATCTTGGCTGTACAATTAGCCGAGCCCCTCTGCTCAGCCAATTTTACCGCCAAGAATTCAAAATACCATAGTATACCCAAAATAACATGGTATACCGTATTACCATAATACCAAAGCAGGGTGCACAAGTCATTTTGGAGGGTGGCTTATTAAAAAAAAAACTATAATAATTAATAATTAATAATAATACTTGATACTTTATTGATCCCCATGGGGAAATTGTTTTTACGCCTCCCTCAACTTGCTCTTTGTAGAGCAAGTTGTCCGCGAAGGGCAGCCACGTCTGAGCAGTATGATGGTATGAAAAATTAGATGCCACCTAATCCTATTTGGTAATAAACGTAATATGTAATATGTTCGATGAATTTCATGGATATGGTTAATTGAACCGCTTAACAAAGTTTAGAAGTGTGCTGGTGTTTAATGGAGGTGGTCTAGAGCAGCTTTTTGGCCTGTTCCCCATGGCCCCATTGTGGTGTTCTGCTGATGTGCCCTGCAGCCTGTCAGGCTTGAGAGTTTTTCTCTCAGTTTGCACTCAATGGCACGCTTTCATGCACCGCTGACCAGATGGTTTTCCACTGTCAGCAGCCTGGCTAGCTGGCTTTCAGCAGGCTGCGCGGTTGGTCAGCTTTCAGATGGACAGACGACGCACGCTGAGGCAAGCTCAGAACTATGGATTTCAACAGGTAAACACAATGTGGGAATTCTGCGTCCTGTCAGATATACTTGCATGCATGAATCGGTGTGGCCACCAGCTACGTCTATACTCACAAAAATCACGCTATGTATAAATTACACATGTATAAGAGGTATCCTTGGCATTGTGGTAGGATTGTTTTTCAATGCCTCAGAACAGGTCAAATTACTTGTGTATATGTGTTTGAAGGTATATCGCATGGAGTAAGCTTCCGTTATTATTGAAATTCATAATCGCTTTTGGGATAGCTGTGACCATTATGTAGTATGTATTTATCTGTGTGACATTTTATATTTAGATGTGCTATGTACATCTTCCACAGCTGGAACGGAATAATGTATTTTGCACACGATCCGTGCCCACATCACCCTGTCTGCGAGCTCTTTGTTACGGGGCAGCAGCATGGTGTACACAGACATGCCCTGAGCTTTGCTTTGTGTGTGCTGGCGCGTGGCCCATTTACAGGCTAGCCTACTGTGGCTGCCCCACGGGTGGCTTCCTGCTAATGTCGGTACTCCCTAGGGGGGTAAGACCGGAGTACGGCGTCTGAAACCTCGAGACAGTAACGGGCCTTTAACCATGTGGGTCCTACTACAAAGGCTCAGCCCTTTGTGCCAGTTGTGTTCCAACTGTTTATTAATCGGAACTGGCTGAGCGTGGAATGCAGCATTTGCCTTTGTAGCTATCTATACCACCATCCTGTGAAGGACCAGTTTTTTTTTTTTGTCTGTAGAGAATGGCTGCCGGGGACAACCAAGAAGTATGATCCGCCGGATCCGGGGAGAGAAAAGACTGTTCTTACCCTCTCGAGAGGGGAAACGACAGCCGTCGCATTCGCGCTGACGTTAAAGTGAGCAGCTGACAGCAGCTGCTGCGTTGTAAAAGGCTGACGGGGCCACGACAGCCCACAGATATGTCGGAGTTGACTGCCAATCACATGGCTCGACCCTGTACGAACTTTAGCGGTAAGACACAATTCATATGATTTGGATCGGGCATTTATGCTGATTCAAAGACAATTCCTTGGAAGAAACCCTCCTTAAAAATATCAGTTTGAAAGGGTTGCCTAACTCCTTCCTGCAATTAAAACAAACGTAACTTGCTCTGGTACCAAAGTGCCACAGGGTCTCTGTTATTCCCCATGTTGCCTTGCGGGTTATAAATTTCTGCAGCAATCGTTGAATATGATTACAGGCTAATTAGCTAACAGCTGCTATACCCCTTAGACGTGACCTGAGTGAGGAATCTCAAAGGTAGCATGCAGATTTGAATCAGCCATGGTAGTTTCATGGTCTCCCTCGTGAGGATGAGTATTAGCCTGTTGTGACGGGTTTCTGTGTTGTTGGCCGTCGGATTTTATGGCTTCAGTTCAGTTTGACTGAATGGATCTCCCTGTGTTGACACAGTGAATTGATTTCTGTCACTCTAAAGAGAGGCAATTAAAAATAAACAAAGATTGGGTTTCTAAGACCTAGGAATAGGAGAAAAGCCACGTGTTATAAGCACACAGACAGCAGCGTTATCCTGCACAGACAGACGGTTGTTAAATATACATGCAAGATGCGGGCGACGGAGTCTAAGCTGTGGCTTCATGACGTCGCTCCTACGGCGACGCAGGTAAAGCGTCGACCTACCGTTAAAGGGCCATGGCTTGCCGCACACTGCCCGTTGATGATGAGGTTGGCGTCCCGGGCATGTGACATGAGACCCATGTCACCGGAGGGTTCCTGTGTTCCCAGTCGCGTCGGTCCATCAGTTCATGCCGCATCATTGTTTGTTTTTCGGCGTGTGACGCAAAGGAAGTAGCGGAGAAATTCAAAGAGGGAAACCCATGAATAATACAGACCTCTCCCCCCGTCGGCCGCCATTCTCTGCCCCCCCCCCACCCCCACATGGGCCACACAATGCGGCATGGACCGTCCTGGCAGAGCGGATGCCCATTGACGGGGCTGAAGCCCTGATTAGTTATTAATCAGCTGGGCCCAATCATTGGCATGGCTGGGTATCAGGTGATCACCCGTCCAGGTCCCTGACCCGGCTCTCTGCGGCCGAGAACCTGCACATTGGCCGAGCTCAGGTATCCCTGCTCCTCGCCACCGGGAAGCAAAGTGAAGGAGGCTAAACGTTAAACTGCACTGGAACAGAACCTCGATGTGTCGTGTGATAAGGCAAGAGAACGTGGACGGCTCTGCCTTCATCCACCTCCGACTTGGGGCGGGCTGGACCTGTCTGAGCTACCCACACTTCCGTCTAGAGTCTCTGCCAAGACCGGGGTGTGAATGGAGGGCAATCTGGGGCTCGGACCATAGTCAGCTCTGGGTCCTAGGTAACCATAGCAGGCCCTGGAAAGTGAAACGCAACGCCACTACTTTCACGGTGGCTATTTCAATCACAACCCCACAATGGGCCGGCGTGTCAGGGAGCACATTAATGATGCAGGTCTTCAGTGTGTGTTACGTGTTATGAGAAGGCCTGGAGGAACGGGACTGAGCGTCTCATCTGCACAAGCACTTCATGTATCTGGGGTTAAAGGGCATTGAGTATCCACACCCCTCACTGTATTCAGAGGTAAACAGACAAGCAAGCGGACCTTTCTATAGCTATATGTAGACACTTATCAGTGAAGCGCTGCTTCTTCTCACTAGCATTGTTTTTGACAATGTATACAGTGCATACAGTGCATGCATGTTTAACAGACACACATACACACTTGCATTCATGTCAGGCACAAATATTACATGAGCTGACTACAATAGACAAATATACAGCACTAACTAACACAAATAACCCCTAAGGGTTAGTGCTAGTGCATAGCGGACCTGATATTTTTTCACACTGTCACCTTTTCCTGTTATTAATGATGCTGTTACTGATGTTATTAATCCCTGGCACTGGAGCCCCCCCTGCCCACTCCAGCCCATGTCCTGATCTAAGGGCAGGGGCCATAAGGCGTCCATTTGTCGCTCTCGTCTTTCAAAAGGAAATCTATTTCTCATTATGGGCCTGTCCCAGTCTCCCGAGCCCGCAAATCCCTCCGTCGTGCCGAAGGGAGCAACTTCGGCGCCCCGGGCCACTATCTGCCAGCGTTTTCCACCATGCAGTCAGCTTCCTGTTTATGTGCTTCCTTTCGCGGAGAACAGATCAGAAAAAGAGGAGAGAAGGAAGAGTGTAACTAAACGCAAATACTTCATTCATTGTGTGTAATCACAGCTGTGTTGATTCCAGTTTATACTTTTGTATATCATCAATAATTTCAAATGAAATATGCAGTATATGTGCGTAATAAAATGACGTTGCTTACCCACTGTAAGGCAACAGTGAAAATGTATCCATGTGAAAGGAGTACTGGGCAGGATAGCGTAATGCACAGTGGGTAGAACATAGAACCAGTCTAGTAATTCTATATCTGTGGGGTCGAATTACTCATGCAGACACCGCAGTGTTGATCTGGGAGGCTGTAACACATGTCAGACTAAGTACATTGCATCTCATTACAGCATTACAGCCAATAGGAGCAGGACAGTAGGGCTGTGTGCATGCATCTGGTCAAATGCATGATAAAACCTTTGCCATCGCTTATTTTGTTTATTGATGCATTATGGCGCTTTAATTTGGTGCATGTTTTCAGTCGCATTTATGGAATTAGCCTGCATGGCCAAACGTATGTGGACACCAGCTTGCCATGGGCAATCACATGACGTTTGTTCACCTGTAGCTTTTATAATAGCCCATACTCTTCTGATAAGAGTTTCCATTAAATGTTAGATTGTTACTTGTAGGATCTGCTGCCCTTCCGGTTGGGTACTGGTGTTGTGGGATCCAGTCCCTTTCTGTAAGTTTGCATAACCTACTATTTCACAGCTGAACTGACTCCCAAATGATTCCCAAATGTTTCCAAATGTTCTGATTTGAAAGATGGCATCCTGTGATAGGTTCAAGTTGAAAGTCATTAACTTCGGTTGCATGACCATCCATCCTGCCACCAGTGTTTGTTGTTGAAGGTTCCATGGGTTAGTGCTTAATTATACAGCTGGGTCAATAACGGGTGTGACTTAATTATCCAATTCCACTAATTAACATACATTTGGCCTTTAGATGTACCTCATAACTATGTAAATTGCTTTTATTTGTAGGTTTTTTTTTTAAATATATAAATACACACAGCCCTTTATCCAGGTTGCTCATTGAAACGTGTCCAGGGCTAGTTAGAATTTCATAAAATATTGCCGTTCAGAAAGCACTGAAGTATTCTGTAAGCTACTGTGAAATGAGTACAATCATCCTAAAATTGGTATCTTTTTCAGAATTGGTGTCCTGCAAACCCTGTCCTTTGACGACCATGTTTCGCATCAGAATGACTTAGGACCTGATCCCAGTGAAATCTAATGCACTGGTTTACCCCATCACACAAATAAATGGTTGCATTGAAGTCATACAGTCATTGTCAGCCTACATCCTTGATTTCAAGTTTGAAATCTTTTGTCTGTCCCCTAAATTGACTTAATTCCCCTACAACGGGATGGACAAACGGCTTGGTGCCTGGATTGTTTTGAGTTGGCAGCATCTTTCTGTTTGCATCTTAGATTTGGGGAAATGGCTTACATGGGATTAAGCTTGTGGGGCTTTATAAGCATGCTGGTTTTCTGCAACAAATCCCTTTTCAATTTAACTATTTATTCTTTCCCCAGTGTTTTGTTTTGCTCTATGATGTAAGATCAACAATACTGCTACAAAGTACCAGTATTCAGATTTATCCCTTTATTGGTATTTCTTGAGACACCTGATTGTTTACTTTTCTGTGGAAGATTTCTTAGTGAGTTAGGGTTCGTAAGTAAGTAAGTAAATAAGTAAGCAAAATTTATTTATAAAGTGCCTTTGAATGACAAAAGGTCACAGAGCACTGTACAGCACTAAAACACCTAAAAGTACCATCAAGATAAATCAAAAACAAGGAAAAGTTTTTAAAAAGCACTAAAAAACGGAATACAAGCAAAAGACCACTCAACTCAAACAGCTGCTTAAACAAAAAAGTCTTTAGTTGCTTTTTAAGTGAGTCAATTGTAAGGGATCCACTTGCAGAATCTCAGCAGTTTCGGCAAAAGGGCGGTTTATTGAACAGTAAAAATAATATAATGTAATACAGTGTAGACATACACCGGGTACTGAAAGGCAGCTCAAATACAAAGTAAGGGCAGTTCTTCACAACCCTTTATACCCCAAAAGACCCTCCCCAACAAGGTGCTGTGTGTAGGTGTTGTGAGTGCATTTACATATAAAGAGTGACCCCCTGGAGTGTGAGGAGCCTGGGGCAGGGATGGGGCAGGTATAGGCAGGGCAGGACGGAGACTTTCTGATGATTTAATTCAATTACTTCCTTACCACCCTAGTGGTGCCGACTGGAACCCCCATTCTATCCCTGACTTGCCCCATGATCATAAATTGCTAACACTGTCTGTATCCAAATGATCAACCAAGAACACTGGGACATCTTTACTACTTTTCCTTACACAACTGACTCAGTTGAACGCAACGCTGGCGGGAGTCCATTCCAAAGCCTTGAAAGGCACAATCCCTGTGTGCCTTTAGTCGGGTACGTGGGAGGACTGAGAGGCCCCGTTGCCCAGACCTAAGTACCCGAGTAGGGTAAGCTGAGTAGGGCTTCAAGAGGCTTGTAATATTCACGGGTTTAAATCCTGTGGTGCACAGAGTAATTCCATCACTGTTGGGCCCTTGAGGAAGTCCCTTAACCTCAACTGCTTTAGGGATGCTGGCTGACTGTAAGTTATGACCCCAAAACTTTCTCCCAACTGTGTCTATACTAGTGTTTCTCAACACAGTCCTCAAGGACCTCCAGACGGCCCACAGACTGTCTGGCAGAAAGCTGGGAGGGAGCAAAAATGTCTACCTTCTGGGGGTCCCCAAAGACCTGGGTGAGAGACAGTGGTCTGTAAATGTCTGCTGATGTCTCTCATGAAGTGCAAAATGAGGAATGCAGGAATTTGTATAGAGTTCAACCAAAAACCCAGTGCATGAAGGCTGTCTCACAGCAGTTCAGCTTTACACAGAGGCGTAGGTATTTGTCACCAAAGTACATTAACGATTTAACAGTTAAACAATGATACATAATTAACCAGCTGTGTCTGAGGCAATAATATGAGTGAAGCTGAATTAAACAATTCAGCACCCTTAATGAACAATCAAATTTACTAATTCCTTTGCATTTGTATGTTATTTGTTTCTCTTTCAGGATGAATAGCCAGGGTACAAAATATTAGGCTTTATACTAGTATGCTAGCAGCCATTAAATTCCTTTGTACAATAATGAGAATTTGCATTTTGATTTAAAGGCTGTTGGTTTGCATTAAGCCGTATTATTGCCTTACACATATTCAGCTTCCCTGCTTTCAAAATTTGCTTGGATATTGACTTCAGTATATTTATCAGTTTTGATTGCTTTTGCAATTGTGTGCTTCAAGGTTGTGGGTTACCATGACATTAAAATGCATCTGTCCAAATATTATAATATATAGTTCCATGATAAAACTTGTCTAAAATAATGGGAAAACAGGACATTTCATGAATTATTATGTTTAAAAAGGTGGGTATTTAGTGGTAAAAGCTCAGCTATTTAAGTCTTTAAGTATTTTGTTTGGAAGAATGATGTGGAAGTATATGTACAGTAAGTGTAGCTTAACAGAGGTACTTTAATTTCAAGCATCTAGAAATCTGCATTGTATGTTATTCGGAATTAGTTTCTTTTTGTATTTTGAATGGTTCTGACACAATTTAAACCAAAAATGGCAGCGTGTCAAACGCAAAACCCTCCATGACTCATAGAATCAGAGCATCGTGACAAAAAAAGCTATACACTCCTTCTATTTCACCAGGTTCCTGATAAGCACATGTTTACTACCAGATGGTTCAAATGCATGGACCCGTTTACTATTTAAAAACCCAACGGGCCATGGAAGGCCTAGAAGGCCATAGAATAGCTGAGTCTGAATTTTTATGTACTGTCAGGACCTAGAATATGCGCAGTTTATGTGAAGGAACCAGTTTGTAATACTGCAATCAAAGGCTGAATTAACTGCAAATTGGTATTTGGCCAGTTCTTATGATATATGTCCTGTGGTCTTTTATGACCTACCATAGTCTCTAGGATTCTGGAATGGATGCATTTTCAAGATTCCATAAAGGATCTCACAAGTTCCTCTCTCTTCCTCTCTCCCAAGCATCACCTTTTCTTCAACACCTCTCCCAATGCCTCTCTCACTCATTATAAACACATATCTTTATTTTATCTTCACTGCAAGGTCTCCACCACTTAGCTGAGTGTCTGGATCCAAAATAGTTTCATACTCATGCCTCTTATTTCAGGTCCTTGGACAAACTATATTTATAAAGCATTCCATTATGTTTTAAATCAATGACAGGGGAAATGGAATTGAAGCAAGGAAAGTGGGATGAGATATAAAGGAGAAAAGTCTCCTATTAGAAAACGTAATTGACTGTCGTCACAGTTTTCCAGTGGTAATATGGGCGGTCAGTTTGCTCCCACGGTATAAATAGACATCCAGCATACGCTCTCTAATGACTTTCCAGCAACATCTATTCATCAATGCTTGGATAGGTAGCCGTGGGATGTTATTAATGAGCTGGCATGCCATCACTCAGCATGCAACATGGCAAAGATTCAAGGACCTTTAGCCCCGAGTTGGGGGTGTCTGCGCCGACAACTGTTTCACTAATTGAAGAGGCTGAAAAAAATATAACTCAGAATTTTTGTTTGATGACATACAGCTTATCATTAGCTTAAAGGGAAAAAAAATAGCGGTGGCCATCTGTGTTTTCTATATCCCGGCTTTGTATAGTGATCCCGGCTTCCCCAAATTGAAAGTCTAGTGGTTTGCTTGTCTTTTGGAGAATATGTTTTATTTTCCTCATTTATTTCAGGTAAGCTTGCTTCGGCGAAAACCTCGACAACATGTCCGTTGATTGCCTGGTATCACATCTGAAACCCAGTTGCAGTTTTACTAATTATCAGATTTCATTGTTATACAGTAAATAGGTTTCGGTGCAATGCTGGTGTCTAAACTGCATTTAGTATTTGATCCTATGTATGCCCAGTTATGGACTGGAATGGTATCAATAATGTCCCCTGCCGGCATTTCTGCACACCTTTGGACAGGCTCCAGATTCACCATGAATGTAAAATTAAAAACAGATTCAATATTTGTAATACATGCATTATTCAATATAGTGAATCCCAGTCAGCAGCTTAGCCTGTTATACTTAAATGTATGTTGATTTTTTTTTCCCTACTTGTAATATTGCAATAACTTCTTATTAAAAGAAAAAAGTTTAGTAAATAATTTTGGTTGTTACTGTATATAAAGTTTCATAAAATACATTCGTCCATTCATCCATTTCCTGTGACTGCCTGTGTGGTACAGGGTTGCACTGCTCGTTAAATGTAGTTTTAAAATAAAAAAAATCACTAAATACGGTAATTGCCAGTCTCTTTGTGTCCATCCATCACTTTTAATAACCACTTATGGTCGCGGTGGAAGGAAAACCATCTAATGAAGCTTACCGATGTACGGTGGACCTTGAAGGGGAGGCTGGTCCGTCAAAGGCTACTTATACAGACACACATTCATTGACACAGATGTACACTTACTGGCAATTTGCACTGACTGATTCACCTGAACAGCTTGTTATTTTAGATTACAGGGTAAGCCTGCCGCCCTAGAGGCAGAGGGGGACAGCGGCACCATCTGAGTCACAGTATTATCCACTGCTTGCTATGTTTGCTAAAAATACTCTGTGGCTTGGACCTATTCCCAATTCCATAGTATTGCTGCTTATGCTATATGTGAAAGACTCATGCAAAAAAATAAAATGCAGGCAGGTTTTTAGTTTGCTTGCAGAACTGGTTCTGTCATCATAAAGTCATACCAGACAGTTCCACAGTCTCAGTTTTGCAGACTGTCCGACAACGGGCAAAAAGAGTGTGCTGTTTGAGCCCTGGGTTGAGAACAGCTATTGGCAAAATAACCCTCTGATGACTGGGGCTGTACAGTTCAGCCTTTAAGGGGGAGTGCAAACTTAATTAGGCTGTCAACAGGAAATCATTGTGGTTAATCATAAAGACTAATGGTACGGGAAGTCAGACGGTCATCAACGTGAGCTTGTTGCATTAAAAAAAAAAACTCATAGTTGAAATGACAAAGCCATTATTAAGAGCAATTTCTATTGTTCTGCAATTTTTCTAATTTAACCATGATTTGCAAAAGCATTGGAATTAAAGTACCTGGTAGGTATCAACCTATAGAATTTAATCATGTAAATCAATATTTACTTAATCTACACTTATTAATATTGAATATCTAGATTACATTGTGTTTGCGTACTGCATTTTCACTTTACTTCAAATGTATCAGTGGCCTGATAATATAACGTTAATATCGACACACATTTATGAAATACAACACAGAGATGTATTCCTTTGTTTTGTTTATGGTAGAATATCCTGAGTAGCTGACCTTTATGTAATTTGCATTATAACTGCATCATATAACTTGCTCATTCTTGGTTAAGGTATAAATTCCATTCTTTATTAATAACTAGAACGTGAGTCCATTTTATCTAATAATGTTTTGTAAACGTAAATGTTCATGCAAAATTAAGGGAAGCAAATGACTGTCAAAATAATTTTGTATCTAAACAACTTTCGTGATCTTGATATCAGTTGGATCTCGGGTAACCACCTAATCCATGTAAAGAAGACCAGCTGTTTGACATTAACCTTAGTGATACATACATGATTATAGGAGACTGACCAATCAGCACACAGCAGGAACTTAAGTGCTTAAGTGAAATCCAGGTCCTTTTGATTTAAATGGTAATTTACAAATCCTGTCCCAGCCCAAGGGGTCCTTCCCAGCATGGATTAAGCGGTGACCCTAGTTGGAGAGGGGTTCTGGTTTAGTTGACCTCCTTGCCATGATATGGGCAACTACCTTACAGATTAACTGATTTTTCTCGAAACGCAACGCTGCATGACAAAAACACTTTGCTGGCCCTACTGGTACCAATTAATCTCCTGACCCTCAGATTACCCTTCGGTTACCATGGTGCCCCCAGACCAGACCTATACTGGAAATGAGCCATTTATGAGTCAGCCACACAGAGGACAGTCCATCACTGAGCTCTGGCCGAAGCTGTTGCAAGTGTTTATCAGCCAACAGCTCGTGTTACACAACGCTACAGTACGCCGATGAAAACAAGAGCGATGAACAATGTGTTTCATTCAGGGAAGTAATTTAAAAGTAAACATCTCATTATCAGCAAAGGTACGCATTTTACATATGAGACGATATGCGTGGCAATTTCTTATTGTAACAGCGCATATGCGTACTTATTTTATGTTGCATTTGTGCTGTTACGACAAGAAATGGTTGTGCGTTTTAAGCTTTATACAGCGAATGCGTATACTCACATGCCAGTCACGTGCATCTCTGGCTATAATGAGTCAATAATAAACAGTATCCTCAGCATTATCCATCGAAGGGTGTACCCCTGCACCTCTGGGACTGCTGTGACCCTGACCAGGACAACCAGTAAGAAGCTGGATGGTTGGGATGTTAGTAAGTTGGTCTTACTGTCTGACCCAGTAGTTTGCTGTGAGAGAACAGTTTTGTCCCAGTTGTTCTTTGTGGCATTTCCCCATACTGCGATAAAATCTATTCATTACAAACTCAATTTTACCTCCGGATGAGATTGTTTCTTGGTAAATAAAATGACTCCATCGCAAAAGCCCTAACAGCTGATATAGGATATTTTTCCAGTGTTCCTCAACTTGTAGGTTTTTTGACATTTTTTTTTCTGTGAAACTTGCAGTGCTTCCCATGTGCCAGTTGTACAGCTGCACCATGTACCGTAATGTGTGAGTACGTCTGGGTGGCGAAAGTTATCTGTGGTTTTGGCTTCTCACTAAGCCAGACAGCTGGGTGGCCGTGCCTGGAGCTAAGAGACATGGAACAACACACCAGCTGGGTGAGACAATGCAGGGAGAGCCCAGTACAGCACCCTGTACTACTGAAGCCTGACTAAACTGCAGATATCACAATATCCGTGCTGTTCTGCTTGTTGGCTCTTCAAGTGGTTTACATTTTAATGATACTTTGATTTAGACCAGTTCATGTAGAGTGTCAGAATTTTTTTTTTACAAATTTGTACCTTTGCCTAGAAAATTGCCTAGAAATTCTGGACCCCACCTACCCAATTTTTTGTATCATTTTACATATTTAAGGGCCCCTATGAAATCCTGGACCTCCTTAATCTGCCAGCATACCTATGCCCCTCTGACTCTGACTGGTGAGGCTATGCTGATGGAAAACGCTGTGAGCTTTTATAAAACCGTTTTCACCATTGAGTTGTGCACTTTTTAATATGATTTTTAAATTGGTTTCAAGTATGATATTAATAGCTACCTGGTGCTGTGAATCACAGTCACAGTTCCATAATACTTGAATAAAAAAATGATTTAATCACACCTGGTTTAACTGCAGGACAGAAAATCGTGTGAATGTGTACAGCCAGAGTATCAGCTGATTGTAAAACAATGGTAATTTCTATTATATTATTGTATGTTCGCTCCACCAAATATTCTGGGGTTTGAGTCCCTCAGAGGACACTGGATTGGGGTCCCAGTGTGGCAGGGGTTCGTGTCCCCTTGCATGAGGAGCAGAGAGGGAGGCCCAAAGTGGGTGTTTAAAGTCACATGTTATTGCTGCTATTATTATTTGCTTGTTTGTTTATTGAAACCGATTCTTTTACCGATTCTTTTTGAAAAAGAAATTGTGGTTATTGTTATGCTGTTTTTTTTTTTATTCCTTTCTTTGAAATGTCTAAACCCTGTTCTTAAAAGAGTGCTATATAAATAAAGATTGATTGATTGACGTAAGATGCAGTGCTAGATGGAAGGAGGGAGGAGAGTCTAATTCTGCACCTGAGGATGTAGTGATTCAGGCACCTGACTAACAGCCCAGCATGCTGTGTCGTTTTTCCAGTACGCATTTGATGACCATTGATGCAGTCCCGAGCAGCAGTCACACGCTCGTGTGACGTCACAGCGACGGTGCTATATTGTTCTGGCGTGCAGAAGATGTCCCACCCGTGCCAGGCTGGGAATGTGAACAACGCGCGACCTCCGCTCACCCCTGCCATGAATTGGCTTAGTCCGTGAGGTAGCCTGGGTATTGGTCTACCACCATGCCATTCTGCACTAAGCCCGATTGGGCACGCTAAACTGAATAGCAGTTAGAGACAAGCCAGCTCCTCCTAGGACCATTAGTGATGGCCGTGAAATGGTTTTAGCAGATGATTTGACATCAAGTCCATTTGACCGCTTACTCAAAACTAGGGCTTGCGGCAGTGATAGAACCAAAGAAAATGGCGCAGCCTTGAATGGATGAGTTAGAACTTCTTCACCATTCAACTTTTACATCTGCTGTGCATCCTGTTCTGCGATACCAACTTTGGTCTGGGTTTAGGAAGTATAATAAGGTAGATGGGAGCAGTTGAGACAATAAAGGACAGAGAAGTTTGGTCGCAGGAGGACGGAGCAGTAAGATCAAGCGAGCTCACGAGCTCATTAGGATAAGTAGCCAAGGGGGATGTCATCGATTGTGATTTTGGGGCTTGCGAATGCGTTAAAGTCTGTATTTATTTAATTATAGACACAAGTACACTAGCTATGCTTCGCTGAGTACCTATTACAATCACCTGTTACCTATAACAGAGTGCTTTGTACTTCTCATTTATAATTTATGGACCTATTTGTCGGGATTTATGCTTCATGTTTAGCTCATGCCTTTGAGTGCTACATGCAGTCGAACTATTTCTCAGAATACAGCCATTTATTTATATTCTCTGAAGTGACACCCCTGGTTGGTAGTGTCCTTTCTGTATTCGGGGTGGGGGGCTTGTTTCATCCGTGAAGCGCATAGTTCCCCTCGTTGTGTCTCATCACATCATAGATGCTGACATCATTGTCTTCACGCAAAGCTGATTAAGTGAAATGATAAGCTACAGACTTGGATGCAGAGGAGACATTTTTCCTTGTATTACACATAAACATCTTAAAATTAAACTAATTGATTCCAGACAGCAATAATGACCATGTACATTAGGTTCTAATGTGTGGTCTATGTTTTCCCCACTGTAACTGATACAGTAGCTAAGCTCAGGTTTACAGAAAAACCTCCTTCCTGGAACCCTGGTTTGCATGGGGGGGGGGGGGGCACCGCCCTCCCCATGCTTCTGTCATCACCATTATCTCCTGCTATCACTCCCCTGGTGGCCAAGCATTAGATGAATGTACCTACACCCAGACGGTCCCAGAGTCGTGCAGTTCACCTTCATCTCCTCGGCTCCTTTCTGTCTGGGTGAATCTAGCGCTTTTACCAGCTGCATCCATGCAGGAGCGATTCCCCCCAGACATTCACGGGCCGTGAGAAATTCTGCATGTGCGTCAGCTCCCTGTGGACTGGACGCCGGCTGCGTATCGCCTTATAAAGCAGGAGGGGAATGCTGAGCTATTCTTGCAAGCCCTCACAGACATTCGTTATATTTGCCGTCATAATCCTGTACGGTTTTAGCGTAAACTTAATCCTGCTGGCAGTTTTCTTCCCCCCCCCCCCCCATTCATTCATGCATTCATTTATTAATTTTCGTTTTTGCTTATCTGTTAAAAGGCTGCAGTTTTCATAAGCAGCCATTGGATCGAAAGCCTATCAATACCGTTATAGCCACATTTTATTCTGAGCCAAGGCTAAGTGTCGTCTAAAGGAAATTTATGCATTTTCTAGGCTGGCCAAAAGTGTCTCTAGGGTGATGTATTGATTCCTGCCAGTGTATTTTATCCTGGGGGGGCGGGGGGGGGTGGGGAGATGCTGGGGACTTCCTGCTCTCTCTATGTTGCTCATCATGGCTGCCTGCCAGGGAGGTGGGCGTGGGGGTTGCTGGGATGCCACCCGGACAGCATGGCGCTAACAGGAGGAGACGTGCCCGTTGCCGCAGATTCGGCACTTTTTCCCTGGCATGCGAGGCGGCAGCCCACAGAGAGCTGTCGGCATATACGCCGCCCCTGTATGACACCTCACTCCCATCCCAGGTCGTCTCCCCACCGAACATGGTGCAAAGATGGCAGCCGATGCCTCCTCTTCCTTATTGTGAAGACCGTTTGGAGATGGTTGTAAACACCTTGATTGCTCCACAGCCTCTGGGTAGCCAAATCTAAGTGTTATCTTCCTGATTTCCTGTCTTCAGTAGTGGGCAATGGTGCTGACACCTCCTGCTGTATTTTATCATATTAACACCAGCATCTGACACAAGCCCGTATCCAAGAAGACTAAAATAATGTTGGTGTTGCCTCCTGTCGTACATCTTTTTATTATCTACATTGTTCCGTGATTGCAGGTAAAACAGCACAGTCCTTCATCAATATCAAAATAACAGTTTAACATTTATAGTAAATATTAATATATTTACGATACAAATAACATTCCTGAATGCCTGAACCACAAAAATGTTGAATCTGCAATTATTATTTCCCACAGTTATTATAAAATAGAGCTATAACAAATTAATAGATCGTTCTAAACTGAAGTATTTAACTATATCAGAAATAGCTGAACTGCTTATGGGAAAACTATACAATGACTGTGACCATCTGCCCCTTTTTTATTTTTATATAATAAGAATTAAGTTCAAGTTTCCTCTAAGAATCCCTGATAAAGACTTAATCACATTTAATTATAAGATTAGGATAATATACTGAAGTCCCATATGAAATGAGGTTTCACAATATTATGGGGAACGTGATTATGAACCGCTTAATAAGATTTAATTAATTTGCACAATTGAATTCCTAGAGAAGAAGTGTCCAGTGCAGATTTAAGCGTTCAGGTAGAAGCTATGGAGGGACACAGATTTTGTGGGGGCGCACAGTACTGGAATGGAATTCTGGTCCAGGATGGCTTGGCAGTTTGTCAAGTGACATCCCAGAAGGACATTCTGAAAAGAAGCTGTTCCAGATTGTCAAAGATTATTTTTTCCCAAGCTTGAAATGTGAGGTTTTATGTGAAAGGGGGCATCTAACATGGACACAGATATAGATACGCAGAAAGGCACAGCTAGATAGAAATGTTACCCATGCAGAGAAGGCAAGCCTTGCATTTCTTATGATCAAGTGGAGCAAGTGTTTTGGGTCTGGAACTTAAGCAGTGCAGTGTAAGTGTTATGTGACTCTCTGCCTCCTCTGTAATATTTAATTCTGACAAAGTGCTTGGCTTATCAGGATTGCGTGGTCTCTTTGCATGCTAAGAACATGTGTAAGTTATGATAAAACCCACTAGTTTCTTATACTGGGTTAAGAAACTGATTCTTGACTTGAAGGAATGGGTCTCTAAAATTATTAAATAAAAATAAGACAATTGTTTTTTTTGGGGGGAAAATGTTTCTGCATTAAAACAAAATAATAGTATTGGCACAATTAGTAGTTGGAAGTCCGTCCATCCATCCATCCATCCATCCATCCATTTCCTGTAACCGCTTGTCCTATTCAGAGCCACAGGGGGTCCGGAGCCTATCCTAGAGGCTGCGGGCACAAGGCAGGGAACAACCCAGGATGGGGCGCCAACCCATCACAGGGCACAAGGCAGGGAACAACCCAGGATGGGGCGCCAACCCATCACAGGGCACAAGGCAGGGAACAACCCAGGATGGGGCGCCAACCCATCACAGGGCACAAGGCAGGGAACAACCCAGGATGGGGCGCCAACCCATCACAGGGCACAAGGCAGGGAACAACCCAGGATGGGGCACCAACCCATCACAGGGCACACACACACACCAGTCACTCACACAGGATTCACACACACAGGATTCACACACACACCAGTCACTCACACACCAGTCACTCGCACAGGATTCACACACACAGGATTCACACACACACCAGTCACTCACACACCAGTCAGTCACACAGGATTCACACACACACCAGTCACTCACACACCAGTCACTCGCACAGGATTCACACACACAGGATTCACACACACACCAGTCACTCACACACCAGTCACTCGCACAGGATTCACACACACAGGATTCACACACACACCAGTCACTCACACACCAGTCACTCGCACAGGATTCACACACACACCAGTCACTCACACACCAGTCAGTCACACAGGATTCACACACACACCAGTCACTCGCACAGGATTCACACACACAGGATTCACACACACACCAGTCACTCACACACCAGTCAGTCACACAGGATTCACACACACAGGATTCACACACACACCAGTCACTCACACACCAGTCACTCGCACAGGATTCACACACACAGGATTCACACACACACCAGTCACTCACACAGGATTCACTCACACACCAGTCACTCACACAGGATTCACTCACACACCAGTCACTCACACAGGATTCACGCACACACCAGTCACTCACACACCAGTCACTCACACAGGATTCACACACACACCAGTCACTCACACACCAGTCACTCACACAGGATTCATACACACACCAGTCACTCACACACCAGTCACTCACACAGGATTCACACACACACACCAGTCACTCACACACCAGTCACTCACACAGGAATCACACTCACAGGAATCACACTCACAGGATTCACACACACCTGCACGCCTACCTTCAATTTTGTAACTAAGTGAAAGTCATTTTATTAAAATCTATAGCTCCTCGTTTATACATTGTAAAATTTCTCAAATAAGCCTAGAATTTTGTTTACATTTTGAACATATGTTCATCCTACCTAGAAGATCTGGTTCATAACTGTGATACTGAGAAACAGCTAAGGAATAAGGACCGCCTTGTACTGCTGTGAAATATGCTTTCTGTCACAAATCTGTAAGGCTACAGAAACACATGACTAACAGTTCATCATCCTAAAAGTGTTACTGAAGTCCAGCAGATGTCATGTTTTTTTTGCCTTTTTTACTGAGACCATTTTATGACAAATCAAACCTATAAAATACTTTATATCCATGTCCAGCATATATTTTGTATGGGGCAGGGGAGTTGTACTGTATGAGAGATGGGAGAGAATTATTGATGAGTGTCGTTAGGTATTCATCCCCTGTACGTATGTCAGGATTGTTGGAATCTAAACAGCGTGTGATTGGCCAAAAAGGTGTCATGTTAGCCTCTGTCCGACATTTTAAGTTTATGGGTCCATTTCATATTTGGGTAGTTACTGTGCAGTTCTCTCACTTTTCTTTTTCCTTTTCACTCTCTTTCCTTCTTCCAGTGTGATAGATTGTCCTTTGAAACCCTTCATGAAGTCACCATGGTAACGTCCGGCCATGCAAGGAATATTTATGAGTGAATCCCCATGCAGGGCATCCCCCTTCTCTTTTCTCTTTTTTATATCCATCTTTCCCGGTCTTTCCTGCTCTTGTACTATCTCTCTCTGCCTGTGTTTTTCCAAATATCGCTCTTCCTAACGATATCCCAGATCTTTTTACTTGGGCTTGCCAAATCTTTTTCTAAACTCCTAAGTCTTTTTCTTGACAATATTTTCAGATATTTCAGAGCTCTAGCAAAACAAGCCGCTCTCTACACGTTCTGGCAAAGCACATGCTTTGTCAAATACAGTTAATCTTACACTAACACACTGAGTAAAAGGCAACCATATCTAGCACAGCTTCCACCCCCACGTCCTGTCCTCTCAACTGTTTGTTATTCAAGTCATTACAAGCCTTGGAGGTGCAGCCCAGTAGAGCAGAATGGGAAAAAGGGCCCAATGTGCAATGCATCATGGGACATTAAATTAGCAAACAAACCAGTAGGGTAATCAGATGACAGGTTGACGTATGGCACAAGCTTGGAAGGCTATTCCGTTTTGCAAGGTTGACTTGGCAGTGCATAATTTTCAGAATGGAAAGGCACTTACACAAGACAAAAATATGTATTTAGTTTATGTATTGCTGTTCATGCTGACACACTTAATCAATCCAAAGGGTGTATTATGGATTTTCACATTATATTATCATTGTTGATTGTAAGTATTGTTGAATAATGTTTTTTTTTTACTGTGCCTACAGTGACAAAAAAAATGTTTTTATTTTGTTGATGAAACCACTTAAATAAGTGACAGAACAGAACAATTTGTGACTAATGCATTATGCTGGCCTGCAATGAAATACCCAATCGTACTGGTACAAGGTGCACAAGCAGAACATACACATATAAATATATACACAAATGTCAGCCTGTAATATATGCAAAATATGGGAGAGTTATGGCTCTTCCCTCTTCCTCACAGGTGACCGGTACCACGCCTCCCAGTTCTACTCCTCTCTTTTCCCTGCTCCTGCACCATGTTTGCCGTTCCAAGGAGAACCATGGGGTCCCACCTCAGACTGTTTCTCCCGGGCGTCCTGCTCCTTCTCTTTCTGCTGCCTCAGCCGTGCTCCCCCGAGTCTCAGCCAATAGAGGTGGAGCCCGTTTCGCCGTCCGTCACCACGGAGCTCTATGGCAACGACAGCGACGAAGCCAAACGCCCCTGTAGCGACTTGACCGTCTGTAGTCCGGGCATTCTGTTGCCTGTGTGGCTACCACTTCAGCCCGGCTTGGGGGATCAGGTGGCTCGAGCCATCGTCTACTTCGTCTCCCTCATGTACATGTTCCTGGGTGTATCCATCATCGCTGACCGCTTCATGGCCTCCATCGAGGTCATCACGTCTCAGGTACCGTAGACTGCCCGTCCTTTTGCTGGCGCAGATGTTCCCAAAACTCCCTTGTTTCTTGGCTCCTGTTATCTGCCCACCATCACAGGCCAGTATCTAGACATATATTAAGACGGAGTGAAAATAAGGACAGTGTATCACTTCATCAGGCTGAATTTCACGTCCTAGGAAGAACATGTTCTGAGAGTGTTTGTATCTAATGTCTTATCTCATCCTGCTTATTGTACTCATGAAGCATGGACGATATGATCTGCATGATAATGACAACAAATTTCGTATTTAAAATTGAATTTTATACTATTATTTCAATTACCTGCTTAGCTAAGTGTGCTAAAGACATGAGAACGAATAAGCTAAATAACTAAACCATGCTCTCAGTTTTATAATTGTTTTTATAAGTGCCTTGTTTTTACATTAGATCTATTTGTTTGCTGCTGAGCACGATACATTCTCCCTCTGTTTGTTTATATGAAGTGCTTGAATTGCTAATTATTGTATTTATTATTATCTTACTCATTGAGAAGTGAGAAGTGACTGGTGAGCTCTCAGCAATGAGCTGTAATTACAATGGAGCAATCATAAGTAGCATATAAGTATACTTTAAACATTATATGATTACACAATTAGTTTTTTTTTATTGGCGTATAACGTTTGTTATTAATGTATAACAAAGCTGTTAAGGTATGTTAGGATGTTAAAGTATACTTAAATGCTTAACTTATGGATGTTCTATGAATGCATTATGAAGGTGCACTAAATGTTTTATGAATGCATTATAAAGGCATTATAAATGTGCAGTTAGTGTAACGCATTACCCAACAGTTACGCATGAAATTTCAAAGCTGTGCATGTGCTTCCTGACATTCATGGCCCTCGCTTCAGGAGAAGGAGGTCACAATCACTATGCCCAACGGGGAGACGTCTGTGGCCACCGTGCGCATCTGGAATGAGACAGTGTCCAACCTGACGCTGATGGCTTTGGGCTCCTCAGCCCCTGAGATTCTGCTCTCTGTCATTGAGGTATGTGCTGTGAGAGGAGTCTGGCCCAATTTCAGTACTACAGATTTAGGCTATTCTAAGTGTTATGGGGGGAGGGCATGTTAGAAGCGGGGGTGGGGGGGGTGGGGGAAGGGGGTCAGGAAAGAGGACAAGTTAAAGGATGGGGGGGGGCAGGACAGGGGACAAGTTAAAAGCAATGGGTGGTGCCTGGGGGGGAAACTGGGGACAACACAACAGCCGCAGTGTCCTCATTACGTGGGACCAATATGGCAATATCCACACCCCTTCTATCAGCAGATGGACCCTTCAGCTCAGTTCTGCTGCATCTGCCTGATATTGAACAGGCCCTTCCTTTCACATGACATATGGGCATAATTCTCAGACTATATAAGATTTCCAGTGTTTTTTCAAGGAAGAAATGTTGAGAAAGATAAATGAAATAATTGAGGTTCAACAGAACTTAATCTTTCTTATCTCTCCTCCAGGTCCGTGGGTGTAAATCCAAACCCATTCGTGCTTATTTGTTCTCTTCTAGTTTTTTATAAGGGTTTTAAAGGTCCAATGATATGCCATACTGGGGATTTAATAGCACTTTATCGCCCATATTAGGTGAATGTATGAGTGTCTTTTAATGGATTAATACTCTATGCAGAGTTAGCCTGGAGTCTGGATTACTTGTCACCCCAACTGCTTTTCAGCAAGTGTTTACTGAAAATGGGTGCATGAGTTAATTAATATATGATTCACCACTGGGACTGATAAATGCAGAATGATATTTTATGTTTCTGGTAATGGCCATTCAGTGCTTCCCACATGTCTGGTGGTAGGTGTGCGGGCACAAATTTGAGGCGGGTGAGCTGGGCCCAGGGACCATCGTGGGAAGTGCCGCCTTCAACATGTTTGTCATCATCGGCTTGTGTGTGTGGGTCATCCCCGCCGGGGAATCCCGCAAGATCAAGCACTTGAGGGTTTTTTTCATCACTGCCTTTTGGAGCATCTTCGCTTACATATGGCTGTACCTTATCTTGGCCGTCATGTCGCCAGGCATCGTGGAGGTTAGTCTATATATATCTAACTAAGAAACAAATAACTTAAATGTATGATGTGTGCATATTTCTATGCACAGGTGCAGGTAATTTCTCCTAATGGCTATAACGTACGTTAATTGTCAGCCAGGGAATCTATGTGTTCCATTGGTCCTGGAGAAATTTCATATCCTACGAAGAACATGTTCTGAGAATGTTTGTGTCTAATGTCTTATCTCATCCTGGTTATTGTACTCATGAAGCATGGGTGATTTGATCTGCATGATAATGACAACATATTTTGTATTTGAAATTTAATTTTATACTCATTTCAATTACCTGCTTAGCTAAGTGTGCTAAAGACATGAGAACTAATAAGCTAAATAACTAAACCATGCTCTCAGTTTTATCATTGTCTTCATAAGTGCCTTGTTTTTACATTAAATCTATTTCTTTGCTACTGAGAGCAATATATTCTCACTGTATTTGTTTATACAAAGTGTCTGAATTCATTGTAGGCTTATGACTATATGTCAGGGTTCCCCAATTCCTGTCCTGGAGGGCTAGTTTGCAGACCTTTGCAGATTTCCCTGCTGAGATACACCTACAGATCTTGCTAATTAGCTGAGTTAGATGAGTTTGAGCAGGGAAATCTGTGAATTCTGGTCCTCCAGGATGGGAATTGGGCATCCCTACTCTATATAGTCAGTGTGCCTTTCTTCTGCGGTGGAGAAGCACTTAGACCTCTCTGTTTGTGACTGTCTGTATCTGTCTGTTGCTGGACACCTGATCCATCTACCTGAATGTTACATACAGCCCCGGTTGCGAAGCTGCTGTGCTGTAGTGCTGCACTAAGGGGTGTGGGAACAAAACAATGACCTCTATGTTCTCAGGTGTGGGAGGCACTGGTCACGCTGCTCTTCTTCCCAGTATGTGTCATCCTGGCCTGGATTGCTGACCGACGACTGCTCTTCTACAAGTACATGCACAAGCGCTACCGGGCCGATAAGCGCCGGGGCATTGTGGTGGAGACGGAGGGCGAGATGACACCCAAAGGTGATGAGATGATGATGGATGGCAAGTTCCCTGCCCGGGCAGGCATATTACCCACCGAGAACTGCCAGGATGGGAACAGTGTAGTGGGAGCCGGCCTTCCCAATTCCAACAGCACCACTGTCGCTATGGATAACAGCAAGGATCTGGACGAAAGTCGCAAGGAGGTTAGTAGCCTGGGGGCAGAGGACAGGACAGGGAGGAAAGCAGGAGATAGAGAAGGAGGAGAGTGAGAGTTTGGGCCGGAAGGTTTACTGAGAAGATGGGGGAGGTTGCAGCAACTGAGCTTGAAAATCAGAAATGGGAGATGAATGGAAAACCGGCCCCCAGTGTCGGTACCAGAACATATCTGACAGCAGGGTGTAGTTAGAGATAAATGGATAGGGGGGAGAGTCTTTACTGGGGGGGGAGGGGGGTAAAAAAGCCCCCCAAAAATAGGGCTAACCATGCCCCTGTCAGACGGTCAGGCCCAAGATTTTCACGGCAGGGAGGGTGGGGGTGGGGGTGATGAACCATTGGGTGCACAGTTGCTCTGTAGCCAAGCCTCTGGTGGGGGAGGACTAGGCTAGCAGGGTATTCTTTTTTAGCATTTTTGGTCATTATTTGTGGGTGGGGGGTGGGGCACTGGTGGCCTTTTGGAGGGACAAGGCCCCCACGGTACCCATTCGTGGCGCAGATACTGCTGGGCCCCAGTATTGTCAGTTCAATTCAATTCAGTTCAATTCAATTAATATGGTGCATTTTCACAACATAACATTGTCTCAAAGCGCTATTGTCTTGCTTGTTGTTCAGCATGTGCTCATATGTGCGCAGACAAGATGTCGCTCCGCACTCAGTCTGACCCCATCTGTACAGGTGATCCGTATCCTTAAGGAGCTGAAGCAGAAGTACCCAGACAAGGAGCTGGAGCAGCTGGTGGAGCTGGCCAACTACTACGCCCTGATGCACCAGCAGAAGAGCCGCGCCTTCTACCGCATCCAGGCCACTAGGATGATGATTGGGGCGGGGAACGTGCTGAAGAAACACGCGGCCGACAACGCCCGGCGGGCGGCGGCTACGGAGGATCCCGCCGAGAAGGACGACCTGGAGACGTGCAGCCACATCACCTTTGAGAGCCCCCAGTGGCAGTGCATGGAGAACTGCGGCACGGTTGCCCTTGCTGTCGTCTGCCAAGGCGGCACTGGTGAGAGCACCTTCTATGTGGACTACCGCACGGAGGATGGCTCCGCCAATGCCGGCTCGGATTATGAATACAGCGAGGGCACCCTAGTCTTTAAGCCTGGGGAGACCAGAAAGGAGATCAAGGTGAGTGAAGAACACAGTGGGGAGAAAAGTATTGTTCAAGATAACCGCCTCTATGTTCATTTATATTTTCAGAGGTGGAGAGTTCAGGTCCAGAAAGTAAAAATCCCGACCAAGATTTTGTTTCAACCAGGCAGTTGAACATAAAGAGTTCAACTATTTGGGGGATCTGGATTTAATTAGCGAATGGGCTGATACATGGCAGATGAAATTTAACACAGATAAATGCAAGGTAATCCATGCAGGGAGCAGAAATATAAAGTACAGATATTTTATGGGTTCCACTGAAATAAAGGTAGCTGATTACGAGAAAGATCTCGGTATGTATGTTGATGCTTCCATGTCCCCCTCTCGCCAGTGTGGGGAAGCAATAAAAAAGGCGAACAGAATGTTGGGTTATATCTCTAGATGTGTGGAGTTTAAGTCAAGGGAGGTGATGTTACACTTATATAATTCCTTGGTAAGACCCCACCTAGAATACTGTGTGCAGGTTTGGTCACCATACCTCAAGAAGGACATTGCTGCCTTGGAAAAGGTGCAACGAAGAGCTACGAGAATGATTCCTGGTCTTAGAGGAATGTCTTATGAGGAGAGGTTAGCGGAACTGAATCTGTTTAGCCTTGAGCAAAGGAGACTAAGGGGGGATATGATTCAGGTCTATAAGATTCTAACGGGTCTGGATGCTGTTCAGCCAAATGACTATTTCAATATTAGTCTAAATACTAGAACTCGTGGCCATAAGTGGAAATTAGCGGGAGAACATTTTAAAACAAATTTGAGGAAGCACTTCTTTACACAGCGTGTAGTTAGAGTATGGAATAGTCTTCCTGCTAGTGTAGTGGAAGCTAAAACCCTGGGTTCCTTTAAATCAGAGCTAGATAAGATTTTAACAACTCTGAGCTATTAGTTAAGTTCTCCCCAAACGAGCTTGATGGGCCGAATGGCCTCCTCTCGTTTGTAAATTTCTTATGTTCTTATGTTCTTATGTTCTTATGTCACAGTAACAGTGTATTCAGCTGGTCGGCTGAAACTAAATCTGGTCTGGATTTGTACTTTCTGTACCTGAACTTCCCACCTCTGTATATTTCTTATACTAGCAGTAAAAATGTGTAGAATACTAATAGAATAAAGTTTGTTAAGCCTCTTGTTTGTAGGAGGCCAGGTAATAAAGAGTTTAACTTGATTCATTTTCAAAAGATGCCCTGACTGTAGGCGTGTAGTTAAATGAAACTATTTAAGATAAAAATACAGTGTCCCTGACTTCTGCCTTGGCTGTATATCAATAGGACGCTTTTACCCCCATTAAAGTCCACAGTAATCAAACTGTATACAGTAGAATCTATTTTCAGTTTGTACTGTATTGCTGCTTCTCATTGCATTAGAAACATCTTGCGTGTCACAGGTAGGCATCATCGACGATGACATCTTTGAGGAGGACGAGCACTTCTTTGTGAGATTATTGAACTTGCGTGTGGGCGACGCAGAGGGCATGTTCGAGAGCGAGGGTGTGGGCATGGCGCCCAAGGGCCGGCTGGTGGAGCCGTTGGTGGCCACTGTCACCATCCTGGATGACGACCATGCTGGCATCTTCACCTTCGGTGAGCGTCTGGTGCGTGTGAGCGAGAGCGTGGGCACCATGGAGGTGACGGTGGTCCGTAACTCAGGTGCCCGTGGCACCGTCATCATCCCATACCATACGGAGCCGGGAAGTGCCCACGGTGGTGGCGTGGACTACGAGGATGCACAGGGGGAACTGGAGTTCACCAACGACCAGACCACGTGAGTCTCCTGCACCGGCCTGGAACACACAACAGCTCACAGTGGGATCACAGATGGGGGCGAGATTGGCTTTTCCTAGATTGCCTGGAAAGTGAGGTGTATGCTGTGGACACAATGAGCAGGATAGTGATTCGGGTTTTAATGAATTAATATAAGCACTCTATTTCTCTTTGCAAGTGGTGGATAAGTTAAGCAATTACATCAGAAAAATAATCAGCAAAAGGTAACTCTTTCCATTAACTGCACATTCATAATGCCTTTATGAAGCATCCGTGGAACATTCAGTGAACCGGCCTTCATAATGTAATCATTATGCATTCATAGAACATTCATAAGCAGCATATAAGCATACCGTAACATCCTAACATACCTTAAGAACTTTAATGTTTAACAAAAATTATATGATAAATAACAAACATTATAATTGTATAATCATATAATGTTTGTTATTAAAGGAGATTAAAGCTGTTAAAGTATGCGTGATGAAGGTTCACTGAATGTTCTGTGTAGTACCAGATGAAATTGTTTGTTGTATTATAATTTGGTTATTCAGACAGCTGGCCAGGGGCCTTAGAGTACAATGTAAGCCTCGCTAGTGATGCTGTCCATGTAGATTATGTCAAATTACAAGATAATCATGCTGAAATAACAGAAATTACAGAAATGTGAGGATGTTCTGTGAAGTCTAGTAGCTGTCAAACTGAGTCATTGCTGGCAGTGAGAATAAGAAGGTATAAAGAGAGAAATGTGAGACAGGCCATGTGTGCTGAGTCTCCACTGGGCATTTCAGTCCCCGGGGGCTCCGATGTTTGTTGCTCTGCCTTCCACTTTGCCTCTTTAGGGATATTAAGCAAAATATCCATTATTTATCAAGGCCAAATTTTTTATTGGAATCACTGCCAGTAATGGAGGCCAGGAAGAGAATCGCAAGCTGAGTCACGTTGAACCGAATTATCCGTAAGCATGTCCGTGCATGTTCACGAGTGGCTCGCTGCACACTTCCTCTGCCTGGCTGGTGTGCACGGGCGTCTTAGCCATAATGTAATTCTGTGACCTCAGGAACCAAATTAAGCCTAACGGCGGTGGCTGCTTTTTGACGTAATTGATTATTTATTACGTGAAAGAAGCAATCGTGCCGCAGATTTCACAGGCGTCAGGTACATAACGTGCCTGAAAAGCTTCCATAATGTACCTGCCTCATTGTGAGATTGTTACATCTTACCTATGGTAACAAAACAGAGCTCATGTCTCCTAAGCCAGTGTTTCTCAAATCGGTCCTGAGGGACTCTCTGGCCGTCCACGTCTGTGCTCCCCCCGGATCCCCGAGAACTGGTTAGAGAAACACTGTCCTAAGCAGTGAAGGTGGGTTTTTAAGACTTTCTGTTTATGAGACTGGCAGACAGCCAAAGTGCAGCTGACTGTTGACATCCCTATCCTGGGAGTCTTTCTGTGAACCACAGGAAGCTAATCGTACACACAGGCAAATCCACGCACCACTCCTCTGTGTCCCGATGGCTCGTGTAGAGTCTCTGTGTTGGGAGTCACTCTACATCGCCCGAAAATATCCTTCATAGCGGCAGGACGCGTGAAGTGAGTGACGTGTCATTAATCACTGAGGTTGTCAAGCAGCTGATGGTGCAGTCGTGAGCGAAGCACTCGTTCAGGAATCACCAAGTGAAGAAGATCATTCTGTCTTTTCACACTTAATTATTGTTCATTGTTTGGAACATACAAAACATCCCCTTGATAATTGGTGCACTTGGGCTGCGCTTGACAGTCTCCATTTTAGATACTTGATCCGCTGCATCATTTCTTCATTTCACTGTGTCAGTGTGGGGCTCTGTGGTTAGTACTGTAGTCCCAACAGTGTTTCCCAACCCAGTCCTCGGGGACCTTCAGACAGTCCGCATCTTTGCTCCCTCCAGGCACACAATGGCACCTGTATCAGGTATTCATTGTGTTTGATTGTCTAATAGCTGGGAGAGAGCAAAAACGTGGACTGTCTTGGGTCCCTGAGGACTGGGTTGGGAAGCATTGCTGTTGTCTCACACCTCCAGGGCTGTGGGATCAGTTGCCACCCCCAGCACCTGTGTGTGCTCGCCTGTCAGTTTTCTCCAGTGCCTCCCACAGTCTGCAAAGATGCAGTTGTCTCTAAATTACCCATGGGCAATCATGGGTGACTGACCTTTCCTAACAATGCATGATCTGCTTGGTCACGTTCCCTTTTTCTGGCAGCTCACTATGTATACTAGTCTTCTGGTTTAAGCAGATCTTTACCCTCAGTAGCCTCGACTATGCTTAATGGTTTTTAGAGTATTCTAAACAATCTGCACTCCTGATAATCATTTGTTGAGGATTATTCTTGCCACTTGTGCGCCAGTCATTCTTGTATTTATCACTGAAGTAGTTAAGTAGTTATTGATTCATTTTAGTGAATATGTTTTTTGTTTTGTTTGTGTAATGAAAAAGAATATGCAGCAGGCACATACATAAGTTCAACTTTAATGTTTTCTATATTTTTAATTCTAAATTAGTCTTACATTAAAATACCAAGCAATAATCAATAAAAATCAATTAAAACACAGATTTTCCTTTATTTTCACCATTTTCATAGCAACCGAAACAGACAACTGGAAAAAGCCTTGATTTGAGCCATGTGACTAATTCAGCACAATAATGGATAATTGAGCATTTTGCCAGTGTACACAGTGGTCTACCAGGACCAGGATCAGGAAGTGCTTTAATGCTTGCTTTTTGTGTTTTCTATAATTAATTATACATCTAGGTGCTCCTTAGGTATCTCATTATAGTATATAAGATAAGAGACACAGTAGTGCGTTGGCTTAAATTGCACATTTAGCAGCAGACACAGTAATGGTGATACCAGTACACACAACAGCAACAAATACTGTTTTGTTTAGCACTACTCTGAATCAAGCAGCTCTCACAGAACTCTTCAGTACTGCTGTGCACAACAATGCCCTGTACAATCAGTGCCCTACACAGCATTGCTGTGAAAGACGGAGAATTCCGTCAGCATACAGCATCGAAATTGTAAGTGGACTAAAAAAAGATTTGTTTGTATAAATGTTCCAGAAAAAAAATATAGCTACAGCGACCAACATTAAGATTTTTTTTTTTACAAACAATGGTAACAGGCAATGCATTTGGGAGTCTATTCACGACACACAACAGTGATTATATTTAAAGCCATTAACTCTTAATTTTTCGTGTCACAGCCGCCTTTTATAGTTGTCCTTAATATCCAGCCATCCATTTTCCTTGACTCCTCATCCAGGGCAAAGTGAGCCTGGAGACAGTTTTAGGCCACACAGAGTGCCAGGCAGGACGTTGTAAACATTTTCCAGTCTATCCCAAGGCACTCTGGGTAATTGAGAGATACCAGTTCACCTAACCAAATGTTTTCCGATAGTGGATAGAAACCTACATCAGCATGGGGTGAATATACAAGTTCCACATGCAATTATAACTTGGAAGTTAATTATTAACAATGAGAAGGTGTAGGAAATTTTCTTCATGATATGAATGTCCAGTCTATACTAATTGTGATTAATTTTCTTAATCGCAATTAATTGCATAAACCAAGTCAATCATGTTAATTTGTTGAAAATACATTGCAATTATGTTCACCTATAGGAACAAAATATATTGTTGTTCAGATACATCTTCATTGAACAATTTAGGCAGCAGGTTGCTAAGTTTAAGGGAAAGGAGGAAAAACACAGAGCAAGTTACAGTAAAAAGTAAAAAAGTCAAATAACAGGGGAAATAGAGATTACATTACACTGATAGAGACAGTCACTTTTGCATTACTTCACTACTTATACATCAAGAAGGTAAACAACAGTTACAGTCAATTTTTAAATGCAGTCAGGCAGCACTACATTCTACAAGTTTGCATTAGTAGATAAAACACATGACCAGAATAATTGTTAATGAGACTTCATAATGTACATATGGGATTTAGACCAAATTGTCTGTGCAATTTGAATTAAAGAAGTTGCAGAAGAGACAAGATCATTTCTAAGTATGTCCAGTGTGAGTTTTACATGTGCCCTATTCCCAATGCGTTGTCCAAATCAAGCTTCTGGTCATATATATATGGAAGTGACTACGGTAACTTCAAAAGCCCAAGGAACAAGACAGGGGCAGATGAACAATGTGTTACAGAAAACTGACTAAACACTGTTGTTTATGATCTAATTAATATCCTCACTATAAGCCATTCTTAAACTCTTTATAGGGGAAGCCTTCTTGTAAAGTGGTACCCATAATTTTATTTTTGTATATATTTTTACATGTATTCTTTTCTGTATTTATCCCCATGACCCTGGCTGGATAAGAGGTTGTATGATACATAATTAAAGCGTTTATGTGTCACGTGCACAGTAAACGGTCAGTTCCACTATGCGACAAAAATCTTTCTCTGTATGTCCTTCCACTTAACACAAATATCATAAAACCAGGAGTACAAATGATTGTATACTTTCATTGATTAAAAACTTATTTTTAGTTAGATCAGTTCAATCCTCTATATAGCAGGGCTGGTATGAAACTTGTCCTGGGTAGACTAATGGTGGACCATGGATGACTGATGTTGAAGTCCAGCTGACTCTGCAGATGCAGTCAGAATGGCTGTTTTTGTGTGCCGGGAGAGAATCTTTGCTTTGAAGTCTGTCTTTTCATTCAGACTCTCTGCTTCAGTAGCTGATTGTATTCAGTCAGACTTTTCTTCATCTAGCATAGTATTTTTTTTTTGCAACATCTGCTGGCTTACCTCTCGTTCATCTCTGGAGTCCCTGTCCATCTGAGCGCGTATGGCCCACCGCCCAGCTGTTAGAAGTACCCCGATGGAGAACTCCTGTACAAATTTAGCCATGGCATTGCTGAAAGAAAATGGATGTGTGGAGGTCTGCAGCCCCACAACAGAAGGCGCCCCCCAAAACAACAGAGTGGGACCGGGGGGCGGGTGCAGTGCTGGGGGTGGGGGGGGGGGGTGGTATCTCACCTGCCTGGAAAAGAGAGCAGTCTGATGTGCATGTCTGTCACTGAATTATTCATCTTTGAATACATTAAATATTGATGCAGCTTCAGTCTGTGAAGTGATTTAAGTGGAAGCTGCACGTGTTAATATTTCAGAGGCTCCAAAAGGAAGTAATTATTTCTCTCGCATTTTGTTTCTCTTGTTCATTCATCACTATTTGTAAGAATGATATCTGACCCGATGGGTGGGCTTCCGATCAGGACCATTAAATAACCTTGACAGAAATGGGTTCTCCCCAGTATATAGATGTTACAGGAACGTTATTTAAATCAGTACATACTTGCATCAGTCATGTATACAGAGGTAATATAATAATGCTGGCCCCTATATTTCCCCTCCATGTGTCTGTGTGTGATTCTTTCTTATGTGTGTGCATGCATGTGTACTTGCAGCCAAACTCTGAAGATACGGATCGTGGATGATGAGGAGTATGAGAAGCACGAGAATTTTTTCATTGTCCTGGAGGAGCCAAGGTGGCTGAAGAGAGGAATCTCAGGTCAGCACGTGACACTCCCACACATAAAGCTATCCTTACATGGCATCCTCAGGACCATGCAACTGTGGACCATATTTCAGCCTGATCTGCAGGAGTGGTGATGCTGGTGATGATTGTGTACATGGAGAGAATACACATCAACACACAGACTAATTAACTCTGCGCAAACGACTACGAGGATTTCTTTCGTAAATGGGGCCAAAACTGTTGTCCGTCATCGTTCACCAAAGACATCTTAGTTTGTCAAACAAGATTATGTATTTAATGAAGATGGCTCTGCCAGATGGAAAAAATGACTAGCTGGTGGGAGATGAATGTTTGGCTCATATGAGGAACAAACAAGCACAGCGTCTTTGGTTCTGTTAGGGAAAAGAAGTAAGTCAAAATTAAGCTAAATGGCAGCTAGAGATGGTGTAGACAAATAGCTCAGGGGACACAAGCTAAGCCTCTCTGTTTTTATTTAGGAATGTATGAAGCATTTTTCATTGCAGACATCTCCTGCTAAACACCTGTTTGCCACAGACAGATGGCATGACTGAAAAATCTCTAGTAACATCGTTTGTAATGTCCAGGATTCTCATCTTGAAATGTTTGAGGTGGATTTAATGGCTACATGATGTGCCTTGATACTGACTACTTGATAATTATACCATCAGAAATAATTTATGAAGGGTAGTTGCATCTAAGATAAACATTCTATCTATCTATCTATCTATCTATCTATCTATCTATCTATCTATCTATCTATCTATCTTGATGCCTAGCTAGCTAGACTGATTGCCTCTTGATTGTACCAATCACATTTTGTAGCTTTGGGTTAAAATAAGCCTGGAGATCTTATAATATTACTTTATAACGAATACTCATTTTCATGACACAGTGCATGTAGCTAGAACTTATGTCTTGGAGCAAGAACGCTAAAGCAGTTCTTCAGTTGTTGAGCCTTACGATAATTTACCACAAAGGTTTATGTTTCCATTACCATGTTTGGCATGTATCAGTCCATGAAGGCTTGGGCCTGCCCCACACCAGGAACCACACAGGCCTGAGTACGTCCGGAAATGCAAAGTGTTTCAGTTTTGCATGTACAGTCCGTAACATTCTAATATTCTGTAGTCGAGCTGTTGGATATTTTGATTCTGGGATTACAATATTTTTCTATTGAAGTTAGCCCCGGTAACTGGAGAGTTCCTTTTAATTGAGCTAAATGTAGCATATTATAGGTTATTATTGTTTTTATATGCCAATATCTGAATGCTACCATGGAATTAGTGCTAAAATAATGCTATTAGTGCCAACCCTGTGACTTTTGTTTACTATCTTACTATCAATGGCCCAGTCTGGGTTCCCAATTGCAATGGGAAGCCACATTAATCTGGCTTGACTGTCCTACTTTGGCCTTGCTTTCCCTCGACACGCCAGGGGACAATGCCACAAGGCTTTCCATTTAATTGCAGCTGCTTAAATCTAAACAATCAAGAGAGTGGGAAATTCACTATTGTTGATTATGAATAACCACCCTCTTTATGTACAGCTCTGGAATAATGGAGAAATGTCCACTTTTCTGTACTATGTTGGAATAATCCGAGGGGACACCCCCCCCCCCCCTTCCCAGGCTACAAATGGTACGGTCTCCATGGATGTATTTACATCTAGTTTCTCTCCTGACACTTCTGTGCTCCCTGTGTTTTTATTTGTCACCTTGAGTCAAAGACAAAAAAAATCCCCTTCCTGAATTGCGTGAAGGATTACGAACTTTATAAAGGGCCCGAAGCTTGAAGTGAGAGAGAGAATGTCCTGCATGCACATTCCACCACATTTAATTCAGTGTCTCCCTGCCATCCTGTCCTGACATCACAGCATGGCACCTTCTTGCAGTCTGTGTTGCTGACATCATGCATGAAATTTCATGTGTCAGACTGACCAGGGATGGTTCTGAAGCTGTATGTGACCTGATTTCATTATTATTATTAATAATATTATTATTATCATTAATTAACATATGCCAAAGTACTGATAAGATCTTTTTCTTATGAAAAGTTCATCTAGATACAGAGCTGTCAAACTGATCATTTGTCATGCATCAGTTAATCCATTTATCTGAATGGGAAAACTTTGGATATTGGAATAACAACACTGATTTTCTGGGCATGTGGACGCTCATCTGTCTTTTGTTTTGTTTTGTTTTTTTCTTTTTTGTGTCTTTTCTCATCACAGCTCTACTGCTAAACCAAGGTAAGGCTGAGCATGTTTACTCGAGAAGTACATTGTCCTTTATTTTCCGACACTCAGGAGTGTCTGCAATATTATGAGATCTTTGGGCACCTCGCAGGGTTTCGTGAACTGGACCTTTTTGTACGTTTATGTGTCTGTGGAGGCTCAAGGTGATTTAGGAAGGGTTCTTCATCACAGATTGATTCTTAAGAACACTGTAACAACCTCTAAACGCACACAGAATAAGACAAAATGGCCCTAGATAAAATAACTGATAAAGGAAAAGAAATATACTTATAAATATTTTTTAAGTATTTGAAAAAGTGTCTCCTTGTTTATTTGTAATAAAAGTGATGTTGCTGATAGATGGAAGGAGGAATTGTCATATGCATATTTTGGTGCTTAATTATTGAATTATTTATAGTTTGTTTAATCTGTATCTTTAAACTGTGATTTGTTGTACATTATGCACTGCAGCATATTTTAAAGTGGCCGCAGCAGGCAAGGCATAGAGTCTCAGACACACAAACGCATCTGGGCCTGGCCCTTTAAGACGAAACAAAACAGAACTCCGCCAGCACCAAAGCTTAAAAGGAAATCCCACTTATCTCATGTTTGTCCTATTATTACGATGGTCATCATATCCTAGCTGGCAGGTTGGAATTCCTCCGTCCCCCCAATACATCTCTGGATGCCCTTAACATAGATCTTAGTTTTAAGGGTCATAAACACTTCAGATACATCAGATGTGTGTTTACCGTTGATTTTTTAAATGTTTGCTTTTTAATCTGAAGGTCTGGTTTGTGTTTATGATTACAGAATAACTATGATTCCGGGGTAAGGCACTTCAGTTTGGATAGCATGTAAGCTTATTCATCCAAGCAGGACCCCATCCATGTGTTTATGAAGTCAGCTGGATATTAATTTACACCCCAGACCTGCACACAAATGATATCCTAGGACGAAAAATTCTGGCAGGAGCAGGTCTTAGTTTTTTGGAGCGACAGTTTGTATTACGTAGTTTTTAGGTACAACACTGCAATTTGCAACGTTAATGTTAATGTAAATTAATTACACCATAAAGGTGGTGATGACAATAAAGAATTCCGATTCTGAGATGCAAAATTCGGGATGGGAGCTGTTGTGTTGTTCCATAATTGGAGACTACTTTGGAAAATCGAGCAGATACAAATCACCTTTCTATCCCCTCACAGATCAGCACAAGCAGGGGCCTGACTCTGCGGACCGCTTCTTTCCCTGTTTATGGCAACATTTGCTAATGAGTAACAAACAAATACACCAGAGAGCATTGTCACTTCATTAACACACTAATACATAGTTTGCATTGTTTTGGCTGTAGCTATTTTGATCAAGAAGACTTTTGAATAACAAACCTCACACTTTGTGAAGCTGTCACTTCCTTCTGCTAATTGGATTCATTTTCAGCTTGAAAAGTAGAGACAGTTTCCAATTAAGGTACCGCCATCAATATTTAAAACTGTTATTCAGTGTCAGTAAACTTGAAGATGGTAGAATATTTATCGATTGACTGAAGAGATATAAAGTTCAGTTTCGGCTTTTGGTGTTGATTGACTTTATTGTCATTCCTTTCACTTGTCCATATCCAAAATCTGATGATTCTCCATTTTCCCCCTACTCCTCGTTCTCCTTATGTCTGCACTCCATCTCTCTGCTCCTCACCCACCTCCCCTGCCAGTGGACCAGGAGGCTGAGCTGAGCGCGGAGGAGATAGAGGCACGGCGCATCGCTGAGATGGGGAAGCCCGTTCTGGGCGAGCACGGCCGGCTCGAGGTGGTCATTGAGGAGTCTTACGAGTTTAAGGTAGCGAGCTACTGCTGCAATCCCTATTTAAGCCAGTATGTCATCTCGTAGTGACCAGATATAGGTACATGTATTAAATAATACAGGATGGGAAACCATTAAAATATGACAGGAGTCGTTCGAAAATGGGTGCCTCCTGTTTCCGGCTCCAAAAGTGTGGTTGTGTAGCAACTGGGATTAAGGTTGCTATGGGTCAGTTATACATGGACGGTAGTAAAGTATACCAGAGCATACATCCCAGAGACCCAAAACAAGAGTTACAATAGAACGCTACACCTCAAAACTAACCCTCACTCAGCACACAAACAGAAACCCCAGACATTTAAGGTGATGTATGACATATAATTAATACAGAAATAAGTTTCTTAAACTGTAACCTATTATATAATAAAATTAAATTAGTTATTACTACTTTCGAATTGCATGCATTATACTATTGGATTATAATTATGTATATTAAATTTTAATTTATTTCCGTGAATGTATGAGAATACATTTGCGAAAGCGGTAATGCAGAACTTAATATGATTTTCATTTTTTATGCAAGATATACAGATAAAAATTTTTCTTTATCATATTTTAATATATGCCCTTGTGAGAGTGCTTCTCAAATAGAGCGCACAATGACACCGTGACAAAAACCTACTTATGCTTTACCTCCAAAGAAACAAATTGTCATCCACACTGATACCCTCTCACCTGTCAGATCCGACAGGGAATGACTCCCAATGGCATACTCAATCCGGTAGGTCACCCCCCCCACTGCATGAAACCCCCCCTGTGACTAGACAGGGGGATTGGGTGCTCTCTGCTTGATTCTGATTTCACTTACCAACGTGGATCCACAGCTCTATGACTTGTCCACCAGCCAATCAGAGCGGTGCAATGTAACATTTTTTATAATCAAGATGGTTCCATTGTAAAAAGAAGATGCACTGGAAATGAATTAATTTCTTTGCCTTATGTCAGATATGAGTCCTGGATCCTTATATATATATATATATATTTTTTTTTTTTTTATTTTATTTTTTTTTTACTGCCGGATGTAGTGTGTGCATTTTCAGATATAAAGGAATTCCCAAAAATGAACTCCAGTCCTTTGTTTGTTCTTCTCTGTTTCCTGTGTGCTTGTGTGCAAACAACCAAATCGATTTTGATCCAGTTTGGAAAGTTCATTTTGTTCCCAGACCTGATTTTGTCGTTTTCGGTCAGGGCAGATGCTACGCTGTGCTGCCCATCATTCGGTCAGGCGACCACCCCTCCATCATTATCCTGTCGGTGTTTGTCTGCTCGTAATGTTCCCTTCTTGGGTTTGGCAGAGCACAGTGGACAAGCTTATTAAGAAGACCAATTTGGCCGTAGTGATTGGCACCCACTCCTGGCGGGAGCAGTTCGTCGAAGCTGTGACTGTCAGTGCAGGTCAGTGGTTTATTTAAATGTCACCAAAAACAACGATGTCCATTGCCAGTAATGGTCCTATTACCACAGACTCACGTCCGGTTAGTGCATTAAGCACTGAACTGTGACTGTGCATGATAAGGAAAGTTTTTTGCAAGCAATTTCCTCTTGGTGTCTATAGTGTATAGTCATAGTTATAGCCCCTCCTGGTGGAGAGTTTGGTGGCATACAGATTAAATGCCTGTTTTTTTATTATTTGCCAAATGGTTTTATTTGCAGTTTGAAAATGAATGCAGATGAGAATACATATTACAGTAAATACAAATTACATAGTGAAAAGGGGAGTCGTATTTTTTTCTGTTGTATCTCTTTAAATTGGTTAATATAGAGTGTTTATATATTATATTTCTGATATAGCTTTAAGATAATTAGAGATTATAGTTTTATTTTTTAGTTTTTAATATTCATGCCGATTAATACTCTCATACTGATAATCCAGTTTTGAAATTGAATATTGATGACCCTGGTGATGATGTGCAATAATCAAATTGCCTTTCTACCTATTTATGAAGGTGCATTTTCACTGAATGTGAGCAAATGTGGGATTAAGATTAAAAGTGTCCCTCTTCTAGGTGATGGGGAGGAGGATGAGGAAGGGCGAGAGGAGCGCCGACCCTCCTGCTTTGATTACATCATGCACTTCCTGACAGTTTTCTGGAAGGTTCTGTTTGCCTGCGTGCCACCCACTGAGTATTGGAACGGCTGGGCCTGCTTCATTGTGTCCATCTCCGTCATTGGTTTCCTCACTGCCGTCATCGGTGACCTCGCGTCACATTTTGGCTGCACTATAGGCCTGCGTGACACTGTCACCGCTGTGGTCTTTGTGGCCCTGGGAACATCTATTCCTGGTGAGTTGCCCACGTCTCTACTCTAACTGTAGTGATGCTGGTGTAGATGCAACCATTGTACAGTAACCCCTTCACATTCACAAGGGTTAAGGGCAGCAGATTCCCGCCAATGTGACAATTCACGAATAATATCTAGGCACCCCTAAATTCTGACCATAACATTCTGCTAGCCTGAACAAACATGTAAACAGTCTATTTATTGCCATTGTCTTACCAAACAGTACTGCACTGTACGCACTGCATGAGTAAATACTTTGTCATTTCCTATCAAGGTCTTTTTATATACTATACAAACCATTTAAATTGTGGCCCTGTATGAAAAACGTTATTACCGTGCGCTGGGAGCACTACGTTTTGGAAATTGAAATGCAATGTTAATGGCAGTGAAATGTTTAAAAGTCACTGCGAGAAACGTGAGATTTCACAGTCACAAAGACAGCTAACGTGACTGAGGCTGCTTCTCGAGACAAAGCGGCCAAGATTTTTTTTATATTAAAGATATAGAATGCACTTACACAAAGACATATTACGTATTACTAATATTTATATATTATATGATTCTTTGTGATCCAAATCATTTTCAGTACTGTTTTCGCCTTACATGTCGTCTGTGAGTTTCTGCAATTTTCTGACCATCTCCAAAAGTATTCCTGTTTGATTGTCCATGGCCGGCTCACGGATCAGCGAAACCGCAAATATCAAATGTAGGAATGTGAACGGGTTGCTGTACAATCATGGAAAACGTTGTCTGCAGTTCTGGCCTAAGGGCCAGCTGTACAGATCTTATAGCGCGTTTTTCCTCCCTCTTCCAGATACCTTCGCCAGCAAGGTGGCTGCCATACAAGACCAGTATGCCGACGCGTCTGTGGGTAACGTCACTGGGAGCAATGCAGTCAACGTCTTTCTGGGGATCGGGGTGGCGTGGTCGGTGGCGGCCGTGTACTGGCACGTGCAGGGGAAGCCTTTCCGTGTGGACCCTGGCTCCCTCGCCTTCTCCGTCACCCTCTTCACCATCTTCGCCTTCATCTCCTTCGGCGTGCTGCTCCTCCGTCGGCGACCCTCCGTCGGCGGCGAACTCGGCGGACCTCGGCTCCCCCGCTTTTTCACCTCCCTGCTCTTCTTTGGCCTCTGGTTCCTCTACATCCTCTTCTCCAGCTTAGAAGCCTACTGCCACATTAAAGGCTTTTAAAAGCAAGGCACAGGGGAAAAAAAAAAAACAGAAAACCATTCACACACTAAATGGTACATTTTACCTTTACGGGTACAGAGCTAATCCCGGACTGTGCATGGCACCCAGCAAAATATTTTGTTGCCCTTCCATTTCTAGGGGGAACCTTTAATGAAACACACAACACACACCCGCACGCGCGTGCACGCACACACAACACCAGTCCAGATTCTGGTCCTGTCCATTGATAAAAATATTGTCGTACTAATAATGAACTTGTGGTACACTTAGTAAATGTGTGTGCATGCACACAGATGACATTTGAATGCTGTGTAATAGAGAGGGAGCAGCAGAAGTTAATAGCAGACATAATATCTTTAGAATGCAGGCTTTTAGAGGTTTTAAAATGTGGTGAAGCTGAGAGAGAGAAAGTAACATGACAAGTAAAGATGGGTACCCAGTTTTGAAAGTAAGAGCTGGAATGAGAGAGAAATGACAAAGATTAGGTAAAAAATAGATGCATCAGAGGGTTTGACACCTTGTACTGCTCAGGATTGAAATTACTGTGCGGTAGGAGTTTGTCTGATTTAGGGCCACTGAGGTTTCTGGAATAAATCGGTCTCCACCCTCTAGAGCTAACTTGACCTGTGGCTTTTATGGAGCACACAATATTATCTTACTTCCAGATTCCCTTTTCCCAAAGCCATTGCACACACAAAAGTTTCCTATCTACTCTAATTGTAGATGTTTCATTTAAAATAATTTGCAGACGAGGCCTTCTTATTCTGTATCTGAAAAATTCAGTGTCCATTTCATACTCCAATTCGAGGTGTCTTCGCAAATATCAAAACTGAAAAGACTCGCTGCTGGAAGAATTTAACTGAAGATTCATTCTTCTTCATACGCAGTGTGAGGACCTGCCACATTTAATATTGAATTGGCAGTTTCTATAGCAGCAAATAACTAAGGGATTGGATCACTGAAATAAATTAACAACTATTGTGATATGAAGCTCGTCATCTACTGCTACTGACTATTACATACATGGTACTGTTCAAAATGCACATGATAAAGTTGTTCAGATTAACTGTTAGAAGTAAGATTTTCTTGACTATGTGAGCCAATGGTGCATGTTTATTTTGATGTGAAGTCTATGTGCACTAAAAGCAAACTATTTGTGATCTCAAACCATATCAAACTCATATCAAATGGTTATCGGTAGGCAAAAGGCGTGTTTTACTTATAATGAAATAAGGGCATATTTTATTTGTGTAAGTAGTTCTCACAGGTTATTGCTTGCACACGATTTCTGAGGTGATTGTTATGGCACCAAATGGCTTAGGCAGGTAAATATCGGTTATTAGTAGTCTGATTTATGTTTTATGTATTTATTTTTTTTATCTTAAATACCTCTGCCCAAATTATTTTTTTCTTCTGCATTTCTTGTGCACATTATTCTTAAATAATTTATACTATGGAAAGTTTTAAATACATCAAATGAAGTAAGTCCTGAATATTTGCTTGGTTGTGACAGCCATTGCACTGATTCGCTGAATATTTATTGATATATTTCTAAGCATTTCCTGGCTGTCTTGGAGATGTTAAACTATCGAGAAATATATCAGGCGGCATGGTGGTTTGGTAGGCAGCGGTTTTGCTGCAGAGTTTCCATGCTCTCCCTGTATCGCACCAGTTTCCGCTGGGGACTCTGGTTTCCTGCCTGTATCCAAAGACAGACACTTATGGGACTAGGCATTGCCCATATTGTGTGAGACTGTGTGTTTGTGTGCCCTGTGATGGACTGGCATCCTCTTCAGGGTGTTGTGCCCTATGTTGCCTGGGCTTGGCTAATGGCTCCCTGCAAACCTTTACTGGTTAAGTGGTTAAATAGATGAATGAAACCTACTGAAATAATGTGTCACTCTAGCTAGCCAATAGCTTGCTATTTCAGGTTCTAATTAGCTTCAACAGCCTTTGACAAAGTTGTTAGTAATATTTTCCCTGATATATCTATGTTTGTTGCACCCCAACTGAGAAGGTCCAACCTAGCTCAGTTGGGTGCTGTATACATAAATATTTTTCGGGCACCTGTAAATTAGTAACACTCAAAAACACTCAAGGGACAATTGCACCAAGTATTCAAATATTTCAGCAAGTTATTTTTGTTAGAATTACAAGCAAACCCAAATGCATGATCATAACCTCGAGTTTGGGCAGTTTTAAATTTCTTTCTTAGCCTAAAGTCTCAACCTTACAAAATAATGTGATTTGTTAGGAAACTGGTTAATTTTTGAGGCTTTGCATGCTAGGCATATAGAACAGCTACAGACCCTACATACTTTGTACTGAGAAGGACTGATAATATATCCCACAATTCCACTCCTTTCGCACAAAATCAGCTTATTTAGGCACTAAGGCCATTAATTGTATGAGTTTATTCCGTATGAGGTACCTCCTTATTCTGTCCTTCCTTCCTTACAACCATCCAAAAAGTGGAAGTATCATATGGAAATATAGCCCGTCCCCAGGTTACGATAGGGTTACGTTCCGATAAACCTATTGTAAGGTGAAAATATCGTAAGGCGAAAATTTTAATACAGTACATCTAACCTAACAAACATCACAGCCTAGCCTAGCTTACCTTAAAAACATGCTTAGAACATACATTAGCCTACAGTTGGGCAAACATAATGTCATTAATACAATAACACAATGAATCATTAACACAACGACTATTTTATAATAAAAACATTTACCCATCGTAAAGTTGAAATATCGTAACGCAGACTGTCGTAACTTGGGGAGCGTCTGTATAATGATGATGCAGATCCATGCACTCCATCAGTTTTCATTCTATGAGTGATCCAGGGCAGTGCTGATCAGCAGCATCGAGTCAGTACTCAGAAAGATACTGAAGAACAAAAGAACAAGACCATCCAACAAGGTCAACAATATCTTAAGCATTATGTCCTCTTTGATAATAAGTATAACGAAATGCAGTTATGTTACTTGCTTATTTTACTAATTGAAATATTAGCTGGGAGCAAAGGATTTGGTCCAGTGGACAGAGGCCATGCTGACATGAGAAAGAGATTTTGTATTCTAAAAGGTCACACTGGGGAGCTAAGGAAATGTGTAATAAATGTGTTAAATATTGTTCATTCAACTGAAATATGCCATTTTTGTGAAATTCTCTAGTTTGTAAGGCTTAAGTAAGTACCATTCAGCTCACTCTTTATTGTGATAGCTAGTGATGCATGGCAGAGTTGTTGAACACAGTGGCTGCATGGTTCAAGTCAAAATATGCACAGGAAGAGCATTTGTTCCGTTTATGAAGGGTCTAAGAATGTCAAACACATGCGTAGATTATATTGTGGCTTTATGTCGATATGAAGCATGTCCGCTCTCCATTGGTCCAGGAAGATGATGCACTTACTGATCCAAGAGCATCTAAAGCGGCTGTAATTTGAAACCCTCTATTTGGTTGAATTTAGATACGTAACACGGATTCAAGTTCCATCCTTGGGGGTCACCGTCTGTCCACAGTTATTCATTCAGTCCTTCAAGCTCTTCGTAACACCATAGTCTATGACTGTGATGGAAGTTTTGACTGCAACTGTTGAAACGGAACTCCTCCAGTGGTTTCTTATAACTGTTACCTCATCTGTTTATGTTTAAATGTGTCCCTTGTCGTCTTCTGTTTACGTTTATTGAATTGCTATGCTTTACTGAAGTAGCTATTACTATGTGAATATAATGTTAGCTGTAGCAACTTTGTGGAAAGATTGATGACTGGCAAAGACTAAGATTACTGTTAGGACCCTGCTAACATAATATTCTCAGAAAAAACATAAGGAGAGTATCATGTCTTCTTCCCCCAGGGTCTTGTACGTATTATTTGTATTTCCTGTTGCTGGTATGTTTTCTGCAGGTACAGGAAACAAAGGAAAATGTGCAATAGGCTGCCAACTTGTATAGTATGTTGTGAGGTGGCATCTTATGCCTAAAACACATGTTTTAAAGTGCAATAATTCAGCCAGTGGCAAAGGTTTCCGGTATAACAGAAACATTTGTTTGTATATTGCAACATGGCCTTTGAGACTGACGTGTTAAGGGAACAATAGCTTAATTTACTGTCCTTCATGCAGAGTCTGATGTTTATATAAGTTTTATTAATTAACCCTTTTCAATAATTATGACTATACACAAAAATGTAAAATATAAGAAACACTGGAAAATGTATTTCTGGTCTAAGTGAAGAGTAGCTGTGTTCAGAATATGTTGCTCACTCAGCAAGATCTAGAAATCAAGGTCTGAGATGTTTGGGACAGGACCTCTCATATCAATTGGCATACATAATGGTTTCTATGGCAACAACTCTGTACATGTCCTTATTTGTGTCCTTCTACTGACCTTCTACTGACTAGCAAAGACAGAGAAATGTAAAGGTATTCCTGGCTTCTGGTCTGTGGTATCCCCAACAAGAGCTGGGAGTGAGAATGAAATTTGTGTGATGTTACTGTTTATTTATTTATTTTTATTTATTTTAGTAGTAATGTTGTATACTGAGAATCTGTTTACAAATCAGTGTTGACAGATTGCAAGAAATACAACTAATTTGAACAATTTTGAAATTCAGTGTATCTCACGATCGCAGAATTGTCTGTTTGTCTAACTGTGACTTTGTAACTGGAATTTGGATCTTTAAAAATTAGATTTATAGCAATCCAACTCGCACATGAGTAATCAAAATGTTTGATACCATTTAAATAAACAAGAAATAAATATATAGATATATGTACAGTATGTACTTTAACCTTTAAATGAACATATGTTTACATGGCTATACTGTATATGTATAGATATTTATAATCTGTATATGGATCAGTTTCTGTGTGTGAGGCTGATGGGCTTCAATAATATTTAACCACTTCATTAGTGTTGTAGCTCATTATTGAATTTCAGTTAGGATGTTTTTTATCAATAGAAACAGGATTTCTGTATCATGGACTACTGCCTTTGGATAATGAATTTGGTCTGCTCTAAAAGACTTTGTACACTTTTACGCTACTCTCCCTCTGAAATTTAAGAGGGAACTTTTGTATTTCCACATGCAATGCAAGAGCATATAATTATACAGATTATTGTTATAATAATAAACATTTAGATATTTTTCTATTTTTTTCCTGGGAAAAAAGGAAATTAATATGTTCTAGTTCATTTTGTATTTGATTATAACCATTATATGATCATTTTCACAATATGAAGGATGTTTGCTTGGTTGCTTTGAGTTAGTGCTATACTTTTAGGGATTATTTTTACATATTTACCTGCTGACTGTTATAACTTTTTAAATTCAGTTTGAGAGCATTTTGCCTTTTAAAATAGAGGAAGCTGTAGAACACAAAAGTCTTGGGGTCTGTGACTGCAATCTACTATAGTTTTGATTATCTAATGGGGGAAAAAAAATTCTGTTTTGGATTCCCTGAAACAAACATTTTAGCCTTTTCCTAACGCTCACCTGTTTGGTTCCCCATGGAACAGTGGCAGATTTATTTTATTCCCAGTATGAAAACCATTGTTTCTCATACACAGTGTTGAAAGAAAAGCAAAATAAGATGCACGCATGATAAAGTTAAACTGGGACACTAACAGTATTTTTGTCTCAACTTGTTTAGAATAGTGGCATACGTTTGGGGAGATTTAATGGTCAGTAGGTTAGCTTAGTGACGTCTTTAAAACGACAGTCCTGTCTGTTTCAAAACGTGCCGAAAATGACTGCAGACTCTGCAGACTATGCCATTGCTGTAAAAGTGTGATTGCTTTCTATTGTCTACATTCTGTTGGTCGTGCTTCCGATGTGTAAACGCATGAGTTTCTGGTACCATAGCATGATCCCTTATTGACATCCTTGATTCAACAATTTTACGTCTGCTTATGAGAAATGGCGTGCTGGTTTCTGTAGTGGAGAGCGTGGCCGAAGGTCATACGACAAGCCACCGGAACAGGGAATGACAGCTGGGAGAGGAGCAGGAGAGACAGTCCCCACGCCTGATACATTCAGCACCTGATACTGACAGTGCTTAATGCGTAAACTGTATACCTTATACGCTCTTGAATCTTTATTATTATCACTATTATTTTTTACAAAATGAATATGAATTTCTTATTATCAATGTGAAAAGGCAGTTAACTGAATGGACCTCCTTGCTGTTGACTCCTTGTCGGTTTGTTATGACTTTGCTGGTATATGCTCTTTGTACGTATCTGTTTGTCTTCCCCTGCCTTTGTTGGGGTGCTTTACCCCATGTCTTGCTCTCTTGTGTATTTTGCGTAAAGTTGTATGTGATCCTCACTCTTTGCTTGTTATTTGTAGGAATAATGACTGACTAAAGAGAATATGTATCCAGTACTGTATACTGTTTTTCAAAAAATATATAACAAAAATAGAAAATAAGGATGATTACTTGTTTTGGAGAACATGGCATGATGTGTAATGTGTACTGGAAAAAAATAACCACAGTTGATTTATTGAATACAGTTAATTTATTTTGAATGCTTTCTGTCTGTGTTTTTATTTATTCATATTTAGAATAGAACAGAGATACTTTATTATTCCCAGTGGCGGACATTTCTGGTCCAGAAAGTAAAAATCCAGACCAAGATTTTGTTTCAACCAACCAGCTGAGTAATCTGTGACTGTGACTCTTTAAGCTCAACTGGTTGGTTGAAACAAAGTCCTGGTTTGGATTTTTACTGTCTGGACCTGAAATGTCCACCTCTGATTATTCCCCATGTGGAAATTCTCTTTATGCTTTGTCCTGTCTTGCTCTCCATACAGGTGAGATCACGCTTGAGGGTCACCACGAAAAGGCAGCCACCTTGCGGCACCCAGGGAGCTGGGGGTTAAGGGCCGTGAACATGTGACTATTTTTTTTTCATAAAATAGAATTACTCGTTTGATCACTCACATATACTGACTCTGAGATCAGGGTGTATTTCACTCCAACTTCAGAGTTCAATCACAACAAACGTAACAATAACCAAATGTGGTATGGAACAGCAAGGCAGTAAAACGAATGTGGGATACTCAAGGTGCTGCATAGCTCAGCTTCCCATTTACAATAAATCAAAGAAAGGGTGTAAATTTTTCTCAGGAGTGCTTCAAACTGCAGGAACATATTTTTCTACTGAAATTAAATGCCAAACGCTGCAATGAGGGTTACTAAGACTGACTTGCAGGAAAATTAAAGAAAAATCTGGATGCCACTATAGCAAGACATAGCAATGCAAAGCACTTCTGGATTACTCAGCTGGCCAGGTGTGAGCAGGCATGTGCCGTGAGATGTACACAGCTCAGTGGGGGAGAGGCAAGCTGATTGTTCACATTTCGATGCCACTTGTGCACTATTTTTATGGAGCCTTTCATTAAGATGATATTATTAAAGTATGTAGGAGCAGGCATTTCATTTGCCATCAACCCGGAGGCGATTCTGGGATCAAAAAAATACATGGGGCCCTCCAACTCCCCCTGTTCAACTCCCCCTCTCCCAGCATGGTAAAATCTATTACCTTTATTTTACTGTGTCACGTAAATCTAAAATATAAACAAAGAGAATTAAAGAAACACAAGACCTTTATTTTCACTTTTGTGAAAAACAGAATTCATAAATAAAGCAGATTTGTCGTTGCAATGTATTATGCAAACGGCTGCCCTCGGGGGCCCCCTTGCAGCTCAGGGCCCCAGTCCATTGCCTGCCCTGCCTGTTCTGTCGCTGCACCTCTGCATCAACCTTAATATGGTTCTTAATGTTCTAGCAAACATCTAATGTGAGAGAATAGATGAGGTACCAATAGATTAGGTATTAATATACTAAGGTAAGAAATAAAGGGAATGTACAAAGATCATTTAACAGATTTTTATAATAGTAATACTCAAGGCCCATCCAAACATTAACTGAACACTGGTAATTGATAATTACATTTTTAATTACATGTTATGATACCCCTACTCCTGCAATGCGTTGGCACCCCATCCTGGGTTGTTTCCTGCCTCTTGGATAGGTTCTGAACCCCCCATAACCCTGAATAGAACAAGCAGTTACAGAAGATGAAGTGATGGATGGAATAGTTACACATAGTTAATCCATCTGAGTCCTCTTTCTCCATGGCTGCAAAATCACATCAGTGTTAACACACCATATGAAAAACAGCCATTTGATGCATTACACAGACAGTGACTTGTTTATAAATTTTATCTTTAAGAAAGAAAGAAATTTTGTACCAGACACTTAGAATAAAAAGTGATTCACTTAAGCATTTCTTACTTAGCGAATGGGAAATCATAAGGCCTGGAACAGAAAATCTAGCTGAAATCCTTTATATTCTAATAAAACATTCACACTTTATTCATGCCTATGAGGAAATTGTGTTTTCACCTACACAGGCACATACTCAGGTGAGAGCGAGTTTGTGGGTCAGAGCGCAGGTTCAGCCAGCATCCCACACACTAGACCAATTGTGGCTACGGACCTCACTCAAAGGTGCAACAGTGACATCACTTGGCTGGTCAAAGGAGTTGAACTGTCAAACTTCCAATAATGAGCACTAATAGGACCACCCCTGTCATACCCCCATATGTCAATCTACATCACTTTCAGTGTTAAGAAAAGAAAAAAAAAGAGTACTAAAAGAGACTATTTATGTTATGCAGTTCTGAAAGTTTTCAAGTGAAGGAATTTATCTATGGGAAAAATCTAGATCATGTAGCAAGTCTAACCACAGGAAAAAAATTCAACCCGCTTATTGGATGTAGAAATTTGAGTAATATGTACCTGCCCTTTGACACATAACCACCAAGTTAATTTACTGCTATCACTAATAGCAAACCACAGGAATAATACAGTAACTCTTTATTGCTAAATTCCATTAAAGTTCTGGAAGTCATATCTCTGTGTGCAATGCTATAACACAACAATCACAAAATTTAACATGCAAAGTAGATGGCTAACACACTTTCAGGATGTCAAGCCAAACATGCAAATCTATTTTATTAGTCCTGCGGTTAGTACTCCATTAGCTCAGAGTGACTGCACTTTAAGTCTTAAATTAACACCAGATCCCTTCTGTTATTTAACTTTTGGTTTTATACAGCAGTGTTGCTGACAGAGTTGGCCAAAGGCACTTAATGTACAATCTAGAAATACTGAAATATAAAACCGGTATGAAGACAAGACGACAAGTTATAAAAGTGATGCAGCAGGAACTCCCTGGTAGGAAATGGACAAAAAATCCCTTGGGGGGTCAAGTGCCAAACTTCTCTAGGCATATTAGTGTTAGATGTTGAGGGAATAATTAATAAAATAAAGGGAATGATTCGCGTGCTCCAAAAATGTTTAATAGACACATATTAAGGGAGGGTTAAAAAGCACCAATGATGACTTCACTTAAGGATAGAAACCCCGTATTTGCTTAATATTTCAGTTCTGGAGCGGATTTAATTAATATTCAGGGAGCAGAGTATTCCATAATTTACGGTTTCCCAGTAAGTTTGTTTGTTTGTGACAAAAATACGTTTAAATCATTAGTTGTATTACATTTGATCGCTTTCAAAGCATTTTGCTATGTCATCTTGTGATTGGATTTTGGGCAACGTTTAAATAGCGCACCGTGGCTTTGATGCATTAAAAATGCGATTCTCAAAAAGCGGATGTGACCGTTTGCATTCTTGCGATGGTGGCGCGATGGAGTCCAAGCTGTAAGCGGAGACTGCCACCTAATGTGCCGGAGTGTCATCGTTAGGCGACAACACGACGGATTTTCTTTGCATAAATTCGTTACCGTCGGTCCGAGTTTTATCGGAATTGCGAGAAACCTTTCGACGGACCTTGGAAAATTCGAGAAATCGGCACAAAGTATCAGCGGACGGAATCAAGCCCCTGTAGGGAAACCCCTCCTTTCTCTATAGAAGCAGAAGTTGCTATAAACTGCGCATGCGCGGTGCTCAGCCGGGTCGCTTTCGTTTCAACCGGAGTCACTGGAGTTTGAACAGAGGGGGTGAGGTGAGCAGATGGACCTTTGTAACGTTGTTTTTCACCCTTCGCCATATACAGCCAATGCGTATGCGTGCGAATAGTTCACCGTAGTGTGTTTAGTTCCCTTTGTCAAAGCAGGCGCTCGGCAAGATAATATCTCGTGGGCCGGAAAGGGATATACATTGATTCACGGAACAACGCTGTACAGATCGGCGGCCATTGTTTATTGAGCCACACTGGTAATTCGCCTCATTTCTGGCCAGCACACTCCTATCCGGTGTTCAGATACAAAGTGTGTCCGGGGAGTCGTAACTCTCATAATCGGTGATAATACGATGGTAGTTTTTGGTGAATGTGCGGTAGTCTGAGTGTAGTGGCTGTGAAACACGCCATGGGCCTAACCGGGCACTCGCGCCATTTGCCGTTTCGGACGTAGCGCCACTATGTCAGTAATACCTAGCATTACTGTTTCAAATCAGTCACTAACACTAAGTAGTTGACAGTTAATGACTAGAATTAGACAATGCTGCTTTTCGCTTCGATACTAGTACTGGTAATATAAGGAATGTATATCTGGCTTTAGTCATTTAGGTAAATCTCTATATTGTATAGTGTCGTTATTAATTGCGTTGCACATCTATGTCGAAACCTCCCCGAGAATGCTGACCAGATTGCTTTTTGGAAGGTAGCTAGCTTAATTATCTTAACTTTTTGGTGAGGCACATTGCTCGTCTTATAACATGAGTATGTATGGTGTATAGGTTGACTGCTGTAAAAATGTCCCAACAGCAGTGCAGGTCACATGTGCTAAACTGAATTGCCTTTATCAATTTTATTAATTAATCCCCTGTTGTGCTTGTTTGCAGGAAATGTCGTACTACTCATCTTCCCGCAGCTCTTCTCGCAGCCTAGATTGCAAGGTCTACGTTGGCGACCTCGGCAATGGTGCAGCGAAGGGTGAGCTGGAGAGGGCATTCAGCTACTACGGGCCTCTGCGGAGCGTCTGGGTGGCTCGAAATCCCCCCGGCTTTGCCTTCGTGGAGTATGAAGATTCCCGGGATGCAGAGGATGCGGTAAAAGGCATGGATGGCAAGTAAGTAGCCCAGGTTCTATTGTTCGTGGCTTTTGCCCAACTCCTCGGTAGTGTCTTACAGGTGACTGGATTTGTCATGTGACTTTGCTTCACCTGTAATGCAGCCTATCTTCTCTCTCTCATCAGAGTGCTCTGTGGGACCCGGATCCGTGTAGAGTTGTCCACTGGGTTGTCCCGGAAGACGCGGTATGGGCGGCCAAGCCGGCGCCATTTTGACCCGAATGATCGTTGCTACCAGTGTGGTGACCGGGGTCACTATGCTTATGATTGTTACCGCTTCAGCAAGAGGGGAGGAAGTCGTCGCAGTCGGTAGGACCCTGAATCCTCTGAGGTGCTTGGCTACATTCCCGGAGTCTTTCTGAGCTCTTGTGACACTGACTTCTGTCTGTCTCTCCTTCCCAGGTCGCGTTCCCGCTCCCGATCTCGGTCCCGATCCAGGTCCCGGGGACGGCGCTACCGTTCTCGTAGCCGTAGTCGTAGCCGAAGCAACGATCGGTAGGTTTTGCTATCCTGCCTGGTCGACGCGTCTTTCATGACTGTTCACATCGGTTTCTGTGCTGATGTCTTTATTCATCTCAGCAGGTGTCAGTCCCCGTCTCACTCTAAGCGGAGGAGCAGGTAATATCCTGTAACTGTGTGATTTGTGGGTTGATAGGAAATGTATGGACTGTTTCTGATGGTTGGTTCATACTTCCCCGTACAAGCACAACACTTGCATATCTACTCTGCGTGTGCGGTGACGGAAACATTCATAGGTCTCTGGTCAGGCCACGTACTTTGCACATGTGCACAACGTGTTGTATTTACTTTTTTGTTAATATAAATTTATTATTCTGATATTCCCTGCACATATACCACAGCATCGAAGTTTGTGTCCATTTCTCTGTTTTACAAATTCAGTCACCTCACAGGGTTGCCAATGGCTGGTGTGAGATTTTCAGTTTGAGACAAGTCTGCACTCACATAAACATGCATTTACATGTATGTAGCTTTGTTAATACCTTGTAAATAGTGTGTAGGGACCCCAGCTCTCGTCAAAAGCGTACATGTCGGTATTTAAAGTGATCGCTAGCGGATTGAGCATGCGCAGTGTGTCCAGAGCTGCGCGTTCACCCCTGCACAGACACAGATTTGGAATGCAGCAGGCGTTCATCCGCACAATGACGTCAAACGCCCCATAAACGTTCGAGCGGACACATCCACTAGTATGCGTGCGGAGAAGTATGAACCAGCCTTAAGCTGTTGAGCACTAATGTTATTTTCTGATAGATGTGCTCCAAATGCATTTTTTGATTTGTATTGAATCCTGTAACTTTCATATTACATATACTTATATCATATTGCAGTGAATTAAGTTTATTAAGCTAAATCGCCCTGTTCTACAGTGAGTAAATCACTTCGGATTTTGCTGCCGTCTTAACCTTTCAGTATAAGTTGGCTGATTGAGACCTAGTTCTTGTGGAAATGTTAGCTTGGTTTGATAACTGAGCATTTGCCCTCTGTTGTACTAAGTCCACCTCCTGTATTTAGGTCTGGTTCCCAAACTCGATACAAGTCCAAAACTCCAGTGAGAAGGTAAGCTGCGCTCTTCCTTTTGTCCCTTTTACAGAGAAATTACCTGCGTGGAGGGAGAACCTCTGAGAACTCTGTATACCCTTCTTTTTAACACAACTTTATAACACAACTCGTCCATATATAAGGTATACAATTAGGTTTGTAATTAAATACATTAGGGCTGCCTCTAACGAATATTTTTCCATAGATTTTAATCTATTCACTGTTTGGTCGATTTAATTTTAACAATTTTCTCCCGTTTAAGTAAATTTTAATTTGACAACAAACTGTTATTGCAGGGCTTTATATAATGGGCACGGGCTTTTCAGCACTGCTGACGTTACTCCCACAATTCAATAAGTAGACTAGTAGTAAGCTTAAAATATTAATGCGTGACATGTTGTGATGCCCAAAAGTTAGTAACCTGTATAAATATGGTGTATCCTTATACTTAATAAATTTGGTGGGCGAAGTGCATCACATGCGACTGTTTTGTTATGCCATGGGAGCGATGAGCCTTGAAGTCGCAGTGGGACAGCTCAGCAGCCATGACATCATCTTTTAAGAGGAGATGTTGTGGTTAAACAAGGTAAAAAGTCACTGGAGGTATGACTGTACTTTTTGCAGTTTAAAGTCTGAAACATTTTTTGTAAATATTATTTTCATTTTTGTTATTGAGTTGTATTTGTTCAGAATTTTATTTTTTTTTTTGGCGCCAGTTTTTGTTTCCACTTTAGTTTGCAATAATAACACTGGTTCTAACAAGCCCAACGTGCACGAACACCAGCACGGCTGATCAACGTAGAATAAGCCCAGATTCTAGCACTTGTTCAATGGAAATTCTAAGGTGGCAGGCAGACAAGTTTATGGATTTCATAATGAGTGTATTTTGCAGCTACGCGGACAAAAGAAATTTAAAAAGCTCTCCATACTAATGGTGATTTAATAAACATGAGTAGACAACATGGTGGGTGGTTTTGCCTATTCTGGTGGTCTAGAATAGTGCCTGTGTGTCTTCTCTTCAGGTGCTCATACGTAGTGCTAGTGCTGCTTCTGTATACCATTGAAACCCTGCACAGTGTACATACCTTTTTTTATTTTGTGATAATTTGAACTACTCCCATAATTACATGGTGATATTGAAGGAAATCATTTGTTATAATAAATCCATCCATTTTCCAAACCGCTTATCCTTCTGGGTCGTGGGGGGTCCGGAGCCTATCCCGGAAGCTACAGGCACGGGGCAGGGAACAACCCAGGATGGGGAGCCAGCCCATCACAGGGCACATTCACACACCATTCACTCACACATGGACACCTATGGGCAATTTAGTAACTCCAATTAGCCTCAGCATGTCTATGAACTGTGGGGGGGAAACTGGAGTACCCGGAGGAAACCCCACAATCACATGGGGAGAACAATTAGAAATCCAAAAAGGTAATTTATATTAAAATTTCAAAAAATTGATGCATTTTGAGCATCGACTATGTCAACTAATCGTGGCAGCCCTAAAATACATATCAGTAAAGCAAAATCCTTAATTATCGATTTTAATTAAAATCAGTTAAGCAGCTGTTATTAGGTGAAATATGATGGTAATAGAACATCTGTGGAGCTAAATGTGGGTTATAAACAGTAAGACGTTGCCATCAAGCTAAATATACAATATTAATCTAATAAAATATCAAGTGAAGCAATGTATTGAGCTGAGTACACAGTTATAATCAATAACTTGTCACTTCAGTTAAATATACTTTAATGGTCAAAACGTGGGTTATACTATCAAGCTGAATGATTTTTATTGTTGATAAAAAAACACACCTTTTTAAAGACATTCGCAAACACTTTATTGATGTAAGTGCTTGCTGCCATGCTAAGGGTGAACTTGGGGGGGGGGGGGGATACCGTAATGTGCCGCAAGACGACCAGAATCTTACATGCTGTGATACAATTTTTGGTCCAGTCCTGGGATTATGGGACCTGTAGGTCCTCATACGTGATGGTATTTAATTGGGCCTATGATGAGAATAGGCTGATGTCTTCCCCCTGCAGTCGTTCCCGCTCTTGGTCTCGATCACGCTCCCGGTCTCGCTCCCGGTCTGTTTCCCGGCCCCGAGGGCGCTCCGCATCTCGCTCCCGTTCTCGCTCCCGTTCTCGCTCCAGGTCTCGCTCACCCAGCCCCAAAAGGGACAGGTAAGTTTACACAAGTCGATCACAGCTCCCGCTCTCTCTCTGAATGACATTGTCAGAGGAGTAATGACAGGGACTACTTAATTTATGCAGCTCTATAATTCAGCGAATCTTATGGAAGTGCTGTTATGGATGCTTGATTATCTTTGCAGGAAGGTGTTTCAGATGTCAGGATGAGCAAGTTAAGAAGGCTCAGCCTACAGGGTTGCTTAGCATCTCTGTTAGCCAGTGAGAAATATACTTGTGCTTAATTTCACCTCCCATTTTATGAATTTGGTAGCTGCCAGTCAGTTAGCTGTATCTCCCAGAGCAATTAGTCTTATCTCAATGCCCTGGGGAGACCAGCATCCACCTTAAGTCTGTAAAGTCCCTGAATGTCCCGGGCTGTTAATGGGACTGCAGACTCAGAGGAGCTGGATGAACAAGCTGGTCCAGTGGATAAGGTATCCTGTATAGTCAGGGATGCTAGCTAAGGCACCAAGGGGAGATTTTCCCTGTCAGGTTTTCCCCTCCCCCCCTTTTTTTATTTTTTTTGCTCCAAAGCACCTGATTTTGATGTTCTTTTCTCTTGGAGGTCACCCATCCAAGAATGAACTGGCCAGACCTTGCTTAGCTTCAGAGACACGTGCAGAGCTGATGTGATCAGACTCCAGGAGCCGATGTTTGTATGAAGGCTGTGGGGTCCCTTTTTTTCTCCCCCCCTCCCCCCCCCCCTCCTCTTCGTCCCTCTGATCCAGCCTCATTTTGATTAGCTTCAGAGAAAAGACAAAAAGATCTTTGATGTGATCAGTCTCCAGTGATGAATGGCTGCAGGCTTTTGTAGATGGGGGAGTCGACCGGCAGATGCGCTGACCAGGTTCATCATTGCTGTGTTTAACTTCCGAGAGGGGGATTAAAGCTGACCAGAGATCAGCCTCCGCGGCAAGGGTTAAAGAGGTCGTCCGGCGCACTTTCCAACGACACTTCCTACGCGTGCATACCACTACCTGACCATTGCATTCTCCACCTGAATGCTGCGCTGAGATCAGTCGTTATTACCCCGACCCCCTTCAAAGCTCCAGCCTCTTGCTTAGCTTCTGAGAGTGAGAGGTGAAGGAGAGCTGACGAGAGATCAGACTTCAAGACCGTCCAGTGTGTCTTCAAGTTCTCGCGTCCGTCACATCTCTGTTCATGTTGTTTCTGCCACTGTCTCCAAAGGTAACGAACAACCCAGAGTCGATGTCATTTGTTTTCAGAATCCAGCCCTGTACGCATTGTAATACTTCCAAACCTCTTCTATAACATCAGTATGCTTGCCTTCTTGGGATTTTCTTTACGTATGTGTAGGTGTGTTTGGGATGGGTAAACATGGGAGGGTTGGTCATTTTGTGTGTCATTTTATTTTGTTTACCCTTTTGTGACTGTAATCCCTGGATTTGGTGTTTTTGGGAAACTTGGTCGCTAGATCATATTCTCTGAAGCCTTGTTTTGAAATGGATGGCCCTTTTTGTATTCATCTATTGGGCTTCTTCCTCATAGCCCAAGTATGCATTGTTGTTCTCCAAATACCAGGTTGCCAGGTGTTTAGGAATGAAGGTTAGTTGGTGGCAGATTTTTGGCCTTTGAGGTACATTGGCAGGTGGGGGGTGGAGGGATGGTGTTTTTCATCAGAAACCTCAGCTCCTGCCTTGCACTCAGCCCGAGCCTTTTAATTTTTATATTAAGCACAGTTATTTTAGTCCTAATCCTTTCACAATGATGTCAGTACCCCCTTGAGTTAGGATTCCATTCCATGCCTTACCTTGCATTTGTAGGATGCAAGGTTTAATGCAAACCTTCGCTGTAAAATTATCAGAGTAGGACATTTGGGTTCAACGGGAATTCGTGAAGCAATTATGATGCAATGCTTGCTGCATTGTTTGTGATAAATGTTGGTTATTGGTGCAATTGAATAATGTCCTGCTATGTGTTTCAGCCGCTCCAGGTCTCCCAGCCCGAAAAAGAGCCCTGTTCCTGATGCAGAATGACCAGAGATGAGTCCTTGCAACTGCACACATGCCCATTTCCTCTTGTCCCCAAACCCCCCCAGCCTAAGGCTTTGAGGCAGTTTTTTTAATGGTGTTTTCCCCGCACTCAATTGTCAAATCAAACTTTTTTTTTTTTTTTTTTTTTTTTAAGAGCATGACCCAATCTAGCTGTCGGATGTCCTGTGTAGTGCATTCCGACGTTGCTTGTTCTGAATGTCTAACTTCCTCTTTTTAGCTCTAAAGCATTTGGAAGACGCTCAAGAAGGAATAGTCGAATTGATCTTAACTTAGAAAACTTCCAATTGCAGTGTGATACATGCAGTTTGGTTTTCCAGTGAACTTTGTGCTGCAAGTTAGTACTGCCTGGACACTTTTAACCAGGATGCCCACGTGCAATCACGACTTTGTGAAATGCAGGATTCTGTATTGATTTTTCTCCCCCTCCCCAATATTTTTTTAAATAAAACATCTACACACACACGTATTCTTTTCTTCCTAGTTTGACTTTAATAGTTCTTGTACGCTTTAATATGGTACGTAATGTACGCATGAGAAAAGGTGGCGGAACTTGTGTGACCGGTTTTACGTGTTTGAGGTAATTAGTCTGTTTTGTAAAAGAGGAGGTAATACTTTCCCAACGGTGTTTTTCCTGAGTATCCTTTATTAATTAATGGCGCTGAACAGCATTCTTCTTGCCAACTCATTCGTGCGATTTTCAGACTCCTAGGTGTGTTCCTTGGGTGGAGAACGTGTTTAATGCCAAGGAATAGTACATTAAATCGAGTAACACCCTTGTGTTCAAAAAGCACGGGTGCAGTTAGCGGATATTAGAGGAAGCAAAGTTTATTCCTTTAGAAATGTCATTTTTATAGATAGTGGTACGTATTTTGAAATCCAAATTATTCATCCGGTGGGTTCCGCCGTACAGCATATTTCCACTAATACTAAGATGCAGTTGTTAGGTGCAATTATAAGTGTAAGAATATTACAAACACAAATTTGTCTAAATGTATACTAATGGTTCGTAATGATTTTCGTTCGAATTTTAGTCTGAGGGTACTAAAGACAAAAAATGAAGGCGTGTTTCACAGGAGAGCGAATGCTTCACTCTATTACAATATTTCCTGGGTTTATTTTAAAATGCTATGTAATTTACTCGACAGTTAATTCGATTATGTATCTCCACGACCGAATCCTGAGCGAGCGCTGCCAATCTGTCGTTAGTCATTGGTCTACATGTCGTTTTGCGTAGGATTGACAATCGTTTCCACCCAATAGGGTGCGGCAGTACTGTTTAGCAGGGCGGGCGTCTAGTCATTTCTTTTTCTTTCGCTTTCCGTCCATTTCATTTCACCGTCATCGCCACAGAGGCTTTTTAACTGGGACAACATGGCTGCGCAGGCGGGTCGCTACTATAACGAAGGCGGCAGGGCAACAAAAAGACAAAAAACGGAAAATAACGACGGCGGAATGGCTACGGTAATGGGGATTTTGTTTATTGGTAAATGTGTTCAGATTTACAGACGCACAATTAGGAAAATTACGGTCTGCGAGAATTCTTTAACGTTGATGGGGCTTCTTTGTTAATGCCATTATATGGCTGCGCAGCTAGCTACACGGTTTCGCCAGCTATGACTAGTCAGCCCTACACGGTTTCTTACTCTTTTTTTGTGGTAATTTGTGATCTTGGCGCCAGACACATTAGTTTGTGGAATATGGATGCGCGGTGCACAGTTGAATTCAGAACGTTGTTTTCAGATTTCTTTCGGCGCAATTTTACCATTGAATGAATGACCGCGGCAGTAGGCCATAATGGTTGCTTTGTTGCTGCTCCCCCTCCCGCCGTTAGCACGAATGCTAGCACGCACACGTTGCACAATGCAAAGAGGACTAGTCTCATACATATTAGTTATCTGTATCTAATTAGTTATAATCGCTCTAAGATGGATCCTCGATTACCTGGAAACTTTAGTCGGCCACAGCTACATTACATTTGGTGAATCCTGTGTAGGACAAATTATTTGTAATCTCAACGTGCAGCGTGGCCTAGCAACAAGGAGCTAACTGTTATAAATACGGAAAAGAGGAATTTACGTAGCTGCCTTGGTGACCACACTCTATCATTTTCTTTATATATACATTTATATTTACGTGCGTATATATAATCCACTATTCACATTATTTCGTGATATACGTCGCCCCAGAAGTGTAGGTTGCCGTAATTTCGGGTGGCTGGTTACTATATTGCATATGGCAAACGCCAAGGCACTTAAGACTTTAATCTTCTTATTTTACTTCACTTCCCATTAGTTTTCCTCGTTATTGGTTCTGCTCTTGTAGCGGTAGCAATTCTCCAAAGTCGAATATCGGTACGGCCGAGCTGCAAGAGTAGCGCTTTAGATCACTATGAGCGTAGGAGGCGGTTCTCCAGGCATCCGGCGGCATTTCCAGCGTTATCAAAACGGCCACCATTTCAGAAGGGACTCGCGGTTACGTGTCTGATGGCGGTAAAATGTGAGTTAAGAGCAGGACCCAATACCCATTTTGTTTGCTCGCGTGGTTGAAGTGCCCTGCGGGGCGATCTCTCGTGACCATAAGTAAGTCAAACACATGAATGATCTGTCCATATCAGGAGGGTTACGAAGACCCCCACAAGACACTTCCCTCTCCCGTTGTGCATGTGAGGGGATTGGTGGATGGTGTCATGGAGGCTGACCTCGTGGAAGCGTTGCAGGAGTTTGGGCCGATCAGGTATTGTAAAACCCTGTGTCTGTTCTGTTGGAGTCACGTTAAGTTATGTATGTGTGTGTGTGTGTGTGTATATAGATATATATATCTATCTGAGTGTGGCGTTCTACTTACAAATGTTGTCAGTTTTCATGACTATGTGTATGAAAACTGGTAATTCTGGGTGCTACTCCTTTTTCCAGCTATGTGGTTGTGATGCCAAAGAAACGTCAGGCCCTGGTGGAATATGAGGACATGAACGGCTCCTGCAATGCAGTGAGCTACGCGGCAGACAACCAGATCTACATCGCTGGGCATCCCGCCTTTGTCAACTATTCCACCAGCCAGAAGATATCCAGACCTGGTGACCCAGACGACTCCCGCAGCGTCAACAACGTGCTGTTGCTCACCATCATGAACCCCATCTACCCTATCACCACGGTACTTCAGCAGTGCATTGTTGTTTTTTGCACGATGTAGCGGGAGGGGTTATTAAATGTCTTGGGCAATTCCTGGATTTGTAGCACTGGATCCTATAGTTATACTTATCCAATTTGTGTCTCTACCTTTTTTTGTTTTTTTTTTTTAAATGCAGGATGTTCTTTACACCATCTGCAACAACTGTGGCCCGGTTCAGAGGATTGTCATCTTCAGGAAAAATGGCGTGCAGGCCATGGTGGAATATCCTTTACTGCAAAAAAAAATACTACTTCCGTGTAATGTTGCTTAATGCCAAAGTTGCTTCAAATACAAAATAATTGCCTTGATCACTAGATGTTGCCATTTTCCTTAACTCCAAACACATTTGACTCCGTTCAGAGTGCCCAGAGGGCAAAGGCCTCTCTCAATGGGGCCGACATTTACTCGGGCTGCTGCACCTTGAAGATTGAGTATGCCAAGGTGAGATGTGCATGGTTTTAAAATGTACTGACCATAATTTTCTTGAACCGTGACAAAATCCAAACTGATATGTGAAATTTAATGCATTTTCAGCCAACACGTCTGAATGTCTTCAAGAATGACCAGGACACCTGGGACTACACTAACCCCAACCTGAGTGGCCAAGGTAATGAAGGCAGTCTGCCTGCTTCACCTAACTCAGCACCCTTGCTGCCACTGTAGTTGGGTGGGTGGGTGGGTGGGTGGGTGGGGCTGGATGAAAAAGACCTTCTGGTGTAATGCCACTGATAGCAAGGGTGGTGGGGGTCTTGTTTGGGATCCCTTATCATTCTGAGCTCATGAGATAGTATAGCCTCCTCTCAATTACCCTTCCTCTTCAGATTGCTTGAGCCAGTCTGAGATTTAAATACAGAGGAAAGGTTTGAGGAAGTGGTACTTGTGTAGCCTGAGAGCAGTCGGTGGCATTATGGGGAAGCGTTAGGTGGTGTGTGGTCCTGTCCTGTCCTAACGACACACTGCAGCTCTCTCCGTGCAGACACATGGCAGGGGTGCGAGGAGCAACTTCAGGGCAGCTAGCTTGGGGTCACTCGTGCTGGCGCTCATTCATACAAGCAATGGTTCTCATGGGTTAAATGAACACTTTTCCTCACACTTGCACTAAAGGTCTGACAGGCTCTGATTTTATGTGGTTATTGACGTTAAGGTCTTTCACACGTTCTTGTGGTGTTTGAACTGGTTGACGAGAACTAACTATAACTACAATAACTATAGTCAATGTTGAGTGGCAACTGTATTCAACAACTTTTTGTCCATTTTTTTAAAAAACACACATTGTCTTAGTGTGGTAAAACATCAATATTGACATTTTGTTATGCAAAGATTAGAGTGGTGGGAAATGATTAGATTGTCTGGCAGTTTATTACACTTTTAGATGATATACTTTAGACTAAGATTGGATTGCATTTATGATGTTATCTGACATCCAGTGCACTCTGGCAGACAGTTCTGTTCTTTGCTGGTTGAGAAATCAGTGGTCTATTTCCCTTGATGGAATAAGACTTGTCCGTATGCATCTTAGCCTTAGAGCTACAACAAATGGTTGAATTGTGCAGTGTACATTTTATCAGTGTCTATCTCTTGCCAGTTTTTGGACAGGCAGAAAGGTATTGTAGCAAGTGGAGCTGCACAATGTAGCCATAGATGGCTTTTTGTCCTATAGGTATTACATGGGCTTTGACTATTATAATGAAGCTTTAGTTTAGTCCATTTAATGTGAAAGTACTCGCTTTTGAAAGGAGTATTCATCCAGAACTGAGCAAAATTATAGCAGGGGCTGTTTGAGGTTTAAACGTGTTGAATTGAAACAGGACGCCTGTACATTTTAGATTTCTTTGTTTGCTTTTTCAAAAACCCATGACTGTTCGCTTGTGTGGGTGCTGTGAAATTGCTTCCTCGACATCTGCTACATGAGGAGCAGTTGGGTGGGTGCGGATCATTTCCAACCTTCTACCTCCATCCAAAAAAAAAAAAAAACCCCAAAAAAACGATCGTCTACAGTACTGCTGGTGGCCAGTTGCTCCTCACACCCCTGCCACGCACATACAGGCTATCCACAGCACTGAACCTACTGCAGAACACCAGCAACTCCAACAGAACTCGTCGCTCTGTAACATCGGAACACTGGGGATAACAAACATTCCATATATGCATCGGAGGCACACTGCTGCTGTCAACACTACTCCAACACCACCGTCACCACTGACTGCTCCTACTTCTGCAAGGAGGATATTTTCACTTTCCTTGTATCAAACAGCAAAGGAAAATGGGCCCCTTCATCCTGAGAAAATGGGCAGGCATAGACACCGCAAGACCATGAGATCAAACATTTTCCAATATTACTACTGCAGACATGTGCTTACTGACATTCGTTCTACTTCTACTGCTACTGCAACAGCACAACAAAGCCATGAAGACGCCCTACTTGTTCTTCTTTGACACAACACATTTTGTTTGGGGGCAAGGGTTGAGGTACGTTGGCGATAAGCTATGCTTCTCCCTGCTCTCGACTTTTGTGACCCAAGCAGGACACGTGTCCCCACCTTGCCCCAAATGTCACGCCTCTGAATCGCCACCTCACAGCGGTCAGGATCTTTTGACACCCATCTTGAGAAGGGGGGGAAAAGACCCCACACGCAAATGGGGGACACAGTGCGGCTCACACAGAGGGAGACAAGCCTACTCACATGAAACGAGTGAGATCTACACAAGGCACAAAGGCGCTCCAGGTCTCACACAGTCCCATTCTCTGCTTTTGTACCCCCTCGTCTTGGGTGTGTGGGTTTTTTGTTTTTGTTTTTGGTGGGTTTTTTCCCCCCTCCTACCTGCATTACGCTCTGCTCCTCCTGCTGAACACAACAGCAAACATGGCACCACACCACCCAGAACCCTATCCAGATGCTTCACAGACGTTTTCCTTAGACAAGATGCTGCTCACCACAATGCCACAGGGGGGAACCATTGAGTAACAGGGGGGAAGAACCAACCAATCAGATGGGAAGGAGCACCACAGAAACCCAGGGGCCACTGAGCATGAAGACATGTGACCATACGCATAGACAGAGGCAGACACTCCATGCTTTTTTCCAAAGGGTCTGCATTACTTCATGGACACAGGTGTTTTTATTCCCACCCCCCTTACCCTTCACCTATTTTTTCAACATCCCTCCTCCCTGTGTTGACTCTCCCCCCTTGAACATTTCCAAAACCAGGTTTCTTTTCTGAATACAGCTCTTATGTACTTTTAAAGTCTTATCACCTTTTGTAACGCCTCCTATGTGATGCAGGTTTGGCATTGTGTGTCTGTTGAGGACATCCGTCTTTCTGAAACGGTGCAAAATGTCTGCTTTGCGGTTGAGGCACGGTAAGCAGAAATTTATTATTTTTTTTCAAAAGCACCACGCACCGTCGACAGCAAATGCAAAGACAAAACAAAAAAACAAAACCAAACAAACCTGCGAGCTCCAATGGAAGAACCAAAACTATGCTTTGTTTGATAAGAGGAGGGAAGGATGGAAAGAATGAAATGAAAACGGAGTGGAAGAGAACGCAGACGGGGTGACGGTGCCAAAATGTGCATTCATCATCCCTGGCCCCCCCTCCCCCGGCAACATATGTTTCCAACTGCCCGTTTTGCTCCCTTCCCCTTTAATTCTGTGCTGTAAGTAACTTCAAGCCTCTACGATGTTCTTATTGTGTGGCTATTACTGTGAATGAACATGTGACATGTCGCTTGGCTGTTGAGGGGACCTTTCTGATTTGGTTCCCTCATTGACTTTGTGACACCTCCCGACAGTTTGCATTAACACAGCTGAGTCAATTCCTCCTTTTAGAAGAATCAGAATAGTCCAGATTTCCTTGGAAAAGGCCCAGACTCCCCCTCCCCCCGCTATGTGGTAAGGGTTCATTTAGTCAGCCTGAAAGATTCCCTCATTCAGACAAGTTTTTTGTTTTCTTCTGGGCTGAAGCAAATAAAAGCTGTTACCTTTCCCAGCAGGGGGCGTCGGGGTTGTCTCTGATTTCATTCTTAGAGATTTATGGTATCTGGGATTGAAGGCAGACCAAAATCACTAAAGCCATTACATAGTTTTACATACATCTGTGTATTGTAATTTATAAAACAGATTTGCCACTGACTAAAGCCAATATAGTGAGACATTGCAGGATGTGAGGTGACAATCTGATAGGCTGTGTATTTATTATAATATCTATAACTAATAGCTTGTCATGAATAATTTCCATCATGTTATTTGTCTACCCATGTGCAATTCTTGTATAACTTTCCCCCTCACACAATTGCAGATTCATAATGAGGTTTCTTGGTATGTGTTACCATGCTTTTGATACTGCAAATTTGACATGACAGATGTGAGCTGCTGTGTGAATTGCCTGCTTCCTCTTTAGTACAGTGTACAGTACTGTTTTCCCAAACATGTATCTACCATTCATATGTGCATCTGTTTAGATGGAGATGGCAAATGGAACAACGCACAAGGTGTGTTTGTAGTGAAGGGGGGGGGGGTAAATGTATTCACAGCAGCGCCTTCTTTCCACTACCCTGACGCGTTTAGTTATTTCCTGGCTTTTCTGTCATTTTGAGCCCCCTCCATTAGAGGAAACGTGGACAGAACCCATTGTGTTGTGTATTTTGGCTATCAGACTAGCTTGTCGCACTGTAACAATTTTAACAGATTGTTAGGCATTACCTTGCGCATCTTTAGTATCACGATTGCGTTTTATGTGGCTGAGTAAACTTTGCTGCTTCCTACTGGTATGTGTGAGCGCATGGGTCCTGTACTGTTCTGCTCGGTGCCTGGATGAGTTTAAACTTCTGTGCAAAACTGTTTCTGTCACTGTGATTTAAAAAAAAAAATTTTACCTATCACATTCTGCTTCCTTCCTCTTCCTTCCCTCTTCTCGCTCTTCAGATATGAATGCCAACCCCAACAAGCGCCAGAGACAGCCGGCTCTGCTGGGAGACCACCCTCCAGAGTATGGTAAGGCTCTTGGGGCCTGTGTCCTTGAGGGGGGAGAGCACCCTCTTCTGGTGGCACCTCAGTTGCAGTGCAGCTGTTGCGGGGTGGGGTTGCTGAATGACACATGCTGGTGTGCAGTGGCAGCAAGGAGATGCTGTGAACCTGTCACTCAGTCTGTCTGTCCGGCTTGGTCGTTGGAGCTCACATCTCTTTCAGTGCACGGTTGTAGCCTCCTGCCATGTCTCTTGCCAGAAATTCATGTCTGTCTCTTGTTCCATCAGGGGGGCCACAGGGTGGTTACCACGGCCATTATCATGATGAGAGCTATGGGCCGCCCCCTCCCCCTCACTACGAGGGCCGCCGTATGGGCCCTCCGATGGGGGGCCCTCGAAGAGGGGGACATAACCAGCGATATGGAGGGCCCCAGTATGGGCACCCACCCCCCCCACCTCCACCAGGGGAGTACAGCCCCCACGCCGACTCTCCTGTTGTCATGGTGTACGGCCTAGAACCCTCCAAGATGAACGCTGATAGGGTCTTCAATGTTTTCTGCCTCTATGGCAACGTGGAACGGGTAGGTTGGTTTTTTTGTTTGCCTGCTTGAGTCGTCAAAGGGAGACGAGTCGTCTTTTAGGCCTCGGATCGGTAAAACCAGGCTAATCTAAAATTCAGTGACTTTTTGTTTTGTTCAGGTAAAGTTCATGAAGAGCAAGCCTGGAGCAGCCATGGTGGAGATGGGGGATTGCTATGCTGTGGACCGTGCCATCACCCACCTTAATAACAACTTCCTCTTTGGACAGAAACTCAATCTGTGGTAAGTTCTTGCATTTTCACTATTATATCCCTATGTTGGCATGATTGATATGCAGTGATTTACGGGTATAAGCTTCTGACAATGTACAAGGTTGATTTCTGGTCGCAGATAAGTTCAGTTCCTCATTTCTCGTTGTTCTCTCCCTAACCAGTGTGTCTAAGCAGCAGGCTATTATGCCTGGGCAATCCTATGAGCTGGAGGATGGAACCAGCAGCTTCAAAGACTTCCACGGCACCCGGAACAACCGCTTCACCTCTCCGGAACAGGCCGCCAAGAACCGAATTCAGCACCCCAGCAACGTCTTACACTTCTTCAATGCTCAGCCTGATGTCACTGCTGAGATATTCACACAGGTGTGTCCTGTGTATCATGTTCTTTTCCTTTGTACTAGAAAATTTGTGTGTCCCCCTGCCCTCACATGATTTTTTAAACATCTGGCATATTTCAGATTTGCGAGGAGCTTGGGGTGAAGAGTCCTTCCAACATTAAACTCTTCACAGGAAAGAGTAAGTATATGGGTTGAAGACATTGAAATTGCATCTCTTTCCTGTATCAATAACCCCATTCAGTCTCTTATAATGACCTGTAATAAAACCGAACAATGAGTCTTCAACAACGTTGCAAAACAGGAATCGCATAACAAACTACATCGTTCATTCTTGATAATGGGCAGTTTTGAGTATTCAACATCTGCTAGTCAGTTGTTGGATGGTAAATTCAGTAGTTGGTGTGTACTCATCAGGAGGAGTTTAAGGCAGTCATCGGTTGTTAAGCTGTGAGATGGATGTTTTCAAAAGTCAACGTAAGCAGTAGGGAACCACGCCGTATCAATAAATTGGACTTTGTGTCTCTCGCCTCGGGTGGGGGTACAGGTGAGCGTAGCTCATCCGGCCTTTTGGAGTGGGAGTCCATCAATGACGCCATGGAGGCACTAGCCATGATGAACCACTACCAGATGAAGAATCCCAGTGAGTTTCCGAACATCCTTCCATTTGTGCGAGCTGTCAAATGCTGCATGAGTAACCAGTGCTGTCTGCCTTTCTTCCCCAGATGGTCCATACCCTTATACCCTGAAGTTGTGCTTCTCCACTGCGCAGCATGCAAATTAATTGGCAGCCAGTTCTTTAGCGACTGCTAGATTAGCACCACATCACACCTTTTTAGTTTCTATCCAGAATATCTTGTATTGTTCGTACAAGTTGTGTGTGTGTGCGTGTATGTGTGTGTGAGTGTCCGTACAGTTTTGTTGTCTTTATTTACTGTGGAGCTGCAGAAGCCACACGTGACTGACACTGACGCACAGAAGGTTGTTTTTACTGAGAGATTAAGAGAAACGCTTTTGTATTTTTTTTTTTTCTTTTTCCCCCTGAATTTTTTTTATTTCCATTTGACGTTTTGCTGTCTCTACAGCACTACACCTCCTGGGAAGTCAACTAAAAGGAAGAAAGTATTGCATCTTTTGTTTGTTCCAAAATAAAATGTAAAAGTTCGATTCTGTGCACTGTCTTTACTTGGGTAGTTGGTGTGCATCCTGCTAGTATAACATGACAGGTGGCTGTTCCTAGGAACACGTGTACATAAGTACTCATACCGCTGTACAAATCTTTTGATCTTACAAAATCCACCATATCCTTTTAAAATTCGCTTAACCCTCTCAAGGTAGGCGTTGCTGATTTGCAACAGTTAAAAACTAACTACCTTATTACCCCACATACATATTTTATGAGTTTTTTTTACTCAGAAGTACCACTGCAGGACTTGGTTGTCCTGTCTTTACTAAAACTTCATTTGATCATGAAAGGGTTAAGACCGTGCAGCCTAAGAATGAAAAACTGAGTCGTATATTTTTTTTTGAAAAGGCGGTGAAACTTGCCGAGTTTGACGTGGATTGGCGAAATGATTTATGTGGAAAACGAAAAATCGGTCTATGGACCGGGTGTAATTATGGATTAAAAACATTTCGCATCCGGTACTTTGATATCTCTTAGGTTTTAGTTTACTCACTAACCACTAAGTCTTCCACTACAGAAATATCCAATGCAATCATTTCCATTATTTCAGTAGTAGCCCTAGTTAATATTTATAACGTTTCAATATTGGACGGCAATTTAGATATGTTATAGCTACTTGAAAATAAAAGTTGCAGCGGTTTACACAAGTACGGGTACTTGTTTCTGGGTAAAGCGCCTCCAGCTATTGGAACAACGCCGACCTCGGATTAAGTTCTAGCAGGTTCTTTTGAGCCTCTCCGGCCGCCGTACGCAGAGTCATATAAAGTAAGCGTATGATCACAACCAGCCCTGGGACGTTATACAAATAAACGAGCTAAAGCTATCATCGTGCGAATATTTAAGTTTAGCCATTTGGTACAATTGTTAAAATAATTTTAGCGTTGTAAGCGCTGCCTTTGGGTTGCATAACACAACATTTAAAGGACGTGCAAAGGTCAATGGCTTATCTTGTCTGCTCTGCTTTCATAAGAAGTAAGTGACACTGCATGTATCGAGCTATAGTAAGTATTTTTTAATATTCTGAGACTCAATTTTAGCCCTTTTTTAAACCATTCTCCATGAATCTGTGATCTATGTACTTTCGGGGCTGTATCTTTTAAAATGCTTTGAGTTCGGATTTGTTGAGTTTGTGATGGAAATCGGTAAGTGAAAGAAAAAGGAAGCAAGGTGTTTGCACTGGAGACTCGCTAACAATGTTATTTTTACTGAAAAAAGTACAGCGATTTGCAAGGGACGTAAACTGCTTGCAAAAAATGCATGCCAAAATGAAATAATTTCATTCCTTCTTTTGAGGCTGCGTGACACGTTATGTGTATGTTCCAGTTTTTTTCTAATGGAGAATTACTGTGTTTATGTAACTCAGTCTTTGGCACACTAACCTTTATGTATGTTTATTGAACACCGGTTGGAAGGTTACAGCTGTCTGGACGGTGACCCCATAAAATCATTTTACACCGAGTTGTACTGAGCATTGATCAATATGAAACGGAATTAACGTGCAAATAATAATAATAATAATAATACAGTGTGCTTTATATGTTATTCAAGCCGGTCTAGCAGTTTTAAGAAGTAGACATTATGATGACTCGCGTTTCCTGTTGGATTTACATAAACGCCAGATTCTGCTGTTATTTATTAGACAGAGGACTGTGGCTGCCGGGGCTTAGAGCTGTTCGGGAGATGTCTACCCAGGGAGGCCCCACTCCGCCTTTCTCCACCCTGTCCGTGACCCGCCCAGCCAGCATGGTCACTCAGGTGGAGCTGCACCGACCGGAAAAGCGCAACGCCATGAACAAAGCTTTCTGGAGGTACGGTTTGCAAACTTAAGGGAAACCATTCCCGTCTATCTCATTTTATTTTTGTTGCAGCATGTGCAGAGCAACGTCTCAGCATGTATGGCGATTACCTTTCAGGTTTTAAATACATAATATGCCGCATGAATTTACAGTATCTTTCCCTTGCATGTGCAAATTTGGCAGATGGGTAAAGACGACTACTTTAAACTAATAAGTAATGAAAATACTGTAAATATGGCAAAAATACCACATAATCTGTAGCATTCCCATTTACTCTGCTTTCAGGGCAATTTTAGACATTATCTAGATTATCACCAGATAAAATTATACGTTTCCAAAGCAACATCACAAAATATTAGATTTTCATTTGTATTTTAAGTTTATGGAGATATATTTATGCATTTCTGTCTTTTTTATTTTGATTGAACTTTCCCAGTGAGATGGTGGACTGCTTTTCTCAGATTGCTGAGGACCCTGAATGTCGGGTTGTCGTGGTAACCGGAGCAGGCAAAGTCTTCACATCAGGTAGCTGGGTGGAACTTGTTGAGTCTGTGCTGGTGCCCACTGTGCTTAATGTAACGTGAACGTCCAGACTGTTTCCATAACTACAGAAAGTGCGGTGTCTTCCCTTTTAGGGATTGACTTGATGGACATGGCCGGAAATATCCTTCAACCAACAGGAGACGATGCTGCAAGAATTTCATGGAATTTGCGCCGCCTTGTCAAGAAGTATCAGGAGACTTTTTCTGTACTAGAAAAGGTTGGTTCCTGGCTTCTGTTTTATATATAAACTCCTGTCAAGTTCATCCTTGATTACTATCCTCAGGCTCTGTGAGTATTGTGCAATTATACTGTACCTTTTTATTAAACTTGGCAAAATAACTTGCCCTGAGCAGAAAATGTGGTATTCCTCAGTCAGCATTTATGTGTATAAGTACTTGGTAGTAAAATGTGTTTTTAAATGCTTTGTGTGGGATACACTGGTTGTGTGTGTGTGTGAGTGTTCTCTGTCACTCTACAGTGTCCAAAGCCTGTGGTTGTCGCAGTACACGGAGCTTGCGTGGGAGCTGGTAAGGAATTCTGCACAAAATAAGCCAGCATGCCAGTGTAAGTGTGACAGTCCTGTGATGGTATACAGACAGTCCCCGGGTTAAGAATGTCTGACTTTTGGACAACTCTTACTTACGAAGGGATCGCCGTAAAGCCTATTGTATTAAAACTTTGGGTTAGATACAGTGGATCATAATAATAAATGTGCATGCTTTGTGATGTTTATGAAAACAATGTGGCTTTAGCAATTCATTTGCTCTAGGTGCTGTACAGTACTGTATGCAGTTGCTTTTATTATTATTGAAAAATTATTATTATGTACTGTATCATTATTTTTCCATCTTACCTACAAATTAGACTTAATGATACACTTAGGGAATGGATCTGGTTTGTAACCTGGGCACTGCCTGTAGTCACCTTGTTTCTCTTGATGATCCCTTGACACAGGAGTGGACCTGATCACCGCCTGTGATATCCGTCTCTGCACACAGGATGCTTGGTTCCAGGTCAAGGTAAAGACTAATTTTTGCATCATCCAAAAGTTCGTTTTCCCTTTTTAAAGAAGGCAGTTTTCCTTTTTATTGTCAATGAATTAGGTTTTTTTTTTTTTTTGATAAAAAATAATCAACCTCTCTGTCTCTCCCCCCAAGTCAAATAGGAATAGGAATCAAATAGGCCAATGTATTCCAAAAAGTCTTGTTTGGATGATATACTGCATGCTTTATGCTACAGACCAATCCAAGTTTAGAAATAAACTTGTCTGGCAGTCAAAGTCTGCGGTAATCAGCTCACATACCAAACGAAACAGTAGGTAATTGTTATCATGAGGGAGGAAGAAATAAACCTGAGACATGACTTCATGTGAGGGCTTGTTAAGGCACTCAGTAATTTATGGGCACCATAGATTCTTTAGCATGTGAAACGCTCATCACAGAAGGCTCTGTAAGACTGACTCTGTATTGACTATATAGTGTTAAGTGGGTAGTAAGTATTAAAAAGAAGTTGAAGAATTTACCTCTGGGATTATCAAATCTAATCCTATCTGTCTGTCTGTCTGTCTATTTATTCAAACATGTCCTGCTGCACGTGCATAAAAATTAGCAGCTCGTTGATCTGTTACTTGTTAGTTGATGTTCTGTAAGACTGGAAGGTATCACTGCCTGCCCAGTTATGTCTGGTATGATCCCACCAAGCCAAGGAGACCATTACTGTAGAAACATTTATGCGTAATGAACGGTTATGGGGAGGGTAACATGAAAGAGGTGAGGCTGATAGAAAACCTTCATTTATTCAAATTTTTCCCCCGTTTGTTCTTTCGGATGGATTTGCGTCTGGCAAATTTTTGTGAAGGTAGTTCAGTATTGCACAACTTGACATGGTGGTCTGATGGCCATAGGAAGTGGACATTGGCTTGGCAGCAGATGTTGGGACTCTACAACGTCTTCCTAAGGTCATCGGGAGCCGAAGGTAAGACGGAAGGGGTCCTAGAGCAGTGCTTCCCAACCCCGGCATCAGCGACCCCTTGACCGTGCACATTTTTGCTCAGAACTCTGAATACCTGGCATGGGTCTATAGGGAGTGAGGAGAGAACAAAACTATGGACTGTCTGGGAATCCCCGAGAACTGGGTTGGGAAACGCTGCCCTAGAGCATTGTTTGTTTCCTTAATCGAATATTATTCCGCTCCACTCCATTCTTTTCCAGTTAATTTTCTCGGATGCTTTGGTGTTGGGTCATATCTTCATTGCAGCCTCGTCAATGAGCTGGCTCTCACGTCCAGGAAGATGTACTCTGATGAAGCGAAGAGCAGTGGATTGGTCAGGTACCAATTATTTTTTTGTTCATCTGCGCTGTCTAACTCTGCAAGACAGTTTGCAGAATCTCTTGATCACTTCCAGTTTTTTATAGCGTTACGACAAGCCTGCGAGCAGCCATTAATTATCTGTCTTCTATCATTTATCATATGAACAGTATGGCAAAGTACGTATGTGTATCTGTACATGAAATGCATGTAGTGAGGCTACGTAGACAAATCTGCATAAAGTACGGTATAAATAAGGAATATAGGCTATAGGGGTAATGAATAAAGAGAAAAAATGTAGAAATATTACAAAAGATAACATTGTGCTGAAAGGCTTAGAATAAGGCAGGCGGCAGCTTTAAATTTTATTTATTGCAGACTGAAAGGGACAGTACTAACAGTACTAACTACCTCTCATCTCACCTCTGCAGTCGCGTGTTTCCAGACAAGGAAACGATGATGTCTGGGGCTATGGAGCTGGCCGAAGAGATTGCATCCCGCAGCCCAGTCGCTGTACAGGGAACCAAGATCAACCTCATCTACTCCAGAGACCACAGTGTAGCAGAGGGGCTTGAGTATATGGTAAGGTGTTTCACTCGAACAGACGCAAAACATTCCGAGATGGTCTGGCTTACTTTGATCTCCCCAAAGTCTGTTACTGCGCTCTAAGGAGCGTACTCAAATACTCAGCAGGCCTGAAACCAAGTACTCATGTGCTCGTTGCTGTGATGGTGTTTGTGCAGCAGTCCTGGCCAAGTGAAACCCATACCCACAGTGGGAGTGGTGTAAATTAATATTAGTCACAATGATGGATGGCATCAGCGAAGATTAAACTGCCTGTACAAGCTTCTTTTTCCGTTCTTGTTATGTCTGGTCACCACATTCTCTGAGATCTCTCTGCAGGCTTACGTATGTATGTGTGTATATCATATATATAAGGAAAGAAGTTATGTCTTGATAAGCGTTCAGTCGCTGCATGCACGAATGCCAGCATTTGCTGCAATGGTTATATTTTAACCTATGCTGAGAAATAGCTACTTGCGAGTAGGCAAATTTATGTTAATCACGTTACAGTAGTTAAGGACATAAGTGACCTTGATATTAGCAAATTGTGTTTACATGATAATAAATGCCCCCCAACACCATTTCCAGCCTCGCCGCCTCTGCCCTGTCGTCTGCTCCTTGTCACAGACGTGGCTCAGGGCCGATTCATACTTCCCGGGAAAGTGCTCGTGCAACGACACGCATGACGTGGTGCCAGACAGTCCGCGGTCCTGAATGTTGATGCTTCTACACACCAGGCAAAGCTGCTCCTAAGAGTCACATTTATGAAGTGTGGTATGGATGTTATAAGAATTAGTAAGAATTTTACTAAAACTAACTTTGCACTATGTACTTGCAGTACGTAAGGCAGGGTTACAATCACTAAGGAAAAGGACAACTAAAGCTGTTGCTTCCAAAACCAACTAAGATCCCTACTTCCCGTTACTGTTTTTAAATTCTATTTCACTAAAGTAATGATTTATCTTTGGGCCTCTCGTGCAACGAACTTACACCACGTCGCAGCATCTTGTAGTAGCCAGCAAAGTCCTACAACTTTTCATCTAGTATGTGGTATATTTTCTGTAAAGGAACAAATGACACTCTATACTCTTGTGCCGAATGTTTAATATATAATGCAGTTTTAACAGAGCCCGAGAGTCCATTTTATCTGATTTTTTTCTTTCTGTGGTTTTGTTTGTCTAGGATATTTACATTGTTTTTTACATTCCAATACCAGTGTCTGAATATTCCTCGGAATTAAAAGCTCATCGCTCTTTGAAAGTGTATACTTGCATTACCATGCTAATATATTAGCATTATGTCAGTGGCATAAAATGATCTTAAAATGACAGTAACATCGTATATCACAAGTTATGTCTGGGACAGTATATCGTCTGGCCGAAGTAGTTATGGCGACAGGCCTCCTCGCAAGATGAACTAGTGCAGAAGAGATGATAGCCGCACTTACGTATCTGAAACTGTTGCTCAAATTTTCACTGTAAAATGGAAATGAAGCACAAAGCACGGGACAGATGGAGGGCTTCTGTGTGAGGCAGATAAGTGGCTTATCTTTGATGGCCCGAAATATACAAAGCAGCATCTTCGAAAACATTATTGTTTAGAATAAGCCTTATGCTTGTGATTCACTGCTGTCCGTCAAAGGCCTGAAACAGATGGCTTTAAGAGAGGAACCTTCTGCCAATGGACTCAGGCTTACAGATTATTCAAATGACTGGCTTCAGTTCTTTCAATGCCTTGGTAGAATTGCCCTACATATTGTCAGTAGGACGACTGCAGGTGTCTGATGGAGCAGAATTGAACAACGGAACATATGAAGTCACCGGTCGATTTGGTCCTTGTGATGTATGCAACTTATAAACCATTTGTTGTAAAAATTTCAAACTCTTTGATGGGTACAGTGGTATCAAGAAAGCCTGACAGACCGTTTTTTGCTCTGTCTTGATTGGATGATGGGCGTGAGACACTGTTCAGACATTTTGGTTTGTATAATCAGAAACTAAATAGTTACAGTAAACAGTAACTTCTAACTTTCATAAGTTTTTATCAGTCGCTTGTATTTAAATGTCAATTGTCACACAAATGAATCTATTTTAAGAATTCAACCATGAACCATATTAAAAGATTCTGTCCTCCCGCAGTTTACTAATAATCAACACATTGATCGGGCTTTTTTGCGTTTAAGATGCTGATGGGGACTCACCTGGTGTTAAGGCTCAACCCACACATTCCCTCTATTTCTGGGAAGGGAAGACAGTGTGCTGCTTGGGGCAAAACACCATGATAGTGATGATGATCATTTTATTTATCTTACCGCCCAACTGCGAATGGGACTCTGTCATCCCCGTCATGCTGACTCTCTCCGTTTCAGGCCACGTGGAACATGAGCATGCTGCAGACGCAGGATGTCATTAAGTCCGCCCAGGCTAGCATGGAGAAGAAGAGTCCCAAAGAAGTGCCTTTTTCCAAACTCTGAGGGAAGGTAGCTGAGCCAAGGTGGAGCTAGCGGGACACCTTAACCCAACTAACTTGTTTTCCCTTTGGAAAAATTTAATTTTGTGTGTGTGTGAGTGAGAGAGAAGGAATCCCTGTTCAAACTGGTACTATGATGAGCTGCAGATGAGACTGAGGGGATTAATCACGCTGATCAGCTGGGAATTTCTCTTTTTAATGTGTAATCCTGTCAGTTAATGGCTTTGTAGCACCTGTGAAATCTTAACGTCTCAGTATTCAGGATTCTGTTTAATCTTTTTTTTCTTTTTACTTTGACATCCAATGAAATGAAGTATATTATGACACTGTACTGGATAAGCAGTTGGAAAATGGATGGATCAGTCAACTTGTGAAGTGTTTTGGCTTTTATAAATAAAACACCCTTTTTGTGAGCTTGCAGAGTACTTGCTATTTTATTTGCAGTTTCTTACAGTGGGGAAATATTTTATGAAAGGTTTAGTGTTTCTCATTTATTAAGTGTTTGAAATGACTAACTGTGGGCATTTGAAGTCCACATGACGGTTCACTGGTTTGCACTTTTGCTTCACACCTCCAGGGTTATCGGTTGAATCCTGCCGTTGCTCTATGTAAGCAGAGTTTGCTTCTCTCTAAATTGCCCGTTGTGCCTGAAGTTGATCTGGCAGCCTGACCAGAATAACTGGTTATACAGTGGTGATCGAAATTAGAGAACAAGAGACGCTTTTGATATATACAATGTCACAGCTCATCTACAGCTTATGAGAAAGGCACTACAGTTACAAACTAGAAGAAAATGGAAGACAAGGGGAACAAGCTCAAGTCAGAGCAGCGTGAGAGGCGGGTTGTGCACTGCAGGCACCAATGAGCCAGTCACTGAAAACAAGGGCCTCTATGCTTCCTATTAATCTCTGAAAGTTGTAACCGTCAAAAGTTGAGGCTTCTTCTACAAAAAAAATGTAACTGTTCTCTAATTTTGATCGCATGCTTTCTTCAAACTTCTTGCTAAAACCATTTATTTTATGGTGTGGCACATCTTTTACTGATGAAATATGATTGAATTACATCTATTCACGTTAGAATATCTTTGAATTTGGATAAGCTGTCAATTTGTCCATTACAAAAATGTCTCTCTTCCCTAATTTTGATTGCTACTGTATCATTAGAAGATGGGTGGATTCTAGAAATCGGTAATAAATGTTACATGGCAGTTATCAGTGTACATTATATACTTGAAGGTTCCATGCTGCTATTTACTTGTAAGAGGTTTGAAGAAATGTTTATTGAACATGTAAGACTTTGGTGAATCTGTTTGTGCTGAGGTCAGTAGATGAGGTGCACTATAGGAGTGCATGCCTTGCACCTTTTCGTGTTGTAACACAGCCCACTTTCGCTTTCTTTGGTAAAATATAAAATTACAGATGCTTAAGCTGAGCAAATGTAACTTACACTTGGCAAAAGCATCGGCTTGTACTGTACAGTTCATCCATTACAGTCCGACCGCAGTATCTGTACAGTGCTGTTTCCCGAAGTCAGAATGCAGACCAGCTACCGGATCGTTTAGGCAGATTATCAGGTTGTGAATCTAGAAATCTATTAACTTGTACTAGTTTATCAACATGCGCTCTACTCTGCTTTGGTGTGCGTGTCTAGTCCTGCTCTTCGGCTGCGCCTATTCAGGTGAGTTAATGTTTCATCCAGCTTTGAAAACTGAAGTCCATCAGAAAATCTAACAATTGAATACTGTTGACCTGTCCTTGAATTTCAGTCCATTTTTTCCTGGGTTTTATTACCCTGAACTTTTATTATTCAAGGATAAAAGGTTACAAGTAAAATGGGTAAAACTTTACTTAAAGCAGTTATATGACTGCAAACCAGTTACCTTCATAATACATTGTAATGCATTAATAAAGTATTATAAACACGGCTATAAATATTTATAAAAAACAATAACATCCTAGCCATGTTTATTATGCATTATGAAAGTTCCCAAATGCACTATAAATAACTTTATAATGCATTATGATGGATTCATATTCTGTTTTATTGCGCTGTTTTGTAAAGGTCGTAATGCCTAAACAGAAGGCAATGGATAAAGAGTAACTGTAAACCTTTTGTAAAATGTGATCCTGCAGAGTTAACCTAATAAATCAGCAGAAATGCTTTACAAGTCTGCTCATGTTGAAATAAAATATTAATTATTAAAATATAAAGAAAGCTTTTGGGGAAAAGTACTGTACTAGAGTTACAGTTACAATTTTAGATTCAAGTTGGTTACAGATTAATTCATAATTTCACGATCTGCAGGCTTCAGTTTCCGTGGCAAGCAAATGATGTTTGTTTTTCCTTACTTACTTTTCCAGCATTTACATTTATTTGACACCTTTTGTCCACAGCAAAGTACAAAAGCAGCAGATTATACAAGCACTACAAGCAGCAATCTGCCACCTTTTCAATAATTTATCCCAAAGAATAGCTGAAAACATCGGCTGTTCTCTGTCCATGTTTTTCCTTTTTGTCATTGTCCTCTAGTTAAAAATATCGCCTCCTCCAGGACAGGTTCTGAGGAAGATAAAAGAGAACGTGTTCCGGGCACAGAACCAAAAGGCGAAGCAGCATCTGCTGCAGCATTCGGCCACCGGGCACCAGCCCACGTATCGGGTCAAAGAAGGACTCATCCGCCAGCCACTCGACCAATTTGACAGCCAGAGCACACAGACCATTCCTCAGGTGCAAAGATGCATGCAGATTATGCATGTTCCCTCACATGTTCCCTCACAAGCTTATATGATGCTCGCATGCACAAGGCCAACAGAACTCCTTACTTGATACTTTCATAAGCCATTTCATGTTCTACAAAGAACAAGCAGTGACACATTGGTTAGCATTCTGTAGCCTCACAAACCCAGGGTTGAGGGATCAGATTCTTCCCCCTGGCTCTGTGTATTCAGATAGGGTTTAATTGGTGTCTCTAAATTACCCTTTATGTTTGAATGTGCCCTGTTATAAACTGGCATGGCTTTCAGCTAGTGGAAGTTTTACTTACAAAAAAAAAATATTCTGAGGGCAGAAAGAAAAATAATTGAGAGATGACCAATCAGTTTGCAGAGGAGGTGGATCTAAGAAACTTGGAGAGACCGGACCAGGACATCTGATTGGTTGGCCCCACCTTCTCTAGTTGCTTGGACCCACCTCCTCAACAATCTGATTGGTTATCTCTCTGAACCAATCATTTTTCATTCTGCCTTCAGAACATGTTTGTGTAAGTAAAACTCCCATGAGCTCCTGTTTAGGATATACCCCAGGCTCCATGCCACCCTGTACTGGATGTGCAGTTCACGATGAATGTCCCTTCAGGCTTAACACATAGTCAGTGACCTTGCTCATCCTTTGCCATTAGCAAAGTTCTTTGCTCTCTTCATAAATTCACACGCTGAAGTTGGTGCAGTACTGAGAAATGTCATCGTAATTCTCGACTAACCTGCGTTACTTGATGAATTCTCTCACAGAGGTTTTTTGTCAATGAGGAGTACTGGGATCGTCCCGATGGTCCAGTATTCCTCTACATTGGTGGAGAAGGTGCTATCTCAGAGTTATCCGTGCTCTATGGTGTGTCCGACGTCAACAGATATGTGAATGAAATCAAGTAGAATCACACTATGCACACAAATCAAAAAGCCAGTTAGCGACAGAAGCTAACTATTATTGCTTGAATTTTGTGATCTACCCATTTCTGCAAACATAGGCCATCATGTGCAGATGGCAGAGGAGAATGGAGCCCTGCTTGTGGCGCTAGAGCACAGATTCTACGGGCGTAGCATCAACCCCGACGGCCTGGACGTAGTGAACCTGAGACACCTCTCCAGCCGTCAGGCGTGAGTGCCGTGGTTAGGGCTGCCTTCGAATGGCAGGTGGGAAACACACGTATCATGGACGTTGCTGAAGCAGAGAAGAACACCGCCTACAGGTGAAGAGCAGCATTTTGCAGCCCGTAATTCTTCTGTCCTCCTTTCCTCTTGAGTTTGGTGGACCTGGCCGCCTTCCACAGATACATCAGCGAACGCTATGACCTGTCATCACAGAACACCTGGATCAGTTTTGGAGGCTCCTACGCTGGTGCCCTGTCTGCCTGGCTTCGTGGCAAGGTAATACGCCCCCCCCCCCCACCCCTGAGTAAAATGAAACTGTGTGATTGGCGTGATTGCTGCCAATCAGACCTCTAAATCATGCACACTGTGCTTCCCATTGACATATGTTTGTATGACATGGTGAAAGGCTGTGCTGTGGCTCTTTGACATGATGTCACTTGTCGTCCTCCCCCCTCAGTTTCCTCACCTGATCTATGGTGCTGTGGCCTCCTCTGCCCCCGTCAAAGCCATGCTAGACTTCTCCACCTACAACCAGGTACTCTGATAGCACGTATTCAAATAAACATTAACATTCACTAAGTGAATAAAAATCCCAATTAAGTACCATGTATTTTTTTCCAGACATACTTTAATTAATGTTGAAATTATAGCAGATAGAACATGTAGTAATGAACATTTGCTGTAGTTGATTTAAAATGGCATCTATTAACATGACATGCTTTGTAACAGCAGAATTTGCACATTTCAGGTAGTGGGTGAAAGTCTTACTAATGAAGCTGTTGGGGGCTCTGATAAGGTGCTGTTTTCTGTACTTTAAAAATTATTTTTGTAAAACAAATGCATGCATTTGTGCCTCCTTTGGAACAACTCATTATGTAGTAGCACTGCAGTATGTAATGACATTATAATATGTTGTCACACACTGGGTAACAATGCATTATGTAATAACTCTGCATTATCTAATGACAATTTGTTGTATTATGTAGAATTATTACATAATATGGTTTCATTACATAATGAGTTGTCACACACTGCAATATGTAATAATTTATTACAGAATTTATTTGTAAGTATTAAAGTACAGAGAAAAAACAAAGATGACTATGGGGAAATTCAACACTCAGCCCCTCCTGGAATCCAGTTCAAGTTTGCTATAGTTTGAGGATTTTTGATAGTTTTTTTAGTCTTAATGAAGTAGAATAAATGAGTTGACCTTTAATTGTTCAAATTTCACTTTATGTGTAACAACACATGTAATAACACAGCATTATCTAATGAAAATTTGATACATTTTGTTGAGTTATTATATAATGAAGTGTTATTACAGATGTATTTGCATAAATTCAACATTCCTCCCCTTATTATTGGTGCATGCATCTCCATATATCAATCTGCTTACTGTGTTGTGCTTTTTGTGCGTGGCTGACCTGACCATTAGTGCCTAGGCACAGTGTGGGAGGCGTTTGCGGCTCTGGAAACTGCTCTCTTGGAGGGAAACGTGACAAAGGTGGGCAAAGACTTCAGCTGCTGTGAGCCGCCAGTGGAGCCGGAGGACCAGGCAGAGCTGGTTCAGAGCCTGGCCGACATCTTCATGGGAACTGTGCAGTACAATAAAGAGGGAGGGCCGCTGACCATTGGCCAGATATGTGACGTCTTGACCAATAAGAGTGAAGAGACTCAGCAGGGGGAGGGGCCCTACAGCAGGCTGGTCAACCTGGCAATGGTACGTTCTATTATAGTGTTTCCCAATCCAGTCCTTCAGCACCCCCGGCTAGTCCACATTTTTGCTAACACTGTTGAAAGAATGAATGTTATATTCATATAGTGCTTTAAGAACCAATGGGGAACCACTTGAACCACCTCCACTGTGTGCAACCCACCTGGATGATGCGAATGTGATTCATAATCCAACTTTTAATCCAATCCCCTCATCGTCTGTAGCATATTTTTGACAGGTCTAGTAAACCTCTCCCTTTTCTCATCAGTCTTTCCTGGGACAAAAATCTTTTTGGTTACATTTTCCCTGGGTTTAAGAATGGAACTAAATAAATAAACTAATAAATTGTCTATGAACTATATACTATACTTAAATTTATATATATATGTGTGTGTGTAATTATATATATATATATATATATATATATATATATATTTCTAGAGTCATACACTCACACACGCCACTCCTGAATGGGATAAGGAGCACACACCAATATGATGAGTTGCTGCACCCACCACATGACGAACCACCTTAGGAATAAGAACCTGAGTGCAGTGGGTGATACCTCAGCACTGCACCAGTTTGAGGTGATACCTCAGCACTGCACCAGTTTGAGGTGATACCTCAGCACTGCACCAGTTTGAGGTGATACCTCAGCACTGCACTAGTTTGAGGTGGTACCTCGGCATTGAATGATACCTGATTGAATACAACATCCTGCACCCAAAACTCTACAAAGAAAATCAGCCTTCAGTCTTCTCACATTACCCATAACTACAAGGAATGAGATTAATTAGTTTGTTTTATAATTTTGGTTCATTTTCATGTTATTGGCTCGACTTTGTTAAACTGCAACTACTCAGCACAGAGTTTTCTGTTAAGAAAACCTTTTGTTCTATGTGTCAGATCTATCGTGCAGCAGTGGAGGAGCCCTGTCTGATCATCTCCCACAAGCAGGCCGTCCTGGAGCTCCAGAACACCGACCTGAAGTCTTCCGGCTTTGGCTATCGCCAGTGGTACTACCAGAGCTGCACAGAGTTCGGCTTCTGTGAGTGGTTACCCACACACCACAGCTCACCTGTGCAGTGCTGTGTGAACTTCACCAAACTGTATTGCAGTGTACAAAATAATTTAAAAAAAAAAAACTTTATAGAACTCATTTACTGGCAGCTTTAATAGCAGGTCATTCGCTTGTGCACCTGTGGCCTCTGATATGTGCTCTGGGAGAATCCATGAAAGATCTTTAGGGGGTGAATGGAGTTTGCAAAGCAGATGACTTACAGATCACTGGAAAATACACCAGTTCAGAAGGTCGATGATCTGGTCAGAGGGTATTTTTAACTTTAATGCTTGTGGTACTATGATGCCCCCTGGTGGTCCACGAGAAAATGATGTCACTTCAAACCCTGTGCCAGCTTACAAGGTGTCCACTGTGATGCTGTCCATCTGCCATTCCCGTGTTTATTGGTAAGCCCTCTCCCTGTGTGCAGTCGAGACCTGCGAGGATGCCAGCTGTCCTTTTGCACGCATGGTGACTCTGCAGTCCCAGATGGAACTCTGCCCCCTGGTGTTCGGGATAGCTCAGGGCAGCCTACAGTCCCGCATCGCTTTCACCAACCAATTCTATGGCGGCGATCACCCCCAGACGCAGAGGGTGCTGTACGTCAATGGTAGGGTAACCACCAGGATGACTCTAGAAATGAGGACACCTGTGTCAAAATAGGAGGACTAAGGCTTAAAATGGAAGACATCTGTATCCAAGAGGGAGGACTAAGGCTTTAAAGGGGGGGGGCAGTCCTTTTTGTACACTCGTTCACATGTTATGGAAACAGAGAATGGTATATCTATCTCTATATTCATCTCGTTATCTTGAGAGAACGGCATACAAAACTAACTATAAACGCAAGGCTGTTCTCAACTTTCATAGTATGTGTGTGCGGGTGACCTACGTTTTTTTGTGCAGTTGGGGTTGGAGAGAGTAGCACTAGCTTGTGACTGGGAGGCGGATAGGGTGAAGTGAAAAAGGAGGACAAGGAGGTTGAAAGGAGGAGACCCACCAGCAGTCTGGACAAAGGGCTGAAAGCCCACACCGTCTGCACAAAATCCGGACAAGTGGTGACTCTAATCAATGGTGCAGTGCAGTCCTGGCTGATTTAGTGCAGCCAGTAGAAGAAACTTTTCTTGGAAGTGAACAGTGAAAGACTAACGCAGTTGTGTATTGGGTGTCTTGTGCCGTAAGGGTTTTCTGTGCCACAGGATCCACGACAGCATAGCCTGTACCCTCTCCCAGGTGACATCGACCCATGGCACAAGCTCAGTGTGGTGCGCAACGGGACCAAGGAGGACAAAGACAGAGTCGTCCTCATCGAGGGCACTGCACACTGCGCTGACATGAACCGTGCTGGGTCCCAGGACTCACCTGCTCTCAGAAAGGCCCGGCAGGTGAGCAGAACGGGCATGGAAGAGGGAATGAAACAGGCACAGCAGTGGGAAAGGGAGAGATAGAGGGGAGAGGTGAGAGAGAACAATACAGGGCATGGTAGACAAGCACCTCAGTGTTATATATACACTGTAAATAGACATGCACTGGAGAAATCTGCTGGTTCTCCATTTAGAAGCCAAAAAACGCTAATCAGGCCCAGCCCAAACATTTTCTGGGTCCAGAGCAAAATTTAATTAACCTAGTTGTCATTTGTCATCTTCCTTCACATTGTGACAGGCTGATCAGATAGGGGGCCCCCTAGTGGCTGCTGGGACCTAAGCAGCCGCTTAGTTTGCTTATGCCTTGTGCTGGTCCTGCTGGTAATCAGAAGTTTTATAATCAATTATAGTTAAGAACATAAGAACTATACAAACGAGAGGAGGCCATTCGGCCCATCGAGCTCGCTTGGGGAGAACTTAACTAATAGCTCAGAGTTGTTAAAATCTTATCTAGCTCTGATTTAAAGGAACCCAAGGATTCATCTTGCACTATGTTATCAGGAAGACTATTCCATACTCTGACTACACGCTGTGTAAAGAAGTGCTTCCTTAAATCCAGTTTGAAATGTTCTCCCGCTAATTTCCACCTATGGCCACGAGTTCTTGTATTTGAACTAATGCTGAAGTAACTATTCGGTTGAACAGCATCCAAACCTGTTAGAATCTTATAGACCTGGATCATGTCCCCCCTCAGTCTCCTTTGCTTGAGGCTGAACAGATTTAGCTCAACTAACCTTTCCTCGTATGACATTCCTCTAAGACCAGGAATCATTCTTGTGACCCTACGCTGCACCTTTTCTAAGGCCGCAATGTCCTTTTTAACTCCACACACCTGGAGATATACCCCAACATCGTATTGGCCTTTTTTATTGCTTCCCCGTACTGGCAAGAATGAGACATGGAAGCATCAACATACACACCAAGGTCTTTCTCATAATCAGCTAGCTTTATTTCAGTAGGTCCCATAAAATACCTGTACTTTATATTTCTGCTCCCTACATGGAGTACCTTACATTTGTCTATGTTAAATTTCATCTGCCAGGTATCGGCCCAGTCACTAATTAAATTAAGATCCCGCTGTAGCTGCTGAGCCGCTAGTTCAGTATCTGCTACACCACCCACCTTGGTGTCATCTGCAAATTTCACCAGTTTACTATATATATTGGTGTCTATATCATTTATGTAAATTAGGAACAATAGTGGTCCTAAAATTGAACCCTGCGGTACCCCACTATGAACGCAGGCCCACTGTGACATTGTGCCTCTCATAACTACTCGCTGCTTCCTATCTGTTAACCAGTTATCAATCCAGGTCGCTACAGTTCCTAAAATACCTGTCGCTTTGAGTTTAAGTAAGAACCTCTTGTGGGGGACAACATCAGAAGTCTTTTGGAAATCTAAGTAGATGACATCATAGGCCTTCTTATCATCAACTTCCTGAGTAACTTCCTCAAAAAACTCAAACACATTTGTTAAACAGGATCTACCTCTCCTAAATCCATGCTGGCTATCCCTCAAAATGTTATTTGAGTCCAGGTAATCTACCATTTTCTCTTTGATTATAGCCTCCATAACTTTACCAGTTATACAAGTTAGACTGATTGGCCTATAGTTTGACAAATTACTTCTATCCTCTTTTTTGAAAATGGGCGTTATGTTGGCATGCTTCCAATCAGAAGGTACCACACCTTCAGATAAGGATTTTTGAAACAGTAAAGTTAAGGGTCGGCAAATAATATCCCTCATCTCTTTTAACACTATAGGTAAGATGCCATCAGGGCCCTGTGATTTTTTTATTTTGAGCTTAGCTAGGCTTTGCAAAACATCAGCTTCAGTTATATATATATATCAGTTATAGACGATGCTGGATTAGTAATAAGAACTGGTAAGTTACTAGTGTCCTCAACAGTGAATACCCGTGCAAAACTATCATTGAACTCATTTACTATATCAATGTCAATGTTAAAAAAAAATGGTGTAGGTGGTGAAGCAGAAGAGAAATGAGGTTTGGCTGAGAGGATGAGAATCACTGCACGTTGCTTTGTCACGAACACGGAATAAGCCCAAAATGCATTTCTGTTCTGTTTCTTCATAAATGTCTTGGCACTAAAACACCAGCAGAACAGTGAGAACGCCATTTGTGGCGCTGAAGCGATGAATTGAGCTGACCTCTGTGCCATTAGAGGCCGGCCACAGTGAGTTTCCTTTATGATGTGCGCAGGAGATAAAGAGGCACGTGACCCAGTGGCTGAAGAGTGCTGCAGCACAGAGCGTGTGACGCGTGACACTCCAGCACACGCCAAGCTAGACAGCAAGCTTCTGCTCTCCAACCGCCTAGGATCCTCAATCCCAGCTTCTGCCTCAAGGTTTCCTGTGTGTAGGAGTCACACAGAGCTTTTGCTTTTGAAAATGTAACACTAATCCCCCACAAAACAGTATGAGAATATGTGTGTGTGTGTGTGGTTGAGGGGGGTGGGTTGCATATATTACATTGTTAGAACCAAATATCTTCACGGTGTGATAAAAACCTGTTATTTTGACATTGTGGGGACCATTTTTATAGAAATCTGTGACTGTAATCACTAAAAATGCCAAAAGTCTTGTATTTTGTTTGATTAGTTATAGTTAAGGTTAGGGCTGGGTAGGGGTTAAGGGTTTTACCCATAGAAATTAATGGACAGTCCCCACAAAGATATAGATACTTAATCTGTTTGTGTGTGGGTGACTATTTGGACAGTTAGCACAGCCCATAAAATTAAATTGCTAACAGAAGGTTTTCTCAGTCCCAACAGCAGGTGACATCCCGGCACAATTAAGAATCTCCTGGAGGATAATCTGCTGGTCCCTGTAAACCCTGTTTTCACCCATATTACATCATTTCCTGTATAGTAACTATGAAAGACAGAAGGCTGAATTCCATCTTTGTTGTACGGGATGCATGTAGGCAAGCCGTTAGAATCGCATTTGCTATTTAAGGGTCCAAAGCACGTAGTGCTATGGAACCTTATTATTATTATTATTATTATTATTATTTTATTATTATTATTATAATACACCCTTTATACACGGAGTTGACTGTGTTCATACACTTCTTACATATAAAGTGTAGTTTAGAATGTGTGTTCTTTCCATTAGCATGTAATCATGTGAAAAAAGAGGGACAGTGCTGCACAATACCAAACCCTAACACCCCCCCCTCCCCCCCAAAAAAAAACATACAGCATTTCCTTTGCTAGTCTTTAACTTACTGACTCTAACAAGATTAGGACACCAGTTGTGTGGAATATTAGAGGCAGTAGTCAGTGCTTGTGTGGTTTGTAAAGGTAAAAGAAATGTTCTCAGCATGCTATTTTGTGACTGGACAGATGCACATTAGGCTTCTTAATTAGACACATCGAAACTAAAATAATTCAATTAAGAAATAAGATCCAGTTTCATTGCAGTGCAGTTACTTCCTTTTCCAGAGGGTAGTGCTGTTGTTCAGGACTTGAAAATTAAGATATAGCACTGAATGAGTATCATACTTATTTTAAAAGTATGTTGTGTTACTTTTGGCTAGATTCTGTTTGTGTCTTTTTAATTGTCTTAAATTAAGTGCTTTACCAAAACCTTGAATAAAATTCACAAAGAGATACCTTCCTCTAAGCTGAAACCTACACTGGCAATACATTGAAGAGAACAGAAGCCCAGGAGATTGTAGGGTTGCATTCAAAAGAGGAGTCCAAGAAAATATAATGCACAGCGACAATTTGATCTGCAGCACAATCAAAATGTACCAACATTTAGAGTTCGTAGGGCTATGACATACTACCTGACATACTACGTGTAAATGAAATTTAATACGGAACAGCGTAGAGATTAAGGAATGTGAGATTGCTATGGCAAGACAGTGCCCTAAATTCGGTTAAAACAACAATTATTTGCACAATAGGCATGTTTGTCCAATTACACACACGAACATTGAAGGTACGGCCATGTGATCCAAATTTGTGACCTTTCAGTCCTTGTGGTCCCTGTCCAGCACACCACTGCCAGTTCCCCTCACTATCCAGTGATTATGAGGGAAAAGGGGCTGTAAATACTGAAAATTCCTGGGCCCTAATCTCTCTTCCTCATGAGGCACAGATAAGATAAATACTCGTCAGAATTTTATTTGACAGCGTGCCGTATTGAGGATGGCTTCTGAAACATTAAACGCTACTGCAGAGTAAAAAAGAAAATAAATAAAGAATAATCTACGCAGACATCCTTCATTTTTATAAACTGTATAAAGAACTGAAGTAATGACATCATTGAGAATATACAAATCACTTAGTTCTGGGTTGCTTGTGGATAATGTTAACAAGCAAAGTCTGAAACAATGAATGAACGACAGATTTTACACATTCTTTGAGCATAGCCAATTTTTAAAATCCCTGGTTTACGTCTTAGCTATTATTTGTAATCTCAAAATTTAGAACATTAAATATGTATTCCATATCTAAGAGGTACAAAGGATTTTGCATATAGAAGTTGCATATACTGGAGGTTGTGCATCATTAAAAAAATCTATATAAACTCCATTTGAAAAACACATCATTTTAGAAAAAAAATTCTACAATCTAAAAAGCAAATTAAAAATCCTAAATATACATATTTTCACATAAAGTCTAAGAGGAAAAACACATCAATCTAACTGGTCTACTGCTTAGCCACATGCTTAATAAATGTGGCAATTAGTTTGCAAAAGTGGACATGAATATAAACAGAAGCATTTATTAAAGCAAATGTATTGTCATTACTTCTTGTGGAAGGACCTGGGAAAACGAGACTGTTCATCTGTTGATCAATGGTACAGATACGTGGTACATTAACTAAATGTCCTGTTAAAAAGGCAGAGGTAAATAGCTTGTAAATGTAATCCTTATTTATAGAAAAGTGAATAAACACAAATACAAATGATTCCGTAGTTTTAATGAAATCAGTAGAACTAAATCGACTGTATACGCACACGATATGACTAACATACCAAGAATGAATTGCATCTAGAAAGCAGAGGTGAGCTTCGATGCTTTGTAATACGTATTGAAAGAGCACAATGGTTCATTAAAGAGGACACTATGTTGGGGGAACCTTTGATTGCATTACAAGGCATTAGCCATTAGTCATTTACCTGCGATGGGCAACTTAACGCCATTTGACTCAGAAACAAGCGCTCTTCAATCTTAGTGACGGGACACACTTATTCCCTGGGCAGTGGTCAAGACAAGTCATCATGTTCTACGTGAGATCCAGACATGGACAAAATGCAGAACAAATTAAGTATGTTAAATAATAGCAGAGACTAACAACTTTTGGCGTAAAAATCTGTTAATTTTTTTATCAGTGTACATTATAACATCAGATAGTTTTAAATATTCTATGGAACATTTTTTTTACAGCAGAGACATGGAGTTAACATTGATATTAGTCTAAACTTTCATGGCCAAATGTGGATTTTTAAATCAAGCATCCATGATAAATTCCTGGCCTTACAGCCTTGCATTTCCTCAGCCGAGTGATAAATCAAGTCTTGGACTCTTTGAATCAATGCGATTTTGTCAATACATATTAATGCTATTGAGGGAAGCCCCCCCCCCACTTATGGTTGCCAAGGATCAATCTGAGCTGGAGGCCACATGGCGGGGGGGGGGGGGGTTCCGCTAAAAATAGCTAAATCATCATAAATCATGACAAGGGAATTTCATAAGAAGTAAAAAGACCTTCCATTATTTATACAGACTTAAAATATGCACCATTCAAAAAGTGGTGAATGTGAGCAAACTGATAACTTGAATAGTGAATACTGTATCCAATGCCAATCTTTGGCTATGCCGGTTACTTTGGATGATTTTTACAGAGCTATATTTGATCAAGTTTTGTACCAGGACTGGGGTAAAACTGCGTTTGTGAATGTTTTTACACAAATGTCGCTGATGCAAACATCAGGA